>NC_080110.1:672500-2100000 GCF_950005125.1 Chionomys nivalis
GTTCACAGACAGCAACTCCAGGAAGTCTGATAAGGTCATTCATTCTTCATGGGTCCTAATCTAAAACCAGTTCTGACCACAGTAATACAGTTTGCAAATGGGAAGGAATTTGATCATGAGTTTTGCTCTTCCTAGGCACTCTCTCACTGGTGCCCTCTTCTGGCCTCTATAAGCACTGTATCCACATGCACAACTTGTCTGCATCCCACCCCCCACAGACACCTAATTAAAAATAAAATCTTTTCTTAAAAACACCATTCTATTCTTGGAGGCTGGTCTGGCCACTCTCTTCATAAGCAGTGAGGTTTGACTGTATTTTCCTGGTTCTGTCCCTGTGATGAATTCTTCACACAGCTAAAGAAGCTAGGAGGATGGTTAGGATGAGATCTCTGACTGCTCCCTCAAGGAAACCTTATCCCTGGCATGACACTGAGACTGTCATTGTCTACAATGGAGACCACCCTGTCAGGAAGGGGTTCTGCCTAACTGTCTGGACCCTCTAAGAAGCAAAGCAGAGAGAAAAAGCAAAAGGCAATGGCAGATAGAAGTGTGAAGTAAATACATTCATGTGCCTTCTTAAGAGGATACACCTAGTAAAAAATATTAACACACTTCATAGAGAAAAGGCAGTATCCTTACTGCAGAGGCCTTATAAAGTAATAAAGGGGAGAGTTTTTATGGGGATAGATGTGAGCAGAGACATATAAAAATGACAAAGCAAATGATTGATTAAAAAATATCAAAGTCCAACAACAGAGAGATGCAGGGTATCTTTTAGGGAATGTCACTCATCAGATCGAAACTCTTATAACTGCAGTGTTACAAGGCCTGGTGGTTACAGGCCTGTAATTCCAGCCACTTGAGAGATTAAGGCAAGAAGACAAGTTCAAGACAAGCCTAGGCTACAGAGGGAATTCAAGTCTGGTCTGAGCAACTTAGTGAGAGCACGTCTCAAATAAATCAACATATAAAATTAATGGGATATAGCTCAATAGAGCAGGTACAAGGTCCTGGATTTAGTCCCCAGGACTGCAAATAAAAACAAAAACAAACAAAAAACAACAAACAAAATGCCCTGAGGGACTGGCAAAGATGTCATGAGATGGAAACTGGGCAAATGAAGCTTGAAAGTGGCTGTGGGGAGGTGTCCGTTAGGGCTAGGGTGAAGGAATTAGCAAAGGAAGAAACAGAGTGCTTGTCTAAATGGCTCAAGGCCCTGAATATGATTCCCAGCAATGATGAAGGGGGGAAGCAAAGGGGACAGAGGAAAAGGAGGAGCAAGAGGGAAAGGGAAAGAAGGGAAGATGATGAGGAAGGAGCTGTAGGAGGGGAGAGAGAAGAAGAAAGGAAAAAGAAAGAAATTTGTTTTTATAGGTATTTTGTTCATAGAAGAACTGTTCATGTCATTGAATTATGTAGAAAATTCCAAAATCATAACTGATAGAAAGCATGAAATCAATTATGTGTATGAGTGCACAGTGTGTATAGTAAAATACATAGTTGGATCAAATGTATATATAAAGATTGTTAGGAATTTTCTCTGCGTTTTGTAAGATCTCCAACAATTTGTTTACTTCTTTTTACATTCCATGGGGTTTTTTGGTAAATCATATAAAAGAAGAAAATGGTTCTCATGCAATTGCTTCTGATTGCCATCAAATCCACCTTTATTCCTCCATCTCAGTTACTCTTATTCTAAGATTCTTTTTTTAAATGTGCTTTTATATTTTGCTTGCATGTATGTCTGTGTGAGGGTGTCAGATTTTCCTGGAACTGAAGGTACAGACAATTGTGAGCTGTCATATGGTTGCTGGGATTTGAACCCAGGTTTCTGGAAGAGCAGCTAGGGCTCTTAGCTGCTAAGCCATCTCTCCAGCACTTCAGAGTCTAACTTTAACTTTCTTACACTAAGGCTGACCATTCCCATAAACACTTCGTGTGTCAGACTTGAAGACATACCACAGTCTGGTTTAAGTGACCTGTGGAGATAAGTTAGCACTTAGCATTTATTTTGACGTGTGGGGGGGTGATGTTCATAGACATATCTACCACACCTACCTGTCACATACCTGCCCTGGAGGTGCCAGACACTGGGGTATCTGTTGAGAACCAAGGTCAACGTGACCCAAGATGAGTCTGCACTGTGCGCATTCTTTTTGTCTGTCCTCAGCAGGAGCAAGTCCTTCCATCTGAGAGTTATTTTAACTTATATTTAAATCATTTTAAAGAGACAGTTTTTGTGAAGTTAAGGATATGACTCCAATTGAGACAGACAGATCAATGGAGCCGTGTTGAGTGTCCACCTTCTGCCCACTGTGAGGCTAGGTTTCTCATGTGTCTTAGAAGTAAGGAGCACAGAAATAAGTTGGTCTTTGACAGTGTGATTAAAACACTGTAAATCTGCCAGGAGCCAGGGTGTGGGGTAAAAAGCAAAAGGACTTAAACCAATGACAGATTTCAAAGGCAACTCTCCTGCTCACCAGCTTTGTGGTTTGGGGGACTTAATTTCTCAGAGTTGCAAATCCTCCCTGCTGTAAAGTTGGGTGAGGGGAGCATATCCCAGATCTCCCCCAACTCTATTGGGAAGCATTTATCAGGACCCTGCCTCCAGAGGGACCCAGCAAAGAACCTGTGTACCCTTGGTCTTTGCCACTTTCCAGGGGTTACTACTTAACTTAGAATGCACAAGGCCAGTTTGTTGGGAAATCTACAAGGAAGAAGTCAAGCTGCCAGAGAGTTGACAACTATAGACATAACCCTGCCAATTGCCTGCAACATGTCACTTTGAGCAATTATGCATCTTCCTGGGTATTAGAATATACCTCTGAGAAATGGGAACTGGAAGCATCCAATACCCAAGGGAGTGCATGTATCCTGTACGTTGCTCAGAACCTAGCAAAAAATTTATTCTATTGCTCAGTTATTTGAGACATGTTTCTCTTTGTTGTAAATTAAATAGGAATCTAGGAAACAACCTAAAACCCAAACACAAGAAAATATCTGTTCTTTTCAGCTCATCTGGTTTGCAGCTGGGTAGTTGTGAGGTGTTACCAGCCTCCCCTACCTGCCCTCTCAGCTGAGCGCTCCTGTGGACAGCAACCACATAGGATCAGGGCTATAACCAGCAAACCTTGGTTATATTGCCATGTGATAATACAACTGTTGCCCCTCTCTTGGCAGGTCCTTCAAACCGGACTTCATCCTGGTTCGACAGCATGCCTACAGCATGGCCCTGGCTGAGGACTACCGCAGCCTGGTCATCGGCCTTCAGTATGGAGGGCTTCCTGCTGTCAACTCTCTCTACTCCGTATACAACTTCTGCAGCAAGCCCTGGGTGGTAAGTGAAAGACAGCCCACGTGGAGGGAACTGGGGAGCATGAGGTGGTCTCCTAGGCTGTAAATGGCTCCATTCACACATACAGACCCTCAGCAAGGAGAAGAATCTTTATTTAAACAACTTGACCCCAAGTCTCTTCTGGGAATTACAACCTGGAAAATATTATGTGTAACACATTATGATACAGGATCATGTAATAGTAATATTAGTCTTGCTGGGGATATAGCTCAGTTGGTAAAGGGCTGGGCTCAGTCTCCAGTGCTGTGTAAACCAGATGCGTTGATGTACCTATAATCCCAGCACTAAGGAGACAGAGGCAGGAGGATCAGACAAGGTCATCCTTGGCTAGGTAGCAAGAGTTCTAGGTCATCTCAGGCTATGGGAGACCTTGACTCAAACAAGCAACAAACAAAGATATCTTATTATTTTTAACATCTTAATATAATTTTCCCATTGTTGCTCTTCAAAGTTATCAAACACTTACTGAATAGCAGAAAACTGTTGTGGGTACCCGCCCTATCACTGTAGTTGAAGATGGCACCATTGCTCTGTCTTACAGAGGAGAAGGCTTAACTTCAGAACTCTCTGGGAACTTAAGACTAGTGAACGGTAAAACTGAACTTTGAAGCCCTCTTTCTCCAACTCTCACACTTGGTTTCTCCCCATTGATCACCAGTCTCAAACCTTCAATTGGTTTACTCAAGTTTCCATTCAAGTGTTGTATAAAAACAAAAGGACCTTCCTAAAATACCCATCCTCCTCTATTCTATTACTCTACACATGGCTCTGGACCTAAATGACACCATTCCTTTATCTGTCCTTTGTCTCCCTTAACACAAGCAATGCAGCACCACACAGTGATGGCACCAGAGTACCTGCCCCTTAGTCTACCGTTCTAGTGAAACAGTCTATTAACAAACATGACAGCTGTGTCATCTGTCCTATGGTGCATACCTCAGGGAAACATGAAGGAGGCTCAGAGGTGTGGAGAGAATGTTATGAAATGTCTCAGTTCTGTGGTCCATCCATTTGGCTACCTGTCTGCCATTACCTGGGAGTGAAAAGCACTGATTAGAGTCTGGGCACTGAGCTAGATTGACCAAGGCCAAGTTTCTCCATTTACGTGTATCCTTCAGCAATTTGCATTAGCTTCTCTGAACTTAATGTCCTTTTTTTTTTTTTTTTTTTTTTTTTTTTTTTTAAAAGATGATAATAGGGTTTTTCTGGTTTTCCATGGGGGCATGTAAAATGTTTGTAATGGTAGCTGGTATACAGCATATTCACAACAATTCTTGCCTCTTACACATGGACTAAGTCTAGGCCGGGATGGCTCTTAGGATTTGTTGAATGACTGACTACTCAGTTAATTTAATAGGTGTGGATAGTGTTGGCTTCTGCCATCCTGCCCTGGTCTCTTTGTGTCATAACTAAGGGTTTTGACTTATGGGGTCTAAGATTTGAGTGTCATGAGAAGGAAGCAGACTATGGTTTTGACAGCAGCAACTTCATTAGCACTCACTATGTCATGTGCTCAACCCCAATACCCACATCCCAGATATCCCCACTGTATAAATGAGGTAGTTGAAGTCCACGTAGCTGGCAGTAAGTGCTCCAGCTCTTCTTCAAAACCCACCAGCTTAGCTATGGAGTGATACTCCCTCTCTGAACTCTGATGTCTTTATCTATAAAATGAGGGCTACTCCTAAACAGTTCTACAAGCCTTTGGAATGACTCTGTTTTGTGCTACATGTGCAGGCTATTCCCCAAGAGTGCACAGGAGCCCAATATAAATCAGGCATTTCCCCAGCTTCCTTATTTCTTTGTCTAAGATCCTGGCATTTTCCTGGCACAGAATGTGGCTCTTCTTCTAGTCACCATGGACCTATGTTTGCAGAGTCCAAGTTGTCCTTCTGGTATCCACCTGTAATTCTCCTTGGCCTTCTGAGTAAGACCCTAGCCTAGCCTCTTAAAGCTCATGATGACCTGTGATAGACCACCCTTTGTCTGCTTCCCCACCATCCCCTACACCTGAGGCCACAGCCATGGAAGCCATTGAAGGCCTTCAGAGACAGTCATCTCCTTCAACACATGGAGTACCCTTCTTCCTCTTATCTTCCTGATAACCCATGTTCTCCTCTATGTCCCAAATTCCCCATGCTTCCCATCAGCGACACCTTAGCATCTCAACCTTGTAGCATTGCTTGTCTTCTACTAGACCTGGCCTGGCAGACTTGGAGTGTTGTCCCAATCATCATGCATAATGCCAGATGCCACGTGAGCTCTGCATGGCACTATGTGATGACCACTGGATCTGACCCTTACTCTGGAAGCACAAGCTAATATGAGGACCAATTAGGAAGTAAGAAATAAGTGATGCACAGTGGGGACCTGTCTGCGTGTTTAGAATGTATAGAGTTGTAAAAGCAGAAACATTAATCACCCCCATGAATTAGGCAGCGGTGTCCTAGCAATCCAGTGAGTGAGATATATATATATATTCTCCATTTACAATTTAGGAAACAGGTTTCTGAACCTGCCCCTCCAGGTCTCATAGCTAGTAACAGTAAAAAAAATCTGAATGAGAGCATCTGGACTCGGAGTGACTATCATGAAATGCCTACAGTGCTATCCTAGAAGTACAGACATTGCAGGCAGAGGATGGCAGAACCCCCAACAGGTTGTGCTAGGGACAAGGACTTGTGTGAAATGGCCGAGCATGCAGTTAAGTGCTCATGAAATGTAGTTGAACTGTGAAGCCAGTGACCTGCCTATCTCTTGGCTCAGGGGCAGGCACAAGTGGGAAAAAAGAGGGTGACACCCAGCCAAGGAAGTTGGCTTTTTATTCTAGCAATGAGCAACAGCTTCTAGAACTCAGCCCAGGACAGATGCTAGAAGGCCAGGATCAAGTGGGAAACCCTGACTGGGTAATGAATGAGCTCTCTTTTTCTCTCACAGTTCTCTCAGCTCATTAAGATCTTCCATTCTTTGGGTCCTGAGAAGTTTCCACTCGTGGAGCAAACATTTTTCCCCAACCACAAGCCAATGGTGAGTGCCTTTTTTATCTCTGCTTATCTTCATGATGTGGGATGACCTTACATGTCTGTCTCCTGAGTCTCTGGGCAGCTCACAGCTTGCTCCCTGGTTATCTGGACTCCACATAGGAGCCTTCATGTCCTGTGCTTGTGGAAATGTCTAGTGGTTCCTGGGGAAGGTTCAGCTTCTCCAGGGGAGTTTCAGGCAGTAGGGCAAGTAACAAAGGTACTTGGCATTCTGTGAGACACATCAAATGACGTCTTAAGCTGGCATCCTTGGAATCAGAAGTTGAATATAAAGGACAAAAATATTTTTATAGTAAAATGTTACCTTCAGCACATTTTTTCATGGGACCGGTTTCTACTGTAATTTTAATAAAATATGTGCTATTTTATTTGAGCTGATTATTAAAGAGCAATGTACTTATATGTTCAATTTCCATTCTTTGAAGTGCACCTGTGCTATCTCTGGGAGTCTACTGCAGCCAAGCTGAGAGTCTGTAACTTTACTGTTTGGAAGGCTTAAAACTAATGTCCATGGTTAGAATTGTGGTAGAAGAGTTTTGAGCTGCTGGAATCAGCCTCTAGCGTGTCTGCTTATGTGATTGGTGCATGGTCAGCTCACTTGGCCTTGCAGGGAATAGGAATCTCAGGGAACAAGAGTAATGTACTCATCGTACTAGGGACTGTGGTCTGATTGTAGAATCTCAGGCTCTGACTGCTGAACTGGACAAGCCTGTTTGAAGACACTGCCAGGTAGGACTGCAGGCTTCAGTGGAAGCAATCTAGTCAATCAGAGGCTCTTGCTGGTTGTCTGACACAGAATCCATGATGTCTGAGGAACTTATCGGGGTTGTCTCTCCACTGTATCTACCCATCCATCACAGAATCCAGAGTGTCTGGTTGGTCTGAGTAGTGTCATGGTAAATCTGTATTATCAATTTGGTTGGAATGAAAAACACACAGATCACTTTCTCAGTGTCTGTCGGGGTCTTTCCAGAGAGGATTAACTGAGTCAGGAAAAACCAACTTGAAATGTGGAAAGCACCATCTATGAAGACGGGGGCCCAGATGGGATTAAAGGAAATGGAGGAAGGCTGGGGTTTAGGTATTCTCTTTGACTTCTGGTCTACCATGATGAAAGCTGCTGGTCCTATCACAGCCTCCTGGGCACAGTGAACTAAGAACCAAAGCAAAATAAACCCTCCCCACCACAAGATATTTCTCCCGGGTATTTGATCACTACAGTGGCAAGGTATGAATAACACAGAAAATGTATAAACTAACTGAGAAATTTCAGGGTTTGCCTTTAAAGCGTGGTTGGTTACTAATCATCACTCTGACTAGATTTTAGACAAAAATTTAGTCTCATTGAGAGTGGTAGAGAAGCAGGTTGATAAGGATCTGTGAAAGTCTATGTTTAATGTTGTGCCTGGCATATGGTGGGTGCTCAGAGGGGAGGATCTTTCAAACAGTGGCAAAGATCATGACCTGGAACACAGTTAGGCGGTCCTATGTAGTGGAGAGTAGCTCACTGAGTGCTGGCAGGAGCTCCCCAGTTGTCCTAGGGCCTCAGGAATTCCTGGCATTCCCAACTAGGAGCTTCACTGAGGATTTCATTTACACCACCAGCACCAACTGTGGCTGCCGGCAAGCTTCCACTCCCACTCCGGCTGTGGAATTCTCAGGAGAAAACATGAGTTAGGCTGAGACAGGTTCCAGCCCTGTTCACCCACAGGTGATTAGATAAAAAAGTCTTTTGAACACTGGATCCTGCCCGTAGAATGAAGGAGTGAAATTCATGCTGGGTTAGCAGCCAGAAGGGGCTAAGGATACTCTTTTGAAATCTGTTGCCATGAAAGGGGTTTAGTTAAGGTGGTCCGAGCTGTAGACATGGGTGGAAGGGGGTTGTGTGCAGGAGTGTGGAGGAGGACAGGCAGAACCTGCTTGCCAGATCCTTTTCGATACCAATATCACCTACCACGACAGGACACAAGAAGGCAAGAGACAGCAGGTGTGTGATAGAAATAAAACCACTTTACTGTTTAGAATAAAGGACACACTATAAAAAGTGAACATTATGCAACATTACAAGACAATATACATTCACGGAATATAAAATTCATAAATAACATGGAGGAAAACTGTAAACAGTGCTACAAAATTTAGCAACAAATACATTCCTTCTAGACAGGGTTTTCTCTGGTTGGTGCCTCTTCGTTATTACTGGGCTTCAGCGCAGCCAACTGGCTAGAGGAAAAGTAGTCATAGAGAATCTAAGGTACCCCTGTCATCAGAGCATGGTCATGTTCTTAGGTCCTCTCCTCCTCAATCTAAATAGCCAACTTAAGTCTATTGAGACCACTTCTCCTGCCTTTTCCCATTTCACTGTGCTTCTGCCATTAGATTAGATTTTTTAAAAAATTTTTCTCTGATACAAATACTAGAGTGATGTTTTTAACTTTAAGTAGCTGGGAGCCAACCACCTACTGCCCCTTGGTGTGAGGCAAGGAAGGGTAATGCTTCCTGGACCCACATTTTTCTCCCAGAAAGATCTATCCCCAAAAGTCATTGTGTGTCTTTTATTGTTTAAGAAGCACAACATGAAACAGGGTTTGTTTGGCAGGGTTAGGACTGGAGACGGTAGGTAGTGGGGTTTCTTTATGCTCCCCACCCTAGCTACAGCAGAGTGCAGTCCTGGGAAGCAAAAGCCTATGTATAAGAAAAGATGCCTGGATGAGACAAAGAGAGCTTGGTGTCACAGTTGCCATGGTCACGGACTTTGCAGAAACCATAGCTTCCTGGGTGAGCAGGAGAAAGGGAAGTGGGTGGCAGGTGACCCAGGGGTAGCTGATACAGGACAAGGACATCAGTGTGTTTTTTTTCTGTTTTGTTTTCTTCTTCTCCTTCCCACCCTTGGGATTCCACGCGGGGGTGGGGGGAGGAGGATGGAGGAGGCTGCTTCTAGTACCTTCTATTTCCTTGAACTCCAGTCTAGCTGAATGCTTGCGTCACAGTATTCTACCCTCCATTCTACTATAGAATTTGAATCAGGAAAAGGCATGGGGGTTTCTTTCTTTCTTTCTTTCTTTCTTTCTTTCTTTCTTTCTTTCTCTTTCTTCTCTTAGACACAGTGTACACTGACAGCCTACGCATGGCACATGATTTTAGCAAAATAAAACATTCATGATATGATTGAAATACCAAAGTGTCTCGGCTACATAAATGATTTTAAATTATACAGTAAGTGAACAGGTGAAATAAACAAAGCTATAGCTTATAGAAAGCTCAAAAACCGCCCTCCGATGACGTGACTTTCCAGAATCCCTCCTCGCCCAGGACTTCTCGCCAGGGCCTCCACAGCCAACTGCGGCCACGGTTCTGCCAGCTGATTGAAGGGTTAGCATCAGGTGTCTCACCTTAGATTTCTCCCTCTAGGAGTGAGGTTATTACACAGGGATTGAGAATGCCTAAAGGCCTCTTGGAAGAGACACGCGTGCACACACAGGAGAGCACTTGAGCTGGGTAAATCGGGAGCTCCATGTTAGGAGACTCTAAGGTTGAAGAACCCCAAACAATAAGTCACCCCTTAAGAACCCCTGGCTTGTTGACCTCAGCTCCTCTTGCTCCACATCATGGAAAGGGTTGTGCCTTCTGTTCCCTGTGAGCACAGGGGAAATGAAATCAACCAAGAGGAAACTTGACACCCGTCGCCTGAACTGTCTTCCTGCTCTGCTAGCCTATCAGACACTGGGCTAAAGCAGGTGTATGTGGGGTGGGATTAGGGGGCAGATGCTGGAACGTGTTGGCTTTTCTCTCTCTCTTTCTACTTATAATTGGTAACTATGTCTCCTAATGTGGAATGAACTGAAGATATGATACTAATAGAGGATAAATACCCATAATCTGAAAAGAGACAGAGTAACTGTGTTAAATGTCACCACCTCACCACCTCAGACTCTGTAAAATACACATTATCATCTACTATCGGCAATGCATTTTTGACACTAAGACTTAAAATAATCTTATTTAATAGGAAAATTTATATTATAGTTTTATTTTAAAAACAAAAATACAACACAAGAGGCCTATAGTTTGATGGCAGAGCCTGGCTCCCTCAGTGACCAACCATGTTCCTTCTGTGAGGTGACCACCTCAGGAGGTATGTTCACCCACTCCTGAGTTGGGGAAGAAGAGTATGCTGTCCCCAGATCCAGGAGAGGAGGCATTCCACCGAAGCAGGAGCTATGCAACTGTCCCTCTCGTATGGAAACCCCCTAACCTACTCTCACACTCACCTGCCATCAGATGGCCAGTAAGGCAATTAAGTGAAGGGCACCCAAACACTAAGCAGAAGGAAGAAAGGAGGTGAGAGGTCAGATGACCCCAGTTATAGGGACAAGAGGGTGTTGAGGGTATTTGGAGTTTCAAATTTTTAATTCAAATGGAAAAAAAAAGTCAACTTGGAATGTCACAATTTCCCATCAAACAATAAAAAGAAAAGAGATTAAACGATTCGCATATTTAACAGCATTGAATAGAATTCTGTGTCCTATAAAAATTAGCTCATAATCCCCTATGGGTATATGAAAATGTGTATATAAACACGTCCCCCTAGATGAGCTAAACACTACTTTGGAAATAGTATTCTCTAACCAGATCTACTTGACTATATTTGTGGATAGTGTCTGGTGTGTTTCTTCAGATTACACATTGGCAAGCTTCGAGCCAAACTTCCCTAAGAATTCCCAGGAGGATATCTCTCATGGGAGGCAGGAAAGAAAAGATGTTTGTCCTAACACTTTGTCTGAATTTTTGTATAGACAGACATGTTGAACTCGGGCAGATGCTTAAGTCTTCATGAACTCAGAAAGCTCTATTACTCTGACATATGCTTGCTCCGGAATTGAAACATCTAATCAACCCGAGTATCACAGGGCCAGGGAACTGTGTGTCACTTTAGACCTGCTCCTGCCGTTTGCCCCTTCCCTCCCTCACTCCGACAAGCAGACATGAACAGACAGACCATCTGATCCAGATACACAGTTGTCTATCCTCTGTGGATAAGGTCTTTCAAATACCTGGCGTCCATCTGCTTGCTGTCCTTGACTGACTGGGAAACAGTTGGACCTGTGCCAACTTCCTTATCTATACTCTTTGTGTACTAGGATGAAGAAGTGTAACTGGATGTGTGTCTAGAGAGAAAGAAAAAGGAGTAGCTATTAAATGCCCAAACGGCATAGAATTTTTCAATTTTTGTTTTCCTAAAAAAATATAGATTATATATCATGAAGAAGAGGAGTATACGTGCTCTTTCTTTCTGGCTTGGCACCAGAGATTCCCAGTTAGAAATGGGTGATGTCAAAACCAAAAAAGAAGGGGGAGGGGCAGGGCCAGGAGGGTAGTTCCAAATCAACTCCATAGACAGCAGAGACTTTAAGTGTCCCCAGTGCTAAATTTGCAAGAAAACAGGCACTAATTTCATTGTCATCATCTGGGAAGAGTTAGTGTCCGGGAGGCTCAGTGGGATGGGAAGGAGGTGAGGTGGGACAAGTCTGCGTTCAGGGGTCTGTGGCGTTGCTGATGCTCTTGTCTGGAGGGGCCCATCCTCGGTACCAGCTGCAGTAGCCACCCTTCTGCCGGATGCAGGCATAGTGTTTAGACTGATAGCCGGGGTAGCCAAAATTGGAGAGCATGTCGGTCCAGAGACACTCATTCTTGGAGGTCACAAAGCAAGGCAGGTAGTAGCAGGACTTGATCTGCAGTGATACACAAGCCATAGTTAGGGTACTACACCATGGCAGGCCCAGCCTACATTCAAACTCTGGAGCCCCTGCTCTTTAATGCTGACAGTATAGTTATACTAGCGACTAGCTCACACCCTTGAGCATCTACTGGGTACCAGAAACAGTCCCTCTAAACTTTTGTTGCAGTTCTAACTCCCTATAAATATAGGGTCTATAAATAAAGAGACTCAGGGAGATTAAGCAGCTTGCTCCAGGTCACAAAATGTATGAGTCCCAGACTAGATGTGGGAAGGGGAGACTACCACTGTTGTAGGAAATGAAGGCATTAGAAAGATGAAAGCATGCACTTTAGAGTTCAGTAGCCCTGGGTTGGAAGTCAGACTCAGCAAGCTATATAACCCAGGATCACAGAGCAAAGATCTCTGAGCCCTTATTTCTTGCCTGTATAATGAATAATTAAGTAATTAAGAGCACAGGAAATTATTCTGGGGATGAGGGGAGAGAGTGACTCAACTCCCTCCCATGACTTTGTACTTGGGGAAGGGACTGGACCTGGTTGAAGAGAAGGGTTAAGCAGCAGCTGATGTCAGCAAGCCTCAGCCAGCTTGCCCACCTGGGCAGGGACTCCAGTGAGTCAGCTACTTAGGACAGCCTGGCAGAATCCTCCAGGGAAAGTTCCTGTACCTGTCATAGCCTTGAACAGCTGGGAGGGGCTGAGAAGGTGAAGAGCCCTTATAACCCAGCAGCTGCCATGTAGGCATCATTCAGTAAATGAAAACTGAAAACAAAGGCTTTCTTCAGAGCTTCCTCGCCTTGCCTCGGGGCAGCATTCCTTACCATCCCTGCACTACCCTCAGTAAGCTGTCTGTCCCTACGCAGCAGGAACTAAAGCTTCCAGACTGACCCTACAGAACTCACCTTGCAATTGCAACCCAGGTGGTAGCGGTAATTGAGCCCCTTGCGCTGGGACAGTGTGAGCTGGTCCCACCTCTCCACAAAGTTGCACAGCCCTGTGTACATCTTGCCTTCGTAGACACGGCCTGAGGTGGGATAGGAGGCAAGGGAATAGGCATTTAGTCAGAGCCCTGTACTGCCAGGGCCAGGCACTGACCCTGGGTTTGTGATACCTTCCCCAACCCCTTCAGACATGAACTCTGGCCCGTTTTCCAAATGATAATGGATCTTGAGATATTAAGCATTGTGCTGAAGGTCTCAAAGCCATCAGGTCTCAGATTCCTTAGGGTTTTGCATGTTGCCATTACAATGACAGCCTAGGGAACAGTATGTGACATAAGACAAACCAATGGCATAAGACATATTGACTGACAAGTGCTTTCTAGTTGTGTTAAAGCCGAGATAACACAAAATCAGGACACAGGCAGGTGCACAAATGGAGCCAAGGCTGCCAGCCAGTACTGGGTAAGCAAGACAGACCCTTCACTTCATGAGACACATGGCTATGACCCTTAGGATGCCACTGACTCGGGGTTGTGGGGTTGTGGCAGATGCAGAGCAAGGGAAGAGTGCCTTGGTGCTCCCAGTGACTCTTACCTGTCAGCAGGTACTGGTATTTGTTGACCTCTAGCTTAAGGCCACAGAGACTTTCAGAGGCTTCCGTGTGGATGTACTGCACGTGGGGCATCTTACTAAAGCCTCGGTACATCTGTGGGCAAAAGGGAACATGATCATGAGAAAAGGTCCCAGGCCCAATCAGCATGCTGCTGTGTAGCATATGAGTTCCTGGTTCCTGCACAGCCTGTCAGTGGCACGCTATTAACTCACCACCACGGGGTTCCCTGCACACCAGAGAAGGGCATCTATTCTTTTCCCTGGGCCAGGTCCATGTCTCATTCAGCTGCCCTACCCTACTCTTTTACCTACTTTTCTCTCAAACTACAATACCCTTTCACAGATCCAAAGCAGCTATTATGAAAAGTTCCATGCGCTCCATGCCAGTTTCAAGGTGATAGCTAGCCAGCCAGCTGGTCTTCACGTGACATCTCTGTGACACCCTGACATCATACATAGCAGCATCCTTGCAGCATCCTCACAAGAGCCTGGAGAGTGGGTACCAAAAACTCTACTCTGCTTTCGGGGTGGCACTGAGTTCCTTTACACAAGATGAATCACATATACATGAATGTGAAAAAAAAATCAAAACTTCTTAATTAAGCATATTATTATTTCTAGATTAAACCATGTAAAATTCATCTAGGTGGCTGAATCAAGTCGCTCTAAACCAGAGGCAAGGCTGCACTCCCTTGGAAACATTTGAAACACAAGACAACGGCAGGAGAGTGGACAGAGCAGGCGTGTTGGTAATCTTCCTGTGATATGTAGAAGAGCCTTGGGTACAGAGTGATCCGGGCCCAATGTTAGTGACAACACTGAATTTAGAAGATTGCTAGAATATCTAGGCACTAATGCCTAGGACCTGAGAGACAGGAGACTTGGTATCCACTTTAAAGATGTGGACCCTGAGCCTTGGACAGGCTCACAAGTTTGTAGTCGTATGGCTGGTAAACAGCAACAAAAAGTCCAGCAAGACAACCCATGGTCTGTTACCACCTCCCCTTTAAGCCCATGAAGCTAAGGACCCAGGGTTTCCTCACGATGAGCAGTTTCTTTCTTTCATTTCTAACTCCCGTGGGTCCTTCGTCAGCATGTGCTTGGAGTACTTGCTGTGACTCTGACAGAGACTGAATACATTCTGCAATTCTAGAATGAGTCCTTCTGTGTCACACAAGTCCTGATCTACTGAGGCCACATGCAATCAACTGTGAGCCAGGGAAAGTGGAGGGGGACACTCAGACCTGGCCTGATCCTTACCTCTCAAAGGGCCTTGAATGCCTGGTTGTCACTGGTCTTCCCCTAAGAGCCTCACAATAGAAAAATATCCCTAGCATGCACTATTAATTATCCAGGTAATTAATACAAGCCAGACAGTATACCCCACTGGTGCCTCACAAATACCCCACTGAGCCTGATGGGCTCTTTTTCAGTCCTCATCTTCTAACTGGCAAAAGGGTAGCAGGGCACAAAGCCATATGTTGAACCTACACAGTCCAGAGGCCTCTCCTTGTTTACAGAGTGCATTGCCCTGATGGGTTGGAGTAGACCCCTTCTGCAGTTCACCATGGGGGAGCAGGGCTGGGGAGTCAGACTAGGTCGATGGCTTGTTAGATGGTGGATGTACCGACCACTCAGGCTCCACAGGAAACACGTTCACGACTCTTATGTGAATGAAGTACCATCACCATGGTCTATAAAAGAACAAGTTTCACTGACTTCTGTGCCAGGTAACTAACTGCTCATAAGGATTTGGGTTTTGGCAAATATTTCTACTAAGCATTTAATCGATGGAGCTTGACAACACAGAAGGTTCCAGCAAAGGCTAGATAAGATCTTGTACTGTAAGGGTCTCAGGCTTTGGAGGACAATGGCTCCCTGAGGCCTGAAGGTCAGGGGGTCTTGCAGCTGGAGGAAGCCCTGCTGGCGCTCTTTGCTTAGACAAACCGCTGAGGAAAGGACCCAGCACATTCCAGCTGCCCAGCAGATCCGTCCTGCCCCCAGTCAGGACAGGCAAAGCACATGACCAGCACATGTCCCCCTGGGACCAACTGGGACATAATGTCCCGCACGTGTTGTCCCTTGTGCCTGCCTGAAAGCAAGTCAGTGCTGTACAAACAATAGCCCCTGGCAAAACAAACTGCTTTCCCATGGTCCCGATGGGAGATAAGGCCCCCACAAATGACGGAGGCCAGTTCTGGAAACTTCCACATTTGCACCACAGCTCAATCCCGGCTAATCTCTATGTACAGGTTTACAATAAGTTCCCTCCATATTCTTATAGCCTTACCCCCCTCACTCCCACACTATGGGTCTGTGTGCACTCAAGGTATGTCCAAGAGAAGGCTGTGTGCCTGCCCCCAGAGGTTAGATGTACTGACTTTCGGTCCTCTGTTCTCTAAGTTCCTCCAGTCCTGCTCCAGAGCTGCCTGGCTTCCGTGTATGATCCTCTGGGGTAGTCTAATCCACAATACAAAACCTCTAGGGACCAACGCCAGTCTCGCAGGCTTGGCTGTCACTCACTTTCTCCACCAGTCACCTGTTAGATCATACACCAGCAACCCCAACCTGGCCTTTTTTTTCAATCTTTTATTTACAGTTCAAAATTTAAACAAGATCTTGGTTCTGATTTGTGATACTTCCAGGTCCTGGTTCATACATTCTGGAGGCAGAGGTCAGTCCAGCTTGTCAGACTCAAGGGAGAGTGTCACCCAACACAGAAGACCTGGTTCAGCCTTGGTCTAGATTACATTTCCCCACACTGTGAGATTACCACTGGCAGTTTGGGTTTATTGTTAGGGCCCATAGGAACATTCTCAATTTTCCTCATCACCAGAAGTCCATCAGTGATTTTCCCAAACACTATGTGCTTCCTACCCAGCCAATCACACTTAGAACATGTGATAAAGAACTGGCAACCTGGCCTTTTAAGTCCCCTGAGGGAACTAGACAAGAGCAGGTGAGGGAAGCCCCCACAGTAGGCAGAAATGAGCAGTCAGTCTGCTTGCAGGCCCCCTACTTTGTTATTTCCTTGTCCTCCAGGACCCCATGGTAAAGACCCTATAGTTTGTCACTTTCTACTCATACAATCTTAACTGTTACATTACTTCCAAGTGTTACTTGCTAACGTCATGTTAACTGTGACAAGCATGTCCTTGTCTCCCCATCTTACAGGCCAGTGCTAAGCACAGAGGAGGCTAAGGAGGACGGCGGTGAATGGGCAGACGCCCATTCCCAACTGGTACCTGTTCTGACAGGAAGGCAGAAGATCTCTCTAGATAAAGAAGGCATTGACCAGTTTGTGGGTCATAACTCAGGGCTGGAAATAGAGTTAGAACTAATGAAAGACATTAGATAAGACTGAGAAACAAGCTGCCCTCCAAAGAATCTCCTGTTATACCTTTTGCAGGCTGCACATCAAGAGCCACACATGATTAGGAAAGGTCCCCTAGTGCCTCAACTTGAAACTCATATATGCCCTTAATTAAATACACGACTCTTGGCACATCACTTCCCATTGAACCTCGTCAGGAATAAGGGAAAGATCCCTACATTGGATGCCCAGCTGAAGGACATTGAACAGAGAGTCTGAGCAAGCCAGCCTGGGAGTGGTGTGCTGGCAGGCTGGTGGGTGAAAGTACAAGTTAGTTTGCCTCTAAACAACTCCCACTTGTGGGTGTGACACCAACCAGGGACATTCTGCCACAGAGAGGCCTCTGGTAACTTGGTCCTCTACACCCTGAAGGCAGGAAGGAAGGCAAGCCAGTTTAGGAATTCCTGCCCCGGAGCTATGTCTCTGCAGCAACCTCAAAGTTTCAGGACAAAGCAGCAGGGCAGGCGGGGAAGGGGCCTCCACTGCCGCCAGAAGCTCTGGCTTCCCTTTCCTCAGTGCCAGAGGTTGCAAAGGAGCTTCCCACCTCCACCCATTCCTGGCCTCCCAGCTGTCTGAAGACATAAGCTGCTCTCATGACCAAGCCCAGGCAGCCAAGGGCATCTGGCCAGGGCTGACTCTGAACATTACATAACCAAGAGCCTGGGAGTGTTTCCACAATTGAAGCCAGAGCAACAGGTTCCACAGAATTAGTGCATCTAGCCACAGGCCTCCGGAGGGAATTAAGAGGCCTAAAGGTCAGCCTCTAGGATAGCTGGGCTCCACCCAGGGGTGAATCACCCCTCAACCCCAAGTCAAATCCAACCTGGTCCTTAACACTTGTCCTTTCTGTGGATTTTTCTTCAGACCTTTGGGTCTCACCTTCATCTCTTTTATTAGATGGGAAGCATTCTCCAAGATCTGTCTACTGAATGTCAGACCCCCCACACACACTCCCTAATGTCCAAGGGTGCAAAAACCAGCAATGAGTAAAGAGGTAGCAGCTCACAAGGACTTTAGCACATCCCATCTTGAACTTGTCAGTGCATGTCTCTTCTCCCTGCATATAACTACAATCCTAAGGTAGAAACAAGAAGCCTGGTGGGCTCACAGACTGCAAACACAGGGATGTGCATATTGCGAGGCGCTTTTAAAAAAGCGCAGGGGCTGAGGAACAGCTGAGTTATTCAAGCTGAAGCCCCAGTCCTCAGTGCCACCGAGGCAAACGTAAGAACATGTGTCCAGCAGCTACTGTCAGTTCCTGCTTAGAAAAGACCCTACCAGTTAGGATGCTTGAACAATAAGGTGCCAAGCCCAACACTGCACTACCAATCAATGGTAACAGTACGGCTCAGAAAAGCACAAGGCCAAAGTCAGTGGGCTCTTTAGGATTAGAAACAAGACCAGGACATGGGTTCTCTGTGTTTTCCTTAGACTACCCTGGCATACTTAGGAACCTTCATGGGCTTTGGTGAATGGTCTGATGGTATGAATATGCTTAGCAAATATTCCTAATGAACTATAATACAGGCAGGCAACCAAAGCTGGGAAACAGAGAGGGGGCCTTGTGCTCAGCACTCATTCAGTGTGAAGACTGGAGGAAAGGACACCTATCACGTAACCTTAGTGACAGCGCTGGCTCTGTGGGTGCAACAACTCAGCTCACAAAGGCTCTTAGGGACCACGTGGTCCAAGATTATGATCTTGTAGGTCTTAGACAGGCCAAAGAAGGGCAGCAACTGTACTGAGGTCTCACAGTCAACAAGTAACAAAGCTATCTGCCATCTGGTTCCAAGGCTCAGCCACCCAACAAAGACCTATGAATGAATCTGCCGGTGCTGGCTTTGGAGCAAGCAGCCACCATCTCTTCCTGCTGCCTCAGCAGCTCCCTGGGGCTACACTGAGCCAACACACATTATAGTTCCAACCATTTGGCCTCCCTTGGCCATGACTCTTCTGGCAAACCCCCAAGATCTCTCCTGGGGCCAGTGATGATGTCACTCACCTTCATCTGCTTAATGGTGTAGACCAGTGTGCCAAAAGGCCCCTCCTTCACCAGCTTCTTTCCCACCACTTTGGCTCGGATCACTGTAGAGAGAGCAAGACAGAGAGGGAAAGGGGTTAGAAAGGCCTGAGCCACACTTGGAAGGGGAACTCTTCCTGATCCTCTATCTCACCAGGAGTTCTTTATGTCCTGGCCCATCCACAGAGATATGATGAACTCCTGCTCCCTCAGCACCCCAAGTCAGCATTCCTATTGGCCCACAGGGCCCACCACTAAGCAAGGAATTGCAACCAAGTCTAGGTCTGAGGGGGCCTATTTAATGAGTGGTTCCCATCCCGGCCCCACTGCTCATGGGTATTGTGACACAAGACAATTAGGGAACTTTGATTGTAACTTCTCATCCCTAGAACAAGATTCGCAATAGTCCAGATCCTCTGAACTGGAGCAATTAAGTGAAACATAGCAGGTGAAAACATCCTTGCCTTTGATGTACCTTTAGCTAAATGCCATTGGAATCATCATCCTTGGCATCAAAAATAGAAGGATTGCTACAATAGGCATCCTTGGTGCACACCTACTATACTCAACAGTATTAGTCATTATTTACTTTCTCAACTTTCTCCTACAATCAGAGTATGTCATCTCCAGTTGTGCAGGGTTTGGCACTCCTTGGTGAGACTCGATTGGTTAAGAGACAGTCCCTTCTGTTTCTACTAGACTGTAAAGACAGCCTTTTTCTCCAAAGCAGTCTTCAGGGGTTTTTAATGCCAGCCACGCGGAGCCATCAATGAGGAAACGAGACCTGCAGAAAGTGGGTCATTCTCTGTGTGGATGTGGGGGAGATCCCTCAATTCTAAGAACTCATGAAAGGTGGGAGCTACTGCAGGGGGACAGTGCAGCAGCTGAAGCTCTGCTGCTAGGGCGCTGCAGAACGGAGGCATTTTTACTGACTCTTCAGCTCTAAGATGCTATTGACATTCCAAACTCAAGCTCCTTCAGTCAGACATGGAGCAAACACGCAACTCATTCCAACCCACTTTGGGGGTAAATATTCAAAAAATGCTTGTTGAGTTGAATACTCTTTACACATGTAAAAGGCGCTCTCTCTCTCTCTCTCTCTCTCTCTCTCTCTCTCTCTCTCATACACACACACACAGACACACACACTTCTGCTGCTGGATTCCTTATTCTCCCCCCACACCCGCATTGTAGATATCCCATAATATTTCTATATTTCTTGCTTATAAACACATTCATGAGGAACCAAGTTCACATCCCTCTACAGCTTCTTGGATCACACTTTTATGGTTAGATATGAAATCAGAACTTAAATGAATCAATGACCCTTCTAGACCTTTTTACCATTCTAGCAACACAAATCCCACAGGCAAAGACAGCTCCAGAGCTGAGGCAGTTCAAGTTAAGAAGGGTGAGTGGCTCTTTCCAGGTCTGCTATACAAGCCAGACATTAACAAGGTTCCAGAACAACATCCCTCAAGCGGGCTCTGCCTCCATTTCTCATGTCTCATTTTGCAAGACCATCAGTAGTAGGCAGCGGGCCATCTTCCCAGAGGCCTCCAGAGACTCTTTCATCTACCCTAACCTCAGGGGCACGCTGGGGCAGCCCAACTGCTGAGCAGAAAGCAGATCACCTGGACTTGACAATTGATTCTCCTTCTTGAGGATCTGAATTGACTTAGTATTCAGCAGCTTCATTTACCCAGATGATAAACCGGGGAGTAAAGTTTTGCCTAAGAGGAAAATGGCAAGACAGATTTCTTTAAATAGCAGCATCTAGCCTTTCCTGGCTTTGCGAAGAGCTCACCTTGATTTAGACATAAAATGTCCTAAGCAAGTTTGCTCCATAAAGCTGGGTACTTCTGGAAGCTTCTGCACAAAAGATCAGCCAAATCTTTTATTACCCTGAAATGGCCTGAGCTTGGAAGTTTTTCATCTGGGGACAGTTTAGAGAAAACACAGAGTTTTTATTCTCAGAGAGTTACATCAGAGTTCAAATCCTACTATTACTATGCAGCCCTCACTACAGCTCTTTCCCCTAAAATCTCTCTGGCTTTCTTGATCTAATGCCACTCACATTGATTACAAGTGATACACTTATAACTAGTGGAAGAATACCATAAAGACCTGGGCTTGGCAGGCTCCAGTACGGAGTCAAATCTCAGCACGGTTGCCATGTGACCATAAGTAATTTACTAAATCTCTCTGGCCTTAATTTCCTAATGCATAAATTGGGAGTGATGAAAGCAGTCATCTGAAAGTTGCCGTGAGGACCAAGAACAAGCACCAAGAACAGTATGGGATCCACTCCAAGTACCATTCATTTTACCTCACTGCCACTAGCAGTGCACCCACCACCAGAACCTCACTTGGTATTTGTCTACCCCAGAGCCCAGTTAGTTAAGACTGTCAACCTTCCATGGCATTGGGGTAGAGGACAGATTCCTGGCTGCGATGAAAATAAAGGAAAACTCATTCACATACCTCAGCCTTGTAAAAATCACAGAGAAGGGTAGGGAAACAGACTTGAGGTAACCCAGAACTAATGTGCATGAGGCCTTCAGGCTGAAGCATCTCTGCCATCAGTCTTGTCACTACAAATAACCCAACAGTGATCTAGTGGCACCTGCCAAACAAAGTGGTATCTGTGCTCCAGAGAGATGGGGGCAGAAGCAGAGATGGCCCAGGGTAGAGGCCACACCAATGTTTTCTCTGGAGCTGAACTAAAATTAAACAACATCCTGTACTCCCAAATAGGTACACAGCCCTTCCAAGTCAAATTGCTTGCCAGCCCCAAATCTACCTATTTGGCTGGCGAATTATTATAACTTCATTTGCTTTAGTTTGTCCTGTGCAACTTGGATGTGTGTTATTCTGTGCTTTCCTATTTGGCAGTAAGGTCTTCCCTGGAGGCGGTCCACTGGCCCAGGCAGGGACCTTGGGGAACAAGAAGGTTGGTGGGTGTCCAAGACTTCAACAGCAACAGAAGACTCTTCGCAGCTTAGAGCTGACATTACATCTAGCCTCTCCCTCCACTTTCAAATGGCAGCTTTGAGATGGACCATGCTGGACACAGGTTCTCTTTATTCCTGCCAGAGAGTGGCCACTCACCCAATGTTCTCCAGCAGCTGAGCCAGCCTGGGCATGACCTAGGCTGGTGTCTGGAAGCATGAATGCTTGGTAGGGGTAATAGCAAGAAATACAAGCCCAATTTCCTGCTTCCACAGACTGCAGTCTAGCAGGGAGACAAGGTGGAGTTTAGCACCAGAGAACAAATCGCCGAGGGTCATAAGTGCTGCCAGAGACTACAGGGTGGAGACCCTGCCTGACTCAACCTCTGATGTTCCCTAGGTCGTCTGAGTTCTCTGCTTCTGAGGACATGGAGATTAAAAGAGATAGGAAGAGGTTAATTAAGGAGTTGATAATATTTCAGCACAAAGTTTCTAAGAAACTGACTAGAGGCTTGGGTGTAGAAGGATGATAGAAAGACTTGCCCAGAATGCCCTGGTTCCAATCTACAGACCACAGAAAGGAAAAGAGCAGGCTATAGGTGCTTGGGAACTGGCTCACAGATCCACAAATATATGTTGAGTCCTCAAATATATCAGGGACCTGAAAAAGAAGTCATAAAAGTGCATCTCTTTTGGGAAGGTTGACCAGTGTTTCAAAACCAAGGCAGACAGAGTACAGCTCTTCCAAGCATGTGAGGTTGTTACTTTTCTTCCTCCCCATGGCCCACCCTGTTTCGTTAGCAATGGGGACCTCAGCAGCACAAACTTTAAACAGTAATAGTTCCAGGGCAAGCACATCACTGGTCATCTCTAGGAATCACACGTCTGCTGTTAATCAACATATTCAGAGAAGTACAGGATATCCCGGAGTGGCCCATGTCTCTCTCCACAACCTTCCACCTTCCTCTACCAATCCAGCCACCATCAGTCAAACCAAGACCTTCCTCTCCCTGACCTAATAGACGGATTTTCCTACTGACTGGGTGGAAGGATAAGCAGTGGGGCTGCTGGCCTGGCTAATTTGGGGAACAAAGGCCTAAGTTAATGGGGGTCGCCTATCTCAGGCTCCCATCAAAAGCTATACCACTCCATCTATTCTCCCCTAGGAGCCAAGTGGCTGGCTCTGAAAATGTGGACTCCAGGGTAGACAGGACTCTGTGTAAAGCTGTCCAAGAATGGCAGAACAGGGATTCCTTGCTCATCCAGTTGCCCACCCACCCTACCAGTTCCTGCATCTCTTTGCATCACATCTGCAAGCATAGTGAAGAAAAGAACTAGAATATATTGATAGAAACTCCCATTGACACACTGTGCCCTATGTGCCAAGGACTGTGTATACTTCACTGTGCTCTCTTTGGGGTGACTCTGTAGGATGGGAATTACTATGCCTGTTATTGGTACCTACTGAGCCGTTTTGCCTCTCAGTGTGGAGGAAAATGGAGAGCTGCCCAAGAAAGAAGACTGCCATTGAATCTTTGCATAATATCTCATAACTGTATTCTATTCCCATTGTCAACCCTAATGGGACTTGAAAGGGGATGCTTGATGTGTCCCCCACAAACCTTCATCAACTCAATCAACCTTAAGGCTACCCTTCCCATTCTCTCTCTGTCTCTCCCTCCTTCCTTCCCTCCCTCCCTCCTCTCTCTCTTATTAATAAAAAGAATCTACTAATAATCACCATCAACAGATAATGGTAAATCCTTTATTTAGCTTACTGTGCTTCCCAATCACAGGACAATGTGTATGTATGTATAAAACACTTTGCAACCATGGAGCTAAGCAGGTGATTCGGAGGCAGGGAGATGGACCGTTACTTACAGACTTGTAACATTTTTTTGGTCCTTCAGAGGAAAACAGAAGCCTTCCCCTGATGATACACAGCATCCCCTTGGCTCATCCTTTCCAAGGTCCTCATGAACCTGTTGTTTCTTTAGGGACCCTTAATGTATCCACATTTGAGGACAAGACAGCAGGAATGAAGATAAAGGGGACTTAGAAGCCCCTGCATCTTCCTGGTTCTCAGTCTTGTGGGTGTCATGACCCAAACTCTAAAAATCTCCCTAAAAAGGCTGAAGTCAGAAGCTCAGACCAAGAAGACCACTAGCAATAGAGTCTGAAATAGCAGGAGGCACAGGCATGTTGGCCCAGTCAATGCAGCCACTTCCCATCCTAGCATATAAATAGTGGGTTATGATTACCAATCCCACAGGTACTTCCTCCCCTCACAGGACCCTGGGTTCTCTTCCCACCTCATCAAAGCCAGTTTGTCAAAATTACCCATAACATCCAAAGGCTCAGTCCAACCAACTATGTGCTCTTAATCATGCTCTTCCAGCTGTGGTTTTCTATACAGCCTGTGAGTGAATTCCCACCCACCTGGAGCCCCCAAACCCAGAAGTTCCATGGCTCTTAGGCCTCATACTAAGGCACTCAACCTGGGATTCTACTAAGCCATGTGAGGTACCACTTAGTCCAACACAGAGCTCCTGGTAATAGGCCACACCCATAACCAGGCCTCTCGGGGCCTTCTCCATCTCAGGGAAGGGCAGCCTGGTCAAGTCCTAAGCCCAGTACTCCAAACACACACCCTACAGTCTTTTTACCCTTGCAGTTGCTAAGGTTGAACACCCGGGCTTCACTCCTGCATATTCCCTTCATCGCCTGTTTGTTACAACCTGGTCATGGGTGCCATCTCTAATATCTAATGCCTCCCTGCACACCCTTTCTCAAGCCCACACTCACCCCACCATGCTCTAGCCTTATTGGGTCCTGCCTGACACTTGGCACCCTCAGGTCACGTGCTTGCTGACCTATATTTCCCCAGTAGAATGTGGGCTCCCAAAGTAAATGCTTTGTTTGACCAGCTGCTCCTCTCAGAACGTTCAGGAAGACCAAAACATCACAGGCTTCTAATACATTTGGGCTGGATACACGAAGTTAACCAATGTGATTTTCACATACACAACGGCACATGGAAAGAGGATGACTTAAAAATAAACAAGTAGCTCTCTTGTGTAAGCTGCCTAAGACAAGCAAGTCTTTCTTAGCTTTTGAGACATCAAAATGGGATAAGGGCAATTCTCAATTGGTAAGTCAGATAAACCTCTGTCTATTCACCATACTGAGGCCTGTGCCTGACTGGGTGTAAGGGGGTGGGAGTGTGGGGGTGTGGGGGTGGGTAATGAGATAGATGAGACCCCTAGGATCTCCAAGTCCAGAGGCAGGAGGCACACGTAATAATAAGAAAGTATGGCAAGCACAGCCAGAGGCGGGAACCACAGGAACCAGGGCCAGTGCACAAGGGAGTGGAGTCTGCCTTGGGGGAGATGCATCAAAACATCTGTTCTGGATCCATCCTGCAGAAGACACCTTGTTTGGAACAGCTGAAATTAGAGGAAGCAGAAATTTGGACCAGACTTTGGGAGGAGGTGGGGGAAGGATGAGGAACTGGCTGGGAATGAGGCAAACTTGCAGCTGGCCTCTAGTAAAAACCAGGGCCTTCTTTCCCACTTTCCAGGAAGACACCCCTCCCCCATGGCCTCCCCCAAACAGGCACTTCCTGCATCCTCTCCTGGTTCCCTAGGCCTCTTCCTTGTCAGTTTCAAAGGCCCTTTTTGTTGATGTCGAAGCCAAGGCCAGACGTTATAAATGCACTCCCCATCAAGATAAGCAGACTCCAGTTCAAAGACTGTCCTGACTAACTCTTTCCGTTAAGTAAAAATATTAATCTTGGTTTTATTTAAGTAGGGTTTTTTTTTTTTTTTTTTTTGGCAAGAATGAATGCCTGGGGCTAAAAATAAACCCAATCCACACACTCTCTAAAATTCTGGAAAGCTGCAAATCATTTCAGTCCAGTTCCTTCTCAGGGAATGCCATTAAAAACCTCCCCACCCCAGAGCTCCTAGGGCTTAGTACTTCATGGCTGGTACCCTTTTTGTGCTCTGAGGTCCCTGGGCAAGCTCGGCCTGGGGATGCTCAGTCCTCAGTTCTTGGGAGCTTCTACATAAAGGGAGGATTTGTGCAGGGTCCTGCCTTATATGTACTGTGTAAATCTGCTTTAGCCAGGAACCAGGAAATAGCTCCTGGTGACGCTGTTTGTGCATGAAATAAAGGGGCCATGGAAGGAAGGCGAGAGAATCCAGGTCCACAGGTCAGGTTGCCTGAAACTTGGAGGTCACCCAAAAGGAACAGAAAACAAAACCTCCAGAATGGTCCCGTTTTCCTGATATGACCTCGGTGTGAAACTCTGAGAGGCAAAAGGCAAGGGTTCCTGGCTGCGGGCATCTTCTCAGATTTGGGATTAATGCATTTAATTTCTAATCCAATTGCTTTTAAAAGCAGTCCCCCTTAATTGTTTCCTGGGCCACTGGCAATTTGGGAGAAAGATATGCATCATTTGGCCAGGGACAGGGCAAAAGTCGTTAGGGATGGATGATTCCTGAATGTAGAGTTGACTTAGCTGGGAGCAAGGACCTCATATCTGAGAAGGTATATGGTATTTCTGTGATATAGGTTTGCAAAGCACCGTAAGGTGCCACTTGGGCTTCTACTTCCTTTTTATGTCCCTACCTACACATTAGTCTCCTCAACTGAAATGCTGAAGTCTCCTGTCTCCTTAGGCAAAGCTATTCCCATATACACTCTTTTATTCCAATTCCCTCTTTCCTTCTGGTTAGTTGCTCTTATGTGATCAGTTCTTTGGGAACTCAGCAGCATCCCTAATAACCAGATGACAGGGACAACCTGGAGTGTCAGCACTTGGCATCAAGCCTGCAAAGCAGCAGGTTCTCGAAAACATTAGTGGAATGAATGAGACTTGGAGAGGGACTGTAAGGTAAGAGAAAAACACAGGATTATTTTCCCGTTTGGCCTCCTGGAGAAGAGGGGCAGGGGTCCCAGTTCCTAAGAGCTACTTAGACAAGAAGGAAGTATGTGAAATGTGATCTGAGAGCCCAAGAAGAGACCCTGGTCCCAAACAGGGAAGATTCACAGGGAAGTGAGCCAGGGGATGCTGTTATGGAGGGAGGGGGGTTCAGTCAACCTGCTATCTCTATGGAAGCCTGCACCCAAACCCAGGGAGAGATGAGGGACTCGGGCTCAGGAACCTAAAGGAAGCTCCCACGGAAGGTTCCAGGACTGCCACTGCTGATTCCCTTGCAGCCCTCTTGACAGGGAGGAGACCTGAGTTCAGCTGCCCCTTCGGGTCACATTCCATCACGTTTTTCTGCTTATTTCCAAAGTGTGTTCCTCTTTTCTGCCCCTTCCCCTCTTTCTCTTCCTCCTATGACAAGCACTTGAGATTGATCTGTTCATTGGTCAGGATTTATTCAGCAGGATATAAAGCACTATGATCCAACAGCATGCCTTAGAGATCTGGCAATAAGCAGGTGGACCTTCAGGAACCTTCTCTCTGTCTTATAAGACAAGAAAGTGGAAGTAGGAGATTACAGAACAGAACCCCAGACTAGAAGGGCATCCTGTTCCAATTTTCATCTGAGAAGTCCCTAGAACCACAAAGGAATGGGTCTGTTGGTGGAGGCAAATATACCTATAGACTAGAGATCCTAGCCTACAGAGTAACAGAAAACACAGCCTGCAGTGAGACTGATTTCCCCGGTGACTGTTGATCCATCAAGGAGAGGCATCTTTTAGAACATGTACTCTCAGGGGAGCCTTACCTCCCCAGAAGCCTTGAGAAACCCTAAGAAACTAATTTGGGTATTACATGCCCCTCTTTGTATCAAATCCACGATGAGCTCCTTCCAGTCTGCGTTCCATTGTTGAGGTTCAAAGTTAGGGTTTAATACAGCTCCCCGCATCTCCAGTGCCCTCCCCCAACTCAAACCCCTTAAACTCCTAAAGTGGGTTTGCCTTGGGTGTTTGGTTGGTCATCTGTGCTGTGGACAGAGAAGACATGTCTAGGGTGCACACTGATTTCTGCCAAGCTCATACGCACTCAGGGTTCAGAATTGCCCATTGCTCTTTGCCATTGGTTCACACTTGGCAAGGGGGGCTTGGACCACCCCCACCCTCCCTCCTGGGCTCTAGCCCCTCCCCATGGGCCCATGGGAAACTTTATCCCACACAAGTGGCCACCAGAATAGCAGCCTGGTCTTCAACCACAGCCCCTTTGAAGCAGTGCCCAGAAAAATACCGTGCCCTCCAACGGTTCTCAGAGCATTGAGCTTTCAGGTCGGGTCGTTTGTGAGAGCAGAACAGCTGGCAGCGTCTCAGGAGCTGTCTATAGCATTTGATTTTTTCTCCTAATTGGGATTTTGTTTGCTAGAAGAGCTGAGGGATGCTGGGAGAGGTCTAGGAACTGCACCACCATTAAGTCAAGGGACCTCCCCTCTGCACACCAGACCTGCAGACAGCAATTCTGTTCCCAGAAGGCGCTGGGAGAGGCAGGAGGCATTACTGTGGTTTAAGCATTCAGCAATGTTTGCTCTGTTTCTGCAGTATATTTGTATAGCACAGATGTCAAGAAACCCAGGTATGACTTTAACATGTCCTTTGGGTAGCTTCTCTATAATCATCAGAGCTTCTTCCAGCTTTATAACAAGCCGGCATGGTTGTGAATAGTAAATGGAAACAGCTAGGCGGATCCCACTGGAAACAGGTGATACTGGTCCTGGCCCACCAGCTCACAGTTCCTATGTCCAGGTGGTGATGAAACAGGCATGAGAAAAACTCTTAAGTGTGTTAATCAGAAATAGCTATCATCAAGGGTGGCAGGAATGTTTCTCTGAGATAAGCTCCAAGTGCCTCTTCAAGTCCCACCTACTTTAAACAAAATATATGTAAAGAATGCTAATTGCCACCTCTTCTGGTCATGGTGGATAATGACAGAATTATAAAACCAGCTCCCACCATAGTTTTGGTATTTCTGAACAATCTTTGTTGGCCTGGTCAGTGTAACTGAGGAGGATAAGGGTCAGTGATAGAGAAAAGACTGTATAGTCCATGACTATCCCCTCTACAGGACCCACAGCACCTGAATCTCTATGCAGTCAGTAAATATCTCCTGTATAAATAAGTATATAAATATAATTATCTATCTATCTATCTATCTATCTATCTATCTATCTATCTGATGGTCTACTATGCATATGCCAGACACTGTGTCAGATGGTGAAATACAACAGTGTGCAAGACACACACCTACAGATGATATACATACTCCTTAAAACTAAGTGTAGTATCTCCATTGGATACAGAAAGAAGCAAGACTCAGGGGAGTTGAGGAACTTGTCAAAGGTCATACAACTAGAAATTAAATACAGATGTGCCCAGCCACAGAGTTCACCCCTTTTCTATGACTCAACAATTAGCAAACATGGAATGCTCAACCAAAAGGTCAGATGCATCAGACGTGAAGAATGAGGAGAGACTGCCAAGGCTGACCAGGGAAGGACTTAGGTAAGCCATCGCTGCTGAGAACTTTGTGGGAGAATCAGCCTCTTCAAACCCTTGCCGTGTCTCAGAACTCTGTACTGCAAACTGGAGGAGTGCATGTGGATTCATTCTAGCTTCTAGGCATGGTACCTGGATTTGTGAGCCATGCAGATTGTATTTGTCCCAATTAGTTATAGTACATATGCACTCTGAAAGAGGGCTAACATGATAATTCTGACCACACCTTATTGTTGGACAGTAGGATCTCGACTCCTTCGGCAACTGCCACAGCACAGAGCACCCTCAAAATATGCAAAGCACAAATCACTTCTCCCATGCACCTTCACTGCATAGCAGAAGTAATACGGTATTTCGCCTAAGTGACCTACATGACCACACGTGACCCATAGCTTCCGACTCTTCCTGTCCATGCGAAGTGTTATTACAAAGGGGCTTAGCTACTCCTGAAGCACACTTAACCACTGCTTCTAGATGTTCCCAAGTGCAACAACACAGCAAAGAAGGACACATTTCCAACACCACACTAATGCTCTTCCACAATAAACAATAGGAGTACAGCAGCTGAACACATGTGACCTAACATTGACCTAAAACACCTGTGACTCACTGGAGCCTGGAGCCTCTTGGCAACCTTCCCCAATGATGAGAAATCTGCTGTCTTTGAGCGTATCCCTTATTCAACACTTTGTTATCAGTTACAACAGGTGGCCTTATTTATATGCAGGTACTGTGCATAGTCATAGTCAAAGCGGGCTTCTTTATATGGATTGTCCCAATTTGATTAAGCCTCATTAAGACCTCACAGGGTAAGTGCTGTCCTTAGCACCATGTCATAGCATTGAGGTTTATGGGAATAAGGAATTCTCATCTAATGAGGAAGTGGGGGACCCAGCATGACAGTCCAGGTGACCTGACCCCAAAGTCCCTGCTTATCATATTTGGGCCACACTTACTTAACCTTTCAGAAGTGCCTCTTTGGACACCAGTGAGCATGGCACATTTCAGAGGATGGATAGAACTTCGGGGTCACTAAGTATAAACTCCTTTAACTTTCTTTGCCATGCCCATCCCAGAGTTATCTGTACAGCGTATGGCATCTATGACCTGGGTCAGGCTGTCCCATGTTTTGACTATCGTGTTATCTCCCTGTGGTAACTTTCTAACTAGCTGACATCACAGGCACACACTTATCAGAAGAGTTTTCTCGTTTTGTCTGTCTTTGTTAGGATAGAGGTGTCACGTATTCTGAGGGTCCCTTCTCTGCGTCTTCCTCTTGCCCAGTCTCCCCACCATCCTCCTCTTCTCACTTGCAATCTTCAACTCTAATCGCCATGGCAGCGGACGGATGTAGACTTGCCAGGGAGAGGGGATGAGAGGAGGAGGAGGAGGAGAAGCATCCATCATGGCAAGGGGAGAGAGACAGAATCTTCCCTGCTGAGAGTGCTTTTTAGTCGTGTTGTTGCTCAACCTAAGGCGTTACCATTGCTACATAAAACCTTGTGTGTAAACAATTTGTTACGTGTGTAGATCTTAACTTCTGATGTGACTGAATACGTTTAGCTGTTACTATTAAGGAACTGCTTGGCAGGGTGTGGAAATACAGGATTTGAGGACAACAAACTGAGTGGCCAGAAGAGCCCTGGGGTAGTGGTTACTTAGGACCTACATTCACTTTGTTTTCTACTCATTTTTGTGTGAGTTTTGCCTACCAATATCTTTCCATAGCCCTTCATTCTACACAAATAACAAGTTGGAAAGGCTACACTCCACTGTCACTTACTATCTTAGGGCCTGAGCCTATTTTATTGTCCCTTTGAATTTTCTCGTTTGGGCATTTTCCTTTGGTTCTACTTTCATTTCATCATTGTCTACGTACCCTACATTCTCTAGAACCTCGTTTCTTAACATTAAAATCATGGGAATGTGTCTGATCTTATCTTCAAGGTTTTATACAGAAACTTGGGGTAGAAGTAAATATGGAGTGGCCCTAATCAGCTCACTGGGTCCCTCTGCCATTCAGAGTGACAGAGACCATTTGCTAATGAGCAGTAAGCACTCTGCAGACTGGTCACGATGCTGCCAGAAACTCTGCTGAGAAGGACTCACTCTGATTGGAGTGATGCTAAAAGCTCACCTCAGGCCCTTCTGGTTCCCTTGTGGAATGACAGGGGGAAAACCATTACTAATCATCTCTCCCAGAAAAGCAGCACAGTCTGGGTGGCTTATTTGCTATACTCCTTGAGCCCTTCAGAGAAGACAGGAGTGAGCTCCCTTCAGCACAGCCTCAGCCTCTCCTCTCCAGGGACAATGGACGCAACAGGGTCATAGGAATCTCAGTTTTTGTTTTCCTCCAACAGCCAGGAGCTGGCTTTACTCACATCCTTGCCTTGGAACTTTCTATTTATGAACGACAAGGAAGATAAAATGAGTCTCATTCTGTGGATACTTCTTGTCCTCATTTTCCTATATTCCCCACCCCTCTGCCTTTGGTTGGAATTTTTTTAGAGTAAAATATAAACAAAACACTGCTGCGGGTAGCAGCTCCCAATGTTCTAAATGGATTCTCTCTGTGCAAGCAGAGCACGCCAACAGGATCCTCAGGAAACACCTTGTAGAATTTGCTGGGAGAACTGGAAAGGGGGAGCTGTGCACTGGGGGTCCTAGGCCTGCATAGCTGGAGCAGAGGGGTATGCATGCACTGGAGGACCAGGGCCTAACTGGCTCTACAGGCTGGACACAGGAAACAGCAGGATTCCAGGTTCAGTGAGACAAACATACAAATGGGGGCAGGGAGCAGTTGTCTCTGGTGTTTTCTGGTAGAAAGTCCTAGAATTTGTTTATCTACTCCCAAGTACCTACACCCAATCTGTGGTAAGAGGACAAAAAAAAAAAAAGTTGAGGGGGAGAAAGAGAGGAGGAGGAAGATTGGTAGCTTCCAGGAATCTCCAGGCATTTCCTGTTGGAGGTTTAGCAGCCCCTCTTACTGTGTGAGGGGCATGCAGTGTAGAGATCAAGTATTGCGGACATATATATTTTATATAACTAGAACCTGTGTTGAACCTGAATTCCAACTTTTATAACTACTGTGTGTGTGTGTGTGTGTGTGTGTGTGTGTGTGTGTGTGTGTGTGTGAGATCGGGAATTGAATCTAGGGACTTGTCTATGGTAGACACATTCTTTACCATTAAGCTGCATCCCCAGCCTCTTAAAAAAATCATTTCATTTTGAGACCAGGTCTTGTCATATAACTTCAACTGATTGTGAACTTGAGGTCTGCCTAATTCCACTTCCCAAGTAGCTATGACTACAGATCTTCTCTCAGACAAACTACCTTACCCTTTTTACCTATTGAAAATGGAGATTTGCAAAGGCAGCAAATGGGAATGGGTGCAGAGACCCACCACCAGATAGTATTTGGAAAGAGTCTAAATTGAAGATCTCCATCAGACTCCTCTCCTTGGAGCTCCAGGAACCCCGTGGAAGAGGGGGAGAGGGAAAGATTGTAGGGAATCAGAGGGAATGGAAGATGGGCTCACAGAGACTAAAGCAGCAAGTTGGGGACCTGCTTTAGTCTGCACCAGGTCCTCTGCATGTATGTTATAGCTGTTAGCTTGGTGTTTTTGCGGGACCCCTAACTGTGGGATATAAAAGAGTCAGTATATCTCTGACTGGTTTCCTGCTTTTGGGACTCTTTTCTTCCTATTGGGTTGCCTTGTCCAGCCTCTATATGAGGACTTTACTTTGTCTTATTTTATCTTGTTTTATCCTGTTTGGCTGTCTTTTCTGAAGAGGAAATACAGGGGGGTGGATCTGGGGGAGAGGGGAAGTAGGTGAGGGAAGCAGGGAGTAGTGAAAAAAGGGAAACTGTGGTCAGGATGTATTGTATGAAAGAAGAATCTATTTTCAATTAGGAAAAAAAAAAGAGAAAATGGAGGTGTGAATTCGCACCGTATTGGGCTGTGAGCACTGAGATACAGGTCATAACGGAAACAGCGGCATTGATTATTTTGGAAGAGCCTGCCCTTCCCAAGGCCTTGAAGGAGCTAGAGGGCAGTAAGCAAGAGAACCAAGAAGTTCTAAAAAAGAGAGAAAAGAAAATGCAGAGAGCTAGTGGAGCCCCATATGGGGCATTGCAGGCTCACAGCCTGGCTGCAAACCTCCCCCTCTTGGAACAGTGGTTGCCCCACTTACTCTGGGCAGCACATTTTGATTTCAGGTCAGGTAGAAGCAAGGGACGTTGACTGGTATCCATCCAAGTGGACAGCGCAGAAAAGCCCAGCAAGAGGAGAGAGGGGAAACATGGACACAAATGCTAACTTGTGATTAAAGTCTTCCAGGTGGCATCCTGGTCCTTCCTGAGAGTACATACAGAGCATTTGAGTGGATCCAAAACAGTATGTTAGTATGTGGTTAGCCCTTCCAAAACCTGCCTTCCAACAAGGTTGTGGGTGTGGGAAGCCAATCTTGATGTACGAAGTTAGGCCTGAAAGCCATGTCTTGGCAGGCCTGTTTGGGCCAGGGTCAGTAGCCAGAGCCAGGCATTGTTCTGGCTGGAGGAAGGAACAGCCAGTGGCTAGCATTCTGTGGGAGGCGAAGGCCAGACCCAGACCAATTAGGGTCTGATGGAAAGCGGGACCACTCTTTCTGAATCAGGAGGCCAGTGGCCTTGCGGCTATGAAGATGCTGGCTAACGGGAGCATCTGGCAAACCTGCATAGGGGTGCAAATGAAAAACTGAAGGCCTGAGGTCCAGGCTTCACTCCCCACCCCAACTTTATCTTAGTCATAATGAAGTGCCAACTGGGAACCAGCTGAGCAAAAGGGACATGTTTCCTTGCTCCATCCACTGGTTGGTAACAATTACAGGCGTCTTTGGGCACGAAAAGGAAAAGTAAGAGAGGGTGTCATGCTTAGATCCACCAGGCATGAACATGAAAGGCTGGCTCAGATCAAAGGTAGCATCAGCTTCATGTGCAGTTTAGTTCCTGCCTCTCTGGCTTAAGACTGGGGTCAGCCATGTGGCTAGACAGACTACTGAGAGTTGCCTGGCTGAATTTAGCAGATCCTATTTTGTCCATGGCCCCTTTTAGCAGTATATTTGGAGGGGTCGACTTGGTGAAATGTGACTTGTTTCATTTAAGTTTAAGTCTACTTTAGGGAGTGAGATCATGGTCTTCTTCAACCCTCAAGGCTACCCTTGGAGCAGTGGGAAGGTAAGGGCCAGTTGCCCCGAAGATGCTATTTTTGTCCTCCCTCTACCCCTTGAATTTCCTCAAGGGACTGACTCCCCCAGGATGCCCAGTGCCTCTCTCAGTGCCAGCACCACTCCCCTCTGCTGGTGCCAGCATTAAATCTAGTATGCTGGTACACCAAACATGGAGAAGGAAAATGTAGTGTGAGGGAAATGCTGCTTCTCCCAGGTCCCGCTCAGAGACCCTATACTCCCAGATGAATCCAAGTAACCTTAATTTTGCTGCCTGGGACTTCTAACTCTTGAGGTCACCACAGGCAAGTCACTTCTCATCTCTGCTTCCTCAGCCGGGAAGCAATGTTCTTAAAGTCTATGAGTTGAAATGGTACTGCTTGTGGTCTAGAAAGCTCCCATAGAGAAGCAGAAATGGGTCCTTCAGATTCTGAGGCAGCAGTCGACAGATTGCAGAATCTCCCGGAGTCTGTCTGGGATGTCTGCAAAATCTGCTTCCAGTCCACAAAGAATGCTGGCTCAAAGGCGGTCTGCCCCTAAATGGCCGTGTTAGAATTCTCCTGCTTGGCTTTTTACCCACTCAAATACTGAAACATCGGAGCTAAGTGTGAGCCTAGCACCACCTCCCTCCTCTGCTGAGGACCCAAGACAAGACACTTGATCCATCTGAATCCCAACTTCACCCTTCTGTCAAAACATGGATTTCGTGCATTTTAGTCAGGCTCAGAGTTCCAGGAATCATCTAAGAAGTAAGACCTCTACGTTCCTGCCACTATGGTAGAAGGGACAGAACAAATGAACAAATGTCCGATACATTACCAGGTTCTAAGGGGGAAAGGGAGATAGAAAATGGCTGGGGTAGACATAGTTCCCCCATAATGCAAAAGAGCCAAGGAGACAGAAATCGGATCCCATAGAACCTTCTAGAACTTGTTAAGAAGTTGTGAAGCCAGTGGAGAGCTTTAAAAAAGCTGACATTTTAACAACTTGCTCTGGCTACTCTTTTGGAGAATGGAATGCAGAGGCCTGGAGTGAAACAAGGAAATTAATAGCCATCATCACCACCTTTTCCCTCCCCACCTTCTAGGGTCATTGGAAACCTCTTAGGAGATTTCTGCTAGAAAAGCAGAGGCACAGGCAGAGTACAGATGGTCACATGTTTGAAAACCCATTTGTACAAGTAGGAGCTTGCAGGGCCTGGCACCAGGCTAGCTGGAGCTGTGCTCCTGTATGGATGGATTTCAAGGAAACAGGGTAAGGTGGCAGACTCTGCCTGATGCAGCTGTCCCGGTCCAGATGAATCCACATATTTAAACAGGGAGCTTTGGGTGAGGCTATGCCTGGCTCTGCTTTTGCTGGTAGTGCTGGACTGGGGTAAGCTAACACCCAGCAATGTGGCAAGGCTGATACCGATGAGACACCATTTGCTAAGTGCCTGGCACGAGCTCACCTCCCCAGCTGACCTCCCTTTCGGGACTAGGAAGAAAGCACAGGGGAGCTGGAGATCGGGTTAGCTAAGGGTCTGCGATTTCAGAGTGCCCCCTAGAAGGAGAATGACCTAGAGAACCCCAGCACCCCAGGGAAGCTCACCCCAGCATCATGGGTTTCAGGCTTCTCTTTCCACGGGGGTATGGAGTGCTGGCTTGCATGCTGGAACGTTGCTAGGTTCCCACAAATGGAATGAATGAATGTGACAGCAGTGTCTTAGAGCTGTCATGCATGGAAGGGGAAAGGAGTTAGAAAACTGTGCTCGGATCACTCACCCATTCACACTTCCTGAGGCTGGGGTTCAGGGGCAGACACCTTGGTGCTTAGCAAATATTTGCAGAGCCCAACACTATGCAGGGTTCATTCCCCTAAAATCTTATATTATCTAAAATGCTGGAAGAGGGTAATTAATCAGATGACCTGTATGCACTAGCTAGTGTCAAACAAAAAACCTGTTAGTTTCTTGGGATTTGAATCGTCTGTTATCTCTACAACAGGGATATTGAGATTCCCCAACATTTAGCAAAATGGAATTGAAGGTATCTGTTTTTTCTACTGTGGCTGTTGATCCACACTCTCTCCCTCCCAGCTTTCCAGTCTGCTTCTTGTTTTCTTGTATTGTTTCTTTTGTACAATGATGTAACTGCAGAAGAAAACAGCACAATAAAAATAGCATACCTACTAAGATTTGGCATTTGCAGGGTACCTTCAAAAATTTTGCTGGGACTGGCCCATGCCATGTGCAGAAATGGTTTCACCTCTGATGGAATCATATAGAACATATTTGTTGGTGATCTGTTTTCTTTCCACCCAAACACATGCATTCATATAGTTTAGCCCCAAGAACTTGCTAGATAGTTTTGTAAGCAACTCTGTGATAAACATCATATATGTTAATGTCTGTGTATACTCATAAATATACATACCTAAATGTTCATATGCACATGTACATGTTCATGTGCTCTGGCGTCTTATCTGATTGTTTTACCTGGACCTAGACCCTATCTCCTGTCTTTAAAGGAGTCATTTAGTAGTCTCTGGATCCAAATCAGTGGGTCCTTGGCTCACATCAGCTGACCTCTCTGTAGACATCTCAGGTGACACTCTTAGTAGCTGACAGAGCATTTAACACAGCTTCTCAGGTCCCCAAAACTCACCCCTGCCTTCCAAGTCCCCTACCTGCAGCCTCTGTCTCTCACCCACACTAGTCAGCTGGTGACAAGCCTGAAGGAAAGCCTGTATTTGACATTCCTTGTGGGTGCCGCAGGACCCCTTTTGTTATTTCAGAGTCTGAGGCAACATCCCAGGACAGATTGGGGGCCACCAGGAGCCTATTCATTTATGTCACAAAGTCACAGCAAGAGGCCACCTTACCAAACAAAGTTCCTTTCTGCCTTCCTGATCCTCCACGTAGTGGGCGTTTTTAGTATGCTGAGCGCACAGGGAGCATCCCTTTCAGGGGAAGGGCAAGCTGCCCTCTTTTCTCTTTGCTCAATCACAAAGGCAATCGCCTGCAACACTGGTCCCTAAATGAGAATAGAGGAAATGGATGGAGATGTCTTTTGTGAAGGGGGCCATGTTAATACTCCATTCAACCAATGAAAGCAGACTCTGTGTCCTACATGCCCCCGGCCAATCTGAACCCAGCTATTCCTAAAAATGTTTTTATAAAATGCATACTGTGTATTGTGCAGTATGCAGGCATATAAACATATATCCTCCACCGTAAAGACCAGTTCCCCCAGCCTGTGATTCCCAGGCACACTCTCTCCAAGCAGGGATCTAGTGATGGCTAACATAAGTCCAGTCCTATCCAACACAAAGCTTTCTTGCATGATACCCGACTCTGCCTACACCTAACTGCTCAATTTAAGCTGTTCAGCAAAAAATAAAAATATAATAGTGTGTCCCAACGTCAATGAAGAAGGCACTGACTCCATTGGAGGATGGTAGTACATAGGTGCTGAAAAGGGGTTCGAGGGCATTTTGCTGCCCTTTGTGATGACTTGATAAGACAGAGTGCCACTGCCCCATTTCTCTCTCTCTCTCTCTCTCTCTCTCTCTCTCTCTCTCTCTCTCTCTCTGTGTGTGTGTGTGTGTGCGCGTGCGTGCGTGCGTGTGTGTGTGTGTGTGTGTGTGTGTGTGTACACAGAGGACCTTCACCTGTACAAGTGTGGAGGTGGGGCTCTTAGGTTGAGGCCAGTGACAATGGGGGATTCTCTAATGGCCAGCCCTGGTCTTCTCGTGGGAATCCAGAGTTCCTGCCCAGCCCCCAGGTGGCCTCTCACTAGCCCTTTGAGAGCTTGCCAAGTTTTTTCTGGCCCTACCTAGTCAGTCAGTCAGTCAGTCAGTCAGTCAGTCACCATGCTGTCTACCCAGAGCCCAGCCCCCATGGCCCCTCATGCTTCTCCGAGATGCTCTCCTTCCTCCCCAAGCTGTCCCTGATGGCAGGTGCTCACCCTTTTTCAGACTGCCCCCCTCTAGGCCTGGGCTAGCTTTGGGCCAATCCACAGGATCCTGGCTATTTCTAGATTGAGACTGGGAGGGCACTCCGGAGCCTGGTTTCCCTGACTCTCTTTTGACAAACTCCCAGTCACAGATCTGGCCCATTTAGAAGAGAAGCAGAGGAAACCAGCCCACCTACAGCCCCCCACAGGAATATTCCATTTGGAAGTCTCCTGTGGAAGGTCCTGTGGACAGAGCCACACGGTCTTCAGCTCCACAAAAGTCATCAGAGCTCTCAGGAAACATAAGGTCTGAGAGCCCCCCTCCCAAGAGCTCTAAGGAGCACCCAGAAAGTAGGCTGTACTGGCTTCCACCCACCATGGAGTCCTCGACCCTCACACAAAGATCCACGAAGGCTTTGCTTTCCCTCCATTGTTCTTTTATCTGATTATGAAAGTGATATGTCACTGCTAGGAAATTTCATTTTCCGGAAAATATGGGCCAAAATGACAATCATCCAAAACTACACACCCTAAGAATAAACAGTATTGATGTTTTGGAAAACAGACATTCTGACTTTTCTCTATGCATCTATATCCATATTCCTATCTTTCATTATTATTACAAACCAGCTTCTATTTTTCAAAAAGTACCCAAGGCTATTCCTGTGTTGATTAAATAGAGGAACTACCTCAGGCTATTTTCTGACTTCTTGGCAGCCCACTTAACAATACATAGTTAAGAAATTTCTCTGCAAGAGACATTTAGGCATTGCCCAATTATTTCTTTGGACTAAACTTCTAGAAACACAATTTTCTGCTAAAGAATATAGACATTTCCAGAGCCCTGGATACGCAGCACCAGGATGACTTTCCAAGTTGGCTATGCTTTTCTTATCAGCTGCCTGTGAAGGTGAGATCCATATCCATGAGGATGAAAAACACCAAGTACCAGGATTCCCCATACAGCTTTGCCAAGTCCCGGGACATTATTTGGAAACCCCCATAGTCATCAGCACCTGGCATGAGCTAACAGTTGGGAAATGGGAGGAGGGTGGGCAGGTGGGAGGGAATCTAGGGTTTTTTGCAGGTGCAGAAGTCGGCAGTGGGAGATAGTGAGTATCAGGGGTCATCTGAGGCTCTCTTCTATGAGTCCCTAAAAGTATCTCTCCACTGACGGGGATGCCCTGCCTTGAAGTGCTATATGTAACAGTAGTAAAGGCCCAGGAAGGAATCTAACCACAGGAAGTTGCCTCCTTTCCTCCCCAATTAGCTATTGACCCCAGGAAAGAGGTTTCAACCTGTGGCATTGTTTCCCTTGAGAATTTTTGCTTCTGTGACTTCAGAACCAGAGAATGCCAGAGCACCGAATCTTGCATTCTGTATCCACCATTTGCCCCTTTTTAGATCTTGCCTCTAGAAATGTATTCTTAAAGTCTATCTTCACCAGGGCTGTGACAACCATCTGTGACACTTATTGGTACCATTAGTGCATTGAGAAGGCCTTAATGACCAGAAGAGAACACATACCTTCTTTAGGAAGTAAGGGGCACACTCCTCAGATGCAGCTTCAGCTCAACCTTTGTTGAGGTCCATGGCTGTCATATCTTACCTACCTTCCCACCAGCCAGTCCTGAATTATGAATGGAACCCTTCCCATCTTGTCACTGGCAGAACTAAGGCTCAGACTTCACTTTACTCTCCCAGTGATAAAAGGCAGCGTTGGGGTTCAACCCCAAGTATCTTTCATTCTAGCTCATCTTCCTGCATCCTTCACTATCTCTCCCAGTCAGCAGGAGAGCACCCAGGCAGGACTCTTCTTTATTGCTATTATTAATGCCTAGTGAGCATGTTTATGAACTGGCTGGGCGGCACTTCCACACATGCTTATGTCTGCACTGGGAAGATCCTGAGCTCCGAATGGGATATTCTTTAGGACAGAGATGCATTGAAAAAGCATGGTGCCCCCTGGATTTCTCAGATTGGCCAGGTTGGCTCAGGAACCTTGAAGCTGATAAATAACATCTTGCTTCCTTACCTTTATCACCTATGAAATCAGTACTGACAACATTGAGTATCTGACTTTGTTCTTTAGCCAGTACTCACACTTAGCAGTCCCCTTATTCGCTGCTTCCAAGAACAAGTATATGTGGGTGTGGCCTTCCCATAAGTGAGAGAGTCTCTGGGGTCCTCCACCTCAGAACATGTCCTAAGCCCTGGACCTCACCTTAGCTTCTGACGCTCCCTGGTTCCTGGAAGTAGCCAGGTTCTGGAAATGTTTTTCTGAGCCTTTGTCGTGGGGGAAAGAGGCATATTATGGAAGCCAGAAATTCCAAGAGTGAGCTCAACCAACTTGAAGAGTTGACCCTATCCAATAAGCACATCAGATTAAACAGGAAAAAAAAAAGTCAATGAACTGGGAGTATGTTGGTCTCTGACCATAGGCTGTGGTGTGCCAGGCTCCTATATGGTGCCAGAGCAATGGGAAAGAGGGTTGTTAGGCAGAGACAAGGTCACAAACTCAGAGGAGACAGGAGAAAATGGCAGAGAGATGGCCTGTGGTCGTCCCCAGATAAAGTAGCAATGGCCTTGGGCATGGGAACCAGCTGAAGCCGGTATATTATATATCACATGAAAAGATGCTTTTAAGGCCCTGATTTCATTGGGACTGTGGGTGGGGGCCAGAAACCAGGTTGATAGTTCTTCTAGAAAACCATATGAGAAGAGAAATTCTGTAGAAAATAATCATAGTGGCCAACAGTTCCCTTGGGCGTGATTAGAAGTGGAAGTCAGGCAAAAATACAGCACAAGGAAATCAACGCCTCTCTCCCACAGAAACCTTGCATGTCCTGCATGTTTGGAATCAAGAGACACACCCAAATAGAGATGCCTTGCTCATGCCTGCATAGTTGTCCAAGATGGAACTGGGGAGGGAGGCAGCCAGACCCACACCAACAGGGGACAGGCTGGACCTCTGAAATACAGGGTGACAGCAATATCTTCATAAAGACTTCAGCGCTTTGCCTAGAACATAATAGATGTTCAGGAAATCTTCATTTGTGTTAGCAGGGCCTTCGACACATACACGCCAAATAGGAGGCAGCTGGATGTGAGATGCCCCCTCTAGCAGTCTCACTGTGCCTGGTGACTGAGGAAGAAGGCAGGAAGTGAGGCACAGCTTCTGCACGTGCAGAGACAAGGCTAGGGTGGGGCAGAAGCCCTCAGCTCCTGACAGGCTTGGCCCCCCTCTCCTCTGTGTGTCCCGAGATGCCTCCTTTTTCAAGCTTTCATCCAGCCCCTTGGCAGGGAGACCTGCAGCAAGCAGAGAGGCAGTTCTTCCCTGTGTAACCCAGCACCAGCTCAGGAGGCCAGGCCTCCTGGTGCCAGTACAGATCATGTCTGCTTTTACTCTCTCACTCAGTAGTGGGAAAAAATGAGAAACCAAAATTCCCCTGAGCAACCGGAAACCCCGTGACCCCCTGACTAAGTGGCAAGATTCAGCTCTGCCCTGTCTCCCAGTCCCCTCACTTTCCCCTGGATCACCTATACTCAGCCCAGAGGCCAGCCTGGAGGTTATTTATAACTGTGTCAGAGGAGGAGAGGACAGGAAATTAGGAAGGAGAGAGGGGAAGAAAAGCATGGTGCCCAGTGACCCACTAGATTGGAACCTGCTGCCTGCCTGACCCATGCTGTCCTAGCCCAGTTCCTGTGAGCTCCAGTCCTGCCCACAGCTCACTTGCCTGCAGCCCCGTTACCAAGTTAATGTATAGGAGCTAAAGGCCAACCCAGGCCCTGAGAGCATAAAATGGACAAATTCCCAGCCTCTTCCAGCTGTTGTGTGCCCTACCCTGCTTTTGTCTCCTGATTAAAAAGTCAGAATCTTAATAGTCAACACTCAGGCACTCAGACTTGCTATTAACTGCACTAAGAGGAGGTAACTTATGCATAGTAACACAGGAGTGGGGACAGAGCCAGGCTTGTGGCATTGACCCCTTTTCCATACCACTCTGTTTAGCCCACTAAAGGTCTCAGGGCTCAAGCATGAATGTACTCACATGTTAAAATGCCCAGCCTTGCTGTGGAGTGAGCCATGCTCTCGGTGCCTGAATCCTAACTGCCCATCTCAAGGCCTCTCAACCAGAGCATCGGAGCCACTGCTCAATCAGCAGAGCCATTTACTCCAAGATAACTTTGGATAAAGTTAGGTTCCTTTGAAGTTGTTTTATTTGGAGCTGTTTAATCTTCACACAATCACTGCTCAATTCTCTAAGACAAACGCTCTCATGATTACAAATGTCCTTGGGGAGAATGTCTAAAATTCTTGTAAATTGTATTATCATACAATCAGATTTCCACATGTACTCCTGTCTGTAATAGGATCATGGCCACAAGATTAAGGGCCCAGGGAGGTACCACAACTGTACGTCCCTCTGATACTCATAACCTTCTCCTCCCAGGACTTGAACCCTGGACCTCTCCTCTCCCAACTACACTGTTCTTCCATCAAGCCTGCAAATCTAAGTAATTTACTAGTTTCTATATCTTGGATCTGGAGCAGCTCCCTATACACACACATGTACATTCACACACACACGCATGCGCACGCGCACACACACACATGTGTTAAAGGCTTATCCCTCCGTCCACACAATTGGAAGGTGATGGAACCTTAAGAAATGTGGATCTGAAGGGAGGCCTTAAGTTCTTAGAGTGCAACCCTTGAAGGTATTGCGGTGTTCATGTCTTGCTTTCTCTTTTTTTTTTTTTTTTTCGCTCCAGTCACTAGGAAGTAAACAGGCCTCTTCTGGCCCACACTTTTCCACCATGATATCCTTACTTTGTTGCCAGAGACCCAAAGCAACAGAGCCAAGTGACTGTGAACTAAACCCTCCGAAGCTGTGAGCCAAAGTAAATCACTTTCCTTAGAAAGTTGATTAGTTCACGTATCCTGTCACAGTGATGGAAAGCTGGCCAACATGCTAATTTAAAAACCTAACATGTGCCCCAAACCCAGCCGAGCAAGTCTTAAACTCAGTGGCCACTGTTCCCTTGTCCGTTTTGTTTCTGGCCTTCCTGACCTTCCAGGATCACCATTCACAAAGCTTGCAGCCTTTTCCTTCGTGCAACAACACCATATGAGCTACTTCCCTTGCAATATGTGAGGTGAAAGTGATCAGCCATTTATCAACCTCAAGGCAGGCAAGAGGGCAAAATTAACCTTGTGAATCTTCACCTGGGCAGTGCCCTTGGGAAACCTCAGTACCTTGGCCAGATGGTTTATGGATTACTGGCTTAAACCCAGCTGGTTATCCTGCAGCAGGACTTCTCAGGGGGCCTTTACTAGGCTAATGATCACATGCATCTCCCAGGAGGCAGCAGAATAAACAGCTTTCCAAAGAACATTGCTGGGGTTGAGAAACACCTTGGGAAACAGGGTTGATTTAAAACTTCCCACAGCTCAGGAAGTCTTGTCTGCTCCTGTCCGCACTGCTTACATGATGACCTACAAAGAGAGTTGGAGTTCTGCCTGAACAGCCACCTCCACTCTTCTGAGTCAGACAGGGGGTCAGTTTCAGGAAGGGTCCTAGAGCTTCAGAGGCTGCTCCCGGTCTGATGGGACATTAGGAAGCTACAAGGAACTGGATTCTGCAAACTGCTTGTAGAACAGCAAAGTCTTTGGGGGAGTAGGGACAGCAGGGATCATTATATGCAACCCAGGTTGGGCTAGAACTCACTGTGTAGTTCAGGCTGGTCTGGAACTCGTGATCCTCCTGCCTCAGCCTCAGGAGTGCTAGGATTGCAGGTGTGTGCTACCACACCCAGCCCAAACTCTTGATAACTTGCAGGGAGGGGTTGGGAAAGGGAAGTCAGTCTCCTGTTTTCAACCTTGAAGGGTTCCTGGAGCTGCCTGAAGCAAGGCCAAAAGTACATTGATTTGCACGGTGTCCGAAGTGAAACTGTTACGAAAAATTAAATCTAATGACAACCAAAGTTAGCAAGTAGAATTGATTAGCGAAGAATTTCAGCCTGCATGAAATCCAGATAATCCTGGTCAGAAGTTCTTTTTTATACAGAGCACAGTGTTACTGTCATAATACCCCAACAATGACCCAGTTTTAGTGTTTGAATGTTCCTGTAGTTCACCCACATTTATTGAGCAGCTACTGAGTATGATGGCCTATAGTCAGGAATACCAAGCGATTTCCAGGCAGCAGGGCTATTCTTAGCTTTCTGACATCTATTTCAGGAGTGTTAATCCATTCCACCTCCCCCTCTGCAATTAGACACATACCTTCCAACTTGATATGCTGACCTCACCCAACTGCCCCAACAGCACAGGCGGGATGGAGAAGTGTGCTTCCCACCCTGCTGAACTTGGCCACACATTTGGTCTCCCTGAGCCCAGGCAACCTGGGGAACCAGCCAAGCAGAGGTACCTGCTTTGCCTGGGCCCTTCAAACAGTCTGGGAAGTCAGATTCCTCCCCGCAATCCCAACCCCCAGTTCTTCTTGTCCCTAGAGCTCGGGAGGAGGGGGGGGGTGTATGAACCCAGAACAGCACAACTGGAGGATAGAGTAGTAAGCTCAGCTCAAACATCCACACACAGCAATGTGACCGAATATCAAAATGTAAATAAGGGCCAAAATTAACCTGTAAGCCCCACTTGTCCAAAATGACTTTCTGGAAAGCTGAGAGCCATTGTTCTGGGGAACTAACCAGCCACATGCATTCACTCCCCTAAATGAGTTTGTTTGGACCAACTACACCCGATGTACATGGTTGGATACAGGTAGGAGGTACGTAGGCAGGAAACACATCAGGATGTATGCTTGCCCCGATTGGACATGATGGGAAATGCAGTGAACCGTGAGCTTTGCTAAAACAGGACTCAGCCATTCCCTAAGAACCCAGGGAAGGACTCTCACCATAGTTCATCTTCCTGACCATTATTTAATTAAAGCTTCCTTCAAAACTGGCTCAAAATTGTGAAAGTGTCTTTCATGATTTTCAGGATTAGCAAAGGTATCTATCCAGACTTGCCCAGCCTTAGTATTCCCATCTGTAAAGTGGGATAATGATGACAGCAATAATAATTCTGAACATGTAAGTTTACAGCTAACAATAGAATTTATATGCATAAGTATTAGAACAGCTGTGGCTTTGATGATTAACTCTTTTGGCTCCAGTGTCCTCATCTGCAGCACAGGAATAAAAGTCCCAACTTCTCGGGGTGGTAAAAGTGATAAAGCATAAGGAAATCTTAGCACATAAAAATGAATTGATACATTAATATTGTCGAATATCGCTTTTATTCCAGATCTGTCTCTAAAGCTAAATTGTTCCACCTCTGTTGACCTAGTTTACCCGTTAGTCAAATGCTAGAAGTGAGTCATATAGCTTCTAAATGATCAGACGGACTTGAGTTTCCTACCCTAAGACCTTCATGGCCCCGAGTCTCTTGTGGCCAAGTTGAATCAGTAGCCTCTGTAGTTAGCCCAAGTGCATCCTGAATTCTGCATCCCTGCATGCAACCTGCCAATCAAGGGAGGCAGGGAAAAAGATGCCTTGTATTCTAACAGTACCTTGGCTGCTATGATGGTCCTTACCCAGGGGCGGCTGCTAGAATAACTGAAATGCAGCCACTTGCAATTGATATGTGCAGAACATAAAACACACTGTGCATGTTAAAGCATTCACCGAAAAACTGGGAAATCACAGAAGTCATTTGAAAATTGATTACGTGGTAAGGTGATCGTACTTTGGATACATTAGGTAAATACAGGATTAAATGGATTACCACTTCCTTCTTCCTTTTTATAACGTATCTACTGTGAGAAAGCTTTAAACAGTATGGGTGACTCTCCATGCCCCTGCCTCAGGATGGACGAGGATTTCTCTCTGCTTGGGACCTATTGCTATGAAGCTTCTCAGAGTGAGACCCAGGGGAATGTAAACTATTTAGGGTTGAATTAAAAAAAAATAGGGAGTCAGGGGGGCATTAAGTTGTAGGAGTCTCTAGGAATCTCCTGTGGCTTAAAAACCTAGATATGTAAAACCCATTAATCTGCCAAAACACCCTTGGTGCTGGCACCACCTCAGCATCTGAGCTCCAAATGGCCCCTTTGTTTTTCATCTATCTTTGTGTGTGTGTGTGTGCATGTATGTGTGTGTGTGTGTGCACTTGTGTCTGGTGTGTCTATGTCTGCGTGTGTCTCTGTATGTCTATGTCTGTGCGTACGTATGTGTAAGCCAGAAGTAAGTGTTGGATGCCTTCCTCAATCACTGCCCACCTTATTTTTTGAGACACATTCCCTTGCTGAACCTGGAGCTCACTGGCTAGTCTGCACAGGCTGATCAGCAGCCCCAGGCATCTTTCTGTCTGTGTCAGTTCTGGAATTTGATAATCACAATAGCACTGATTTCTATGTGGGTTCTGGGAATCTGTGCTTCCACGGAAGCTCGTTACTGACTGAGCTGTTTCCCAGCCCCTTTGTTGTGTTTCCCAAGTTGATCACTGCTGTTTAACACAGCAGCTGTTTCTTATTGAGCTGGCCAATGCCCAAAACAGCAAAAACTGATATTCTCTCTTTTCCCTGCCAACCCTGAACTGAGGACACTATTGCCTAGAAAGGCTAGATGCTGTTGTTTTTCAAACATTCTCATTCATTCACGATGTCTTCACTATGTGCATACTAACATCAGACTGTGACCCATTGAGTAAGACCCAGTTCCCATATAAGGAAGGCAATAAGACCATGTCATAATCATGGGGGTTGGTATTTACCAAGCCTTCACTACAGGCTAAACAGTGAGTCAAGTCTGTTATTTCCATTATCTCCATGAATCTTCCCCCAGCCCTATGAAGCTAAAGGTTTTCTTGTAAATTCAGAGTTACAGATAAGGATAAGCTAGAGTAAGATGGGCTGGCTTGCCTAAGACATGTGACCAACAAGTAATGACGTCAAGCTTTAAGCCAGGCCATCTAACACCAGAACCTTTACAGTTGAATCTGTGTGTGTAGGTATGTGTGTGCATGTGTGATACACACACCTGCATGTGTGTACACACCCGAGCACACGTCTGTTCTTTTTCATTATACTAACCCTTAAAAACTAAAGTTTCACACTAACACTTTGGGTTTCTAGCTTATTATAAGAACCTAAACATCTGGCCAAACTGTCCCCATCCCAAGGGACATGGATTTTTCAGTTCACCACATTTGCCACCACTCTATTGCCCCCTGATACCAAGGCAAAGAGGTGGTATTCAAAGCTATCATACATGTATTTGGGGACAAACATGGGACAACAGAGACTGGAGAACCTTCTATGTTTGGTTGAAATGAGTAATGGACTCATGCATTTGATATGCAAATACCCTCCTTTTCTGCCCAGTCCCTGTAGGCATCAGAGTTTGTGACCTGAACTAATTTGAGAAACCCAAGCTGGAAGATAATGGGTTAAAAAGGGACCCACCCACCGCAGACATAGGCTCTTCCCCATCGTGAGCATCTGTCCTGATCTGTCCTCCAGGCAGCTCCCTGTTAGGATTATCACAGATCTTAGTCCATTGGGTGCCTGTCACCATTAGAGAGGAAAGTAGAGTGGTATTGCTCAATAGTCACATGGTTGACCTGGGCCTTCAAGCTCTCTCTAGTGGAGTGGATAGGATTATATGAGATAATGCCACTTTCAATTAAAGGCCTATATCTAAGCTAGTCTTGTAGTGGGAAAAGTCCTTTCTGCAGCAGAGCCTTCTTACCTGCCCTCCAGCAGTCAGTGACAGACCCTGAAGTGACCTCAGTTCCGGAATTCTAGCCTTAAGCTAAGTCGACAAGGCAGCTGTGGTAAACCAGCTGTGTTCCAACCGGAAGTCTGCTAGTCACTTAGGTCACTGAGCTCATTAGAAATGTTCAGGCAGAATCCTCACCACATTCGAGATCCTGCTCTAATCTTGACAGACCATATTTCTGATGAACTTCCCTTGTAGACTGTCACTGGTGACACTAGGTGTTCAGTCCTGAACTCCACTAGACAGCCTTCTCCAAGGGAAACTGACCTAGAATACCGACACACCAGAGGCAGTAACACCTACGTACAAAGGAGCAGACACACAGTCAGCATGTCACCTTTCCAGGTAAGAGATCAGTGCCTGGGGAAAGTCATATCACCAAGGTAATTTCAGAGTCAGGGATAAACTTGAGGTAGATCTCAGGTCTTCCCACCTTGACATATAGGAGAAGGCATTGCCTCTCTAGACCCAAGCAGGGCAGAGACAGGAAGTTGTGACTTGCCAACCAAATTTAGTATCACCAGTTTCCAGGGCCCTCCCTTTGGCTGCCCCATTATCTCCTACTTCTTTCTGCCTACCAGAAGGAAGTGTACATATGTCTAAATGGGCAAGGGCAACCCCTGATCCTCGAAGAGCACTTCAGAAAGCATGGGATTACTCCCAACACATCTGCTATACTGTGAAGCTACCCTACCATACCAATTCTCAATACTGACAGCCATCAAATGGGACCAGTGACTCTTCTACCACCCTGCTTTCCGAATCCTTTGAAGAATCCTTTGAAGAACTAACATCATGGGACCGGTGTAGGGAGCTTTGTTATCTGTGTCCCATCAGAGGCCATTAGGGAAGTAGAGAATACTGAATTTGGGATAAGGGAGAGATAGCAACCATGGTTTTGAAACTCAGCTATCTGTATGTGACAATGAAAATATCCTATCATCCCTCAGAGTCCCACTTTCCTCAGTTAAAAGACAATGAGAATACTGACTTCTGCACTTGCCACTTCCCATGTCCTAACCTGGGTCTCACAGGGACCAATTCAATAGACTTCTCTGCAGGAGTAATCTCAGCAATTAATTAGTATCACCCAAGATGTCCAACCATAACTGCTAGCATTGTGGCAATTTTCTGTTTTAACATGTTTGTTGAAAGGAATGAAGTTGTGATAACTCTCTAAAAACAGAACCCGCTGGGGGAAAAATGGATTTTAAAACACTTTTCGATCTTGAGAAGAATGGAGACAGTTGAGGCAAAGACTGGAGTGCTGGGTTGGGAATCAGAAATTTTTTCTGAGGCTTGGTTCCATTGGGAGCCCCAAATAACTAACGCTAAAACGAAACTGAAGACAGGAAGAAAGGCAGGGGCCCAAGAGACTGGTGAAGGATCTGCCCGGAGCGTCCCAACAGTGAGTCAGAGACCAATGCGCCAAAACGTGCAAAAGGAGAAGAACCTCCCCAGTTCTGGAGCGTTGTGGTCCTCAGTCTATAGGAGAAGGGGCCCTAAGTCTACAGGAAAGAATGATCCCGAACACAGGCTTTGTGGATGTAGCTTCGGGCTGCACTGTGATGATGTGATCGTAGGTAGGTAGTGTTCCATCTTCAGCCTGAACTGAGCGGGTAGCTGGGAAGGGAAGCCCCCACTTTACAAATAACTGGTATGCAAGGAAGGAGCTCAGCCCAGTGCTTGTGGAATGTAATTGCCACCCCGCCCAATGAAGGTCTGATTAGGAGGATGCTGTAGTGTTCTTTCCACTAGATGGTGGGGCTAGACTTTATCACACAAGCAGAGAACGAATCAGGTGCCTCCCTTTCAGGGTAATACACAGCAGGAATGTGGTTCTGGCTTTGGAATGATGCCCTCTGGTTATGCCTCATGCAATTTCAGAGGAGCTGGCTTTTTAGCAGAAATGGTGCCATGCTGCAGCTGGTTTGAACTCTAGGAGAGATGGAAGGGTTCTTCTGCACCCGTACCATGGCAGAAAAATGAGACCAAGTGAGACCCGGAATACAAGTTCATGAGGATGTGCACAGCATGGGTCAAGAGCCAGAAAACAGGATTTTCTAGAGCAGGAAGGACCAATGAAGAGGTGGGTGGGGCCTGTTATTGGTCCTCATAAAAGCCATTTTATTGTACTTTATACAATTAACCCACTGAAGAATTTCAATAAGGGCAGTGGAATTCATTCTTTAAAAGGTATCATGATGTCAAGACCCCAGGGTCTTTCTCTGCCAGCCACTCTGCCTTGGCCTCACTATTCACTTCCATCCTCGTGGCCATCTTATTGCTCCCATCCAAGCACTGTCCAGATGCAGTAGTGAGTGCAGGAGGGAACAAAGGGATCCGTCTTCTCACTGCCGCCCTGAGCCCAACAGGGAGACAGAACCCTGTGCCTGGGTTTCACACATAAACACTTTTGAACCTGAGTTCATGCAAAAACCAAAGGCCAAACAAGTTTAGATAATGAAAAGCACCCCACTTATTATAAAAGCAAAACCCCACAGCCATCTCTGACTAGAGTAGTCCAGAAGAGCCAGCCGAGAGCTGTGACTGTCCTACCACTTAAGGCCTATTCTTCATATAAAAATGATCCCATTAACTTGGCCTAAGTGGCCTTAATTTTGTTCCTTTTCAAGAAGATAAAAAGGCTATCCAAGATCAGAAGTCCTCAGAATACCAAGAAAATATCTGAAATTGTTTTCCATTTGAGAGAAGCCTGAATGTATCCTTAACACAGCCCTGGGACATCGCCTCCATGCCCATCCCCCATCTCTCCAGCTGCACATTTAAAAAGTACAGTCAACACGCAGCAGCTGCGGAGCACAGGCTGCAGCAAAAACTAAAACACAGTGCCCTTACTTCCATCTAACACGTCCATAGAGAAACACTTGCCATAGAGAAACATGCATGCACAGAGCAGAAGACAATATCATGACTGCTTTTTCCAACACCCTTCTAAGGATGAGAAGTTGTTAGAAGCATAAATATCCATGAAGAGGAGAAATCTAAATAAATGAAGGTAGATTCATAGGGATATTAGATTGTCATAGTAATATCATCACTTATAGTAGTATACATATTACATAGTATAGTTGGATATACCTTAGAGGTGAGCTCCATCGGTTTAAATACTAGGTTCTGTTACTTACCAGATATAGCATTGAATAAGTTACCTGATTTTTTCTGTGCTTCAGTTTCTTCAATGAAGATGGCAACAGTTCATCTGTTTCTTAGGACTGCTGAGAGACTTGACTGAGCTAATGCATATTGATTATTTAGAATGGTGCCTAGCACACAGTAATCACTATTTTAACTCAGCACTGCGTTTTAAAAAGTATAGTCCTATGGAATACTAGAGAGAGAAGAATAAAGTAACCTATACATGTATTAGTTGGTAAAACTCTCTGGTGCACACTATTGAATGAAAACAGCACTAAGGGCATTTCAGTATTTACTTGTCTAATTCTTCAAGTTTTTAATGGAGGAAAACCATCGTAAATTTTCTACAGGTGATATAAAATGGAAGGAAGTAGTGTTGATTGAGGCAGTGATCCAAAAGAACTTTCTCTTTCTCTGATTTTTATATGGGTGGATGGATGAAGAAATGATAGATAGACAGAAGATAATGATAGATAGATAGATAGATAGATAGATAGATAGATAGATAGATAGATAGATAGATAGACAGATAGACAGACAGATAGACAGATAGATAGATGACACAGAAAGAGATCGGTGATAGATAAAAGACAATAGATAATAGGCATATAGGTGGACAGAAATGAATGGATAAATGACATACAGAAAAAGAGAAGAACATAAGATACACTCATCATTTTAACTTTAAGTTTAAAAGCATGAATAAAAAAGGTCTGAAAAGGTACAAATTCCTTCTGTCTTTTTATAATGTGGAGAGTGAAAGCTAAACAGACCCACTAAATAAATGCCTCAACACAAAGCCAACAAGACCCTGGGGGAGGATTTGAGCCCAGCTGTGCCCTGCCCCAAGGCCCTGCCACCATCCCACACCGCCTCTCGAGACCACCCAGGAGTTGACTGTGCCGAAGGTGGAGCCTTCGTATCCATACAGGCCAAAGTGGTAAAGGACAAAAGTGACTTGAATTGTGTTGTTTTGTTTCTCATTAACGAACCTGTTGGAATGTGCCATTCAGCAACTGAGCTCAATCGGTCCTGCTATTCCAGCAGAACCACAGCCCCTTCCTGGCTGCATTTCTAGTCTTATCTGTCCATGGAATGCGGTGGGACAGACCCGAGGGCACCTGCTGCACCCACCAGGAACCCAGTCCGCAGATTTCTTCCCTGGCTCAAGCCTCACGTGTGAACCTCCTCTGAGAATCCATAACTGTCTCCCACAGATCAGTTGGGTTTATATCAGCCTCACTGCTCACCACAGCCAGTCACTTTTTCAACTCAGCCTAATGATTTTGAGAATCTTTTCTGGTTCTAACAACCAAAGAACATAGGAAATTTCTTCATTTTTTTTTGTTCCGTTATAAACGATAATTAATTCTTCCTTGGCAAACATGATACTTAATTAAAGCCCCTGGCCATTTTAGCTGCCTTCGAAGTTCTGAGAAAAACTTTGCTAATCTAGATGAAAACACCATCTGTTCCTTCCCTTTGGATTCTACGGGCACATTCTTGCCTTAGGATGTCAAGGGATCAAGGAGAGTTGGAAAATGTCATAGCTGTGACTGACTAACTCCATGCCTCCCCACTGTGGGGTGGCCTTGTATAAGCATAATCTTGTTTGGCCTCAGTATTTGCCATCTGAGAAATGGATGCAACACCTACACTTAAGGTTGCTGGGAAGTTAAGATAACATCTTTGAAGTGTCTGCTCACCAGCACAGGTCTGAAAGCTGCCTGTCCTTTCTTTCTTCCTCTTGCCCAACAGCCATCTGCCTCTGACCAGGCTTCCTAAGATACTATTAGCCTTGGTACACGTGGTACGCATATCACATGTGTACACACACACACACACACACCACCCCACTCCAATTTTCAGAACACTGTGAGTGTTACCGATCCTTTCCTGAACTATGCTGACAGAGCAAGATCAGCCTAGCCAGGGCTACCTCCTTCATTCCCAGTCTTTTCTGAGTCAATGTTTTGAAGGAGTTTCAGGGGCAATACCTAGTAGGGAGAGGGCCCCAAGTGAGGTGACCGCTGCCAAGTCCCTTTCTTTGCCCCACCGAGTATCTGATAAGCCTCCATGTAGTTTATTCCCCTAAGCACTTTGATAGGGTGCAGGGCCTGCAGTTGCCATGGAAACACCTTTTAAGTCCTCCTCACCAAAAGGGTTGTGCCAGTCCCCTGGGCTCTGGAGAAGAAAGGGAAAAAGAGACACCCGTGGATAAAGAGACAGGAGAGGGAAGGCCATTGTGGGGTGGTGATGGGGGCTTATGAAGGGCTAAGCCAGACATGTTGTGCCCTTCCCTGGCAACATGGCATCCGGCCAGGATGAAAGAAATCCATGCAGGAAGGTTCTAGAAGAGGAAGGTGGCAGGCTATCTTGAGCGTACTTAGGGGGCTCCGGCATCCAGAGGACAGTTGGGAGCCATCTACTGGAGGCCGCAGAGTGTCTGCTGCTGACAGGCGGCAGGTCAACAAGCCAGAGGCCCACACCCACACCTCCCATTTTTAAAAGCATTATCTCATCCCTTGTGCAGTGCACCAAACTAAAGGCTGAGTGAGTCTGGATCCCTGCCAGAGCAATGATTTCTCTCTCTCTCTCTCTCTCTCTCTCTCTCTTTGCTACTACACTGTTCTGTGCTTGGCATATATCTTAGCAATTGAACTTTTCTCTGGGAAGTGTATTAAGAGGAGGAAGCTGTTTCTTGAATAAAGCCATAGAAATTACAAGAAACTTCATCAGACCCCCACATATAGTAGGATCCTTAAGGAAGCAATGAGCTGATTCCAGAAAAGCCCACTGGGAACAGGATCTACCAGCTCATGTTGCCACTTTCCCATGAACTTCAGTGTAGAAACCTCTGGGCTATAGGCACCTGGGATAGAAATGAGACTCCTCTCTCCCCTATACATACTATAAAACCAAACTGAACACACTCAGCCCACTGTAAAGCAGCAATGAACACCCCGATTCCATCTGCTAGCTCACAGGCTAGGAGCATGTTTTAGGCTGAGCAAAACCAGAACTTGGCACCAACTAGCTGGGAATGTCACCGGGCTGGTGAGAGCAGAGAAAAGTTCAGAGGAATCTGGGTGGGGACCACACTCAGGAGAAAGGAGAAAACCTTCCCTGGCCTCTCCAGCAATCCAAAGGATGCTTCCTAGCGATCCCCAGGAAGGGTGAAGGGTGTGTTCCTGCAGGTCCGAGGAAACCTCCATCAAGGGTGACTGCAGGTCATACAAACACCCTGGGCTGCCAAGTCCACTGACCTGGCCACCATAGCCACCTCCCAGATTTCCCCCAAGGCTGGCCTGGCCCCTCTCCAACCTCAGTTGCTTCCCCTGCCAGGCCACCACTCCTCCCTCTCCTCACCACAACACACTTGCAGAGTGGAATCCCTCACCCGAGACCCAGTGGAAAATTTCCTTCTCCTTCATGACCATACTTTAAAGACACATGCCCCATTCTTCACCTCTGAATTGACACAGGCCAAGGATGGCCTCGTGTCCCACCCCTGCCTGCAAACTCACAGCAGGGACATTGGACTGGGTGCTTTAGGGGCTGGAGAAAAGGAAGATTTTCTAGTTTCCTCTTTCTTCACTTGGTGCACCTCCAAATACAAGTGTCCCCAGCACTCTTCAGGCCATCTGGACAGTGGGCTCTGCTTCTTATCAAGTCTCTCTAATCAGCAAACAGTCTCTTTGAGACAATTATCACATCACAAGTGATGAGACCCTTGGCATCTTTGTTCTTTTGATGATAAATCTGCTTTCTCCGTTGCTCACTCTCTCTCCTCACATACATTCAATAAAGAAAAAATAATAATAACAATAACCTTCCTGTGAATTTTCACAGCTATGTGATCCCCTAAAGTCACCTCAAGCCACCTATAGAGACTCAGATGCAGTTCTCCCAGGGAGGGAGTCAAACCTACAGTTTTCTTCTGTGTGGTTCCCCCCCTCCCCCTTTCTAGCCACCCAAACTTGGCAGGCAAGAAGCCCCAGCACTTGCTGGGCGAGCCTGCAGCTATGCTGGTTGAATCTCAAGGAAAAAAATAAAGTTCAAGGGCGCGGGCGATAAGCAATCTCTGAAAGCTAGTTTTCTCTCGCAACTCCACCCGCACAAGTTGGCAACTTCTTGTAAAGAGTACTCAAGCTCCCAGCGCTTCAGTTAGCGTTCCAACTTTTCAGAACCTTCTCCCACCCTGCTCCTCCAGCTCTTTCTCTGCAAGAGTCAATTGGGGAAATTTTCTAGATGTCAAGCAGGGACCACGTTCACTCCTGCCAGCCAGAGACCACTAGGACACTGCTTGGGTTCCCTCTAAAAGGCATCTCCCCACACAGAGTCCCTGCCCAAGGAAACCGAGTCGCCTGCTACGGCAGGCAGCTTGCTTGGTGCCTCCTAAAGCGCTTACCTATGTCGGAGTTGCAGAAGGCATCCTGGGGATGGCTAGGCGAACATGTGCACGCCTCGGCGCCCCAGTGCCCAAGGCTCCAGTAGCCCAGGAGCACGACAAGCCCAAGCCAGGGAGTCATCATCGTAGCTGCTGCTGTCCGCTGCGGGGACGGCTGCTCTTCTCTTCAAAGTTGCCGAGTGCTGGCGCGGATACTGCAGTCCGAGCTTACTCGCCAGGTCTGACCGTGCACGCTGAGCAACTTTGAGCTCCGGGAAAGTGTCCTCCAAGTAGCTCAGCAGGACGGGTTGGGACTCCGCAAACTGGCGTTGGGTGACTGGAGCACGCGTCCGCTGAGCCAGTGAGTGGCCTCCGGGAGAAGGATCCGGAACCAGAGCGGAGAAGCGGGAGAAGAAGCTTCCCGGTGCTGGTGGCTGCCTGCTGCCCACTGTGCGCAGAGTCCAGGGCTGCAGAGTGATATAGGGGCACAAGGGGGACCCAGCCCCTCGGGAGCTCGGGGGCCGCCCCCTCCGACCAATGGCAGCGCCGCATTACCTCATCGGCCCTCCAAAAAGGGGGCGGGGCCGGGGGGCGCGGGGCGACAGGGAGGGGCCGGCCCGGACTGTTCAGATCCTTATAGGGAATAATGCGGTTGTGGGCACTTGAGTGGGTGGGCTGGGCGCGTCCTGGGACAGTGTGCGCAGCAGCGGTGCCCCACGGCCCCATTGCCCTACGCCCACCGGCGCTCCCGAGCTCCTTCGACCCAAACAAGTCTCCACTCCCAGCCATTCAGCGAGGCAGCACAGTCCCTTCCTTCCATGGGACCCAGGTGGCCCCCGCGCTGTAGAGTCCTTGATCCTGCCTCCTGGAAAAAGTCTAGAAGGAAGCCTCGAAGAAAATTTCACCTTCCTACCTTGCCTAGAGAGAGAGCAGAGAGTAAGAGGAAACACCTGGGTAGATGACATTTTCTCAGCACCCTCACCCCACCACCACCCCTCAGCCTTTTGGAACTGGCTATGGTAGTTGTCACTGGGGGTAAATGGAACCGTGGAATCATTCACCATACGCTGTTCTGGACTCCAAACAAAGCCCTTGCAGCCAGGGTGATTGTACTAGAGCTACGAGGAAGCTAGAATGGATACAGACCTAGGTCAGAATGACTAAGAGGGCGTTGCTTTCTGTGGGACAGTAGGAGAAGAGTTCTCTGAGCTGACATCATGCAAGGAGACGAGCAAGTGGAAAGGCCTGGCTCGCCTTTGAAGGACAGAATATAGAATAAACGGGGAGTATGATAGCACGTCTCACTGGTGGCTTACAGCAAGGAACTTTGAAGTAAAGCGATCCAAAAGTAGAATAAAACCAGATCCTGGAGAAAATTATCCCGGATCCTGGAAAACTAGCCGTAACAGAAGAGTATTGGTAATGTCACTACCACCTCATTTTAAGTGACCTCTTGATTGTGATATGTGCATGTGTGGTATACACACACTGTTGTTGCTCTATCTTTTTGAGACGTGTCCAGGCTTGAAACCAAGATCCTCCTGCCTTGGGCTCCCCACTGCTAGTGACGGAGATGCAGCACCACACCTGACCTATGCTAAATGTTTTTAAAAGCAGGATTCCCATACTCTATTCCTTCTAGTAGGGAAAGCAAGAACAGGTGTCAAGAGCACCTTCTAGCTGAGGAGACAGGCCCAGAAAGGGGGCGCTCCTGTCACACTCTCTCACCGCCTGCTCATACAAAAGAGACAGATGCCCCTGGACTTAGCAGCAGTTAGATCTAACTGACAGGGTTCTTATTGCAATCTCCCTTTCTTTCCTGCCTTATGTTCTATTATGATTTTGAAGGTGCTGTTTGTTTTAGGTACAGAAATGCTGAAAATTTGCAACAAAAAAAGGAAAATGCAAGAGAACCCCTTTGGACTGTCCCCCCAAGAGACTCTTTTTAATGAAAGAACAGAGAGTATTGTGATAACATTATTTTTGATTGTTCTTCCCTTGTTAGACTATTTTATATCTTTTATTGGTGTGGGCACTGCTGTTATTTTGAGGCAGGGTCTTATTATGTAGTCTAGGCTGGCTTTGAACTCTCAACCCTCCTGCCTCAGCCTCCCAAATGTTTCCTAGAATGTTCTGTAAACTCTTTCAAGCATTCTAACTATAGAGAAGAGGACCCAGCTCCCATATCTTTCTGACTTCTCCCCAATCAGCTCTGAAAGCCCCCACCTCTTTCATTCTGTTCCATGGTGCCATGGCCCCCTTATTGTTCTTCTAGCCCCATCTCCTGGAATATGATTATATTGTTTCCCTTCCTGGGACTTGGAGGCCTGAGCTATTAGGCCATGATGCCTTTTAGCCCTCAGAAGATCCCAGGAGACTTGAGTGTGGAGATAGCCAGTAACCACTTGATGCCTGAGCCTTGGACACTGTGGGGCCACTCTGAGGAACTAGGTTGAATGAGGGCATACTTGGTAGGATTTGAGAGATTCGCTGAACCTTGCACCGTGCCAGTCATGTGGAAGGCTTTAGAAGAGCTTGTAGACAAATCCACTTGGGATAAACATCTTACAGACTAGAGGCCCTCTCTTCTCTGCTTCCCTATTACAAGACCATTTTGTCCAAAATGCCGTTTGCTTTTTCTCCATGGGAGAGCCTTTTCTGGAATGCAAAACAAGCGCCAAGCAACTCTTTCTGCTACATGTCACAGAGCAGATTCCTCAGAGAGGCCATCTGAAGTGTGTCTTGTTCCCACAGCTACTTCCTGCTCAAAGTATAGGTATCCTTGGATTATTTTCCTTCCTGAAAGGTGCTAATTTAGGCTCATTTCCTCTTGATTCTTCTACTTTGGCTTGCTCAGAATTTAGGGGTTTCCAAGAACACACAGAGTATCCTGGGTCAGAAGTCTTCTCTTCTGCCTGGACTGAGATGACCTTCTCTCTCCACCTCTGCAACATCAGCTTAGTCATGACCCTGGGAACCAGACAGAGGATGCTCCCTGAGTCCTCATGTGGGTCTTGCAAGCAGGTGGACCTTGTAGTCATCAATCTGGACATTAGGTTGTCCACCAGACTAATAATATGTAAGGATTGCTTTTTCTAGTCCGTTTAGTGAGCAAGATTGAGTGGGCTTGGAGCTTGGGTAAGAGGAAGATAATGGCTCTCCTGCTTTCTTCTGGTAGCTGAGAACAATGGCAGATTTACAAATCTAGGGGGAGCCAAAGAAGCTTCAAACATCACCTGGCTTGTTCTCAACCTACTAGGCTCACCCAGTCCCTCTGTTGGAACTTTCCTAGGGAAGGTGAGGGCCTGTCTACTTCCTGTGCATCGAATTTCAGAGGGTAGAGCCTATAGGAGGCATTTGCTTGGACTTGTAAGGGAGATACAAAGTTGCTCAGAGACTGCTCATCTTCGTGGAGGAAAGAACTTCCCTAGCTTCCTACAGTCAGCTACAGGCAGAGCCAAGTTCATGCTGTGAACACTGATTCCTTGGCTTCTACCTGCATCACATCTACATGGCTAAGTCTTCCAGGGTAGCACATGTGATAAATGTATTTCCACACCCCTCGGTTGGCTCACTGAGAGCTACCTACACTGCTTAGGAGTTCTTGGCTAAACCAAAAGACCCTTCTGAGCTGACCAGCGTTATATAGTACTATGTGACTAAGTGGGTTACCGCCTGTGTTTGTGTTTCCCTTTCTAACTTATTATCTGGTACCTTTGTGGAAACCGGTTACAGACATGGTTGCTGAATAGTCACACTCCCAACTCAATGGATGTGAACAAGTCACTTCCCTTGTTCAGGCACTAATCTTCATGTTTATTAGATATAAAATTAAACTTTATGATTCCCAGCAAGATGCCTCTTTAGTGATTAAAAAAAAAAGTCTACTATTCCCTGGGGGATTTGCAAAAATGAGGTGAATGGCCGTGTAGGGAAAATAGATCTTACCGTGTGAGCAGGTTTGACACCAAACAAGCAGGCCCAAGACTGGGGCCCATCCACCACACTCTAGGTCATTTTTTTTTTATTTTTTTTTTTTTTTGCATTCCCTTCCTACTCTGTCTTCCAAGGCACAGGGCTTAAAACAAAGAATGCCAGTGGAGATTGTGATGATGACAGAGCAGGGGAAACTTGGGGTCTTGTTTCTAGTTGAGCCTCTTATAGTTACCAATTCATCTTTCTGTTTTTCTTTTGCATTGGAAGCATTAAAGGGTCTGGAACAAAATTTACTGGACTTTTATGCCCTTTCAGCCTCAATCTTTTATAGGATTCCCCACCACGCCTTATTCTATTCTTTTCGCACGTAACTGACTCTAATGTGGTTGTTCATCTGCCCGTTTCCCTTCCTGAAGTGTAAGCCCCCTAAGGATAGAGCGTTGACAACAGGGTTCAGTTCAGTTATGGCTGATTGGATCTAAATGTCCGTACTAGTCCAGCTGCCCAGTGTTGGGCTTGGAGGAGCTCATTGAGTTTATCCCGCTGACTAATGCTAGGGGGCGCTGTAAGCCAGAAAACATGGCTCTCTGAGCCTTCAGCTTGCCAGTCCCATTGAGAAGACTGGAGAGGGACCTTGAGTGGGTGAAGCGAAGCCTTCCCGTATGATAGCCACAAAGCTCTCAGTCAGCATCCCGTCTGGGTACACAGCTGCCCAAGTTCTTCTACCCCTGGGCTGAGGCTTACTTGTGAATCACTGATTTGGGGGCCATGGGGGAGGTCTGGGAACACAGCTGAGGATGCCACAGTGCTACTCATCCAAGTGGCGCTCAGGAAGTTCAACGCGGAGAAGGTACTGACAAGCCTAGGTACCTCTGCTTCCCTCCTCCCCCAGACCCTAGTTACAATGCCTTCCCCCAAACCCGCAGTCCATGTGAAAGTCATTATATTCAAAATAGCCTTTTCCAAGCAACAGACACCCTGGTCCACCCATCACAAAAGCCATAGCCAGACCCTCAGCAGAGCTGCTGCCCAACACGGGGCAATTGGGAGCCTAAGAAGGTGGGTGCCTCAGCTTCACTCTGTGTCTGGTACCAGCAGGGAGTAAACACCTTTCCCGGTTTCCATCTGGAATCAATTTCAGGGCAGTAAAATTGGAGGGCGTTCCTCACCCTAGCTCCCCCACCCCGCAGCCCTGCCAGGGAAGTGAAGACCCCTGGCTGTGTTCACGTGAATGCTGAGGTTTTTGCATTTCTTTCCATAGACAGCTATTCTCAGGAATTTTAAGCCAGAAAACACATGTGTGCGGTAGAGACATTTTGTGTCCTGTGTTTTCTGGGGTGGTGGGAAATGGGAAGTAGAGTTAAATATTCCAGTTCTTGGTTTTCTTTTAATGACCGTATGTTGAGGCAGTCAATTATTTTTGCAGAGGATAATGTGAGGTGGTGGAGAACTTCTCCACAAGCCTGGTTTAATGCGTTCCTTATGCCTTTGGGGTTCCTGCACTTTGCTATTAATAATGAGGAGCTAGCTTCTCCGTGGCTTTTCTGAAGGTATGGGGCTCAGCCCCACACAGGGTTGTCTCAGCCAGCCATCACTGCTGGAGCTCAGGGAAAGGGTAGGATAGACCTGTGGTCAGGTTCCTACCACACTGGGCTGGAGGTCATGTTTCTGCAGAAGTACTGTGAGCTCACCTTGGTGGAATCTGACAACTGGAACTGGCTTGTCCTATGGAGAAGAACCCAAAGGTTCTTGATACCCTGGCTGTGGAAGCTCCTCTGTCCCTGGCCTGACACTTTCCACCTCTCTTCAGGTACCTTCTCCCTTGGTGGCAGACTCCCAGCTCTTCAGTTTTCTGTGCTTGGATTCTTGCCTTCCCTTCTAACCTCCCCTGCCACCTTGCCTAATTCCACCTTCTCTCCTGGCCTTGACTGGCCAACGTGCTGTGTGCAGCGGAATGAGATTGACAAGGTAGCGGTGTCCCTCTGGTCTCCTGACCTCCCTGTCCATCCCCCCTGTGACAATTTCACTTGCAAATCCCATGACCTAATCAGACTCCAGTTGTCCTGAACTCACTGTCTTCTTCCTTCTGTCCCTTCCAGCATTACTCATCCCCTCTAATGACATCACCATTCACCATGTCCTAGAGAGTCTTGAACAGGACATCTCTCCTAGCCATCCCTCTTTCCCACTCCCACTGTTCCCACCCTTGACTGTACCCTGGAGAGTCTTTCCAGACAGTGTCAACAGCCCCATAACTGGCCCTGTTGTCCAGAGTCCTGTTCTATCCAGTTCCTCTCTTGCCTTGTGGTTACCCACCATCATCTCAATATAACCCCAAAGTCATGCTAGGCTTTGTTTCAAGTGATCAGTTCACATCTCATGGCTTTCCGAATGAAGTTTTAAACTCCAAAGATGTACAAGCTCCTCTTTGGCCTGCATCTTCCCATGACACCAGGCTGCAACCGGAGGTGACATCATTCATGTAGAACAGCATGTGACTGCCACCCCATAGTTACACAGCTGAAGACCTAAATCTTTTACCTCGGTGCCATTTTGTACCATTTTATGACTCCCGCCCTCCCTCCTCCACCTTATCTTCCATGAATCAGCTAGAACCACCAGCTTCTGAGTATCTGCTGACTCTCCTGTTTCCTCTGTGTCCCACTTGCAGTGGGTTATTCAGCTGTCCATCTGGGACCCTTTTACTCTCTGCTCTTCCTAATGGTTAAAATGTCTGATTCTTCCCTAGAGCCGAGCATACCTGGATGCTTCTCAAATGCCCACACAGTAGGCACTTAGCAAATACTAAAGAGACTAATCAATGACTTGAGGGGAAACGTATATGTGTGGGGGGTATCAGTATCACCATCACAAATCCACCTTGGAAAGTTCAAGGATCCAACTCCTTGAACTTAGATTCTCAGAGAGGTTTCCAGAGGTGAGCAGTCTTATGGGTACAACCAATTCACTGCCCTTACTCCTATGAGACTGATGATTGAGAGGTAGGCTGAGAACCCACATCGAAGGGACCCCTTATTATTCTGATACTTGAAGAGAGCCCCATGCCACCTCACCAGGAGAGCATGTTGGGTCAGTGGGTATGGAATTAGAATATGGATTGAGGTCATCCTAAGAGGAACTTCTGGACAAAACCCTTTGAGATTTTCTTTATTTTGAATTTTATATTTTTAAATTTATTGTGTACAATAGCACACATGTAGCAGTCACAGGGTAACCTGTGAGAGTTGGTTCTCTATTTCCAACATATGAATCCTGAGTATCAAACTTTGGTTGTCAGGCTTAGTGTCAAGTGCATTTACTCCCTAAGCCAACACACCACCCCTTTAATTTTCTTTCTGAAGGAAGAAGTAGTGTCCACTGCTAAAAGTCCATCTCACTGGTTGCTGATGGATGCTGGACTCACAGCCCCAACTGCGGTCACTCTGCTCTTAGTCCTTTGCTTAAGATCTGTCACGCCTTCATCTTTCCACAGACATTTTTGGCTCTAGAAATATTGAAATTGTTTGGCTTCTGAATTGTTTGCAGGTACTTTTGATGGAAACAAAACGTCTAAAACTGAAGCTTCTAGAAGAACAACCTGTTCTTGCCTGTCATGTAAATTTCTTTGAATTTGACCATGGGGCCTTGTGTTTAAAAGCAATGTCTCTCAAGACATTCTTGATGACAATTAATTTCCCCAAGTGGCTATTCACAAAGTGTGTTGTAGGCATGAGGTAACATTATTTATGAACTTCTACAAAGAGCTTGTGCTTTCATGTCTTCTTCAGCCTTCCCTACCTTAAATAATAGATATTTTGTGTGCGTGTGTGTATGTGTGTGTGTGTGTGTGTTGCACATGATGTGGAGACCCAAAGTTGACAAGAATTATTTTGTTACTCTCAAACTTATTCTTTGAGACAGTGTCTTTCCTTGACCCTGGAGCTTCCTGATTCAGGTGGGCTGGCCAGCCAGCCAACTGCTTATGTCTGTTTCCCCAGCACTGAATTTACAGGCCTGTGACATGCCCAGCTTTCTTCCATTACTGCTACGGCTCCAACTTTAGGTACCCATGCTTACACAGCGAACCCTTTGTCTTTTGAGACATCTCCCCATCGCTATATGCCAATCAAGGAAACTGAGGCTCCATAAAGACATTTTGCTGTTGTTTTTCTTTTCTTCACCCATCTTTTAGGCCTTTTTTCAGAGTCTTCTACTGCTCTGACATTTTTCCTTCTTTCACCCATCCTCCTCATGCTTGCTGGGGTACTGAAGAATGGGGTTCTGGAGTCCCTGGGGTATGCCAGGGCTGTCTGTCATTGGCTCAGTAGAATCCATGGCAGCATTTTTTTTTACAGTTCTCTGAGTCAGTTGTAAAACATAGTCATGATTAAAATTGTAATTGCAAAAACCAACAATTAAATAACTTGTATTCAAAGCAAGGACAATTAACATTAAACTTCATCACTTCCTAATCACAGATACTCCTTGACTTACAATGAGGATATATCCAAATAAACTCATCATTAGTTTAAAATGTCATAATCCCAACTGCATGTGATATACCTGACCCACCAAACACTGGAGCTGGTCACAAAGACATAGCAGAGAGTTATAGCTCACTGTCATGATGGGGGACTGTTAGGGTTTGTGTTCACTGTTCATGCCCAGCATATCGAGAGAGAATCTTACTGAGATTCAGCAGCTCTGAAGGAAATGATGAAAAATGTAAAATCTGGAGTATGGTTTCTACTGAGCAAGTATCATTTTCCCCAACATCTTCAAGTTAAAAAGAGATGAAATCATGAGTCAAGTTGTCAGAAGACAAGAGTGTATGCATTTTACTGCCTCGAGGTCAACACTCCAGAAGTTATTTCCATTGATTTTTCTCTACGTGGTAGTGGCATTACACAGTGCTCTGTTCTTCCTTTTCTCAATTCTGCAGTCAGTGACACCACAAGGTAACCTGGAACTGACTTTGATGGGAGTGTTTACACCACAGAAATTGGTCAGCACTGCAAACCAGAGCTTCTTGGCTCAGAGAGCCACTTGTTGGATATTCATAGGTTCACTGTTGCTATTTCCTAGCAGTAAAATCCTGGGTAAGTGTTTTACCTCCTTGTGCCTTGGTGTCCTTGTCTGTAATATTGGGATAACATTAGTCTCTATCTTGAGAGGTCATGAATAAATGAACTGTGACATCAAAAGGATGTTTTAGAATGCTTGGCATTAGCTTAGCATCATAGAATAGCCGCTGTCAACATTATTCAGTCAGGGTTGTCAACAAATCCTGTCTCCCTCCTGACCTAGATGTCATCCATTCAGAGTGACCCAACTTAAATCTTATCGCACTGTGTTTGGATTGTCACCCTCTGGGTTTATTAATTACTCTTTTCCTTACCATGTATCTGGCAGAAACAATTTAAATGAGGAAAGATTTGTTTTGACCTTGGATTTCAGGGAACATGGGTCCATCAAGACAGGCAAGGTATGGTTTCTGAGAGACTTTCTCCACAATGATAAGAGTTTGTGGTGTGGCTTGTTATGTTTTGGAGGATCGGGAAGCAGAGGGATCAGAGCAAAACCAGGATCGGGTATCAGCTGCAGGGCCCGCCTTCAGTGATCCACTTCTGCTAAGTAGGCCCCATGTGTCCAAGGTTGCTCAACCTACTGAAACAGTGCTACCTGCTGGGGACCAAAGGTTCAAATAGACAAGCCTGTGGATGGCATTTCACATTCAACCCATACTGCTGGGTCCTGCCTGTCTTTATTCAGGATTGTCTTGGGCTAATTGAGTTTTCAGTTCTGAGCACATAATTTAATGCCTGATACACAGCACGTCCTTAGCAAAGTAGGGTAACAAACTGATCAGAGGCTACTGAAGAATCGAGGAATCGGAGGGTTCTCTAACCACACAGCAACAACACTCTAGGGATTTCCTTTCCACACTAGAGAATTGCTGGAATACTGTGTCTGGGTTGTTCCTTTAATAAGAATGATATCATTAAGTCATTTTTATACTTCAGGAGCTGAAAGCCCCTTGACTTGGTGCCCAAAGAGACCCACATTACCCACTGGTCTCTGCTTTATCACTACACTCTCTCCATATATGATATAAAGTCCAATGAAGTCTTCAGCCTGTCCAGAGAAGCATGACCAGTAACTTTCCAAACTGCTCGAAGGTGCCTGGAAATGTTTCTGCTTCAAGTATTTACAAGGGGAATAAAGAATTTGATGTCATATCAATACACGCTAGAAGAGACTGAATTTGCCTGAGGTGCTTTTTGAGACCTGGGAGCCTGTGATTGGAGGCTGGCGACAGGGAGGAGGAGGGGAGAGCCTGGGGCATGGTGAAAATATTTTTTTTTCTACTTTTGGCCTGTTGTTCCTTTGAACAAACGTGTTTCTGGCTTATGCAACTCCCAGTAATTAAAATGGCTCGAATACTTTGCATTTTTACAGTAACTTGAAGGCGGCTCAGAGGTCTGGAGCTGGAGCCAACTTGTGGGGGGCCTGGCAGTCTTATGATGCCTGTGCCTTGGCAGGGTAGAGGTGCTGGCATCTAGCTAGGGGAGAGGAGAGGGGAAGTGAAAGGGGTCATAATTTGTGTCAACATCTCTCCCCTTTCCCTGGACAGGCACCCAGGCATATTCCCCTGAGAAGGAAGGTCACCAAGGGCTATTCTTTTTTTTTTTTTCCTCAAGGGCTACTCTTGAAAGTATGATAAATGATGCCTAGGGCTGATAAAGAATTTCAGGTGATAAGATTTCCCTTTCCAATACTGCCAGTGTATCACATCCTACAGTAAGAACCCACTTAGTATTTGATTTAAAAATTAGATGAACCTAGGCCTACTGGTCCATGTCCGTATTATCAACTACTCCTGAGGCTGAGACAGGAGGATTCCAAGTTTACGGCATAACCAGTGGGTCTTTCCACCACTCCCAGTGACTGGGGGTGTTTAGTTCTTCCACCTCACGTGGTCTCGAACAGTGATTTGTATACACTAGGAGCTCAAACCTATATTTGTGCCAGTGAAAGCCATCTGCATGCATGTATTCTCTTGTACCAAGGGGAAAATTGCTGGCATTATTTTGAGGATACACCTCCTGCAATATGCTTAGGCCTGCTGTGATTTGCTATTCTATCAAAGGACTTGGGTCTCACACAAGCCAGGGATGTATTATAGAGTTCCAAAAGTTGGTAGGTAAGAGGCAAGTCCCGATTGTGACTAGTTCCATGTTGCTGTGTGACAATGTATCAGGAACTTTATGGTTTACAACACTGTATTTTATCCTCTGACTTCTGTGAGTCAGAAGTTCAGACATTGCCTCATTGGGTCTTCTATAGGACTAAAATCAAGACAGTGGTACCCAGGGCTCCCATTTCCTGTGGGACTCCAACGAGGAAGGATCTATTCCCCTACCTATGTGTTTGTTGACAACTTTGAGTTCCTCGGTGTGATGGTTTGAATGAGAATGGGCCCCATACACTCATATATTTGAATACTTGCTCCCTAGCTGATGGAACTATTTGGGAATGATTAGGAGGTGTGTCCTTGTTAGAGAAGGTGTGGCACTGGGGAATGGGCTTTGAGGTCTAGAAAGGTTCCTGCTATTCCCAGTGCTCTCTCTCTCTCTCTCTGCCTCATGGTTGTGGGTCAAGATGTGACTCTCAGCTGTTCCTTCACGTGCTACCATGTACTCCACTGAAGCCGTAAGCCAAATTAAATGCTTTCTTTTACAAGTCACCTTGGTCATTGTGCTTTATTACAGCAATAGAAAAATGATTAAAATACCCAGTTTCCCCTTGGTTGTGGTCCATAGACAGCTTCTCTGTGTGACAAGCTCCTTCCTCAAAGCCAGCATGAAAGAAATTCTCCCAAGGCAGGCATTGCAATCATGTTCACAGAGGCAAGCGTTGCAATCATGTTCACATAACCATGTATATCTTGTCACCCTGGCTGTATTCTGTTCATGCCACAGTCTCTGCCACACTCAGGAAAGGGGAATTACACAGAATATGAATGTTAAGAGCAGGATTCATGAGGGTTACAAGATCCCACTCTCCAGACAGAATAATTAGAATGCAGAAACCCCTGGAAACTGGAGTTCAGAGAGTAGTTGTAAACAGTTGCTGTGGTCGAGGCAGTAAACATTCTTAAGCTCTCTTTAAATCAGATGTTTTGTTTATTTGTTTGTTTTAATTAAACTGACAGCCTCAGGGCTTGGTTTGGTTTGAGCACAGCGCTGTTTTTTTTTTTTGATAGACATTCAGAAAATTTCACACTCCCAAATTCTCCTGAAACCTTGGGACCTCTGGGCTCACAGGATTTCATCCTCTGAGGTCTAGAAGAAGCAGCTGCCCAGGCTCCAAAACAAGAATACTCTGCTTACTGAAGCCAATTTGTCACCATTTCTCCGAGAGGATACTACAGGCTGCTCTCTCTCAGTCTTCCTGTATGCAGGCCCCATGCTGCATCACGGACCCCTGGGAGAAGCAGCCAGGCAACTTAGACCTGTCATCAAGGCAGAAGTGAAGGAAAAGACAGACCTTAGTGATCATCCAGAGGATCCCAAATACAGGAAGGACACTGAGAAGTGGTCCAGGGTCAGGGCTAGCATCCATTGAGAGCTAAAACAGGGCACCTCTGCCCTTGGGTCTTTGGTTTCCAAACCTGCTAACTGAGCAAGCGTCCAGTCCTGCTGACTGTAGGAAATTCAACTGGCTTCCCAAAAACTGGAGAAACAACTACCTGGACCATCCTCCAGGTCCACAGACAGAGGGAAACCAGCTTCCTTCTGAAGGCTTGTTTAGGCCTGAAGTCTTATCTCTTTTCCTTCTTGCTATGGAATGTTCCCTTCAGAAACAATCTTGGAAGAGGAAAGCCAGCCCTCTGAGATGGTGGAAGGGGAGAAAAGTGTCCCTGTGAGGTATGGAGTCCATTCATTTGCACTGCTAGAACAGTCTGTCATTCTGCGATCGACTGAAGGGCAAGGGAAAGGGAAGTGTGTGTTGCTGCAGATCTACCCAGAACATAAACTTCTCTACATAGGAATCCCAGGCAGGCCCCAGCGAAGGGAAACCATTAGAGAAGACCATTAAATATCAATTATACTATGGGCTGTTAACAATGAAATTAATAACTGGTACCTTGCTAGTACATACTATGGTCAGACACTAATAAATCTCTTACGTCTCAACCTAACCCCATGGGGTCAGCATATCCACCCTTCCTAATTTGTGGGTGCAAATACTAAAACCTAGATAGATTAGAGAATGTGCCCAAGTTCATTCAGCTCATCTGTGGCAGGACCCAGGGGAGCCATTCAATCCTGCTTTAAGATCTGGACTTTCAACTTCTACTTAGTTCATCATACAAGGAAATTGTTGAGCATAGACTTGTATAAGGCACCATATTAGCCCAACGGAGAAACAAGGGAAGATGACGGAATCAGGAGGAATGTCTTCCCAGCTTGTGTGCTTGCTGCTACAGGGCCTTGGGCAAGAATGTGAGCTATAGTGTTTTACACAGCTTGGTGTCTCCAGCTTCAGATTTTAACCTTTCAACCAGAACTGGCTTCCATCAGTCTATGAACCTGGGTCCTGGAAGATGATAAGGTGTTAGTTCATTGACTTTCTAGAATCCCATTGTCTCTTCCAAAGGCCATTGACTGATAAAAATAAATAAATAAAATTTTAAACAGGAGGGAAGAAGATGAGAAAAGAGAAGTAAAGTGAGATGGTGGAGAAGAAACACACACACGAGAGAGAGACAGAGAGACAGAGAAACAGACAGAGACAGAGAGAAACAGAGACAGAGAAACAGGGACAACCTGGCTTCTTTCCATGTACACCGACAAGTACACTAAGCACTTACCCTACGCTTACTCTCTTTACTCTCTTCTTTATCCCAAATAATCAGAACCTTAAGACCAAAGAAACCAAGTAGAGGAAGCTCAGTACTTACCTAGTCTAAGGCCGTGCAGCTTGTGCAAGGTCACACGGCTGGGATGTGGAGCCAAGATTCCAAATTGGTAAGGTCACTTTAACCACCAGGCTCATAGCCAGTCACAAAAACAGTGGCTGTTTGAGGTCCAGGTGTAATCCCTTCATTGCAAAGCTGTCTGTGGCAAGATGTCCAAGGGTGGAGATGCGGACAGTTTCCGGGGTCCCCAGCCAACAATTCTCAGCTAACACTTAGGTGGAAAATACCAGAGACCGCGGAGATGTGAACAGGAAAGCAGGGATGCCAACAATGTGCTTCTCAGAGGTGCTTTGGTTGTTGCTGTCTGCTTGAGTGCTGGTCCATCCTGAGACTGAGGTCACATAATCCTCTTCAAGGTACCCCACCAATTAGCTGAGTACATCCCATCGACTTCACCTTCTAAAAGACTGCAGCACCTCCCAATAGCCCCACCTTGGAAACCACACCACTGTACCTTGGCACATGGGGGTTCAATGCTTATGGGTTAAAAAAAGAGACAGACTTCCGTCTTTGATTCTTTAAAGCCCACTAAGGTTGGGTCACCCACAAGGTGTTAGGAACAATCTTGTGCCAAACAAGAACTTCTCTCCCCCAACAAGTTGCTATGTGAAAATAACTAGAAAATGAAAGCAATGAAGTATAACATGTCCAAATGCCAGCTTCTTCTTCAGGGTCTCCTCATATGATAGTTGCTTGAGCTAAATGTACCATAGCCAGGCAGAGATGACACGCTAGGCAGAAAATTCTGTCTGTGTGGTCTTAGACAGATCACTAGGTGTTTCTGACCCCTAAGCTCATATAGTTGAACACATGGTCCCCAGGTGGTATCAGTGTGTAGGGAGGTCATGGGACCCTTGATGGAAGAAGTGTGTTACCCAGGTAGGCTTTGAGTGTTTATTACCCTGCCCACTTCTGTTCTTCCTCTCTTCTTCCTGTTTGTGGATGAAAATGTGGATGAGGTAGCTTTCTGCTCCTGCTATATGCCCTTTCTCCCATCCCCCATGGACTCTGTCTCTCTGAAACCATGAGCCAAAGCTAACTCTCTCTTCCTTAAACTGCTTTCTGCCATCATGGTATTTTTTATAACAATAACAGAAAAAAGCTAATGCATTCCCTGTCTCCTCCTCAGTAAGATGAAGGAGTCACTGTAACTAAATACATTCTGTGGTTCAGGTGGTACTGGATCTGAGCCCAAAAATCAGTAGGGAAGGTAGCTGGGTGTGGTTTCTGGGAGACTGGATTTAACCTTGAAGAAATGGCCTCATGAAACTAGGGATCATGCCATGGTCATCACTGGGGTCCTGGGTAGTGGCTTCTGTAAGGGCTTAGGAACTTTTCTGTGTGTACTGGGGGATAGGGAAGATTGATTTTTAACACTGGTGCCTCTACCTATCTCAGAGCAATAGTTAGGGCAGATTTACCATGTCCAGGAAGGCCTGGCCTCCACTTTGAATGCTTTTTAAAAAAAATTATTTAAAATAAATATAATACAAAAAATAAATATAAATTAAAATAAAAATATTTTAAGTGTATGTATGTATGTGTGTGCATGTATGTGCATGCACAAAAGCATGCATGCTCGTGAGTGTGGTATGTACATACAGAGGCCAGATGCATCGAATCCTCCTGGAGATCATTGTGAGCCACCCAGTGAGGGCACTTGGAGCTGAGCTTAGGCTCACTGGCTGGACAGTAAACACTCTGAATCAATGAGCCATCTATCCAGTCCTATTCTTGCACCTCCTCCTTGAGTGCACTTTGCAGTTTGCTAAATACTTATCATATTTTCTTTCCATCTAATCCTCATGGGACCCCAGAGGAGGCCGTCGAGAGTAGTGCACAGGGAGAATGGCAACCAGTGACTCGAGAGTATTTACTTAAGTGCTAAGGTGGCCCAGGGCAGGGACTTGGAGCCATATCCCTTCATTCACAACCTAGCTCCATCAGACACCAGCTGTATAAGGCAAGTTAATCATTTCTCTAGCTGCACTGTGCTAATCTATCAAACACGGAGATACCAGTGTCTGCTTCTCAGGCTACTGTGAACATAGAATGAATACTTAAGCACATAGGAAGTCAGTGTGTGTGTGTGTGTGTGTGTGTGTGTGTGTGTGTGTTTGCATGCATGTGGAGAGCAGAGGACAACCTCAGATGCTGCATCTTTTTATTGTGATAGAATTTCTCATTGTCCTGTAACTGGCCCCTGAGGCTCGACTGGGTAACCAGGAAGCCCTAGATACTCATAGAACTCTGCTTTCCCGGTATTGGAATTATAAGTATTTGCTACCACACCAGTTTTGTTTTGGTTTTTAATGTGGGTTCTGGGCATCTAAGTCAGGTCCTCAAGTTTTCAAAGCCAGCACCTCACTAAGCTACCTCCCAAGTTCTGCATTCGTCATTTTAAATGTTTATTGAGATATTGCACATACTCTTTTTCTGGGTTGCAATAGTAAAATATCATAGACGAGGTGGTAGAATGCTTCTGGAGGCCAGAAGTTCACAGTGAGAGGAGGAAGGGCTGTGGCTCTCTGTAATCTCCAAGGAATGACCTTTGACCTCGTCCAGCTTCTGGAAATGCTACACACTTGGCCTTCCTTGATTGAAAGATATTGATTCCCTGATTCTAATCTCTGCCTTCTTGGTCACACGTCACTCTCTGTGTCTACGTCCAAAGTTTCTCCTCTTTTAAGGACACCTATCACTGAATTCAGTCCCATGCTAATCAATTTGACCTCATTTCAACTCTATGGCATCTTGCAAAGAGCCAGTTTCCAGAGACACCCTTACACATGAGGCAGACTAGGGCTTGACTATTTCCTTGGGGACCACATTTAAACTCCCACCAAGCACCCATAGCTTCCCTTATGCTCAGGATAAGCTCAGAATCCAGCCATGTGTGCATTAAGTCCTTCCCTTCTTCATCCTTCTGATATACCTTGAATTTGCCTTTGTCTTGTACCTCAGATCCCCTTCCTAAGGCCTCTTGGTTCTTGCTCTAGCTGGTGCCCATACCACCTGTTCCCTTTTGAGCTTTGCCCACTTCTGAGTCCCACCTGAGCATGGAAGACTTGGTGTGGGCATCAGCTCCTCCCTCAAGCCTTCCTCACTGTCCTTTTTCTTCTGATCCTGGGAGAAAGTCTCTTGTCCATTGTCCCTCTCCCCCACCCCTGGACTCTGCCCAGTTCTACCAAAGATCCAGTAATTTTGTCTGCTTCCTTCCCTCATCATGAACTTGTAGGACAGACACAGTGTCTTCAATGCTCAGCCCAGAGTCAAGCACACAATAGACCACCGGGTGCAAATTGGAGCCTCATGGGTGGGATGTGGCCAAACAGATGGATTTTATTCAGCCTGTATGGCATTGGGAATATTTTAAAATAGCTACCAACAATTAAAGTGAAATGAGTTCTTGTAATAATCAGGAACTGCAGCTTCCTTGAAGAAGTCAGAGGTCCTCTCCCTCTCAGGTCTTTGCTCCTATCTCAGTTTACTGAAGCTAAGCCAATACTCCACTTGCACATAGCAATACCGGCTAATACCAGCTCATTTGTGTGTTGCCTCTGGATGCTTCAGTAACCTAAGAGTAGAGTCGGGTTATTGTGACCCAGATATTTGTTCTCTGACTTGTATTCGTTTCTGGCCTCTACTGTAACAACTACTGTGGAAGTGTGACTTAAAACAACATGAAGTTTCTAGTTCACATTTATAATTGACAGAAGTCCAGAGTCAGTTTCATGAATCCCAGGCACTAGTAGAGCCCCTCAGAAGACTTATTCCTGCCTTGGCTGCTTTTCTGTTTGCTGAGGGCGTTCCTGGACTTGTGATTTTTGTCTCTCCAATCTCTTGCCTCATGGTCACCATGCCTCATCTCTCTATGTCCAAAATCTCTTTTTTCCTCTTCTTGTAATTATAAATGCACGGGTTCAAGACAATCTTGTCTCAAAATCCTGAATTTAATCACTTCTGTGGAACCCTTTTCCTCGTGTTATAGAAACATCCAGGTGTCATTGATTAGGGAATGGGTATCCTTATGGGGCTGTTTTCAGTGTACCCCATATCCTTAGGGGTTGTTTTCAGTGTAGTCCATGGCCTTAGGGGCTGTTTTCAGTGTACCCCGTGGTCTTAGGGGTCGTTTTCAGTGTACCCCATGGCCTTAGGGGCTGTTTTCAGTGTATCCCATGTCCTTAGGGGCCATTTTCAGTGTGCCCCATCGCCTTGCTGAGGAAAGGTTTTGCCCATCCTGTTTTAGAATGACATATTCCAACCCTCCCGGAAGTCCCAGGACTCACTCTCTATCTGACCCTCTCCAGTGCTCCTCACTGTGTTAGCTGCTTCTTAGGACTGACTCTGCCCCCTCATCCTGCCCCACCTTCCTGCACAGAGGAAATAAAAATAATGCCATCTGCAACATTGCTAGGTCTTCTGACCTTGTTCACTCTCTCTTGTAATCCAGTGGTATCCTCGGGAACAGGAAAAAAATGATAGAGTTTTTTGTTGTTTTTTTAAGCAGAAATGGTCTGTTTTCCATATTGGATCCTTTCTTCACCTTGTTTTGCAAGCTTAATGTCTTTTCCAGATGTGCTAAGAGGGCTTTGCTCCATTTTTTTTTCTCCGCTCTCCTGCCCTTTGCATACTGTTTCAGCCTTGTCTAACCAGTCACCCTTCCCTCTGCTCCTCTACGTGTGTGTATGCTTGCCTCTCAACACCAGTGCCCTGAGAATAGCATCGTCCCAACTCCCTCCCAACTTTTACTGTGGAAATTCAGATACAAAATGGTTTCCAGATTCCTTGCTTAACTAGTAAAGCTAACAGAAACGTGTGGTGAATGACCATTCACCTTAAGAATGAGTGGAAAACACACAGGCTCACAGCCATCTTCATTTGGAGAAAGCATCTTTTTACTTGGTCCTCAAGCTCAAAAATGAATAAAACAAGCACATCATGTTTTCACGGGTATGTGAAGTGGCCAGTCACGTGCGTGGGTGATGGGCATCAGCATTCTTGGGCATCAGCATTCATTGTGTGTCTGGTTACACACCCCCAAATGGAAGCAGGCAGTTATTGTCTTCATTTTGAGGAACTGAGGCTTAGAAAGATGAGATGATGTGTGTCAGACAGGTAGCAGGTATCAGGCTTTGCTATGGAGTCGATTCCCCACCCAGTGCAGTTTCCATCAGCTGGAGAGGATCCCACTGTGTGACAGGCCAGGGGGCATGCACAATGCAGGGACCTGGAGTTTGAAGGCTGTTTCTGATGACTTCCTCTGTCACTCGGTGAGCAAATGTTTTCTCTCTGACCTTCAGATTTTCAAAATATTAGTATCTACTTGGTGGACATCTTCAGGGAGCCAGATTGGCTCCCAGAAAGAATAACAATGTTAACCAACATGGAATTGGTGCTTTTCATGTGCCATGTTGTACTTCACATGCCTTTTATAGGTTAACTCATTCAACACTCAGACCATCATTGGAAAGTAGGTATCCTTATTAGAACTACCTTGCAGAGGAGAGAGAACATTTCTGAGCCTAAACTGGGGGTCATGTGCCTATGTAATGGAGGGGCCTGAGTGCCACAAATAAGGTGAGTTCTATATTTTAATTGATAGGTGACTGATGGTCTCTCTGATGAAGTAGGGACATGAATAAAGATAAAGCTAAGAGCTGTGTGAATAGCTAGAAAGATGGTTTTTTTAAAACAAGGGAATAGTAAGTGTAAAGGCATGGGGATGTCCTTGCTTTGTACAAGGAGCAGCAAGTGGAGCCAAAGGAGTAAGGACAGGTGTTGTGATTAGAGATATTTGGGACGGGTATCATGTGAGTAGTCCATGCTAAGGAATTTGGCTTAAGAGATAAGACATCACTGGAAAGAGCAGAAGGGTAGCAATGAGCTGTATCTAAAAGCATCACTGTCTGCTATGAGAAGAGAAGACAGGCAGCAGATGGAAGCCATTGCCATAATTCCGGGTAGGCATGATGATGCTTTGGCACTAAATATGGTAAGGGTGGCCAGTTCTATTTTATTTTAAAGGTGTGGTTGGTATTATTTTCTGATGGAGAAAAGAAAAAAAGAAAAATCTAGGGTGACTCCAGATTTTGAGGATGATAAACCAAAGTGGGAAGTCTCCAGGTGGAACAGGTGGAGAAACTGGCACTTAGTAACATTGTAACATCCCCGGACATCCTAGATGTTGATGGGGTAAACAAATCTGTTCTTATTTAGGAATCTCTCTCTCTCTCTCTCTCTCTCTCTCTCTCTCTCTCTCTCTCTCTCTCTCTCTCTCACACACACACACACACACACACACACACACACAATGTCTAAACTCCTAAGACTCAATGAGAAGTGCATGGAAGGAATGTGGTGGGGAAAGGAGCTGGGGAGCCTGGTGCGCCAATGTTTAAAGGTTGCATTTAGAGGTTTGCAGTGGTAGTGAGATGAGGAAACAGGCAGACAGACAGACAGACAGACAAGAGGTAAAGACAGCAGTGTCCCAAAAGCCAAATGAAGGAAGTATTTCAGACTGGGTGGTGATGGTACATGCCTTTAATCCCAGAACTCAGAAGGCAGAGGCAGGCAGATCTCTGTGAGCTCGAGGCCAGCCTTGTCTACAAGATCTAGGTTCAGGACAGGAACCAAAGCTACACAGAGAAACCCTGTCTCAAAAACAAACAAACGTACAGAAAGTGTTTCAATGTGGAGTGATTGATTACATCAAATGCAATTGCTTTGTTAAATAAAATAAGAGTTAAAAAATGGTAAATTTACAACATGGAAACATTGGTGGTGATAGCAAATGGGTTGAAAGGAGAGGAATCAGAGTCCAGATCTCTAGAAATGCACACTTTTTCTATAAAATACAATAAAAAATAGATGAGGATTGGTGAGTCATGAAAAGCTATGTATTTTAAAGTGGGATGTGTTTGATGATTTTACTATTAGAGAAATGATGGTGGTTGTAGTAGAGAAATGATGGTGGTTATTGTATAGAAATGATGGTGGTTATGGTAGAGAAGTTATGGTGGTTATGACAGAGAAATGGTGGTGGTTATGGCAGAGAAATGGTGGTGGTTATGGTATAGAAATGGTGGTGGTTATGGTATAAAAATGGTGGTGGTTATGGTATAGAAATGGTGGAGGTTGTGGTAGAGAAATGTTGGTGGTTATGGTAGAGAAATGTTGGTGGTTATGGTAGAGAAATGGTGGTGGTTGTGGTAGAGAAATGTTGGTGGTTATGACAGAGAAATGGTGGTGGTTGTGGTAGGAAATGGTGGTGGTTATGGTAGAGAAATGGTGGTGGTTATGATAGAGAAATGGTGGTTGTTATGGTAGAGAAATGGTGGTGGTTATGGCAGAGAAATGGTGGTCATGGTAGAAGAAAGTGGATATAGTCAGAACAGAATGTCAGAGAAATCAGTGGATTGATAACCTAGAATCAGTTAAAGATGGTACATAAGCTAGGAATCTCCATAGCAGTAACATAAGGTTCAACAAAGGAATGAGGAGTGTTTGGGGTCTAGATACTGGGCAGTGGATGGATGTAGAAGGGGAAGCTTGGAAATTCTCTTCTGACTGCTCAGAATGCTTCAGTGAAATTAAATGAAACAAAATCTTGTCCCTGAGAATCTAGAAGAGAATGAACACGGAACATAGGGGAAAAAAACACAGATTAAGTCATGCCTGGAAGACTGGGAGAAGAGAGGAGCTGAGCAAGTGCACTAGGGCAGTGGCATAGTCCCGAGTCCTGCAGTTTTTCTCTAGCTGCGTGGTTCTCTAGTTCAGGTGTGTATACTTAGATGGCTGACATAAGACTGATGTTTGTAGGAAAAGGGCAAGATTGGCTTTATACAGGAGTAAGGAATGGCCGTATAATAGTCATATGACCATGTCATATGGTATTTGGCATGTGTGTGTGTATGTGCGTGTGTAAAATGCCTTTGACTAGTTTTGATCTGGCAGTAAAGGAGAGCTATAGGAATGATCACAAAAATGATTCTTCAAAAATGAAGAAGGGGTGTGACAAGGGAGAGGCAATAAAAATGGCCTGACATATCCACATTTCTATTGGAGTTGAGTTCATATTATGCATGCTTTATTTTTGCCTGTCTGTTTGGTTGCTTGCTTTGGCTTGAAGTTGTTTTTAGACAAGATCTCACTATGTAGCTTTGGCTTGCCTAGAACTTTTTATGCAGATCAGATTGGCCTCAGATGTGGCAATCCCCCTGCCTTTTCTTCTTGAATGCTGGAGTTATGCATGTGCCACCGTGTCCAGCTATAGTGCATGAGTTTCTAGAATTGAACTACTTAATTCTTCATTTCGAGAGTTTATCAAGAACGTACACAATCCCCTGTAGCCCATTGCCACACAAGTGGAGTAAACCTGTGAAAGAGGAGTAGAAAGCAATGGAACCAATTTGCTCCTCCAAGGGGGAATTGCACTGATGCAGATAGTTTCTTTTCCTGCTTGGCCACCGTGATGTGAGATGCTCTAGTCTATCATGCCTTCTACAATGCTGGACTGAAATGTCTAAAATAGTGCGACAAAATAAATATTGTCTCTTTTAAGTTGCTCTCTTTGGGTATATTTTGTGATAGCAATGAAGAAAACAATATAGTGTCCTATGTTTTATTTTCTGGAGGCTTCCATACTAGGTGACAATGAGTAGCAGAAGTGAGCAAAGCTGAGGGGCTCGTGCTGGGGGCACAAAAAATACAAGCAGTCCTGGGAATATAGCCTCTCTCACCTAATCCCTCCCAGAAGCTGTGGGGCTGGTGCTGGAGGGCACAAAAAATACAAGCAGCCCTGGGAATATAGCCTCTCTCACCTAATCCCTCCCAGAAGTGACTTTTCAAAGTGTTCATATCCCACCCCTACCACACAGATGGTTGGCAGAACTGTGGCTCTGAATATTGCTACCCATCTCCTTATCATTTTTTAACCTCATTTTTAAACCCAAACGCCTTGAAAACTGAGCTCTGATGCGGAAGTTCCAGCCCGTGGAAACCATGACACCCACACTGCCCACTCTGAATACGTGCAAGAGCTCCCTAGTCCCCCAGTCACCCAGTCCGCTTCCCCCTGAGAGCCAGGCCTGAGTTCTCCCTCACGTGTCCATTGCTCCCAGGGGAGCTCCCAGCGTGTGCACACCCCATCCTCGCCATGTGACCCTCCTGCTCTGTCACCCCCTTCGCCTGGACAGGCCTGTCATTTTCTCATATCATCGCCATCCCAGACCCAAACTTGTCCTCGGCTTTCCTGTTTCCAATTAAACTTTGTCCTATCAGGAATCCTAGGCCACATTGTTCTGCGGTTACCAGAGAGGAAAATGACAGCATGAGAAGGAAATTCTCACTGCTCAGCCTCACAGGCTTGGCCAGAGATATCCTGGTGGGGGTAGAGGACAAAAGCTGGGGGAGACCCCTGTGCAGATGTGGTGGGCCAGCGAGCGAGGTTTGCAGTGGGTGTGGGGCAGAATGTATTTTATTTCCTCATCGTGTACTTTTTTTTCACAGCTTCCGTTCCTTGGAGAACCCAGCATTCCAGTTCCCAGGGCTAATTTTAATTTCTTGGGACTGGCTTGTTCTGAGTGACCCTTACCCCTGCCTTTCCCCTTGGCTTCATGTGCTTATTCCTGCCCTGTGGCTCACACAACCCACACTCACTCACAGCCCACGCTCACATACACATTCTAACTCATGTGACTCTACCCTTTAAATGGAGAATAAAATAACTAATTCAGGACAAGTGACCAGGTCCCTGCACCACTCAGGAAGCAGGAAGCTAAACAGCAGGGGGGGAGGGTGGTCCCCCAAAGGACAAAAGAGAGTAGGGGTGGAGAGCAACTTCCTGCTTCCCAAGTAAGGGCATGATGTTTACTGCATCACACGTGAGCTCAAGACCTTTCTGGAGCAGGGAAAGACTTTAAGAAAAGGGAAGGACCATGAGGGAGGAGAGGTGAAAAAGAAGAATAAGGCATGCAGAAAGATTTCTCCTATTGCTCTCTGATCCCACCATTTGTACGGTGCCCAGGCATCTCAGTTCAGATTCTCGTGGGTCTCTAATAGAAGCCAAGACAGCAATTCCATAGTAGCAACACCAGAACTCAGAGATGTATCGTGACTGTCCCTGTTTGGGGTATTCCTGGGGGATGACGTCAACTCAGACCCTAACCCAGGAAGTAAGCTCAGGCTCCTGACTTCCAGACTTCTTCCAAGCCACCGGGTTACCTTCTGTCTTGTTTCCCTTCCATTTCTTATGACCTGAAAGCCGCTGCAGCATTTGGCAGTTGGGTGCTGGCTGCCCTCTGACGCTACCCAAGCTGATTTCCTCAGAGGGTCCTCCACTTCTTTTGCAAAGGAAGAAATGGGTGGGAGTGATGTCCATGAGGGAGTGACGGCACCTGCCTGGCTCCTGCCCGAGGACCTGCTTGTTACAGAGAACCAGAATCCTCTTTCTGTTCTCCATCCCCCACTCTGCTAGTTCTTCAGGAAAGCTGAGTAGTAACTGGGGCCTCTTCTTCCAATTTTAGGGACATCAAAAACCCTCCCTGGGCGTCAGTAGTGACTTCTCTCCTCTTAAAAATGTGCCCTACTTTTAGAGGTGCTTTTCCATACCATGCTGTTTGTCTCCATTTCCTTGACATTCTATGTCCTCTTTCTTGTCTTCATTTTCAGAGCCTGGGCTTTCTTTACTCAAGGAAATAAAGATTTTAGAGCTTTTCATTGGTTTCCTGTGGATCTGTTAGACTTCAGGTCATTCCTGATAGTCTCTTTAGTGGCCTGAGTCCCCAAGACAATGCTATGTAGCTAAGACACGCATGCAGGCTATCTGAATTTGAGTCCTGGCTCTGCCTCAGTTACCACATCAGTAAATGGGAATGTCCTAGTTTGCTCTATGTTTTGAAAGACATCATAACAACAGGGGCATAAAATGTTTCAATTTATAGGCTGCAGTACATCTTTGAAAGAAGTCAAAGCAGGAACTCATGACAGGGGCCTGCAGCAGAAACCTGTAGGTGGATTGTTCTTTGGACTGCCAGCTCACACACACACACACACACACAAAAATCACGGAAATTTATTTTTAGTTATAAAAGATCGGTCAATAGCTTAAGCTTGTCCCACTGGTTAAATTAAACTATTTCTATTCATCTACGTGCTGCCATGTGACTCATGGCTTTTACCTCTCCTCCTGCATGTCTTGCTTCATCTGAGTCCATCTGGCAACCCCACCTTGCTTCTTCCAGAGCTCTCTCTGTCCAGAAGTCCCTACTATACCTCCTGCCTAGCTATTGTCTCTTTAGCTTTTTATTAAACCAGTCACAGTGACATATCTTTACACAGTGTAATCAGATACCTAGCAACAGAAATCAAGGGAGGAATGTTGTTTACTGGTTCTTGCTCCCAGGTTTACATTCAGCTACCTTTTCCATTCAGCCCAGGCTCACCTGCCTAGGGATGAAACTACCCATAGTGGGCTGGGCCTTCCTACATCAATTAGCAATCAAGAAATGCTCCACAGACATGCTAACAAGACAATATGATGGAAGCAGTTCTCCAATTGAGATGTCCTTTTCCTAGGTTTGCCATGTTGCCAACCAAGAATAGCCATCACAGGTGTAAACACTGTAGAGTAATTGTGATGATTTAATGAGCTCCCACAATATATACAAATATGAAAGTACTAATTACTTTATTGATTTACTAAATACGTTTTTTGCCTTTTAAAATAAAGATTTTGAGTTTATAAAGTTCACATATTCAAAATACTGAAGACAGAGCTATGCTTAGTGCTGCTACGATAGCCAACAGTATGGTAACTTTGGGGTTAGTGCCATTGCTCCTAAGTGTTCAGAATGAGAGTATCTCACATTTGAATCAGGCCTTCCAGTTCACCAAGTACTGCTCTTTCTTTCAATAGCCCCTTGAGCATAGAAAGGTTCAGAGACACAGAGTTGGCTTAGCCTAGATCATCCAGCCAAGAGGTGGAGGACCAAACCATGTCCTTCAGTCCTTGTTGTGAGGACAGCCTTACTCTGCCCATCTCTCCTTTTGTCCTCTCTCACTTCATGTCCTCAGAAAAGTGACCCATTCAAGGTCTATAAAGTTGAACACATTAAATCTGAGATAGAACCCAGGTCTGCTAAAGTAATTTCCAGTCTGGCACTGCGTTCATCACAACCTCTTGTCTACTTGGCCCATTTCCAATCTGGATGCATTCTAACAGAGATCCATTTCTGGGTGGTTGCTGTTCACATAGAAATAATGGAGTCAATACCATTATGCTGAGAATTGGAGTATATCAATTCTGGAGAAACAGAACATGGATGAGGCAAAGAGTTTCGGTTCCTAGGCCTCAAGGGTAATCATGACACCATTCACTCCAGCCACATCTCCGTCCACTGCCATTCTTTCTTTGGGGAGATAACACCCTTTGGTACCTCAGATTGTGAATCTAATGTTCAGACCTCCACTCAAGCTCTCTGTGGAGAAAGCATGCTCAGGCCAGGCTCGTGAGAGACCCAGTCCAGGCTACCGAGTCTTTCATAAGCCCCACAGGGTGGTTTGAGGGTTCCCCCACCCTGACAGTCTCCTGATGTGGTTATTTTTAAGGAAAGTTCCACAGAGCAAACCTCACAGGGACACTGGTGTTTGAGGGCTGGGCTCTTCCTGCCTTCCTCTGGAGACTGGTTTTGAGGTTGAATCACTGAATCACTCGGCAAAAGTAAATAAATAAGTGGAGGAAGGGAATCTTCCTCAAAAGGAATTATGTTGCCTCCTCCTCTGACAGAAAGCAGCTGCCATCACCAAGGAGTCGACAGCCTGTTCATTCCAGAGGCGCCCACACTGTAGAACCCACCCCTTCCCTTAGATAGGGGCTTAGGAACAAGCTGTTCACATCCCAGGCTCTTTGGGTAGATCAACCTTGATTCTTCCTCCTCCCTCTCAAGTAGAACAAGAAGTAACATGCCCATGGGCCTGTGATCTTGTGAATTTACATGGTTTCCTTTGGGGCTCACCCACTCCTTCTTGTGTCTTGAGCGTGTAGTTTCCACGGACTGCTCTTGATTCTCTCTTCTGTGTCAATGTTGGTTTGACTCTTCCCCTTCGTGCAAAGAACATGACAGAGAGCTCATCCATTCCCTGAGTCCAAGCCCCTCACTTGGCAGATATGGAAAATGAAGTTGGGATATCCACAGAGACCAGCCCCGAAACACATAGAAACTTTGAGGAAGAGTTAGGACTAGAGTCAGAGACCCATTGTTCCCTGAAGTATTTTCGTCAGCAGTTGAATTGAGACCCAACATCCACCTCCTGACCTTCAAGTGCTGCCCTGCATGGCTGAGCTCCTGGACCCCAGACACCTTGAGGGCACTCCTGTTGGACTGAAAGGGCTGAGAGATGTAAAAGGAGATTGAGAGGAACATTGTAGAAAGTCTTCAAATTGGTAGTACCAGGTTTCCTGGGCCCTTGTATGAGCTACCTATTTTTGAGGTCTCCTGGCCCATCATTTTAGCTGTCATCCATCCCCTGAAAGGAGATCTTCAGTAGCACAATATCCATCCATTGCCTCAGGTCCAAACTATTCTTGGAATTCATGACATTTGAGCCATCCTGACACATTCCCCCTCTTCTCTCCTTGTCTGTCTGAACACTGCCCGTCTTATCCAGTGATGAGAGACTCATTCCTGAAGCCTACTGAGCCTCAGCAATGGAGACAGAAGCTGGTGGGGACATGACAGAGGCTAGCCTAGTAGTACCCTAGGGTGACCTGAATGTGCTTTCTTTCAATAATTTATTTATTTTTATTTTATGTGCATTGGTGTTTTTCCTGCATGGTTGTCTGTGAAGGTGTCAGATCTTGGAGTTACAGACAGTTATTAGCTACCATGTGGGTGCTGGGAATTGAACTCAGGACCTCTGAAAGAGCAGTCAGTGCTCTTAACCACTGAACCATCTCTCCATCCCTGAATGTGCTTTCTATAAGTCTGTCCTTCCATGGTAGAAGGACACATCACCTCTATTTCATATCTACTCTAAGGCCCAGGGAGAGTTGCTGATCATATCAGACCCTGTTTCCTTGTTTCCTCCCACAGGGAATCTGCCTAACAACTCAGCCCACTGTGAGGACAGCACTTTATGGCAACACTTAGGGAAAAGTGCTTGGTAGTCCTGGCTTCTTCCCTTCATCCCCTGAGTTGCAAGGCAGCAGTCTCAGATTGGGGAGAGAATTTAGTTTAGACCGACTCCTAGCTTCTTAGACTTAAAAATACGATGGCCATGAAAGTTTCTGAACATGCAATGATCAAAAATTAATTCAAATCTTTTAATAAACCTGATGCGCCCACCTGTGTTGCTTTGCACGACTTCACTGCAGTGTTGGTTCCAAATGCACAGCACGGGCAGCTCGCACTAGGGAAACCATCACACCATGCAGTGCTAATGGGGACAATCTGGAACACCCCACACGGCTCAGGGCTGAGACCACTGTATGTTATGAGCTGCAGTGTTTTTACTGTACATACAAAGCCTTTTATTTTCTTTTATAGAAGAAACATAATGGTTTAATTTCAGAGAATAAAGACTTAATACTTTCCTTCCTTCATTCCCTAACATGCAAGGATCAAATTAACATCTCTTTGGATTGTGTTCTGTTATAGCATTTGATTTTTAAAAATTATTACTGACATGAGTTTCATAAAAATTATTTCAATGGATTTTTACCTTGAGGTTAGGCCAGAATTTCTAACAATTTCTGAAATGGCCATAAAAATTCTTCTGCCATTTTGTACCGCATATTTATTAAAAAGTGGCATTCTTAGTAATGACAGTTATAAAAATCAAAATATTAGTCAAATCTAAAACCAGAGGGCTAGGGAGGTGGCTTAGTGGTTAAAGTGCTTGCCTCCCAAGTGTGAGGACCAGAGTTCAGATTCCCAGAAACCCACATCAATGCCAGCCAGGCTTGATGACCCGCCTGTAACTTGAGCCTTGGAAGGCAAAAACGGAGGATCCCAGAGCAATCTGGGTAGCAGGATTGTTTACATATTGCCAGTTTCAATGATTTTTGTTACAGCAACCTAAATTGGAGTAATACAGAAAACTCAGAGGGTGAGACCAAAAACATACACAATAGTGTGCATAGCCAAGACCTGTCCTATCCCCATGGAGCCAGGGGCGGGGTCTCTAGATTTTACAGATGAAAAGCCCCATTCACTGAGCCTAGAACCTCACATTGTATTAAATTTAACATAAAACATCCAATACCCACTTCCTCCCCACAATGCAGCCACCATATGAATAAAAGGAAGGGCCACACTCTGGTTTGTTTTGTTTTATTTTGTTTTGTGCTTGCTTAAAAGTTACCAAAAAGTTTTGACCAATTAAAAAATTTCACATCACTAGTAACATCCCTACTTCTGACATGTGAGCTACCAAGGAACTGTCTCAACCCGCATTTGTGCGTGGATGCACATTTGTTCTGTCCACAAGTATGAGCAGCAGGCCCCTTCAGTATGCCTTTCAGTGGGACTATGGGAAAGTATTGAGAAAAAGAAGTGCGTGTTATTTTTATTGACATTACGATGTTTTTCATATTTGATTTCCTCTGTCACCATTAATGTATGCTATTTTTTATTAAAAATTGCACATACAGATAACTGTGGATTTTACATGCAGTAAAGGCAAGTTCACACAGTTCGTGAAGCATCAGAAGGGATTTGTAGAATTTTCTTCTCGGTGCTGAGGATGGAATTCCAAGCACACTATATAGCAAGATGAACAAAAACTCAGAGACAGATATTGGGGTTCAACCTGAAGGTCAGAAAAGCAGTTAGTCACTAAAGAGCTCTTACCTCCGTGAAATCTTCAGACTGAAAGAGAGGGAGTTCCTGTCTCGTCCTGCCTTATATTCCTCTCTAGTGATGAGATTAAAGGTGTGCACCACCACCACCTGGCCTCTGTGGCTAACTAGTGTGGCTTCTGGGATTAAAGGTGTGCACCACCACTGCCTGGCCTATATGACTGACTAGTGTGGCTGTTTTGCATTCTGGTCTTCAGACAAGCTTTATTTATTAAAATACAAGTAAAATATCACTACATTTCCTCCCTTTTTTCTAAAATAAAAAAGGAGGCTATAAGTAATGTAAAAAAAACTATATACAATAAGCACAATAACTATATACAACATATACAGGCAATAAATACATCAACAATGTCTAGTCCATTTGCATTTGACACATTCAAAGAAAATACCCCATATCTGTCCCGTCTTGGAGAGTTCAAAGTCTTGTACTTAATTTACTTTCTATCATAACTTGCTTTGCACATTAGTTAAACAAGGAAAACTGTAACTATAACTATCTAGTCTTCAACTCCATCAGAGACCCAAGAAGGAAATAATTTTACCCGAGTAAGCAGGAAGTACAAGCAAGTGACTTCCAAAAAAAATGTAAGAAATGACAGAATCATCTGGCTGCCTGAATTGTCACCAACCAAGCGCTGTTTTACTGAACTCCTTGTCTAGTCCACGAGATACTAGGACATTGGGGTGTAAAATGAGGGTTAGGTTGCTATGGTGCATGAAGAGGGATCATAACAGACTGATAAGCTTCTCCCTGTTCTTCTGTTGAGATCAGAAGAGTGGAAGCTGTACTTGAAGGATTTGGGATGGATCTAGAGAGTGATTTCCTGGTTTGTCTTTCAAGTAAATGGGTGAATGGATAGTACCCTGAAGGCGGAGTCTAAAGACCTGAGTTCAAATCTTGCCATGTCTTGATGATGAAGGCAAAGCAAACCTCCCTGTCCTTTGTTTCTGCATTGCAAAAGGATCCCCTCAGATGAAAACTGCGGGGGTGGGGGTGGAGTGGTATTTACAGTGTAACAATCTATAGCTCTGTGTTTGGGGATCCTTAGATTCCTTCTCAAGCAATTGATGCCTTAGGTATTAGAGTGATTTGACTATCCATTGGTGTGAATTGAAGATGCCTTCTTGGGAAGGTTATTTTATTTCTCTAAGCCTTAGATTTATCCATAGTGAAATCAGAATTATAAACATCTTACATCATTGGGGTTTTAGACTTAGCGAGTAACACTTCTAAAAATACCAGAACTCCGTGGTTCTCAGCACATGCTAGAAGTTGGTTTTCTTCCTCCACCCTCCCCACCTTCTCTGGCTTCTGTAGACTCACCCTCTGTTCTGCTCCCTAATCTTCAGTCCCCTAGAGACTGGGGAGAGACAGAAATAGAATCAGGCTGAGTTTCCACAGTGTTCTTGCTCAGAGGTTAGGAGTTCCTGACCACACAATAGAGTTTCCACTTCTCTTACTGGGACAGCTGTGGGGTTCACGAAGATGAAAATGACTATGACAGTGAAAATTTCTGGAGGCTTCTCTGGTCCTGACTCAAAGTCACTCCCCACTAGGAAGCCAAGGAAAGTAATCTCTTAGTCTAGTGTCACAGGACAAGGCCTTGGCCCAGGACACATGGGTACCGTCAACTTCCCTTTCAGCCAGCGAGGAAGATGCATTGATGGTTTGAGTGTCTGCATTTGAATGTGATGGAATTTGTGACCTAGATCAAAGTGAGGGGATGTGGAAAGTCACCACACAAACAAATCCCAAAGCACCTTGCTTATCTTGTTCCTGAGCCAAACCTTTAAGGGGTGGAGGAATGTGTTCTCAGAAGTGATTCAATGACTTCAAGATGTCAGTAGTCTGAGAATTGATGACTGGCAAAGCAGGAGATGGGGAGTAGATACAGGTCATAATCTTGGGACAACCGCTTCCCAGAGTGCCCACTTGTTGGCCCTCTTGGCTCCAGATCCTTCAGTTGCCAGCTCCTTCCCATACAGGACTCTCGAGGTCAACAGAAATCAAAACTTTCCTTCAGAAGACTGTTTTTGCCCATTCTTCCCAGCTAAGCCTCAGGGAGTTGTCTTAGGCCAAGGGAAAACTGAACCAACAGGACCTAAGCATGATCAGCTTACTATCTACACATAGATCGTTCAGAGTCAAGGATATACAGTCCTGTGCACAGGACCCACATTCTAGAGAAGATGGTTGTCAAAGAAGGGGTGAAGCAACTCCATTAATGGCTATGAACCTGGGAGCGGTGGGAGGAAGGGAGCAGACAGGGCTTCTCAGAGGAGAGGACCATGAAAAGACCTTAAAGAAAGAGCCTGATGGTTATACAGTACAATGTGGTCACCTGTCATCCTACCAGGTGACCCGTTAGTAAACGACTGTTTTCTCACTAACTTGACATCTGCAGAGTGTACTGGTTCTGTTTTTCATTGCTGTGATTACACTCCTGATGAAAGTAAGGATGGAGAGCTTCTTTTGTCTCATGATTTGAGGGTACACTTGGTAATTCTAGGAAAAGTACTGTGACAGGAGTGTGAGGCAGCTGGTCGTGTAGCATCTGTAGTCAGGAGGTGGAAAGACACGCATGTCGGTGCTCAGCTCAGCCTGTGAGATGGTGCTGCTGGCACTCAGAATGAGTCTTTCCTCCTTAGTTAAACTGTTTTGGAAACACCCTCACAGATACCCAGAGATGTGTCTCCTAGGTGATTCTAAATGCAGTCAAATTGACAATAAAGGTTGATCATCATACCAAGGAAGAAGATCTTAAATATTTTCACCACTTATATGAGGTATTGGATCTCTTAATTAGCTTGATTGTGATGGTCATTCCAAAATATGGTGCACATATCAGAACATCACATTGTATACCTTATGTATATAGATTTTTTGCTCACTGAGCATATCACTAAAACTGAGAGGAGAAATTTTAAAAATTAAAACAAAAGCCTCAATCTAGTTAAAGAAAAGGAAAGAGGAGGCTTCCAGGGTCTGGAAAGAGTTGCAGAAAGTCTCAGAGGTTCTGGATGGCTCATGGCAAGAAGGAATAAGGCTTAAAGGGCTGGCTTTTAAAGGAGTTAGACACACATCTGCTTAAGTCACCACTCTGCTGCCTTCAGTGTTCTCTGGGCCTCCAGCTTCTCATGCAGAAAATGGAGTGTAGTCCTGTACTGGAATGCAAGCTCCTACAAGGCAGGTCATGCTCTTGCTCTTTCCTTTATAGGTAAGGCCAGGGGCAGCACCTTGCCTTGGGGACCCCTCAGTCCACTTGCTGAATGAATGAGTGAAAGGAGGACATAATTTATTCACTATACATGTCTGACACAAGTAAATGCTCAAAAATAAAGATGTTTTTGATGTTTGAGGTTCATAGATGACTCAGCTAATGAGAATGGAAAGGTGCTGGATACCTTGGATGCGGGAAGCTAGGATTCTTTCTGAAAACTGGGGAGCCAGTGAACCCCAGTGGACCTGGGAAGTCCCTGGTTGTCCAGCATAAGCCCTTGTTGGGGAATCCTTTAGCCTAAGAACCTTTCCTGGGACCCTTCCTAAGGTAACTTCCCATGTGTCATCATCACAGGGCAGCTGTGGTCTCTGGAGACAGCCTGCGTCAAGAATTAGGAATTCTTGGAGTTGGCCAAATGGTGACCCCTTGGTGTTGTTTTCTGAGACTGAGTAGGAGAGCCTGCTTGCCTGATTTAGAGTCACATGGTCAGCATCTGGGAGACCCCAAAGGATAATGACCTTCATTCCTCCCACACATCCCGACCTCACGGTCTCAACAGGCCCTAGTGTTAAATTTGCTTGGAGAAGATGCAGGCTGGGACAAAGCGGGAAGGCCTGTCACATGGTGTCTCACTCTGGCCAAACTGCCTCTTGGCTCCCTTGAGGCGGGGCCCACCCCCAAGGGAATGTTGGTGTCTGAGGCTAACCTGACCCTTCCCATTCTTAAGTGGTTCCAAGGGAAGCCAGAGCTTTCTCCAGAGCGTTCATCTTCTTCCTTAATGGGTCCCAGATCTTCCCCTCACTCTCCATCCAGTTCTGTTTCCCACAATTGCCATCCAGAGAGGTCAGCTCCTCACATGTTCCCTCCATATCCCCCCATGTGTTCCTCATGTGCTCTCTCCAGAGCACAGCATGGCACTTACCTCTTGTGTGCACTTCAGCCTTGCCCTGTGGCCACCTCTGCTCAGGGCCCCTCCTGGACACAGAAGCCACTGTGGCTCCATGGGAGAGGTGAGCTCACATAGCAGTGAGATTTGGGTAGCAAGGAGGGAACCTGAATGGAGAGGAAACAGAAGGGTGTGCTCTAAACTTAGGGGGTAATCAAGAAACAGCAGCCCCAGCATAGCCAGGAATTTTTTTTTTTTATTTTTTACTTTTAGCCAGGATTTTTTTTTAACCCAGTTTGAAGCCTGAAACTTAACATATAGCTTAATAAAAGTTTATCATGATGTTACCTCAGCAAGAATTCATCTAGGAAGAATTCTTCCTGTGCACTGCCTAGGGAAGTTGTGTTCATACACTCACTTGAAACTGAACGGGTAAAGGTGTTCAACTCATTGAGTACCTACAGAAGTTGAAGCCTGTACTATAGAAGGCTGTCAACTACTGGTGATCTGACAAGTCGCAAATCTCTCTCTCTCTCTCTCTCTCTCTCTCTCTCTCTCTCTCTCTCTTTCTGTCTCTCTCTCTCTCTTTCTGTCTCTGTCTCTCTCTGTCTCTCTGTCCCTCTCTGTCTCTCTCTCTCTCTCGCTTCCCCTCTGGACGGCCCAGGCGTTTGACTTTCACATCTCCCAGAATGCAGTTCTTGGGGTAATTCCATTTTGAGGGTTCTTTATTTCCATAGTCTAATGGCCAAAGTGAGAGACCAAGGCATCTCTCACCCTTGGTGTGCTGGTTATAGGTTTCTTTGCCACTTAGTCACCCAGGCTGGGGCCTGCAGTCTGTGCTCAATGCTTGTCATACCTTCTCTATCCTGATGTACCATCACCAAGGTCACCTCTCACCAATGTCAAGGCTTTGAAAGTCAGAACTGTATCGGAAGCTATGTGCACAGTCTGCCTTGGCCTCTCATCAGCATTCCAGTACAACAACCCACACACTTGCCTCACCCTGAGCCTCTCCTTCAGTGGTAGCTTACGCACCTGTGCACGCAGTCTCAAACTCTGGAGTCCTCCTTGAACACTCCTTATCTCGCCCTCCTCTTCACCCCCAATCTAACCTACCACTATGTTTTATAGTTCCCCTGACAAAGCCTCCACAGCCTTCAGCTATCTCTCAGCTGCTCAGTAGTTGCCCACGAACTCCCTGTCCTGTTTCTGTCATTGCCTGCTTTCAGTAAGATGACCCTCTGTGTCTTCAAGCTCCACAGAATATTTGATTAACTAAGGTTCAAATGTATCTGAAAACAAACTACCACATTTGTATTGAATATGTCAAAGGCTTTTGATCTGTTACTGTTCACTAGCTAACTCAGTACCCCCAGGAACAATATTGATGCCCTTACAAGAGAGAGCCCAGAGAGATCTCCAGGTAGTTCTGCCACATGAGGGTTCAGGAAGAAGACAGCCATCTAGGAGCCAGAAAGAAGCTCTCAACAGTCTAGAAGCAGTGTGATCTAGTCCTGCTCTGCCCAGACTCCAGTACTGAGGAATGAACCACTTCTGTTTATAAGCCACCTACTCTATGATCATATCTTGTGGCACTTTGAACCAAGACATTTACCATGTGATAGTTCAAGACAACTGAGCAGAAACAGATACATAGAGATGAGGTGGGCTGAAGGGACAGAAATATCACAGAAGTTTCAGCAAATCAAGCCCAGGAAAAGGGATCCCAAGCATGTCACCCATAATGGAGTTTGAGTTTGTTCCCTAAGCAAGAGGCATGCCACGAGATGAGTATAAAAGACTGATGGGGACAGGAGTCACAGATGCTGTATGCTACAGAAACTTGGTTTATGTTAATGTTCCATGCAAACTGACCCCACCATGGTGCAAGAAAAGCCCCAAGTCCACCTGTGCATAGTTGGTCCACTCTGATGCTAGTGAGGCCACTGTGCCGAGCTGCACCATGATTTATCTATGACAGCTGGTCACCTCCTCAGTGACAGAGAACTCTAGGGTCTCGCCATGATGGCTCCAATGACCAACTCCTATGATCCAGACAGAGCAGTGTTAAATGTTGGGCGAATGAGAGTCTCATTCACTTCTTCAAGAAGAGGAGTCCCATGCCTCTTCTGTTCCACCTTCTGCTGAATGGTAGATTACTGAGTATGAAGGCTGGCTTCTACACTTACACATTTCAACCTATTGTCCTATTTAATCCTCTTACGAGACTCATACTATCCCCTTGCTACAGATGGAGAAGCCAAGGTTCAGTGAGTCCACCTATTTTTTTAAACCTTATAGCTATCTTTTTTATAAGTACTTTTATTTTAAAAAATTTGCTGTGTGTGTCTTTAATGCCATCACTCTAGAGGCAGAAGTAGGCAGATCTCTGTGAGTTACAGGACAGCCTAGTCTACGTACTGAGTCCCAAGTCAGTCAGGGCTATGTAGAGAGACCTTGTTTCAAAAAGTAAAAAGTAAATTGATTTTTTCATATATTTTGATAATATTCTTTCCCCTCCCTTGACTTCTCCCAGATATCCTCACCTCCTTATGTACCCAACTTCATATACTTTCTCTCTCTTTCTTACAAATAAAAACCCAAAACCAATATATGAAACTCAAAACATAAAAAAACCAATAAGACAAAAAATACCAAACTAAAATAAAAAGCACACAAAATGTGGAGTCCATTTTGTTTTGGTCGATTACTCCTGGGCATGGGGCCTGTCCTGGGTTTTGTATATCATGTGTCACTCCATTGGAGAAAACTGATTTTCCCTTTTCCCAGCAGGTACCAATGGCAAGTAGCTTCTTGGTAAAGGATGGGGCTTGGTGTTCACTTCCCCCTCTCCAGAGGTCACCAATCTTAATCTAGGTCATTCAGATGCTAAGCTTTGGTGCTGGGTTAGAACCTAGCTTTGTTTGAGCCCAGTGACAAGTTTTCTCAAGACCCGAGAAGTCACTCTCCTGGCTAGCTTACTCCTAATGAAGGGCACCAGCTGGGGAGGGCAAGTCATGTCTTCCACGCTGAATCAGCTGGCTTCAGTCTGCCCCAGCTTTGTACACTGGAGTCATTAGTACACCCTTCCTGTGGCCAAGCCAGAGACAAAGCACAGCAGCCAGTGGGCAGAGAAGGTCAAAGACAGGGCATCTCCAAGTGTGGAGGGATGCAGTGAGCAGCATGCATCTCCTCTGGCAGTGGACGAGGGACTCATCACTGGACCCTGGGGGCTACTCAATGAGTGACTCCTGCAAGGAATAACTCAGCAGAATGTTGGGCAGCTGGACACACTGGCTCCAGACTCTGGGTGCTTAGGTTTAAGTAGAGTCTACTTGCTGACTGTGTTATCTTCCAAGCTTCATCCCTTCTCAGCCTCACTTCCCTCATCTGTAAAATGGGGTTACTCATTGACCATCTCATGGGATCGCAGGTCGGATGAGAGGAAATCACTTTGACACAGTGCTTGGTAAAAATCAGTATCAGCTTTAGTGATGTGTGAAGACCTACTACAGTAGGCAGAGGAAAGAAGCCAGCATTCACAGGCAGCGCTTCCCAACACTGGATCTGAAGTCCAATGATCTGGCCTCAAATCCAGCTGAGCGACTTCTTTCTCAGCCTTGTCCTACTCATACCAAAGAGAAAACAGTGGATTTGAACCTGCCCTTAGCTTTCTTATGAGACTCAAACAGACAGAACACATGGAAATATTATAGGGAACCTAAATACCTGAGAAATATGAGCTGTGATGTTAGGGTTGTCCCCTGGTCCTGTCCCCCATCCCACCCAGCCGCTCTCTAGTCAGGAAGCCTCCCCCACATTGTTTCTTGGCCCTCATCTGCCTTGAAATCTCACTTGGCTCCCCAAAAGGCTTCAGCACAGCACAGATTGTCCAAAGGTTGTTTCCAAAGCCTGAGGCAGCTGAGCCTGGCCCCACCCCTTCCTCCTTGAAAATGTCTTACCTAATGGGAAAGAATGCAGGCTGAAATTCAGTACCATACAAGTGTATGAACACCCATTGAATCGCTGCCAGGTGCCAGGACTTGAACATCAAGTACCTGGAAATAAGTGAAGTGGTCTCTGCCCCCAGAAACCACAAAACTGGCATATCGCATAGACCCCAAATTTGCATATTTATGTCGGAGCCTAGAAAAGGCACAGAGAAGGCGAGGACCTGATCCTCACTCAGTCATGTCTGAGTATGAAGCCTTTACTGCATGATGGACCCTTGGGCACCTTGTATTGTCTCATAATCCCAGGGAACATAGATTTGAAGACCCCTTCTACAAGCTAATGGGGTCCTTAAAATATGAAATGCATCTGTCACTTTAAAGGAGCCAGAAAGCTCAAGTGATTTCTCACAGATGCCCAGCTGGGCCTGACTGGCCTGATTGGGCAACGCTTGTGTGAGGATTGGTGTTTCTTCTGAGTGCTCATTACCAATCAGAATGGCCTTCAGGAAAGAGTACCAACTGTTCTTAAAACACAGTGAAGTGGGGGAGGGGTCTCGCAGCCCCCTAGCCTGCTGCTTAGGCTGCCAGAGTGGACCTTGCGCAGCACTTGACAGTTTGCACCAGGTATTATATTCCACTCAATCCTCTCAGAAATCGTGTGAAACAATGATTTCACTTAGTCTGGTTTATGGGTAAGAAAACTGAGGTTCAGACACAAATCCTTGGGGTGTGACTGTGAAACTAGAAATTGACTCCAGAAGTTACCATACCCTGCGTTCGTGTCTTGATCTGACTACAAACTGCATAGTCTGTTTGGGAGCTAAGGGCTGTACAGTGACTGCTTCCTGGCCTCTCTTCTTTTTTCTCTGAGATTTCCTTGGAAGATGCTGGGATTGCTGGTTGCCATATGGCTGGAGGCTGTCTCTTTTCTGTCTTTGCCTGGTCTCTGTTCTCTCCAGCTCTCCACAACACTTGGCAGCTTTTCATGTCCTGTTCCATCTCTCTTTATCACTTATCCATCTCTCTCTCTCTCTCTCTCAATCTCTCTCTCAATCTCTCTCTCTCTCTCTCTCTCTGTGTGTGTGTGTGTGTGTGTGTGTGTGTCTCCATCCCTGACTCTCATCCTTTTGTCCTTCCCGTGTCCCTTTCCCTCCAAGATATTCAGAGATACCAGGACCCTTTGCTCTGCTAATACAGGCTGCCTCTTGCAGGCCCTGCTGAGCTCCCAGCCCCATATTCCCAAGCAGCAATAGGAGAAAACCACTGAGGTGCATACCTCCTGATTAATACAGGAATGAGGATTTCTAGAAAATAAACAGGAGATGCTGGTGGCAGAGCCCACCTCCCAAGCTCTCTGTGAGCATCTGGGGTGAGGAAGTAGAGCCCACCCTCTGGCTGGGGTCTACAACAGGAGAGATGGACAGTGATTACAAAGTTCATTGAAGCAAAGAATGTGGAGGGTGTGCATGAGGGAACAGAGTCGGTAAGAGCAAAAAGCCAAGCTCCAGCTCTCTGGCTATTCAGGGTAAACAGCAGGAGAAGCTGAGAGTTCAGAGGGAGAGGAAGAGCGCCATATGACCCTTATTTCTGTAGACTAAGTTCAAATCCTAGCTCTTCTTGGCTCATAGAGATGCCTTCTGGACCCTTGGATTTCCTACACTGGGTGCTGATTCAAAGCTTCATTGTCTGATGGCTGTGACATCTCTGCCCTCACAGAGATATAGCAATATTTTATTACATGAATCTCTGGGATGCCTAGCTCAGAGCTTGGCAGGTACTGGGAACTCAGTGAACGTAAGTCCCCATCCCAGAAAGTTTTCCTCTATCAACCCCACACTCCCAGGGCTCTCTCACCCACTGCCCTCTGCCCTTAGCTGGTCCTTATAGTCCCAGTTAGTGCCCTGACAGGCTGGCTTACTTTCAGACTCTAGCCCCCACATATTTATGGCCTTTGCTCTGGTTTGCATTCAGACTGCTTTCTATATCTCTTGTCTCATCACTTCCTTGATGCTGTGATTTGGATATGGTTCAGATGTCGTCCAAGGATCCATGTGTTTTAAAGGCTTAGTCCTCAGATTGCAATATTGAGGAATGGCATCTTTAAGAAGAGGAGCCCAGTGAGAGGTTCCTAGTTCATTGATGGCATGCTTATGGGACCTCTTGCAGGTGTGTCCAACCTTTGGATATCTCATCTACAAAGTTCATGTATCCAAGTTTTTTTTAAAAAAAATCACCACAAAACATTATGATGTTTTAAGCAAATCTACAAGTTCATGTTGAGCCTCGTTGTTAGCTTTCCTTGGCTGTGGGCAGCTGCATGCGGCCCCCTGGGTAAAAGGTTACCTGCCCTGTGGTCATTGCCCTTGTCGGAAGAGACTCAAGTCACTAGATGACTGATGGTAACAGAATGACTTGGGATTGTCTACAGAGTTAGCCAAGGGTTGACTGCTGGATAATCAACACATTGAATATTCAGCATCAGAATTCAATTAGACCTTACTACTGTGACTTCCAACATGGGCAAGCCACTTCCCCAGGACCTTTAGGAATCTATTATCTGTTTCCTATAATTCCCAAAGTCTCTGATAAATTACACATTTGTGCTGTGTGTGTGTGTGTTTATGTCTGAAATATCATGTGTGTGTTGTGTGCTTATGTCTGAAATATCTGATGTAAAATTAGATCATCTCATAATGATCAACTTATGGGCAACTATAGAGGTCTTTGAGTCATTCAAAGAGTTTGACTTATTCTTATTCATTGTTTAACAGGTGATTAACATGTTGCTTTGGGTAAATGACTGATTTATTTGATTCCTCTCTTATCAATGGAGTTTGCACATCACAGGGTGTTACAGGTGGTAAGTCAATAGACTAATGCATCAAATGCTTAGATGAGGTCCTGGAACCAGCTCCTTGTTCACTGTTACTGTTTTTGTTGTTACCATTGCTGTTAATGTTGTGATTTGATGGGATATGGATTATTTTTAATCACAACATACCCCGGGGATAACTTGAAGTCTAATTTTTACATTGCAGGGAACAGGCCACAAACATAAAACAGGAAGACATGTAGTTAACAGGAGGGACACGGGCTTAAAACTCAGGTTGACCTGCTTATAAATTCCACCTCCTATGCTTTTTATCTGGGTTACTTTGAGTGAATAGCTTTTCTTCTTCCATCCTGTTTCATCCTCTGTTATGAGAGATGTCTGTATCACCACAGAATAGGCACTCCCATGGTTGCCATGGTGATGGACGTCCTCTCTCTTCCCATCCCTTCCTGACTGTTGAGCTAATGAGCTAATAAAGCTCTGATTTGGGACATATCTTTTTCCTTCTGCCCCTCACTCTTCCAGATGTTTCCATGAATATCTGTGAAAGTTCCAGCTGAGGTCCAGGAACAGTCTGGATCAGGAAACCAAGACCCTCTATTCTAACTTCCTATCTGGTGAAATGAAATTTTTCTAGTTAGAAAAGTACACACATGAGTATTTTTAAAATCTGTTTTCATATTTGTTTTCTCTTAGTTCTTGGTAGTTTAATTATTGATTATGGGGTACAAGTTTGAAACCTTTGGCTTGGAGCATTTCATTATGTGATCAATAACAGAGCCTTGAGAAGCTCTGGCTTCAATGTGAAAAATCTACCCATAAAGACCTGTCTCATGCTAGTTTAACTGTTGTCAAAGAAAGCTGGACTAATGCTAAGCATTGTGCTTATCGATTTTTACAGTCTTGTGAAGTAAGGGGGACCCTAGTGTAACAGAATGATTAAAAACCAGGATGCCCAGTCAGGCTGTTCAGGAGTCAATCCTAGCTCTGACACTTTGGGCAGCCTGATAACCTGTGTCTCATTTCCCTACCTGTAAAAATAGGACTAACAAATATGTAATGCTATACATGCTTGTATGAGAACCAAATGGGCTCACCAAGATGAAATGCTCAGGACAGCTCTTGTCAAGGGGTGTCCGCTTGTTACAAACTGTCCCCAATCTTACTCTAGGGCATTTAAAGAGGACATTTGGAACTTTTCTTCATGTCCAGGATAGAAAGATGGTGTCACCTTTGTTCTCATCTGCAAGAAATAAAATTAGTCAAGGATCAAATTGAAGTATTTATCTATGGTGCCTCCATTGCTGTGCCCCAAATTTCCATTGGTTCCCTTTGCCTGTTGCTCATAGAACTGTGAACTTTAACTCTCAGAGAAGTTCAGATTGGGACAGAACATGTGGTTCATTTTATGTGATTACTCTGAACACTAAGATATCTCCAAAGTTATCCTCCCTGTACCCCCACTCCCCCAAATGCCTCTGGTGACTCCACCTCACCTCTGAATGTCTCTAATTCAAACAAAATTCTCCCTTAACTACTCCAAAGCTCTCCTGACTGATCATCTCTGCTTGCTAGTCTTCACTGTTTCTGCTTGTTCTAGGCTCACATCCAAACTCTCAAGACCTCTCAGGTCAAGAGGTCCTCCATCACTGTCTGCTACCTTTCTTTCCATACATGGCCTGGGTCTCACCTAGTTTTCAATGCCAGGCCATTTTACAACTTGGCTACTTTGCCTATGCTGTTCTCCCTATATTTTCTTCTCTGACAGCCTCCCATAGATTTTCTAGTTGAAACCCTCTGCTCGAGGATCTTGACAAGCTTCCCCAAAAGATGCCAAAGCTCCATCCATCAACAACTCTTTCTGATTTTCATTGTGATCGTCTAGTTTTATGTCTGCCTCCCATATGAGTGACAGTTCCTTATTCTGTTCCCCATTGTTCCTCTTAGGCTCAGTTTACCAACTGCACTAATTAGGTGGCCAGAAGGCATTTCCCCAACGAACAGGTAAACATACAATGGCCACACTGACAGCTAATCCCGCCCACTGGTGCTAGTTCCATTCCTGAATCTAGCCCTTTTCATACGGCATTCTTCTCATATTTGGAGGCAGTTCTTCTGTGCCCTGAATGCTCCCTTCTCCAAACTGACATCCATAATTCATTTTATTTGGGAGCAGTTTTCTGGAGATGGAGCCCAAAGCTTTGCTTATGGTAGACAAACATACTGCCTCTGAGATGCAGCTTCTACCTGATCCCTAATTCTACCAGCCTTTTCTTGAATGGTTTAGTCTCAAGTTCCCCTTATCCTTGTCACTCTTCTCTATGTAAATTCAAAGTATTTACTGTCAAATTGTGTCCTCTGAAACTAATCGCAAGGTGCCCACATGGTTTGCTTTACACAAGAATGCTCCCCACTTATTCTAGCTGTGAAATCCCAGACTCTGTTAAGCATAAATTCAAACTAATTCTGTCACCTGTCATCTAAATAACTTGTGTTGATATTTAAATTACTAAACAAATGGTATGCTCCGGGAACTGACCAACAGCTGCAAATCACAGGTGGGGTCCAGAAGCCCTTCGTGAACTTGGTATCATCCTTCATGGTTAGGGATCACAAGGGAAGAGGGCAGGCGGGAAGTCAGAGAGCACCAGCTAACTGGCTAGCAGTATAGAAACTCATGAATATGTGCATGACTGGGAGGCTGTCCCTATGTAGACTGGGAAGGTATCCATCCTGGATATGGCCAGAGTTAAGACTTCCAGATATTATAGCATGGATCTCCTCATCTTGGAAGCAGAGCTGAAAGTAGTACCTGCTTGCTGTTGGGGACATTGAAAGGACACAACAGGTAATGTCCCTCTTTCCTGACAAAAATTATAAGCAATTAAGAAATAAGAAAAATGAGTAAGTTGCTGTGCTGGGGTGTGGGTGTCCTTAAGTACCTCAGGACAGTTAAATGGGGATCTGCCTCATACCTGCAGGTTACAGTCTCCTTGACGACCCAGATTAGATCTCTCACAAAAGTTAGAAGCTTCACTTAGACCATGACCCACACCCCCACAGTATGGTCCCCATCTAAGTCTCAGCCTTGTCTCATTACTTGCTGGATGCTGCAACTACACTGTGTCCTGTGGCCATTTTTAACCATGTTCTATCTTCTGAACACCCCATGTATCAACTGGATCCAGGCAAAGGATCACTCCACCTGTGAAGAGCTTTGCCTGCTGTTCTTTTGTTCTGGAATATTCTGTCTTCTTTTCTCTGGACAACTACTCCTCATATATTCATATTTGGCCCAAACATCTCCTCCTTAAAAGCTTAGCTGTGCCTGTGAACTTAAACGCCGAATCATAGGGTCACAGGAAGCCAGCAGGCTCTAACTTGATGGGGTTCATCTCCATGGAAAGTCAGACAGTAAGAGCTTCTATTTAGCCCTCTGAGTGTATCAACCGGATCCAGGCAAAGGGACTCCACCTGTGAGGAGCTTTTATGTCTCATTTTTCAATGCCTGCTTTCTCTCTGAGCCCTGTGTTGCTGCTTCTTGAAATAAGTGTGGATTCTATTTAGTGGCATAGTGTCCACACCCATGGGAACAGACATGTGTTAGCCATGCACCACTTCAAGTACTAGCTTTGGTAACATAATTCCTAGACCTTGCTTCCCAGAGAGGGCCTGTCCATCCTCTGATATGAGCAAATCCAGTACCCACTTGAGGCAATTTACCACTTAAGTCTGTAGATAAGCTGCCAAAATCCAAGGACTTGACAAATGAAGATAGCACAGTTTCATCCAGCATGGTCTAGAGTCAGCCTAAAATAACATAGAGGAGTTGTGGTTATTATTACTATATCATTAGACAGGAGAATTAACAGCTTACTGCACATCTTATAATTTCCTGACATGGCAACGGACTTGGTAAACTACTGATTCATTTTGTGCTCATGAAACATCTGATATAGGTCAAGAAGTCCTCCTCCATCTGTCTGTCTTGTACATGTAGCCTCCATTGTCTCTGAATAGGGACATGGGATAGATAAAGGAGACATATCAGCTCCTAACTGCCTCTATCTGGAAGGGATGTTGTGATCTTACTTCTCTGAGTCCATTGGCCCAAATTGGTCAAATCACTCAACATGATTCTTGAGAGAATGGGGAGTATGTGGTAGCCCTGAAAGAGTGGAAGCCGGAGGAATATGTCAGGTATCCTGTTCTCTCACTTATTCATTTGAGCAGGGTCTTCTGCTGAACCTGGAGCTAGGATTGTTGAGCCTGTCCCTGCCCCACACAGCACTGGAGTTATAGGCCAGTGGGGGCTACACCTAGGATTTTAAGGTGGGTGTTGGAATCCAAATTCAGATAAGCACTCTTCACCATTTTGCTCTCCTCTCTCCAGCCCCTACATTGTCCCTCTTAATGCTCAGTTTTCTTATCTGTGGAAGGATGAAAAGGGGTACTGATAGTGCCCATCACATAGGATTGTTGTGGGGACTTGGAGAGAACCTATTCCAAGTACTAGCAATGCATTATCTGACACTGGTACAAAAAATGCTGGGTAACAGCATTAACATGAGAGGAGTTATCTTTTATTGTGGAATGATGGTCAGCAGAAAAGGGAGAAAACAGGACTGGAGAGATGGCTCAGTAGTTAAGACCTTTTCCAGAGGTCCCGAGTTCAATTCCCAGCAACCACATGGTGGCTCACAACCATCTGTAATGAGATCTGGTGCCCTCCTCTGGTGTGTGGGCATACATGGAGAGAGGATGTTGTATACCTAATAAATAAATAAATCTTTCTTTTAAAAAGGGAGAAAACAAATAGCAACAATTCTATCTTGAGAAAAAGATGCCAGATGCAAATAATCCCATTTAGATGAAATCTAGAAAATATAACACAATTTATAGCAACCAAAAGCCAGATTAGTGGCTTCCTGAAGCTTGGGTTATTTGGAGCATATAAAAATTGTGTATGGATGTGTGTGTGACAAAAATATTCCATATTTTGATTACTTCAGTGACAATGAGTATACCTGCTTGTCAATAGTCAGACGTGAACCTAAGTACTTAACATCAGTGCTTCAGGGGCTGAGAAGATGGTTCAGTCTGCACAGTGTTTGCCTTCATAAGCATGGGTCTTATCACCAGAATCTACGTACGCAGCCGAATGTGGCGGCACACATTTGTAATCCCAGAATTGGAGAGATGGAGATAAGCAGAGTTCTGGGACTTGCTGGCCAACCAGCCTCGTCTACTTGGTGAATTGCAAGCCAATGAGAGTCTCTTTCAGAATACAATGGGCAGCATTCCTGAGCTATGACACATGAAGTTGTCCTCTGTCCTCCATTTGCACATGTACAAAAGCTCATATGGACCTGCATGGACCACACGTGTGCATGCACACACACACAACCAGTGCTTCTATTTTGTGTAAATTATACCCGAGTAAAGTATAATTAATTAGCGAATAGAAACAAAGGACAAAAACAAGAAAACGAGTAGGTTGGACGAGGCAAGTTGTAGCTCTGATTCTGGAAAGCTGCCAGAGATGCCCCTGCCCTGCCTATCAATAGCACATCCTGTACAAGAGCCCTTTGCTCTAGACCCTTTCCTCCGGGCATCTGCTACAACTGTGCATGTCCTGGCCCCTGTTTCCTGCCATTGAGCTAGTTGGCTTGGCCTCTCTGCTTTGTCAGTAAACCCAGGAATTGAGTGGGCAGAAAGGGTACAAGATTCCAGGCATGAATGGGAGGGAGCCCCACATATTACCTCACAGTGGAATGCAGATGTTGGCATGCACACTCTAAGCTGCAGGGATTGATGGCCTCTCTGTCTTCGAGGGGCTGGTGGCTATGATTCATGAGTTAGTGTGGGAGGTGGTGGGCTGTCAGCTGATGATGGTGCATCCTCTTAGCCCTTACTGTAAGCCAGCATGATGAGAATAAAACACATCTCTCTCTCTGCTGAAGTTAAGACACTTGCCCAAACTCTCTGAACTAGAAGAGACAGAGCTAGGATTTGAACCCTGTCCATCTGGCATGGCCCTGTGGAAAGCAGATACTTCATACCTTTTTCTGCCCAGCACAGCCTAGCACAGCCAGAAGCAAGTACCTCTAGAAATTTAACCCAGTAGCATCAGTGTACGCAGCTGGAGAGGCCTTTACTTTTGTCTCAAGGAAATGTAAATCACACCAAGAGTCCCAACTCCAAGGAAGTTCTTGAGCTCTTCCTAGTCCTTTCAGAGAGATAGGCACTGTCGTAGAAGTAGAGAAGAATGGCTAGAGAAAACCCCATCTATCTGGAGGAACGAAAGGTCCCGGAAGGGAAGGGTGTTAGGACTCTGGATAACTAACTAGTTGAGACCAGTGGAGGCATCTTTAAAAGAGGATTTCTCTCAATACATATGGGAAGGGTCTCATGGAATCCAGGGGCAGCAGTCAGTCCAGAAATAGCCTGGAACCAGGAAGTGCTGTTGGCACTTTCTTACATCTCTGATCTCCATCCATTTCTGTACATATGCTCCATGCTTCTATTTCTCTACTGATAGATAGGCTTCCTCTCCTTTTCAGATCCAGGCAGCCAGAAGCATGGTTGTCATTGCGTGGCCAGCTGCTCAGACTGTCTGGATGCCTGTCATTATGTCTGTCTGACTCTTTCCCTTTCTGTCCACCAATCTCAAGTTCCAAGGAAAAACTTAACTGGTTTTGGGCCAGCAGCCCTTCCCTTCCTGTTGTGTGTGTGAAGAACACAAGGGAGGTGCCACCCTGCTTTGCTACCTGTCCCCTGCATTAGAGGTGAATCTAGGTGGGTACGATAAGTTGGGAAGGGGTTGTTGGCCCAAAGACTGAAAACCCTTCCCTAGTCAGATCCCACATACATATCTATCCATGCATATTGTTAACTAACTAGCTTAATCTGGTCTCAGGAATTTTTCAAATTGCTCCCACATGCAGAGACGTCTTCGAGCTGTTGTCATTCAGACATCAGACGGGGGATTGCATCTGTTCACCCAGCGCAGGCCATTTAAGGCAACAGAACCAGTCTCTCTCTCTCTCTCGCTCGCTCGCTCGCTCTCCACCTTTCCACTTACCAACCATGGAGGCAATGGCCCTACACAGTCTTCATTTATTTCTGGTCCTGTTCTCACTCCGATCACATCTCTTCAGTGTTTTTGCAATTTGCTCTGCTCCATCCTGGCTTCTGGCCCTTTTGACTCATTGTCAGTCCTTGGTTCTCTCAACTAGGCTTGGACTGAGCTGGGTCCTATGACCCGATACTGCCTCCCTCTTGTCCAGAGTTTCCTCAGGAAGTCCACTGCCCAAGTCCCACAGATCATCACCCTGGCAGTACCAATAGGGTGTAACCATGTTGATAACTCCAACTTTGGTCATTCATTTTATACTTGGACAAACTTTTGGGCTTTGGTTCAGCATTTTGTGAATTTAGGCTCCATACCAAGCTCTACACCAGGTGCCAGGACACAGAGATGTACAGATATGAGAATGTCGCCTAAAGAAAGCCACAGACATGGCAAAGGTTTAACTGCAGTTGGACTTCCTATATTAAACATTCAGTAGCAACCAAGAGCCAGCTACCAGAAGCCAACCCACCAAAGGAGAATGCACAACAGCCCAGAATGTCCTGGCGTGGCGAGCTGCAAGATAAGAAGTCTTTGTTGCTTCCTCCTCTGTGGGCACAATGAGGCATTGATGAGACTCCCCTCAGGACTCGGGAAGCATTTTAGGCCCAAGAAAGGCCTGTGCGTCATTATAATTGTGTAATATGGCTGTTCTCTTCCCATCCCACCCCCTTGACAGAGCCTGGTCAGGCAAGATTAAGTTGTATTGGTGCTGCTACAACTGTCTATCAAGATTCCTTCGGTGGCCTTTGATTTTGAAGAAAATGGTGTATCATTTGTTGCCAGTGCCTTGATTCTCCTTACCCTCAGGCACTCTAAGGACCCACCCTTTCCTCAAGTGTTGTGGTGCAAATTCTCCTGGAGGGCATTATTGTAGCAGGGAGAGACAGTCTTCCATATTCAACCGAGACCCGAGAGGCTGTTAATTAATAGTTGAGCAACGGAAAAAGTGAGTTTGAGCCAGTTCCCAGCAGTGAAAGCAGGGTAATTTGTATGACCTCTCTGAACCTTGTTTTGTTTTCTTGTTTTGTTTTGCTTTGTCTCGACTGTGTTCAGTGAATAACTTAAGATGTCAGGAAATGACTTTATAACGTCAGTCTCAGCAGAGATACTTGCATATCCATGTTTATTGTGGAACTATTCACAATGGCCAGAAAACAGAACCAGCCTAGATATCCACCAAGACGGATGGACAAAGAAAATGCAGTACTTTGTATATCCATAAAGAAAAATGAAATCATGGTATTTACAGGAAAATGAATGCAACTGGAGATTACTTTGTTAAATGAAGTAGGCCAGACTTGGAGAGACAAATACCTCACTTTCTCTTATGTGTAGAACCTAGATTTAAAGTTATATATGTGTGTGTATATGGGGGTGTCAAGAAACTATAAAAGGGCTCATGAAAGGGGCAGAGGATCGGTAAACATGGCTCCTGTTTCTATGTCCTAAGCAAGTTGGAAAGTGAAATAGATGGATACAATCCCCACCCTCAGGAAACGTACAGTCATGAGTAATTAGTCTCACCTCTGTGAAACAGCCTCGTCCCACAAAGTTCAGTCTCAAAGGATAAGCCACCACCATGACCCCCACTTTATAGGAAGGATTGGAAACACGGGGCGATTGGGTGACTCAGCCACAAACCCAGAACCTGAAAATGGGGCAGGGGTGGGGTGGCAGGTGAGGGACTTAATATAATCCAGACAGCACAGTAATACTTATAGTAAGGACAACTGACATTTATGGAGGGTTTTTCTCCATGCAGGTTGTAACTGAACCCATTTTACACATAAGAAAACTGAGACCCAGAGAGGCTGTTTATAATAGAGTTGAGCAATGGGAACTAGGTGCTATCCTTCTGGTCCTGCTACCCACAAAGGTGCCACTGCTACCTCTGACCACTGTATGGTTTCTTGTATCTCAGAAATATATTTAGAAACATCTGGAAACCTTGTCAAGGCCCTTATTATTGTTAGTGGAGGGTTTAGCCCACAAGAGTTCATCACTCTTTGTCTTGAATCTACACCTTCTTTAGATGTGAAGCCAGAGTGCCATGACATTTGCTGGCAAGCTTCTTCCACCCCACCCCACCCCCTGCCTTGGAAGCTACCTCACCACTAGGCTTTGCATCACTGTTGGCCAAGCCTAGAGCTGGGCTGTCCTGAATCTGAAAGTCCAGACACAGGCTTTTATGGAACTCTTTCTTTCTGAGAACCTCCAGTGGGCATTACCTCACTTGTCCTCAGTCAATGTCCCCAGAACATTGGCTGGCAGCCTCATCCCAGATCTATAGATTGTGGGGCTGGCCACAGCCAGAAACAGGAAATGACTCTCAAGGTCACCCAGTGGAATTATGCGTAGAGATCCTCCCATATTTCCTGAATCCCAGCCCCAAGATATCATCGGAAGCCTTAACAAACAGAGGTTATAAATCACAAAATGACTAGTGGCACGGGGCAGATGAGAGGCATTTGTTCGCAGCCTTTTCCATAACTCTACCTCGCGTGGAACTGTGTGCGCCATCACTAAACATATGCATACATATGCACCTAGCATGTATGCCAGTGTGCATGTGATTGTGGAGGCCAGGGGACAACCTTGGCTTTTGTTCCTCGGGTGCTACCCGCCTTTTCTTGGGACAGAATTTTTCACTAGCCTAGAACTCTTCAGTAAACTAGGCTGGCTAGCCAGCGAGCACCTGGCATCCGCCTGTCTCCACTCTCCAGTCCTGGGATCACACATGTGCTGCTGTGCCTAACTTTTCTTTTTTATGTGAGCTGTGGAGCTTGAACTGACATCCTAGCAGTTTACCAACAGATCTGTCTCCCCAGCCCTCAGTGAACCCAGTTTCTCGATAACTCTCTTCATGGTAGGCACCAGGAAGAGCAAAATAGATGAAGCAGATGTGATCTGTACTGTTTTGAAGACTAGAGTAGGGAAGACAGACACGTGAAAACACACTGAGTGAGAAAAGGAAAAAAAAACTAAAGATCTCTGAGGCCAGAGAGGAAGAGTCAGAAAAGACCATTCCGGAAGGTGATGAGGACACATGAAGGGTAAAGGGAGTCTCCTCAGAGAAGGCCAGGAGCTGTGCTCTAGGTGGAGACGCTGTTTGTTATGGTTTAAGTGTCTCATAGAGGCCGTATGTTGGTGAACTGTGGCATGACAAGGAGATGGTAGAACCTTGACAAAAAAAGATCCAGAAGAAGAAAGTGATGTCACTAAGGGCACGCCCTTGAAGGACATAGTGTGACCCTTCCTCTCTTTCACACCCTTGTGTGTTTCTAGTGTGATGAACTGTTTCACTCCAGGCCCAAATGCCCTGGGCCAGCAAGTACCGAGACCTCTGAAATTAAGCTGAAATATCCATCCTGCTGGTCACCCGCTGCATCTGAAAATACCCATGGATCACACCACAGCTCCAAGGTTCTGCAGATTCCCAAACCAGAATTGATCAGCAAACCCACCATTTAATGGTAGATGTCAAACTCACATCATTGTCTAAGGATAACATTGGATTCACAATTAACACTTTGACCTGAATACTCTTAAGACATTTTCAGTTTCTCATCTCCAGTTAAGATATGGGTTATAGTCTGGGGTGATAGTTCAGTTGGTTAAGTGATCCCCCAGAACTCATGTGAAAAGTGTCTGTGTAGGGTAGTGTGCTAATAACCAGAGCACTCGAGAAGCAGAGACAGGTGGACTCTAGGGCTAACTGGCTAGTTAACTTCACCGACTTGGTGGGTTCTAGGCCAGAGAGAAACTCTGTCTCAAATAAAACAAGGCAGATGGCACCTAAAGAACAACACTCAAGGTTGTCAAGTGGCCTCCATGTGCACTTACATGCTTGGGAACCCATGTTCATACATGTACTTGTATTTACACAAATGTTTATACATGTGTGTGCTTAGACTCTCTCTCTCTCTCTCTCTCTCTCTCTCTCTCTCTCTCACACACACACACACACACACACACACACACCAAAAAGGAAGACAAAGAATCAAGATGAAATGAATGCAAATCTGTTGATTGACAAAAAAAAATAATCAACTGAAGTTGGAAAATTCTAGCCACTGTGTGTATAACCCATTTTTCCTGTGAAACACATGGGAAGACACAGCACAACCAGATGGCTACTTAGTAAGCATCAAAATGATAAAGAATCATTCAGAGGCAATGTCTGATGGGACCAAACTAGACCCACATAATCCAGCCAGCTCACAGTAGGTTCAGCTGGGCCAGTGAGAGAAAATGTATTCAAGATATGCACATAGTAATAGAAGCTATCATTACGGATATTTTGTCTGAGGCAATGCCATTGTTAAGAGTATTAGACAAGATGATGCGCATAATACCAATGTGCTATGATTACAATGGCAATTATTACCTAGCCAGGTGTAGCCTGGTGCGTTGCCATCTTGGATGGTCTAAGTCTCTATAGTTATCATCTATACCGTGATTGCTCATGCTATTATAATAAAAAGTTGTCATTATCTATGGAACACTGCCTAAATACCAGCACACTATTAAACTCTACTAAGGCCCACAGTAATATTACAGGGTGGTCTTATCACCCACATTTTGTAGAAAGAAGAAACCAAGGCTCAAAATGTAGTATAAGTTGCCCAAGGTCGCTCTTTCAGGCGAGTGGAGAAGCAGGGATTGCCGTGGTGTTCCGCACATTGCCCCCCTGCAACACTGTTAAAATGAGTATGTGCAGACTGTAAATTCAGACCCATCTCTCCCACTCAGGAAAATAGATTGGATTATTAGTCAGCAATAGTGATGTCATGAGGGTGACCTTGAGCCCACTCTCATTCATTAAAAGAAGTGCTTGTACAAATATCAGTACCTAGGTATATTCTCTCTCTCCCTCCCTCCTTCCCTCCCTCCCTCCCTCCCTCTCCCTCCCTCCTTCCCTCCCTCCCTACCTCCCTCCTTCCCTCCCTCCCTCCCTCCCTCTCCCCTTTACCTTATTGAGTCAGGTTCTCACATTGCAGCCCGGGCTGGCCTTGAATTTATAACAGCATACCTTAACTACCCAAATTCTAAGACTACAGGTGTAAGCCACCATGTTCAGCTAGTATTCTTAATAAAGCAATGATTCTTGGCTTGAAAGTTCCCAAATTTGGTAGTAGGATCTCATTCTGCATTCCCCATACAATCCTTAGATGTTTTGAAAGGCCCCCCAAAGACGCCTCCATAAAGCCACCGTGATGGTTAATTTTAATTGTCAATTTTGAATCACCTGAGATGAGAGTCTCCATGAGGGATTGGCTAGATCAGGTTAGCCCTTGTGGGAACTGTCTTGATTATCTTAATTGATATGAATAGTCCAAGCCCACTGTGGACGGCACCACACTCTAAGCTTGGGTCCTAGACTGGTGAGTTGAGCATTGCTTTCCCGTTATGGTGGACTATAATCTAGAATTGTGAGTCAAAATAAACTCTCTCTTCCCTAAGTTGTTTTTGGGTCAGGGTATTTTATTGCAATAACAGAAATTAAAGGAGGACAGCAAAGTATCAGTTGGAATTATTCCTAACTGTCCGTCACCCCTTCCTCCCACACAGTCTTCTTGTTCTATCTGTCTACTTCTGCTTGTTCGTGTCCATCATCCACCTCGCTGTCTGAGGTCAGCTTCCTACCCAATTGCACTCAGTTTTCTGTCCCTAGTAAATGGAATACTGCATATGTGAAGTTATTGCTGCAAAGGCCTGGAAGGTTTCCTCCTTAGCCTGTGTTGGGTGTAGAATACACCTCTGAGGCAGAAAGAGTCTAAGTGAAAAGAAACAGAGAGAGAGCCAGAGCTGGTGACTCCCTTCTTGGAGTTCAGAAAATAGGGAGTTGAAGCCAGAGAGAACGGCAGTTAAGTATCATTTTACGTTTAGGTAAAGTCTTTGGGAGACCTTTTCTTTAGGAGGTCCTGTAGGGTGACTGTGTAAGAGTGGGGGTCTTGGAAGAGGCTGGTTTAGCTGGTACCAAGGTCTTACAGTCATCCTAAAATCATTCAGTGCCTCCTGTGCTTTGAGGATGCCACTCAAAGATGGCTTCTTCTCCTCTTGCATCTTCTATTTCCCTAAGAAGTCACTCCCCTAGAACCTTCCCCTGTAAAACCTAAGTCTTCGTATCTGAAAGTGAGGACTGATCCAGGCACATGTGACAGGGAGAGTGGAGACATGAGGGGTGTCAGACCAACATGCCCAGAGGTAACCACATCTTCCCAGTTACCATGTTACCATGACCACACAGGTATGGCTATATGACAACAATGTCATATCTTGTAGTCATGACACCCTAAGAGCAATGTGGATATAGAATCCATTATCCCCCTTGAGTACCAATCCCACAAAGTATTTATCCTGGAATAAAAGTGAGAGATATAATTTTTCATGCTTCTGGGGAGTCCTGACTTTCTATTCCTTCAGAAGTTCAGTATTCACTCCCCCATCTACCCACCACCACCCCATAACCCTGGGTGATCTCTATGTCTGCTTAGAAGATGGTCCCAGAAGGCAGGCCTAACTGGAATCATGAAAATTCCAGAGACTTCTTTGTGGCCTGGAAGCGGGGTGGAGGTCAAGAAAGACCCATCCTAGTAGCTCTGAATTAGGTTGTCAAGAGAACTTGGCCCCAGGAGAGGGAGCACACACTCAGACCCTATAGTTTGTATGCAGATGCTACATACTGGTGACACCCACAAAAAACACGTGCCCTGGCCACTCTCTCAGACCTCTGCCTGCAGCTACCTGAGTGTCTAGAGAGACTTTCTAGTTGAACTCCAGGCAGCCCTTTGGATTTCTCTGTCACAGCTGCTCTGTTCTTCCCTGGTCTTCCTCCTTTCACGCGTGGTGTGGGGGTAGACCCAGGCCACTCAGGCTGAAACCGTCCAGCCCACCTTCCTCTTCACAGCCTATATCTAGGGTCACAGGCAGAATACAGTCAGTCTTCCCTGTGTTCCAAACAATCCCTGACCCTGCCATCTCTGTCCACTGTGCTACCTCCATCATGGTCAGGGGACAGATGGAGGTATCTGCCAGCATCTTTCACTTCCTTTACCCCATAAGTCTCTAGCCAGCCTTGCTCTGTGCACTGCCTCCTGACTCCGTTAGGTAGATTCTTGACTTGGCCAGAAAGCTCTTCATAGAAATCACTTAATGTCAGCATCCAGCCTAAAACCTCTATGGCTTTTTACTGAGCCAATATTTATACTAAACTCCTTGTTTTTCGGCCCTATAGGATGAATGGGGCCAGCTGAGTTCATCTCATTCCTTCCTCTTGCTCTCTTATGCTTTCTGTAGTAACCCCCTTTCTGTTTCTCAAGCCAAGCTATTTCTCACCATAGGAACTTTGTACAAGTTGCCCCCACCTGGAGCAGCCTCCCTTGGAAGTTGTCTCCTCAGAGACACTGCTTAGCCTTCCTGTCATAATTCATTCTCTGCTCACCCATCACTCAGCACACCCACGGCCTCGTGAAATGGCAATAATCATGAGACTCATGATTTTAGGCTTTATTCGTAATATCTCACCTCGTAGGGGCCCACCCATAAAAAAAAAAAACACATGATGAATATTTGTTCGACAAAATCATGAACTTGATGCATGACCTGGAACAAGTTAGTCTTCCAGACTTCCATTTCGATTTTTATCTCATAGTATGTTTGGCTATTTTAGGCCACCCTGACTCAGGTCCCATCACCAGCCATTCTTCCCTCGAAGAAAGACTCTACAGTCTTTTCCTTGGCAGAGCATCAAGGGCAGATCATTGATCCTTCTAAGACTATGGAGGATACAGGAGACTAGTGGTCTTATTTGGTGGGGAAGAATCTGGGCTGATTCTGATAGCAAGATGAGGGTAATATGGAGCAGAAGAGGTGTGGACACCCCTGTAGTGACTGACTACAACCAGACAGGCCATCCTACAGCCCAGTCCCTTCTCTTCTGCCCTGCTGTAGCAATGAAACACATTCAGGCTACACAAATGAACCCTGTAAGTCTCACACCAAGAAGGCTGAAGAAACAACCGAAATGAGTTGCCTCCAATCTCTGTCTGAGCTTGAAGTGAGTGAATCTGGAACAGCTACAGTGAGCGACATCAGTAAATGTTGTGAGTGTTCACAGATTCACACACGCCTGTGTGCACAGACAGGAATGTCAGTGGCTGGTGGTATCCACACAGACATGAAGACAAAGGCTTTGTTTTTAATCTCAGTTCTTCAGTGGAAGGTGGTCAACTTGCCTTGTCAGTCAGATTCCAATTATCTGTCTTTATTGCCAAGAATCCTTCACCTTTGTCCCTGCTCTCCAACATGACTATGCTCGTCAGGGGCTCAGATGGCTCCAAGGTTGTGAGTAGAGTGAGCTCTCTCTGCCAAGACTTTGCCTTGCCAGCTACATCTTATGTCCCAGACCTCAGATTGTCCAAGCCTTACACCATCCTTAGTGCCCTCTTTACTACCTCCAGGATAAAGCACCACTACAGAGGCTGTGACTGCCAGATCTGGTCCCACCCCTTCTTAGTATGTCCAGCTAACATTTCAGATATTGAGGCGCCACCTCCAGCCCCAGCACATGTAAGGGCCTCATTATAGGCTTCATCACACAATGTCTGGCAATCCTGAGCACCCTGCTAGGGAGTAAGGTTCTCACTGTTGTGATAAAACACCCAACTGAAGCAATTTAAAGGAGACAGGGTTTCTTCTCAGTTCATGGTTTAGGAGGGTACACTTCATAGTGACAGAGAAAGCAAGGTGGAGTTTATGGTGGAGGGAATATGATTCAGATTCCTCACTTCTCTTGGTACTAGAAAGCAAAAAGCTGGGGGAAGGCAGACATCAGTGATATGGGGCCAACCTGTTTGCACTAATAAGGTCTCAACTCCTAAAGGGTCAACAACCCTCCCCCCCAAAATAACCCACCAGGTTTGACCAAGTATTCAGATGTATAAGCTTTTTGGGGGGGTGGCATTTCATATTCCAACCATAATGGGAAACAGGTGATGTTAAGCTCAGAAGCCAAGGGGTTTCCAGTCTTCATCTACCAGGAACCCCATGGGGTTTTCCATGGGTTCTCTGTTGTTGAGACTTGTCTTTGCTCCAAAGTAGACAGGAATGGAACACTGTGAGCCTAGAGCTAGATCTATCTGAGTTTATTTTCTAGTCTACTACTTGCTAGCTCAACAGTTTTAGGCATCTCGGCTTCAGTATCTTCCTAAGTAGATACAGTTATCACATAAGCTTATATCAGGAGTAGCTAACTTGACACACATCAGTTTCTTAGAACAATGCTCATGATCTTTTTTGTTTGGTTTGGTTTGATTGGTTGTTTTGGTTTTGATGTTTTGTTTTTGAGACAGGGTTTTTCTGTAGCTTTGGAGCCTATCCTGGAACTATTTAGACTCACAGAGATCCACCTGTCAAGTGCTGGGATTAAAGGTGCCGCCACCACCTGGCCAGTGCTCAGATCTTATGGCTTATACTTGTAGAGCTATGCAACCCAGAGCCTTTGTGCCACAAGTACCCCAAGACAACTACGAATGAGGCCCAACACAAAACTGAGAACTTACTGAAACATTAGGAGATCAGTTTGACTATTTTTTTGTACCTCAGTTGTGCCATGCTCAAACATCAATTTTGTAAATAAAAATGTATATCAGGGAATTCAAAAGGTCGGACACTTTTAGAAATGATGTGTTTTGACGTTAACTGGAGAAGTGTGAACATATGATGGTTAACTTAAACTACTAGCTTGATTGGGTGGAGAAAAACTAATAGGACTAATGAGGAACAGCTGCAGTGGTTTCCTGTGAAAGCCTCTCCAGAGAGGTTTTCCTGAGAAGACCCACCCTGAATGTAAAGAGCGCCACCGCAGGGATTGGAGTCCCAGATTAAATGAAAAGAGAAAGAGAGAGAAAGCCAATTATCAGACTTCATCTTTCTGTTTCCTGACTGGGTGCAATGTGGTCAACTACCTTCTGTCCCCCACACCATGCCTTCCCTGATATGATGCACTGTATTCCTTCAAACTGTGAACCAAAAACAAACAACAAACAACAAAACAAAACAAAGCAAAAAACCTCTGTCCTTCATGGATCTTGGCAGGTATTTGGTTCAAGAGTAAGAAATACAGACATAAACCGTGATGTATAAATAACAGCAAAAACATCAATGAGTGTAAGCATTTGAGAGGGCTAAGTTTTCATTTGGAGAGATAAGAAACTTCATCCCACATGGTGATGGCGGGTGAGGAACAGTGTGGCATAACTGTTCACTTAAAACAGTTAAAGTAGCATTACCACCCAAAAAGGAGCATCTCTCATTGCTTCTTCATAATGTACCCCAGCTGTTCACAAGGTTCTGGGTTAAAGGGTAAGGGCTAAAGGTTGCTGAGTAGGAGGAGGAACAGTACCATTCTTGTTCAATGTTGGACTCTAGCAACTTCTCTCACCCAAAACAATTCAATTCTGAAGTCCTCAAGAGGTACCACCACCCATGAACGTAGTTGTGTGATTGGAGGCCTTGGATTCACAAAGGTGAACACAGGGGTATGCGCCCAGTTTCAGAGACAGGGCCTGAAGGCAAACATGAAGAGCCCAGGCAAGTTAGCTGGAAGCTGTGATCTGTGTAGACGACACTCCATCTGCCCCAAAAAAAATCTGAACGAAAGAAGATATTCATTGTCCAAGTCTTCGCTCAGGCTCCTCCCCCATGCAGTAGCTCTTTCTGCCCTCTGATTCTCTACAAAAGCTCACGTGCTCTCCCCTGCCCCAACAGCCACTTCCTGCGAAGGGCTCTCCCTACAACAAACAGCTCTTCAGAGGTTCCCCATCTCTAGATCTAGTCTGTCCTTCTATGCTCACTTCATGTGTCAGTCACCCCCCCCCCTACAAAGGTGGGAGCTGTGTCTTTTTTTGCATTCCTTTTCTTGCTCACTGCCCCTAATTGTGCAAAAACATTTTCACTGTTTTAATGAAAATCAACATTTTTAGAAGAGAAAAGTAAGATACTTCCTACCAACACTTCCAAAATTGATTTCCCAGGACACACTGATCCTGTGGGATAAGAGGGGAGGATCCAGAGGTGAGGGAGTTCTGTGGTCAAAGACTCTCCAGAAGAACCGAACTAAATAAAGCTAAGCAGGATATTCTAGAGCACGTGGAGACTATGACACACATCAGCTACTTTACCAGTCAGCTGGGACAGCTCAGGGCTATAACTTTGGTAACTTGAACTCGGCTGCGGTAGGAGTATTTATATCACGGAAAGCTGTGCATGCTACAGATCTGTGGCTTTATTTTTGTGTTTTCAGAGAGCTGGTTTACCCACATGTCACTGAACACTAGCCCAAGAAAACAGTATGGACTCAAAATTTCCCTAATGTATTCAACCATAAAATCCCTTTAAATCTCATCTTATGGGAAACATCATGGGCAGGAAGTCATGTTCATTAGAAGATACTTGGGGAATGCTGTTCTCTGCAAGGATACTTTAATAAATCTCATGAATGGGGATGAGTAGTAACTGGGTATTGTCATGCCCGTGCATGATGTTGGGTGCATTATGTTTATTGTTGTGTGCCATTCTCCCAGTACCAGAAGAGACACAGATGTGACCTCACTTTATAAATGGGGAGGGGGGGAAGAGATGAAAGAAATGTCCACCCTACAGCCAGCATGAAGCCTGTTTCCAACAGACATTACAATTTTTTTGTGGTGGTTTGGCATCAAGATTTAAGTAACACTTTCAGAAGGGCTTGTCAAACAATTAGCAGATAGGTCATGAGCTATTCTTATAGTCTGGTCATCTAGAGTTGTCAAAGGTGCTTGTACAAAATAGAAGAACAGGAACTGAAAGTCCTAGGTGGTTCACAATCCTCTATCACTCTCTACTTCTCTCTCTCTCTCTCTCTCTCTCTCTCTCTCTCTCTCTCTCTTTCTCTCTCTCTCTCTTTCTCTCTCTCTCTCTCTCCCTCTCTTCCTCTCTCCTCTCATATACGTATATATACCATATTTATGTTCCATATAGTGAGAGTCCTGGATATATAATATTTTTGAACCTCTTAAGCACCTTTAAAAATGCCAATCTCTGATTCCCCCCCCCTTCATTTCCCCAAGGCAATTCTATCCTCAGCCAAAATGAAGAACCATTGACACACAAAAGAGCCCTTAGAGATCATCCAGACAAATTCTCATTTTACATGTAGGGTGACAGATCCAGAGGGAAGTGTCTCTTCAGAGTCCCTTAGCTGTTCTGCAATGCTGTTTTCAATGAACACAAAGATCCACAGACCTCGTTGTCTTAAGGAGGTACCTCCACAGGGATGATCTATCAGCATCTTCTCCCCTCTGGTTTGATTTCATTTGGTGTTGGTGCCTAATTTTGGTGCCCCCTAAAATATGTCTAATGGAATATTTTAGAATGGGTAATGAGGGTCAAAATAACCTAGTACTAGAGCCTAGGTGATACTTAAATGTAACCTGGCACTGGAGGGGACGGGGAAATGGCTCAGTAGGTAAAGTTCTTACTACACAAGCATGAAGACCCAAGTTCAGTCCTCAGCATTCGTGCACAAAGCAGCTGCAGCAATGTGCACCTGTAATCCTAGAGCTTGACAAACAGACAGAGGAGGAGCCCAGGGTCTTTCTGGCCAGCCTTTGTAACCACATAGGTGAGCACCAGGCTCAGTGAGAGACCCTTTCTCAAAAACTAAGATAGAGAGTAGTAATTGAAGAAGACACCCAATATGGACTCTGGCTTGCACATGCACACACTATGTGTGCACACGCAAACACACACACAAGAAAAGTAAAGTAACACAAGACAAATGTACACTGATACCGGAGTGTACTTTAGGCAGGAAATTATTTAATTTAGGTCATCTTTAAAGCCTATAAAATACTTTATATAAAGTACTTTTTCTTTATTTTCGAGCATATAATTTTCTCACCTATCCTTGATGATTTGACTGTGAAATTCTCTAGTGAGTGTGTAACTGAATTAATTTGATGTACAGATTATGGGCTATAAGCAAATTAAGTGTTGAGGGTGCTCTATTGAAGAGGCTGCTTTAATACTTTTATTAATACTAATATTTAATACTAATATTTAAAATATCTCTCACTAGTTGTTCATTCATTCATTCAGTAAATAATCTTAAGTATTCTGGGTTTCTGGGTATAGAGATAGACCAAGATGTTATCTTTGAAGATAGTGAGAATTAAAATGATTTCAAGGGGAGGAAGTCATGACATAAGAGCAACCAAGCAAACAAATAAAGAGCCACTTAGAAGATGTGTGTCGAAGGAGGAACAGGGGAGGATGATACGAGTCCAGCCTGGGAGGTACTTTAAAATCACATCAGAGATTTCACTTGGCTGCAGACAAAACAAAAGGAAGCACATTAAAGGCACAGTGGCCAACATGAATGAAGACCCAGAGATGGCTTAATTCAGGGATGCTGGGAAGCCTGGTGGGGTTGAAGCTGAGTTAGAGGAGCTAAAGGAAACCGATGACACTGAGAAGATCAACAGAGGTCAAGCCCTGAAGGAAGTCAAATTTCCCGGGACAACTGGAGCACAAATCAGTGATCTTGTAAGCTGCCGAGCTCAGTAGCGAGCCCAGGAAAACCATGGAAAGACTCTAAGCCCCCTACGCTGCATCAAGGGTCTTCCCTATCATTAGGTCACTGATAGGTTTTCACTGTTGAAGCAAATGACTTAGGGAATGAAAGGTTTGCTTTGGATTACAGTATCAGAGGTTTCAGCCCAGGTTTGCTTGGCCCCATTGCTTTGGGCCTGAGATATAGACAAAGTCATAGAAGAAAATATGAAACAAAGCAAAACTGCTCACCTCAGGGGATCCAGGAAGTAGAGAGACAGATGGGGAAAAGAACCCATGACAAGATATAGTCCCCCAAAGCCTGTTCCTCCAACTAGGCCCTGCCACCTTACATTTCTACCATCTCAAACATGACATCAGATTATTACTCTATAGGAAAGCATTAATCCATTGATGACGACTTCATCAGTGAGTCAACCAAATGAGCCTTCAGGATCACTTCTCAGTCAGCCCATCAGCTGGCAGCCAAACCTCCAAAAGAAATCTTAGATGCAAACGATAGTCCAGACTTGAAGAACTCAGCTGAGAGACATTGTCCTCTGACAGCAGAGGCACAGTAAGCAGGCACACCAACGTCTAGCAGGGGAAAGAAGCACTCAGAATCAGTTATGTGATATGAAAACGATAAGGTCCAGCCTGTCCTGGTTTTCTTATCATGGTGACTAAACACTTGACAAGAAGCAAAGGAATAATGGTTTGCTGACTCAAAGGTGTGTGATGGAGAAGTCATGATGGCAGCTAGGGCACCAGCCATGGTGGCAGGAACTTACTATATGACCTGCTACATCGCAGTGGATCAGGAAGCAAGGACCCAGGGTTGGAGGGACTGGGTATCACCCTCTATTTTAGACACTATTGTTTGCATCATCTACCAGTTAGGACCAAGTCCAAAAGGTTCTATAGTCTCCAAAAACAGCATCATCAGACTAAGAGTTCAAACACATGAGGTGTAGTAGCATCTTACATTTAAATAACAGTAAGTCTAGAGTGTAAATAAATCAGTGTGAGGCTATGAATAAAGATGGGCAGGAGGGTGGGGAGAGGTGGAAACTATGTGAGCAAAGAATCAGTTACATGATATGAAAATGATAAGGTAGATCTCTCTGGGTTGCTGCCAAAACCTAATGATGAGAATTCCCCTTTGGGGGGTGGAGGGGAATGGCAGTAAGTCCCTGGCAGAGGAAAAAGTCCTGGACCAGTGCCTTGACTGAGGCATGGAGGTGAAATCCTACCCACTCAAGACACCTGGATGAGGTTATCAGACTAGCATTAAAAAGCCAGAAGGGCGAGGAAAGGCATGTTGCCAAGCTGAACTCATGAAGAGAGTGTAGCAGACACTCCATGAGAAGATTCACTTTTCACCTGCTCCTGGCCTGAGATAGACAGACTCCTGGAAGCCAGAGACTCTAAGGCAATGTTCAGCTTGGCAGTGTTCAATACATGCAACCACCAACAAAATCAGACAGGAAGCCCATCTAGACCAGTCAGGCTAGCCAGATCGCGAGAGCTCTGATCTGTGGACTGATCCGTTGGCAGGGACAACAGTGCCTGGCATGACAAACTGGAGGATGGAACAGGCTGACTAAGAACTGAGATTCCTTCAAATGGCAGCAAGAGGGAGGGGGGTTATCAGTAGTTACTTTGAAGAGCCACACAGCAATCCAGAGAAAGAGCAGGAAAGGCCTTAGGTCTGTGTGTGGCCTCACACCTGTAATCCCAGCACCATAAAGGCCAGAAGTAGGAGACTCTGAGGCAAGCCTGGGCTACAGAGTAGCTTCATGTCTTAAAAAAGAAAAAGAAAAAAGATGGATGGGAAGGTAACACAGTGGTTAAAGAGTTTGTCATGCAAAAAGCAGGAGCCAGAGCTTGAATTTGACATATACCTTGGGCGAGTGTTGCAGCCCATCTGTACGTCCAGCATTCAGGAGGAAATGTAGGATCCCAGGAGAAAAATTGCCAGCTGGAAAAGAATCAGAGGGTTCTGCATTCAATTCAGACTCTGCTTCAGTAAAGTCAAAGAAGACTTATTTTTTAAATTTATTCTATATGTATTTAACATCTTGTATCTTGATCCCACACATTTCCCCATCCCTTCCCACCTGTCCTCCACCCCTGTTCCTCCCCCCAATAAATTTAAGAGAGAAAAGAAATTTTTTTTTAAAAAGGGAAAAAATTTAAAATCTCGTCGTGGAAGCTGCAATGTGACACGTTGTTCATATCTGATGTTGACCTTGGTTCTCTGTGCACCTGTGCACACATGAACAAGGGAAACGGGGAGAGTGTAGGATAGAGAGGCCACAGGAAGGATGAATAGGGATGTTGAAGAATCTTGCTTCTGCATGGAGAAGACAGTTATTTCAAGTGCCTGCTCCCTTTAACAACCAGCTCCCCTCATTCTTTTCTCCCTTTCTTCTCCCCATCTCCGTAGCTGGTGCTTGACTAACTAAATCTTCGACGTCACCTTATGGTTACTGAAACTTCAAATCTAGTTCCTGCTGCTGAGAAACAATTTCTTTATTCTCAAAGCAAATTCTCAAGGGAAGGAATGTAACGGGTTCCAATCTAGCCACCTCAGGCCAGGTGTCAGACAGCGTGGGGCCTGTGCAGCAGTCACAGAGATCCTGTGTGCACAGTCGTGTGTAGTCATAGACTGCCCATGGTGACCAATCCCACTCTACTCAGGAATTTCCTTGTTTTAAAACTAAAGCTGTCATGTCTGAGGACCCCTTCTCTAAATTTAGCCAAGTGGGACAGTTGGTTCCCCTATGTACTGTAGGTGGGGTCTTTCTCTTTGGAGATGTGGAAGGACCATTAGAGTAACCAACTCTAACAGGTTACTTTGAGTCAGGTGCTGTGGTTTGTGCCCTCTGAAAGGTTCAGGATTGGCAGATGTGGTCTCCACAGGTAGGGATATGGGCAGATGTGAGAACCCCTTAGAGGCAGAGTCTAGTGAGGGGCTGGTAGTCACTGGTAATATGCTCCTGGCATGGCAGATGGTTCTCGGGAAACCTCTTGGTAGTCTTGTAGCAGAGCTACTATGAAGAGGTAATTCTGGTCTTCCTTCTGCTCTGCTTCCAGGCTGCAGGCATGGCCACCTGCTCTCACTCACTCTTACTCCTCGCCTTCACCATTAGTCCCAAGGTCCTCACCAGAACTCAGTAGGTAACACTGCCATGCCCTGCCCAAACCTCTAAAATTATGACCTGAATAACTCTCTTTTTCTTCCTTAAGTAGCCTGTGTTAGGAGTTTTGTTTATGGTCCTCGCAAGCTAGCACACCAGGGTGTGGAGAGATAGCATTTTTATCACCAATGACAAGAAATAAAATTATGACTTTCCACGGAGGAGGGATAGATAAGGATCCTCTTTGTTTCAGAAACACTTCAAGTCTAAAGCAAGCACGCCAATTCAAATATTCACAGTAACATTATTTGGCAAAGTAAAATTATGGAGGAAACCTGAATAACCATCAATAGATAATTATCAAGGTAAACTATCATTAATCAATAAAATATTGGTCATTATTAAGACTCATTAAAAAGGATAAGACAGCTTTCTGAATATTGACATAGAACTTTTCTATTAGATAGTCCTAAAAAACAGGTAATTAAATAGTCCCATAGAATACTTATATTAAACAAAAATGAAATTATTATTTATAGAAAAAGTTAGGAATATCCCACTGAAGGAGATACAGTTGACATCCATCTTTGAATTTATGTTTTTACTAGTGCTTTGTGTGTTGAGTGGTATTTTCCCATTTGGATGGTTTCCCATTTTTAAAGAGACAGAAAACAAATCCTGGTCCAACAAGCCAGATAAAATAGTGTTTTCATTCAAAAAGGGTTTTTTTTCTACTTCTGTTCTGGTTCATTAATTTTAAAACATGTAGAGGTTTGGATTCAGGCTCCAAAAGATCCGCTGGGGTTGTGTTCTTCTAAAAGCAAACCAAAAACGATGACTGATTCCATTTACATTGTATTTATGGAAAAGTAATGTTGAGGCTTGGTTCCAAATTCAAATGGTGGAATGGTTACTTCTCATTCTCCAGTCCTTGTTCTCCTCGAGCCGTTCTGTGGAATTCCCACAGTAACCCTGAATAACTGGAATGAAGGCAGAGGAAGAGAATGAGAGCCCTGATTATCCAGAAAATGCTATGTCTTTCATCTTGGAAGGTCCTACAAGAGGCCTCTTTCTAGGGTGCAGCATGAAGCCACAGCTGGGATATTTCCGGGAGATCAGAGCTCTGTTGCTTCAGGGCATCAGCTCTTCTATGCTCCTAACCAAAGCATGTTGCCACTAATCAGGAGCTGGCTCCATGTCCTGTCATTGCCTGACTGAGCCTGGGGGCACTTTCCTCCTGATGCAATGCTCATGCACCATTTCCCAAGAAATTCGATTCAGGCCAAAGAACATGCAGTAAAATTCCTTCATCATGGGGTCACCCTTGGCAGTCGTGCACACCCAGAAATGCCTGACTCAAAGGCCACCTGAGTGGCAGACACCAGAATTCCCCACCAGCACAATGCATGCCTCTTGTTTCTAAAGTGTGCCCTGGGCTGTGGAGAGGACTTGATGCCTTTCTTTATATTGTTATTTATTGGGGGGGGGGGTTGTTTGTTTTTGAAACAAGGTCTTATTATGTAGCCCAAGTTGGTCTTGAACTCATGGTAATCTTTCTGCCTCAGTGACGCTGGGATCATAGCATGCACCATCACACCAGACTTTAGGAACTGAGGATGAGAGAGGGAGGCAGCATGAGAAAGCTACAGCGGACCCAGAGTTTCTGGCTCAGACAAGTTACTACCAAAAAAAAAAAAAAAAAAAAAAAAAAAAAAAAAAAAAAAAAAAAAAAAAAAGGAGTCAGGACAGCACATTTCCCAACCCACTACCAGTCATGATCGCCGAAGGACCCAGGGAGATTCCTGCTCCTCAGTGCTTTACCAAAGACCATTAGGTAAAGAGGATATTTGGGGGACTGTATCCCTCTTGGAACATCCCATCAAGTGTACCTCCGCATCCCTATTTATTCACAAGCTGTGGAGAATTGTCCCATCCTCACTACAACGCCTTCCACCAGCACTGGGGTAGAGGGGAGAGGCTGCCTGAGGTAGCCATGGAAAGAAGGAGGGCATTGTCTGTAGATCGTTTAAGATTGTTATACACTGGACTGCTATCCAGGATACTTTTCATTAACCACATACACACACACTTATTAACCACATACACACACACACACACACACACACACACACACACACCCCAACATATCCCAACAGCACTGGTGAGAAATATTCTTTATCATCCGTATCGACCACCCCACCCACATCACACTGGGTCCAGCATTGCCTGCTGTAGATTATACGCTTCACAGATGATAGCCAGTATCCTTTTGTTATTAGACACATTAACAATTATATAATGCAGTCATAATCCAGTTTACAGATGTGAATACTAGCTGCAATACCCTAGACAGGGAGGTGAAAGACATTGTATAGTGACTTCAAGCCTGAGTTTCTCATTTCACCAGATCATGAGCAGGTTACAAAATATTTCTTCGTATTTACTCCTGATTTTCACACTGGTGCTAGAAAAAATAGGCACAACTATTCTCATTTAAAATATAAGGATGCAGAGGCTTGGAAAGATAAAGGAACCAACACAGGGGCACTGGCAGAACTGAGGCATCATTTCTACAGGCCTTCTCTTCCACCAGCCTGCAGTGCCCAGTCCTTTGAGATGGGGAGATGGCATAGGGGATAAAACACTTACCCACAGGCTTCGGATTCCTAAAAACTTACAGAAAATCCAAGGAAGTTTGGCAGCCACCTGAAATTCCTGTATTTGCGAGGCAGAGATGGAATCCGCAGAGCAAGCTGGCTAGTTGGAATTGGTGAGTTCCATGTTCAGCAAGAGGCCCCAACTCAATAAACTAAGTAGAATGTGACTGAGGAAGACAGTTGATGTCAACCCTCAGGCCTCTACACATACATGCAGCAATATTCACATATGCATGTGCACCCCCTCACACATGTGAGTCCACACACAGGCAGAGGGGGAAAGGACACATGGGGGAAAGGACACTTTCCCAAAGATCATCAGGAGATAACAGGCCAATCTACTGATCCATAGAGGTCATCGGAACAGCAGAGAAGGGGACATGTGACCACTTCATGCTAGGTTTCCTCTCGTCTATTTTGAGCCTCTCAGAAGCCCTGAGAGGCAGACATCACAGGAAGTGGCACCAGGTCTCAGAGGACATGGATCAGTAAGGGGATAGCCAAAAAGTAAACTCTAGCACCCCCTGGCTGGACCTCTTCACGCCACAGTGGTCCTGAGTGAGGGTGAGGACTGGCAGCGTGGTTGATGAGGGTCGGGGAATGCTTCAGAGCTTCTGAGAAAGAGTATTCGGGAAAAGAAATGCTGAAGCCCACGCTTCTCAGAATCAGTGGTGGTTCCTAGTTGAGGTCTTGGATGAATGTGATGACTAAGGCTTCTCACATACGGCCTGGGTTTTCCCAACTTACATGAACATGAGTCCCTGGTCAGCCGTTTCCAGGGAGACCAGGAACATGCCCATATCTACTCACAGATCATCAAAACTTGTGCTGTTTGAAATATACTGGGGACACTTATGTATTTGTTTATGCAATCATTACCCATCATAGGTTTTTATTGATATCAGCAACATTGTAATTATCGTTACAATGATGGAATAGGTGCCCATGCAAAAATTAAAAAAAAAAAAGTATGAACTAAAATAGAGCATAAATAATAGTAGGCTGCAGAGTAAGATCATCTTAAAGGCGAGCTAGCCTCCCTTCTGGGTGGTTGAAATGGAGCAGGACACGGTGGAAGAAAGACAATTAGAAGGAATAAAACACTGAGTATGCAAGAGATACCAGCTGTCTTGGGAAGGACGGTGGCTAGGGAAGAAGAGACAGGTCAGCAGAGTTGAAGTGAGAGATTTGGAAGCAGACAGAAGGGGGCTCAGGTCTGGCACCAGATGTAGGACTCTCCTGGAACAGAAGCAAAGAGAACAGTGAAGCTCAAAGGGGAGTGGCCAGTCAGGGACCCAAATGAGCCTTGGTTCAAGGGCTCCTAAGGAGCTTGGTGAAAACAGATTTGCTGCTGTTACTTGCTCCCTCTGTCTGCTCACCACTGCCCTGCTATTTATTCAGTCTGTCTTTATTCCAGTTCTTTCTTCCTGAAGATACACTTTAACATCTAATACATATATGGTGACAATGAGTTTTCTGTTTTTGAGGATGTGTGAAAGTCTCTTTGTTCCTTAAATTTTTTTTTAAAGGATTAGTGCTGAGCACAGAATTCTAATTTGACCATTCTCAGCCTCAGCTCTTAAAATATAGTGTGTTTCACCTGCATGATTTCCAGCCAAAAGTCTGCTCCTGGTCTTGTTTCTGTTCTTCTCCACGCCAGGCACAGTTGCTTCCTCTGGCTGCTTTTAAATTTTCCTTTTTGTCATTTTTTTTCTTTCCGAAAAGTTGATAGTAAGTTCCTTAGCATGATTTCTTTTTTTGTCGTTTTAGTTGTTGATGATTGTCATTGTTTGTTTGACATTCATCGAGCTTTGGGGACTTCAGTTTTCTACCTCATTTTAAGAAAAAAATATTCAATTAATTATTTTCAACAACTTTTCTGTCCAATTTCCTCTTCTTCTGGTACTCCAGTTTCATATATATTAGGCTGCTTCCTCTTATTTTGCCGTTAATTTTGCCAAATGAGAGTAAGGACCATTACCCAAATTTTTTTTTTTGTCCCATTAGGTCAGGATATTTATTAGCTCTTGTAGTTTATATTAACCCATAATTCTGATCTATTTTTGCCATATGGCTCAGTACCTTTTATTTATTTATTTATTTATTTATTTATTTATTTATTTATTTAAGATTTCTGCCTCCTCCCTGCCACCGCCTCCCATTTCCCTCCTCCTCCCACAATCAAGTCCCCCTCCCTCATCAGCCCTAAGAGCAATCAGGGTTCCCTGCCCTGTGGGAAGTCCAAGGACCACCCACCTCCATCCATGTCTAGTAAGGTGAGCATCCAAACTGCCTAGGCTCCCACAAAGCCAGTACGTGCAGTAGGATCAAAAACCCATTGCCATTGTTCTTGAGTTCTCAGTAGTCCTCATAGTCCGCTATGTTCAGCGAGTCCGGTTTTATCCCATGCTTTTTCAGACCCAGGCCAGCTGGCCTTGGTGAGTGTGAGTTCCCGATAGAACATCCCCATTGTCTCAGTGTGTGGGTGCACCCCTCTCGGTCCTGAGTTCCTTTCTCCTGCTCTCTCTCCTTCTGCTCCTGATTTGGACCTTGAGATTTCAGTCCAGTGCTCCAATGTTACCCAATTTTTTTTAGTTGAAGTAAGCAAGCTTTATTTTCTGTCAGACAGGGATGTCTTCCTAAAGTGGAATTTGAGAGAACAGCATTGAACTTGGGAGAAAGTGAAATTTATATCGCACAAGAACTGCAAGACAAGGGGGCTTTTCAAGGGTTGGAGGATTTCCAGAGGGATTTTGGTTATATAGGAACTTAGTAGAACATCTCAAAATTATTTAGCAGAACATTTCTCTTATCATGGTGGAGATCAGGGTATAGGTTGTGGAACATGTCAAATTCCAGAAAATGGGTCAAGACATGCTCAAACTCAAGTTTTACAGGAAACAAGAGTGAACTTATTTTGACCTTGTAACAAGATGGCTTCTGATCTTAAGACGGAGTCAGGTTGGTTCATCACTACATCTCAGGGCAACACTGTTTTATTTCATTTTCCTATTACTTGATATTAGATTCCCAAGCTATAGTTTTAAGTTCAATAGCCTTTTGTTCTACAGTGTAGAATCTGGTGGTAATTTTCATTACAGATATTGTCCTTTTTCCCCAATGTCAGCTTCAGCCTCCGCACACACCTGTGCACATGCACTTGTACACATGTCCAGTCTTTTACATTTTCAATTTCTTTCTTTCTCACACATATTGTATCCTCAGACATACTTGGAAGATTCATAACAGACTTCTAACTAATAATCTGTATCTACAAAATATATCTCTTTGTTGAGAAAGAATTTCTATGCATAGCCCTGGTTGTCCTGGAACTCACTCTGTAGACCAATCTGGCCTCAGACTCAGAGATTCCCCTGCTTCTGCTTCCAGAGTCCTGGGATTAAAAGCGTGTGCTACCACTGCCTGGCCCAATGTTATAATTTTTATCATCTGTAGGTGTAATTCTTTTGATTGAGTTTCCTCTCATTTGAGTCCTATTTTCCTTATTTTTTATATAGATGTTGTCTTAGTATTCAATTACTGTGAAGAGACACCATGACCACAGCAACTCCTATTGAATTGGGAAAACATTTAATTGGGGCTTACTTATAGTTTTAGAGGTTTAGTCCATTCTCATCATGGCAGGAAGCATGGTGGCATGCAGGAAGGTATGGTGCTGGAGAAGAAGCTAAGAAATCTACATCTGGATCTACAGGCAGGAGGAAAAGAGAGAGTCTTCAGGCCTGAATTGGGTCCTTGAAACCTCAAGGTCCACTGCCAGTGACATAATTCATCCAATAAGACCACACATCCTAATCCTTTCAAATAGTGCTACTATCTGATGATCAAGCATTCAAATCTATGAATCTATGGGGACCATTTTTTTTTTTTTGGATTTTTTGAGACAGGGTTTCTCCGTAGCTTTTGGTTCCTGTCCTGGAACTAGCTCTTGTAGACTAGGCTGGCCTCAAACTCACAGAGATCTGCCTGCCTCTGCCTCCCGAGTGCTGGGATTAAAGGCTCAAGAGCACTGAATTTTATTCTGATGATCAATTATACAATTTTGGATTGCTTTTATCTTTTAGAAGACTTCTTTTAAACTTTGTTATGACATGTTTAAAGCAGACTTTATTTTAGAATTAATATATTATTATTACTAAGGTGTCACCTTTGAAGATGCTACCCAAAGCCTAGAAATTATAAGATTTCTCCATTCTGGCTATTGGACTCAAAATTATGCGCTCTCTCTCTCTCTCTCTTTCTTTTTTTGGTTTTGCAAGACAGAGTTTTTCTGTATAACATCCCTAGTTGTCCTGGAACTAGCTCCTGTAGACCAGGCTGGCCTCAAACTACAGAGAGCCCCTGCGTCTCCCTTTTGAGTACTGGGATTAAAGGCATGCACCACCATTGCCTGGCTATTCTTATTCTTGTATTGACCCTGGACATTGCTTTGACCTATTTCTCTCCAAAGAATTATTTCCTCCTTTGGAGTCATGGAATTTTATTTTGTGCATGCTCAAATCTGTTTTCAGAGGGAGGGGACATTTCTGAAGATATTAGAAGTGTCTTTCCCTCTCTCTTCCCTTCTCTCTATCCATTTTGTTCCCTTCTTTGCAGCTCCTCCTCTCCAGTACTCTGCTCAGAAACTCTAGCTGTTCTAATCACTCAATGTAAGTCTCCATCACCTTAGTCCAATAAGACTGCCTAGCTGCCTTGTTACCTTCCTTTTGTTTCCTTCTTCCTGTATCCTACAGCCTGGAAGCTCTTTCCAAGTAGTGAACTGACATAGTCATAGGTCTTTGTTTTCTCACTTTTAGAAAACACAGTTCTATCCTTTGCAACCTTTTGCTAAGATAAGTGCAGAAGTCACAGTCTTGTGCTCTGTTGTCTACATTCTAAAAACATGGTTTGCTTTGCTTTCCGTTTGTATGCTACTGCAAAGTATGGAGTGAAGAGTGTCCCACAACAGTTTGTCATTCACAGTAGAATCCTGGGATGTTTTAAACAGGAGTATGGTTGAATCAGATGTGTATTTTTTTTAAAAAAAAAAAAAAACAGACTTATTACTCCATAGAGAATGAATTGAAAGCACCAATCAAGGTTATACCTGAATCTACTGAAGCAACAGAAGATGTTGACTTGTTTAGGGAAGCCGTAATGAAGAGGAACAGAATGAGACATGTGTGAAATGAATTTAAGTTTTACAAAATTCAGTGGCTGGCTGGCAGGTGCTTATCAAGGATGAGTCTGTCTGACCGCTGGAATGAACAATTGAGTAAATGATGGTGTCAGTTAAAATAACTGAATCATAGATATTTGGGGTGAAAGACCATGAGCTCCATTTTGAAGATGTGCTCATGCCTGTGAGACATACAGATAGTTGATGCTTGCAAGGCTGCTGGATTGAAGTTCAAAGGAGTTTCTGGACTAGGCTGCTCAACAATATTATGTGTGACTTCTTTTCACTTAATGTTCCAGAGTATTATCCATGGGGTATTTGCCTAATCTCTTGAAATTATGAGTCCTCAGAGGGCCAGCTTGCCATGCTTTCCTCCCTGTAACTCACAAGTACTTGGCACATGAATTGACACCTGGTAGGTACTCACCAAGTGTTTATCAATGAGACAATGGCTGTTTCCATGCTTCCATTCCAAGTCCTTATTCCATACTCTAAGTTTCCCATTTGCCTTCTGGCTGTTTGAAGAATTATCTTAAGTTTCATTGTTCTTGTTGGGTTTTGGGGTTCCAGGCAGACTTTTCTCATTAGCGTGTTAGTCACCAGTAGGGAGGGTCATAACTCTCCCTTTTCATAATGGAGTGGATCATGTCAACTCAGATATTCCATCCTCGAGCTGAAATTGGTACCAACTATGTAGGAGGCCATCTCCATTCCAGTGGGATACTGTTGGTCCAAGGCTTGGGCTGAAAGGAATCTCCAGGCTTTCCAAGGGATATTTATGCCTTTGGAATTTCACAGATTTTTCATGAACCTAAGACTCTAATTTCCATGGTCAACCCCTGAGTTAACCTTAAAAGTTGCTTAAAGAAGGAAAGAACAAAGTCTATTGTAAAAGATAAAACATCCAAAAGTGTCAGAGCTTAAAAAATGTATTTATTTTATAGGTGGAAAATATCATTTGTGCTGGAAAGAGCTTTACTCTGTGGATCAGAGAATCCAAGTTCTTGGTCTAAAATTCACTCTGTGTGACTGAGAAGTACCTTCTCTTCTCTGGTCCCTTTCTGGAACTGAGAGGATGATATGGAAAATGACCCTGAGGGTCTCTTCCATTTGTTAGAGTAAAAAAGAATTCTATGCTGGGCAGTATAGTCTTGACCCTTCCTCAAGGTGCTTAAAATCTTAGAACTGAAGTGAAGGGTAGACTGGCCCTCTGTTTTTCTCCAGAACAAAAATCCTACTTCCTTCAAATGTGCTTTATACATTTTTTTCTCTGTAAATCCTTTGAAGATGAAATAGAATCCCAAGAGAGGATGCGACTTATTCAAGATCACACAGCAGGGCTACATGGCACATAACCCACAACTCCTCAACACACAGACTTACACATGTGCACATGTACACACAAACTACCCTAAACTCTATCAAAGCTGTTTCTCTACCAGCCTTTCCCCTTGGCAACACCACTCGTCTCTGAAGCTCTGCTGTCCCCATGGTAGGACACTCCTATACAGAGGGAATTAAAAGAGCAGGGGTGGATACTAAACCTTTCTGCCCATTGGCAATTGCCGTTCTGAATAGAGCCCAGCAAGCATTAGCTCAAGGGAGTCTAGCAGGCTGTGTGGAGCCCTATGTTGTCACAACCAACTTCAGTTTGCATAACTCAGAAACAAACCCACACCCTGCTCTCCACCAGGTAAAGCCCCTAAGACGAGTGGTCTGTGGTCAGGGCACCACTGCCTGTGGAACAGTTATGGGTGTTGTCTTGCAGCCTGTCTGGCCCAACTCTGTCAATGTGTCCTGCCAAGCTCAATGAAGCCACTGAAGATGCTGGGCCAAGCTTTGTATAAACCCAGGCCAAGTTTCAGAGTGGCTAGTGCCAAGGCTGGGTGTCTGATCCAGTGAAGATTAAGACTTCCAGATGCTTGTCGACAGTTGACCTCTCATAAGCTTTCTGACCTTGGGCCTTGATGACCTGTCCAGGTCTCAGGACATTGTGTAAATAAAAATGGAGACAACTTGTCACCTTGCCATCCCGAAACACATTATCCACTTTCTCATGGGATCTCAGTGAGTATTTGCAGAAGTCTAATGTTCCAGATCTTCCTCAAGTACACAAAGGATAAATATTTACTCTTGAGTGTAGATCCCATAATTGAAGGGCTTTGCAAGTCTGTAGAAACTGACTATCTGGGACAAGTGGATTAATTTATTGAAAAAAAAAAAAGGCTGAGAAACTTTAAGGTAAAGAGCAATGGTAGATAGCACCTGGCAGAATTATGTACTCTGTAAGGTAAATGAGAAGGGGAAGCTGTGCAGAACCTATTGGCCTAAGAAACAAAGACAAGAGTCCAAGATAAATGGAGATTTGTAAGTTTCTGTTATGTCAGCCCCCTTCAGGCCTACTGTTGGGGTCTTCAGTAAAATCTAACATGTATGTTTTCCCCTGAGGACTCAGAAGAGGTGTAGACACACACACACACACACACACACTCGCACACACACATACTGGGGAGCTTGAAACACAGTGTATTAGTTATCTATTCTATATAACAATACACAACCTCTACTACAACTGTGTTTGTTGCTCATGAATCTAGAGGTGGTTGGTGTTGGCTGAGAGGCTCTTCTGGTATTTACTTGTCTCACTCACATGTCTGGGAACAGCCAACTGGCTGATTTGGGATGGCCATGACTGGGCAGTTGGGGAATCTCAGCTCTGTTCCATGTATCTCTTCCACTTCAGCAGGCTTGCTCAGGCATGCTCTCAAGTTGCTATAGAGTTAGAAGACCCCTAATAGGAACATGCAAATGTATGTTCAGGTCTCTACTTGCTTTAAGTCTGTTAGCAGCCCACTGGCCAGAGGAAGTCATATGACCAAACCCAGAATCACAGAGTAGAAGAATATACTTTGCCTTGCAATGGATACTAACTGACAGTATTCTAGGTGGTGGTGTCTGTCCTAACAGCCTGAGGATGACCTAGAACAGAGTTCCCAGCTGCCCTTTTATCAACAGGGAGTATTAGTGAGAAACAAACCTTCTTTGTCTCAAGATTTGGGGAGTTTTCTTATTCAAACAACCTAGCAAAGCTGGCCTATCATTACTGACATAACCAAGCCTGCACTGATCGCCCAGAATATACTAGATTCAGGGCTGAAAGCTTTATGTCCATTTGGTGTTTAGATGAATTCATGTTGTAAAATACCAAATATCTATTTTGCACCAAGATTTTTTTATTCTACTTGCTAAAAACAAGACAACTTGGATAGTTATTTTGATATTATTATAGGTGAAGAAATTGAAACTCAAATTGCTCAATTTTCCAAAGGTCACAGAATTGGCAAATGGCAGTATAAGATATGATCAACACAGTCCACCTGTTTCCAGGGTCAGGCTCCTAGTTACTCCCTGCTAATCTGACTCTGTGGATGTTCTTTCATGGGTATTGTCCACTCTACAAAAATAACTGGCTCCGGAAAGGGGATTTTGACATAGTGACCCATTGAGTTTGGACAAAGCAGACTTCTTTATACATACTTGATCCACACCCCAGACCTGTGCAATGCTTGTGACATTTAGCACCAGCTGGAGCGGCAGAGCACCTGGCCATCTCACCAGTGAAATGTTTACCCAGACAGACCAGAGGTTTTCTTTTTCTCCCCGTATCAAATCTTACAGCCAAGTTGCAGAGAGGCACACTGTTCAGCTTGTTTGGCAACAGGAACCCTGCTAAGCCATGAGCCAGGCTCCGCCACATTTCATTCTAGGGTGGGGTCCGTCAGTGCAATGAGACAGGATGAAAGGCTTGTGTCAAAGAAGGATGGGAGGGGCAAGTGGGGAAGAGAAGGAGGCAGCCCTGACTGCTTCTCCTATCACTCTCCTGAGCTAAAGAAAGAGCAACTAAAAAGAATAAGTTGAGAATGGGGCACATAGGGAAATCAGCTTTCACTTACTCATTCTTTCATCCAAGAAACCTTGGTTTAATAGCTGCTATCAGCCATTTTGCTGGGTGCTGAAAAACACCAATGTAACATTTCTGGTTTAGAGAAAAAAAAATCAAAGATGATTGAGAGACATACTTACGAGTTAAAAAGACGCTTACTTCTAAATCCACTTAAAACAACAAAAGGGGTAAAAAAAAAAAGTAATGAAGACTGTACCATCTTCAATAAAGGAAGGTGATGATGGCAATGAGGCTCAGATGGTGAAGTCCTCACTAGTGGTCATTTGAGTCTTTCCATAGTAGAAGATGGATAGGGAGCAGCTGTTCAGTCGGAAGCCACATTTCCCAGCCTTCCATTTCCAATTAGTTGAGGCTTGTGATGGGTTCCCATAGACAGATGAGAACAGATGTGATGGATGTCACTTCTGGGCCTCTCCTCCCTACTCCCCTCTTTTTTCTCTTCTCCTTCCTTCCCACTCCATCCTCTCTTTCTCCTCCCCTCTTTACTTCTTCATTTCTTTAGTTGGATCCAAGGGACCACACACACGAAAGAAAGAAAGAAAGAAAGAAAGAAAGAAAGAGAGAGAGAGAGAGAGAGAGAGAGAGAGAGAGAGAGAGAGAGAGAGAGAGAGCCACAGGCTCATACAATAGTAATAAATGAGCTCATATCATGTTAAACCATCGGCATTTGGAGATGGAGTTGTTTTTCACAGACTCTGATATTACACTAAGTACATCAGGGTAGAATTCATATCTGCTATACACCAGACCTTTGGAAGATAATAGAAGCGCAGTAGGCTGCTAGGTTCTCTTGATAGGAAAAATTAGCACTATCCTTTAAAGATGAATACACAATCATGTATTAGAGAAGGAACAGAGATGTAGGTAGACCTTGAAAGAGTGAGGTTGCCACATCTCAACTTATTTCCATTCAGTAGGAGAACAGAGAGGCAAGAATGAAGGTCAGGCTGTATGGATAGCTAGTATTATTATTTCAGCCCAGGTCCTCATTACATAAAGGTCTTGGAAGTGAGGTGTAAGAGAACTAAGAACAAGCTCAGCCCTGCAGCTTATCACTCCACGAATGTATAGCCACTAATTATGATCAGAGGGTCTGCAGTCCAGGGGCCATCTTTGTGACTCGCATTGACTTCATGTTTGGTAATGCTTGTAACCTCGGGGAGATACATATTTGGTAACAAATTTTAGAGGCAGAGCGTACTTGGTAACATCCTAAGATGACAGATTCAATGGGAAAGTGGCTTTCAGCTCCAGCTCTCTCCTGTTATATATCTCAGAAAATAACAAACAAAAAGAAAATATTCCCAAAGTAAAGCTGTGAGCAATCAGCCAGCATAGAAGCAAAGCAATTGAAAATAAGAATTTTAGAGGGAAAATAACATCAGTAAGATAGAATTTATTTGGGAACAGAGATAGCAATATAAAGAAATTTTAAAATGAAATAAAGGGAGAGATAATAAAGAGAGTGAAAGTCACCAGTAAGAAAGCCATACTTATAAAGTATGAGTTCACATATGCGTGCCAGTTGCTCCTGAATAAAACAATGGAACAAGAAGGGGCAAACATATTCAAAGATACTATAGAAGAAATTTTTTCTGAATTGACAGAATTGAAAGTAACCTAAATATATTGTAGAACTTTGATGAAGAATAATCAGAACATAAAATTGGAAGACATCCTAAAGGAAAAATGAAGCTGATTTCTGACTGTTCTTAGTACTTTATTATCCCTTAATGTTAAAAGATGTGGTAACAGTAAATCATTGTTGGTAATAAGTACATCCTGAGAATTGATTGGCAGCCTTCTTGTCTTCAAGTATGAAAATAGTTGGCAGGCCTTCCCTGTGTAGGTCACTTTCATAGTACTATCACAAAAATGCTTGAGATAATTAATTTACAAAAACCTAAGACTTATTTGGCTCAAGGTTCTGGTATGAGATTGAGAAGATCCACTATTTCGGGCCCCTGTTGGAGGTGCCATGTGACAGTTCTGAAGACTACCAGAGTAAAGTGCTCACATTGCAAGCCAGGAAGCAGGAGAGAGAGGGTGGGAAGATAAAGGCCAGGAGGCCTCAGTTCCTTTCAAGAACACATCTCCCATGACCTAAGGACCCCTCACTTATTCCCATCTCCTAGAGATCCCACTACTTACTAATAGCCTTTGAGAAACACATCTCCAAATCCTAACCTTTACCAGTCCAGGTCCAGAGAAGCAAAACACAGCACTGCAGAGTTCATGTGAGGATGGAGGTGGAGGAACAAAGACTTGACAATGACATACAGTCCCCCACAAGATACATCAATAAGATCAAATTAGGAATCTCGGCGAATTTCTGAAATCTAAGCATTATGGCAAACATGGTATTCATGAATATAAAGGCTGAACATCTGTGGAGATTAGGGTAACAGAGCAGAATGCAAATGCCCCAAACCACAATGGTATAAAAGCAGGCAAGGGCAGGGAGAGAGACATGCTATAGCTTCTACATCTGCCTTAGCGGAGCTCTGTGGGTAGGAAATACAATAGGCAAATGAAGAAATAGGGTGGTGAGTTCACGGTCTGAAACACAAGGGTAATTACTCAGACAGACCATAACCCTTCCAACCATGAGAAGGGACAAGGAGGACAAAGGAAGCCTCACAAGCCAAACCAAAGGAGACCAAGGGAAACAAATGGCAAAAAAATAAAAAGCAAAGTAAACAATTTACTTTTTAAGAAGAGAATAAAAACGACAATTTTAGAGCAAACATCCAACAGAGCATTCACATAATGGGTATGCTTTTTCTGTGAAAATAAACTAGAAACCACAATTTGCAGAAAAGTAACTAACTCAGAGTAACCCCATTTGGGTCAAATAACTATCAATATAAACATTCTGATTTCCACTTACTTAGAGAAATTTCTAGAAGCCTGCCAAATAAATTGATAATCATGATTATGTTTGAGGAATGGGTGCTTGGAAAACTGCAGAAGAGAAGGATTTTATTTTTTGATTAACAGTATAATATACAAAGTCCCATCACCCACGGATTTTAAAAATGTAACCTTAAATATCAAATAAGTATAGCACAATCTAAAAAAAACATGTCAGTGGCAAGATAAGCAGACGTCTTTGAGTGTTAGAGGGAGGACTAATTAGTTCAGAGGGCTTTAGAAAGAGCTTCAGAGAGTGGGAAACACATGATGGGGGACCTTACAGAATGCCTGCCTCTTTCTGAGGTACAGATCAAGCCGATCAAATAGGGAAGAAAGGTAAGGGTCATGTTCAACAGTGAAGGAGTACCGCAGGACAGTTTGAGCACATGCACGTGCAAGGTATATGAGAGAGTTAGTTGCAGCCTTAGTGCCCCTCGAAGGACCTAAGTGTGTGCTGAGATGCCCTGAAGGAAGAAAAAGAGGCTTTTGTGTGAAGGACCGGAAGCTATTATCCTAGCCGCCAGCTAGCTCCAGCTCACAGTAGGTAGGGTACAGGATGGATTCTGGGGGCCTCACATACATCCTGCTCAGCTTGGCTTTCCATCCCTGGATCTGCCTCCCTCAGGAGTAGGCAAGGGGTCTGCAGCACCTTCTGCATCAAAGGGCAGTCAACTCAGGGTTCCACGCATGCTCTTGTGCCCTAAAGAACCCTTTGCTGAGCACCTCTGTCTTCCTCTCTATGTCATAGAGAAAAAATAAAGTCACATTAAGGTGGTATCAATTCCCTTGGCAGGACATACTCAACTAGGTTTCTTCAGTTTTGTTATAAATTCTTATGAGAGACAGTCTGACCATCACGAGGGTCTTATGCTAGTCATCTTGGCTATGGGAAGGGGTCTGCAGTCCAGGGAGGAAAACCTTGGCCTGCTGATAGAGGCAGGGTATAAGGAGTGGAGAGTGATTTGGGGAGAATGCCATTCGCACTTCAAGGTGCCATCTATCATGGCCATCTTTTTAAAAAAATTATTTTTCATTTGTGTGTCTGTGTATTCTCATCTTAATACTGAACCCTAGGTGTCCCATGTCTCTCTCTCTGCTGTAGCCCCCACTCATATTTGGTCCTCTCCTCCCCTACAAGACAGATAGACAGAGAGATGGATGAGTAGATAGATAGATATAGATAGATGATAGATAGATAGATAGATAGATAGATAGATAGATAGATAGATAGATAGATAGATAGATAGATAGGTGATAGATATTCAGAACCACTGTGAACTTTGTAATAAAGCAGTGGTTCTCAACCTGTGGGGGTTCGAAGAACCCTTTCATGGGGGCTGCCCAAGATCATCAGAAAACACAGGTATTTATATTATAATTCATAACTAATGAAATTATAGTTATGAAGTAGCAACAAAAGTAATTTTATGGTTAGGGTTCATCACAACATGAGAACTGTGTTAAAGGGTCGCAGGATCCGGAAGGTTAAAAGATGCGGGGAGAATATGATTGACCTCTAGCTCCTACTTGTACTTCACCAAGAGACTCCTGGGAATATACTCAATATGAGGGTAGGGCCCTCCTTGACCCTTCATAGTGGGAGATTCCAGAGCCGAGGCTGATGAGCGGCAGGAAGGGCTTCCTACTAAGACCCTGTGAAACGGGAATCACCATTCCTGCCTTACTGTCAGCCAGCTGTTGGTGACTAACAAAGCTGAAGGATCTGGGCTTGGAAGCATGTCTGTGTGGCTCTAATGTGCAAAGCCACTCCCTCACACAGCCCACAGATACTTATACAGCCATACAACAAGGGCTCAGCCCTGCCCTATGCTGAAGTAAAAATTGTCTAACCCCAACCACCACTTTTTCCAAACTTTATATGTATGAGGTTTTCTTTGCCTGTGAATGAGAGGTGTCTGTGGAGGCTGGGAGAGAGCTACACCAGCCTGGCCAAAAAAAAAAGTAGAGGAGAGAAGAAAATAATTGTCTATGTGTTTTGTTGGTTGGTCAGTTTTAGGGTGGATTGAATTTTGATCTTTTTGACATAGGTTCTTGTACAGAGCCTATGCTGCTCTCAAACTCTCCAGATAGCAAAGACTACATTGAACTTCTGATCCTCCTACTTCTGTATCTCAAGTTCTAGGATTATAGGTGTGTGCTCCAATGCCTGGAAAATTTGTCTATTAATAGCTTGCTAGGTGTTTTCACCACAAAAATTCCAAAGGTAAACATTACTACTCTCATTTGATGGTTAAGGAAATTGAGGCTTAAGGACCTTAGGTTGGTTACTGAAGGCTCTACTCATACAAGAAGATCAAGCCAATTGGCCTGGCTCACTCCTGGGCCCTGCCCATGCCTGCCTGTCCTGGATGCCAGCCCAGGTATTTCCCCTGCTGAGAGCAGCTACAGTATAGCCACCACCACAGAGATGCAGCCGAGCAGGGAGGAGAACCCTTTATCTAGCAAGGAGACCATGATCCAAGCATGGGTATGCAGCCCCCAGTGGGGATTCGGGAGGAAAGAGAGCAAGTTCGGGTGCTACCCGAGAGGGGCAGGTGAGAAAAGTCTTTTAAAATGCTTGGTAAGAACCTTGGAACTGAACCACGAGCTAGCATCCAAGCCTCGGGAATTAGAAGTTGTTTTCCAAATTCCTATCAGAAATCCCATAATTAAAAGGGATTGGAGGCAGGTCATTATGTCCTCAGCAGCAAACAGTGAGGATAAAGAGCTCTCAGCTGCCCAGAGCCAGCTAACAAAGGCAAAAGTATTTCTCTTTCCCAAGAGGTTAACCAAGCAACTTTTCCCTAGGCAAGATTCAGACTGAAAAATGCTTATGTTTACCCATTCCAAAGCAAGAAAACATCCATCCAAACATCAGAGCAAAAACACTGGAGGGGGAGCCAGGTTAAGGACTTGGAGTTTTATTTATATACTCTCCAGTGTCACAATCTATAGAATTGCCTATTGACTAGGACCCTCTGTTGCCTCATCTGTAATATGCCCAATATGATAGCAGGGACAAAGGTGCCAAATTTTATGGTTGACGCACAGTTATAGATGTAATCATTGGACCATCCCATGAATTCTGATTGTATGTTATGGTGGTCTGCATTCTGACACTCTCTGTGGATTCAGCCTGCCCTTGGGATACCCTGAAGTCTCCCAGAGGCAGTGGAGAGGAAGAAAGGAAGAGAAGTTCATTATAGGGCCCTCTAACTGTTATAAAGAAGAATTCAGGATGCCTGCTAGAAGGATTCCTCCGGAAGCTGGCACTGGACTGAGATGAGGACCGTGAGAGTCTCAGTAGCTGGACAGTTCAGTCAATAAACAACTTGTGCATGCTTGAAGAGCTGAGTTCAATGTCCAGCACCCACATAAAAATTTAGGCATTAGTACACACTCGTAATCCCAGCTCTTGGGAGACAAACACCTGGGCAATCACTGACCAGTCAGCCTCGTCTAATCAGTGAACCACAAGTCCCGGGTAGAGGCCCTAATCTAAAAAAGATAAGGTGGATTGCTTCTTAGGAGTGGCACCTGAGGTTGACCTCTGCCCTCTGTATGCATGCACACAATATACACACAGACACAGCAAAGCCTGGCTCCTGTGGAGCACTTGGGTGGAGCCAGCACTGTTTTGAGACTCTGAGAATTTGATCGGATTAACAATGAAAAGAGATGTGAAGCCAGGTAGGATCCCATGGACAAAGTCCTTCAGAGGACAGGAACAACAGGTTAGAGGTTAGAGGGAATGAGTGATCAGAAGCAAGAGGCTGAGAGATGGAGCATTAGGTGAAGAGGGAAGTGGGGCTGAGCATCTTGTCTTAAGTCTTGGAAGGTAAGAAAGGTTTAAGCAGAGTCACACCTTCAGAGATTGGTCAGGAAGGTAGCCAGTTGAGGACAATGGATTTGAGATGGAAACAACGTAAAGAAACAGGATGGAGACAATCTACAGTGAGCAGACTTCATGAACCTTCATGTTTGATGAGTACCAGGGATCAAACCCATTCCATCCACTGGCTTGGGCATACGGAGGAATTCTGGTGCCTATTCCCGAGGTCAGGAAAGTTTGAGAGAGCAAGGATTGTGAGTGGGGGGAGGGGAATCTACGACTGAGCAACAAGTCAGTCAATTGAGCCCCTTCTCATTTCTATGTTGCTGGTGTTACGCTGATGGTACACAGGAGATGCCATTTCTGGCATTTCATTTGATGGCTCACAAAGATCAGGGAAGGCATTTGGACAAGCTCAGTCAGTAACTTCCATTCAGGTCCTAAGCCCCTTAGTTTTTGAAACACTCCAAGAGGAGGCGTTCAGATGGGTGACTAGGAGAACTGTTCATGTACATCAAGTAAAACTCAAATCTGCACAAGGTCAGGGTAAGTGGAGTTGAGTGGCTGCTGGAACTTGGGAGGAAGCAGACTCCCCCTCCCCCGGGTGCCCATTTATTCCCCTTTCAGTTCACATAGATGCCTGCTTAATCCATCCTCAGCTGCCTCTCAAGGTTTTCCAACCAGGAATTATTTACTAAATTATTCCTTCTCTGATTAAAAAGAAAATGAACAGAAAAATACCATCATAAAGGTATCTTGTAATTCTGCCACCCAGAGAAAATCACCATGAAACTGGGGTATGCTTTTTGCTGCACTTGCTTTGACAATTGGTCATATTAAATAAAATTTTCCTTTATGCTGCTAGTTTTATGGCAGGAGTACTTTTCCAGGCGATTAAGGATTCTTTGAAATAGGGTTTGGAATAGCGGTATCATTTGCTGAATAATTTATGTAATCACTCCACTGTCACATCTTAGATTTCTAGACACATCTAAAGTCTGATTATTTCTTCAGACAACTTCGTGAAAATGTGATGATGAGGTCAAGGGGATGGTTATGTAGGTCTTCCACAATCGCTGTCAAATTGCTTTCTGGAAAGTTTGTTCCCATATTCACCATGCATCAACCATCACACATGGCCAAGACCAGGTGGGACCACTTTGGGAAGCTTTCTGGGTGGAGATGGTGGGACCCACAAGAAAAGCCTGCTGATCATAGAAGATATGCCTTGTTTTTATGGAGTCCTCATTCAGAGAGGAGTTACTAACTGCAAACTGGATAGTAAACAGAATTGAAAAGGCCCTTGACATTAGTTTCTGCTTGCAGTTCGTAAAGTCCCTGATGAAACTCCACCCTGGTTACTGTGCAAAAGCAGCTGTGGGCAGTCTGTCAACAGTGGAGTGTGGCCATGCTCCAGTGAGACCATGCTTGTTCTTTACTTTAAAAAAAAATGTTTATCTGGCCCCTGACTCATGGTTTGTTGACTTACACTCTGCCTCATCTCATCCTCTCTGTAATCTTGAGAGGTAGACGAGGCAGGAATTAGTGTGCCTGTTCAAGGGGGAAACTGAGGCTTGGAAAACCCAAGTTCCATGTCTGCAGGCACACAGCTAATTACTGGAACTGCTGGCGTGGACGCCTACATCTTCTGACTTCTACTTTAAGGATTCTCTTCTTACAGTGCAGTCATAGGAGACACATAAATTTCAGCAGATGCCCACAGTGTCCAAGCCGCTTGACCCCATGTGTAATCAATCCACTTGAGGGTATCTAGTTCAGAGAGGAGGAACCATGATCCAGTCCCTTAGATAGCAGGAAAGCATCTTGGAAAGGGCCTTGAAGTGTGACTTTTCTTGGGATATGATTGTTCCTTCAGCAAGGAGCTTGGTGGTGGTGGAAGGCAGCTGAATTAGAAAGTCTTTCAATTGAAAGGAACAGAAACCCCATTTCCAAGGAGATCCTGCAGCTTTGGGTTTGCGGGTCAGGTTCCTTCACGTGCTCCAGTAGGTCAGAGATAGAGTGGATGTTGGGGCAGACCAAGCCATAACCCTGGATCCCAGTCGACTGGTCCACCTGCACGTTCTCCCTCTCCTCACCACCAGGGTGAGCTCTACTGTGTTGCCCTGGCTAATTCAACTCTTTCAGCTATAAGTGAAGAGTTCTGCTTTCATGCCCTCAGGGTCAACTCTCCCACACCTAGACCATCAGGGCCAGCACTATTGTGCTGCCCCTGTGACCTATGCCCCTCTCCTGAGTGCTACAGCTGGTGAGGGGCTGGAACAGCCCTCCCACTGTTATGACCCCATGGCCAGCTCTTCCACCTGTCTCAGGCGTTTATATGTGTGTGTGGGGTAGGGTGGGGAGTTATCTCTCCTCCTCCCATGCTGCTATGGTCAGTAATGGGGTCAGCTCTCCCTTGCTCACACATCGGGGCTGGATCACCCTCACCTCCAACCACTGGGCCAGCTCTCCTGTGTTGTCTAGGCAAGGAGGAGGGCCCACTTTTCTGAGTGCTGCAGCTAATTAGGGGGAAGGTCAGCTCTCTTGTCTGTGCTGCCGTCTTTCTTAGTTTTCTGTTGCTATCACAGAATGCTTGAGACAGTATTTTATAAATACCATATGAATAGGTGGCTCATGATTCTAGTGGCTGAAAAAATCTAAAGAGCAGGGCAACCATGTTTCATGACGATTCCCTGACTGGTCACAAGCTGATAGAAAAATAGAAGAGGCAGAACACATTCGGAAGGGTCATATGTGTACATGAAGATGCACAAGACCAGGAAGGATAAAGCCCTCTGGTGTATAATAGCCTCCTACTAAGGGAACTCTCCACTCTTTAACCCACAAGACCATCATTGGTCCCTTCACAAAGTGGTCCTAGCCCAGTCAGCTCCCATGAGGCAGCTCTTTTGAAATGTCCACCCCTCTGTACGGTTGTACTGGAAGCAAGGCTCCCAACACATGAGCCCTTAGGAAACGCCCACAGTAAACCATAACACCCTTCCTCTTCTGAGCCTCTGAACCTCTGAGCCCACACATTGAACTCTACACTTTAGCATATTCAGAGTATTTTGAAATTCCTAGTGAGTCATTGAAGGCTAGCCCAGTGTGTGCACCACCAGTGTTTGTCATACAAGTGTGGCCAAGATGTACTTACTGAATTCAATTACACTAGAAGTACTGTGACTCTGTCACGTACTGACTTCTGGGATAGTTTTCTTGCCTGCAAGCATAGGGGGGTAATCCCTGTCCTGTGTATGGATACTGGGCCACCAAATGAGATCAGGCAGAGCTTAAAGCAAGGGGCCTGCAACACAGGGAACATCAGAAAATGGAAGCTGTTGCGGCTGGCACATGTCTGAAAACAGACACCTAACTGAGACGTTAGGTTGGCACAGAGCCTCTCCGGGTACCTCCAGGCTTCTGCAGATAGGGAACCTCCCTGGGACAAGTTGACACTTCTCTGACAAAATTCCAGATATATCTTGTTGGTGCCAAAATGTCTGAGCCCTGTTGCCTCTTGCCAGCCTTTTCCAAGGCCTTTGCTGATGGGAAAATCTGACTTCCACTTCCCATGACACACCTTGGTTGGCAAGCTCTGTAGACATCACTGGAACTCCTTCCCAAGCCAGCACTGCAAAGGTGGGCGGCTTGATAAAGGACTGTGAACAGTGGAGCCTCTGATAGGATGTAACAGGACAGGGCTGCAGAGGGTCCCGCGAGGAGGTCTTGCATGGGTCACACTGAGATTCCTGTCAGTTCGTGGTCAGAATGGGGTCCATTTTATCCCCCATTTTCACACAATCACTCCCTCTGCAATGTTCATTTTGGAGGCCCAGAGCTCCATGGAAGCCTAGAGACGAAAATGACCACACAATGGCAATGCAATGACAGCTGAGCTCAGAATTGAAGACAAATATTTTCTCTTTATGGACATTCTGCCATGGTCCTCATGCGGCAGGGCACTTGGGCACTGATCCAGCTTCTGACTTCTCTCCAGGGATTTATAGGTGCTTCCACATGCCACCATCCTCACCTCTATCACCTACTGTCCTGGTCACTTTTCAATAAAGCGGTCATTGGGCCATGAAGGAATGGTGACTCCCCATCCTCTCACATCTGTAACCTCCATTGTCCTCACTGGTGGCAAAGGTTTATCGTGTGTCTTGTGTGACCCAACCTGGACATTAGCAGCTGGGGTACACTAGCAACCACTCAAGTAAGATCCCTGCTCCATGGAACAAGCCCCACTGTAAAGATGCAGGTGACTGACAAATATGAAATCCACAGTCCAGTTCTTTGCAGCCACCGTTTTTCTGGAATAGCCTCTCCCCATGACTTGAGAGTCTTTCCTTGGGAGCACATGGGCTGCAGAACTGGCTCCATTCAGGTTTGAATGATCCAAGTCACAGTTACTGAGCTAAAATCCTGACAGTTCTCAGGCCTGTTCTTCCCATCCCTTGCTCTCCATACTTGCATGGCCCTCTGATATCTACCATATCTCTGTCACTAAACATGCTCACACTATCCATGCCCGTTTGTTTCCCTGTCACAATCCATGCTCACATCTCATCTCTCCCCTGGGCCTCAGCAATAATGTCTTCACCTTTAGTCTTATTTCCTTAGGCTAGTTCGTGCCTGGCCCTGCCACTGCTGAGCTTGGTCCTCACCAGAACCAAGTTCAACCCTGTGCCACATGTTCAGGACCAAGCTCATTTCTCTGGCATCATCCTCTCTCCCTTTCAAGTGTATAGGAACTTGAGCTGCCTTATGTTTCTAGAACTCCTGCCGCTTTCTTCGCAGCTCAGCTATGCAGACACATTTTCCTCAGGTCCATCCCTCTCTCGTTGTTGTCCTAATCCCAGTTCGTCTGGAACTCTGTTTCCTTCTGAAAGCCATGCTCACTTGATAGGAACCTGTGTTCCCTCTTGGGTGTTTTGTTGTTGTTGTTGTTTGGGGGGGGGGTGTGTATTTTCTTAGTAGCTTGGCTCCTTCCCTGCTGGGGTGAGCTTTTTGTAGTTGCGAGGGAAATTTCTGGTTGATTGTACCTGACCCTTTCAACAGTGTGAGATGGCACAGGGACTGGTGCTTTATGATGAGAAATGTGGTCATTTGTGTTTTACCATCTGTGACTGGGGCAACTCTATTCTGTGGAGTCCCTGCCTGCAGGGACACCCTAAATGTAAAGAAAAACCTGTTCTCCCTCCCCTACCATCTCTGCGACAGCACCCCCATTCTAAAGCATGCCCTTTGGCCAAGGACTACCCCAACTCTCATCCCCACCCCAACAAATCTTGTTTGCTTTCATAAATCAATACTATGTTCTTGAAAATGGAAGGGGGGAGTTTATCAGGGATTTTGAGTTATCCATAAAGGAAGCCACACCAGATGCCCCACAGAATTCATGTCCCCCCTCACATACCACATGTGGCCCTTGAGAGAACCTAGGCGCCAACCAAACTAGGTGCTTCTCTCTGCCCAGACCAGTGTCCCTAGCTGGCTGGCCCATGTCCTGATGGGAAGCGAGACACCGCTACACAAAGCCTTCTTTCTCTCACCATTTCTACATTATATGAAATTCTTAGGGAGGGGACCAGCCTGGCTTCTTGACCGAAGCTCCCCCAACCCCACCCAGTTTCTTAATAGGGAGCCACCCAGCTGGCGCCTCCCCAGCTCCCAGGCCTCGGGGAGAAAGAAAGGGCTGTTGAAAGTGCCTCTGGGTTCCCACACAGGAAGGTGCCAGCTCCAGACAGTCAGGCTTTGTGTTGGGAGAATCTGCTTCTCATGAGGCAGCAGGGCACAGTGTCCTCCAGAGAGATTCGAGGGACAGCGAAGGACAGTCCGAGCGGCAGAGGGACAGAAAGGATGACCCAAGTGCCAGGCAAGTCTCAAGCATACACCTGCCATAGAAGAGAAGGGGCTTACCCCTCGTGGACCTGAGAAGAGCCCTTCCCAGGACCTCTACAGTACCATCACCAAAACTATTCTACAGCTAAATGTTATCCCCAATCCACATATATTTAAAGGTGATATATAGATGAGATCAGGACTGGGGGCAGAAAGGCTTAGCCATTGTCAGGGACACTGAAGACATTCAAACACTGGGAAATAAAAAAATCCATGAGATGTGTGAGTGAAGGTGGGTATATGTGTGAGAATGAGTGCACGTGAGAGGGGTGTGTGATGCACTGGGTGTGTTGGTGTGCGTGTGTGTTAGAGGGAGAGCACATGTATGTGAATGTATGCATGTGTTGGTGTGCCACCATGAGCAGGATTGAGATTGTATACATAACTCTGTGCACATACCTGATGGATGTGGGGATAAGGCTATAAGAGTGGCATGTATATGTGTTCAAGAATGTATGAGTTCACATCCTTTACTGTATATGAAAGTTGTGCCTTAGTTTGATTTCTATTGCTGTGATGAAACACCATGACCAAAAAGCAACTTGGGAAGGAAAGGGTTTATTTGGCTTACACTTCCATATTGCTGTTCATCACCAAAGGAAGTCAGGACTGGAACTCAAGCAAGGCAGGAGCCTGGAGGCAGGAGCTGATGCAGAGGCCATGGAGGGTTTTGCTTACTGGCTTGCTCCTTGTGGCTTGTCCAGCCTGCTTTTCTTATAGAACCAAGGACCACCAGCCCACCTTCAATGGGCTGGCCGTCTGTCACGCCTTTAATCCCAGCACTCGGGAGGCAGAGGCAGGTGGATCTCTTTGAGTTCGAGGCCAGCATGGTCTTCAAGAGCTAGTTCCAGAACAGGCACCAAAATTACAAAGAAACCTTGTTTCGAAAAAAAACAAAAAATCAAAACAAAACAGAACATACCTTACAGGCTTGCCTGCAGCCTGATCTCATGGAGGCGTTTTCTCAATTGAGGTTCCTGTCTCTCAGATGCCTTTAGCTTGTGTCAAGTTGACATAAAGTTAGCCAGCGTAGGTGGGGTGAGAGCAATTATGAATGTGGACGTGAGTGTGTCAATGTACCTGAGAGAAGGTCGTCTGCCAGGGAGTGGGAGACCTGGTGGGATTCTTGGCATCCTAATGGGTACCCCAAGAACCTCAGCAGAGGGAGACTCCCTTGAAAAGGGCTGACCCACTCGCTCCATCCTCTCTTGACAAGTGTAGAAACTGCAGCTACTGGAGGGAAGGACACACCAGACAGCTTTATGGTGCCAGGGCTGGAAATGAAGCCTCAAGATTCCACCCATACACCACTCTTTGCTCTGTTGCCAAGCAAACTGTCTCACCATTCCTGGAAACCTGTCAATGGTCACCAAGCGGGTAGGATATCAGCATCACTCTTCTGGAAGTGCACCCACCCTCCAAGTATCCCTGCTCCCTACTCCCCAGCTACTCACCTTATCCCTCCTTAGAAAAGTGACATACCCCTATTCGATACAGGCTGTCTAAAGCTTGCATTCTGTAACCACAGTTCTTTAAATATGTGTCTTGTTTCCTGGCAACAGATGCTTGATCTCCAGGGATAATATGATCTAACATGAATCAGTTATTGTCCATGCCTAAGACCACAAAAGGTGGTCTTCTAACCATATGCACACACATGCACATGTGTGTTCTACACACACACACACACACACACAGATGATGATGATGATGAAGAAGATAGATAGATAGATAGATAGATAATAGATAGATAGATAGATAGATAGATAGATAGATAGATAGATAGATGATAGATAGATAGATAGATGATAGATAGATAAATGCATAAATACATACATAGATATACAAATAGTTACAGATACCAGCTCTCCCAGTAAGACTGAGCAAACATGAAAGAGTACCATGATCCAAGCCAGCATCACCTTCTCAGTAGGTGTGTGCAAGTGACATGGAGTACGATGCTAAAACTAGAAAGGTGGGTGGCCGGGATGCAGTACTATCAGCTCCCTGGCAGTAACTTAATTCTCCCTGAGAACCAGAAGGGGAGCTTCTTTTGCCTTCTAAGGGAAGCAGTAGCTGAACTCCATCTCAGCACTTAGTAGGAGTTTGCTCCTAGATGTGTATGGGAAATGGTGAGAAGTGTCGCTCAAGTGGGAGGTGTGCCCAGATGCATGGTGAAAAAGGCAGCTCGGCATGCCCTGAGCCTGTGCTGTGTGCCAGCCTCTCTGCTCACGGTGTGGTATCTTCCTGTTTCCTCTTAATGAAGGCCTTGAGGTATAGGTATTTTTACTATCCCCCATTGCAGATGAAGAAATCAGGGAGTTGAGTAACTTAGTTAGGGCACTGTTATTCCTCCAGAGTCTATGGTGTTTCCAACTCTCACTATACTGGACATATGGATGCTTAGCAACAAACTCAGGTAGCCAACAAGCTTGAGGGACGAACTGGCAAATCCCGTTTCATGTATCCAGTGCAGGTGTGTGATCACATGTGACTCTCAGAGAAGAGATTCAGCAGGCTGCCGAAGAGGTTTAGAAATCTTGAACTAACTTCTGATCACTGAATCAATAAACTCAGGAGTATGAAGAGTAAGGAGTAGGGGCCCGGACAGAGCTCCATGTAGGAGATAGAGATTCAAGAAATAAGAAGATGGTGACGTAGAAAGGAAAAATAGAGTGATGTACTCAGAAGCTAAAGGACAGCTGTGTCATACTCTACAGAGACAGCCAATCAGAAGACAACTACAAACCCACTTTAGACTGTACAGATGCCTGCACCCGTGGCTTCATATAGAACTGTCTTCCTCCACTAGAAAACAAGAAGGAAAGGACAGTCGGTGGGTACCAAACTAGACATAAAATCTGATTTTTACAACTCATGGGGAAAGAATTATGCCTTATCTAAAATTTTAGATTTGAAGTATAACAGTTTCTTCAGCCAGATACAAGGTACGGCTTGACCGGAGCATGTGACAGGGCAATCTCATCCCCTTTAGGGCCTCACTCTACCTGTTGATAGACAAAGGTGTTGGAAGTGGCATACTCACCCCTCCCTCAGATCTAAATTTTCTCCTTGACCATTCCAGGTCTTCTGGGGATATTGGCATTGACAAGAAAGATGTGTCAAAATACACACATACACATACACAGAGACACACACACACATACCAGTGCATACCTTCTGGAGTTCTATTATGTCCTGGGTCTCCTCTGTCTTATTTTCTTTTCCACGGTAATAGTACCCAAGCCACTGGTGAGAAGCACGTGTTTCTGGGCTGCCATGGAACTGCTCTATGTAGCCAAAGAGAGAGACGGAAAAATTTTTTTAAAAAAGAAAGGAAATAAAGAAATGAGCTTTGGTATTTTCAGTCCTGCATATAATTCCCTTATTGATGTACTGTGAATTACAGTGGCTGACAGGCCATCGTGGTTTCTGAATCATTTCCTTCAAGAGGGGCTGGGCTACCTTCAGCCGACTGGAGTGCAAGGAGGTTGAGCCCCTCTGTAGCGCTCCTGCCTTTCCTCCCTGCCAGGGTTCCAGTGAGAAGGTGAAGGTCCAGACAGCACCATAGGAACCTGAATAAAGGTGATAGGCAAGCAGGTTGTAGCTGCTTATTCCATCAGGTGGACTCTAAAGCCCTTCTCCCTTGTTAGAGATGGGACTGAGACAAAACACAGATTAGAGACTATTTGTTTCTTCCATGGGTTCCAGGCTCAGCTGAGTCCAGAATCACCATCTTCTCTGCCTTGTTAGTCTGTATGATAAAGGCAACATGAGCATCTTTGGGGCAGATTCGGATGTGAATCTGATGCTGGTTCCTCCTTCCATGGTTCACATTAAGGAACCTTGAGCGGCATCTCTCAATTTCCTATGAAATTTCCATGGCTGAGGATGAGGGAATAAGTGGTCCAGGATTTCCTCTCCAGGGCATTGGTGCCCAAAGAAATCTGTTTTGAATTTGTCGATAGAGTAAGTTTCATTCATTCAACAAAGAACTTTAATCCTTTCTCAGGGCCAGATTCTGTGCTGGCACCAGTGTTTCCAAGAGGAAATGGATGTGATCCCAGTTGTAAGAGATACAGACAAGCGGGTGATGTAAATTGAGTATGACAAATGTTATGAGGGGCTGGTACAGGGGGATCATAAATGCAGACCTGGGACTGGGGAGAGTCCAGGGAAGGCATCCAGAGTGTTTTGTTGCGTTGAATAAGGTAGCATGTCATGTCCTTTTCCTCTGCCCAGACATCATTCCTCCTTAATACCATCCGTACACCCTCATCTCATATGTACTTAGCTGAAGGTTTCTATCTTGCATGGAGATGAGACTTACCACGTTGTAAAGTGCTGTCTTTCCTCCCGGACCACAAGGGGTAAAGTTTCCCAGCAACCTCTGCAGGTTGAGGAAGTGCAGGAGTGCTGCCACCTGGTGGCCAGGTTGAGTAAGGTCCGGTTCATAGCTGCTGTTCTGGGGTACTTAGAAGAGACGAGGTGACTTGGAAGCAGTACCAAACAGAAACTGGTACTAGTGTGTCTGCTTATTGGCTTGTAGTTTTAGGTAAAAGGTGAAAAGAGAAACTTCTAAGGAGCCCCTGTCTGCCTTCAACTGACTGTAAACTCCCCTTGAGAAGGTGGCTTTGCAATCTACCACAAGACCCAGCAATACCACTCTTGGGCATATACCCAAAGGATGTTCAACTATACCACAAGGATGCTTGCTCAACTATGTTCATAGCAGCTTGATTTGTAATAGCCAAAATTTGGAAACAACCTCGATGTCCCTCAACCAAAAAATGGATAAAGAAATTGTGGTACATTTACACAATGGAGTATTACTCAGCTGTGAAAACCAATGACATCATGAAATTTGCAGGCAAATGGAAGAAACTAGAAAAAAAAATAATTGCGAATGGGGTAACCCAGACCCATAAAGACAAGCATGGTATGTACTCACTCATAAAAGGATATTAGCTGTAAAATAAAGGATAACTCAAACTACAGTCCACAGACCCAGAGAGACCAGGTAACAAGGAGGGTTCAAGCAAGGGAACATCCATCTCCCTGAGAAGGAGAAATAGTATAGACTTTGTAAGTGGACTGGGGGGGGGGGGGATGGGAACATGAGTGATCAGATAGGGAAGAGGGGATGGGGGACATGATAAGGGAGGGGGGATGGATATGGAAGGAGAGAGTACTGAAAGACACTACTGGAAAGGAGGGGCATTTCAGGGTCAGATAAAAACTGAGCAGCCTTTAGGATGCTCTGTTTCACTTTGCAAACATAAACTCAGCTCTGCTGCACTGCTGGATTCCTCAGACTTCCCAGGCGCTGACAGCTCCCTTCCTCACCCACTCAGCCACCTGGAGTTCAGGGAAGTCACGTGGTTGAGCTCAGCGCGTAACCAGCCAGCCCACATAGAGCCCTTTGCCCCCACCCTCAGCCCTGCTTCTTCTACTTTCCCTCCTCCCAGTCCCTTCCTTTATTCTGTCTCCTCAGACCCTCTTTGCAAATCAAAACGGAAAGGTCCTTTCTCAGCTCCTACCCCTTCTTGTTTTCTCTCCCTCCTCCCCCACACCTCCTTTACTGTTCTCAAATCCTTCTCAAGGACTTTAACAAGCAATTCACCTTGTATCCATTCACCAAGTATTGGGAGGACCACATACTTTCTGCAGGTTATTATAGGAGGGTCGAGATGAATAAGCTGCAAACACTGCCCTGGGGGTGTGGGGGTGCATAGGCCAGGCTCTGCTCTGTTGCAGGAACAAGGTAGGTGCTAAACCCGTCCTCTGAATTCCCCACCGCTCGCCCTTGGCCTGGGCTTTGCCGTAGTCTCCACTCCACAGATGACACGTTGAAGTAGAGAACTTTGACTTACAACAGGTAAAATAGGCACCATTTTCCCCCAGGTCAGACCCTCGTAGTACAGTGCACAGCAGGTCGGGAGACCCATGGGATGCAAAGATGAGTGTGAGCCAGGATCCATTAAGATGCTGCAGACCAGATGCTGTGTCCCTGCCAAACACATATATTGACACCCATTCCCCTCCAAAAAGACGGATTTTGAGATAAGGTCTTTGAAAAGTGATTCAGTTGTAGGGCTGAGGCCCTTGTGAATGGGAGTAATGCCCTTATAAAAAAATCTCCAAGAAGACCTGGGGAAATTGTTCAGTCTGTGAAGTATGAATACCTGAACTAGGTCCCTAGCACCCATGTGGAAAAGCTGGGCATGGTGGGACAAATTTGTAATCCCAGCACTGGTGAGACCCAGGATCCCAGGTGCTCACTGGTAAGCCTAATTGACAAACCTTGGGTGCTAATGAGACCCACTTTCAAAAATCCAGGTGAAGAGCTTGAGGAATGTCACCTGATGTTGACCTTTGGCCTCCACAGAAGCCAGCATACTCATATGACTGTCTGTCTGTCTGTCTGTCTGTCTGTCTGTCTGTCTGTCTGTCTCTCTCTCTCTCTCTCTCTCTCTCTCACACACACACACACACACACACACACCTCCAGCCACATGAAAACATGCTGATGAGACTCCATCTGCAAATCTATGAACCAGGAAGCAGGCCTTGACAGGCAAGGAATCTTCCAGCTTCTTGACCCTGAAGTCCCAAACCCTGGGCCTGTGAAAGATAAGCTTGTCTTGTTCCCAAGTCTGTGGTGCTGCTTTAGCAGCTGGATGGACTGAGGCAGAAACGTTCTGAGGGCTGTCTCCGGCCACACAACACTTTTGCTGACTGTCTTTGTTTATGCCCAAGACTGCAGGATCTCTCCTTTGTTCTTCAGCCCACAGCCTACTGGGATGAATGGCATCATTCATTTTAGTCAATGCAACATCTCTGCAGATCAGACGTCCAGGGCATAGTGAGAAAGGATTGATTGCAGCAGCAAGTCTCCTCTGGATATTTTTTGTTGTTTTATTTTATAAGATTTATTTTTGTTATTTCCAAGTGTGTAAGGGGTTAGGGGAGAGTGTGTGCACGTGAGTACAATGTTGTGAAGGCTGGGTCTATTGCAATAGCTTGACTGCTGAGCTGTCTCTCCAGCCCCATCTTCTGAATGCCTGATGTGTGCTAAGTCACATTGGCTTGTGAGGGTACAATTGTTGGTACCACCAAGTGAAAAAGAGATCCTCAGAGGTACTCGAGACGACACAGCTGGAAGGGACTGAGCTGTGGCTGGAGCCTGGAGAAACAAGCTTTAGAACTCACAACTAACCACCACTCCAGTCCCAGGGGATCCAGTTTCCTTTTCTGGCTTCTGTGTGTACACACACACACACACACACACACACACACACACTTAGAAACATTAAGAATAAAACTTTGAGCTGGGCGATGGTGGCGTACACCTTTAATCCCAGTACTCGGGAGGCAGAGGCAGGAGGATCTCTGTAGGTTCAAGGCCAGCCTGGTCTACAAGAGCTAGTTCCAGGACAGGCTCCAAAGCTACAGAGAAACCCTGTCTCAAAAAAAAACAAAATTAAAATAAAATCTTGTTGGAAATGCTAATTCTGAATGTCAACAGTTAACTGCCATTGGTCCTGTCCCCCATGGCTGTCACAATACTCTTCTTCCCCAGGAAAAGCACAAGTTTCCACCCCAGGAAATGCAAAGGCGAGAAAATCCTGCATCAGATTTAAAACACTCAAGCCTGGTGACAGCCCCTGAGGTTTATTGAGTTCTTCCCGTATACTTGACAGATGACGCTGCCTTTAAGCCTCTGACAGTCAGTGAGGTGGGTTTTGCTCTCTATCCATTTGACAAACCAATAAACCAAGCCTTCTTTGGTCAGAGTCAAGCATCAAGTACAGGAGAGACAGAATTGGATCCCTGATAGGTGTGTGTGTGGTTCATATCTGCTGCGCTGTAGAGGGTGTGGGACTTGACCTCCAGAAACTTGAGGCTCGTGAATCCTCCTTGTAGAAGTGTGTTTTCTATGGCTGTAATGGGATACCACATGATGAGTACATTACAAAGACAAGAGCCCAATGCTGGCTCAGGGTTTTGGTCAAAGATCAATGACCCATATCTGATGATTGCTTACTGGCCGAGTCCTGAGGCAGAGCAAGTTACCCCACGGCAAGAGACAGGAATGTGGGTGTGTGACTTCTGGTCTCTTTCTCTCTTCTTAGAAATCAGTGGTAGACCTGCCCTGATCTCTTCTCAAAGCCTAGTCATGTCACAGAACCCCCACCTCCAAACGCCATTGGTGAATTAAACCTGCCCTGTCCTCATACCACAAAGTGATAAAACATTAACACATGATTCCCCGAGGACACTCAAACCACATCCAAACCACAGTTCTTATTAGATAATAAAAATCTGCTTCCCAGAGGGAGTGAGTCCAATGTTTGTACATCATCCATAGAGCAACTTCTTCCAGATAGCATGTTCTCATGCCCTCCTGACTGCCCTTGTCCCCATTCTATGGGTGGAGTAAGCAGCTGGGTGTAAAGATGTTAGTTATTACCCAGATAGCCACAAGTGGCAGAGCTAGGTTTTCATCTCAATGCATTTCCTCTGGTGTAACAAAATACTTGAGACTGGCTTATTTATAAATAAAGTCCAGGAGATAACAATGGTACCGTGTAGTTGTTATGGTTTGAATATGAAATGTCCCTCACAGCACAAGCCAGGACAGGACAGTGATGGACAGGTACTCATGTTCTCAGCCCTTGGTCATCAAAGTATAGTATTCTTTTGAAGGCTGCAGAGTCTTTAGAAGGTGGGACCTGCTTTCTGATTGCTTGCCGTTTAAGAATTCTGACCCGTTCCCCCACTATGGCATACAAAGCTGCTCATACTGTCTGGTGTGGTCCTATATACCAGTAGTCCCAGCTACCCAGGAGACTGAGGCAAGAAGATCTCTGGAGTCCAAAAGTTCTTGGCTGTAGTATGCTATGTTGATCAGGTGTCTGTTAAGATCAGTATCAATACAGTAACCTCCCAGGAGCAAGGAGACTACCAGGTTGCCTAAAGAGGGGTAAACTACCCCAAGTTGGAAATGGAGTCGGTCAGAGCTGTATATTTCTCCCACCATGGTGAACTAAATCCCTTTAAAACTGAAGCAAAATTAAACTTTTCTCCCTTAAGTTGTTTCTGTCAGCTATTTTTTTAACAGCAGCACAGAAGAAACTAATACATTCAATGATCACAAAACACACTCCTTACATCCCCTGGGCCAGAACAGACAGGGCTGGAAAGGAAGTAAGGAGGGAGCCAAGACACACCTGTAATGATCACCCATTCCAATCCTCAGTCACCCAAGGGGAAGGTACTCTGCAGATTTAAAACATGAGTTCAGAGGCCCATCGATTTTCTGAAGGTCACAAAACAAGCAAATGGCAGCTGACATTTGACCTTGGCCACTGGACATCTTTAAACCCACTTTCCACCTCTGAACACTGCCTCCCCAAAACTTCATTTCCTCTATCTCCCAACCATATGCTGTCAACCATGCATGAGCAAATTAGACTCCTCTTTCAGCCCCTTCCTCCCTCATCCCTAGATACCTGATCCCCCCAGATCCTCCCCGCACTCATCATATCTTTGATTGGAAGTAGAGTCCTAGAATTTTCTTTTTAAAAATTTAAAAAATTATCCCCCCCACACACGCTTTTCTTATATTTTCTAGTGCTTTTGATACTGTGTTCAGATGTTGTTGTTTTTAATTGGAAAAGCATAAATCAAGGTTCATCTGATACCATGGCAGGGATTCTAGGTATGACATTTTGCCATTGATACAAAATTCTTGAGTATAAGAGAACCATCTTAGCCTCTCGTACTTTTCCCCTTTCCAAGTAAAAGAGAATAAAATGTTTCCGGGTTGAGAAAAAAAATGGATGGAAAGGCAATTTGATAACAGATGGTTTTCTAAGGCCTAGCTGGAGAAAGCCAGCAGCTGCAGTGTATTGGTTATATGGAAATCATTAAGTCATTCCAGGAAAGGGATAAAAAGTTGTGTGTGTGTGTGTGTGTGTGTGTGTGGTAGGCATATGTTTATGTTCAGAGCGAGGCAACCACAGAGGGAATTATTTCAATATTGCCTCTGGACCTGGAAAAAAGACAAGCATGTGTATGTGTAGCTTCTAAGAGTCAAGTTCTTGTTCATTGTGGAGTTTAAACTGAAAATTTAGGAAACCATGTTTCTTATGCCTTCTAACCTGTAAGGAATCCCATTATGGTAGAAATGACAGGGTATTTGAAGTGTTCTGCTCTGACTTCCTCCCTTCTAGTAACCAGGGCGTGACTCTAGGGAAGTTTCTCCTCCCTCACAGACTTCAAGTTCTCAAATGTAAAATAAGGGGATTTTTGACCAGAAAGTCTCTGACGTCGCTTCCTGCTCTGAGATTCTGTCCATGTGCGATAGATTTTTATGGTATGAATTCCGTCAGCCAGAGACTGTGCTTCTCAGGTTTGAATGGTGGTTCCCCCCACCCACTGAACAAGCGTGGCCTTTAGTCAAACCAGATTTGGGTATAAATCTCATTTACTTCTCCGTGCTTGCATTGACAATTGCATAATACCTCAAAACTAAACTACCAGGGTGTGGGATAGTTAAAGCAAAAAATATTAGTCACTTTCAGGGAAGATGCTCACATCCTAGACTCAGGCCTGTGCAAGGGTTGAAGCGTGTATGGCTCTGTTTCCAGCTGTGAGGCGATCTGATTATCTCTTCGGCGCTGAGTTTGTGTAGGAGGATGTAGATACCAGATGCTAGTTACCAAACAGACCCAACTGAACCATCTTGATGACTACGTGTATTAAAGATCAATTATTCCTATCATTTTATAAGATTTAAACTTTGACAGTGTCTACGGCTAAGGCAACAGGCCATGCAGTCCAGGGAACAAGTATCTCCACTTTGGCACTGTGAACATTTAGACAAGGTAATTCTTTGATGTTCCAGTGGTCACATCATTGGATGTCTAGAAATCCTGACCCTAGATTCCAGGATATGTCAGTAGCCAGTCCTCAAAAATATCTCTAGACATTGACCAATTCCTTGGGTGAAAGGCATGGACAGGACACAGGCAGAACAGGCTGTAGAGTCTACAGCACCTTCCCAACAAGCATCACGAAGAGCACATGTGGCGTCAAGGTGGCGTCATGTAGGCAGTGGCCATCCTCACTGAGATTCTTCCTCCAGTCATCCAAGAAGCTCCCAAGCTGAACTGATCCTGGAGGAGCTGCCATGAAGAAACCAACCCCACTCAGCTTTCTATTCTTTCAATACTCGATAGAAGTTGAAATAGTAATGATGACAAGCAGCCTGATCTGATGTCACCTGAAGACCTCCAGACATTTTAGGATACAAAGGGAAAAAAATTGACCCTTCTCAGATTTTTTTGATAGTCATCTGTTGGCACCACTTCTCCTGAATCTTCTGCCATTGGGTCACTTGTTCCCATGGTTACTAGCCCTGCATATCACTGTTGGTTTGTGTACCCACTTCTCATGCCCCTGCCACAAAAGGGCTCTTCTATCAAATGTGATGGGTTTTGCCCATATAGTACCTCTAGAGAGACCCTGGGAAGGAAATCTCACTTCCGAATGAAGAAACCTTGTTGGCCTTCTCTGTTCTCCTATTTATTGTCCTCAACCCCTTGATATTGGCCATGGCCCTGGTTTCTTTTCCCTGGACACCCATGAAACTTTGAATCCAGCTGACTTTAAGGCTTCAAGAACTCACCTTTTAGTTTCATCATGAACCAAAGTATTTTTCTCCACTAAAACTTCCCTAAGCAGGGCCACAGAAGGAGTTCCCATAAGGTAATGGAATAAGATGTGTACCAGTGAAACAATACGCAACACTCTGGTTTAGATATGGATTAAGTGCCCTCCAGGGCTTCCCGTGTTGAAATTTCATCCCCTCTGTCAGTTGTTGTTATGAGTATGGAAATTTAATTGATTGTGGTTAGAGATGAGGCCTTTGGGAGAAGATTATGGTTAGATAAAGTCATCATAATGGAATCCTGGTAGTTTTAAAAAGAACAAAGCAAGACACAGAAATATGCATGCCTCTGTCTTTGTATATGCGGTGTCCTGTGGCACCTCAGTATACATCCAGCAGGAAGACTAGCACCACATGCAACCCCTCACCCTTGGACCAGAATTATGAAGCAAAATTAACCTCTCATCTTTAAAAGTCACCCTACTTTGAGTGTTTCATGCAGCAGAATGCTCAATACTGTGATGGTAGTACAGCACTTCTTAATTATTTGGCAATGACCTCTGTGCTTGGTGAACATTATCTCATTTAAGGATAAGCCTGAGTCATTACAATGATATTCACTAAAACATAAAGCACAGTAGTCCAGAACATTCTCTCTGAGTCAAAGGCAGAACTTTTCTTTCTTTCTTTCTTTCTTTCTTTCTTTCTTTCTTTCTTTCTTTCTTTCTTTCTTTCTGTATTTTTTTATTTAAAGATGTCTGTGGGCATTGTGAGCAGCCCAGGACAAAGTGTACCATATCCTGCCACAGTCTCCCCATGACGTATGCAGTATCCTTTGACAGGACAGACAGACAGCCACCAGCCTTCCTGTGTAGTGTACAGTACCGTTTGACAGGATAGACAGTCACCAGTCCCTCCTCCCCCAGTGGCTGCTCAGCCCTGCCTGCACCCCCAAGCTTTACTTGGAGGCCTGGCTGATAGACACAATCTTTGGCCCAGATGGAACCACAATTCCAGAAGCACAGTAGATGAGTCAGCCTTGCTGAGGATGGACATAGCAAATCCTGGGACCCTTGCTGAAGTCACCATCTTTGGATGGCCCAGTAGATAGAAAAGCATGAAGAGCACTCTCCTGAATCTGGGCACACAGCACATCCAGTGAGCTGAGAAGGGGAAGCAACTTCAGGAGCTCCTGGAGCATATTGCTAGGGTCAGACGCTCAGAGGCCTGTTCACACAGTGCAGTACGGGGAGGGGACTCAGCGCGAGGCAGCCTTCCTGTTGCTGGACTTGAAATGGAACATTAAACCCTCAGTCTCAGCAGTCAATCTGGATGGCATCCATGGACACCGTTTGTTTATTTTTGCTTTTGCAAATAGAAATAGTTTGTAGAAATAGTCCGATATAAAATGATTTTTTTTGTTTGATGATGATATATAACTTTGCACATGCACAATAAAGCAAACTGAGGAAATGAAAATGTTCTCGTTTGCTTGTAAAGATAAACCCAAGCCATGTTTGGTGGTCCAAGTCATAATCCCAGCTATTCAGGGGCTGGGAAAGGAGGAATATTTTTTAATTGATTTTTATTGAGCTACATTTTGCTCTGCTCCCCTCCCTGCCTCTCTCCTCCCCTTCAGCCCTCTCCCAAGGTCCCCATGCTCCCAGTTTACTCAGGAGATCTTGTCTTTTTCTACTTCCCATGTAGATTAGATCTATGTATGTCTCTCTTAGTGTTCTCATTGTTGTCTAAGTTCTCTGGGATTGTGATTTGTAGGCTGGTTTTTTTTTTTTTGTTTTTGCTTTATGTTTAAAAACCACCTATGAGTGAGTACATGTGATAATTGTCTTTTTGTATCTGGGCTACCTCCCTCAAAATGATGTTTTCTAGCTTCATCTATTTGCCTGCAAAATTCAAGATGTCATTTTTTTTTCTGCTGTGCAGTAATCCTTTGTGTAAATGTACCACATTTTCCTTATCCATTCTTCGGTCGAGGGGCATTTAGGTTGTTTCCAGGTTCTGGCTATGACAAACAATGTTGCTATGAACATAGTTGAGAGCACATGTCCTCGTGACATGATTGAACATCCTTTGGATATATACCCAAAAGTGGTATTACTGGGTCTTGAGGAAGGTTGTTTCCTAATTTTCTGAGAAATCGCCACACTGATATCCAAAGAGGCTGTACCAGCTTGCATTCCCACCAGCAATGCAGGAGTGTTCCCTTTTCCCCACAACCTCTCCAGCATAAATTGTCATCAGTGTTTTTAATCTTGGCCATTCTTACAGGTGTAAGATGGAATCTCAGAGTTGTTTTGATTTGCATTTCTCTGATGACTAAATATGTTGAACATCTCCTTAAGCGTCTTTCAGCCATTTTAGATTCCTCTGTTGAGAGTTCTCTATTTTTTTATTGGATTATTTGTTCTTTTGATAATCAGTTTCTTGAGTTCTTTGTGTATTTCGGAGATCAGACCTCTGTCTGATGTGGGGTTAGTGAAGATTTTTTTTCTATTCTGTAGGCTGTCGTTTTATCTTGTTGACTGTGTCCTTTGCTTTACAGAAGCTTTTCAGTTTCAAGAGGTCCCATTTATTAATTGTTTCTTTCAAGTGTCTGTGCTACTGGGGTTATATTTAGAAAGTGGTCTCCTGTACCAATGCATTCAGGTATACTTCCCACTTTCTCTTCTATGGGGTTCAGTGTGGTTGGCTTTATGTTGAGGTCTTTGATCCATTTGGACTTGAGTTTTGTGCATGGTGATAAATATGGATCTATTTTCATTCTTCTACATATTGATATCCAGTTATGCCAGCACCATTTGTTAAATATTCTTTCTTTTTTTCCATTTGATACTTTTTGCTTCTTTGTCAAAAATCAGTTGTTCGAAGGTGTATGTGTGTGTATTAATATCCGGGTCTTCAATTCAATTCTATTCGTCCTCCTGGCTGTTTTTATGCCAATACCAGGCTGTTTTCAGTTCTGTAGCTCTGTAGTAGAGTTTGAAGTTAGGGATTGTGATGCTCCCAGAAGTTCCTTTATTGTACAGGATTGTCTTGGCTATCCTTGGTTTTTTGCTTTTCCATATGAAGTTGAGTACTGTTCTTTTGAGTTCTGTGAAGAATTTTTTTTGGGATTTTGATGGGCCTTGCATTGAATCTGTAGATTACTTTTGGTAAGATTGCCATTTTTACTATGTTAATTCTTTCTATGAGCCATTGTTTTCTCTTTCATTGCTATATTAGAGAGTATAAGAATAGCTAACCCCGAGTTCATTGTAAGGATTGAGTCAATAAAGATGGATAGCATTAAAAAGGATGTCTCTCCCTTGGTACGTGTGAAGTGAAGGATTGTTGTCACCGCCACTGGGGATGAGTAGAGGGGTTTCAAACTGAGTCAGCCTTAGACAGGGATAACTCACAGAACCGGGTGGATGAGTAAGTCCTCATTCCCAAGAATATCTGTTGTTCTGTGCTTCATGAAATCAAAGCTGGTCAGGAGCCCCTTTCTCAACCCTGTCAACCTTCCCTCCTGGCTTTCCCTCATTCCTCATTCCCACAGGGTCTAGTGAGACACTTGGGAAAATATTTTTCCAAAATAAGTTTCAAGTTATTATTTGTCCCAAACCACCCAATTCTGTGGCCCATCCCTGTCTACTCATGTCACCGCCCTGTCCTTATTTAGACTGAGGTTTTATAGCTGACCAGGGCTCTCTCCAGGGCTTCCCTGTCCTGCCATCTCTAGCCTGAATCACCCTGTGATGTCACTGTCCTGATTTGTCATGGTGGCTGCTGTGGTCTCAAGGATGACTATGGATGAGCCTGGCCCGGAGCCCAGCTGTGACTTATTTTCATTGTGTTCCATTCTCATTGCCTCATTCCTCCCTGATAGAATGGAGGCATAACAGGGCTACCTCCACATTTTGATGTTTCCTCCCTGTATCACCCTGGACCAGAGAGGCTGCTCAAAGCCTCAACCTCCTCGTTAGGAAAGAGGAATATTTGGAAATTGTTTTAGTTAGGATTTCTATTTCTATGATGAAACACCATGAGCAAAAAACAAGATGGGGAGGAAAGGATTTATTTGGCTTCAGCTTTCCTATCAGTTCATCATCAAAGGAAGTCAGGACAGGAACTCAAACAGGCAGGAACCTGGAGGCAGGAGCTGATGCAGATACCATGGAGGGCTGCTGCTTACTGGCTTGCTCCTCATGTCTTGCTCAGCTTTCTTATAGAACCCAGGACCACCAGCCCAGGGATGGCATCACCAGCAATGGGCTAGGCCTCCCACATCAATCACTAATTAAGAAAATGACCCACAGGCTTGCTTACAGCCTCTGCATTTTGTCAATTGAAGCTCCCTCCTTTCTGATGACTAGTTCTCATAAAGCTGACATAGAAATATCCAGTACAGAGATTAACTCGGACTACGCCAAAATTCCTGTGCCTGGAACAAAGTAGGGGCTCTAACATCTATTGTCATAAGATGTCAAAAGCATATATGTCATTATATTAATGTGTAATAAACCACCCCAAATTTCAGCAGCTTGAAATATTCCTTTTTAATGTGTATCTGCATGTGTGCATTCATGTGTACATGTTTGCATAAATGTGTATGTGTAACCACAAGTGTTACCCTCAGAAATGTAATCCACCTCTTTTGAGTCAAGTCTCTCACTGGCCTGGACCAGTTAGGCAAGGCTGACTGGCCATTGAGCATCAATGATCCTACTGTCGCTACTTCCCTGGTGTTGGAATTACAAGTATGTGTCATCACACCTGTATTTCCACATGGGTTCTACAGATAAAACTAAAGCAAGTGCTTTACCAACTGGTTCTTCGTCCCTGCCATCTTGTTATCCTTGTTCCCATGGATTAGACAGTAACTGGGTAATTTATGCTTGGCTCCAAGGGGACCAGCAGCTCATCAGGACATGCTTTCAGCATGACAATGGTAGAAGTATGAGAGGACCATGCCTAAATACAAAATCACATTTTAAAGCACCATTTCCATCTCATGGTCCCAAGCAAGGGACAGAGCCAAGCCCCAAATTAAAAATGAGGGATCTATACTCCAAGTGAAGAAACGGCAAAGTCTCTGTCTTAATCTATTTTGTGGAGCTGTGATGAAATGCCTAAGACGGGGTATGATATAAAGAAAAGACGTCTGTTGAGGTCACTGTTCAAGAGGTCACACACCAAAAGCATACATGGCTTCTGGGGAGGGCCATGAGACAGAGAGTATCATGGGACAGAAGCTCATGAGAGAGAGGTCACAAGGCAAAACATAAAGCAGGAGAACAAACCTAGAAAAACAAATTTGCTTTATGGCAACCCCAGACAGCACCACAGGGGCCTAATCCTGAGGCGTGACCTCCTAAAGGTTCCATTAGCCCTCAGTACTGTCAGATTTAATCCAAGCTTGACTCAAAAGAGGGGGTACAAAGAGTATTCCAAGTATAGCAGTCACCTTGCAAATGGTGTGCAGATAGGTGTGAGGAGTTAGGAGCTGTGATGTTGATTTAGTGGATAGGCCAGGAAATAGCTGTTTCTGTTTCTAACTCTCTTCCATAAACTTGGGCCTCTTCATTTCATATCATGTCCACCCAAACTCACCCCAAAGAAAGAACTTAGTCTCCCTCTTGGCATAGGCGATCAATAACTTGTGTAGGACCTTGGCGGTAAAAAGTGAGAGGTCACACTTGCTCACTTTAATGTTTACACCAGTCTCTGAACTTGATCTTCACTGTATCTATACGAAACCTAAACCAGGCTACATCTCCCACAAATTAACCCCAAACTCCCCTCTTATGGGAATTTGTGCATCTTCCCTTCCCACAGTCAAGGAGCTATTTTCCCATAACAGAAGTGAGAAGCCTTCTGCTCAGTATCAGCATTTCTCTCAAATCTGATCTCTGTTGTGTCAAGAGTTACTTTACTTTTTGTAAGGAACTGGGTCTTTGAATCAAAAGCTGGAGAGCAACAGGGTACAGACCTTTCCCAAAACAGTGACCACAGGACAGCAGCAGTGCTGGAAAGACAGGGGCGCTGCAGAGTGAAAACACAGCCCAGCTAATGTCACCCAACAGCTTTGCAGGTGTTCAGCACACTACATACAAACATACATACATACAAACACACACGCAATCTGCCCACACACACACACGCATGCATACACAATGCACACTCACATACATACCCATAAACACACGACACAGACACACGTGACTTCCAGAGTAAATGGCTACACAACTGAATTTGATAGATGGGGAATTTCCTGTCACCCCTAGCCCTTTTTATTCTTTGACTTTAAGGGGGGGCTATAGCTATTTTTTTTCCTAGTTCTGTAGTATTTTTTTTATTTTGTGTTTGCTTTTGCTTTTTTTGCTTTTTCTTGATTTTTCTAAGAAAAATGTCCTGAAGGAAGAAATATTATAAAACCCTCATCCGTTTTCTTTTGTGTTTTTTTTTTTTGTGTGTGTGTTTTTACCTCTGCCCCAGCCTGGGATTCGGTTCCCTGTATATGTACAACAAGACCTCAACCAACTTTCTGGGCCATTCCCTCCCTTTCCCAGGAACAGTCAGAAACAGCAGAGAAAGCCATCAAAGACTGCGACTCCACAGGCTCCACGCCTCCTGCTTGGGCATAGAGGGAGGAAGGAGGCCCCTGCGGGTCCCAAAGGGAATTTCTTCACTTCCTGGCAGTCTCCAGTACACAAACTGTGTTTGTTAGGAGGGAAAGGAATGCTATTGATGGCTCTGCTGCCACTGGAGAGGGAGAAACAAAAATAATCTGTGACTATTGGCTCTGTTTCCTGTGCATGTGTCTGTGTGTCTGTCCTGTCCCCAGCCTGTCTGGCAAGCTCCATGCTTGTTTGGGCTAGAAGAGGTTCATGGAGAGGGCTCCATGGAGCCAGGGCCTGCTGAAAAGACAGCTCTGCTGTCTCTGACACTGACACAGCAAGCAGGACAGCTGCCACCTGGCACCTAGAAGAGCCTATTCTCAGTTGTGGCCTCAGGGATAGAGTAGGAGTCTCCCTCCTCCTTAGCCCCTCTCTGCTTCCTCTCGGCCCCATCGACCTCTGGTCCTACATGCATGACCTTATGCTTAGACTGTTGCTTGTATGACTTGCCCCCCTCCCACTGAACTGGAAGCTCCTTAAGACATGGAGACTCAAGGTAAGCTCCATCTCTTGGTCCCTACCTAGAAGTTCCTGGAATTCAGTAGGTACTCAGTATGTTTAGTAAAATAGCTTCTATTTTCTCTCTCTTTCCTTTAATGTCCCTCCTGCCACCTGTCCTCTCTGAGAGCATTGTCTTGGGGCCCTGGCAGTGTGGCTACCCCCATTCTGCAAAGAAGGAAGCTAAACTCAAGGTCATAGTCACACTGACAGTAAAATGTATTAAGTTTAGGATCTTGGGGTCTGAGCTATTTGTCTGTTTTTGTTTCTGTTTTTCCTGGTATCTTTCCATTCTCTCCTTCATCTATTCTCTGTTATTTGGTTTTCTTGCCTGATCTGCCTACCCATATACCTGTCCATAATCCCCCCTCCCATTATGGCCACCCATTCTTCCATCCATGATCTCAAGGATCTATGGACCCCGAGCAAAAGATTGCAATGAATCCACTGTGTGGGCCAAGATGTGCCGGCAGTAAGAAAGCAAGGATGAGGAGCAGTTACCTAAACTCTTCTCTGTTCTTCTCATCCCTTGAGACAGATTTGTCGATGACTTTTACTTAAGATCATCCTGCCATGGTGTGTGTGTGTCTGCTGTAGGTCCCTATTAATGTGGGTGTGTGCACATGTGTGTAGAAGTCAGAGGTCAATGTCAGATAATTTCTCCGATTGCTCTCTTACTTTTGAAGACAGAGCCTCTCTCTGAACCCAGAGCTCACCGAATGAGCTAGGTCAGCAGACCAATGTGCTGTGGGGACACTTCTGGCTCCATTGCCCCCCCCCCCTCGTCCCACACTCTGAGGTTGCAGATGCATCCTGCTGTGCCTGAATTTTTATATCTGCCCTGGGGATTTGAACTTGGGTCCTCATTCTTGCACAGAAGGTATCCCCATGGACCATTCTTTTTTTCTTTTTCTTGTTTGGTTTGAGCTTTGTTTTGAGATGTGACTTTCCTGTGGCAGTCCAGGCTGCCCTTGAACTCATGATCCTCCAGCCTCAATTTCCATGTGCTAGGGTTACAGATGAGCCCCAGGCCGAGCTTAAACTAACCTACATAATTGTGATTTGCACACATTTCATCTTGCGTGTCTTGGATCAACATAAAAATGCCGTTTTAAGAGTTTTAAGGAATATTTACATGCTGAAACACATCCTCATTATTGTCCCATAAGGCATCTGATCAAGAAGGCTTGGGATAGGACCCTGCCTGGTTACATCCCTCCACAGTTTTGTGTTCATAAAAACCCTTCTGGAAAATGGAGAGGGTATTTTCCAGCAACACCGTGAGAATTTCTGGCGGACATGCTCTGGAAGTGGGAGCCTCTATCCTTAGAGCATAGGAAGGAAATCTGCATCCTTGAAAACAGGCTCCAATAATGGGGTCTCTTCACTGAGTGTGAGGGCAATCATTTAGGCTCTCTATAGGAGGTTTAAGATATAATTCACACCCCTCATTTAAACTGTGCAGTGCAATCAATTGTGTTTCGTGTGTTCATGGAAACATGCAACCATTTTTAAACCGCTTGTATGGGTAGCTGTATTTTTGACTATTCATTTACCAGTTCATGAACATTCAGTTAGGTCCCGTATTTTGACTAATATGAAAAATGCCTTTGTGAATATTCATGAACAAGTTCAATGTAGACATTGCATTTTCCTGTTTTTGAGGAGATAGGTATGGGCCAAACTTCCAGTCAAGGGCAATTGAATAAAATGCAGATTACTGGGCCTTTAGACCCTCCAAATCAGACCCTAGGAAGAGACCCAGGGAAGTCCGTAGACATTCAGTTCCTTGGAGATTCTGAAGGGCAGGTGGGCTGCCTCTCTGCCTGTGGTTCCAGCAGCATTACCAACAGTGAGACACAGTTTATCCAGTGATTTCTGCTATGTTTGATGCCTCCTGACCACATGCAGTCCTCAGTAATCAGCCCACAGAACTGTCGTGGCTACTGCTGCTGCAGAGAGAGGGGTGCGGCAGCCCCAGATGGAAGTGAGGGGTAAATCAGAGCCACCTGACTAGAGCCCAGTGCTTTTCCAGCACCCTGTCTAAGACTGTTTTCTAACCCAAAGCCAAAATCAAGCATCCAGAAAAATACTAAAGTGTTTATGAAGATTGAGGGATCCTCTCCCACTCCGCTATACCCTTCTGTGGTTTCTTCCCCCACCCCTTTTTAAAATTTTATTTAAATAATTTTTTCATTTATTTTACATACCAACCAGTTTCCCCTCCCTCCTCTCCTCCTGTCACCTCCCCTTTCCCCTCTAACCATTGCCTATCCACTCCTCCTTCATCTCCATTCAGAAAAGAACAGGCCTCCCATGGGCTTGCACAAAGCGTGGCACACCAAGTTGAGGGGAGGACCGAGCTTCTCCTCTTATGTCGAAATCTAGAATAAATGCTGTAAGGATGTGATTAGAGGGCCTGGGCATCCCAAGGAAGGCTTCCTGGAGGAGGTGAGCCCTCGATAGACTGGAAGACAGTGCAAGGAGAGAGACAGCATTTCAGGCAGAGGACTCATGGGCACAAGGGTAGAAAGGCAAGAAGCTACTTGTTTAGAGGTGAACCCATGGGTTTTGTGGCCCTACAACACCCAGATCATAGAAAGGAGGGACTGGAAAGAGTGAGATGCAGGGTCAAGTGGGAAGAGGGCAGGTCCTTAAGTCACACTAAAAAAGCATTCAGTGCAGTACTAAGCCACACATTCTGACATCTCCCAACGAAAGAGGGAAGGCTACCCTATGAACATTAGAAAGGGAAAAGACGTTCCCAGGAGTCAGTGGAGACAAATGGGCATCCCTGAAATGGCAACAGGGCAGGCTACAGGCCTGGCACTTGAAACATATAAACATGCAGACTGCTGTGTCCTCTCAGCACCCCAGCCAAGTTACTGAGCCAGATTCCAGGAAATCCAATAGCCACCGAAGCCAAGATTGCACTAGGGATTTTTAAAGTAACTGTCAAATATTTGCTTCAATATTCCAGGGCGTCCCTATTTCAAATATTTGTCATGTGGACATGTTCTGATTTGGGATGAGAATGCGAAGGCAGTGATTGACCCATGTCCACTATGAATAAATAGCTTCCTCTATCCTGGGCTCTGGGAATTCTGATTCATTTCTCTCATCTACCATGTGATAGGCCTCCAAATATATGATGGATATACCAGATTGTGAGGATGGACAATAAACAGGATGGATAGATGAATGGATGGATGGAGATGAGCTAAATGATAGATAAATGACTGATGGATAGACAGATGATAGATATTTGAGTGATTGAAAGATTTATAAAGATGGTAGGTGATTAGATAGATAGATAGATAGATAGATAGATAGATAGATAGATAATAGATAGGTGATAGATAGATAGATAGATAGATAGAAGATAGACAGATGATAGATATTTGAATGATTGAAAGATTTATAAAGATGGTAGGTGATAGGTGATATAGATAGGTAGGTAGATAGAAAGATGATAGATAGATAGATAGATAGATAGATAGATAGATAGATAGTAGATAGATGATAGGTAGATAAATAGATAGAAGATAGACAGATGATAGATATTTGAATGATTGAAAGATTTATAAAGATGGTAGGTGATAGGAGATATAGATAGGTAGATAGGTAGAAAGATAGATGATAGATAGATAGATAGATAGATAGATAGATAGATAGATAGATAATAGATAGAAGATAGATAGATAGATGATAGATAGATAGATAGATAGATAGATAGATAGATAGATAGATAGATAGATAGATGATAGATAGATAGATAGATAGAGATAGATAGATAGATAGATAGATAGATAGATAGATAGATAGATAGATAGATAGATGATAGATAACAGTAAGGAGTAGGAAATATCATGACTGTTCCTTTACAGACACCATCTCTACTCATAGTGGAGAGTAGATAGAGGAGGACAAAATAACTCGATAGTGTATCCATTGCTTTTCTGTTGCCGTGATAAAATATCATGGCAAGAACAACTTAAGGGTGAAAGAGTTTATCATGTCCCGCAGTTCCACAGGGACACAGTCTACCAAGGTGGGGAAGACCTGCAGCAGGCAGGAAAAGCATGGTAGAGAGAGCAGAAGGCTCACTCGTCACATTGTATCCATACTCAGAAAGCAGAGAATAATAGGCCCAGCCTCGACAAAAATACTTCTTACCAGGATAGGGGCATAGGAATTGAAGAAATATAAGTAAAGAATATGAAGACGCATAAAAATAATAAGAAACCATAGAAAGTATCAAGAGGGCATTCCAGTGACTGAAATACTAAAATCCTGAAATCCGTCCGCAATTATTTTTCCATAGCTTTTATACCCAATTAAATGAGGGAGGGGGGAGACAAAGGACTTTATTAACACAATACAAAGGATAACTCACACAGTCAATCACTTTATCACTCTGAGACATCAAATCATTAGCATTCTGTTGTCTAGGTAGCAAAGGCGCTCCAGGTCACATATGCTGAAGACTGCCCCTCTCCAGATTACCTCACAGTTACAAAAGAAGGAGCAGAAGTACATTGGCACATCCTGACCACCTGTCAGGATGGCATGGAGTTATAGTAATTTCAAAAGAACCAAGCAATCACATGCTGAGTTGGGATGTGCAACTATGCTTATCAATCTCCAAACTCTCTGACCATCAAAGAAGGTGAAAATGGGCCTGCACTTTTCAGCCTCCAGAGATGGAGTCAGGCTCTAAAGCCTCGAGGCCCACACACAGTGATCCCCTTTCTCTAATAAGGCTCTACTTCCTAAAGGTTCCTTCCCAAACAGTGCCACCATCTGGGGACCAAGTATTCTAAGATAGGAGTCTTCAAACTACACATTCAAAACTGCATTCAAACTACAACAAATAAAAGCCCAGTGTGGGGGAACCCAGGAAGTGTTTGCTGGAAGGAGGTGATGCCAGAGGAGGTCCTAAGGGAGCAGTAGAAATTAGCTGTGGAGGGTGGAAAATAGCCTGGCCTTGGCTTGGAAAATCCCTCAGCAGCAGCTGAGTGACCTGCCTCCTACTATTTGTCCTGAGACAAGTCACTCCAGAATTATAAAATGACACCAATCTGATGGAGTCATGGGGTTAGAACAGAAATGAGCATCCATGAAAGCCTCGGCGGATGCTTCTCTTCTGGTTGGGGTCTAGCACTCAGAGTGTAGAGGAAGTCAAGTCAAATCATCCCTACAGCAGTCTTGTGTGAGAGACACTATGATGTCTCTCATTGTCCAGAAGAGCAAACGAATATGGTGTGGAGATTCACCTGAAGTCATAAAACGTTCTGAGAACAGCTGGGTTGGAACGCAAATGCTGTAACTTCATAAGGAACATGCTGAACCACTATAGCAGGTGTTGGGAGTTGGCCAAATGATGAGCTTTAAGGCATTGCCTCTAACCCCTGACGAGCTAATAGAGGTAGGAGCCAAAGCTATCTGCAGCGGTCTCCCCGAGCCTTGAAAACACTGTATGCATTACATCAATCCATTAGTAGAAAATGAGATTAAGAAAACACACAAGGATGGTCATTTCCCTTGACTTGGGGTTCATTTCTCTACCAGTAATGCAATCAACCCCTGAGTTATACTGAGAAATAAAAAAAAAGGGTACCGATTGAGGAAGGTGGAAGGTGTTTGCCAAGGGCTTCTGCTCCAGCTAAGCCAAACTCTTCCTGCTCCAAACCCTGGAACAAAGAACAACAGAATCCTGGTCATTGCGCTTGTAGCAGGAAGGAACTCCAGAATTCATCTGCCCCATCACGACTAGTTCACAGATGAAAAAAAAACAAAGGTCCCCAAGGGGAGGTGTGTCAGCCAATATCACACACCGGCTTCCTGTTAACCTGGGACTTATCAAACACGGCACACTCACACCGTGTCTTGATTATGGCAGTCCTGCTGGGACATGCAGCGTCTGGTGATATGGGGCAGGCACTCACCCTCCTCCTGTATTCCTGGATTATACAACAAAGCCACTGGTCCAAGAACAGCCCCAACACCCTTATCTTCCCAGGGCAGCTTCTGCATATCTGCTGGCTCCAGCATCTCTCTGCCTGGCAAACCAGTAGAAGGGGTGGCAGAAACATGACCTTTAGATATGTGACTTGTTTTTCTAGGAAATAAATCAAAGCGCACAAAGCACATTCCTCACCTCATATTCATACCCTGCCTTTGGTGACATTAAAAAAAAGCACTCTGGCTTACACAAATACGGCTCTACACTGGAAGGGATGAACCTGATTGCCCTGGGTCCAGCACTGAACTGCCACTTGTTGTTATATAGTTTGGGGAAAATCCATCATTTTTCTGGTCCTCAGTTCTTCATCTGTGAAACATACATCCTAACAGTACTCACCTCACAGGATGTCAGGGAGATTAAAAGGTATAATAGTGCCCTAGACATAGTAATTGTTCAAGAAAAGGCAAATGAACTACAGCAACCTCAGAGAAGACTCAGTTCTCCCAGGCTTGTCCATCCTCCAAAGCCCAGAGTCCTAGACAGTGCATTAAAACCTGTGCAATTTGTTTACTGTGTTGAATTATTATTCTCTTTTTCTTGCTGGGAGTGTAGGTTGTGGGGACAGTTGATGCTGTGGACATCTGGGCTCTGAAGGCATTTGACAATGCCCTATGACTGGGTTAGCAATGGATTGGGGGAAGTTGAGGGGGGTCGTCAAATCCAAAGCCAAGGTCATCCCAAAGAGACACTGGACTGTATGGACTAGACAGGTTGAGGCCCTGAACACCTGTATATGGTTTCCTGTGGAAGAGTAGGGAACCCCACGAGGCATAACAAAGAGGTTTGATCTTCACCTTGGCAACAGTGAACATCCACTAAGTTTCTAAGCAGGGAAAGGGGAGGATGGTCCTATGAAGGGCCTTTCTGCTCTGGTGGAAATACCTGTCTTGCTTAGACTCCTTCAGTGAGTGCTCAGTGCTGTCGAGGTGAAGATGGAATCCATTTGTCCTGGATCTTTTGGGGGCCCCCTCTTCTGTAGGAGGTTGTGAGCATAGGGAAGCACTCAGCAGTCTGTACTTTCTAGCTATGTGCATGTTACTGTATGAAACCTATACAGCACCTTCCTAATAGAGGAAAACACACCTTACTAAGAAGTAGAGCTGAGATCCAAATCTGGAAAATATTTTGGGGAGTCGAGGAGCTGGGACAGCACACAGAAGCATCAGATTCTGTCACTCAACAAACGTTGCTGTTTGGTCCACCATGGATTAATTTGCACTGATTTCCACCTTTAAAAATATGGTGTTGATGTAGTAAACATGTATTGGATCAGGTGTGGTGGCACATGCCTGTACTCTCAGCATTTGGAAGGGGCAGGTTAGAAGTTCGAAGCCATCCTTGGGTACATGGGGAGTTTGAGCCTAGTGTGGGTGATGTGACATTCTGCCAGAAAGGAAGGAAAGGGAGGGGGGAGGAAGGAGGAAAGAGAGAGACTAGTGTGCATTAGCGAGTTAGGGGGTACCCTCTTACATTTTATTTCATTTCACTTCCATGTATTCTTCAGACTAGGTGTTCAGCCTCCTTACTTTGGTCCTGACACTGAGCCAGTAACTCTGGGCCTCTCCAGGGCATGTGCCTTCCTTACCCCCAGGTGGCCTCTCTTAGCCAGTGGCACCCTCAGTACAAAGAAGTCTGGATGGAGCATATGCAGAGAGATTCTTCTAACTAGAAACTGACTACAAAAGAAGATTGAAAAGAGATTTCCCCTGAGCAACTCTGGGAAAAAAAATAAATAAATAAGTTTATAAATTCTCTAAAGCAATCCAGAAGTGACGGGAAAGGCAGTGAAGGGCGGGCTGCTCCTTGGTCCAGAAAATACACTCAGCCCACCAGCATCCTCCCATCACACAGTACTACCCTCTCAGACAGGACCTGAGCTGGTGGTCCCAGGGTTTGTTCACAGATTCAAGCCTCTTGTAACCTCATATCCAGTGGTTTGGTACAGACTTTCTGATGAGTCTTGCGATATATTACAGAGTTGGGAAGAGTCTCTGCTGCTCAAGCACTGTGCGGCTTGCGAACTCATTCCCATATGTGGCCCAGATGACAGCCAGGCTTCCTTCCTCCCCTGCCTGAGATCTAGATGTAGCTGCTGAGACCTTTGTTCATTTCACAATCTCCTCAGGTCTGAGAAAATTCCCAGTGAAGGGGGAGGGCTTCATCCTGGCTTCCAGGACAGCATTTCCTACGTCACTCGCCCCCATTCTACATCCAAACTCTGTGTGATTCCTGAATGCGTGACGTCACTGGAGATTTAAGGGCATATAGGGCAGTTTGCGATGGGCTCCGTCGTCCTCTGTCTGGGTCCCATCACTGCAGATTTAAGGGCATACAGGGCCTACAAAAGCGTTGCAGGACAGGCTCCAAAACTACAGAGAAACCCTGTCTCAAAAAAAAAACCATACAGGGCGTTTTGCAATGAATGGTCTCTGTCTTCCTCTGCCTGAATTCCCAGCTCCTTCTCCTTCTGGAGAATTCAAGGCTTAAGCACAGCAGAGCAATTCCTGCTGTCTGGAAATAGATTTCTAGGTCTTTGTCCCTCTCCTAAGAGCCTACAGCTCACCTGGAGGACCTAAGCTTCTCTTTCCAAAAAGAGAAAGATGTCATACCTCACTTCAACTTAGAGAATTGAGAACACATTTAAAGAGAGATGTTCCCAGCAACCAAAAGTAGACAATCAATCTGAGCTCAGAGCTAAAGATGGACATTTCGGGGATGTTTTGAGTTTTGTGTTTATTTAGAGGATAAATGTCCTTTCTAGGTAGAAATTTCCTCTGGGCCTTTTTTATATTTGTTGGTCTGTCTGTCTGTTTGTTTGAGACAGGGTCTTGCCATGTAGCTGAGGCCACCTGGAACTGTCAATCCTCCTGCAGCAGCCTAGAGTACTAGAGTTACAAGCATGCACCTGGCTTCCCCTCACTTTTTCACCATAAGCTGTTTGCCTCATAAAGTAATTCAAGCTGGTAAATTAAATAAGGGCAGACATTGAATGGAACCTGGTAGACACATAAACACTATAGAGGGGAAAAGTAAAGTCTTAAACTTCATTGTTTCGTCTACCATGGAACTTTATCTTGCCTCTTCACTCTCCCCTGAGGGCTAAAACTAAGGACAAGGCAGGCTGCCTGACTCCTTGGAAAATGTGGTGTGTGTGTGTGTATGTGTGTGTGTGTGTAACTCTTTCCACAAGAATGAATGTCAGTCTAAGCATGTCTCTGTGTCTGTTTGTATGTCATTGTGTGGTGATGCATGTCTGGTTGTCTGCACATGGCTAGCTCTACACGTCTATGTGTGTTTGCATTTGCCTGTCTGTGTGTCCAAGTGTCCCTCTGTCATCAGTGATGCTTCTGTGTCTTTCTGTATCAGATATAATCTATATCTCTCTTATTGAAGGACGGCAAAAGGAGGAGATGTTGTATTTTACCTGTGACATGTATGGCATGTAGATGTACAGGCGTGTATAGGAGCAAGGGTGCAGTGGGGCTCACAGAAGCCATAAGGGAAGGTACACACTGCCTCTGCAAAGCAGGTCATCTGCTTTCCTGGTTTTGTTTTCCATCCTCCCAATGGGCTCCAGACCCTTCTTGCAAACAAAGAGAGTTTAAAAATTGCAGCGCTTCCTGTGTTCCCAAATGTTCGGAAGGCTGCGATGAACTTGAACGCTGGCAGCTTGGATACCCAGCCCGGCTGCTGTAGCAGGAAACCACCAGCCCACTGGCTGCCACCACCCATTTATATAATATGCCCCAGAGGACGGAAACAAGGAGCAGCTGCAGGGCTCACTGCGCCCCAAACCAGGAGTTGGTGACGCACCTTCCATGGGAATGGAAAGCCTGCGTGAGGCACAGATGTGTGTGTCCTTTGAGGGCTTCCTCCAACTAGGTAAATGAGAAAATGCACTCTCTTTTTCTATTGCCATAATAGGCTGGCTGAGACCGGGTGATTTACAAAGTAAACAGGTTAAACCAGGTGATTTACAAAGTAAACAGGTTAAACCTGGTGATTTACAAAGTAAACAGGTTAATCCAGAGGCTGGTCTATTAGTTCCTTGTTGTTGTTACAAAATATCTGATAGAAGCAAGTTACTGAAGAAGAATTGATTTTGGCTCACAGTCCAGGGGATATGACCCATCACAGTGGGGAAGACATGGTGACTTCTGCCATGACAGAAGTTGGTAGCATCAGGCTACAACACAGACAAGCCTTGGATGGAATCAAGAAGAGGGTGTAATCTATGAGGCCCGCTCCCTCCCCAGAGATCCACATCCTCTAGTGAGGCCCCACCTTCTAATGGTTCCACCATCTTAAAAATTTGCACCACTGCTGTTCAAACACATGTGCCTATGGGGGACATCTTGCATTAAACAATAGCAACTGGGAAGTCCAGGCATGGTCTGGTGCTCGCCTGCCCTTTCTTGGAAAGCAGGTGGGCCAGGGGAGTGTGGCCAGTGGACTGAAGAGGCAGGGCTAATGGTGGCTCATGTTATAACTGACTCTCAGTTACTAACCTAGTCCCAAGAGAAACACTTTAATCCCCTAAGAACTTAATCTCTTCTCAGAAACTCCCAGCACAACCCATTGACAGGACCTACCATGAAAGCCTAAAACATGTGTTTGTTCTTATCACACAGGGAGGTGCTGCCCAGAAAATAGCCATCCCAGCTCCTCGTGTCTCCATGTCTCACTCTAGAGTCACAGTCAAACTACCCATGAGACAGCCCAGGCACCAAGCAGCAGGAGGTTGCTAGCTGGAGGTGCCAGATGTTAGCAACTGTTTAGAATGAGCCCAGAGATACCAAGAGGGTCCCCCAGCAAGTAAGCCAATAAATGTAGGCATTTCAATACCCTAATCACTTTAGGGAGGTGGGCAGGTGTCTCTCCATTAGCCATCAGCTCTGTCCTCCATAACACGAGGCCATTTCTGTGCACTGCCCAGGTATGGGTAACAGAGAGAAAGCCTCCCTCCCAGCCTTTGGGGGCACACACACACGTGCACACACACGGGGGGGGGAGAAGGGGAGACATGGGGGGGAGAGAGAGAGGAGAGACAGCGACAGAGACAGAGAGAGAGGAAGAGAGAGAAGACAGAAAGAGGATAGAGAGGGAGACACACACACAGAGAGAGAGAGAGAGAGAGAGAGAGAGAGAGAGAGAGAAGACAGAGAGTGAGGGAGACACACACACACAGAGAGAGAGAGAGAGAGAGAGAGAGAGAGAGAGAGAGAAGACAGAGAGTGAGGGAGACACACACAGAGAGAGAGAGAGAGAGAGAGAGAGAGAGAGAGAGAGAGAGAGAGAGAAGACAGAGAGTGAGGGAGACACAGAGAGAGAGAGAGAGAGAGAGAGAGAGAGAGAGGAGAGAGAGCAGCTTGCTCCACTCCCAGTACACCCACCCCAGGCCTCCCCCTAGTTGTTTGCAATGAGCAGGCACCTTTCCAAGCCTTGACTTCATACTGACCATCAAATCCCCAAGCCAGGGAGGGAGCGATGATGTCACCGTCCCTGTACTTGAGAAATACAACCATCAGTCTTAGAAGAGGTTGGCCTTGATTATGGCAAGGGCAGCTTCAGAGAAGGGGGGGGGGGCAGCTTTCATTCACAGAAATAGCAGTTATAAGGATATAGAAGGCTGCAGTGTCCTTGAAGTCAGGAATCACGGGACTCGTGCTAAGACATAAATGATTACTTTGAGCAGAATCTTCTCAGGGAGTCGAGGGAAACCCTTGAGGATAGGTGGGCCTCCTTCCCTGTTCTCCCACCCTGCTCTGCACATGTGGCCTCCCTGTGTCTCCCTCTGTGTAAGGATGTCACAGAGTCTCTCTGTTGGACTAAATTCCACGAAGGCAGGGCCAGCTCACTGATGTATCCCTGACACGGAGCTGAGAAATCAGTCAATGTGAACTGGAACAATGGGTGGGGCTGTAGCACACGTGGGTTCCAGGGATCTAGAGATGAACCCTGGTTTCTCACCTGCGCCTGCCTGGTAGCCAGGCTGGGTGGGTATGCTGAGTAGCTTGACATAAACTAGAGTCACATGAAGAGAGAGACCCTCAGTTGAGGAGTTGCCTCCAGCAGATGGTCCTGTGGGCAAGTCTGTGGAGTAATTTTCTTGATTAATGGCTGATGTCGCAGGTCCAGACCACTGTGGGCAGTACCACCCCTTGGCGGGTACCCTTGGGTTGTATAAGAAAGTAGGCTGAATCATCAAAGAAGCTTCTTCCTGCAACAGGTGAGAACAAACATTGAGACCCACAAGAGACATTGCACAGAGAGTGAGAGACCTTGGAAGACACAAGTCTAAATGGGGTGTCGCCAACAAATCCCTCCCCTCAGGGCTCAGGGAACCATGTGGAAGAAGAGGCAGGGAGAGCTCAAGAACTAGAGGGGATGGAGGATGCTAAGGAAACAAGGCCCTCTAAATCAAAATGAGCAAAGCTCATATGAACTCACAGAGACTGGAGCAACATTCACAGGGCTGCATGGGTCTGGACTCTTTGTATACATTATGGCTTCCAGTTTAGTACTGTTATGAGGTTCCCAAGTTATGCAGATAAGTGGGTCTCTGATTCTTGTACCTTCTCTTGGGCTCTTTTCTTACTGTTGCTTTGTCCTTATCCAGTTACTATGCGATAGCTTTTGTTTTATCTTATTTTGTTATATTTTTAATAGATGGATGAATGAAAACCTAGCCACTAGGGTAAAGGTTAACAACTGAACTGTCGTTCATACCTGCTGGGAGGGGGACAATTGGTTTTCTACAGTGGAGTGACACTGGGTACATCAGCCACTCCAGGGTCGCCTTATGTTCAGGAGTAGTGTGTAGCTGACATAAAATGGACTCTATGTTATTTGTGTGCTCTTATGTGATTAAAATTTGGTCAGGGTTTTTTATTGGGGGGGCTCTTTTTCTATTTGAGTGTTGTTTTGTTTCCTTGGTTTTGAGGGCTTGTAGTTTTACTTTGTTTGCTTGTTTGTTTTGAGAAAGAATTTAGAGTTGGGTAGGTAAGGAGGGGGACAGAATCTGCATTCATCTGTGGAAAGGGAAGAACAGGATCAAAACATTTAATTTTAAAATGTTTTCAATTAAAAAAATGGAAAAGAGAAAGAAAAGGAGGAAGGAAGGAAGGAAGGAAGGAAGGAAGGAAGGAAGGAAAAAAGGAAGGAAAAAAGGAAGGAAAAAAGGAAGGAAAAAAGGAAGGAAAAAAGGAAGGAAAAAAGGAAGGAAAAAAGGAAGGTAGAGAGGGAAAGTGAACAAATTATGATAAGCAAACCAGTAAGCACATTCCTCCATGGCTCCTACTTGAGTTCCTGCCCTGACATCCCCCAAGGATGAACTGTAACTGGAACGTGTAACTAAACAAACCCTTTCCTCCCCCAAGTTGTTCTGGTCAGTGTTTAATCGCAGCAAAAATCAAACCAGAGCAGTGGGGTAACAAAAGGGTCTTTGTATTGGCTACCATTCTATTGTTGTGATGAAACACCACAACCAAGGCAACTTATGGAAGGGTTTATTTGACTTCCTGTTCCAGAAAGATAAGATGGAGAGAGACCATGCCATCAACTAGAAGGCATGGTGGCAGGAGAAGGGACAGGAAGCTGGGAGTTTACATATCAACCATGAGCAGGAAGGGAAGAGAGCGCAAACTGGGAAGTGGCGAGAAATTTTTCATCTCAAAGCCTGGCCCTGGTGACATACTTCCTCCAGCAAGGCTGCACCACCTGAACCTCTCCAAACAATGCCACCAACTGATTTTTAAGTGCTCAAATGCCCAGCTTTGGGGGACATATCTTTAGACAGACTGCCACTGTGTGCTGGAGGGGGCGTGTTTGCATTTGCTCTTTGGCAGGCTTCTGCTTGTGGTTCCATTCACCCTTCTCCCACCAAGTACCCAGCCCAGCCCTGCCTTTACCGATTGCCCCATGGCCAAAGTGAAGGGTAGAAGAGAGGTCCCACTCTGGGGAAGGGCACTCATGAAAGACAGTCTCCTTCACAGCCCCTGGATCCCTGGCACTTAGTTGCAAAGTTAGTCAGTGATGACCAAAACACATGAGCAGGGACCATGGTTCTGTTTCCTCTTGTATATAAAACAGCAAAACCAAGGAGTTTTCAATGCTCTAAATCTTCCACAAGAACACCCCAGCTCACTTTAAGAAAAAGATGGGCAGAATAGTGAAGGCCTTTCATCCCAGCTACTCTGGAGTAGAGGCAGGGTTGAAAGTTCAAGGCCAGCCTGTGTAACTAAGCAAGACCTTGGATAGTGGCAATGTACTTGCTCAGCAACCATGAGGCCCTGCACTCACTTCTAAAAGACAGAAAGAGAAGAAGAATGGCAAGGAAGAAAGTGAAACAGAAGCCAAGGAGCCACCCTACCTGAGCTAAAGCTCTTCTCATACAGGGGGTACTCTGAACACAGCCCCCAGCAGCCCAGAACAAGGAGCCATCAGTGGTCAGAGCCTCGCTGTTTCTGCTCATCTGATTCTCCCAGCTTGGAGAGGTGGGTCTCCCTAAAATGAGAATGAGAGGGGAAAGAGGAAACCCAGCCCCACACCCTTCCCAGTTGGGTCTTTACACAGATAGGGAACTGAGAAAGATTTCTGCTAAGTGATGATTTTTTTTTTCTATTGAAGCCACAAATTTGAGACATTGGCATTGGGAAGACCCAGATAAGTCTGAGTGGGAGCACTCTTCAGGACAAAATGGGCTTTTCCAGCCTGCTGATTTTCCAAAGCTATTGACATAGCTGGACTAATCCAGCCTAGCTGTGCAGACTGTAAGCAAACAGGGCCTTTTATGGGGTTTGTCCCCATCCCAGTCATGTGCATACAGGGTTTGATCCAGCTTTTCTGTAGGGATGTCAGTGAAATGCCTGAAGCAAGCAGGTGGTGTGGAAGCCAATATTACCACCCTCAACTCCACCTGCAAGGTCCTGGTACCTTAGAACCTTCGTGAGGGCTTTAGTCGGGATCTTTGCTCTGCCACCTCTTAGCTAGGCCAAACATGAGTTTCTCAATTTTTCTGGGTCTCAGATCTATCCTCTTAAGTTGGCTATCATAGTAGAGATCTTGATGAGTCACTGGGTGTGATGAGTGAGTAGACCCTAAACTGTGCACAGGATGAGTGTGAGCCAGAAGCACAAAGAGATGCCCTGAGACTGACTCTCTGCCTGCTGGAGAAGAAAGACAGAAGTTACTCCAGCACTGTTGGGCCTCCAGTTAGAGAGAGCTGCTGAGAGCTGTCCCCTACCCGACCTGATGGCAAGTGACCCTTTCCTACCCAAGGTCAGGCATGAGAAGGAACTCATGATTCAGTCTGTACAATAATCTCCTTAGAGAAGAAAACTGAGGTGCAAGGTTGTGATCATGGCACTCTTTCCAGTTCAAATCCTTTATCCCCATGCATGGTGCTTTCATAGTTATTGTTAAAAAAGATTTAAGAAAAGGCAGAGAACACTTTGGAAATAAGAAAATGGAAGTGCAAGTTTAAAAAACAAAGCTTGGAAGTAGGCCTTCCCTCGGGGATAACAGGCTTTGATCTTTATAGGAATTTAATTCTCAAAGTCAATAGATTAATCCCTTTCCTTTTTTAAATGGGTCAATTTCAGAAGTAACAAGATTTAGCTACCAACATATAGTTAGGTAGACCAGTAATCTCAAACCTGCACCTGCATCAGCTGAGCATCCTGTTAAAATGTAGGACCTGAGTCCTCAAGCCGGAGTGTAAATGAGACATGTGGTTGTTGATCTACAGATTCTACAACCACACATTGAAAGGCAAAGATCTAGGACTAGAGATAACTCAGCCATGAAAATGCTCACCATGCAACAACAGGTCCTGAGTTCAAACCCCAGAATCCACATTTAAAGTGTTTGCAATCCTAGCACTGTAGAGGCAGAGGCAGGCAGCTAACTGGGGCTTGCTGACCAGTCTGCTTATCCTAACTAGGGAGCTCCAGGTCAAGGAGAGACTGTCTCCAAAAACAAGGTAGACCGCTAATGAGGAATGACATTTGAGGTTGACTTCTGGCCTCTACAAGTTCATGCACTGACATATATGCACAGACCCTTACATTCAAATGGGGAGAAAGAGACAGACAGAGAGAGCAAGAAGGAAAGAGAGCTCTAGACCTCAGGCATTCCTGAGAATGGTCCTGCAGAGAGAGGCTATCAAAAACAGGAATATCTGAAATGATAAACAAGATGTGCGTGAGGAAACACAGCCCACCTACCAATTCCCAGGCCATCACCAGGCCATCCCCCACACCATGTTTTTGCAGCTCTTCAACTCAGACCTGTTTTACCAGTGGGTATACTAAGTTTCAGAAAGGAACAACACTTTACAGATGGGGCCTCAGCTTCCTCTATCCCTAGGTTAGATAGAGATATCTTTGAACGCACTCAGATAGGTGAGCTAAAGGATTTTGGTCCATTCAGAGCCATCAGTTCCTCGAGTGTGAGCCTACTTTCTTGATGAGACCTCCCACTCCCAGTCATCTTTCCATGTGATGGGGACTCCACTCACAGTGCTGCCAGGGGTCTCCAAGTCCCAGTGGCTGAGATTGTCCTGTCTGGTGAATGATTTAGGGGCTTTGGCCATTATCCCTTGGTCCATTATGCGGTCACTGAATATTCAGTCCAGAAACCTTCAAAATGAAACAGGGAGCCCTTACTTGCTTGCCTGATTTAAAGGCATCTAGAAGGTTTTTTTCCCTAATGGAGGGAATCACACCATCCATCTAAAATGAGGAAACCCCACGCTAAGGAGCCAAGAGAAAGATGGAGACCTAAGTTTAAAGGGTTGACATATTAATGGTTTGTTTCTGCCCAGCCCTATTCCACTTGGAATTTAATTCAGAAGTCATGCCTCTCTGAAGCGTTGGAACTAAGAGGAAATGGCTTTGTCCTAGAGGAGACACCGGGGTGATCTCACTTCCATTCCCTCCAGCCTGTAGACAGTTATGGAGAGGCTGCTCTAGGCTGGGTCAGACCTGGGCTGGCTCATTCATCTGGCAGGGATCTGTTGGTGTTGAGAAAGCCTCTGCTTCCCTGGGTTTTTCTATTCATAGAGAGCCAGCTGCCATCAGGCAGCTTGTCTGAACGAGGAGGGGCTCAGAGGCAGGACAAGATGTCACACTTGGTCTGGCCAGTGGGTAATTCTCATGAACCTATCATCACAAGGCATCACCTATTCTCTAGGGTTCAAGCCTTGAACCTGTCATTGTCCTGTCTCAGTGGTAGCCAGGAGGACAGGACTATAGCCTCAAGTCCAGTGGGGAATTGCCTGTTCTAAAATTTATTTATATTGGAGACGTGATGATGTAAGGATACACTAGGAGCTTCATGCCTCCATCCTAAGCTGTGGACACCACCTCAGCACAACCTGGGGACAATGTGAAGTAGACAGCAAGCTGCCAACACTCAGCCTACAGGCCTCAGCTGGATCCTTCATCTGTTCCCAGACCTTCCTTACTCCTACCCATTACTGCTACCTTCCTGCTAATCAGTATTCTGGGTGCCCTGTCCTGAGTGAAAACTGAATAGTATCAGCTCTGTCTGGTGCCTACCACCTGCAGGTTGCAGCCTGAGCCACTGAGTCAATTTTTTTGGTTTGGCTTCATGCCCTGTGGTCACCCACTCCATCATTTATACTCCTACCTAGCTATGATATTCATTCTGGGACTTTGGGGGTCCACACTGAGTGAGAGAGACCCTGAAAGAAATGGTCTGTGAGAGTGGAGAGATAGCTCAGTTGGTACAATGCTTGTCACACATGCATAAGGACCTGATTCCAAGCATCATAGTAAAAAAGCTAAACGTGATGGCACACACAATGTTTGAGTTGAGGATACAGAGACAAGATGATCCCTAATGCTCACTGGCCAGCCAGTCTGGCCAAATTTGTGAGTTCCAGATTCAATGAGAGACCCTGTCTCAAAAAATAAGGTGGAGAGAGATTAAGGAAGATATTTTCCATGTGCACACGTGTACATACACAAACATGAACACACACATACACACATAAAATGACTTGTGATGGAAATGGTCAAAGACACACATGAACACAAAGTAGCCCCCCGCACTATGCCTGTGCCCCTGCTCAGCTCCAGTTCAGACCCCGTCTGTGACCACGCCAGACTCACTTCCACATCCAGACCGCATGGGATTATTTTAAAGAAAGCTCAAGACGTTCTGTCCTTTCATCTGAAAACACTTCAACATGTGTTCCTGAAAGAAGAAGCGAAGACTTCATTTTTGGAAACTCTAGGTTTGGGGAGGCAGGGAGGCGGGCAGCCAAAACAAAGTAACCAAATTTGTGGTTTGGTTTAAATGTGTACATTTTATAATGTACACATAAACTGATATTTTTAGCATAAACCCCCTGAGCATGCAGAGAACGCAGTGACTCTGTGTCTATCCTCATTTAGAGAGAGCAGTAACAAAGCGAGATTTTCACTAGGCGTAGATACTGGCTAGCCTCTCCCTTGCAGGATTTTCCCATAGTTGACTCTGATGATCGTTCCTGAACTTTCTGAAATTTTGACTTTTGTGTCATTTCCTCATGGATACATCTGCCTGGAATGGCCCTTTCTTTATTAGGCAAACTGACTCTATCTGCAAAACCTAGAGTCCAAATGCCACCTTGCTTGTTGTCTGTGATAACCTCTTCAATACTCCTTTCCTCTTGAAGTAGCCAGCGGACTATGTAGCTGAGTTGAAATCATTCTTGTGTGATCCACTGCCCCCTTCATCCCATGATTCTCTATAGAGTGGGGTCTGGGTCATTCCTATGACTCAGGCCAGTGTGAGAAACAGTTCAGTTTTCAAGCATGGATTTGGCTTCAGCATCAGCTGAACAATTGTTTAATTAGGTCTTAGGGTTCTGGTTCATGAGTCAGAAGTAGCAACGCTGTGATGGGGTTCGTGGGAATTAAGTGGGGTGTGTCTATTATAAGGCCACAGCAAAACACAGCTGGCCACCAGGAGACACAGAATAGATATGGCTTCTCGAATCAGACATCCTCTTAAAATGTTCATTAACCAGAGACCTGTCTCACCCTTTAGCATAGGCCCTAGCCTCTGCCTGGGTCTTGGTCGTCTCCTACCTATGAAAGACACTGAAAGGTAGCCTCAGCATTTATAGTATAAGAGGCCATGCCCAAGTGGGTGGGTAACTTAAAGGCTACTTGCTGAAGGATTTCCTGCAGCAGGACTGTAACTCATCAGCAGATTCTTGCCTAGCATATATGAAATCCCTGAATTGAGCCTCAACATCACCAAATATTGAGCCGGGCATGTTACATGACTGGGAAAATGGACGCAGGAGGTGTCCAAGGCCAACCTGGCCTCAATGGGACTCAGAGACCTTCTCTAAAATAAATAAATAAATAAATAAAACTTTAAAACAATGTCCATTAGCTGGAATGGATGGTAAGGTTGGGGTGTTTGGGTTGATCTTCAGGGAATGCCATTTCTGTTGCCCACAGAGAACTATGTGGGGTCCAAATCCAAACGTGTGTGGTTCACATGCAGACACAGATCCCACAACAATGGTGTGCTGGTGTGTACTTCATTTCTTTTACAGACAAAGCACCTGGGAGGCGAGGGGGTCTTAGTTAGGGTTACTATTGCTGTGATGAAACATCCATGACCATGGAGACCCTTATGAAAAAAAAATGTAACTGGGGCTGGCTTATTACATTCAGAGGTCCATTATCATCATGGAGGAGAATCATCGTGGTGTGCAGGCAGACATGGTGCTGGAGAGGCAGCTGAGAGTCCCCTCATCTGATCCATAGGCAGCAGAAAGAGAATGGCACGCTGACCTGGCTTGAGCATTGGAAACCTCAAAGCCCACCTCCAGTGACACACTTTCTCCAACAAAGCCACACCTCCTACAACAAGACCACCACTTCTAATAGTGCCACGCCCAGAGAGCCTAGAGGGGCCATTTTCATTCAAACCAACCAAGGAGGCTAAGAAACCTTCCTAAGGAGACTCCTGTGGGAAGACAGGGCGCATGTGTGGTATAGGTAGACCATGGCTAAAGAAAAAATAATTTAAATGTAAATAAAAGGAAAGGACAGGAAGAAGGCGAAGGGAGAGGAAAGAACCGTGGGCAGCCCAGAAGTTTGGGGATCCTGAGACGGCCTATCTTCAGGAGCATGAAGGTGGTCTCCTGTATCCTGCCCCTTCAGGATCATTTGGCTCCTCCCCCAGACAAACTCTTCCTCTGAGGATGTCCTCTGCATGTGAGCAGCACCTAGAGAGTCCCTGAGGTGGTAAGGGTAGTATCCTGACAGCCTGAGCCTGCTGTGAACCCTAATCTCACAGAGGCAAGAAGAACAAGGAGAGCTTGTCTGCGGGCAGATGCTGCCAGCCTGTAGGTTTGCTTCTGGCCATTGCGTTTCTCAGGGGAACAGGAAATGTAAGAGAAAGGAATGCTTGCTTGTCGGTAGGCATGATCAGTTTAATTATTCCAAATTTGCTCCCAGTATTTTTCCAAGACACTAAAAGCAGTGAGAGGTAGGATGAGACAGAGGCAGAATTATCAGAGCAGAGAGACCATAGGCACTCAGAAAACACCTCCTAGGCCTTCCTGAGTGCCAACCCTGGGCCTGGTTAGCGTAAGAATTAGGGAAGGCAGGGGAGGTGACATGCCTATCTTAGGCAACCAGGTGCATGGCAGGACAAGTGACTGAAGATGTTTGTGATTTCTGTTTGTGATTGGATGTCAGCACAGTGGCTATGAGGTTAAGTCTGAGGTGTCTGCTGGACTTCTTGGGCCAGATCTGTACCTTAGGACAGTCCTCAAGTCTCAACCACAATCGATAACAGACATAGACTCCTCAATTGTGGCTCCCCTTTCCTGCATGACTCTAACCAGAACAGTGTGTGATCATATGATGAGGGAGGGAGCTTAAGCAGCAGAGAAGGCCCTGGTTTGAGCTCTTCCACAACCCAGTCTTGCAAGCTAGCCAGGCCCCACATAACTAGTTAGAACCCCCTCCAAAGACCAACTTGGCACCCCCTCTTAAAGGTCCTGATGCTTCAACACAAAGCTAGAGACAAGGCTTCCCCCATGAACCCTTGGAGACACACTCAAGCGGTGATGGGGAAGCTCAGCCAATCACATTTGGCTAGGGTGTGGCCGCTTGGGGCGACGGAAGAAGGACCTGGGCATCCAGGTGTCCGCCTCTTGTTTTGTATTCATTTTATTTTTATTTTTTATTTTAAAATATTTATTTTTATTTTTTTATTTATTTTTTAATTATTAAAGATTTCTGCCTCCTCTCCACCACCGCCTCCCATTTCCCTCCTCCCTCCCCCTCCCCTAATCAAGTCCCCCTCCCTCATCAGCCCAAAGAGCAGTCAGGGTTCCCTGCCCTGTGGGAAGTCCAAGGACCTCCCACCTCCTTCCAGGTCTAGTAAGGTGAGCATTCGGCTGTGCGTGATTCTCGCTGGATCCCAGTCGTGTGAATTTCTCTTGTTCCCAATTATTAAAATTATATTCCTTGTTTTTGAGCTGGTCTGGTTAATTCTGACTACCGGTCGACCATGCCCTTCAAAGCCATAGCAATGTTCAGCAAGGATGCAATTCTTCTCATGTTTAAATCTCCATTACACAGAGTATAGAGGGAATGCCTTGGGTAGGAAGCTGCATAGACCATCCCCAAGCACCCACTGTAGAGTTTTAGTTCCAGCTTCAGTGTGAGGATGTCATTGATAGAATGCTGGCCTTGGCTAAGCCTGTTGGACTCCGATCTTCCCAAGGGAACACCCTGCAAGAACACAGGGCCGCCCCACTTATTTTAGCTTATTTGGGTACTATTGAGCAAGGCTTTATCAGGGTGGAGAATCTCTTTTCAAAGATGGATCTGTCCCCTTTCTAACAGGATGTCAGGCCTCTTGCCATGGGGCAGTGCTGAACTCTGGAGTGTCTGGGGCCATGGGACCAGGAAAAGGGTCCCTGAGAAGCCATCCCCAAGGAAACTAAATAAAGCTATTGTTGTGAAAGGAAGAGAAAAAATAGCCTAGCCAACAAGATGTTTTCTGTCCTCTGTGACCTGTCTGTGTTTGGGGAGGGGCTGACTTGTGGCAAATGGATAGAAATAGGAACAGCCCTTGGGATCCATAGACACAGTATGGAGGGGAAGGAACATGGCAGAAGAAATAAGCAGCCTTGGGGTAGTGCTGAGTGGCTTGTTCTCTATCTATAGTGGTGAGGAAAGAGAGAAGCTAAGGCACATTGCACAAGAGGTCCCTGGTTCTACACCTGGCTGGAAAACCATCTTAGTCAGAGATGTCATTTTCATGGGCGGACTCTTTACATGATTCAGGACTTTCATTTCTGGAGATCAAATGACTTGCTACAGAAACCTATTACAATGTCTCCAAATTCTGCATATCTCCCCTTAAAAAACTCCAAGTCTAGCCCCTTGGAGATGAAATATAGTTCAAAGGACATGTGAGCAAAGTGTTTAGTGGGATTTGGTTTGCAGTAGCAGGGAAGGAGGGGGAGAAAGAGATGGAGAGAGAGAACCATATACATCTTAGCTCATCCCCAGGAAAGTGGCTCAAGTATTGCAGGACAGATGTGGTGTGGGACAATGGTCTGTATTCAGTCACTTATATTTTAAATAAACACTGATTGGCCAGTAGCCAGGCAGGAAGTATAGGTGGGACAACCAGACAGGAAGTAGAGGCGGGTCAATGAGAACAGGAGAATTCTAGGAAGAGGAAAGCTTGGTCTGCAGTCCTGACCCAGCCACAGAAGAAGCAAGATGTGACTGCCCCTCCAAATAAGGTACCAAGCCACGTGGCTAACATAGACAAGAATAATGGGCTAATATAGGTTATAAGAGTTAATAAGAAGCCTGAGCTAATGGGCCAATCAGTTTATAACTAATGTAGACCTCTGTGTGATTTCTTTGGGACATAATGATTGTGGGAACCAGGCAGGACAGAAACCTCAGACAACTCAGATGTGCATGGAATATGGTTCAGCTATTGTGATGACCATGTAAGGACTGCACCTGTCACGATGGAAGGAGTATGCTGATATAATATGCGGAGTTTTAAGAGTGGGCAGAGGTGTAGTTCAGTGGAAAAGCAGGCCCTGGGCTCCATCTCCAGCATTGTAAACACAAGTGAAAAAAAAAGATACTTTTAAAACAAAATAAACACAACACCAACTATTTATGTGCAACAAGCATGTAAAAAGACATATGTGTGAGCAAGAGGCAAAAGCACCCAGGCAGGGGAGACTGGTCACCTAAGCTAGAAAAGGCATGAACAACAGATGCCAGGAAAATATATGACAAAGACAGAAAGGTGGGCTGAGAAGATGGTGAAGTTCTTGCTGCATAAGCGTGAGAAACTGAGTTCGGATCCCTATCCTCCACATAAAATCCTGAGTGTAGCAGCAGGTGCCTGTAGTCCCAGCACTGGCAAATGGAAGCATGATGTGGGATTCCCCTCTGTATGCTGTAAATACCATTGGTTAATAAAGAAAATGGGCCTATAGCAGAGCTGTATGGGAACAGAGCTAGACAGGGAAAACTAAACTGAATGCTGGGAGGGAAAAGGCGGAGTCAGAGAGAAGCCATGTAGCCCCACTGGAGCCAGATGGAACTTTACCCAGTAAGCCACAGCCACATGGTGATACACAGATTAATAGAAATGGGTTAAATTAATATGTAAGAGTTAGCCAATAAGAAGCTAGAGCGAATGGGCCAAGCTGTGATTTAATTAATACAGTTTCTGTGTGATTATTTCGTGTCTAAGCTAGCTGGGCTGCAGGGAAGAACAAGCGGCTCCCTCCTCCAATACCACAGTCCTTGGTTCTGGGTATATATGTGGTAAAGCAGAACAACATAAAAGAAGGTCTGCCCTCCAAAGACACACCCCTATGACCCACTTCCTCTCCCTAGGTCCAATTCATCTTGCCACTGCCTTAGGTTATATCTTTCAAAGTCTGAATCCATCAATAGATTAACCATCGCTTAATTAACCCTTGCAATCTAAATGATTGACAATGCCCTCACAGACACACCAGAGAGCTGTGCTTTACTGATTTCTTCGGTGTCTCTCAATCCATTCAAGTTCATTACCAGTGCTAACCATCACAAAGTCTTGACACTGGAATTACCCAACTTGGAGCACCCAGACAGCGTTCCTCCTGGTGTAGTCATGATTCCCTTGGGTTATGATTTCATCTTGTTCCAGCCCAGATCAGCTGGCACTGTGGACCCAGAGACTCTAATCTCCTTTTCCATCACCCAGTTTTCCTAAACCTCTCCCTCTTCCTTCCAGAGTTAGTGCCTCCCTCCCTCTGGTGATATGACTGTTGCACCCCCATGAACTCACAGGAGCAGTGGTTACTAAGCAAAGCCTGTACAAGACTAGCCCATCAGCCTCCATCATGGATGGGGAGAGGCTCAAAAGGCCCCACCCTTCCCTAAGGGGCTGTAGGCAGTTAAAAGTTGATGATGGGAGAATCCTATTCCTCAGTGGTGCAGCCAATGGTGAGCCTTGTTCAAATAAATGGCTCCCCCACCCGTGCTCTTACAGGCAACCCTGGTTACAAGCAAATAAAGACATGGAAGAAGGTGAAGGACTTGAGGGGAGAAAGAGGTAGATTTAAAAAGGGGGGGGGATAGTCAAAGTACATGTGTGTGTGTATGAAATAGTAAAAGAATATGTTTTTAAAGCACAAAAGCTGAAGTTTAAAGATCCACAATGTTTGTTAGAAATTATATGGTGTTAAGGTTATGAATAGATGCAGGGGAAGAATAAATACAGAATCTGCGCACTGGTTCCCTCTAGGGTGGGAGGGAACGGCTTACATCAAGGAAAGAATCATATCATGGTTTTCAATTGCTTGGGCAGTGTTTTGTTTCATCAACATGATGGCCCAAAGCTGCTCTTGAAGTCTGTTTCAGATGGGAATTATTTTATAACTGTTAAACCAACAAATAATAACCACCAGAAACACTCTCACTGCTTATTATCAGGTACAAAGAGCGGGAAACAAAACTGGATGTGCACTGTGCTCCCAGTTTCATAAAAAAACAGAACAAATAAAAAGCAACTATAGGCTTTTTTTTTTCCTCAGACCAGCAGACGAGAAGTCTGGGACAACTGTTATTGCCCTTTTGTATACTTAATAAGTTATTGCAATTTATTTCCTAACTTTTCCACTGACTGAATATTGCTTTTGGTATCAAAATCAAATGTTACTTCTTTATTTAAAAAGATAAACTGGTTCACCTTGAGTACAGGAGCATGGTAATATTTAGGCTGAAATGGGTGGGGGGGGGAGAATTATCCAAACTGAGCTTGGGGATTACAGAATCCACTTGAAGTCCTCAGCTCTCAGCTGGCAAAATTTTCTTATCTGTAAAATGCTTAAATAATAATAACAACAATAATAATAATACTGAGTACCTCTCCAGATTGCCTCAAGTGGCATTATGGGAGTATAATGAGATGATGTATACCTTGCTGTTTTTTTTCCTCTCTCATTGTTAGGACAAAACACTTGAAATAGACACATAATGGAGGAAGGATTTATTGTGGTTCACCATTTCCTTGGGTCAGTCCATCATGGGGAGGGAGTGTTGCCATGGTTCCCAACTTTGTGGAGAGGGAACAGAGTGGTACTCAGATAGTAAGGGGCTGGGGCAGGACGTAGTTCCCAAGAACAAGGGTGTTGTCCTCCAACAAGAGCCCACCGCTGATGTTTTACCAGCTCCCAACAGTGCCATTATCCTGCTTTGAGTCCACCAAGGTCATCCATTGACCTTGATCAATTAGTCCACCATTGATCATCCATTAGGTCAAGGTCTCACGGTCTAGTCACCTCTGGAAACACACTCACAAACCACACTCAGAAGTGTGCTCCATTCATCTCTTAGGTTTGTCTTAATACAATCAAGTTTGCACCTAAGTTCGTTTGGTGGTTGTGATCCACAGATGATCACTGGGCAAGACAACCAAGGGGAAAAAATGAGCTCCCCAGGGACAAGTGCATTGCTGGGAACACCCCAGGACAGGGTGACAGACTATCTGTACAGCCTAGAGAAGGGGATGTGATGGCCCCTGTTGCGGGACAGCATGATCCAAAAGGAAGAGACTGACATCATTGCTATGTGGCAAGGAGAGATAAACTTTGACCTCAAGCAAACCAGAATAGACTCCTACAAACCAAGCAAACACCCTCCAGATGACGTAGGAATGACATGAAAGGGACAAATCAAAGCGCAGATGTGAGCATTGGTTTCCTCTCCGTCTCTCCTCCCGGCACTCTTTATTTGTATCAAAGGGAGAGAGGCCCACATCCCTCCAGAAAATGATGCTGGCAGAACAGATTGAAGCACAGATTCTGTATTCAGCCTTGTGTTGGCATTAGAAATGTCTGAGAAATGTCTGAGAGACTGGCAATGTAACAGGGCACCAGGCAGGCAAGGACAGTTGCCTGGAAAACAGTGCAATGCTACAAAGAAGCCACTGTCGTGAGGCTATTTAGCACAGTGCCTATAGGACATAACTGATAAATGCTAGCAGCAGAGTGGCCTTGAACTCCTGCAGTGCCCGAAAGAAAGGTAGGAGTTGTAAGGAGACTTGCTAGGCACCTGGAGTATTATGGGAGGCAGAAGTGTGCCAGGAAAATGAAGCTGCCATCCTCTGAACTCAAAGCTTCAGAATTCCTGACATGGGACTGGAGATGCCTCAGCGGTTAAGAGCATTGATTGTTCTTCCGGAGGACCTGGATTCGATCCCCAGCATCTACAAGGCAACCCAGAAACTTCTGTAACTACAGTTCTTCAGGACCCAATGCCCTCTTCTGGCTTCCATGGGCACCAGGCACACGTGCAGTACACATACATACATGTGGGCAAAGCACTCATGAACATAAACTAGGAAAGAATTCCTGCCAATTTCATGACCATCCCATTGTGTGAACACTGGTATCGTCCCCATTTTGCCTGCATCTGCACTAGGGTAAAGCCAGACTTTTATTATTTTTTTATTTTTTATTATTAATTTTTTTTCGAGTCAGGGTTTCTCTGTAGCTCTGGAGCCTGTCCTAGAACTAGTTCTTTTAGAGCAAGCTGGTGTCGAACTCACAGAGATCCTCCTGCCTCTGCCTCCCAGGTGTTGGGATTGAAGGTGTGCACCACCACTGCCTGGAAAGTCAGAATTTTAAATCAGTTGTCTGGAACACCTCTATCTCTACAGACTGTTGGGTGCTCCCAGGCAAGCTGGTTCTGAGAGCCCAGATGTACACAGGTGTTCTGGAGCACAGGTTGAACACCTGCAGAGCTTTCTGTGGGGATCCCTGACAACATTCTGTGAGTGAACCTTCCTACAGAACAGACAGCCCAGAGCCTCCCGCGGCAATGCTCTGAGAGTAATAATGAGTGATTTCCTCTTGTGTCTTTCAGCTCACAGCGCCGCACTTCCCCGTGGTGATCAAGCTGGGACATGCCCATGCTGGCATGGGAAAGGTAAGATATGAGAAGACCTTTGCATACAGTCAATATAGCCACCTCTCCCCAGACTACCTGATGCCCCTTTCCCAATGGTACAGCCCTCAGAACTCCCTCAGACTACGTGCTGCCCCTCCTGCACTGGTGCAGACCCCCAGAACTCCCCCAGACTACCTGCTGCCCCTCCTGCACTGGTACAGCCCTCAGGACTCCCCCAGACTGTCTGCTGCCCTTCCCCACTGGCACAGTCTCCGAAAGAGAGTGTTAGAAGTAATCTACAATCCACCTCCCTCTGCTCCCAGCTGACTCCCCAAAGCTTACACTGTCTCTCTCCTCAGCCTGAGCTGTGAACATCACCTTGAATTGATAACTTACAGTTCTCCACGGTTATAACTTAAGAGACATGAAGGAAAAACGTTTGTTAACAATGACTCTTTTGTGTCAAGTAGCTATTATCTTCGAGTGCTATAAGCTCCTGTCCTATTTGTCCCTTTATCACCTGCTGGGCTAGCACCATCGAAGTGCAAACAGGACTCCCAGCAGGAGCCCTGGAGTCAGCAGGCTTCTGCCAAACTAAACAAAGTACTTTAAACAATCACAGATGACATCCAGGGCAGCTGTACTGGTCAGCCTCTCAGTTGTAAGTCTCAAAGCTAAACTTGGTTTTGGACCCCTGACTGAGGTCTCTCTTCCCAGCATCATATCCCCTGGGAGATAGCTTGGGTTCATGTACCTACCTCCCATGAGAGGAGAGAGAGATGGGTGGGCCCAGACGAGAGGAAAATCCAATCCTAGAGTTGTGTGCAGTGGGGAGCTATAGCAAGATAGCTCTTGGGCCTCAGCAAGAACTAAATGACAAGGGGGGAGGAGTCTTGCCTTGACCAACTTAGACAGCTGTACAATTCTTCACTTTATGTCTATATTCTTCTCTACCTGCCAGACTGCCGCCCGGATCCCTTCCTACCTGTGCTCTTCCCATTCAGGTGGCATAAGGAAAGGGTCAAAGGTTTAGGGTGAGGCAGGGCAGGGTGGGGCAAGTTCTAAACCAGCCCCTTTGGGTTTCTTCATCTGTTAGATGGTGGTTCTAATGAACAGCCTCTAAAGTGAGTCTTTCTGTGCGCGACAGCCTACTGTCCATGTGACAAAATGTGTAGAAAATCAGCTTCTAGGAAGTTTGCTTGTCTGTCTGTCTGTCTATTTCTGCCTGTTTCTGAGTTTTTGATTCATGACCACTTGGCCCTGTTTGGGGGCCTATGCTGGCACAGTTTACCGCAGCAGAGAGGGTGTGTTGAATTCAAACTGTTCTTGTCAAGGCAGCTGAAGGAATGAGAGTAACAAAGCTACTGCCCTTCAAACCCTTTAGGCTATGAATTCATTGATGAGATCTGAACCTTCCTGACCCAATCCCCCCTCCCGAGCCTCTGGTTCTAAATTGCTGCAGTGGGGACACACACTTAACACTTGTGTTTGGGGAGGGGGGTTAATATCCAAACCATGTACTTCTGTCCAGACTCCTTGGAACATCCACAGGATAAAGAAAGGAACGTTTGCTTCTTTTCCCATTTCTGTATCCCAGGACCTGGGATAGGTGTAAGTTTAAGGGCAGCAGGAAGGCAGCCTTGGTGGTTGGAACTGAGGGACACCACAAGGTCACAGCAAGCAACAGAGGTTTATTTGGGTCCCGCAGAGGCCGGCCTCTGAGGGGGAGCAGGAGGAGTGGGGGTCAGGAGGGGCTTTCCTTTTATTACTTAGGGAGAGTGCTCTACTTGGTAACTGTGGTAGCTACATCAGTTTGGCTGCTGCTGCTGACTTGTCCTGCTAGGTCTCTGGGAGCAGGCAGAGTAAATGTCTGAATGCTAATAATGGGGCCTGGTGGATGGGTGAACCCTCCTCTAGAAGCCTATCCCTTCTTTGCCCACTCCTTCATCAACATCTGGGTGGAAAGCTCCCTCCCCATGGTACCCAATGGTCTTCATGCTAATCCATGCTAATTCTTCTGTCCTGAATTGATGTCTCTACATCACTTAAACTTTCTGAGCATCCCTTCTTTTCCTCCGACTTTTTCCCTAGTGGTCTCTGATTCAGGTTCTTCTCCTGGCTTTCTTCCTCTGTTTCGTTGATTCTGTCTCCAGTCTCTTTAAAGGACAAACTCTCCTGCGCCATCCCGACCATGGCCGCGCCATAAGCACACTGTTATCTCTCACAAGCTCCCTCAGCTTCGGCTGTCATCCTCATGTCAATAGCCTCCTGAGTCATATTTCCTATATCTCCAATTACCTCCTGTCTTTTGTTACCTTGTCTCCATGGTAACATACCAAACAATGTCCATTATCTCCCCCCCCTCCCATTCTTATTCCTCCTCTCCTGTGACTTCCATATCTGGAGCAGAAACCTGTCATTCCGTTATCTCAAAACCGAAACCAAAGGGTGAGGGTAGCTCAGGGGTAGAGTGCTTGACTAGCACATCCCAGCCCCGGGGTGATCTTCCATCTCCAACACAAACAACTCAGGAACATATGAGTCATCTCCACCTTCTCCATGTCCAAAGAGCCACCAAGTTCTTGTCACCTGAGCCTGTTTCTCTCTTTGCCCCTTGCCCTCTGTCTACCATTACCATCCTGAGCAACTCTGGTAAAGTCAGAGAGTTCCCAAGGACTTAATTATATCACTAAAGCCTAAAATAAGCGCCAAGTGGAAATAAGGAAGGGCCTAGAGAGTTGAATGCCATGCGTCAGCAAGAGGGATGTCCCAAAGGTCAAGAAGTCAATCTCCAAACTGAGAAGGTGACATAGACCAAAGTAAACATGGGTTTTCAAGAATGCTGACAGAGAGGAAAGGGGGCTCTTCCCCGTAGATGTGAAAATAATGTCACATGCTGGGTGTAAGTATTAGGAGAAACTTTGAAGTTGTATCTCAGTTCATGGACAAGGGAGCACTTAGTGGATAGTAGCTGTCCATAGAATGAAGGATTCCTGACCTGTTCTGAGGACCCCAAACCCAATTGAAGTTAACAGGAGAGAGATGACTGAACAGCTCCAGAGACTACAAGTTCTTATCCCTTGACTGCAAGTTCAGGATGAGTCAAACAAGTGTCAAGTTGCCAAAACCATCAGCAAATGCCAAATATGCATGGGTTCCACTCACTCTATCATCTGTTGAGAAAATGAAATGTATAACCACCAGAATAGCTAACAATGAAACAATTGGTAACACCAAGTGTTGACAAGGACACAGAACCTATTGTCTACAAAGCTGAAGACAAAGGAGTTCTTTGGACGTATCTATTTCTAAATGCATCATACACAAACCAAAGCAGTTGCTTTTGGTAGCTTTGATGTTAATTTTCCAAAACTCCTCTGTCAGCAGTAGACAAAAATCACAGTGTGTTCATGCAAGCAGGATATTTTGGCAATACCAGCAAGCTAAGCTACATGTACAGCATGCATGAACCTCATGCACACACCACGAACAGAACTAAGTCAGAAACCAAGGGGTGCTGATTTAGATAATTTCACTCACGTAAAGGTGAAAGCTCTTAGGAAGCTATAGGTTCCCTGGGATATTTTCAGGTGATAAAACGTCCAGGAAACCCAAGAAAGGCAGATCTGGAGATCAGTAGTTGAATCTTTACCCAACCCGCACAAGGCCCCAGTTCATCTCCAGCATTGCAAACAAACAAGTCAGGGTAGAAGTCACCTTCAGGGTGGAAGACAAGTGATACCTGAGCCGAGGTGGAAATGGGCACCATTCTTGACTTGGTTGATCCTACAGGGATGTTTGTTTTGTAACTACTCACATAACTGCCCTTTGTGTTGTGTGTCCTTTTCCATAGTTTGTTACATTTTGGAATAAGGTCTTACAATGTAACCAGCTTGGAGGATAGAGACATAAACCATGATCTCCAGAGTGAAGGATGAGTGCACAGCTAGAATATTGACAGGTTGGTCAGTAATGAACAACTAATGAAAGGGAGAGCTGTCTAGTGTAGGAGGACTAGGGGCACTGTAAGCAGCACTCTCTAAAGCATCGGGCATGGACAAGGACACTTAGACCTGGAGGACGCTATATTCATCTAGTAGGCAAGGCAGAGAACAGGCACAGTCAGGCTTCAAGGAGCAACTTTGTAGCAATCAGAAGGCTGAGGCAGACACCAGGGACGGTCAGGCTTCAAGGAGCAACTTTGTAGCAATCAGAAGGCTGAAGCAGAGAACACAGACAGTCAGGCTTCAAAGAGCAACTTTGTAGCAATCAGAAGGCTGAGGCAGAGACCGAGGTCAGTCAGGCTTCAAGGAGCAACTTTGTAGCAATATCAGAAGACTGGAAAGCCCTCCCTCATCAACAGAAGATTCTTACCATTACCCAGGCTGTGTCTTAACCTCAGACACTGGACCCCTAAGATTGAGACTAATATGTAGGTGCAAAGAGTTTGAAGATAGTTTCTGTGTCTCACAGGTAACTCCCAGTGTAGATACCATAATCCCAAATATGAGGGTTCAAGACTATAATCCCCAAACCCAGGATACTGAAGCAGGAGGGTCGCTACGAGTTAGAGACTACATAGTTTAGCCTACTGCATACCTAGTTGGTCTATTTAGTGGGACATTTCTCAGAAACAAACAAAAAATGGCCCTATATTGTTCACTGATGAATTTCTTATAGTTTTAATCAATTGAAAAGAATAGCACAATGTATCACATCCATGATGGCTCATATTCCTTGTCAGCTTGGTGAGATTTAGAATTGTCATGGAAAATACAGCTCTAGATGTGTCTGTGAGGGGGGTCTCCAGAAAGGTTTACCTAGAAACAGAGACTTGCCCCTGGGAGTGAGTGCACCTTCCCTTGGGCTGGGGTCCCACACTGAATAAAAAGCAGGAAGTCAATTAAACAGTCAATTAAGCAGCCATTTCTCTCTGCCTCCTGACTGTGACCAGCTGTGTCAAGCTCCTGCGACCGTGACCTCCCTGCTGTGCGCCAGCATCAGCCCTTCCCTGCTGGTGTAGATGATGTCGGTCATTTTGCCACAGCAATGGGAACATTAACTATGACACCATCAGCATTGGAAAACAAGTTCAAGGCATCAATTGGAGAGGCTGAGGCAGATGGGTGGGTTGAGCTCAGGAATTAGAGGCACGAGCCTAGGAAACATAGTGAGACTTTTTTTTCCCCAGCAAACCAAGAGTCGAGTCTAAGTCCCAAAGGTGGCATGGGGGAATGCACGTGGTGTATTTCATGAGGTTCTGGCATGAACCTGGAGTTCCCATGCACTGGTAACATGTACTTCAATTTCCACTCTCTAACACAGAGACAGTAAAGTCCCACCTTGGATTGTAATGGCACCAGAATAGATATATCAATCTGTATTTATTTTATGTATTATTTATGGAGGGTGGCAGACAAAGGTGGTATACATTTACTGCAAGAGGACCTCAACGTCCAGTAGCAAATATGAACTATTATTTTGATTAAGCACTTACTGAGCTGAAACAGGCAGTTGCTTGTAACAAACAAAAAGGGAAGGAATTTAATTAAATTCTGGGTAAAATACAGGCAGCAGCTTGGAGCACAAGGAGCTAACCCTACCCTAGACTTGCCTTGAATTTTACTTTCCCAGTTTCTCCTTGTCTGAGCTTGAATTCTGGCACTCCTCTCAGAAAATAAGAACCTGAGGCTCAGAGAGGAGCAGGACCTTGCTCAGGCCACACAGCAATAGAATATCCCCCAAACTGAGAAGAAATGAAAGTTGAGATATTTGGCCCCATTTATACTTTTGAGACAGATATGTAGTCACTGTGATAGAAATGCAATGCAGAAGTCTCCTTTATCCAGGAATGGTATGTCCTATCACCCACAATGGAGGCCTAAAATCACAAAAGTACCAACCCTATGTCTACAGTTTTTATGGCTTCCCTTTGACATATGCAAATTGATAACTCTTGTGTATTTCACAGTCATCATAAAGTAGAACAAGGTTCACTTGACCCCCCAAGCATGGTAGTACCTAACCCAGTGGTCCTCAGCCTTCCTAATGCCGCAACCCTTTAATACAGTTGCCCATGTTGTGGTGACCCCCAACCATGAAACTATTTTCATTGCTACTTCATCACTGTAACTTTGAGATTTTCCAGTGGTCTTAGGTAACCCCTGTGAAAGGATTGGCCAACCCCAAAGGGGTGGGAACCCACAGGTTGAGAAACATTGGCCTAAGTCGTAGTTCTCACAAATGAGAACTGCTGAGTGGCTCGTGGGGAAGGTAGCGTATACTGCATGGAATGCCGTAGAGGGATGGCTCACACCAGAAGCAGCTGGGAGGAGGCTGGGACACAATTTTGTCATTCTGCTCGGAATGGCATGTGACAAAAACTTAGGAATTATTTATTCCTGAAATTTTCCATTTGATATTTTCAAATTTCGCAAATAGCTGTGGGAAGCAAAACTATGGGTAAGGAGAGACTATCATAATCACAATAATGATAAAAAAACTAATGTCATATTGATTTTATTCTATCTAAGAACTAGTCTAAGTGATAGATGACATTAGACAGACAGACAGATGGGTTTTGTATTCATTTATTGACTAGATTCTGTAAGGAAGGTACTATTGAGACCTCCATTTTACAGATGAGGAAATTGAGGCATGGGCAGTCTGGCTGAGCTCAGGAGTGGAGGGCGTGGCCACTGAGGTGGTAACAGACTATAGGGAACTAGAAGACCTAACTCTTCCCTTGCATGCGCAGTGCTGCTGCTATGAAAGGAGCCCCAAGCAGTGAGTGACAGGCTAACGCGCTCTGCAGCTGTTCTGTGTGTTCTGGACAGCCAGGTGTCTGTCCCCTGTGCAGTGCCTGCAGCAACCCCAGCATCTCACACACTCCCACTTGCCCCAGTTCACTGCCGTCATCAGCTCTAAGCAACCTGGACTCAGATCCCTTCCCTTCGGTTGACTCACTTAGTGAGCCTTCCCAGCACTGTTGCTCTAAAGGTGGGAGGAGGTGGGCTTAGAACTCCATGCTGGAGAGGAGGGAACTGGGTCCAGGGGAGCAGTTAAGGAATCCAAAGATTCTTCTCCCATCGGGAGTCTGCCAGAAAGGAGAACCATGACCTGTGGTCAGCAGAAGTCTGTAAGGTGTGAGTGACCAGAGCCCTGCTTCCATGAATGAGGGGAATCCATGGAGGATTTATACACATATGTATCTCATGCATGACTACGTGCACAACCTATAGACCCTTACTTTTATTTCTGCCTTTAGATACTAAAATACTATGCTTTTTTTTTTTTTTTTGACTTTTGAGACAGGGTTTCTCCATAGCTTTTTGGTCCCTGTCCTGGAACTAGCTCTTGTAGACCAGGCTGGCCTTGAACTCACAGAGATCCACCTGCCTCTGCCTCCTGAGTGCTGGGATTAAAGGCGTGAGCCAGACGGGACAGGGACAGGATTCAAATGCTCTGTCAATCTGGTATGTGTCATGTTGAAGAAAAATTCATCTAGATCAGGAGGGAGCTCATTTTCCAAGCTAGGATTCAAGGCTTCAGTCTTCCTCTGTGGCGTCTTATTTTCCACTTCCCACATTCTTGCGTCATCTTTGGTTCACTGGAAAGAGCTTCAGCCTAGATTCAAGAAACCCTGATTGTCCTGCTGACCCCTGCATCACCAGGGCCAGCACTGTTCCTGTGAGCCAATTATTTAAACCTAAATGCCATTTCCTTATATGTGCGTGAGCCTTGATTTTACCTACCCATCGCTTGAAGAGGTGATAAGGCCAAAAACATCAAAAGCAGAAAACGGCATGAGGAGAGGAAGGCTGAGGAGGGACATGGCTTCAGACTCCAGTATTCCTGGTGGTGAGCTTGCCTCTGCCATTTGCTATCTCTGGGAACTTAAGAAAATGTCTTCCCAGGACTTCGATCTCGCCGAGATAGCACGGAGCAGATTTTGGTGGTGAGCAAAGGAGGAGAGAGAGCGCACGTTAACTTATCTGTGTGCCAGGACACATTCTTTGAGCCTCCAAGCCTTCCTGGGAATTAGATCTAAGCCCTGATGTGTACAGGTTCCCAGGGTTCCCAGGGTTCATCTTACTGAGGTCACAGGTTAGCAGCAGAGAAGAGTCAGGACACTGAAGCAGATAAAATTTCCCTCTTTCATTTCTGTTCTCCTGACAGTGTTTGCCAGCATATCTGGACACTGTGTATAATAAAAGTCAGCAGAAGCCTTTCTCTCTGGGGCCCTCAGAAAGGGGAGTTCCACATGAACACTGGCTCCCCTCCTCCCCCCCCATTAGACAGTCATAGACACTAGAGAGACTGTAGAATGCAGGGCTAGAGAGGTAGCACAGTTGGCAAGGTGCTGGCCTTACACACATGAGGATCAAGAATCTGTGTTTTTGTTTTTAAAGTCAGGTATGGTGGCATGCACTTGTCATCCCAGTTCAGGGAGACAGAGGCAGGCAGCTCCCTGTGGCTCACTGACCTAAGTCTAGTTGAATCTTGCTTCTAGACCATCTAGAGACCCTATCTCAGAAGAAAAGGTGGAAGTTTCTAAGGCTGACCTCTGGCTCCACACACATAAATGCATGTCTGTACCACACACACACAGAGAAAGAGAGAGAAAGAGAGAGAGAGAGAGAGAGAGGAGAGAGAGAGAGAGAGAGAGAGAGAGAGAGAGAGAGAGAGAGAGAGAGAGGAGAGAGAGAGAGAGCGCAAAATCAAACTTATTTTTACAGGTAAGAGAAACTAAAACCAAAAAGTTACTCTCACAAGGCCTGCACATGACATGCCCACACTGTTTCCTTGTGCTCTGGTGCCCATGCTCAAAGAGGCTAGCTTCTAGAAGTTCTACCAGCCATACAGAACACAGCCTGGTGTCTGTCAGGAAGAGCCTGGTTTTATGGTCAGCCCATAGGAGAAGCTATGCCCTCAGACGACAACCTGGCTTCCTGGCGTCTCAGCACAGACAGCTGCCCTGCGAGCTTCCTGGAGGGAAACCCGTCACATCTCTGGTTTCTTGGAAAGAGCTGGAGTTTGGGAACGCTGGTGGTTTTGTTTTTCCAGGAAGGCCAGGAGGATAGAACGTAGACTTGTTATGTGTGGGAGTCTGCATGTGCATGTTTGGGAGTAGGAGAAGCCTGTTCTCACTCTCAGACTCCACTAAGCCTCTGGACAATTGAGGCAGCAATGGCAGAAGGCAGAACCTGTGTCTGTTGTCCTGACTTCTGGTCTCAGTCCCAAGAATCACCCCACCAACACCCCTTCCAGGGTGAGGCCTGATATGCTAAGGAAGATAATGCTGAGATAATGAATGCTACCCGGCCTTTTCCATGTCGTGGTACTTGAACGTGACAGTGTAGATACAAAGATGCCACTGGAAGGTGAAGTCTAGGATCTGGGGACTGCAGGCACCTAGGAGACAAGGGTCAGCAGTGTTGGCATCTGTCAGGATGGTATCATCTGCTAGGTGATAGCTCAAGTGTGTCTGATTCTGAAGTCAGGTAGGACCAACCTCCTCAACAGCCCTGTCAATTTAGTGTGCCTCCTAGGAGGATCACCGCTGCAGCAGCAACACTGGAGCCTCTCACAAATGCAGAACGCCCCCAGCCCTGCTCCACCAGCATCATAGCCTAGCAAGATGTCCAGGTGACTCATGTACATGACCATGGTTATAGATCAGAGGATGCCATCTCAGACGACCCAGGGACCAGGAGTTCCACAGTGAATCAGGGACATTGGTAACCTAGAGCCAAAGGCCATGCCATCAGATAGGACAGTTACAATTCATCGCTGGCCACTTAAGACTGGGAGACCAGGAAGTCTGGGGACATCAGATCCTTCTCATTCTCTGATCATGTCTGCTCCCCTCTTGTTGTTAATCTTAGGCTGCCAGCTTGATGCCTCCAATTGTCTCACATTATAAACATGGAGTTTAGATTTGTCTTCACTATGCAGAAGCCCCAGCTCAGATACCTCTAAGGTGGATAACCTTGGGAAAGCACTGGACTTTGGGGTCTTTTGTTTCTCATTTGTGAATGACCCTAATAAGCCCCTAACTGGATGAGGGGCTATCCTGCAGGCACTCTTAGAAAGATGTTGGCTTGTCTCCTCTAGATTGGAGATGCTTCCCAAACTTTCCTAGGTAGGCAGATCACCAGGGGATCAGTTAAGATGCAGAGCCTGTCAGCAGTGAAAGGTTGTGGGGTACTGCCTGGGCTTTCATGGTTCTAGCAAGCCTACAGGTGATATCAATGCTTCTTGATCTTGGTCAGCCACTTACATTTTTCTCTCTAGTGACCATGTGTCTTCTGTTGCAGCTACTCACCCTGCCCTTGTAGACTTAAGCAGCCATGGATGACACATGGGTGAATAAGTATAGCTGTCTTCCGGTAGAACTTTATGTGTGGACATTAACATTTCAATTTCAGGGCCAGGAGATGGTGCAATCCATATAGTGCTTGCTGCATGAGCAAGGCCCTGGGCGTGATCCTAGAACCATGTAGGGTAGCACACATACTTATAATCCCAACAAGAACAAACAAAAATGGTGGACTGTTTCTGAGTAAAGACAACCAATACACACACACATACAGCACATGCATACATACCCACCCAACCCCATACACACAGTGTGTGCACATATACCACACACACACACACGTAAGAAAATTTTATTTTATGTCAGTTTCATAAATCATGGAATATTGTTCATCTTTGTATTTATTTCAAGTATTTAAAAATGTAAACACCATCTCTGTTTTATTTTGTGGCAGAGTTATGATATATATGTATGTATATGTGTGTGTGTGTGTGTGTGTGTGTGTGTGTGTGTGTGTGTGTTCATCTCAGGCCTTGTGATTCTCCTGCTGCACTCTACAGAGTCTTATGCTACTGCTCTGGGCTTATAAACAACATCTTTAACTTATGAATTGAATCAAAATAGGCCACAGGCCAGTCTTAGCACTCAGATATGAGTTACCAGAACTCTGTCCAAGACCATCTTGAATTCTAAGACTGGTTGTCTTTGCCACCTACCAGATAACAAGCCAAGGACATATAAGCTGCACCCCCGACACACACACACACCCTACCCTACCCTACCCTACCCTACCCTCCTCCTCTTCAGCTCCCTCCCTGCCTAGGCCAGGCCCTAGGCAGTTGAAAACCAGTCCTTCACCCTGCACAATGGGCAGAGCTGGGAGGAGAAGGTGTTAACCCTCAGGGCTGACACTTGTCGGGTGACTCCCTTCCCTTCCATTCAGTCTTACAGTCAGCAACTTGCAGTAAAAATGTGGCCCAAAGAATCGGTGACCCGGGCACTCATCACCAGCACACAGTTATCTGATTTATTAAGGAGAAAAGAGGAAAGGAGCCCAACCTGATAAACGAGACAATTAGCTCCCACATGGTCCATTATCTTCCCATCATGGTGGTCCTCCACCTCTTCCCACGCCTGGAAGCAGGGTGTGACATTGATCTCTGGCCCCTGGACTTAAGAAGCTCAGAGTAGGGACAGGCTTTTGAGGATTTGAGACCAATGGCTTGTGATGGCCTGAAAGGCGGCATCCTTCCAAATGTCCTAAGTTAGGCCTTTATGCAATACCCAAAGTGACACTGGAGAGGCAGGGCCTCTAGGAAGCGATTAGATCATGAAGGTACCACCCTCATGAATAGAGTCATGAAAGAGGCAGGGGAAATGCCCTTTCCCCTCCTGCAGTGTGTGGACTCAGGAAAAACCTCATCTATAAAACCCTTATTGGACACTGACTCTCCTCGTCTTGATCTTGGATGTTCCTATCCCAGAATTGTGAGTCATGGCCTTCTGTTCATCAATTGTACAGCCAAAGGTATTTTGTTATAGCAATCCGAAAGGATAAGGTATGCCTCTTGCACATATCCAATAAAAATGTGACGTCCAATTTATTTTAAGCTGAGAAGCCAGTAAATGTTTATTGACTATTTTTGCAAATATATTTGTTATTTTTCTTGCAGCTGTGACAAAAACCTGGCAAGCTGCTTAAGGGAAGGAAGGTTTGTGAGGGGAAATCCACGGTGTCAGAGGGTCTCAGTCCATCAAGACAGCGTGGGTTATTAGCTGTGGGAGCCTGTGTCAGATACTCCTCACATGACAGCTGAGGATATGAGTCAAAACCAGAAGGAACTAGAATCTTCAAAGACCCACTCCTAGTGACCTTTTGTTCTGACAACCAGACCCCACCCTCTATGGGATCCACAGCCTTCAAATATCACCATAAGATGGGGGCTGAGCATATAAAATGTGAGCCTGTGGGAGGCATTTTGGATCCAAATTCTAGTAGACACAAGGCTCAGCAAACTTCTACTGCATCCGTATCTTGCTCTCACATGCAGTGGGTTTTATTAATAAAGTTTTATTATAACTTGGCCATGACTTTTGGTAAGCACTTTATGGAGAGCTTGCTTTTGCACTGTGATTTCATACTTGAGTAGTTTTTGTGGCCAGAAAATTCTCTAATATTTACCATTGGACCCTACAAAACAAGTTTACTAATCCCTGGCTTAATACAATACTTTTGTATTTCAAAAATTTAGTAGCAAAAACCCCAAGAAGTAACACATCTTTCCCTGCCACATGATTCCAAGATGCTATTGTTGCACTGAGATAAGTATCCCAGACCCACATCTGCCCTTGGTATGTGCAAGGTGTCATCTATTCTAGTGGGTTTCATTTTGGTGTTTTTTTTTTTATTGATTTTATTGAGCTATACATTTTTCTCTGATCCGCTCCCTGCCTCTCTCCTCCCCTTTAACACTCTCCCAAGGTCCCCATGCTCCCAATTTACTCAGGAAATCTTGTCTTTTTCTACTTCCCATGTAGATTAGATCCATGTAAGTATCTCTTAGGGTCCTCATTGTTGTCTGGGTTTTCTGGGATTGTGATTTGTAAGCTGGTTTTTTGGTTTTTTGGGGTTTTTTTGCTTTATGTTTAAAAACCACCTATGAGTGAGTACATTTGATAATTATCTTTCTGTGTCTGGGTTACCTCACTCAAAATGATGTTTTCTAGCTCCATCTATTTTCCTGCAAATTTCAAGATGTCATTATTTTTTTCTGCTGTGTAGTACTCAAATGTGTAAATGAACCACATTTTCCTTATCCATTCTTTGATCAAGGGGCTTTTAGGTTGTTTCCAAGTTCTGGCTATGACAAACAATGCTGCTATGAACATAGTTGAGCACATGTCCTTGTGGCACGATTGAGCATCCTTTGGATATATACCCAAAAGTGGTATTGCTGGATCTTGAGGAAGGTTGTTTCCTAATTTTCTGAGAAATCACCACACTGACATCCAAAGGGATTGTACCAGCTTGCACTTCCACCAGCAATGCAGAAGTGTTCCCTTTTCCCCACAGCGTCTCCAGCATAAGTTGTCATCAGTGTTTTTGATCTTGGATATTCTTACATGTGTAAGATGGAATCTTAGAGTTGTTTGGATTTACATTTCTCTGATGACTAAGGATGTTGAACATTTCCTTAAGTGTCTTTTAGCCATTTTAGATTCCTCTGTTGAGAGTTCTCTCTTTATGTCTGTACTCCATTTTTATTGGATTATTTGTTCTTTTGATGATCAATTTCTTGAGTTCTTTGTATATTTTGGAGATCAGACCTCTATCTGATGTGGGGTTAGTGAAGATCTTTTCCCATTCTGTAGGCTGTTGTTTTGTCTTGTTGACTGTGTTTTTTGCTTTCATGCCCCTCAGACTACCTGCTCACTGGGGAAGCACTCTACCACCAAGATACATTTCAATGACATATTAGGGCTGGAGAACAGCATTTCGCTGTGTAGCCCTGGCTGCCCTAGATCTTGCTCTGTAGACCAGGCTAACCTTGAACTCACAGAGATCCACCTGTTTCTGCCTCCCAATAGCTGAAATTAAAGGCATATGCTACCACACGCAACAGTCATGACCCAGATCCTGTCAATTATGGATGAATCTCTGGGCTCCAACCTCAGCACCACTAAAACACAATACCATAGGTACTGGAGGGATTTTGTTTAGAATTTTTGAGACATGATCTCACAATGCTGTCTAGACTGATCTCAGATCATGGACTCAGGCCATCCCTACCAGCTCAACCTCCCACACAACTGGATCTGGAGGTGTGCATCACTGTGAACAGATAGATTATGTTTTCTAAACTAGATCCAATTTTCTAATGCACGTGGAAATGCATGCCAGGCTAATAGTCTGTCATATGTGGGTTTATGTCCATCTGCATCACCCTGTGGTCATCAGCACCATGCACTGAGGGCCACTGGCAGAAGAGAGCTGGTACCCAGGTCCTGAACACACGTGATGCCTGCCTTATTCTTGGCTTAAAGTGACACTGTATGGCACCTAGTCTGACCTGTGTGTCCATTGCCCCATCTACTAAAAGTGAGAGTTGTCCTGATGCCTTCGAAAGTTCCTCACGCACTGGGCCTCTTCCCTATATTGCCGTTAAAGGCAGGACACCCACTATTTCAGCCACAACACTTGCCCACTCCTCTCCTCACAGAGCTCCTCCCAGCACCAGCTGAAGTCTCTTCCCTCCCCAGCTGGGAGAGAAACCTGTGCGGTTTCAGCTCTAAGTTCAAACAAAGTTCTTAAATCAGAGAGGGAGGGGAAATGATTTTTTTAGGCAAGTCACTATATTTTCACCAACTCCTAAAAAAGCAGGGAAACATGTAGGGAGGGCTTAACTATGATGTTCAGTTGACTATAGACTCCCAATTTCCAAGCATTCTCACTACCTTAACTCTATGCAATGAATCACACACACACACACACACGTATTGTTTTTCAAAAATGTTTACATGGCTTTAATATCTCCACAGTTCAGCCGGGCAAGGAGAAACCCCACGCCTCTATCTTTGGCTGTAAACAAGCACTCCCATTTTTTTTTTAAAGCAAGTCAGTATCTTTTTTTAAAAATATTTATTTATTTATTATGTATACAATGTTCTGTCTGTGTGTATGCCTGCAGGTAAGAAGAGGGCACCAGACCTCATTACAGATGGTTGTGAGCCACCATGTGGTTGCTGGGAATTGAACTCAGGACCTTTGGAAGAGCAGGCAATGCTCTTAACCGCTGAGCCATCTCTCCAGCCCAAGTCAGTATCTTTTTAATAACTCCCTGAAAGGCAGGGAAACATGTCGGGAGGGCTACACCACCATATTCAGTTGACAGTAGAAGCTTCATGTGAGGTAGCGCCAGCTATCGCTATACCTACCTCGTCCTCAGCACAACCCACATTCAAAACAAAGGCACACAAGAGAGAAACTCATGCCAATAAAGATAGTGCAGAAAATGGCTTAGATGCTATTAGTGTGGATTGGACTTTACAATAAATAAATAATAACTACTGGAGAACCTTTATTATGGACGTGTTACATACAGCTGGCCTTGGTTGTTTTGTGGACGTATTTGGTTTTACTATATCTTCTTTGTCACTCTGGAGGCATGTTTATAATGATAAACTCCATGTACAGATGGGGAAAGTGAGGTGTGGATCAGTGAGGAAGTTCCCAGTGTCCCACACTGCACAACGTACAGTTACCTGATGCCCAAACCAATGTTCATGTTGATGCCTCCAGTCTTGGAGAATCCGTATTTTCTAAAACTTTCATACATATAATGACCAACAGTTTGGAGAAATATAGAGATTGTGTGTGTGAGGAGGGGGATGGAGAAGGAAGGAGGGGGAGTGCCTCATCCCAGGTTACAGCATTTAAATGGGAAAGCTAAGATCTGAATCTAGGTCAGCATCACCTGGAGCCTGCAAGTCTCACCTGATTTCTTTCTTACAACTGGATGGGAAGATGGTGTGATTTAGTAAAGCCCTGATGTGCATTAAATGCAGTTTTCCCAACCTGGCCTGACTCATGGGTTTTGGAAGATCATTAAGCATGCTAGCAGTGGGGAATGGAACAGCTCTCTCCTGGCCTGTCCTTTAGCAGGCTATCTGCATGATACCTACTTACCTACCTTGCCATGTGCCGGTGGTCTGGATGTTTATTTGGTGACTCCCCACCCACCCATGTCACCTCTGAGGTACTGGGAAATGAGAGCATTTGAGAGGTGACTGGGTTCTGAGGGATCCTGAATGGGATTAGTGCTGCTATGGTTTGAATCTAGACTGCTCCCCACAGGCTTGTATTTGGGATTCTCAGACTCCAGCTAGTAGGGCTCTGCTGAAAGTTGTGGGGCCCTTAGTTATAGCCTAGAGTCCTTGCTTCCTGGCACATGCTATGTGAACAAAAAGAAGCCTTTGCCATAGACCAAACTGTTCCCACTTCCATGTCTGTACCACCATGGTGGACTGTGACTCTTTGAAACCATGCGCCTATACAAACCTTACGTTTTCAGTCACTTCTGTTAGGTATTTTGTAACAACAACAACAACAAAAATATGTGCTAACACAATGTCTTTATAAAATAGGTTCAAGGCCAGCCAGCCAGGTTGAATTAATGAGCACCAGGTCAATGAGGGAGTTTGTTTCAAAGGAGGTAGAGGACATTACTAAGGATGACCCCAGATGGTAGCCTATAGCCTTCACACACACATACACCCCACAAATATGTACATATATGAACATGCATACACATGAGCATGCACACAGACAAACATACACACACATGCACAACACAAATATGCACATGTATGAACACATACACATGTGCATGCACACAGACAGACATACACACACACAACACAAATATGCACATGTATGAACACATACACATATGCATGCACACAGACAAACATACACATACAACACAAATATGCACATGTATGAACACATACACATGTGCATGCACACAGACAAACATACACACACATGCACAACACAAATATGTACACGTATGAACACACATACACATGAGCATGCACACATGTAAACATACACACACATGCACACGTGGGCAAAAATTTATTTAAATATCTTGTAATATAGGAATACAGAAACAGGAACAATAGGACAGGTGCTGGTGTTTGACATCTGGTTAACTCGGATTACTTTTTTTTCTGCAAGGATTTATGCCAATTTAAATTGTCCCATTTGCAAGAGTTGGTGGTTATCATTCTAACCTGACTCTCCTTCCCTGCCTGGGTTTATTGGCTGAATGCTATGTACTAAATCCTACCCTAAGGACTGCACATGCTTGCTTTGTTGATCTCATGGCCTACATTTCCCCTCAGGTAGACACTGGCAACCGCTCCACAAATGGGGGAGAAACCCTCATTTCATGAAAGACTAGTGAGCTCATTTTAGAAGCTACACTTGGCTAATTTCTTCTTTTTAGTGTTTGTAATCAAGTCAGGTCCTTGCAGATCTAGGTATTTGATAGTTCCCTTCTTGATTTACTTTTCTTACCTAAACTGCTATGATTAGCTTTAAGAGTCCAGGGTGTGAGAGACCCACACCTTCCAGGGGCCCTCTAGCTGTGAGTTTTTATTTTCTCATTCTGGAGGGTTTTGTGACCTTTCCTGGAAAGCACAAGTTGATGGCCCAGGGAAGCCACCTAGAGATGTAACCTGAGGCGATGAAAAGTTCTAAATGAAACACAACCCAGTCTTTGCCACCTTCTGCTTGTTTCTGTTTTTATTGCAAACAAGCCGAATTCAGCCTAAGAGGCGCTGAGTCACCTTTGTTCTCCCACCCATCAGGCAAGACAGGGAGGGATGTGAAACAGAGTGAATAAGGCTTGGAAAGGAGCAGAGTCGTGCCAGTGCCAGGCACTCCCACGCCACTGACAGACAGGCAAGGGCTAGAAGAGAACCTGGTCCATCCCAGAGGGTTTATTTCAGGGGTGAATGATGCCTCTCCAATCTGCACGTGATTCCTTGCTGAAGGTCAGATTCTCAGACTACAGGGAAGATTGAACCAGGATAGCTTTGAGGGAGGAACAACCCAACCTGAGAGTCATTCACGGAACCCGCTGTCCTCCTGTCCTAAGAAGAGGAGTGGTCACAGGAGAGCAGTGGGAAAGGATAGGAAACAGATTCCAGTTAGGGTCGGAGAAGCTGTGCCAGGTCCAGGGTGTTGCCTATAGTGCATAGTCTTTTAGGAGGAAAAATGGAATTAGTAGCTAGAGGGAAATGTCCTATCAACAGAAACAGGCCATTTCTCTTTGCTAGATAATAGGGCCAAGAGATCTCAAACTGGGAAAAAGCATTTAAAGGTAATTACTTGGGCTAGCAAGATAACTCAGCTAGTATAGGCCCCAGTCACCAAGCCTGAAAACCAAGTTCAATCCCTAGAACTCACACAGCAGAAGGAGGGATTCCTTCAAGTCTTCCTCTCCTTGTTGAGTTTGAATTAAATTCTGACAGTGGTGTTCCCATGACATTTTTATCCTGACTCTAACAAATATTAGGGTCAGAAAAGATGAAAAAGAACATAATGTCTTTAATTATGATGTTCATTTACTCGTTTGTGTTGTATATATGTACATACAAACTGCTTTTCATGGTGAATATACCATTTTACACTCCAAGGTTCACGTCTGAATTCTACCAAACTTCCAGGGAAGACCTAATATAAACATGCTCCAGCTGTCCCACAAAATACAAAGAAGTAATTGGCCATCTAATCATGCCTTTTCATACTCCCTTGATCTGGAGGAAACGAAAACCTCTTACTGTCAGTGTCTTTATGAGCAGGCACTCATGGAATTTCTGTGCTAAAATGGGCAATGTTGTAATAAACAAGAGAAGGAAACAGGAAAAGGAATTTTAGGTGGCGAACGAAGATTCTGGTAAATGTTTGGAAACAAAAGGATATTCAGATAACAACAGCCACCCCCATAAACTCAAGGACCAGCAACCAAATAAAGGGAAGGTTAGGACACAGAAAACAGCCGCCAGCATCCATTGAGAGGGCATCGTGTTCAGGAAACAAAATGAGCTTCTGCTATTATCTGGGTTCGATCGCAGAAACTCCTCTTATGTGCATGAATGTTGTTTGGTTCCGGTATTGGGTGCCCAAATTGTCTGACTTAAAGAAAACATATTATTCAAAGCAAATATAAAAGAGGATGACCCGAGAATGTGAATTCAACTCACCCTGAGTGGTGTGTTCCACTCTGGAAGGGGTTATATGAAATGTAGCCACAGAATAAAGAAAATCATAGATCAATACATCCAACCAATGTGTCAGTAGAGATGTTAAGTTAACTGTTTCTCCTTCAGTTCCTCCAGTCAATAAAATAATGCTCCCCCTCTGGGTGTGTGTGGGATTAAGTAGCAGGCAAGTGAGTGTTCTCTCACAATGAATGAGGCTGCAAGAATACAGAAATAAGATTATCTTGGTTATCTCTTCCCTCACTCAAAGGCTCCTCCCCAACCCAAAGGCACTGAGCTCCCAAAGGAAAGGACTTGGGGTACTCAAGTTACCCCAGCGTGAAACATTCTGCTGCAGACAGGAACTTCAACAAGAACACTCACAAGCCAGCAAACCTGGCCTGACAGCCCGTAACCAGTGAATTCACTCATCCTAGATCAATTATTTTGACCACAAGAAACAAGATTACTTGAATTCTAAGAAATATCATCTCAGACTGGGTATGTGGTGACTTCATGTCATTAATTCCAGCACAGTCTGAGGCAGGATGATTTCCATTAGTTAGAAGCCAGCCTGGACTTACATAGTGAGTCCTAGGCCACTGTGGATAAGAAGTGAGAAAAGAAAAGAAAAAGGAAATTCCATCTGAAACTAGCTTGGGGCTCATGGGCCTAGGGAAGGCACTGAGGCTCTAGTCTCGTTTGATCTCAGCTCACTGGCTTTAGGAACACCTTCACTGTGGAACACTTCCTCCCTGCTATGCTGGCTGATGTCAACATTGTAAGCTACATGGGTTCCATTCATCCATGTCTACCAGGACCAAAAGACCTGGAAGAATATGGACTCTCACCGAACTGGCCATACAGACCTCAACAGTTAAAAAAAAAAAAAAAAAAAGCGCTTACTTGGCTTCTCCCCCAAACCTGTACTTCCCACGGCCTGTCTCACTGGAGTAGGGCCAAGGGAGGGAGAGGAAATCTGTCCTTCCGGTTGCCCCAGCTCCAAACTTAGCATCATCCTTCACTCCTGCCTTTGTATCATGCCGCACCTTCTGCCCATCAGCAAATCCCTTCTGGGTCCCCTTCACGATAGTGCCAGGACCAGCCGTTCTTGCTCAAACCCCTGTTGTCTCTCACTCTATTATTAAGCTGGCTTTCTAACCTATTCCGCCCCTCTTCAGCACTTGATTTAGCCTTCTCACACCAAGGTCATCCTTTTCACCATAATGAAGAGCTTGTCAGTTTCCACTAGTTGAATCAGTCATTGGTTAGCCACTCCCACAGGTTCTGTGCCACCATTACCCCAGCACGTCTTGCAGGCAAGACAAATTGTAGCTTGAAGGTTTTGCGGCTGGGTTGATGTTTCAGTACTACCACTGGAAGTCTTGCTTGGTTACACAAGTTATGAAAACACAGAAAATAACCTCCCACCAGCAAAACTAAAAGAACGGAAGTACACACCACTGCCACCACCACCAACAAAATAACAGAAATTAACAATCATCAGTCATTAATATCTCTTATTAACAATGGACTCAATTCCCCAATATAAAGACTCAGTGTCTCTTTACTAACTAGAGAGTGCTCCGACAAGTTCCATATGAAATAACCCCATTCTGACTCACCTCAACCCAATCCACGCTCATCTCCACCTAACTACTATGTATTTATTTATGGATAGTCATCCTACCCAGCCCCACTGCTGCACCCCCAGTTCCTATAATAATACCTGGCTCACAACTGGGGCTCCATAAATATTTGTTCAGTGAATAACTAGGCCTTTAGAGTCAGACAGACTTCAGTTGGAATGTCAGTGCTTCTGTGTGCCAACTCTGAGTCCTTCAGCTGGTTACATCCTTGCTGGGACACAGTTTTTAATGTACAAAATGGGAATAATTGCAGTAATCCAATGGAGTTCTTACGGAGACTAAATGAATTACTATAAGGCTTGGAGACTGTGCCTGGCACATGAAAAGCACTCCTCAAGCACATCATCCATCAGTGATGTTATTATGACATTGTCATTATTATTATTTATACAGAGGCTGAGTCACATGCCCCAGCCCAGGGTCCCACCCCAGTTTCCCCAGCCTTCCTCTCCAGCCAGAGGTGGAGTGGGTGATTTGGATGGTGGCAGCATGCCCTATGAGTCAGCGGTGATCTTCAGCCACGCTGGGGTCCTCTGGCACAGGCTGCCTTGGCCAAGGGGCCCTTGGGTTGAGTCATCAGGACTGCGATTCCAGCTGGAAGATGCTTTGGCAGTGGAGTTTGGCTGGCAGAGTTTGACCTCCTAGGTCCTTCCAGGAAGAGACTGGGCACTTGCCCCATGAAGCTCTCAGATGCTAACACCATGCTAGCATTAAACCTGTCTGCTAGTGCAGCATGCAAAAGAGTCAGATGAGTAAATGGGGGAGGGATAAGAAGGAGAAAAGTTGCCTTTGATAACCTGCTTCAAGCTAGAGTCCTAGTATGGAAGATGGGTCACAGGGCTCTGAATTCAAGCTGTATGACCTCAAATAAGCCCTTTGCTTGTCTGGGCCTTGTCTGTGAAGTGTGAAGGACAACATGGCCCTTTCACAGTTCCACCATGATTTTCTGAGTAGAAATGGCCCTTGGTTACTTTTTCCCTTACCGTGACTAAATGTTTGACAGAGGCAACTTAGAGAAAGATGGTTTGTTTTAGCTCAGTTTAGTTGTCCCCAATCATTGTGGGAGGATGGGTTCGTCTTAGCTCACTGATAATTGCCCCACCAATTATGGTGGTGTCTTAGATACCATTCTATTGCTGTGAAGAGACACCATGACCAAGGCAGCTCTTCTAAAAGAAAGCATTTCATCCAGAGCCATATTGTCCACATACCTGTTTGGTACACAGTCCTCTCTGTCCCAGCACACACTGGGAGGTGATACCTTTGTCTCCTCTGCTCAGCTCTGAGATGGGAGGGACCTACTTTTCATCTCCTTGAGTGAGCATATTCATATTCTATTTCCAGTGAAGTGCAAAAAAGTCTGACCAGCAGGTGACTGCTTCAGGCTCATAGGATGGAGACCTTTATCTTTTTCTAGATTTTCTTTTCTATTGTAGCCCTTGTTTGATCATATATGTGTAATATATTTCCAACTACAGAAGTGCACCTTATGAAAGGTGGATCAAAGTAGTTACAAAATTCCATTCCCTTGATCACTTAAAAGCAGCTTTCCCTGAGTGGTGCTTTAAGGAAAACACAGGAGGATATGAGATGCTTTGGAACAAGCCGTGGAAAAAGAAAGCTCATGTTGAGCTGCAAGATAGTCCTGTCAGCAAAGGGCTTGCTTTGCAAGTGTGAGGATCTGAGTTCAATCCCCAGGACCCACATTAAAAAATAATAATAAATAAGTCAAGTATGGTAGTGCCTGTTTGTGACCTCAGCACTGGGAAGATCTAGAGACAGACAGATCCCTGGAACTCTGGCCAGCCAACTCAACCTACTTGGTGAGTTCCAGAGGAAGAGACTCCGTCTCAAAATAACAAGGTTGAGGAAGGATATCTAAAGCTGTCTTCTGGCCTCTGAATGTGTACCTCCACATTCATGAACACGTGCATGTACACACAGAGAGGCACACACAAAAACACTCATACACACATACATGCACACACACATGCACACATGGATGCATAGACTCATGCTGAAACTGTAGCCTCCACATGATAGTATCTGCAAGATGGGGCCTTTGAGAGGGTTTGCTTGAGTGTAGAAGGATAGGACCCTCCTGCTGAGTTTAGTGTTCCTTTAAGAGGAGCCACTGGGGAGCCTGTTCCCACTCTCTTCCTGTGAGAACCCAGCAAGAAGGCAAGGAACTGCAAGCCCTCACCAGAACCAGCCACGCCAGCCCTGTTTTGGACCATAATACGCAAGGTTCTGTTATGGCAACTGTAACAGAGGGGGACCAGAGGTGTCTGCAGTGTAAGACTGCAGTCACTGGAGAACCCCTGGGTGGTAGGCACCGCTGCCCCTCCCCCAGGGAAAACGTGGAAGGATGTCGTTTTGCTTGTGTTGCGGAACGGCTGCGATTCCTCTAGACGTCCTAGATGAACTGGATCATGTTTGACCCAAGTTGCTTTTTTTTTTTTTAGCTTTTGTTTGCCACACACAAAGAAGGGCCCACACCCACTGCCAGACTTGGCCATTTGCCCTTTTAACCTCCTTCTGACTATAATTTTATATCCTCACCCCTTTTGTCTCTTTCTTTCCGTCCTACTTGTTTTTAAATCTTTATTATTATAGAAGTTCTCAAGCACATACAGAAGAGAAGAAAATGGTCAGTCTTCAGCTTCCACCAGTACCCTTTCACGGTCAATTTTGCTTCACAGACACACCCTCATTTCCTCTCAAACATTAGATACTTTTTCATTTTTAAAACCCAAGATCTGGTTCTCATACAATTCCTCCTTCTAAAGTATGTGATTCACTGGAGTTTCTTTGTTCTTGGTGTTTGCTCCACGGGGAGCCTTGAGCACCCTGGAACTCTATCTTCATGTTCCTTCCCCATCAGAAGTCACTACCAATCCCCCTCATCGCCTCGGTCCTGGCAGCCACCCTTCCTCTTTCTCTGTCTATGGCTCTCTGGATTGTTTCAAAGCAAATCCCAGATAGCATGTCATTTTATCCAGAAATAGCTCAGAATGTATTTTTAACACATAAAGGCTCCTTTCTGCTGTAGCATCGCCGAATGCCACTATTACACCTAAAACCTAATAATCCACAATCTTAACATACACTCAGTGTTCAAAAGCTCCCCTTTTCATTTGGATCTTTTGTTTGGCCAATTTTGTTATTGTTGTTGTTGTTTTAAATAAGAGTCTTGCTATGTAACCCTAACTGACCTGATACTCACTGTGCAGCCCAGTTTGACCTTAATTCTTCCTCAGCCTTCCAAGTACTGGGATGACAGGATGCACCACCATGTTTGTAGCCCCCTTGTTCTGGCTGTAGCCATACAAAGCCTGAATTCTCACAGCTAGCATGACTATAACGGCCCCTATTCTTCTAATCTTACTGGGGGTTTTTATATGTCATTTAGTTATTGGATGGAAAATGGGTACTTTTTCTATAGCATTTCCTACATTCCAACATGAAGATGTCACCGTCTTCCCTGGAAGCTGGGCAGGTAGATCCCGAGATGCCATGCAAGTCAGGTTCTGGGATGAAAAGAGTACACTCCTTGAGTGGGTAAGAACATTATCCCACATCGTGCCTGAGACACAGCCCTGTCTGAGGAGTTCTTTCTCATGTTAAGCTGACCTGTGAGTTCAGGTTTTGTCTTCATGCCCCAAACCTTAGGACATTTCCAGAAATCCTTCCTGAACAGTCTGGGCATCTACCACTGTTGCCCTGGTGCACTGTTGCAAGGCTTTGCCAAAGGATGCTCTCCTTGGTCCTCACCCCTCCATGTAGTATCAGCAAAGAAGATTTTTTCAGAATAATGATGTGCCTTAGTTAACTCCAAAGGTGACCATCACTTATTTTTAAGTCATGGATTTTTAACAATTCAATGTATTTAAATCTGTTGAATTTGTTATTTTTATTTATTTATTTTTTTTGGCACTCAAATGATCCATCTTTGGTTTCTAGAAACTGTTCAGGAAGACTTATGATCTTGATTTGACTGCTTCTCTCTGCTTGCCATGATGAGATGCTTTCAGCTCACCACATATTTTTACCTAAATCCTGCGGTCAGCCATGGCTCCTTTCAAGATAACAACATCTTTCTAAGGGCCATAATAAAAGTGCTAAGCATGTTTGTTGCTATTTTGCTGGCCACTTCTTCTAGGTCTTTTCGAGGGCATAGGAAAAAGTAGAACATAAATCTACACTGACATTTTCTATTCAAATTTTAGATAAGAGAGATTTAATTTCTATGATTTTCAAATTGTATTTCTTTTTCACTTAGGGCTAGGGATATATAACTGGGTGGTATGGCACTTGGCAAACATGGGAGCAGGAAAAGAAAGAGGAAGGAGGGGGGAGAGGAAAAGAGGGAGGGATAGCAGGAGGTAGTGAGGGGAAGGGAGGATCTCAGCTCCTAATAATGCTGACATTATTGTTATCTTGGAGCTTTTCAAATAGCATTTCCGTTATCACTCCCACAATGTAGTCATTAAATATCAATCTATATACATACACAGATTTCTTATTCATTTTTTAAGAATTTGTTACATACATTCCACCAAGGACATACAGTTTCTGCTGTGTCGAATTGCTGTTCTTCAAGTTAAATAAATATTTACGAACCATGTCCTTGTGCCAATTATTGATTAGGCAGAAAGGCAGATGGCATTTTCTTCTTTAATGTCCTCCAAATGTAAACTGCCTCTAGATCCTTTTAGTGTCTTAAATGTCTCAAACTCCATGGACCCCAGAATCACTCAGCATATTCTGGATGTAGCTCTGTGCCCCTCCCTCCATCAGGAATGCATCTGTGCAAACAAGTGTTCAGTTCCTAGCCGGCATGGCACACACACACACACACACACACACACACACACTTCACTCAGACCTCTGTTCAAACTTGACTTCATCCATCATCTGGGTGGTTCCTCTTCTCACCCAGCATCCCTCATCCACCGCACCCTGCTTTATCTTACTCCACAACATCCTCTCCCCGTTTTCTATCACGCCACTAACAGTTTGTTGGCTTAAACAACTGTGTGTCAGTTTTCTGTTACTATCAAAAAATTCCTGATATAATCAACTTTAAAAGAGCAAAGGCCATTCTGCCTCACAATTGTGGATGTTTCATGCCTTAGCTGTTTGGGCTTGTAGTGAAGCAGTGCATTGTGGTAGGAGGGTGCTAGAGAAAGCTACTCACCCGGTGGTGACTGGGAAACAAACAGGGAAATGAAGGAGCTGGGATTCCAATATCCTTTCCATAACACACCGAGTGACCTAAAGTCCTCCCACTAGGCCACGTCATAAAGGTCCTACCACCTCCCAATAGCACCCTAGGCTGAGGAGTAAACCTTTAGCACAGGGGTCTTTGGTGAAATTTCTGATTCAGTTGATGGCTATAATCATCTATAACTGTTCAGGAGAGCAATAGGGAGTTAACTGATTGTTTAATGACTAAATGAACATATCTAAAACTGTATTTGCAAGAACCCATGAGGGATTGGTTCTGTGGCAAAAGACACCAAATTCATAGCTCCTCACATTCTTCCTTGTGATGGTTAATGCTGTCAACTTGACAGAGTCTAGGGTCGCAGGAAGATGGACATCTGCGCATGGTTGGGTAGGCTATTTCCATTAAGTTTATTGATGTGGGAAACCCTGTCTTAATGGTAGGTGGAGTTATTCCTGAAGTTATATTTGGTAAATTATTGTTGTTTAAAGAATAATGACAAAAAAAGGTTTTATGTATTTAGTAGGAACAGAATTTTTGACCAAATATTTTTCAACCTGTAGCGGGGTAAAATCAGGACTTAAAACCCTTAGCTAAGAGGGGATAACAGTATTTATGACAAGAGGTACTGGGCTGGAGTATGGGTGTACAAGAGAGGCAGGAACCTGGCTGTTCTTATCCATGGGACTTGATACCTGTTAACTGCCTTACCTCTACTAATGCAGCTTACCACAGTATTTGTCCTGCTAAGATGCATATGGAGCTACCTGCCTCTAGATAACTCTTCCAGGTCATTGTCGTACATGAAATCCTGAAAGTCCACATCTTTCCTTGGACTTGTTCCAGAGGCCAGTTTTGCATTTTCCCACTCAGTGTTTAGCTCCTGCGTTCTCATTCATCTTCCCAACTCATTCTGTTAACCGTTGCTCTCAGCTCTATGTCACTCTTGATCTTGGTGGACCTGTCTCAGATGGGCTTTCAGCCACTTAAGTTACTTCTCTGAACTTTGCTTTTCTTAATTCTTATCTGAGATAGTAACTACGTTGTAAGAAGTTTATGATTTTTAATTAAATTATAATAATTGTCCAAGGACTTCCCTAGCATAATGTCTACCACATTCTAGGTGCTCAATAGAAGTTGGTATCCTTTAATTGGATAGTTGCTGAGGGGTTTTGCTGGCGTAGAACCATAGGTAAACACTTCATTTTCTACCATCATTCCTCCATTTGCAAGCTTACCTCCCCCACACTTATCCAAATCCCATTTCACCTCTTTGCTGTGTAGGATCATGAAAGCCAAGGCTCATTGCAGAGGTCCAAGATCACAGTAAATGTTATTTAAATATGTATATGTATTTGTTGGTCTTTTCTTGTTGCTCTAGCTTCTCAGTAACGGACTAGGGAGTAGGGATTTCAGGTCACATGGGGACTGGCTATAAACTTTCTAGTTTCACCCCTACAAAAATATGTTTACATATTTAAATAGCATCTACTGTGTTCTTGGACCACTGTAGCCTCATGTCAGCCAGCTAATTTGCATACCTTAATCTGGAGACTGAAGGTGCAAACACATGCACTTGTGGGGAGGACACTTCCTATTCAAAACACCACGTTACTCTAAGCAAACGGCCAAAGGCAAACTCCTGAGGATTGGATGACGATTAGACTTACTCATTCATATGGCCACATAATTAAAAAGTAAAATGAGTCAAATGGAGGAAGCATCTCTAAAAACTGACAATGAAGTGACTCAACAATATATCACATGGTGGCTTACACACAGGATTATTTCAAGTAACCATGGGAAAGAAACTGCTTTTCTAGGTTTTTATTTATTTATTTATTTTTTTGATGAGTTAACTTTTTTTAGCCTGTAACCCTCAGCACCACAATCTGTCTCTGTCATCATCCTCACGTAGATGAAGAGTAGACACAGGCAGAGGTCAAGAACACCCACATGAACCATTCATTCATTCTTGGGCCAACACATAGTGAAACAAGATAGAGGCTCTTGAAGAAGAAGTAGCTGCCAGGACCATCACAAGCCCCAAACTCGTTGGAGATATCTGAGCGTGTGATGAACAATCCTTTGGGTATGGAGATCATCCTCCTGTCCTGTGCTGGAGTTTCAGGTCTTCAGACTTCGTACTGGAAGAGTCTGACTGGAATCCTGGCCCTTCTGCAGTTCCTCTTGCTGTCTTTGGATGCTTTCCCTCCTAGTTTCTCCTCAAGACAGAGTGTGTGTGCACACGCTCACACGCACACACGTGTGCACGTGTATGTACATATATGCATGCACATGAGAGAAGAAAGGCACTTTTACAGGTAGTCAGGGACAGGCAGGTGAAACCCTGAGCGTGAATGTGCTGGAGACAGTGTGCAGGAGAGACAGGGGGGTCATAGAAGACAGAGAGCAGGGGGAGCCTAGCCATGAGAGAGGGAAAGGCAAGCTGAAGATGAAAGAGAGAACGGGTGAAAGGAGCAACCAGAGGAAATAAGGAACAAATTAGACAAAAAGATGGAACATGATGAAAGAGGGAGAGAAAGATGTTCAGAGAGGAGGGAAGATAGGGTGAGGAGGGAAGACATGAGAAGGCAGAGGGAGGCAGGGAGGGGAGACAAGAGCAGAGGTGCAGGCAAGAGGGGAAGGGGAGGCTGCATCTCCACAGTTGTTCTCTGGCCCCACACTCTGGGCAGCACATGGGTCCCCTTGCATCACAGTTCATTTGGGCCTTCCTGTTTTTATCACATCTTTGGGAACCCTTGGAGACTTTTCCAGCCAGTGAATCTGGCAGAGTACCAAGTTTCCCTGTTCGGGGCCCAGCTCTACTTCCCACGGCTGTGCTTCTCATGGCCCTCAACACCCTCAGTCCCTGGCCCAAGGACCATCCCAGAGTCCTCTCCAGGATCGCTGATTCCATTTCATCCCCAGGAACGTCTAACAGAAGCTATAACCCTCTAACAGGGTCGATCCAGCCTAGACACCCGAAAAACTTCATTTTATAAAAAGACATACTTGTACAGTCTGGGTCTGGGGAGATGGGTCCATGGTTAAGCCCTCACCATGAGGACTAGAATTCTGATCCCCAGAACCCCCATAAGTGGTGGGTGAGTTTGGCAGCCTGCCTGTAATTCCATCAAGGAGCTCCTCCTTGAAGGCAGAGATGGGAAAGCCTTGAGAAAGCTGGCTAGCAAGAATAGCTGTGTGTGTGAGCTCTGGCTCGATTGAGGGACTTCTGTGAATAATGTGGACATGACTGAGGATGCTTCATAGCATCACTGTGGGCTTACACACACAGCCCTGATTGAAAAATTGTCCACCCCCAAAGCACACTTTCTTTCATTCTCTGACTCACTGATGTCTTCCACTGCCATGATACTCTCCCAACTCTAAGTTCTAGTCTCCCTCCAGCTTCTTACATTCATTCCAGAAAACACCTTTTAACTCCTACACTGTGCCACGCATGAATATTATGACTTTGAACAAAAATCATTGTCCATCCCCGAGAAGCTCAGCATCTAAAGGGAGACAGGCACAGTGGACCCAGGGCAGGGCCAGGATTTTTATTTTTGAAATTCCAGCATTGTACAGTCTAGGGAACCCTCTGTAACAAAAAGAAAGGAAGAGAAAAAAGAAAAGAAATAAAAATAAAAGCAAAGCAAAGAAAAGAAAGATCAGCCTATTGCTAGGGACATTTGACTCTTTTGAAAGAACCCAGAAAGAGTTATGCCAGCTCTAGAGGGGGCAGAATGAGTGACACTCCCCCCTCCCCAACTATTCAGACAAGAAGGTGGGCTGACACAGTGGCTCACTGATTAAGCTATAATTATCGATACTTTCTCTTTTGGTTCTCTTTTGTCCCCACTATGAACAAAATCCCAGGTGCACTTTAAGGTTTAGATTGTGATTGAGATAAAGTCTAATTGTCAAAACAAACTAAAAGTTTCAGTTTCCCCTAATGGAATTGGGTAAAAAGAAACCCAGGGCTGGTATGGAGCCTCCCTGGTTTCGAGGGGCCGGTTTCCTTCCACCATGTGAATCATCCACTTGTTATCCATGAAGCCAATGGTGGGCCACTTCCCAGCCAACAGGAAAAGGACAAGAGCGAGGGGAAAGCCAGCCCTGGCCTACAGTTCACACCCCTTCTTTGATCACACAAAAGGCACCAAGATGTTGTCACATGGACACACTAAGGTGCTGGGGAAAGGGCAAGTGTGGTATTTATTCCGGTGGCCACGTGTCCTCAGGTCAGAAGAGAAAGGGTGCTGTGGACAACAGACCTCTCCAAGGCAGCCTACGATGCATGCCTCCTGTGTGGTCTGGGAAGCCACAGAACAGAAGCTCTTGTCTTTCCAAAGCCACTGGTGATGGAAACATGGCTATGCTATGCAGGTCTTCCCTGTAAGCTCTCTCCTGGGATCTTTCATTCTGATAACTTTGAATCCTTGCCCCTGAACTCATGCGTTGACTAAGGATGAAGCCCTAGTTCCATCTGAAGGGCACTGGAGGGAGACAAGGCGCTGTCGACTGTAAGGGAGGCACCAGAAAGGAAAGAACAGTAGTGTGTAAAGCAAACTTCAAAAGCTTTTCCTAGTTCATGCTACCCAGAGCAGGATGCAACTCAAAGAACTCTACGGATCTCCAGCGAGGCAGGTGGGGTGGTTTATGTTGCTTATCAGCTTGGCGGGATCTAGAATCACCTTGGAGATAAACCTCAGGGTGTGACTATGAGGGATTATCTGATGAGGTTCATTGAGGTTCAATTTATCCATCCATTTATCCTAACTGCCAGGCTGGATAAAAAGGAGAAAACAAGGTGAATAATGGCATTCAGAACTCTGCTTCCTGGCTGTAGAGGGAATGTGATTTGGCCGCCTCATGCTTCTTCCACAATGACTTCTTGGCCACTACAGACTCTTCCCTCAAACTATGAGCCAAAATAAGCCTACCCTTCCTTCTTCAGGTTGCTTCTGTAGGTTTTTTACATAGCAGTGCTCCAAGTAACTAATACAGAGGCCGAATCAACTTTGGTGTGATGGAAGAGAATTAGACCTGAGGACAGTGGCTTGAGAGAAGACCACAAAGACCCAGAGTCGTCCGGTAGAGAGTGGCGAGAACCCAAAGTGCCAAGTAGCAGATGGCAGATCCTTCTTGGATTTGTCCCATCGTGATAAATGTACCAAACATGAGATTAAAACTAAATGACAGCTTCTTTAACAGAAATCAAAGCAAGACACCACCCTGTGCTCCTGGCCTCAACCCAGTAAACAGGGAAAGTGTCTCCCACAAGCTTCTGAACTGCAAAGCCAACCTGTCCACTGCATGCACATATCCAAACACACACTCGTGCACACTACTGTATACATGCCAGGTATAAACACAGCAAGTACCAATGAGTGTACAAAAACATACCATACATGTAGCATCCACTAAATACATGCAAACACAGCACATGCATGCACACAGGCACACACCCACACCACATTTTTCTAACTGGCTTCTCTGTTGCCTACCACACTCTCCCATTCAACCCCTTACACAACTGAGTGATTGTTCTGAAAACAAAAATTAAGGCACTTGCTCCTTTAAATACCAATCTCTTTCTGTGACATCCGGACCTTCTGCCTGAAACCTGCGCATCTGATCAAAGCTAGCAGAACCTGTTCCCTAGGATGCCACCCAGCCATTGTGCCCACTTTCCTACCCCCAGCAACCAGGTGATCAGCTATTCTTCCCGAGAGGCCCTAATGTTCCCTGTGACCCCACCTCCCACATCGCCAGCCAGCCACACATTTGGAATGTATATTCATGGTAGTGTATGCCTTTAATCCAGCACAGCACTCAGGAGGCAGAGACAGGAGGATCTCCACAAATTTGAGGTCAATCTAATCAATCTAGGGAACATTAGGACTACAATAGAGAGACCCTTTGTCCAAACAAAATAAAAGTATTAATCATTCTGAACCCCTTCAGAGCTCACCTGTTCTCTCAAGAGCCCCTGCCTTCCCAGCTGGAACTGTTCCTTGGGAAATCAGGTAGTGGGATTGTTCACCTCCTGCGTCTATGTCCCTACAAGTCAGGTGACATTGTCTTTGATGGAGCACCTTGTCCTGGTCTGGGCAGCCACACTCACATGTCCTCCTTGCCCCACAGATCAAAGTAGAAAACCAGCATGACTACCAGGACATCACTAGTGTGGTGGCGATGGCCAAAACCTACGCCACCACTGAAGCCTTTATCGACTCCAAGTATGACATCCGCATACAGAAGATTGGATCCAATTACAAGGCATACATGTGAGTCAGTGGGCAGGGACTGGCAGGAAGGTGGTAGTGGCCTGCTTCTACCATGATGCTGTGTTTGTTTGTCCTTTGCTTATGTTGCAACTTAGCCCAATAGACCTCTCCATAAAGGTGTGTGTGTGTGTGTGTGTGTGTGTGTGTGTGTGTGTGTAGATTTGTGCAAATCAAGGAGTCATTGCTGAAGGGTTGGAATTCTCTTCGGTATGAAGCTGCATGGCCTGGTGTGTGTGGAAAAGCAATCTGTTATTTTCTGGAACCAACAAAACTCATTAGAGAGTCACACCAAATTCTCTAGTTGCAAGCAACAAAAACTGCTTCTGAATACTACATGTTTTGTTTTTAAGGAAATTCACTAGAAAATCATGGGTAATTGGAAAGTTTAAAAAACAAACCAAAATCCTGCTAAATTTCTGATTTTGGAAGCACTGGGATTTAGGGCAGCCCCGTGTACATAGCAGTGTACATGGTTGATGCTCACGGTGCCAATGGGTGAAGAATCCACTGGAGTCTTTTTGAAGCACTCATCTCAGAGTGTGATCTGTCACTTGCATTTGGGTTGGAGGCAGAAAACCACTATTGCAAATTCAAGCAGGAAGGCAGGCAAGTTGAGCAAGATCAGGGCTGGGCAGAAGTGGAGGTGCTGCCTCTAAAGGAAGAGCTATGAATGCCAGGTGACAAAGGCAGCCCCCTGCATCTGCTTCAAGGTGAGTCAGCAAATGGTGAGCTAACCTGGGACTGAAGTCATCCGTTTCAGTGGGACTCTAGAGCAGGAGGAAAGGCTGTGTCTTGAAGAGGTCTTACCTGTTTCTGGGTCTCTGTGCCCCTCACTTTGGAATGTTGTTCCTGGTTCCACTTCTAATGGGGATACCCAACAGTCAGCTTTATGTAGCACTGACTGTGAGCACAGCTCCATATCAGGAAATTGCAGTGACTAGCCATGGACATTTGGACAGTCTGTCTATCTGTGTGCTGTCTATCTGTGCAGCATAGCTTTTGCCTGAGAATCCTGTGGGCAAGCCAAGCTGTCATCTGCTTCTGTTAAGATGTCAAGTCAATCAAAGCTGTGCCTATTCATGAATGCATTGCCTGCCATGACCTTTTGCTACCTGGATTGCCTAGGCCATTGGAAAAACATATCTTTGTGTAAAGGGCCAGGTAGAGACCAGGGAGATAGGTCATAAAGACCTGAGTACGATTCCCAGCATCCATCTAAAAAGATGTGATGGTGCATGATTATAATCCCAGCCTTGGGGAGGATCCCTGGGACTCACTACCCAGACAGTCTAACATAGTTAGCAAGCCCCAGGTCACAGTGACTCTGTCTCAAAAACCAAGGTCAATGGTTCCTGATGAACAACACCCAAGATTGACATCTGGTTTCCATGCTCACTCACATACGTGTGTGTGTGTGTGTGTGATTTTAAATAGGTCTGGGGGAGGGGGAGGTTCAATGAGTAAAGCATTTTGTTTGCAAGCACAAAAATCTGAGTTCAATCTCCAGATCCCACATAAAAGTATGAGGTATGAGACTGGGTGTGGTAGTGAACACCTTCAATTTCAGTATTTGGGAGGCAAGTGGATCTCTGTGAGTTGGAGGCCAGCCTGGTCTACATAGTAAGTTCCAGGATACCAAAGTTGCATAGTGAGGCCTCCTTCTCAAAACACAAAAGTAATAGGTATGGTCATAAGCTCTTGTAATCCAAACACTCTGGGGTTCCCTGACCAGCCAGTCTATTCTAATTGGTGATCTCCAGGCCAATTAAAGACCTTGTTGCAAAGGAGATAGATTTCTTTCTGAGGATGACACCCAGGGTTCCCCCAGCCTCAATAAGTACATATATATATACTCTCTCTCTCTATATATATATATATATATATAGAGAGAGAGAGAGAGAGAGTATGGATAGGGGAGATTTTAGGCTTTGAGACCCAGGCACTGGTTGCAACTGTACCATTTCCTGAGACACTGGAAAAGATACATGCTATTGACCAATAAGGACACAGTCCCCTAAAAGAGATAAAGCCAGTTTCCAAGGGATCGTTCTCTTCCATCCTATCAGTCAACCACCCAGTTCTTTCCCCCAGGGCAGGCCAGAGCTGTTACTGCTTTCACATGTTCTCTCAGAGTGTCTCAGGGGATTAGATCTCCCATACACATACACACACACACACACACACACACACACACGCGCGCGCGTGCGCGCACGGACACACATGCCACCCCGAATCAGGTGCATTCTTGAGGCACCGCGGTGTCATTTCCTTCCTCCCTTCATTGTTAGAATTTGCATTTGTCATTGATGTCACCTTGCCCCAGTTTCTTTTCCGAGGATTACCTCACTGCTGCATTCTTTGAACCCTTCTGGCCTGACAGCTCCAATTTGTCATTGGTTTCAGAGATTCTTGGACCCTGGGTTGGTCCACAGCCAAGGGATGGGGCTCATACTACTCTTGAGCATTGAATGTCCTCCCTGCCCATAACCGTTCGCCCTCCTCTGGCCCACATCCTGCTCTGCACTTAGGCCTTTCTGCTTGCTAACACAGAGGTGTCACTGCTTGCATATTCTCCTAATGCACAGCCGGGGCATACATGTGCATATTTGCCCGCTCGGATACAAGCATCCTTGATTATTTCTCTATATATCCATCTGCATGTAAACACTCTAATGAAGTCACACTGCTGTCTGGACTTTCATCCGGTACCATGTGGCTCAATTGTGCCTTCCTGATTGCTGTCTATTCTTCCTATGCCAGTTAAGAAAAAGCTGACTTCCCCCATCCATCACTCACTTGACCCCCATCCATGTGAACAGTTTCAGCCTGTGCCTAGAACAGTGGGAAACAACTCTACCAACCCCAGCACAGGCTTGTAGAAAAGTATCATGACATTCAGTCTTCACTCTTGTCCAACGTTGCTCAGCTAGAAGCTTCTCCTCCACCTCCAAGGTTGTATGTTTGATCTTAAATACCCCCTCCCAAATTCATATTGAAAATCTACCCCTTCTCTATTATCTTAGGAAGATGGGTCAGAAAGGGAATCATACTAACAGGGTAGAACCTTCCAGAAAGCAATCAGTGCTTGTTCTAGTTCCATTTCACTACTGTGTTAAAGCACTCTGAACAAAAGCAGCTTTAGGGGTAAAAAATTTTATTTCAACTTCCCTTCCATCACTGAGGAAGTCAGGGCAGGAACTCAAGTAGAAACTTGAAGCAGAGACCGTGGAAGAATGCTATTTGCTGGCTGACTTATAGACCCATGCTTGGTTAGCTTTCTTATACAGCCAAGGACCACCTCTCTAGGGAATAGTGTCGCCCACAGTGGGCTGGGCCCTCCTATATTAATTAACAATAAGGCAACCCCCACTACATGCTCACAGGCCGGTCCGATCTGGTCAGTTTCTCAACTGAGATACCTTTTCTCAGGTGATTCTAGGCTGTATCAAGTTAACAATTAAGGCAGTATTCTTAGAAAAAAAATAACTCAGAAGGGCCCCTTGCTTCATCTGCTACATGAAGACATGGTAAGAAGGCACAGACTAAAAAATGGGTCATCATCAAACATGAACCTTTAGGCAATTTGAACTTGGACTTCCATGCCTGCAGACTACAAGAAATGAGTCATTGTCTATAAATCACACAGCTAATGGTCCTCCCTTACATCAGCCCAAATAAATAAAGGTGATTATAGCCCAGGTGGATGCTTTGACAACAATCTCCATTCCATCCCACAACCCACTGGCTGCATCTCATTCAAGTCAAGGACAAGGACCCTTCCATACCTGTGTGATGGACTCCATGAGCTATGTATGGAGTCAAGGGTTTATGGAGTGCAGTTTGGGGGCATCTGCCATTAAGAGAGAAGGATAACTCTGGTGCCATTCCCTTCAGTGGGGCTGATACAAGCTGATACTTATAAAGCCCTTGGATACACAGCTCGGATGTTCAAAGCTGTCCTTGGGTATCAGCTCTCCCAGTTATCTCCCTCTTGGAACGAGAGCAATCTGGCTTGAGTTCCTGCTGCTTCAGCCCTTGGAATGCCTTCTTCTTTATCTTTTCTTACTAAAAATAACAGCACAGCCATTTGTGCTGAGAGGTTGACGGGAATGTTTCCTCTCATTCACGTAGGGCCCCACTCAGGTCTACAGTTATTCCCATTTTACCAAGGAAGAAGTTAAAAGACGGAGATGCTGCCTGTGGCATATTACTAGAAAATGCTAACACTGCAATGTTCTTCAGTTCTTACCCTCTTCCACCATCAACTCACTATGCCAAATGCTGTTCACCTGCCAAGGCATAGCTCAATGGGCAGGTTCTGGGGCCTCATCCGGTGATCTCAATGGGTAGGTAGGTTCTGGGGCCTCATCCAGTGATCTCAATGGATAGGTTCAGGGGCTTCATCCGGTGACTCTGGGGTTTCTTTTGCATCCCTGGAGGCCATATCCATTGCTAATTCACCATGGCAGTCCTCTGGCTCAAACCCAGTAAAGGCAGGAAGTGAATAGCCTAAGCAGGGTGCAGTTTTACACTCTTCAACTGAGCCATAGCCAGAGCCTGTGAGCATTGTTGTCATAATTTTTGTCAGCTTGACACAAACCTAGGCATGCCTAAGAAGAAGGACTCTGTTGAGAAATGGCCTCCATCAGATTGGCCATGTTAGTGTGTATGTGTGGTGTTTTTTGTTGTTGTTGTTGTTGCTGTTGTTGTTGTTTTTTGATTACTAATTGACGGAGGAGGACCCTACCTACTGTAGGTGGGACCATCTCTGGGCGGATGGGCCAGGGCTATATGAGAAAGGCAACTGAACTGAAAGAGCACACCAGTAAGCAACATCCCCAGTGATCTCTGCATCAGTTCCTCTTCATAGCTTCCTGCTTGAGCTCCTGCCTGGACTTCCCTCAGAGATGGGCTGTCTTTGTTACTGTTCTATTGCTGTGGAGAGACATCATGAAGATACCTATAAAACAGAATATTTAATTGGGGACCTGCTTACAGGGATCCATATGTGTCTGAGGTTCTCCCCAACATATATCATCCCTCTCCCAGTCAGTATCTACGGAGCACCTACTACATTGGAACTCTGTGCCCAGAGGACGGAGCAAAGCATGTTCTGTTTTTAGAGCTTCTCCCCTAAGACAGTTAGATGAGTATTCCTGAGCACAGTGCCAGGGAGAGAAGAGGAGAGGGAAGCAGGGCAGGGCATGGACAGCCATATAAGGACTGGATAAGAAGGTGTGCTGCAAGGGAGTCATATTCAAATGAAGCCTGAAAGATAAGCAAGGACTTAGGAAGGAAAGGTGGTAACAAAGGCCACCAGGGGCAAAGGGGAGAGTGAGTGTGTAGGCCAGAAGCCATACATGGGCAAGCACTAAGAAGGAAGACAGTTATGGCTGAAGTAGAACAAAGTCCAAACAAGAAGTTGGGGAGAGCAGCATGGCAGGCAGAGGTCACAAAGGCTTCCCAACTCTTCAGCATGGGAAAGTAATAACTTCCTCCCTAAGATCATCTTTTTCCCTACATTTAAAAACCTATAAAAAGAAATCCCAGAATCGCTAGGTGGTACACTGCCCTAGTTCTCCTCAAAAGCAAGAGGTCATGCCTCTTACTCATTTTTCAATTACTGTAACAAAATATTTGAGACGACCAACTTAAAAGGAAGAAAGGTTTCTTCGGACTCACAGTTTCAGGGGGTTTAGCTCATGGTTACTTGTCCCTATTGTTTTGAGCCTGTGGTAACACAGTCATGGAGACTGCTCACATTATGGTGTCCAGGAAGCCAAGAAAGAAGCAAGAAGGATTTAGGTCCCTCCACGGGCATGACCCCCAAGACCTAACATCCTTTTCCCAGGCATCACTTGCTGAAGGTTCCCACACCTCCCAATAGCACCACAAGATGCTAAAAATCAAGCCTTAGCATGTGGGATCTGGAGTGGGGACACTGAGGCACCAAAGTTTGTGCCATTTTATCTGAGCAGCCTTTTAAAATTTTCAATTTTAATCCGGGGGCTGGAAAAATGGCTCAGCGGTTAAACACATTTTATTACTCTTACAGAGAGCCAGGATTTGCTTCCCAGCACCCACGTGGCAGATAACAGACTTCTGTAACTCCAATTTCTGTGGGTCTGAATCTCTCTTCTAAGCTCTGTGGGCATTACACACACATGGAGCACAGCAGCACGCAAACAAAACACACACAAAAACATAAAATAAATAAACAAAAATATAAGTAAACACAATTTAATCTTTAAATTTCAAAAACATTTGGCAAACAATACACAATATCCAGGAATAAATAAATTAGTCGGCATTAATGGAAATTACAGAAAGAAAAATCAAGTTGAGGACAGGCTACAGATCCAAAAGTCCATGCTGTGTATATTATGAGCCAGAGGTTTGAAACAACATCTCCTAACCACCAAAGGGAAGAAGGAAAGCAGATTAGTGACAGAGATCCCTAATATCTTCATTGTGATCTGTTCTAACCCAGGAGAACCTCCATCTCTGGAAACTGGAAGGCCAACACAGGTTCTGCCATGCTGGAGCAGGTGGCCATGACAGAAAGGTAAGAGACAAAGGTTCTGTGGAGAGAGGCACCAGCATCCATGAGAATGGCACTCCAACCTCTGACCAGTGTCCCATAGAGCAATTTCGCCAGTTCGCTGTCCCTTATGGTCAGCAGCAACAACAGGGCACCTGCCAAAATAACACTTACAGATGATAAGATTTCAGAGAAGGGAAGTGGTTTGTCCTGTGTCCCAGAGGTAAGAGAGGAACACGGAGATCCTGGCTTTAAGTCCAGAGATCTTCTGGGTCCTGCCCTGCTACCTCGGTAAGAGACTGAAGCCTTCATCAGTCCCCCATTGCCTGCAAATAACTGGGAGAAAAAATTTGTATTAAAATGTCAAAAAAAATGGATATGGGCCTTCCTCAGACCAACTGAAGAAGGAAAAGCCAGTTCCCCCTAAATTGTGTGTACTCTGGGGTGCACTGTAGCTGAGGGACCTACAGGTCTTCGCCCCGTCAGGCACTGCTGTGTGGCCTTCTCAGTTGAGGGAGGTCTGGGCATCTGCTCTCTGAACCAGTCACACTCCTTCCCTAGGAGATCACTGAACACTGCCTGAGAGCATGCAGCAGTAGTGGCCAGAGCATGTGCTCTAGGGTCAGAAAACACTGAGAGCCTATTGCATACCAGTGTGCTGAGCAGAAAAGCAGCCACGGCAAAGGGCGCTGATTCTCTCCTCTGAGAACCATGGGTCATCTGTAAGCATCAGAACATAGCTCATTAGTTTGAGCTTTGGGGATGTAGCTTTTGTTGATGATAACTCAAGAGGCATGCTTTCAGGAGAGACCTGAGACCCCCATCTCCATTGACATCATTTCTTTCACAGCTGTGTCAGATCAAACTTCTCCAACCATGGTTCACAGAATCACCAGGCTTAAAGTCTCAGGGTCAAGTCCGACAGAAAGAAACCATCTTTCCCCGCCATTTCATCCAAAGCCTGAAATGTAACCTTATTGACTGCTTAGCCAGGCTTGGAAGGATCATCCCTAAGGCTGAGAAGGCTGTGGGATTGTGTCTGAGTAAACCTATGGCAAGTTACGACTCTAGAGGCTGGAGTGGAGCCTGCATCTGTAGCAACAGTGACTGAGTCCCAGGAAGGATGTAATGCCACACACTGAGAAGTCTTTAGTAGGAGGGAAAGTAATTGCCCCACCTATGTTAAAGACAGCCACCTTTCCCCACTTGTCTAAGGGATGACACAATTGTAGATGAACACAATAATGTTAGGGCAGCATGAGCCTTAAACACTTGTAGAAGAAAGAAGGAGAAGGGGCACGCAGTGAAATTTAGGGAAGGAGAGACCAGAGCATAGTTCCTGAAGGACTTGGTACCAGCATGAAGAAGTGGGCCCCTGAAGGAGCTAGCTTTTGTTTCGTCTCAACAACAATGTCACAAGCAGTCACTGTGCACTAGTTTTAGAGCTTGGCCTTGGAGAAGGTGGTGGGGAAGAGAGACATTAGACCCGCCCCTGTGGAACCTCCAGTTCAGGGTCTATAAGCTCAGGAAGCCAGATGAACCAAGGTGGGTACCCCGTGCCCTTTCTAGATAAGCAAACAGACAGTTCTGAACTTGTTCTGAAAAATGAAGGCAAATCTGCATGCTGTTAGAAAGTCTAACCACAGCAGAGGACCCTGCCAGGGTGGATACCCGCCTTTCTCAGCAGGCCCGGTTAGGAGATGCTAGCTTCCATCTGGGAACTCCCTTGTGCTCAACTAATCTTGTGAGGTTGTGCCAAGTACCTGGCAAACCCCTCCCCCAGGCGGGGACATTCATGAACAGCCAGTGCCCTCTTCTTCATGACTCTCACAGTCAGTAAGTCTTACCCTCTCCCTGGCCTCAGAAGTTTATGGTGGGGACCTCCAGCACATCACCATCCCATGGATCTGCTCTGTCTTGAGCCACAAGGATGACTCAAACAGGAACCCGGAAGACAGGACAGGGTCTGCTCAGGCTAACATGCACTGTCCCTCAGACAGTCGTGAGTTGTGCCCATGGCCTGAACAGAACTCCCGGGTCCCATTCCTACACTTCCAAAGTCTCTGGAGCCCCTTAAGCAGGCCCAGGCACTCCGTGGTTCCTGAACAATTCATTCCGGTTGATTAATGCTAGTCTACCTGGTTGAAGGGAGGACCTTTCCCATATTTCCTGGCACCTGGGGTTTCTGGTCCTGGGGTGATGCATAGACATAACTTAGATGTCCACTGTTTGAAAAAAACCTTTGGAAACCAGTTGCCTCCAGTCCTAAGTCTAGACTTGTATCTCTCTTGGGAAGACCATTACTCATAAGTGTGTCTCAGGAGCACGTTGTGTCCCATGAATCAGCACCAAATACAGGAACTCTAACACCTGGCTCCAGAAGCCTCTCAAAGCCCCAGGGATCAATGTTGTTGCCAAATGTGGCTGTGCATCAGTCAGAGCATTGTACACAGCTTTGAGAACAGGTGGAGACCACCCAATAACGCAGGGTAGAATCCAGAAGCTGCCCGTTTATCTGTACAGGGGCTGCATTATCTTTGGAGCCCCAAACACAAGAAGCATCAAATAAAGGAAGCGGAGGCACCAGGAAGGAAAGGCTCGTCCAAAATCACCGAGAAACGAATAAAAAACATTCAGAACACAGGCCAGGGAGACAGGTCAGTCCAGAAAGCACTTACCACCCAAGAATGAGGGCATGGGTTCCATCCCCAGATCGCACATTTAAAAAGGCAGGCGGGTATGGAAGAATGCAGCTGTGATCTCAGCACTGGGGGAGAGAGAGAAACAAGAGGATCCTGGGGCTCACTGGCCAGCCAGCTACACTGTTCAGCGAGCTCCACATGGAGTGGGAGACCTTGTCTCAAAAATCAAGGTGGGGGGCTCCTGAGGAACAACACCCAAGATTCACTTTGGGCCCTGCCACTCATATGTGCAATTTGTGCATACATGTGCTCCTACCCAATATGTGTTCTCTCTCTCTCTCTGCCTGTCTCTCTCTCTACCTGTCTCTCTCTCTACCTGTCTCTCTCTCTACCTGTCTCTCTCCTCTCTGTCTCTCTCTCTCTGCTCTCTGTCTCTCTCTGTTTCTCTCTGTCTCCCTCTCTCTCTGTCTCCCTCACTCTCTGTGTCTCTCTCTGTGTGCCACCCTCTCTCCCTGTGTCTCTCTCTCTATGTCTCCCTCTCTCTGTCTGTCTCTCTTCTCTGTCTCTCTCTCTTTTTTCTCTCTCTCTGTCTCTCTCTCTCTGCCTCTCCCTTTTCTCTCTGTCTCTCTTTGCCTCTCTCTCTCTCTGTCTCCCTCTCTCTATGTCTCCCTTTCTCTCTGTGTCTCTCTCTGTGTGTCTCTCTCTATGTCTCCCTCTCTCTCTGTCTCCCTCTCTCTATGTCTTCCTCTCTCTCTGTCTCCCTCTCTCTGTGTGTGTCTCTCTCTCTGTCTCCCTCTCTCTGTGTGTCTCCCTCTCTCTCTCTGAAGTAAAAACAGATACACTGTGGCAGGCTCCAAATGAAGGGAAGGAGGTTTGCTTACTACCTGGACACAGACATGATCTGGGACTGGAAGCTACACTGTTAGTTATTACTCTCTCAGCCTCAGCATCTTCACCTGAAAGCAATGAGTTCAACCCTCCCTTCTTGATCAGTTTGAGCTAGAATTAGAAAGAATGAGGAGTTAGCCTACCAGGCACAGTAAGTGGTCTTTATCCTGCCTTTTACTCCCAGTTCGCCCCTGGCTGCAGTTGGATCTCTCAAACTAGGGTTGGGTTCCAGTTGGAGATCTAGGTGACCATGACCATGTTACTGCCCTGCTGCATAACCTCAGAAAGAGACCTTCTCTCTAGGCCTCAGTGGGCCATGGTGGATACGATCAAAGAGTGGGTTCTTAGAAATTGTCAGCCATGCTCCCTCCTCATTCCAGGTCACGTGGCTCAAACGCACAAATAGATCTGAGAGCCAAGTGTCCTGCGTGACCTCAGAGAGTGGGGAGAGAAGCAGGGACATTAACACAAAGTCCCCTGTGGCCACCAAATCTAGTCCACAAGGAAAGCCAAGTGCATGCCCAGAAGATCTCCCCAGATACAACCAACCCCTTGTCGCAGGGTCAAAGTTCACAGCCCAGATCTGTCCCCAGCAAAGCAAACTGGCCCTGCAGCCATCAGTCACGGGAATAGGAACAAAAGCAATTGGTCCAGAAGGCCAGGCCCCCAGGAAAGTCAGGAGCTGTCTGAAGGAGCTCCCCTGCCCCCACATCCCTCCCACCCCAACTCCAGGAGAATGAGTTCCTTTGTCCCCCACAGGCTCTTGTCTGGCTGGGGCTCTGAGCAGGGAGGGTAGCCTGGAGGGATTTTTAGAGTCCTTCAAGCCGCTTTCCCAAGGGAAAAGGACTGCAGTAGTGGCTGGGTGTCGGGATGGCCGTGGGTGGGGGCAAGGCAAGCTTCCTGCTGCTGCAGAGTCGAGGTCCAGGAACAACAGCAAAAGGGTGTCCATGGGTCTCCGAGACCTCCTGGTTCTTATTCCTTCTCTCCTTCATCCTCTGTCCCTGCTTCTTGAGTGCCCCCACTCCTTGGTCTTCCTTCTCTGTCTCCCTCTGACCTCTTGCCTTGCTTCTTACCCCATGCTCACTGTCAGTCTGTCTGTCTTTGCAGGTACAGGCTATGGGTGGACAGCTGCTCAGAAATGTTCGGTGGCCTAGACATATGTGCTGTCAAGGCTGTCCACAGCAAGGATGGGAGAGATTATATCATCGAGGTGAGGAATGGAGCGGGAGGGTCCAGCCTGGACCATCCTAGAAGGAAACAGTTCCTAGCTGACCAACCTCCAGCTCTGGCCTGCCACACATAGCTCAGAGCATAGGGAGTCACCCAGAGTGCTTCATGCACCTACCTCAGCTTCAGCAACATTGAGAGCCTTCCTGCTCAGCACTCTGACCTCAGAGTCCAGAACTTGGGGCAGTTTTCCCCAGCTTATCAGGCTAAGACTCTACACAATTCTGTGCCCATGTCCAGTGTCCTTAGTGTTCAAGGACATGATATGAATGCAATTCCCTTACCACCATGCAGGGTTCTATCCTTAAGTTCCTTCAACAAACGTGGGCTCCAGAGGATTCTTTAGGCCAGGTACTGGGTAATTCCAAGACACAGTCTTGAGCACAGCAAAATTAGCAAGCTGCAAGAGAAGATAACATTAAAAAAAATGGCAAAGCATTGTTAAGCAAAAGGTCACCCATTGTACAGAGTGTAGCTGTAGGGACAGATGCAACTGCCAGAAATAGAATTGTAAGAGATTCAAAGGTGGGCACTGGGATCCAGAACCACTCTAAGGACCCTTCGGCAACCCATACATCCCACAGTAGCCTCTTCCCTCTACAACCCCTTCCTACTCTCCTCAAGGGCTCCTTCTCCTCTCTCTTCTGGCTCCCAGCCTCCAGCACTTCTGCAGCTTTAACCTGAAACACCCTGGTGGCCTCAAGGCTCCCCTCCAATCTCAGCTACCAGCTCGACAGTCACATGCGGTCCTTTCTGCCCACTCCTTCCATGAGGCTCACTTCTCAACCCCTGAGGCAAGGGAGGAATGGGCTGACAATAGGCCAAGAGACGTGAGGGGAGCCCCATGGCCACCCTTCCCCTGCAGCTGTGTGGGCTGCTCTGAGAGCCACATGGCTGGGATGACCACAGTAGCCAGTCAGTCCTCCAGTCCCTTATGTCTGCCCCACTGCCCAAGGACCAACAGGCAAAGAGCATCGGGTAACTGGATGAGTAGGAGTATGGCACCTTCAAAAAGCATACCAGCAGGTCAGGGAAGAGCTGCCTTGGCAGTGGGGGTTGAGGGAGCCGAGAGCCCAGGGCCAGAGACAGTCTCACTAGTTGGCTCACCAGAAAGGCTGGATGCTACCACCAGTAAGTGGCATCTATATGTAGGATCCCATCCTTGCCTCAAGTCAGGGAATACTCTTCCCCTGACTATTCCCAGAACAAAAGTGAGTGGAGGTCCTCTTCACCTGGGACATTAGCAACTCCTGGCAAACCACCCAGCATCACCTTTCCTCCCTAGGACCCTAGACATGACTCTGGTTCGGGCTCACGCACACTCATTTCTTCACTCTGGGCACCGGGCTTGAAGCAGAATGAACAGGGCTCAGATGGGGCAGGGGAATAGGAAAGGGCTGCTATCCCATTAGGAATGAGGACCAAGGGACAGAAGAGATGACTTGTAGCCAAGATCTCCCATTGCTCTTGCAGAGGAACCTAGGTTTGGTTCTCAGCATCCACATGGTGGCTCACAGCCATCTGGAATACATATGTACATACATACATGCAAGCAAAACACTCATACAAACAAAATAAATCTTTAAAAATTGAGAAGAAAAATATAAACTGTTTCCCTCCTCTCTCAGTTCAGCACCACACACATACCCACATACACAAGCATACAAACATACACACATACATAATACATACACATGCACAAACATACACATATACAAATATATACACACACACCAACATGCACATGAACACACATACACAACAAACACACATACACACATATATGTATACATTCACACATGCACACACACATACACACAAACACATACATACATACATGCACATACACAAACATGCACACACACACACACACATGACCTCTGACATCCCTCCACTTTCACAAAAATCTATACCCAGAGGCCCCAGTTCCAGACATTTGGGGTTAGGGGTGAGGTCAAAGATGAAAGATGCTTCACATATAAAAACAAACAAACAAGTCAGTTTGGGTCTTCTAAACATAAGAAAACAACTTTTCAAAAATGTTCCAGAAAAATCTCAATAAAACAAAGAAAAAAAATAGCTTTCAGATTTGGGATTCTTTTTATCCCCCCTCAGAAACGTTAGAGAATTGTTTTCCTTTGAGGTTTAGGATGGAATCAGGAAGAGAGGAAGTCTGTTCCTAGGAATAGAAATCCACTGTCTCCCTGTGAGAGCACAGGGCTTGTACGGCACGTTCAGTGAGGGCACTTAGGGGAAACACCCTGAACCGCGTCCTCTTTGACCTGGCCCAGAGGATGACCTTGCTCACTAGGAAAAAATGTTTCCCTGGGGAGAGTGAGTGTCCACTTCCTCTGGCTGTGTCCACTGTGGGGACTCCAGTTCCTGACCTCTGGCTCCTTGTCATGTCTGTTTTCCACTGCAGAGAATGTGTGTGTGGGGGGGGGGTAGACATTCAGGGCATAAAGCAGTGGGCAGGGTGTGAGGGACGAGAGACAGGCCAGGCTGGGAGCCCAGGACCTTTGGGGAAAACGGTGATGGAGACTACCTGTGACCCAGGCACGACAGCCACCTCAGGGAGCTCCATTTAGGGACAGTTTATAGGACCTTCTGGGACCCATACCCATGCCCCAGTTTGTTTTTCAGTCTCCAAGGCACACTGGGTGCTTGTACCCACCGTCCCCTGAAAGCCACAGCCAGGAAGGTCTTAGCAGCTGCCGGATCCCTTAGTTTACAGTTGACAGACACTAGACACAAGCAAACCCATAGCAGAACACAGACCTGGAACCCGACGGCCGTGTCTGAAGTCTCACCACTGAGCCATCCAATGCTTGGTGAGAACTTCCCCGTCTGACCCTCATCACTCTGGTGAGAATAATCAGAGTAGCCATAAGCCTCAAAGACCTGTTGTTGTGAGACAGGGTCCCATGTAGCCCAGGCTGCCCTCAACTTCGATATGTAGGAAGACATTGAACGTCTTGTGCCCCTGCCTCCACCTTCTGAATGCTAGGATTATAGGTACTGGGGATGGAAGTGAAGGCCCCAAGCATCTTACCAAATAGCCCAGCCCTGCAGAGTGCTGCTCTGAGATAGAGCTGATGACATCTATACCTGGTTCTTAGAATATATATCATCATATATCACTGCTTATTGAAACTGTACTATCAGGGCCTTCCCAGGGTGAACACACCCCTTTCTCCAGGACACAGGCCAGCCCTGACTTCATGGGCTTACAGATGGCAAATGATAGTTCTGAGACTAATTTTTCTAAAGAGACGGCTACGTGAGCTCAGCAAAGACCCAGGCACAGAGGGGCTCCTAGGAAGTCGTGTGGTCCCTGAGGGGCTTCTGGAAGGAAGGGCTGACTAGGTGTTTCATGATGGATAAGGAATTAGCCAGGTGACTGAGGTGGGGAGGAGGTACAGAAAGTTGGGTACAGAATCTGGAAATGAGACTGTACGATTACCCTAGAGCTAGCCAAAGAGGGTTTCACAGAGTGAGGCAGGTGACGGAGGAAGACTGGGTTCCTGCAGGTGGCCAACGCAGCTCTGTCACAGGTCTGCCAAGTCTTTATGTTCCCTTAAGACTGCCAAACTGCCTGCGCCTAGTGTTCAGCTGGTCCACTGGCTCTCATCTCTGAACCTCACTTTCCTATCTATCACTAAAGTAGACTAGCCCAACATGACCTCCCAGGGTTGCCATCCCTCTTCCCAAAGAACAGCCTGGTTTCGAGGGTGTTTCAGTTCGAGCCTGCATCCTGCAGGGTCCCCAGAACAACCCTCTGTCCTCTTCTGTCTTCTCTATGAACCCTGGGTCACTTCCAGCCTATGTCAAAATTTTGGTGGTTGTGATGGAGTCCCCACCATTGCTGTTTCCAGCTCTGAGAACATCTTCAACCTTAGGGCGCCAGTCCCAACCCTGGGAGGAAATTCGGGTGGGAAATGAGGGGGCGGAGACCAACCCCCAAAGAAAAATACAGAGAAGGTCAGGCATGCTACCCTGGCCCTGGCCACGTTGCTGGACTCCAGCATGTGGAGGCTGAGTTGAACTGAATCCAGGAGTCTGTTGAGAAGGAAACAGGACTGGACAACAGGAAGGGGCCCGCTGGGCTGTTTGCATGGAGGACATTGCCACCTAGTGGTCATTCCTTCCTGAGCCCAGCGTCAACACTCCTAGAATAGGAAGCCAAGTCAAGCCATCTTAACTTAGAGTCATTCAGCCTCCTTTCCCTCCTCCTAGGTCATGGACAGTTCAATGCCTCTGATTGGAGAGCATGTCGAAGAGGACAAGCATTTAATGGCCGATCTTGTTGTCTCCAAAATGAGCCAACTCCTGGTGCCAGGGGGCACGGTGCCCTCACCCCTGAGACCTTGGGTAAGTTGGGTAAGGTTCTCTTGAGAACAAAGGAGATTATGGAATGAAAACCCCCAGGGTTTATTGAAGATAACCCCAGGCAGGCATCATGGGGGAGAATGGGATGGGGACAGAGGAGTGCAGGGTCCCCTTTCCACTTCCTATGGCCTGGGAAGAAAACTCCTGTTCCATGAGCCTTTGCCCAGACTGTTGGCAGTGTTCGTCTCTGGGTCCCCCATCTTGGGCCTGAGCTTGGATGTGGGCAACTGTGTATGTAAGAATGCATGTTCACGCATATCCTATGTTCCCAGGGCACAGGTCCATAAAGACTATTGTGTCTCTTGCTTCTCCATCCCCCAACCCAGCAAGCTCCTACCCCTCCCCTGTATAGGCCCCACTGGGGACTACCAAACCGCTCCTCACAGAATTTACCAGCTTGCCAGCCTTCTGGAAAAGCTACTATCAAATCCTCCCCCGACCCCTATTTATCCCATAGAAACTTATCCCTTTATAAACACAGGAGTAGTAGTTAAACTCAAGGGGCTACTAGGAGGGTGGGGGTGTATACAGCATCCTCCATGGCTATGCCGAAAATCTATACACTGTGTGTTTTACAACAGTGATATTTTGAAAAAAAAAAAAAAAGTATAAGGTCTCGACTCCCACCCAGAAATTCTTTTGCCACAGGTTTTCTTTCTCTTCTCTTGCTCTAGGGCCCACAAACTAAACTTGCAAAATCCCCAGGGCAAGGCCAGCTGGGACCTCAGCTAGGACAGCCCCAGCCAAGGCCGCCTCCCCAAGGTAAGACTCAGGAAGCCACTGAGAAACGTTCTATCAGTGTGGATGTCGAAATGTCAGGCAGAGGACTAGAGAGGGGGCTCAGCAGGTAAGAGCACTTGCTGTGCAGATGTGAGGGCCTAAGTTCAAATCCCCAGCACTCGGGGAAATCAGCTAAGCACAGCCAAACATGCCTGTAGCTCCAGAATGAGGGGAAGGGAGGAACCGGCAGCTCTTGGTAACTTGTTCACCAGGTAGTCTGGCGGAAATGGCAGGCTCCAGGTTCAATAACAGATGCTGTCTAAAGCAGTGGTTCTCAGCCTGTGGATCATGGCCCCCAAGGGGGTCACATACCAGATATCCTGCATATCAGCCATATACATTACAATGCATAACAGCAGAAAAATTACAGTTATGAAGCAGCAATGAAATAATTTTATGGGGGGGTCGTCACTACAACATGAGGAACTGTATTAAAGGATCTCAGTGATAGGAAGGTTGAGAACCACTGGTCTAAGGGTATAATCTAGGAAGCAATAGAGGAAGACACTCAAGGTCCTCTGACTCTGCTTGCACATCCAAGGGTGTGTGCTGATGCACAGAGTAATTAAATAATAATTGAATCAATTAAAAACGCATTGCTGGAGACCATCCAGAGCAGTGGCTCTCAGCCTTTCTAATGCTACAACCCTTTAATACAGTTCCTCATGTTGTCATGACCCCCAACCATAAAACTATTTTCGTTGCTACCTCATAATTGTAATTTTGCTACTGTTATGAATCATAATATAAATTATCTGTGGTTTTTGCTGGTCTTAGGCGACCCTGGTAAAAGGGTTACTCATAACCCCAAGGGGTCACAGCTGGACTAGACAGTCTATCCTGACACTTTATCTTCTAGCTTTGAACACTCCCTCTGTCTGCAGGATGAGGAAGCTAGGAGGGCTGCTGTCCCCTTAAGGTCAGGAAGGAGTTAGAAAGAGCAAACAGCAGGACTGTCGAGCACTGCGAGTACTTAACACGCTGGGCCCTGTGCTAGGGCCGTTCCTTTCTGTGCTCATTTCTATCCGCCCAGCCACTTTGCAGAGGAAGCCTCAGTGTCTCCCTTTTCCCAAGTAGGAAATTGAAGCTTTGCCCAGGAAGGCACAGTGAGAACATGGCAGCTTTACAAGCCTGGACTTTCAGACCTTCTGGGAAATGTTATTTGTAGCCACTAGTGGTGCCTGAGCATACATTTATGAGCCAACCAGCCGGAGTGAGAAAGAGAAAAGGAAGCCACCCAGATTATACCCACAGCTGCTGACATTTTTCCTCAAAGGAGCCGCGGCTTGTTAGAGGGTGAATCCCGGCTGAATAACAAGAGGAAGAAGGATTGTGAGAATAGCTAAAGATTTACTGGAGGGAGGTCAGGTGTAAGGGTTTCCCACGCACGGGCTCAAGGGGAGCACCTGCCAAGCGTGTCCCTTATAGGAGATCCGTGTGCTCAGCCTGGCTGTTCTGGGCCAGCTTGGGTTTCAGAGCAGTTTGGCATGGAGATTCCCTTCTCTCAATCTAGACAGAAGGCATTTCCATCCTGTCCTGGACTTGATAATTGTATCTATTAAAGATTCATTGCTGCTGGGCAGCAGATGGTCTCCACCTCTTCCACAGCTCTGGATGAAAGACCCCTCCTCTTCCCCTCCTGCCTCCCTTTCAGCCTTCTCTCTCCTTCCTTACTTTCCCCATTACTTCCTGTACTTAACATAACCCTCCAGATGAGTTTACTTTCTCATATAAATGCCTTTGAAATTGACTACCCTCCAATATACTCCAAATGCATATACAATAATCAAAATTATATTTAACTGTGGACTAAAAGTTGCTGTATTTGTCAAAATACCAGTTAGGTGGCGTTTTAATCATCAGTATCTGTGGTCAGTCTTCTTGAAATATAACAAACAAGGCCTGACCTGATGAGTCCTAGCACAAAAGAAACTGAGGCAGGAGGATTGCTGTGAGTTTCAGGCTATTCTGGACTATCAAGTGAGTTCAATGCCAGGCCAGCCTGGACTATAGTGTGAGATCCTGTCTCAAAAGAGGCTGAGGAGACAGCTTAGTGGGTAAGCGCATGCCTTCTGAGCATGAGAACATGGCTCTGAACTCCGGTACCCACATAAAAAAAAATAAATAAAATAAAACCTGAGTATGACAGAGTGCTCCTAGAGCTGGAGAGATGGAGACAGGGAATCTCTGAGGCTAGTTTGTCAATGATGCTACTTGGAGAGTTTTACCAGTGTCTAAAAATAACAATCAGAATCACATTATTAATTTGTTTTGAACTCATTTTCAAATTAAGTAAACATGAAGTTTTCTTTTAATAAATTTTATCTTTTTAGGGTCAATTCTGTGCATAGGAAACTATATGTATGTATATATATATATATAATATATATATTATATGCTCAAATAAAAAATACTAAGTTGTTTGCTTTTCCAAAAAGCTGTAAGAAACAACCAAGTATCACCTGATGGATCCCAGTGGTAAAGTAGAAACACATGAAATACTCAATGAGTTATTGAACAAGGAAGGACACAGATTTTCCAAGATAGCATCAACCAGGGTTGGGGGTGGAGGGCTTAAGATAAAAGGAGAAATCAGATGTTTTGTTTGATCTGCACTGGGTGGAGAAAACAAAAAAGCATACAAAAATCGTGACACTTTTACTTAAAGCCTGGATTTTATCTTAAGTCTCCCACTCCCACTCCTGGTCAATCTTTAGCCTCTCTGGAAAGCACCCAACTATGTTCCTACTCAGTATTACCTGGTTAGTAAGGGCTGTTGCCATCTGCCTCGGGCCCCTGCTCTTCCCTCCCTCACTTCCAGAGACAAGAGTCCGTCGGTATTTTCCTTATGTTTACCCCCTTTAGAAAGAGAGCAAGATCTATGTCTTATACAAAGAGGGAGTTAAGTCTTGCTGTTTCAGATCGTGTCCCACTCTAAACAGACTAGACTGAAACTCGCTGTATAGCCAAGGCTAGCCTCAAACTTGACACGGTCCTCCTGCCAAAACCTCCTGAGTCACTACACTTGACTCTACATCTTCCTGCTTACCTCTTCCTTTTCATATAAGGACTCCATACCCACTGCATCAAAACCTCACCCTATGACCTTTAACCTTCATTACCTCGTTAAAGTCCCTCTCTCCAAATGCAGCCACATTGAGGGTTAGGGCATCAACATTTGCATCTAAGAAAGCATGTTTCTGTCTATAACACCACGTCAAATCCCTTACCTGCTGCAGTTGCCCCACAAACCCATCCATACGTTGGCGTGTGAGACCTGCCTGTTCTAATGTGCAACTTTCCAGTGTTTCTTTATTACATTGCTCTATACATTAGTGCGCAATGAGAAACAAATACACACGACCTTATAAATGTTTTTTTCTCCTTCCGCTTAGTGGTGTGCACGTGGCACATACTGTCAAGAGGTCGGTTAATGTTACCCTGACACAGCACATGACAATCAGCCCATACTCCACCATCTAGATGCTTTCTTGTGGGTATTTTTGTTCTGGCACAGGGTCTTAGGTACCCCATGCTAGCCTTGAATTCTCTAAATCATCAAGGATGACTTTGAACTCCTGATCTTCTTGCCTCTGCCTCCTGACTACTGGAGTTACAGGCAGGTACCACCATGCCTAACCATGCTGGGAATCAATTATAGGGCTTTGTGTATGCTAGACCAGCACGCTACCAAGTGAACTATATCCCCTGCCATATAGCTGTTTCTTGATGTTCCTAACCATCTCCCTCAGACCTACCATCTATGTTGTTTTCAGTTATGAAAAACTTGTCTATAAAAACGTGTGTTAAGCACACAGCTACATTTATTCCCAAAACAAATTAAAATTTAACTCTTTCTTTGGCTTCTAGGGGGCCCTCGTCAAGCTCAGTCTCCCCAGCCTCCCAGATCTAGAAGTCCATCCCAGCAGAGGCTTTCCCCACAAGGCCAGCAGCCTGTGAGCCCTCAGTCAGGATCTCCACAGCAGCAGAGGTCACCAGGCTCTCCGCAGTTATCCAGGGCATCTGGTGGCACTTCTCCAAACCAGGCCTCCAAGCCATATCCCCGGCCACCCGTGCAGGGCCGCAGCACCTCCCAGCAGGGTGAAGAGCCCCAAAAGTCAGCACCACCTCACCCCCACCTCAAGTAAGTATCAGAGAATCTGAATGGATATTGAGGAGAGTTAGAGTATATCCAAAGATGAGCTGATTCAGGATCAGGAACAAAGAACCTACCAAAGCCTGACCGAGAATCCAAGGTCCAAAAGTGGACCTATAGGGTGGCATTTGTGTAGCAGGGACCGCAGTTTGAGGGTACAGGTCAGGCTCCACCATGTCCTCATGATCCTGTATCGGTCATCATTTGCTGTGTGACAAACAAATGTCAATTCATGTAGCTGAAGAAAATCATTTTCCTGGTTATTCTAGTTTCCTGTTGCTGTAATAACACACTCTGACAAAAAAAAAAATTTTAGAGGAGCTGACAAGTATCTCAGTAGTTAAGAGCGCTCAATCAGAGTGCCAGGTTTCAGTTCCCAGCACCTAGATGGAGGCTAATAACCATCTGTAACTGTTTCCAGAAGATCGAGCACCCTCTTCTGGCCTCTATGGGTTCCACATGCATGTAATGCACAGAGAAACATGTAGGCAAAGCACCCATGCACATAAAATACAAATAAAAATCTTGAATTTTTTTTCTGAACAACTTAGAAGATGAAAGGATTTGCTTCAGCTTCCAGGTCAGTTCATCACTGAGAGAAATCAGGAAATGAACTCAGACTGGAACTTGAAGTAGAAACTATGGGAAAATGCTGTCATCTGACTTGCTCACTTACTCCTGCTTAGCTAGCTTTCTCACACAGCCCAAAGCCACCTGTCCAGGGAATGGCGCTACTTATGGTGGCTGGGCCTTCCCATATCAATTAACTATCAGTGCAATGCTCACAGACATGACTGCAGGCCTCTCTGATCTGGAAAATCCCCCAACTGAGACAGGGGATCTAGAACAGGGTCTGGCTGATTTCTCAGCTAATGCTGGGATCTCTGAGAATAACTAGAACCTGGTATGGCCCAGTATGGCTGACAAATTAGAGAGCAGCCTGGGATGGGGGAAAGAATGGAAGCTGTGAGTGCTCCCTACTTCTTGCTGGAAGGTCTGTCCAAGTCAAATACTTGCCTCTGGAAACCCCAATTTCTAGACCTAAGAAAATGAATGCGATACCCCACCACCACCTTGCAAATTCTAGGCTAGCATCCTGTACACACTGTGATGCCTGATTTCAGGTCTCACCATCCTTTGATGACTTTACAGCTGGCCCCAGACTCATTCCCTTGAGAGTCCCAGCCATGACCATCCCCAACTCTTGCTTTCTGTTTCAGCAAATCTCAGTCCCTGACTAACAGCCTCAGTACATCAGATGCCTCCCATCGAGGGACCCCAAGTGAAGACGAGGCCAAGGCTGAGACCATCCGCAACCTGAGGAAGTCCTTTGCCAGCCTCTTCTCCGACTAGCCTCCTCCTCGGGCTGGAGAGCAGGAGGGCAGGAAGACATGATGACTGGAGACTTTCTCTGGCTCCCTCCTTCTCAGCCTCGGTTCCTGGTGGAAACACACTTCCTAGATGCCTCTGACCCAGGAACTGACGATCTACGCGCATTCCCATCTCCTTGACCATGACATTCCAATGCCCTGGGCTCCTCAGGGCGGGCGTTCTAGACAGATAAGACATCACTACACCCACCATATGCTTGCTCCCCTGCCGATGGTACCCAGTGAGATGTCTGTGTGGCTTGGTTTTGCATTCTTATTAGTGTTTTGTTTGCCTTTGGGCAGAGGCCCCCTTTGAAGCCTTGACTCACCTCCATCGAATGCAGACATTGTAGTCGGACCTCAGCAACACAAGAGGCAATACTTTTTAATGGTGTTTTTGCAGACAGAAATAGGGAAGCCCAGCCTAGGAGCCTACTACACACCCAGAGCAATCTAGTGCCATCCTTGCTGGGAGTAGGCTGACAAAGGCCCCATCGCAGCTGGACCTCCTAGGGATCTTGATGCTGAAAGAAAGAAGCTAGACCCTATGCAACAAGTGGGGCCTTTCAGAACAGAGTAGAGGGACCCCCACATAATGCTACCCAGGCTTAGAACCAACAGCAGGAATCCAGAGAAGAAGAGCCTGTGCCCCCTGTGGAGAGAGTCATAGGATTGTGTCTCTTTGACCTCACACAGAATTTGCTTTATCCTCCTTAAGGTTAGATGGGAACCCAGAGAGAGTGGGTAGCTCCCTGTTGCATGAGAAGACATCGTGAGGGGTTCTATATGGTTCAGCATTCTACCTGCTCTGAACAAGGTGTCAATAATGTAAATAATGCAAATGCCTCCGTGTTTACAAAAGGTCTGGTGGGACAACCTTCAGAAACAGTGCATGTGTTTCTCTTTGTGGAACACAGGACACACATTGAAGCCTTTTAGAATCTCTTCCAGAAAAAGTTTCACTCCGACCTTGTCTCGGCCATTATGACTCAGATGGTTGGCTGCAGAGCTAGGCAAAGTGGTCCTGACTCCCCTTCCAGTGCACGTATGCTCCTTCCCCTGCACCAGACTGCTCCCGGATCGTATCACCAAGCACCTGGTGCTAGAAACACTGTAGGTGCCAGAAGCAGCATCCTGATCCCGAGACGACCCAGGATATCAGAACACAGCCATGCCGATCTGCACAGCGCCCTCAGCCACCTGAGGTGTGTCTTCCCTGCACGCTGCAAGGGAGAGAAGGCTTATTAACCGAAGCAGTTTCTGGTTATGCTCAAGTTCTGCGTAGCTTTGGTGATCATCTAAGGTTTTTCCAGGTCTCCAGGAACACAGAAACAGCCACTATGGTCTCTGGGGAGTTTTCTGCTTGTTTCCTTGGAACAGAGTTTCATTCAGCAACTCGGGCTGAACGTAGCCCAAGCAAGTCTCAAAATCATGGTGACTCTTCTGCTTTATCAGCCTCCCAAGTGCTGAGATTTCCTGAATGAACCACCACACCCAGCAAGCGTTCATCATTTTTTTTTAGTCCTTCCAGCTCAGACTGGAGTAACAAAGACAAGGGTAGAGACCCTCTCCTACCTTGGCTCACTTAGAACCTTGCATTTCTGCAGAATTGCACCTTCAAGCTGGTTTCCAGAAGGGATTAGCTCAGCATCCAAAGTGGCAACTTTGGCCCTGGCTGCAGAGATCCATTTGGCCCTCAGGGTCATCCTCTTCCTCCTTGCTTTCTCCCTCCGTCATGATCAAGTCAATATGAAGAGCAAGCGCGCTGGTTATTTCAGAAGCCCTCCTTGGCCTCTTTCCATATCCTTGGTTTGGAGGAATAAACAGCTGATGTGATTCTACATTGGGAAGGTCCAGAGACCACTGAGACCTTGGTTTGGAGCTGTAGACTACAGGGCTTCGCCTAGTTGGAACGGACTAGACTGAGGAGCAAATACCCTATGGTGTGAAGTGAGGCATGAACGGCTGGAGGTCTGCACTTCCCAGTACCAACCAAGCCCAACCTCTTTTATTCCTAAGTTCCAGTGAGTTCAGTGTGTGCAGGACGGTCCCTGGGGCTTGCCTACACCTACTCTGCCCACGTCGTCCTCATTTTGCTCAACTGCTCTTCGATCACAGAATGAGGCTGGCAAAAGCTTCCAGAATTCTTCTCGAGGATGATGGGGATAACCCAGAACTTGGAAAGACACTTGGCACAACAGTCAGCAGATTCTCCTGTCCCTCACCCACTCCCTGATGAGGGAAGAGGAGGTCTTGAGGCCAGCACCCCCAGCCATGATTTAGGTAGGTTATCCAAAGGAAGAAAAAAGGTCAGTCAACGAATCCACAGAATATTGCTGCTGCTTCCTGTTCCTCCTCTGTTTTTATTTAGCTCTTGCATCTTTCTCTAGAACCTCTGGAAAAAGCTAGGTGAGGTAGAAAGGAGGATGGGGTGGGGTAAAACTAGGAATGTCAAAGATAGTCTGTTAAGATGAGTTCTAGAGAAGACGATGGATGTTGGCTTTCTGATTATCTACCCCAGGAGATGTGAGTGCCCTTTTCAGGTCCCCCAGCACCCTCCTCCCTTCTCCTTCACACACACACACACACACACACACACACACACACACACACACACGCCTGGCTAATGACCAAAATGAACCATTAAGATGTAACATCTTGTCAGGCATGGTGGTGCACACCTTTAATCTCAACACTCCAGAGGCAGAGGCAGGTGGATCTCTGAGTTCGAGGCCAGACTCTACAAGATCCAGGAAGGCTAGGGCTACATAGAGAAACCCTGTATCAAAAAACAAAAAAACAAAAACAAAGGAAGGGAAGGGAGAAAAGAAAGAGAGAAAGAACGGAAAAAGGAAAGGTAACATCTTAAAACCCCATTACCCAATTTCAGAGCATTCCCTGATGGCTTGCTTCAGTAAGACTGCTATTCTATATAAGACCTTGAGAAGCCAGGGCTCACTCATGAGGCCCATGTGGAGGCAATCAGGACAAGAGCCTCACAGAAGTAAGGGGCCTGGGCCCTTTGCTCCTGACAAAGATAGCTGAAGTTGGTCCTGTAGAAAGCTCTGCCCCAGCTGGTAACAGCCTCACACGTGTGTGAATGTGTTGGCGGGTGACCTTGCATTCTGGAAAAGGGTAAGAGAGATGCACTGCTGGGATAACATCACAGAGAAGCCATGCTTTAGGCAGTTAAGAACACAGGGAACACCTGTGGCAGCCATCGCTCTACCATAGCCTCACCCATGTCTCAATAATAAAACACAGCTGCAGACACAGAGTGGTACCAGGCAGCAAGAAGTTTCTCAAAGTGTCGGCCCTGGACAGAACGAGGTGTAAAGGCAGAGGCACCTTTGCTTCAGACAACAGGAGTATGAACCTGTAGTGAGAACGCTCAGAACCCACGGCTGGATCAGCTTCTGGGTGTTCTGGAGGCCAGCTGAGGCTGGGCTGCCATTCTGAAGCAGGGCAGGCATGGATATGCCTCGGTCACCAGCCCTGCTAGGGACCTGCCCCTTTGCTAGACAGAACTAGCAGCTCCATAAATGACCATGTGGCCAAAATGTCCCTACTTTGATTCTGCCCCTAAAAACATCTCAGCATTCAGTGGCATTCGTCCAGAATCCCAACTGCAGTAACACAAATGTCTTTCAAAATCTGCATCAGGCCGGACACTCTGATTTTTATCATCATGCCAGTATGTCTAGCTAGACCCTGGTGTAACACTAGACTGCAGCCAGCACTTTTAAATGATTTCCAACTGGCCTGGGAATGGAAACAGAGGGCAAGGGTATATACAGGTCCCGGTGGGCCACATCTCTCTCCAGTGGATTGTTTTCACCCGTAAGCTAGCACTTGTTGCTCCCAAAACTTCATCCTTCAATAATTATGACATTTAGAGGTGGATAAGGGCAAAAGGGGAGGAGTCACTGTAAATAGATTCTGAAAGGTTATATGAATTGGGTTTTGCTTTTACAACTTTGACCCAAACAAGAGCATTTTCCCTCCACGCTGACTTAAGGAAGCTGAAACACAACAAAAACCCATTCAGTTTGTGTACAGTGACCAGGGACTTCCAAAACAGCCATGGCAGCTTCCTCCAGGCTGCCTGTCACCAGGACCAGATGACCCCCCCCCCAAGGCCTCCTGGCTGCTGTATTCACTTCTAGGATGCAGCAGACTCTATTCATGGAGTATCAAGAGTGGCAATTCTTCACGCTCATAAAAAAAAAAAAAAATCAGCTAAAAACTTCATGTCACAGAGTAGCCGCCGCTCCAGGAAGTTCTCTTGTGAATATCTGTGACACGCCCCAAAGCAGCAAGCTGGCTGAGTACCTGGGATCTGGCACAGGAGCTTGGTGCAGTTCAGTGACAGTTAGGTGTTCAGGACTCTCAAGTGACTCTCCTACAAAGTTAGGAAATCAGTAACATGTACGTGACAGATTAAGATTGGAGATTCTCTTTCTCCCCTCCCGCCATCCCCAAAGACCTCCTTTGTACTGCATCTAGACAGGAAGGGTAACAGATAGAATGAGAGGGAGACACTAGCCCCTGGGGAGCATATTCCTAGGGTACACAACTTCCTGGAGGCCAGAGAGTTGCCAAGGTCAGCGTGGGTCACAGGAGGTGGCAGTGGGCATCCAGGACCATACTGCTGGCACTCATGTAGCAAAGGAAAGAAAGTGGCTCTCTACATGAGAGCCATGTGGACTGTACCAACCAAACATAGCTCAGCTTTGTAAACAAGTCCTCGGACAGGGTGTACCAGCTCCCAGCAACGAGCCAGTCAATAACTTGTCCTTTGTTATAGCTTAGTGGTCCATTCTGTATCAACAGAAGTGTGAGTGGCTGCAGGTTAGTCACAGGTGTTGATTAAGCAAGTTTTGCACATACAAGTGGTAGCATTACTGTTACAGGGACCAGCCCACTCACTGTGAGAACCCTTGCACATGTATCTCTAGTTTATCCCAGAGCCACGCTGGCTGATACAACTAAGCTGGGTCCTAGACCTTAGCAGCTGATTAAACTGTTTTAATATTTAGAGTTTCATAAGCAGCCGCACTTTGGGCTGCAGTGAAGACAATGGGGAAGGCTGGGCAACATGCAAGGCTGATTGGTCCATTTGTCAAGCACAGAGCATAAAGGACACAGAAGCTCTCTTGTGTTCCCACAGAACACAAGCTGAGATTGAAGAAACATGCACACTCAGCCTTCATATTCAGATCTAACTAGTAGACCCCGAGGAAAAAAACAAAAACACCCACGGCTTTTCATTGAGTCTCAAACAGACTCGAGTTAACACCTCTTACACTCAACACTTTACTTCAGAAACAAGTGTTAAACTCACTTGGGATTCCCAGTAGAGAAAACAACAAGTCAGCTTGAATTAAGCCTTTAGGGGCTGGAGAGATATAGTTCAGTCAATCGAGGGTTTGCAGTGCAAGCCCAAAGACCTGCATTCCACCCATGCTGAAAAGCTGGGCAAGGTGGTGAGCACTTGTAATCTCAACACTGGGGAAACAGACAGGTAGAGCCTTAAATGGCCAGTCGGTCTTACCTCATCAGAGTTCCTGCAGGCCAAGGGAGACAAATGTGTACACACATCTTTCCATGACTTGCCTAGCACACTGCAATAACCTCATCCGTGCAAAGTATTGACAGAGCCTTGCCCGCACTAGGGCACAGCAGAGCACCTGCCCAGCTCTTCTCCAAGGCTCAGATCAGCAGAGTAGGAGGAAGACAGACCTGGGAACCAACTCTGAACAGAAGAAGAAAAGGGAGGAGTATCTGGCTCCACTGGTTAAGAATTAAGGAGACATCAAGTTAAACAGTGGCCTCAGAAACTGAGAAAGAAGGAAAGAGCTAGAGAATTCAGGATTTTACACAGGGAGTCACGAGTTGGAAAGGGTTCTTGCCCAGACTGAGTTACCAGCCATGCTCAATGGGCATTTTCTGTTTATAGTGGTATGGGGAGAAGCAAGCTCCCATTACTAAAAGGTGACTATAGGAGGTTAGGGGCCAAGAAAGATGGAAGGCTACTACAAGCCAGTGCACTGGAGCTGCACCATTCTCAAGCACTTGCGAGAGGCTTCTAGGCTTTCCTGCTCCCGTTACAATGCATGGAGATGACATCACAAAGCCACACAGCGAAGAAGCCGCTGCCAAGTCAGGATTCCACCCATTATGTTATCAGCAATACACAAAAGCTCAAAGTCTAAAGACAAGGATGCAAGATTTTCTAAGCTTCTAAATATAAAATTACCTGCTAGTCAAGAGAAAATGCTTTGAGGTCTCTTTAATAAGAATTTTTGAGAGGTGCCTAAGTTTAGATTTAGAGCACTCTTTCAGCATCTCAAACTTGCAACATCTGCCAATCAAGTTGAGTGAGGGTGGACAGGCACCATCAGGGGCTCCCGGGCCCATCTGGAAATGGCTGTGTTCTGAAAACTTGTATTTGGTGCTCTGGTCTTCCGTTTCCCATGCCACACGTGCATACACACGCACTACATGGGGCAACAACGTCCAGCCACAAAGACACGTTTTGAAGTGGAATCTTCATGGTGACCCTTTCAACCACACCCAAATGAAGCCTATGGCATTCGGTGGGCATTAAGAAGACTGTCCTATAGAACACAGAAACCTAAGCAGCCCTGATCCTCTTCTTCGTTAAAGATCACATAGCTTATAGAAATATCAGACTGAATTTTCTTCACTGTGATGCAAAGACTCGAAACACATGTGTAGCAAAGTCTCATTTGAACACGGGACTAATATTCCTGCAGCATACATTCTAAGCCATTTCCTAATATGCAAAACAGGTTTTTAAAATCAGAAGACAGTGGCACTAGTCCTATTTCCTGCAGATGCTAACGCCATTTTATTCCTGTGCAGCAGTTCTGATTTAAATTTGTCACTATAGCATGTTCCTATAGTTATTCGTGAAAGTCATTTGTGTTTGGGCGTTTTCTTGTAGAATAAATAAATGTTGAATTTTGAGTATTTCAAGTCTTAAAAGCACAATATCCTTCCAGTAAAAGGGGGTTATCCTTGAAAAACAAGTACCTGACAGTGCCTGCAGAACTCTGCTGTCAAGACCCAGGATCTCAGATACCAAACACAAAAGGGAAATCCTAGTTGGGAACAATCTGTACCAACCCAATGGCCTTCAGAGCTTTAGAAGTTCCTCACAGAATCCAGAAAAGTTGCTCAAATGGAAATGGTAGTTCAAGCAAACTAGTTCAGCTTTTATTAGGATGTGTAAGCTCAGCTTTCTCCCAACTGACACCTCTGCAAAACAAAGATACCACCTGTAATAAGTCACCTCCTCACACTTAGAAGCACCCCGATAATTTTCAAATAATAAAATTAGCAGTATGAATAAGGTTTGACTACTAAATGTATCTTTAACAAAAGTCAAGACCACCATATAATTTTTACTTTTATTAATCTAGCACAGAATATAATCAGTACCACAAGCTCCATCCCAGAGGTGATTCCGGAGCAGGGACCAGCAGTCAATCTTCCCAAAGCCACCCCGGCTCTGAGTAACCTTGTCCTTGGTGCCACAACCAGAAACTGACAGCCAAGGTCACCATCCAAGGAAACAGCATGTGTGGTTTCAAGAAAGCCTCCAAATTGGTCACATGAATGGTAGCCGGCTGTCGGCCGGTCGACCCCTGCTGGGTCTGAAGGGAAATCTGTTGTTGGGGCCACCTCTTCCTGGGAAGAGGGGGTCAGGTCCTGGAAGTGGGCCAATAGGATCAAAACGTGGTCTGAGCGGCTGAAATGGGTTAGGTATCTCCCCTGGCCTTGGGACGAGTGAGCCGGTGGGGTCCCCAACACTGGGCAGTATTGGTCTCGCGTCGTATTCACCACCAATGATTCCTGGAGGAAGCAGTGAAGGGGGAAAAGTGACCCTGGGGTAGACAGGAATGGGACAGAATGGGACAGAATGGGAGGACGATGGCAGGAACATCGCGTGCCGCATTCTCTGAGCCTCTTTTCTTTGTATGTGCCTCTTTCTGTACAGCTGTAGAAAAAAGGGAGGGGAGACATGTGAGTGGTCAGCTACTACAGGCGATTTCATGTTTCTCATCCCTAGTGGATTTCAATTTAACATAAATAAGTGGATCTGTTAAAGGGCAGGACGCACACTCAAGAACAGTTCTGTGTACTCGGCAGGCATCTGAGGACTTTCATTCAATTATTTTCTTTAGTCCTTTATCCCAAATAGTTTTTTATCAGGCCTAGCAATGGTTTTTACAATCGAAATCTGCAAATAAATCTCTTAACTGGGCGATGGTGGCACACGCCTTTAATCCCAGCACTCAGGAGGCAGAGGCAGGCGTATCTATGTGAGTTCGAGGCCAGCCTAGTCTATAAGAGCTAATTCTAGGACAGGCTCCAAAGCTACAGAGAAACCCTGTCTTGAAAAACAAAAAACAAAAAATACCTTGTCTCTTGTTTTCACAATGTACCATGCTATCTAACAGCTTTAGATTTCCTAAACAACAATGACAGATTTTTTGTTTTGTTTTTCGAGACAGGCTTTTCTCTGTTCCTCGAACTCGCTTTGTAGACCAGGCTGGACTCAAATTCACAAAGATCCGCCGCCTGATTCCCAAGTGCTGGGATTAAAGGCGTTTGCTTCCACTGCCCAGCCAGAATTATTTTTGTGGGGAAAAAAAAAGTAAGCCTGTTTCCTATTTCAATGAAAAACTATTAAGACTTTTCTTTGTAGTTCCAAGAAAATAAGGACTAAGCCTAAAATTGAAAACATTTTCAGTAGCAATATTTAACAATAAATTTAAATTGATTTCATCACATCACATTAAAAGTGGAAAGACCCCTTTCCCTATTGACTCAGTTATTTGAGTCATAAACGTTAGTCTTCATATTTAAAAATACTTACTTCTTTCCAATCTGTGTCTGGACCTCTGACAGTACCATCTGCAAAGCAAAACAAAAGAAAAAGAATTAAAACCACTTCATGCATCCAGTATTACAGAGAACGTGGACTTGCCCACCGAGTGAGGCGAACAGGAGGCATCTGGACACGTGCACTGCACTCACTAGTGTGCGTCAGTCAGCTGCTCACCACTGCTTTGTGCACTACCCGATGAGTTCGGGCAGAGATACCTCGGGACACTGCCGACAGCCACTCATTCGTCCATAAGAGTCTTCTGCTGCAGGCTGCAGACCCATGCAGCTGTGTCAGCTGCCCCTAAGACATGTCTGGAGTACCCGCCCAGCTTGGCAGCCTCTCTTAAGTAAATATATTACAGCCCACATTCATTACTGAAGTCTAACTGACCAGGCCTTCTTCTGTAGTGGGTATATACTTCCTTCCCGCCAGTGTCTATATGGCTTCACTACCCAAGAGTGTGACAATAACACACAGAACTGTTTTAAATGTACTTAAAATATATGAAATGTGGGGAAAAAAATCAATCAACTTCAAGTCCAATGAGGAGTTCAGGAAAAACCTGCCCATGGCTTCTCTACAAGTTATCATCTAGCTCGGAAGTTTAGGGAAGCTCTTTAGCCCACGAGTTTTCTACCTACGACAGCCATGACCCCTTTGGGGTTGAATAACCCTTTCATGGGGGTTACCTAAGACCACTGGAAAGCACAGATATTTACATTATGATTCATAACAGTAACCAATTACAGTTAGGAAGTAGCAACAAAAATAACTTTATAGTTGGGGGTCACCACAACACAGGCAACTGTGTTAAAGGGTCAGTGTCAGGAAGGCTGAGAAGCATTGGTCTGCTCCCATACAATTGCAACCACAGTCAGACCAACAGCAGTTAAACGCGCAGGTGAGCGGGCGGCTGCTCCTCTCACGTGACTTTACTCCGTAGTCAGCTTTCCTTGTCACGTGTTCCGTGTAGATCACTGTGTCTTTTAACTACTTGTTTGTCTGATTTTTTTTTCTTTTTAAGATAAAGTTTTACTTGGTAACTCAGACTAACTTTGAATTACAGAAACCTTCTTGCCTTTAGCCTCCACATGCTGGGATTACAGACATGCCCACCATTCCTGGATTATGCACTGCTGGGGATGGAACCCAGGGCCCAGTACATGCTAGGCAAGCACTCTATCTACTGAGCCACATCAGCCCTGTGCTTCCTATTAACTGTGATTTTCTTTGGTTACCACACTTGCTGCCTACTGTCACAAAGGAACACTTTAAGTTTTACTTGTAAGGGCTTTAAGTAAAGTAAAATGAGGACTTTAAGATCCAAAAAGAAAAGGAAGGATCTAGTTCAGTCACTTCTTAAAGTTCAAGAATCTAAATGACTCTATGACATTCTGTCAGGGGGAGTGGGGGTCTACGTACCAGATTTCCACGGCTAAGGTAGTATGTTAACAACACATTCATTTTCATTACAACGCCTTTGACAGAAACCACATAGCAAGTAAATATCTACTTGATGTAGCTCACTTCTCTTTTTCTACCTTGGTGGTGGTGTTCCTTGTGAACTGACCCATTAAGTCAACTTCACAACCACCTACATTCAAAACAACAGCTTCAAACACTAGCAAGTCAGTACTGGCAGAAGAGAAGCTCACAGTCAGGCTCTTTTTGGCCTTGACCAGGAAATCCTGATGTACAAGATCTAATGTCTCACCACTGCTGCAATGACCATTCAGATTCAGTCACAAATGTGACCACTGCAAACAAAGAGCCAGAACAGCATTCCAAAGGCAAGCGGCTGTGAGCTGACCCTGGTCCCATAAGGCAGTGTGTAGAAGTGCAGTTTATTCTAAGTCAGGGACTGAAAATGCTCTTTCACATGGAATAAACCTGTCTTCTATTTTGTATCCTAACATAAATTTACTGGGGCTAAAGGGTTGTATTGCAGAAAATATGAAAAAAAGGAGTAGAGAGAGTGTCTGTGGCACAAGCTGTAGATAAACAGAACAGCAGGGGAAAAAACTCTACTTAAAAACTTTAGCCAGGGGGCTGGAGAGATGGCTCAGAGGTTAAGAGCACTGGCTGCTCTTCCAGAGGTCCTGAGTTCAATTACCAGCAACCACATGGTGGCTCACAACCATCTGTAATGAGATCTGGCGCCCTCTTCTGGCGTGCGGGCATACATCGAGGCAAAATGTTGTATACATAATAAATAAATAAATCTTTAAAAAAAAAAAAAAACTTTAGCCAGCTGAGTAATACCATGGCAACCACGGTGACAAAGAGCCTTTCTCCCATCAACATGTCATTATGTAAATCACCTCGAAAATCCCGCAGATACAAACACCGCCACAGCAGAGGGTCGTTTGATGCAATCTGGAGGTCATGACATACAGCAGACAAAGCCAGGACAGAATGAACATCCAAGAGTCGGAAGATGCGTAGTTTCAGCTCCAGCGGAAGGACGACCAGTCCAAATACATCTGGAAGGTTCAGTACTAGATGGGGACCAGCAGCAACGGGAGTTACTGAGTACAGAACATCTAGGTTTCCCCACATGCTCATCAAAAGCTGTCACTGCCTCTCTCTGAGAAGGTGACAGGTCTTGATCATCAGTTTTATCTGAAACTGTACTTTTTTTTTTGTCTTTATTGAGCTATACATTTTTCTCCATTCCCCTCCCTCCCTCCCGCTCCCCTTCCACCCTCTCCCTCCTGTGACCCCCATCTCTCACCTTGTCGTGTGAAAGCCAGAAGAGGGTACACCAGCTGGTCTTTGAAGAGTCGAGAGAGCTTCTTAAGATCTTTGTACACTTTGGCTGCACTTTCCCCTGGAGTGTTTTTACAAAGTAGAAGTCAAAACACAAAAACCTAAAGTGGTGTCAAACAAGATCCAAGTATTAAACTTTCAGGAGTAACTCCCCCACAGAAAAAGGGAATCGGAATCCCTAGAAGATGAGGAACAGCACATGGCTGACTAGCCCATCTCAGGTGCAAACATTAATAGGTGACGTCACACAGCTGACCAGCAAATCTCAGTAGAATTAACATAGTGAAAATGGCCATCCTACTAAAAGCAATCTATAGATTCAATGCAATACAAAATTCCAACACGATTATTTACAGACCTTGAAAGAACAATTCTCAACTTCATATGGAAAAACCAAAAACAAGCAAACAACAACAAAAAACCCAAGACAGCTAAAACAATCCTGAACCTTTAATCCCAACACTCAGGAGGCAGAGGCAGGTAGACCTCTCTGAGTACCAGACCCCAGCCTGTCCTACAGAGCTAGTTCCAGGACAGCTAGGGCTGTGAGACAGAGAAAGACTGTCTCGAAAACAAACAAAAAACCAATCCTGAAAAATAAAAGAAGTGGAGGCCTCACTATCCCTTATTTCAAGTTGTAGTACAGAGCTATAATAATAAAAACCTCATGCCACTGGCATAAAAACAGAAACACTCATCAATGGAATCTAATTAAAGATCACAAGAAGCATAAAAGTAGAATATACAGAAAGAAACATTAAAAACCCCAGGCAAAACATAAAGAGAAACAGATTAAAATAAGAGCTAATGTGAGGCCAAGCATTCATAACAAATAATAAGTCTCTGTGTCATGATTTGGTAGCTGGTTGGTTAGTGGCTCAAAAGAAAAAGCCTGTGACAGGGTTCTAAACTTATGAGCTACAACAAAATAAAAATGACTTGCCAAATGAACACATATGCCTACCTAACAAAAGCACTTCACTGAAGTCTATAAACTTTTCCAGAGAAACAAACTTTCTCCCTCCCTTTTGCTTCTTTGTTTCATATTTACCAGATCAAGAACAGGAATCTGAGCTAGACCTCTAGATAAAGTTCGATTTTTAAAAACTTAATGGTCAGACAATCTACTCCAATCCTGAGGACTACTACTTAGGTCTGGGCCACTGAAATGATTTAGCCCTCTCAGGAACTATTTCCTTATCTGTAATCTGAGCATAAAGCCTGTGCTTGGGGTATGAAATACTCACAGCAAGGTCCTCCCTAGGGTGGGGATAAACAGTGCTGAGGAACGTTTAAGCTCTCTGATCATGATAGAAGGCGCATTTACACACTCGTGACTCTAGCGCACATTCTCAATTCATTCTCGGTAGCGACAAGATCATCCCAATGGTAGCAAAAACTGGTTCTTGAAGAGAACTAATTTGAACCCAAGTGTAAAATCGAAAGGGCTACAGTATTTAAGGATGGTGTGTGTGTGTGGCACTAAAACTTCACAGGAAGCGTGACTGTATGGCGGAGGACAAGGGGGCGAGGAGCCCACAGAGGAGCGGCAGTAAAGGAAGTGACAGGCTGACCAGAGACTGGGCTAAAGCCACCATCTTGGTGTGCATCAGTCAGGGCTAAAGAACACGCCGTACTCCTCTTCCTTCCAGCGGTCTCCCAGACCTGATCTCCCTCCAAATCCACAAGAACCAGCCTTCAGAGGAACAGCCTGGGTGGGCCCTGTCTAGGGGATGCTGCTGTAAACGCCATCTCCTCTCCACGTGACACCCCAAGGACTACAAGGATGGTGCGTGCTCAGCACAAAACAGAAAGGAAGATCCATTCATTCCTCTCTACCCACCACTCCTGTTGACCACCTGGTCTCTCAGTTAAGGTTTAACCAGAAACAGTGAACAGAGAAATTGGACTTTTTTGCATCTATTAATAATCTTATGGAATATAAGCAAAGCCACACTTGGAACCCCAATTTTAGGAAAATTCTAATCTCATTAAAAAGTAGCATTTATGTCAAGTTTTTGGTAAAAATATTCAAACAGGTGTTTTCCATTAATATTCAATAACGAAGCCACACTGAATTACTTCCATGAAACACAGATCTTCTCTGTATCAGTTACACAACAGTAGAAAGATCTCCAAGGGTTAACACAAGAAACTAGGAGGGAACCTCTAAAGCTACAAATATAGTTTTGTATTCAAAGACCAGAAGAATTAGAATAAAGAAACAAATTCTTCAGATTGCAATAAACCTTCCTCTTTCTTTCCTTTGTATTTGTGGTGCAGAGTAGTGCCCAGGGCCTTGTATACGCTAGGCAACTGCTCTACCACTGAGCTACACCCCTAAGCCCTACCCATCTGAATTCTTAGAAGCAACATTGTTTTGGAATTTGCTCTAATCTCATTTAGAAATGGTCATCCTTTTCAACATAATCTTTTGGGCTCTGCGTTTTCAGCGCCTCCCAAAGCTTCCTTCCAAAGTTAAGTCGTGGTTACATCACCTGGTTCCACTCCACACACGTAGGATCTTGGCTGCAGCTGCACTGACTTCGCGTTTTTAATCCCACCACTGATTTTTACTGTAGCTGTAAATAAAAGAAAAGATGGTAAAGCAATCTATCTCTTCCCTTTGTAGTGCAGGCCTTCATTTCCTTGCCTCTGTAGACTAAAGATAGATTATTCCACACAGACTGTTCTGACCACATTCTTCCTCTCTAAGCAAGGTCAGAAGTCTAAACCTGCTGTGAAGAAATCAGCATTCTAGCCGGGCGGTGGTGGCGCACGCCTTTAATCCCAGCACTCAGGAGGCAGAGGCAGGCGCATCTCTGTGAGTTCGAGGCCAGCCTGGTCTACAAGAGCTAGTTCCAGGACAGGAACCAAGAAAAAGCTAACGAGAAACCCTGTCTTGAAAATCAAAAAAAAAAAAAAAAAAAAAGAAAAGAAATCAGCATTCCACACCACCTTCAGAGACTACAGTGAGCACCTTCACACACAGTCCGCTCAGCACCACCAACAGTGGCTTACTAGTCATCGACAGGTCTGCAACAGGTCAACAGGAGGCAGGCCAGCACAGAAGGCCATTATTTCCAATGAAGTCACTAAAGCACCATTCATTTCTTCTTAACCCTTGGCAACGGCCAATTCTTGTTCATTAACAAGGATCCTGCCAGTTTTCACAGCACCGTCGCTGTCTAGACCCAAAGACCAATATTCTTGACATCACCAGAGGGTTCAAGTTCAGTTCTATGTACAAAGGCGCACTTCATCTCAGCTCATGAAAGAGCTAGTGATGGCCTAGTGCACGTGTGCACCAAGTCAAGCCCTGAATGGAAGGTTTAGAGACACTGCCCCTTTTCAAAGACTTGAGCCTGGATGACCAGTGACTGAGAAAGCCTGCAAGTCACTGATCTGAAAAGAATTAAAGAGTACAACAGCAGAAATTGAGAAATCATCAAAATGTTTGGTGAAGAGGGGATGAGATGCATCTCATCAGTACCTTTCTATGAAACTGCGGTCAGACTCACCACCTCACATGTGCTATTTATGTTTGGTAACTTTCATCTTCCAAGTTGTGACCCATAAATCAGAAATTACCGCCGCTCTGAGCACAGAACGCACACTACAAGCTCTATAAGCTACCAGTGAAGAGCTGACAGAGACGTCACTCGGCCTTCACGCCATCACACTCACAGTTAAAGCTGAAATGCTGAGGCACCGAAGAGAAATATCTACTTCTAAAATAAAAAATGCCATGTTAGTTTCCAAAACAAATTTCAGTAGAAAATTTACTTTCTAACACAGAACCTCAATAAACAAAATAGATAAGTTTGCTGAGGGGCAGGGACTCTACCGTAAACCACCTCAGCAAAAGCAAGCAGCTGCAGGACACAGAACACTGCTGACCTGGGGCAGCAGAGCAATATAACCTGTTATATAAACATTACATTCTAAGTAGCCGAAAAGATAACTCTAAAGCTAAACAGTGTTAGCCCGGTGGAGTGGTCCTCACACAATCCTGAAGGAAGAGAAGTTGAAGGCCAGTTTGGGCAACCTAAGACCCTATTTCAAAAATATAAAAAATAAAACAAAAATCGAAATATAAGAACATGGTCACCCAAATGGATCTCCGATATGTGAGACCTTGAGAACATTCCAGAGAGACCAGGGGTGGTTAGGAAGGGCCTGTGTGGCATCTCAGCTAAAATGAAATCCACCTCACTGAAGAAGAGAGGAAAGCAGAGAGGTTATTTATTCAGGGCACTTTCTGAGGAAGGGCAGCTAAGTTATGTATGTACTAAGGCCTCAAAAATCTCAGTAGCATGTCTGTGTATTGACAGTCACAGAGATGCCAAACTGGATAAACAGGAACCTCAGATCTCATAAACCCAGATCAAGACTTAAATAAAAAGAATTCACAGATATGCACAAAAAGCCATCCTTATAGTTTATACACTCATTTCATTCTTATCCTCACAGCTCTCACAGAATGAAGGATTCAAGACAGACATTGAAAGGAAGGGCTGGGACTGGGGAGGTGGCTCAGCAGTTAGCTATAGGCACTGACTGTTCTTCCAGAGGAGCCTGGTTCAATTCCCAGCACCCACACAGCAGCTAACAGCCATCTGCAACTCCAGTTCCAGGGAATCTGATGCCCTCTTTTGGCTTCTGAAGGTACTACCTGCATGTGGTGCAGACACATGCAGGTCAAACACACACATAAAATAAAAACACAACAAATAAATGTTTTAAAAGAAAGGGGGCCAGCACAAAAGTAAAGGGTGATGTCTTAAACCAACATCAACCTCACATTTTTAATCCTTCCAGGCACATCACCAGTGGTAGAGGAGTTAAGTTGTGAACGACCCGTAACTATTTCTTGGCAGTCAGTCACTAATGTGGTTATAAGACATCTAAAAGAAACAATGTATGCAATTCATAAGCCAGCAAGCATGACTGCAGGGCTGCATTACCATTTATAATGATGAGGGTTTCCAAAGGCACACAGGTGAGCACAGCAGCTCCCTCCTCACAGAGAGGGTGTGTGTACTGCAGCTTGTACATACCACTTGACTTCCACTTCTCAGGCATTGATGCTGCTTTGGCTTCAGTGCCCTGAGGAATGAAATGAAAGGAAAAATTATTTTAAAAGGTGCTGTACTAAAAAACCTGGAAATCAGAAACACCTCTATCTTACCAAGCTTTAGAGCCCCCATGGACCACTGATATGGCTCAGCAGGCACAGTGCTTGCACAGAAGCCCGGTACCCAGGTTTGAACCGTGGAACCCTCATAAAGGTGAAAGTGGAGAACCAGCTCCTCGGAACTATGCTCTCACATGCCACACATGCAGTATGATATGCACACGCCCCACATACACACACCACACACATGCAATATGGTATGCACACGCCCCACATACACACACCACACACATGCAATATGGTATACACACGCCTCACAGGCACACACCACACACATGCAGTATGATATGCACACGCCCCACATACACACACCACACACATGCAGTATGGTATGCACACGCCCCACATGCACACACCACACACATGCAGTATGGTATGCACACGCCCCACATGCACACACCACACACATGCAGTATGGTATGCACACGCCCCACATGCACACACCACACACATGCAGTATGGTATGCACACGCCCCATATGCACACACCACACACATGCAGTATGGTATGCACACGCCCCACATGCACACACCACACACATGCAGTATGATATGCACACGCCCCACATGCACACACTACACACATGCAGTATGGTATGCACATGCCCCACATGCACACACCACACACATGTAGTATGATATGCACACACCCCACATACACACATCATCCCACATGTTTTAAAAAGATGCACAGCCTCCTTAACAGAATGTGCACATCATTAATACTGCTACTACCGGAGAATAGTATGTTGTAATATTTTTCTATAAAAATTTGTTTTAATAGATAAAATATCATCATAGAAATAAGGATTTATTTTTCTGTTCTAAGGCTCACATTTCTGTCGAGCAAAGCCATGCCATTATTCATGATCCCGGGTTGAGTGTCACTTCTTTCACACAGCCCATTTTGGAAAACACTGCTATTTAGTAACACTGTTCACACTTCTGTCACTGCACATTGTTAGGCTTTTCATCGGTTTACACTGTTATTTAGTATGTGGTATTTCTCTTGTCTTCCTTACCCATTTGAGAACTCTGAGGACAAGGACAGTATCTGGTGTGTTAGTTTCTGGCACAGGCATACGATGATCTTGTTTTTAACTTTGTAGCCCACCACGTGGTCCCCAGGGAATGTGTACAGGACAGCAGTACAAGGGCTACGCAGGAGTATGCAAAAGGCTCTGCTCCATCCTAGTTTACCAGTGCAGAACCTGCACTCTGATAAGATCCTAAGTTATGCTTAGCGCTAACTGTTCTCTGAGCTTCCCTGGAACTCTTACATGATATACTATAATGGTCTATATTCTTGTCTATTCTCAGACTAAAGGTAACTTGAGAACAAAGACCTGAAACAGGGAGAAAAACCTACTGGCACGAGTAGATGCTTAGCAAACACATGCTGAATGAAATAAGCAACCACAGCACAAAGTCATTAACATGAAACAGCCTCTTAGTCAGCATTTAGTCATACTCGGTCCACACCATCACATTTTATCTGAATATTAGCATATATAAACCTTTGTCTTTTTTTTAAGCCAGTGACCATTACCTCTGCGATACTAAATGCTAACAAAGGAAATAAAGGCTGAAAAGGGAAAGGGCATATTTACAGAGTACCTATGACAACCTTCCTGTGCCTGGCATTTTACATTCAACAACCAACCACGTTTAATAAAGGAAGGAGGACCTCCACAATACCGACTCAGTTGTCCAGGGAGACCTCACAAGGCACCTGGGTGGGGCTTACCTGGGGTATGTAGCCTGACTCGAGCATGAGGAGATGCACCAGCACTACCAAGGCATCACTGAGGCTGGAGCAGCCAGCTGACTGGTACAGAGTCTCCAGTGAATGTGGCACCTGGCCATCCTCCACTTCACTGCACAGCATTGGTTCCAATGGATGGAAACCAGAATCCTCTTCCATATCCATGGCATCCTCAATTGACACAGCCTCAACATTTTGACTAGGCCCTTCCTAAAAAGGAAACCAATAATAAATTAATTAATTTTACACAGGACATTCTATATCCTAAACTAAGCAAAGATTAGTGCTCAAAACCAAAGCACAGCATGAGGTTCAGAAAAAGGTGACAACATAAGGAAGCTCTCATAGATCAATGAGTCTGCAGCCTGTACCCCCATCCTGGATCCCTAACTCCTCTGTGCTGACAGGCTAGAAACCTGGAACTCATTTCTAAGGCTCTACACTTGGGAAACAGTACCTAAATGTGGTGTCTTCACAGCTCCAACTACTATCATTCCTCTAAAGCTGTGCTTTGTATGCCGCAGGTGCTTCAGACCCCCTCTATGTGTCCCGACTTCAAGGAACAGCACCCCTGAAAGTGCTTGGCTCCCCCTCTTGTCTCATACACACCACACACTCCTGCCAGTTTCCCTGGAAATTGAGAATCCAATCATGTCTTATGCCCCAGTTTAAGACGTACCAGGATTTCCTCAAGACAGACGACATTTCCCACAATTTTACCGTAAGACTGTGTCCCTGATATGCTCTTAGGGGAAAGTCAGCTCAGTCTAGTGAGGAAATACTGCAGCTATGTCTGCCTAACTGGACCTACATTCACAGGACCCAGCATTAACCTCAGAAAAGTCCAGAAACTTCTAACAGCTGCAATGTGTGCAATTAACCGAAACGCATTCTCCTTCTTCACTTAGCATCTCTGCTACACTTACTACAGATTCACAGAACAAGTTTTTCAGAAACAGACTGAGGAGCGCAGGCCTAGAACATTAAGTCCAAATGCCTAGGCATATAAGGCATCCCATTACCTGTTCCCTGGCTCTCCATCTGTTCACTACCAACCCTTCCCTACGCACTGCAGCATTCCCACTTCAGCAGACCCAAGAGCTGCCATGGCCTTTATTACTGCACCTGTCACACTGTGCTGCTATTTTTCAATTCGTACATCTGCATCTCTCCATTGACTGTAAGTTTGTGTAAAGTACAAAACTACCCAAGGTATCCATCTGGTACCTGCCGCATTCAGTAAAGGTCTGTGGAACAACTGCAGAAAGATAACATACTACAATTTCATGTTTCTGTTGCCTTACAAGATCACATAACCTGAGCAAGGGAGAGGACAATGCCTGTTTATAGATACTACAGTTGTAACTCAGAACAAACAGTAACTCGCTGAGATCACCAGCTGATAGAAGTCTGAAATGAACCCACGTCCTCAGATTCACCATTAAGGGCTTTTAGACGTGAAGCAGGCTTTAGTAAAGCTACGTTGCTACACTGATTTCATTCAGAAAGCTTGTTTCCTAGTTTGTGCTCAACTCTTAATACAAAGCAAGTGTCTTTTTCGGGATGTACTTCCAGAAGAAGGAGTGGCAGGGGAATTTAAAGCTATACAGCATAAACCAAGGCTGAAGGACTGCAATCAGGCCAGAGCTGATACTTACTCTTTCAAAATCAGCAGAGCTGAAACCTAATGGCTGCAAAAACATCAAACTTGTTAAAATGCAAACTGCAGCCAGGCGGTGGCACACACCTACACCTGCACTTGGGAGGCTGAGGCAGGATAACTCAGAGTTCAAGGTCAGCCTGAGCTATATGACAACATCCTGTCTCAAAAAAATTAAATTAAATTAAATTTTAAAGGCTATGATAACTCACACTATATAAAAGATGCTACTGCATAAACATTTCCATGATTTTCTCTGAACAGAAATCACCATATTAGAAAGAATCTATCAAGCTAAATTATGAAAACAATCTCTTGACTTTCCCCCCATTATTCCTACTTCAGCCAGTAGCATGGAACAAAACAGATGTGGAGATCTTTAAGAAGCATTACCCTAAGCGGCTAACTCCACACCCACTGGGGGCTTATCTGATAGCCACCCCATCAAAACCTTACAGACAAACAGTATGCTCTTAGAACTGGAATCACTACCTTGAGGCACAGTAGTGTCTCAAAATTTTCCAAGAAAAAAATAAATTTAACAAAGTATTACATACACTGTAAAACTCCATCTTACTGGAGGATTTTTAGGGCACATCAAGTTAAGGGAACGGCTTTATCTCTAAAAGAGTATGTTTTTTTTTTTAAGTATGCAGTTAGATATCTTTAATAATTCCATACACTACCCTGTGAAGCAGAAACAAACAAGAGACACAAGAAGGATTTGAAAGACAAATTAAAATTCTTGTATCAGGAAATTATTTTCACAATTTATCAATCTATTAAATATCTTAACAACCATCTATTCAGAATATCTGCTTATTCTTAATATCATGATTCAGTGTTTAAGGCTTGCAAAAGAAATATATTCATAAAAAGAATATACACATAAAAACAGTTAAGAATGGTACATGTGTTAGTATTAAAGAAGTGTTTTGTTCAAGGCCTACGAGCAAGTTTCAGAACTGTCGGGGCTGTTATACAGAGAAACCCTCCTCAAACAACCTTTAAAAAAATAAATAAACTGTAAAATTTTTAATTTAAAAAAGAATCACTTTATACAAAATATTAAAAGGAAAAAATAAGGAACTTACAAAGTTATACAGATCATTGATGAATGCTTTAAAAAAAAAATCACTGGACTATTGGAATACAGAAATACAAACAGGAAAAGGAGGAGCAGCAAGGGCACCAGGCCACATCGCTGGTCACGAGGTCAGCAGGTTGTACACTCGATGCGAGCAAGCAATTATCAGGACTCAGTACCAGCGAGAGACAATCACTGACGGGAAAGAACAGAAACTAGCCGTGGAGAGGCAGGGTAGGACAACTTTCGGAAAGCCTGGGTACAGGACAATAAGGTGCTTTCTCTTCTGTGAAATAACACGACTGGACTAGAGATATTTTCATCTCAGACACCGAGCTACTGAAGAGCAAGAGAATGACATAATGAAGAAGTAAGAAGCAGAAGACCTTAAAAAGAGAAGAACACAGACTGGCAGCCTGTATTATAAGAAGTCCAAAGTCGGCCTATGGTAGTGCACACCTTTAATCCCAGCACTTGGGAAGCAGAGGCAGGTGGCTCTCTGTGAGTTCAAGGCCAGCCTGACCTATATATTGAGTTCTAGGACAGCCAGGGCTGTTACACAGAAAAACCTTGTCTCAAAAAACCACCACCAACAACAAAAAGAAGTCAAAAGACACAGAATATCAGGGGTCCTACTGAGGGGCAAAGCAGGGTGTTTCTATGTGGAGGACAGGCCTAATGGTGCATCTTATTTCCAAAGCGGTGTTAGACAGAGTCTCTGATAACCACCTAAAAGTCCAGCCAATTGTCTGGAAATACCTGGACTGTATATACATACAATTAGTGAGTGTCCAAACTGGTAAGTTAGGGATCATAAACGCACAAACATCAGACATCACTTGATACACAATCTAAAGGAACATCTGAGCAAAACTACAAAACCATGCATGTTAGAATGTCAGCATAAAATCAGTCCAGACATTTAGCAGTTAAAAAGAAAATGTTCAGAAAGGGCACAGTCTATAATTTACTGATACTAATCATCCTGACTGGTGTAGGATTCCTCTGGGGTGTCAATATATCTGATCAATCACTCTGTTTCATCTCTTCATCTTTAATACCCACCACACTGTCATCACTCCAGGCATCAAACTGGGTGGCCTGTGCATGGGAAGAGTCGTTCCGCCGTTCATCGGGGATGCTAGACTGACATGAGCTGGCAGCCTGAGAAGGTTGGTCAGTATTCTGGAGTGAGGAAGGTTCTGAATCTGTAGATGAAGGTAAGTTAGGTGCCGGCAAGCCATCTTCAAGAACCAAACATATCAAGTCCCCAGAAACAATCCCATATGAAGCCAAGGTTTCTTCATCTCCAGTGAGGGCATCCTTGTTGTTCAATGTAATTGCAAATCGGGTATCAGAACTGCCAAGAAAGATGGAAGAGCACAGTAAGAGCTACCTACTCCACTATTCCAAACAATACATTTGGAATACACTAAACTACATGCTGTGTACCCAAAAGCACTAAGTAGTAGTAGTAATAATAATAATTAGTAATAGTAATAATAATAATAAAAGCAGGGGACTAAATTCCTTGTTCTTCTCATCTAATGCCCAGGTCATAGGTTTCTAATAAGTTTAATAATAATAATAATAATAAGTTTCTATAAGTTTAGCCAGGGGTATGTAGTACTTATCATTAACCTATATTTTCATTGATTCTAAAGAATGCAGTTTTCAGTATTTCAACAGCTTTGAAGTTGAAGTGCTTCCCAAACCTAACACATCAATTTAATCCACAGCTTTACTTCCAGCTTCACATGAGCTGGGAATTCAAACTCAGGGTGTTAGGCTTGTGCAGCTGTGCATTAGCAACTCCCCAGCCCGATTCTTTTTTCTTACAGACACACACACCTATGAGACACTACTGGAGTCAAAACCACTCCCCCTCCTTGCTGCTGCCTGCAAACGCTCTGATAAACAGAAAGTTGAAAATCTGCCAGCTGCCCTTGAAAGCACCATTTTGGAAGAGAAAGGGGAAAACTCCCCAAACAAACAATTCATTTTATAGAAAACATAAAGCGCTTCCAAGGTCTTATTTTCTGAAGTTATGGGGCTGACGTGGTGCGTTTCACAAAAAAAAAAAAAGGCAGAAATCCAAACTTTACGAAGTCTATTTTATATCAATCTCTGTATCATATGGACACAAATGAAAGCTTCCCTTTTGTTCCCTAAATAAACTTTCAAAGGAATGAATTTACTTTCACAAGCTGCTGAGGCCTAAATTCCATCCAACTAATCAACCTCAACTTTGAAAACAAGCCTGAAAGAGAAACTAACTGGATGGGGCTCTTGGGTTTCACAACTTTTCAAGATGACTCTACTTAACTGAAGAGTAATAATACAATTTATAAATACCTTAAACATAGGAGTCTCAACACGTGTGGAGGGGTAACTGTTATCAACACATAAAACACTCAGTTTTACACCAGGATGTAGTGCAAGTCATCATTATGTGGAAATACGACAATATGTTGTTTAATTCTTTTAATGTGAAAAATGGCTCTTTAATGTTTGGGCTAACATTATTTTTACTTTATTTTATTTGACGGGGTCTCACTATGTAACCCTGGCTGGTCTGGAACTTGCTATGTAGACCAGGCTGGTGTTGAACTCAAAGAGATCCCCTTGCCTATGCCTTCTGAGTGCTAGGAATAGGCAGAGCTCAGGCTCACTTTTAATCTAACAATATCTTAATGGGGGAGGGGGGCGAGGTGAGAGGACAGAAATCCGTCTAGGACCTCATTTTACTCAAGTCCTTACAAATAAAGTGAAAGGCTATTTAAAAATGCCAATTAACGGAAAGGGACCAGAGTTTATCTTTTAAAAATATTTTATTCGCGAGTTCAAATTTCTAACTCAACACTTGAAGTGACTCGTTCATATACTTGTCTATGACCTGAAAATAGCTTCAGAAACACAGAACCTTCATCGGCAATACCAAAAATCAGAAATAGAATTTAATCCTTTCTCAACTTGCCACCAAACTGAAAGCTTTCTGGGGTCATGCCTCTATCTTAGAAGCACGCGTACTTCCTAAAATGTTGCAGTGAGAAAGTTACAGCAGTCTGGCACAGGCAAGCTCAGCAATGCTTTTAGTTACTGTTTCCCTAAGCAGTGGCACTAAGGACAGCGGCCTAGGGTGCAAGAAGTTCATCACTTCAGGCGCGATGCTTTTCCAATTTAGCCACTGAATTCAAGCTCCGTGGGTTCGCATCGGGAGGGTCTAAAGCAAGCTCCCCACTCCCGACCGCAGCTAGCGCTTCCCGCCTTCCCGGTGACGGGGGGGGGGGGGGGGGGGGGAGGGGGGGGGACACCGCAAACCCGGAAGTGACACTCACCGGGGACGACAGCGGCAGCCCGGGGAGGCTGGGCCATGGTCTCCCTGAGCTGGAACCCGGCGAGCACCCAGCCAGCAGCTGAGCGCCACAGTCACAGGTGACCCGGCAGGCGACCTCACGTGACCGCCGGGCGCGCCCGCCCCCCTCCCCGCCCCTCCTCTGTCCCCGAGGCCCGCGATCGGGGACCCCGCTCACCTGAACCCCCACGTGGGCAGCAGACTCTGGCGGAGGTGCGCGCGCAGATGGCCGAGCGTCGGCTCCGGCTCCGGCACCTCCAGCGGCTGGGTCCGCTTCTGAAGCCGCACGCGCAGCTTCATGGCGAAAGGACCGCCAGCCTCGGGCGGCGGCGGCGGCGGTTACCGGAGCGAAGGAGAAACCGAAAGCGTTCGCCTCTCTCGCTCTCGACTACGCCCCCTACTGCCCAGTACGCGAGTGGAGCGCCGAGCGCCTTCGCTTCCTTCCCATCGGTGGCTCGGCGCACGACGGCACCCCGTGGGGGCGAGATGCCCACGGCGCAGGCGCTGAGTCGCTTAGGCGCGTAGATAACCTGTGTGCTTCCCTGCTTGCAGGATCTCTGCAAGGACCGGTGCCCACTGTGCGAGGACCTGACTGCCAGTTCTAACCTGGTGGCGCAGTGTTTTTGCAGGCCCCGAAATGAACTGCTCTATCCCAATCTTTAGAGCGCTCAAACCTGACACAGGTTTCCTGTGCGGTCTAAAGAACCTTAGCATGGAAGCTGGCATCCCTTAAGGGCCATTTGGGTCTGGAGTGCCTGGGCGACCTTAGTGGCCTTCAGGTGAGATAAGAATAGGATAATGGGCTGTGAGGTGTTATTAGCAGCTGCCTTTGCTTCTGTAAAACTTGCTTGTCGCTGTGGTCTTTTTATTACTATATAGTGGGAAAGTAAGACAAACTGGGGGAAGTAAAACCATTTTCCCACCCAGCTGTAAATTCCATGAATGATAGTAATGCACACCTTTCTGACGTCAGTTTTGAAATCCCACCTTTAACCCCTTTCCACACACAGGCTGTTTTAGCTCTATGGCTGCCGTCCTACTAGCCCCAAGAACACATTCATTTAATATAAATTTGAACTGAGCCTACGTCTTTGGTTTCTCCCAGAGCATTCAAACGCCACATCAACAGTATAGCTCTTCACTTCCCAGGGCAACTCCTGGTAAACCAGCCTGCCTCCATCTTAGGTCTGAAAGCCATCTTATAGTAAAGACAAACTAGGCTCATTCTTGTTTATGATTAAATCTCTGTTTCTCGAGGATTAGGCTATGTCCCTCCCTGTAACCGTAACTATAACTGGTTCTGTACTGCCTGTTCCAGGACTCGCAATCATGTCTTTGTTTCGGAGGGTTATTATGACCACTTGCAACCATTTTGTTGTTGTTGTTATTGTTGTTGTTTAAGAAGGTTGTTATGGCCAACGTGTTATCCCTGTGTTCTCTTCCTAGAACCCCACCTGCTTGCCTGCCAAATTCCCCCATTTGGAAACCCCCTTACCCCCTAACAACCTTTATCTTACCCGTGTCCAATGCTGGTCTCTTGGACCCTGCCCTTAGAGAGAGAGAGACCCATGTACAGGAACCAAAAAAAAAGCTTGCTTTAATTAATTTGGCCATCATGAGTTGGACTGGTGGTCTTTCTCCTTTAATCTGTGGTGTTAACATTTTTTCTGTGGAATTAACAATCCCTGCCCCATTTCTTCCTTGGCACTGCTCCTAGATACTTGAAGTTGAAGCCACCTTCTTTACCTCCCTCAAGCTTCAGCAAAATTTAAAGCAGCTTGTAGTTGCTGGTCTTTGTTGCACAGTGTTTTAGTAACCTCTTGATGCCTAACAATTGCCCCCCAAAGCTTACTAGCCTACATCAATAAAACATTCGTTTCTCCATAGGTTCTGTAGATTGGGAACTTGGGGGTAGTATGGATAGGTGGTTCTGTCTCAGGCTCTCCTGCCAGGTCTGCCTAAAGATTCAACTACAAGCATTATTCAACCTATTGCCTCAGTTTTTCAGAGATCTGCTTGCATGTCCACATAACATGATAGCTGGATTCCCTCAGAGTAAGTGACCCAAGAATAACAAGACAGAAGCTATGAATAAGTCTTTTATGACCCAGCCTCAAAAGTAACTTTTTTCTATCATTTTTTGGCTATAAGCCAACATTTCAGTATAGGAATATCAAACCAAAAACATGAATATTGATAGATCATATGTATATATATATATATATTGATCTTGATTTGAGACTGATTGTAATAGAAAACCAATTTTTATGAAAGAGATAGTCTTTGCCTAGGCAAAGGGTTTAAGACAAATTCTAGAATACATGAGAAGCCATTGAAGCGTTGGAAGGGAGTCTTTAATATCAAAATCTTCAATTCTGGTCAATGGAAATTGACTCTGGGCAACTACCCAGGAAGGGATGAATTAAAAGGATACTATATGGACCAGGGGATTTAGGGAGAATTGGAGAAAACTCATAACTATACCTAAGACCTTGCCTGATAAAGAAGGTACCAAAGTTGGGACTACCAGACGAAACTGTTGTCACCACTGTTAGAGAGCACAGGGGTGTGGCTGATGCTGTCTCTGCTATTAGCAGACACCTTGTGATTTTTTGTTTTGTTTTTGTTTTTTTTGTTTTGTTTGTTTGTTTTTTCTGCACCAACAAAATGACACTTGTAAAAAAGATTGTTTTCTCACTTTTCTTTCCAATCAAGAGTTTATAGGGGTGTGCTCTAAGGAAGTTTGGGCCCCATCCCTGAATCCTGACTACAAAAGAGACTGAAGATCAGAATCTGACTTTCTTTAGGGAGGCAGAGCTTATTAGAATTTCCCAGAAGCATAAGGAAGGCTGTCCAAATATTGATAGGAAGCCCTGAATTTGACAGGTGCACTCTAGGGTCGCGCTCTGACCTGAAATGTGTGATTTCCCATAAAAAGGTACGGGGAGGGGGGGGGAGAGGCTTGATACCCTGTAGGGATATAGAGATATCTCAGTGGTTAAGAGGACGGACTGCTCTTCTGGCGGACTTGGATTTAATGTTCAGCATCCACATGGCAGCTCACAGCCATCTGTAACTCCAGTTCCAGAGGATCCAATGTGCCCTTCTGGCTTCTGTGGACACCAGAAAACTATATAGTCCACAGATATGCAGACAAAATACTAATACACATAAAATTTTTTAAAACTTTAAAATGGGGCTGTTTTCCAACTCATTGCAGGTGGGGTATCTGTATAGATTGTTCAGACTTAGGCTGGGGACATAGTTCAGTTGGTAAGTGTTAGATCCAAAGGAAAATCACAAGCACCCCCAAAAGAGCAGGCCTATTGACTTGGTCCAAAATGATCATCTTGACTCATGAGGCTCATGCTGGCTTAGCAGTCATAGGATTGCTGGCAGATACTTTCAGCATTCCTCAGGAACTTGTGAAACAGGTTTCTGTGTGCCAAAATGAGTCATTTCCATTATGGTCCCTTGACTCTGGCAAAGGGACAAATGGCTCTCCATTTGTCCTGCCACATTAACTTGTGGTTGCATATCAAAGCCCACGCTGTCCTTCTGTCTCCTTGAGTCCCTGTTCACATACACACACTTGCTATGCATTTAAAAACCCACACTAGCATCCTGGAATGCTGTGGGCTAATGTTCTTGTACACTGTAAAGATTTGTCGCTTGTATTGATTTAATAAAATGCTGATTGGCCGGTGGCCAGGCAGGAAGTATAGGCAAGGCAACTGGAGTAGTTGAATTCTGGGAAGAGAAAAGGCAGAGATGCAGTCACCTGTCAGATTCAGAGAAAGCAAGATGAGAATGCATCACTGAGAAAAGGTACTAAGCCACGTGAATAAACATAGACAAGGATTATGGGTTAATTTAAGTTGTAAGAGCTAGTTAATAATAAGCCTGAGCTAATAGAACAAACAGTTTATAATTAATATAAGCCTCTGTGTGTTTCTTTGGGACTGAACAGCTGAGAGACCAGGCGGGACAGAAATTTCCATCTACACTAGCCCTTCTCACCACGTCCTCTACCCTAACGTCCCAGGCTGATCCGGTTCACAAGGTTCCCTCACCAAAACTACTCATCCTCCATGTAACACACATGGCTTTTCCATGCTCCACTTCCCTAGCCCTGGCCATGTCCCATCTACTTCTTTTTCTCTCTGCTTTGGACTCTTCCAAATGTTTCTGGATATTCTCTCTCTCTTATTCACAATGAAAAGCCTTCCCCCAGTCATGGAGCAGCCATTTCAGTGGTTTCTTTCCTGTGCCCTCACTTACAGTAAAGTGCTTGCCACACATTCACAAAGCCCCATGTTTGATCCATAGCATCACACAATGTAAGTATAATGGTGCAGGCCTGTAGTCCCAGAACTTGGGAGATGTAGGGAAATCAAGAGTTCAAGGTCATCCCTGGCTACTTAGCAAGCCACATCAGTCTGGGTTGCGTGATCCTGATGTAAATAATAGCCAGGCATAGTGGTGCATGCCTTTAATCCCAGCACTCAGGAAGCAGCAGGATCATCTTTGTGAGTTCAAGGCCAGCCTGATCTACATTCCAGACCAGCAAAAACTACATAGAAAGCTCATATCTCAAAAATCAATCAATCAATAATTAAATTTGTTATGGTTTGGTCTACATTGCACATTTGTTTATTTTTTCATCCAATCAGTTATATTAGTGTAAATTAAATACTTACTTTACATTATTTATCATAGTCTAAAACTAATTCTTCATTGCCGCCGCTGCTGCTACCCAACTCTGTCCACCGAAAGACGAGTCTTCCATTGGTTCTTGTATTCATTTTCCATCTCTGTATTTTTCCTTCATTTATTTTATTCAATTCCATTTTTGAGTGTTTTCTTACTTCCTGTAGCTATGAGATGCAATGGGATAATTTTGTGTATTTCCTGCCCCAGGACCAAAACCAGCAATTTGTTTTTCTAAAAATTCCTCCTACTTCCATTTTTTTGGAGAATAGTATTTACACCAAGATCTGGGTAATAATTATACTCACTGTTAATGGAGCGTCTTTGCCTCTAAGCCTTTCTGGCTAACTGAGCAAAGTTATATCTTATTTCCATAATAGAATATGCATTTCTATATGTAACCGGACATATCATTGTGATAGATCCAACTCTGATCCATTCACATGTGAATCACAGCCTCCTCCTGCCGCAGCCAGTGTAGCACAGGCTAAAACTTGGAGTTCCTGGCAGAGCAGAGCAATAGCACATGCACGGGTCACACGGTCTCTGGGTTTCATTTACTTGGAAGAGAAAACAGCTTTCTTTTCCAGTTTGGCGTATTTAAAGGGAGGAGTGGGGTTACTGAATTTCTGGGAGTATTGGGCTTTCTTCACTAAAGTTTTAGCAGTCATAGCTACCTAAGGCACTTTCCTTCTGGCTATCAGATGGCCCTGCAGTTTTCCACAGAGATGAACACCAAGGAGAGGATTAACTGGGTCACAGGATACCCTTTAATTTTGGTTTGCCCCTGAAAGCTGGACAAGCCTTCTGTATAGCAGCATCCTCCCTTGAGAGCTGGACCAGCCTTCTATATAGCAGCATCTTCCCTTGAGAGCTGGGCCAGCCTTCTGTATAGCAGCATCCTCCCCTGAAAGCTGGACCAGCCTTTAGCACGTTGGGTGTCACTCTGTAGTAGTGGGGCGGCAGGCCGCTTCCCGCCACCCGGCTACCTTTACCCAAAATTATTACACGGAAACTGTATGCTTTTAAACACTGCTTGGCCCATTAGTTTTAACCTCTTATTGGCTAGCTCTTACATATTGATCTAACCCATTTCTAATATTCTGTGTAGCACCATGAGCTGGCTTACCAGGAAAGATCTTAACCTGCGTCTGTCTGGAATGGGAGAATCATGGCGACTGACTGACTCAGCTTTCTTTCTCCCAGAATTCTGTTTAGTCTACTCCGCCTACCTAATTTTTTCTCCTATTAAAGGGCCAAGGCAGTCTCTTTATTTAACCAATAAAATTAACACAAAACAAAAGACTCTCCCCTATCACTGTATAGCAGCATCCTCCCCTGAAAGCTGAACCAGCCTTCTGTATAACAGCATCCTCCCTTGAGAGCTGGACCAGTCTTCTATATAGCAGCATCCTCCCCTGCTTATCTCCAGCTTCCCAGTCCAACTATAAGAGAACCGGCTACAATTATCTTCCATCTGTTTACTTTATTGCCTAATTGTTCTGCCGTACATGCATAGTGTCTTCAGAATTATTAGCCCATACCCTGTAAGTTAACTAGAATACCCCGTTGGCCTACAATTCTCGCTGCCTTTAGGCTTACAGACTCCATATATTCCCAAAACCCTTCACTTATGTTATTTCAAACACTTGTGACCTATAAAACAAAACATGGAAGAGAGGTGGAAATAATGCCAGGTGGCAAGATCATTCACCTAGACTGTAGACTCATTCATCTCTCTTAAGAGCCAAACAAATCCCAGGCAACTTCCTCTGGTAGTAATTTAAAACACAAATCTGTATTACTCACACAAATTCAATTGGCTGGTGGGGAAACAAGATGGGTTACCAAGTAACAGCATCCTCTTCTCTCCCCCGCCTTCTCCATGCCCTGAACTGTGGGTTGCCCTTCAGTGACCTTCCTAAAATGCCAGCATAGTGTAACAGACACCTATGTCTTGAATGTAAGCACTGATGCCAAGCTTCAACACACCCCTTTGTTGGAGGGAGGCCGCTTGCTTGTTCCCGGCTGCTCTCTGCTTGTTTGTCCTGGCTGCCCAGAACCAAAATAATCACACAGAAATTGTATTAATTATATCACTGCTTGGCCCATTAGCTCTAGCTTTTTAATGGCTAACTCTTACATATTAATTTAACCCATTTCTATTAATCTATGTATCACCATGTGGCTGTGGCTTATCAGATAAATTTCTGGTGTCTGTCTCCAGCAGGGCTACAAGGCTTCTCTCTGACTCCGCCCTTCTTTTTCCCAGAATTTAGTTTAGTTTTCCCCGCCCAGCTCTGTTCCCCTACAGCTCTGCTATAGGCCCAAAGCAGTTCCTTTATTAACCAATAGTAATCACAGCATACAGAGGGAAATCCCACATTGCCTCCCCTTTTCTGTTTAAATAAAAAGGAAGGTTTTAACTTTAACACAGTAAAATTACATATAAAACAGGTGTCAAAAATCCCACATCAGCCCTTGACCTCAAGGTCTTCATTCCTCATAGTGACGGAGGTTTAGGGAGCTCATATGAGAAGTGCCCAAAGTATAACAAATACACAATAAATGATAGGTCACACTTCATATATCTCTTATGTCTCTTTTTGGGGTTCCCTTTTAATCAGACTTCATTAGCACAAGTGTGGGGAAACAGGGAGCAAAGCTGGAAGTGCCTTTTGCCTCCAAACTGGCCCTTCTGGCTCACTCCTACCCCATATACATATAACCCTGTCCTGACCCATAAAACAGTGTGATTTGTCTTCAAGTTAAAAAAAACAAATCTAGGAAGTGTTGAGACACTGGGCCTCACCCAGCCATTGCTGCGTGGGTGCCTCCGGGAAGCAAGCAAGTAAGTGGTAAAGAAATGGAAGAGAGACAGAACTGGAAACGCTACAACAGTGAAGAACAGCCTGATGCGAGAGGCGTGCACTGCCACCTGAGACCATGGTGATGCCCAGGCTTATGCGGCTGCTGCCACGTAAACCCTTGTCTGGGTCCGCGGTGCCACATAGCCTGAGTCTGTGCTATGTATACACACACAGACAGGCAGAGACACAGGGACATGAATCATCCTTGATACAAGAATGCCAAGAATGCCAACTTTATTGTGATCAGAGGCAGCTTATACAGGGCTCTGGCCATGCCCCAGCTCTCTGGATCTCTCAGCCAAAGTTCTCACCTGAACTCACTCCCCTGCCATCAGGGTCTCGTGCTCAGAGCAGCTGCAGACACAGGTAAACTAGTTGTTTTGCTCAGTTCACTCTAGCAGGCAAAGGGTCTGAGGCAGGCAAAGACAGTCAAGGGGGCAGGGATCTGCAACCCCCAATAGCTGTTACTTAAGATATTTCCAAATTTGCTTAAGAGGGAAATGTCACATAAAAAGAAAGCATCTGTTGATTGTCAAATTAAGGATAGCTATAAAAAGTGCACGTGACCCTCCTTATCTGTGTTTCCGCTTCTATTAGTTCAAAAATAATTAAGGAAAAACATCACCTGCCCTGACTTTTGCTGTCACTGTTGCCATAGCGACACAGGAGAGCAACTATTTATGTTGCTCTTTTGAGGTCCATGGCATGAAGGGATAGTTTAAGGAACACAGGAGGATGTGGTTGGATTATGTGAAATGCTATCCTGCTGGATAGAAGGTATTTAAACATCTGCAGATTTGGGGACCGCAGGGCATTTGGAGCCAATAACCCAGAGACACGGAGGAAATGACTGTAACCATGGAGACAAATTTGCATTCCCTTCAAGAGGGAGAGGTGGAACAAGAAACTATCCCTGCCAGTCTAGGAATATGCGGAAGAGAGCGCAGAAATGATTAAAGACACGTTATAAATTTTTCCTTAGGATATGTGACATCTTTCATCCTTCGTGTCTGTTTCTGCACTTTTTATTGTTTTTATTGAGCTATACATTTTTCTCTACTCCCCTCCCTTTCTCCCCTCTTACCTTCTATCCTATCCTGTGACCCCATGCTACCAGTTTACTCAGGAGATCTTGTCTTTTTCTCCTTTCTATGTAGATCCATGTTTGTCTCTCTTAGGGTCCTCTTTGTTGTATAGGTTCTCTGGGGTTGTGGACTGTAGGTTGGTTCTTTTTCTTTGCCTTAAGTCTAGAAGCCAAATGAGTGAGTACATATTATATTTGTCTTTCTGGGTCTGGGTAACCTCACTCAATATGTTTTTTTCTAGATCCATCCATTTGCATGCAAACTTCAAGATGTCATTATTTTATACTGCTGTGTAGTACTCCATTGTGTAAATGTACCACACTTTCTTTATCCATGGTGAGGGCCATCTAGATTGTTTCCAGGTTCTGGCTATTACAAATAATGCTGCTATGAACATAGTTAAGCACATGTCCTTGTGGCATGATTGAGCATCCTTTGGATATATACCCAAAAGTGGTATTACTGGGTCTTGAGGAAGGTTGTTTCCTAATTTTCTGAGAAATCGCCACACTGATATCCAAAGGGACTGTACCAGCTTGCATTCCCACCAGCAATGCAGAAGTGTTCCCTTTTCCCCACAACGTCTCCAGCATAAGTTGTCATCAGTGTTTTTGATCTTGGCCATTCTTACAGGTGTAAGATGGAATCTCAGAATTGTTTTGATTTGTATGTCTCTGATGGCTAAGGATGTTGAGCATCTCTTTAAGTGTCTTTCAGCCATTTGAGATTTGTCTGTTGAGAATTCTATGTTTAGGTCTGTACCCCATTTTTATTGGTTTGTTTGTTCTTTTGATATTAAGTTTTTTGAGTTCTTTGTATATTTTAGAGATCAGACCTCTGTCTGCTGTGGGGTTGGTGATGATCTTTTCCCATTCTGTAGGCTGCCGTTTTGTCTTATTGACCGTGTCCTTTGCTTTACAGAAGCTTCTCAGTTTCAGGAGGTCACATTTATTAATTGTTGCTCTCAGTGTCTATGCTACTGGGGTTATATTTAGGAAGTGATCTCCTGTGCCAATGCATTCAAGTGTATTTCCCACTTTCTCTTCTATGAGGTTCAGTGTGGTTAGTTTTGTGTTGAGGTCTTTAATCCATTTGGGCTTGAGTTTTGTGCTTGGCAATAGATATGCATCTATTTGGATTCTTCTACATCTTGATACCCAGTTACTGCATTTTTTCTAGTGCACTAAAAAGGGCCACAGTACAGTTTCGTGCTCTTATCTGTGTGGTGCCTGGCATTTTCTCCCATTATGCATCACAGGACCCTATGCCAAGATGATGTCCTTCACTTCTGGGTGATGACTCAAAGTTTATGCTTCCAAAGACCTCCCCCCCAAACTCAAACTACACACACATCTCTCATCACCATTACTACACCTACCGCTCTGTCCATCCCCACATCATTCTCCTGGCTCACTTTTTTGCCCCCCTCCCCTTTCACTATTTCCCTTCAATGACTTCAATAGTCAGTTCAATTCACATGTTACCTCCTCAGAGAATCCAGCCTGGACCATCCCGACAAACTGGCCTCCTGAAGCTACATCACTCTACCAATTAATTATAAGGTTACCTCACCAGCTACATGCCCTTATTTCCTTCATAATGTATGTTAGTCAGCTTTCCATCACTATAAAAAAATTACCCGAGACAATTACGTTATAGAGAATACAGGTGTATTTGACTCACCATTTTACAGGTTCCTGTCTGTGACAGTTTGACACCATTGACTTGGGTCTGTGACATGGTAGGAGTTTGTGGTAGAAGAAAATTAGTGTCACAAAAACAAGGATATAAGGGGGAGAATCCCAGGTCCCCAGTCCTCTACAAGGGTGTACCTCCAATAGCCTAAGAATTTCCTATGAGGTTCCACCACTCAGAAATTCCAGCATTTCCCCATAACGCCACCTGACAACTCAGTCTTTAATACACGGGCCTCTGAGGGGACATTCAGCATGCAAACCACAGAATAGTACATGCTACCATCTGTACAGTTTCGCTTTTATTGGTCTCTTATTCATTTTGTTTCCTTTCTGCTAGAAGGTGTCTGCATCATAGCCAGGGCTCTTCTTGTCTTTTTTCCTAAGAAGCTCATTCCTACCATAAGTCCTTGACAAATGTTCTTAGACTGAATGAGTGGATTCATCTATGATGACTGTCTCCAGGTTCATGTTACCATTGGCAAGGCCACTAAAATTTCACCGCATTAACAGCATATTATCATGTTGCTAGTGTTCCCTAGTGATATACAGAGTCAATTCAGGCAGAATCACATTTTACCAGGGGAAAAAAAAAAAAAAAAAAAAAAAAAAACAAGGAGGTAACTAGAACTCAAGGTAATTTTTATGATAAACCTGCAAACTCATCAATAGGGGGGATATTGCTAAATGAATGTGCCTGCTGTTCTCGCTGGAGAAACTAAACATCCGGATTTGGCCCAAGCTGTCCTTGCTTTAATACTGAAAACACACATCCTGGAAAAACTGAGACGGTAACCCTATCTTGCCCAAAAAGCTTTTAATGTGAATAAATTATTACATATCATGCAATTCAATCCCTAGTCATTCAAAACGCGCTAACTAGCAAAGTGTGGTGATGCACGCCTGTAGTTCTCACGCTTGGGAAAGTATTGTAGACTTGAGGCCAGCCTGGGCTACACAGAGATCTGTTACAAGAAAGAAAAACACAAATACATTGACTAAGTCATGTAAACCACAGCGACACAGCGGCTGATAAACACATACAACTTGCGTCAAAGAAATGCTGGGGCAGGAAGTCATTATGGCGTTCTGAAAGGGAGCAAACACTTGGAGATGCCATCTGTGGTCTTGCTTTGAATGATAAAGAGGCTAACTAGGCCAGACTGGTTATCAAGTCACATGCTTTCAGACCGAATCTCTTGATCACCTAAAGTCCACAAAATATCTTATGTAGTGGAGCCGGCCCCCGACCTGGCTTATTGTCACAACAAAGGAGATTCTTCCCCATCTTCCTCCTCAGTATTTCCACGTTTTCCCCAGATACTGGGGGTAGAACCCAGGGCTTTGGACACACTGGGTAAGCACTCTACTACTGAGCTACATCCTGAGTCAGTTCAACAAGTATAAACACCTTTTAAAAATAGATTAGAAGTCTTTTCTTAATCTTTTTGGTTAAATAGCCCAATACTTTCATTAGTATGCTGTGTATTTGGCGTGTGAACACAAGTGTTATAGGAAGGTGATGATTGCATGGGTGGCCTTGTCTATTCATCTAGATAAAGACTGTAGTATTCATTCATGCCATTGGGTAATCGTAGTGAAGCAATTACGTATCACATTTTGAAAGAGTCATCTGAAAGAAAAAAAAAAGGTTCAAGGTTGGGATGACTCAGACTTAATTATCTTGACGTTTCGGCAGTTGCGATCAAGGCGCAAGGTAGAGAACACTCCTGTTTCGAAGCCGAAGGGAATCGAAGGTACGCCCCAACTTTGGACACTTCTGGAGCTTGAGGTAAGAATCTCAAACAAAACTTCAGGTCTCTGCTAGCCCAGGAACTCGGGACGGGGACCTTCAATGCAGACATGACTTGAGTAGTCAGCTGTCATGCTTTCTGAATTCTTACTGGTGTCTGCCTAGAGTTTCTCATGCTGTGTTTGTCATACCTGTTCTCCCGGATCCCTCCTAGGGAAGAGGGTTAGTGAAGACTGAAGAGCACTAGGAAGAGGGAAGAGTTGATCTGGACTACAGATCTAACTTGATTTGGTTCATGGTGGCACAGAGTTTGGGTTTTTGGTTGTTTGCTTTATCCTCCATTTCAGAGAGGAATCTAGCAAGCGGCAGAAAATTCTCTTGTCCCTCGTCATTGTGGTTAGGACTAAAGAGCTATTCTGATTTTTGTGCTTTGGCACGGTGTTTCAAACCACGCCGGTGACCTGGATCCTGTTACCACAAACCTGCCCTCCCACTCGTCTGAACCCTAAAAGTCAGTGTGAAACTCCGTGTTTAGAAAGGAAGGACTTGGCAGAAAATTTCAGCGCCCCCTGTTCCTGGAAATCTTGCTATACTATGGATGTAAGGATAGAATCCCTTGAAAGATTCACCAGTTCTGCTCATATTTCTTTTACACTTTTATAAACAGCCTTCCTTTTCTCTTAACCCATATGTCGGAATACCCTAGTGGAGACATCTTCAAACCCATTGAACTCAAGTTTTCAACGTGTGCCTCTGTTGAGAATGTTGTGTTTGGCTCACTCCTCGCTCCCCTAATCAGGGTTTCCACATCTGTCATGGTTCCTGCCAATAATAGCAATGAGAAGCTGAGCTGTGAGCGTCCAGATTTTTTTTTTTAAGTGTCCTGGTGTTATATTGCTCCTGGTGTTAGGGAATAACACCATTTAATCTAGGGGCATCTTTCTCTCTGTGTGTTGGCAAGGAAATATTGCTATGGAAATAAGCTCTGAGTCTTAGAAAGGAACAGTTCCTGAGAAGCAAAATAGGCTACAGGTTGGGAGGGCTTGTGAGCGCTCTTGGGTCATTTTCTTGAGCAGGCAGCTCATCCTGCCCTTACTTGTCAGACAAATTACTTAGCCTCTCCAGAGTCATCGCCTTGCCTGACAGGGTTGCTATCCTCCTCTGCCCATAAATCATCATCCCAGACAAACAAGACAACTGAAAGTTATGGACAATCCAGCCCTTTCTATTTCGGTAATTTAATTCTCTCCTAAGATGTCTGGAGGGGAAATATGCTTTTCTACACACAATTTGAGTTCCTTAATCACCATCCAAGTACACCAATTCAGGCACTTCCTTTAGCTAAGGGGGCAAAACAGCTTTTACCTCTGGAGGAGGACTTAAAACTCCATTTGTGCCCAAGGAAAAATAAGAGAGAGTTGCTCAGAAACGCTTGAAAACCTCCTGGTGCTGATTGAACTTCTCCACACTGAAGATGTCACCTAGGAATTCTCACCTAAAAAAAAAATCTCTGGATAAAAATGAAAATCTAGCATTTATCAGCTCATTTGATAAAAAAGAAATTAATAACACTAGAATTAGGAACCAGAAGAATAAGACTTGATCCTCAGATGCACATGGGGTGAATAAGTCATTCAAACTTATAAATCTCCATCTCCATGCATTTAAATTGGAGATGAAACAGTATCTACCTTGTGAATTCTGTGATTGGTTTTTAAAAATACACTCATTTGTCACTATTTTTATCCCTGTCAGACACTGAGACATGTAGATGTTGCATACATGGAGATATCTACATAGGTGCACATACGTATGTTCTCTCTCTCTCTCTCTCTCTCTCTCTCTCTCTCTCTCTCTGTGTGTGTGTGTGTGTGTGTGTGTGCATAGCTTGTTTATTCTTTTGTTCCAATCTTTTCTAGAGCCTCTCTTATCTAAGTAAAATCTTACTAAGGTCCTGTTCCCTCCTTTTCAAACAGTCAAGTTGGTTTAGGCTCTTACTGCTCCTCACTGCTATGAAAAAAATTATTTACTCTTTGACAAAAATCCCTCCGGTGCCCATTTCAGACTGATATTTCTGCTTAAGTCTTGGCCTCCAGTGCTATTAATGTGATCACCGGCAGTATGACCCCTCCAACTGGTAAGACATGGAAATATCCTCTACCAGTTGGTAAATGGCTACCAACCTGGGGTCTTGAGACATCCTTTACACCCTCATCGTCCCATCTCCACTCCAGAAGTAATCAATCAATCAATCAATCAACCTCTCTCTCTCTCTCTCTCTCTCTCTCTCTCTCTCTCTGTGTGTGTGTGCGTGCGCGCGCGCGCGTGCGTGCATGTGCTATGCTGTGTATATGTATGGGTGTGCTCTCTCACCCTTGTGTTCCTATCTTTTGGAGGCAACAGGTTGGGTATTTCCTACCTCTCTCCACCTCTATTTTTTGGGTAGAGTCTCTCACTGATCTGGAGTTCACTTTTCAGCTACACTTGGATCCTCCTGCTTCTACTGTACACCCAACATCTCCCCATAAGCACTGCCACACTTGACTTACATGGGGGAGCTAAGGATCCAAGCTCAGGTCCTTGTGTTTGCATAGCAAGCATTGTACCCAATGCTCCATGCTCCCAGCTCTCCAGGATCCCTTGGCCACCCAACCACCAGGACAATTGCAGGATCAGAAAGACCTGGAAGATCAGAAAGTCACTGGGTCTGCCTACATCCTGAGTAGAGGATGCTGTTAATGCCCCTTGCTCCCCACTATATGAAAACTTGGCACCCGTTTATCCCTCCTCACATTCCCTCGGACCATCAGATAACCCCTTGCTTGGCCAGAGGTCTTCCTCTCCTACTGAATGCCTCCCCATCAGCTGACTCTCCCTTTCATCCTCATCACCATCTCTCAGTCTCAGCCCTGCTCCTCCTAAGGACCACTCTGCAGAATCAAAACCAGCTATGCAGGACTGCAACATAAACTAGATTCACAAGGTCATACCAATGTAAAATACCAAAAAGTCTCAGAGTCTAATAAAACCATCACTCTGTGCCCTGACAGTGTCACTATTCCAAATTGTCCCATCCTCCCTGTGACCCAGACCTAATCTCCTGGCCCCTGTTGCAAGACTGCACCCAACATCTGATGGGTGTCTGTACTCTACTGGTTTATAATGCTAGGCTACTCATCTCTGTAATGGACTGTTACAATCCAGAATGAGATAAGAGCTATCACCTCCTTTATTCACTCATTGATCCATTCTCCCACACTTATCAATCAACCACTGTGTCCCAGGTCTGGAGTGTTTGAACTATGTGCTTGCATTCTGGTAGGAGAGGCAGAAAGTATATATAGGAACATAAATAAATATGCCTTTTAGTCTATAGTTCACCAAGGAATGAGACTAGCTCAAGGAAGTCAGAAATGGCTTCAGAAAGGACATGTTTAACTTGGACTTTCAGGGGGTTGTGAAGATGGCTCAGTAAATAAAGCACAACGAGTGTGAGGGCCAGAGTTCGGATCCCTCGAGTCTATGAAAAGACTAGGTGGGGGATGGTGAGGTGGCTCAGTGGATAAAGACACTTGCTCCTAAACCTGAGGACCTGAGTTCAATCCCCAGAATGCACATGGTAGAAGGAGAATCAACTCCAATCCAATAAATTGTTCTCCTCTCTCTCTCTCCCTCTCCCTCTCCCTCTCCCTCTCCCTCTCCCTCTCTCTCTCTCTCTCTCTCTCTCTCTCTCACACACACACACACACACACAATGTTATAAAAGAAAGAAAGAAAGAAAGAAAGAAAGAAAGAAAGAGAAAGAAAGAAAGAAAGAAAGAAAGAAAGAAAGAAAGAAAGAAAGAAAGAAAGAAAGAAAGAAAGAAAACTGGGTAGGTACAGGGGCTACCTGTAATCCCAACACTTGAGAGACAGGATTCCCTGTCTGGGCAAGCTGAACATGGTATGTAAATAAAGTGAAGAGGAACACACTTGATCTCAGCTTCAGCCCTGCACATACCCACACCTGTGGCAATGCATACTCACCTTCATACACACCACAAATACATATCCAAACAAGCAAAAATAATAAAACAGAGAGGACCTCTAGGGAACATAAGGTTTCTGCAGCCTAGATAAAGAACAGCATGAGTGGTGTTAATTGGACATCATTCATATGTTTAGGGACTGGGGAGTTCACTGTTATTGGATGTTAGATGCACAGAGGAGGCTCCTGGGAGACTGGGTGAGAGATGCACGCAGATTGGTCAAACTGGGTAGGTTTACACCTAAAGATGGACTTAGGCGGTAAGTCAAGAGTCATTTTCCAACCCTCATGGCCCTCCAGTAAATTCTAATCCAAGCACAGACCCGCTATGTGGGTTTGGTGGTTTATGCACTAGAGAAAATCACTAGCTCAAAGGAAAGGTGAGGTAACCCTCACTCCCTGCAAACTATACATTATTATTCTGTTTTCCTAATATGCTCTGAACTAACACCACATTGTTCCAACCAGGGACATCTTTTTCCATTTTACCCAAAGGCCCAAGAAAGTAGCAGCAGTCTTGGGGGCCCCTCCTTCCCTAATCACACTGTTCTTGGGGGCCCTCAGTCCCTAATCACACTGTTCTGTCCTGTACAAGCTATTCCCAGGATGACTTGCCTGCATCACCCCAGCTCCACAATCTCACCGCTAAACCTACAAACCACCAACCAGACTTTCAGCTCCATTAACCAAGCACCCCCACCTCTTTCTCACCACTCAGAGTGCTCCCAAGGTCTAACCCTTATCTGGCCAGGTCCTTCCTTCTGTCTGAGCACAGGGCTCTCACAAGTGCCTCCATCTTCACCACCTCCATAAGATCACCTTGCTGGATTTGGTTTAAATTCGTGTGATTTTGTGAATTCAGATTATAAGCACACCAAACAAGAGTCAGAGTGTGTGTGGTGTGTGTATTAATTTGGCTGTCATTGAAATAAGTCTACACCACTGCTGCGATTGGCATCTGTGATTCAGCCACGAGGAAAATGGGGTGGCATCAATTCAACAAGCAAACAATTAGTTACTTCTACATCCCAAACATAGGTGACATAGCAATGAGTACAATGTTTTCTTTCCTTGGAGAGTATGTTTGTCTCAACAAGGTATTTCTGGACGTCTACGTTGAGCTAAGCCTTGTGCTAGACTCTGAAGTTTCAGAAGTAAAACACTCCCTTGATGAAGGGACAGAAAAGCAAAGAGGCAATCACAATGCAGGGCCATGCTTATCTCATATCAAGGTCTCAGGACAGTCGCAAGATAAGTAGGAACCTGTAAGGAATAGGTGACCCAATTCATAGCCTGCAAAGGAGACAGTGAATCATTCATCCAATCAGTCATTCGATATTTATGCACTGCCTGCCCTGCGTCAGTTGCTATCAGAAGTGCTGGCATGACAAAGTCATTCCTTGTGAAGCCAAAAAATGTCCAATAAGAAGACAACAACAGGGCTGGAGAGATGGCTCAGAGGTTAAGAGCATTGCCTGCTCTACCAAAGGTCCTGAGTTCAATTCCCAGCAACCACATGGTGGCTCACAACCATCCGTAATGGGGTCTGGTGCCCTCTTCTGGCCAGCAGGCATACAGACAGAATATTGTATACATAATAAATAAATAAATAAATAAATATTAAAAAAAAAGAAGACAACAACAGTAAATCGGTAACTAAATATTGATTAGGTTATAGCTTCTTAAGCTAAAGGTTACAACTCCATATGAGGTCTCATAACTGATGTAGAAGTTAAGAAACATTTGCAATCTTTCTACATCCAATGAGTAGTGTGGATGCTGTCCTCAGAAACTGGGGCCCTGTTTTCAGTTTTCAGAGAAAGACCTTCTGTCCAGGCATCAGCCTGGGTTGTTTGGGGGTCTCCATGGGATTCCTTTGGCCAACAACTCAATCAAATCCAACCTACTCGCACCATTGGAAGGCTTTCATAACCGCAAAAGATGGCCAGTTCAGACTTCTTATCATCCATTGCTAAGAGTCCTTACAAGCATTGCCCTCATAGATTTCAGGGAGTTTCCACTGTACTAGGTTTATACATCACTCCCAAATGCCCCCCAATTCCTGCTGTCTCCCCGAACGCTCTCCCTCCATCCCATCTCCCCACCTGATTCCTCCTGCTTCTATCTGCACCTGCTCTCAGTCCACCCATAAATTCTATTCTATTTCCCTTTCCCAGGGAGATCCTTGAATACCCCCTATAGCCATCCTCTTTACTTAATTTTTTCTGGGTTTGTGGGTTGTAACTTGACTATGATTTGTTTAACGGCTAACATCAAATTATAAGTGAGTACATACCATATTTGTCTTTTGAGTGTGGGTTACCTCACTCAGGACCATTTTTTCTAGTTCTATCTAATTGCCTAAAAATTTCATGATGTCATTCTTTTAAATAGCTGAGTCATACTCCATTGGGTAAATGTACCACATTTTCTTTATCTTCTGTTGGGGGACTCCTAGGTTGTTTCCAGTTTATGACAATTATGAATAAAACTATAATAAACATAGTTGAGCAAGTGTCCTTGTGGTAAGACTGGGCATCCTTTGGCTATATACCCAAAAGTGGTATAGCTGGATCTTGAGGTAGATTGATTCCAAATTTTCTGAAGAATTGTCGTATTGTTTTCCATAGTGTCTGTACAAGTTTGCACTCCCACGAGCAATGCAGGAGTGTTCCCCTTGTTCCATATCCTCTCCAACACAAGCTGACACTTGTGTTATTGATCTTAGCCATTCTGACAGGTATAAGATGGAATCTCAAAGCAGTTTTGATTTGCATTTCCCTGGTGGCTAGGATGTTGACTAAGTGTTATCAGCTGTTTGAGATTCCTCTGTTGAAAATTCTCTTTTCAGCTCTGCATCCCATGTTTTGATTGGATTATTTGGTTTTTTGATGTCTAATTTCTTGAGTTCTTTGTGTATTCTGAAGATCAGTCCTCTTTCAGATGTGGAGATAATAAAAATCTTTTCCCTTTCTGTAGGCTGTCATTTTGTCCTATTGATGGTGTCCTTTGCCTTACAGAAGGTTCTCAGTTTCATGAGGTCCCATTAATTAATTGTTACTCTTAGTGCCTGAGCTATCGATATTCTGTTCAGTAAGTTGTCTCTTGTGCCAATACATTCAAGGCTATTCCCTACTTTCTCTTCCATCAGGGACAGGGTATCTGGTTTCATATTGAAGTCTTTAATCAACGTGGACTTAAGTTTTGTGTGGGGTGATAAATATGGATCATTTGCCTACTTCTACATGCAAATATGCAGCTTGACCAGCACTTGTTAAAGATGTTGTCTTTTTTTTCCAGTGTGTATTTATGACTTCTTTATAAAAAAAAATCTGGTGTCCATCTATGGATTTGTGTCTGGGTCTTCAATTCACTTTCATTGGTCAAAGTTTCTATTTTTATGCCAATATCATGCAGTTTTTATTACTATAGTTCAGTAGTAGAGCTTGAAATAAGGGATGGTGAGACCTCCAGCATTTCTTTAGTTGTTCAGGATCATTTTGCTATTTTGAGTTTTTTGTTCTTCAATTTAAAGTTGAGCATTGTCCTTTCAAAGTCTGAGAAGAATTGTGCTGGGCACTGAATCTGTAGGTTGCTTTTGGTAGGGTTGCCATTTCTACAATGTTAATTCGACTGATCCATGACCATGGGAGATCTTTTCATCTTCTGATATCCTCTTCAATTTCCTTCATTAATGACTTGAAGTTCTTGTCATCCAGGTCTTTCACTTGTTTGGTTAGAGTTACCCCAAGATGTTTTATAATATTTGTGAAATTATTGTGAAAGGTATTGTTTCCATGATTTCTATATCGGCCTGTTATTTGTATATATGAAGGCTACTGATATTTGTGAGTTAGTCTTGTATCCATCCGCTTTGCTGAAAGTGTTTATCAGCTGAGGGAGTTCCTTGGTAGAATTTTTGGGGTCACTTATGTATACTATTATATCATCTGCAAATAATGATACTTTGACTTCTTCCTTTCCAACTTGTAACCCCTTGATCTCAAGTGGCCTGTGGTTGAGAAGGGGGTGTCTACTTAAGTTGGGCACCAGGACACAGCAACAATGGGATGGGAGGAGGGAGACTGGGGGGGGGGGCGTCTGTGGATCCATAGAAAGTGTGGGGATGGGGGAGGGGAGGTTGCCACTGGTGTTCTGTGCAGCATTATTCTCACCTGGTCCCGCAGCCATTCAGTCCCAAAGAAACATATAGAGGTCTACATTAATCATAAACTGGTTGGCCTACTAGCTCAGGCTTCTTATTAACAATTATAACTTATATTAGCCCATAATTCTTGTCTCTGTTAGCCATGTGGCTTGGTACCTTTTTCAGTGAGGCGTTCCCATGTTGCTTCCTCTATATCTGGGTGATGAGTGCAGGCTTCATCCTTCCTCTTCCCAGAATTCTCCTGTTCTCATTGCCCTGCCTCTATTCCTGCCTGACTACTGGCCAGTCAGCGTTTTATTAAAATACAAGTGGCAGGGTACAGACCATTGTCCAACAGCAGTGCTAAGGATGACCCTGTGGATTGGGTCTGGAGGTACAGGGCTAACCATGACGTTTTATCACAGAGAAAGAAACCTTGACTAAGACACATTCATTGTGAAAGTGTGGCAGGGAGGTGTGATGAACCATGCATGCATGAAATGACATAGTAGAGGAAATTGTCACAGAGGAAAGAGGAGCTGACCCGGGAGAATGTATTCACCCAGTAGTCTATGGATGGGTGACTGAATGCAGGAATGGGAATAGGAGATTACACACACACACACACACACACACACACACACACACACATACACACTGGGAGAATTGACAAAGGCTCACAGGTGTGTGAGGACTGATAAATCAATGAATAGAAAGCCGATGGTTCTGAGTAGCCTATTTGGAACACCAACCTTGAAGACGGGGTATAGCAGCTGAGAAATACAGAAACAATGAAAGAAGATTTTCGTTTGCTTGTTTTGACATTTTAATTTGTTTTGAGACAGAGTCTCAAGAACTCATTAAATTGCCAAGGCTGGCCTCGAACTCCTGATCTTACAGCTTCAGCCTCCTAAATGCTGGGTTTGCAGGTGTGTGCCACCATGCCTTAAATGAGATCTTGACTGGCATGCTAAGTGCTTACATCCAGTCCTGCAGATAAAGGGGAGCTACCAGTAGTCTTTGAGCAGATGAAAGATTGTTTCGTGGCCATAAAGCTACATGACTTACAAGTTAGTTCTAAAATGTATTTGTTCCGCACCTTATCCCACACAGGATCCCTTCCAGGGTATACGCCTACCAAGGCTATTTTATTGCATTGTGTTATAAACATGCGTGTGTTCATACAAACATGCAGCTCACCCTCTAGTCTGTGAGAAACAGAGATGAGAGGTGATACGCAGGTCATCTCTACGTCTACAACATATTTTTGCTATGTTTAATACAGAACATGGATGGATACATAGGATGGTCTATATATGGGTGAAGGCATCAATGGATAGGTACAATTGGAGAAGTTAAGCAATGAAAATAAGAAAGCCTAGAAACACTGGGTGGCACTGACCGATGATGACGTAAAAGGAATTAAAGGAACTCTTAACTGTTGATTCACTGCAGATGCGAACAAAGCAGGTCCCAGTCCTCTGGGCATGCTTCCTCCTGTGGAATCTCTTCGTCTCCTCCTCCCAGACTGCTAATCCTGGAATCAAGGCAAGGATCACCCAGCGTGCACTAGACTATGGTGAGTCGGATACATTCAGAAGTCAGGCCATAAGTGCTCTAGATGCAGCTCTAGATGCAGCCTGTGTTCCAAACCAGCAGTTTGTGAACTGGGTCTGAGATGAAGATCTCTGTGGGGTTACCTAACCCCCTATGAAGATGTACCAGACACCTGGGAAGAAAGTGTTACCCACAAAATAGATACCCTGGTGGAAGGTATATTCAAACACACAGCTGTTCTTTCTCTCTCTCTTCTTCCTACCCCCACCACAATATCAGGGCTCCAGATAAAAATACATTAGAAAGAGTATCGTGACCCGTGCCTTTAATCCTAGCACTCCAGATACAGAGGAAGGATCTCTGTGGCTCTGAGGACAGCCTGGTCTACATAGTAACTTCTAGGCCAACCTGGGATATAAGTGAGACCCTGTCTCACAAAGGGAGGAAATCTACGATCCTCTAAATCATATACAAAATCTATTGTGGGGTGTGGTAGTCAGCACTTTTAGAGGGTCTTTACAAAGCTAGAAATGGATAAACATTAGAATATAACTTTATTGAGCTAAAGATGTAGAGGATCTTTACAAAATCAAAATGTATGTTGGGTGGTGATGGTACTTCCTTTAATCCCAGCACTAGAAGGCCGAGGCAGATGGAGCTCTTAAATTTGGGGCTAGCCTGGTCTACAGAGTGAGTTCTGGGACAGCCAGAGCTACACAATAAAACCCTGTCATGAACACCCCACCCCGAAGAAAGAAAGAAAGAAAGAAAGAAAGAAAGAAAGAAAGAAAGAAAGAAAGAAAGAAAGAAAGAAGTCAAAATATATGAACCTATTTTTCTCCTGTCACATTTTGCTTCAGATTAGCCGAATATAGATTGCCAGATCTCTGCCAATTCTTTTAAACAAAAACAACCAATCCAAGCACTGTTAGTTTAACCAAGATATCCCTAAATCTAACCAAGAATGACTCTTTAAATTTATCAAAAAAGAAACAAATGAAATGAAGGGAGGAAGAGGAAAGGAAGAGAGAGATGAGCTGATTTGGGCAACTTCTCTTTTCCCCAGCAGCTTATAGGGCACAAAGGGTCCAATATTGACATGTTGTCTAACTGTTGTGTGAACAAATTTATATATGTAAACAGGCACTAGGAATGTGAATGAGATTCATGTGAGTATCTAGTTCCTATGATCATGCAGGGTAAAGCGAAGTCGCTCATGCCATGACTGTTGATGAGCAGAAAGAGAGGATATGTCTACAGGCGGTGCGTCTCCTTCCAGGGTACTTCCTCAACGACTTACTCCCTCCACACAGACCCTACTCCCTTCAATCGCACCACTTACCAATAACCCATAAAACTATGACTTTATCAATAAATTAACCCTTTGATGGAGGTAGAGTTCTCATAATCCAGTCGCCTCTCATCGCTAAGGGCATGCCTTCACTGCATGAGTGTTGAAGAAATATTTTTCTTTTTAATTTACATTTTTTGTTTTATTGTTTCAATACTAGAATTAGAACCCAGTACCTCATATATGCAAAGCAAGCACTCTGCAACCTAATCTGTATCTCTAGCCCCTGGATATACTTTTGAAAAATGTTTTCTTAGTGTATGTTAGCTAAATGTAATTAATATGACATTTCACATTTCATTATGACATTTTCATACATATATGTGATGTATCTCGATTATATTCACCCCCTTGTTACCCTCCCTTCTTGCCCTTCTAATTCCACTAATCCCATTCCTCTTCCTACCTAGACCCCTTGTGTGTATGAGTGTGAGTGTGTGTGTGTCCTAATTAGAGTTGGTCACAGAAGCATAGGCACTTTATCAGTGACTACCCCACAGATGAAAATGTCTCACCCTCTCCCATTAAACACTAACTGTATAAATCCTCAAGAAAGGAGAGGGCTATCCGAGCCCAGCCACCACTTCCATTAGAGGGTGCCAACAGGTTCAATAGGTGCATAGATTATGTAGACTGTGAGTTCAAGAATATAGCAGCTACTTCATGGCCAGAAATCAGAGCTCCACACCATATCTGGGGTCCTCCTCTAGCTCTTACATTCTTCCCTTCCTTTGTGACGTTCCCTGAGCATTAGAGGAAGGTGATGCAGATATCTCGTTTGAGGCTGGGCAGTCAATAGTCTTATTCTTGGTCCGTTGACTAGTTATGAGTCTGACGTCACTACTCATCACTTCACAATAGAAGATTTTCTGACCAAGGCTGGCAGGAGCACTAATCTACGTGAATAAATATAGCTGTTTAGGAGGTCATTTGATGGGCGTGTCATGTCCATTTAGCAAAACAACTTTCCTACTAGAGCCTATGACCTTCCCACCCATGGGGTTTTGTTCGAGTTTACAGTATGATATATGAATTCCCCCTGTGGACCAACTAGGAAATCCAATCAGAAAGAGGTTAGTTAGCCCATAACAGAGTTGCCACAATTGCACTAGTGGTAATCAGTCTTGCCTGAATGATTAGTATTGTTTCACACAGCGTTCATAGTTGAGTAAGACTGTTGGACACTCACCCTAGTAGTCTGTAAAGCACCTCCTGGCACTATGAGAGCCAGCCAACAGGGAGGAAGCTTCCAGCTTGGTTTCTCTAAGTCCTGACCAAAGCATGCAGTGTCTTCAGAAATAGGGTCTCACTGTCTAGTTCTCTGAGCACTTAGGACCAGTAACAATAGTCTGTATGGTGGCCGGGCGGTGGTGGCGCACGCCTTTAATCCCAGCACTCGGGAGGCAGAGGCGGGCGGATCTCTGTGAGTTCGAGACCAGCCTGGTCTACAGAGCTAGTTCCAGGACAGGCTCCAAAACCACAGAGAAACCCTGTCTCGAAAAACCAAAAAAAAAAAAAAAAAAATAGTCTGTATGGTGTTGGAAAACTTGGGGACCTCCCTGACCAAAAAATGGAGAAACATTTCCAAGCAGGTAAGTCCTGCCTTGCCCTACAAGATATGCTGATATTTCTGTTCCTTGCATGCCAAAGCCCTGCTTGATGACATTCCCTGGCTGTGGGGTCATGGGCAGGTCAGTGACTCACTCTGGGTCTGGTCTATCTCATTTATGAAGTGGGGGCAAAGCCTATATCACTGAACTGTTTTAAGACTTGAAGGAGAGAACCTCTGTAGAGCGGACAGTCTTGACACATGCAGGCACTCCATACAAACTCTTATTAGTTTAACCTTACCAGTTATACACCTCCATATTTTTATAGAATGTGATTTTTCTGGGCTCATTATTAGTAGTATCTGCAGGGTACATATCAAAGAGGAGAAAGCAATAGTGGTACCCACTCTCGGCAGTCATAGGAACTGAGTGAATTAACATGTATGAAGCACTGAGAACAGGACCTAGTGAAACAACATGCCTAGAAAAGATTAGTGACCGTCCTCTTCCTATATGTGAACAGATCCCTTCCTGGCCACTGTCATTCCCATGTCACAGATGAGGAGATGGAATGATGAGTCACACAAGCTAGTGAGTGACAGTGTCAGGGCTCAAGTCTAAGCCTAATGTGGCTTTTGGTTGTAATCTTCAATCCCTTCATGCTCTGTCTAGTTGACTACAGTATCTGCAGCATTTTGTAGGTTACGGTCTGCTCCTCCTCTCCAGAGGAGATAGAACCGCTGAAATGAACTTGAACACAGAGTGAGGAAACAAGAAAAGGGCGCATTCCTTTACTTTAATATTTTATTGCATGTATTTTGTGTGTGTGTGTGTTCATGTCAGTACATGTGCCATAGTGCACATGAGATGGCCAGAAGACAACTTGTTCACTCCTTCCACTGTGCAGACTCTGGGAATCCAACTCATATCGACAGGTTTGGCAGCAAGCCTCTTTACCTCCTAAGCCATTTAGCCAGTTCTGGAAGTTACCTTTATCAAGATATTTCCCACACATACACACAAGCTAAGAAAAATGTGTCCTGGGAAGTTTCCAGACAAAGAAATGAGTGAGTTGTTCCTGGACAAATCAGAAGTAGTGATCAGTCACCTCTTCTGAGTTTGGGGTCCTGCGGAGAATCTAATGTGACTCCTTTCCAACGACAAATGGAAAACTATACGCACACGACTCACTGTCTCTTATTAGAATTTCAATGGTTCAGTAGTTCCCTAAAACTCAGGAATCCTTCACGAAACATCTGAGTTCAAATTAATCTGCAAAGAAAGAAGAATGGAAATAACCTTGTGAAATTGACCATAGCCTAGATTCTGGAGCCACATGGCTCAGAATTTGGTTCATAAATCTCCAGGACCCACACTTTCCTAGGCAAAAAATAATCTTTCACATCTGAAAGATGTGCCTGGGAACAACTTGTAGCGCAACACCTGCTCTACATGGAATTGCTACAGTACGGTTCGCGAGTCCAGCAAGGGGAACTTGAGATTGAAACACACACATACACACACAGAGACAGACAGAGAGACAGAGACAGAGAGACAGACAGAGAGACAGAGAGCCAAGAATGCCCCAAAAATGCTCACTTTATTGTGTCCAGGGCAGCTTATTATAGGGTCTTCTTGACTAATGGCCACGCCCTAACTCTCAGCTGCAAGCCCACCAGAAACTACTCTCTTTCCATCAGGAACTCCTGAGGCTCTCGTGCTCAGAGCAGCTGCAAACGCAGGAAAACAAGTTGTTTACTGAGGCAGGCAATGGGTCACAGGAAATTCAGGGTCTGGGGGTCCACAGTCCCAACAACAACTGTAGCATCCTTTGAATGGTATCTTCTATAGTGTTCATCCCAGCCACGGCCATGTAATGAAAACTTCTCAAGTTAGCCTGTGGTGTCAGGCAAGGTCCTCCACCTCTCTGAGGAGCAGAGTTTCCGTATGCAAAGCAGAGACAATACCCCCTTTGTCGGGAGGCTGTTCTCTTACCTCAGCATCAGGTCTTACTCAATGCTGTAGGGTTAGAGATATTACACCACTGCCATCTTCCTTGTATAAAGGAACACTTCCTGTTTTCCTCACAGGTGTTCAAGTTGGGATGAAGATAATGGAAGAAATGGCAAAGGAAATTGTCATCCCAGATTTGAAAGGCTCTGAATCTCTTGAGTTTCTGAAGATTGACTACGTAAAGTACAACTTTTCAAAGTAAGGGAGCATAGTGCATTGTCTTATATCACAAGGGCTCAAAACCAGTGGAGAAAACTTTAGCAGCCCTAACTTCTTTATCTTTTTTTCTGCTTCGCCATCTGAGTTCTAACTTCTATTCCTCAGTTTGCCTCAAGGCCCAAGATAGCTTCTATGGTTCCAACCACCTGGTGTATATTTCATGCAGCTAGAAGGGGGAAAGACACTAGGGAAAGACTCTTAGAAGCTTGGTTAATTTTCTTATTCTTGAGGATTTGTTTGAGGCTTTAACATTTAACCGCATTCCATCTACACAACAATGAACAGAACTTAGTCGCTCGTCCAGGGATATTTAGAGAAGAGGAAATGGATGTTCAGACAGCAACTGGGATCCAGTAAGATCCTCAAAGGAGGGAGAGGATGTGTTTACCAAACTGGAGATCAACCTAAAAGGAGAGAGAAGAATCCGCTTCCTAAGGAGCTGTTATGTTTCATCATTTTCCCCAATGCTTTCCCAGCTGTCTATTGCTCTAACCCTTTGCAGTAATAATCTCCCTGATTTAATGACAACCCCTTATAAAACCCGCAGGTATCTTTGTTGCAAGGGAGTTGGCACAGGGAACGTTCCTCACAAATCTCCTCACCTGCAGAAAGCCAGCTGGTCAGTATGTGTTTATTGAGCAGCTGCCTCACTCAGGGCTTTGTTCTAGACACAAGGAATGTTCCAGTGAATATAAGTCCTCTCCCTTATAGTCTGTGGGAGAGACGGGCATTGCATATATATTTGCAAAGATAAATTATTTACCTACAGCAGAAAAGTACAGGGAGAGCTATATAACAACAAGTGCTGGAGAAGAAGGGGAGAAATGGGCGTTCTCACGTGTTGCTGGCATGAGTAGATAGATCAATATAATTTTAATCCTGTGCTGGCCAAACCACAGACACTGATCTTTCACGGCCACTGAGCATTTGAAATGTGACTTGTATAACAGAGAAACTACATTTTTATTTACTTCATTTTCATTCAAAAAGCTGACTCTTAGCCAACCATGGTGCTGCATGTTTATAATTCCTGATCTACACAAGCCGGGTATGGTGGCAAACACCTGTACTTCTAGCACTTGGGAGGTGGAGGCAGGAGAATCAGGAGTTCAAGATCAACCTTAGCCGTGTGTCACATTCAAGGGCAAAAATGATACACAAAAGACCAACAAGGAAATGCAAACAAAAGTTCAGCATTGCTGATTGTCTGGGAGAAGACATATCAATCCACACTGAGAGTGGACTTTTCCTACCTCAGTTAGCCTAGTCTAGAAACTTTCTAAGAGACATGTCCAGAGGTTTGCCTCCCAAGTGATTCTAGATCATATCAAATTGAAAAATCAACATTAACCATCACAGTATATGTTAGTCTTTGGCCTGGACTTCTACTCCTCAGGATCCTCCCTGGGAAAATATAGTCCACAAGTTCTGTGTACTAGGGCGTTCACTGTGGCATTGTTTATATGATGGAAACAGCCTAGAGAAGGACTTTGGTGTATTCTGTAACAGTTATAAAAATGGATTAGTGAGGCATAGTGCCATACACCTTTAATCCCGACACATAGAAGGCTGGAGCAGGTCTACATAGTGAGTTCCAGGATAGCCACAGCTACATAGAGAGATACTGGCTTGGGGAGAGAAGGGGAGAGTCCCGTTAGACTATAGGTGTCAAATGAGCATATTTCTAAAGCACTGATAATTCTGAACCTCTGCTGATTCTCTTTTCACGGTGGGACTCAGGTGTACGGTAGAGGACAGGTGGGAGATGGTGAATAGGAAGGGAAACAGCAGCTTCATTCACCAGCTAGTGCGTGTATGTTCTTCTAGACTTTTCCCAGTCTCAGTCCAGAGCAGTGCCTTCCTGCTGTGCAGCAATGAGGTGTGGATTACCTCATTTCCATGTCCTCTTCCCAACCTCCCTGTGAGTACCACTCCTTTTCGAACCATTGGAGGAAAGAGGGAAAGCTCCTTGCTCAAGGTTGTACAACTAGTACAAACCTTGGCTCCGGGTCAAATACTCATTGTACAATACACCGAGGGGCATGACCCAGTGACTAGGAGTCTGAAGTCAGATTGCAGAGGATTTCAGATCTGGTTCTACCGCTGATGTATGACTTATAGGCATTTCTTATCTTCTCATCTCTGGCTGGAGTTTGCACATACACCAGAAGCCTACAGGGATACTGGGAGGGCCAAACTGAGCTGTGATGTCAAATGGTTGCCAAGAGGCTGGGCAGTTTGGAATCACCCAAATCACAATACTTTGTCATTGCACATCTATCTTCTATCTCCGTGGATTACAGGCAAGCCCACTGCTTTACGAGTTCCTGGGACAACCTGTTCGACCACTCAGGGATTCTTACAGAAGCTAACTCTTTTCAGCTCCATATAGGGGCACCTGGCAGCAGTAGGAGGAAGGCATGTTTGTTGTCCCAGTGAGTGGAAGTGGGGGATACAGCTGACATGTGTGTCAAATGCCTGTCAGTGTACTTTGACCGTCCCCTGAAAAGCAGCTGCTTCGTCAGAATTACTGATGTCGTCCCCTTAAAGAAAGCTGAAACTGGTCTAAGAACCAAACAAACCATGATGGCAATATTGTGCCTATTTTTATTTTTTATTTTTTTTTTACCTAAATATTTATTTATTTATTATGTATACAATATTCAGTCTGTGTGTATGCCTGCAGGCCAGAAGAGGGCACCAGACCCCTCTACAGATGGTTGTGAGCCACCATGTGGTTGCTGGGAATTGAACTCAAGACCTTTGGAAGAGCAGGCAATGCTCTTAACCGCTGAGCCATCTCTCCAGCCCCCCTATTTTTATTTTTAAAGGAACCCAAAGGGCTGGAGAGACGGCTCAGTGAATAAGAGTACTTGCTACCAAAGCACAAGGGCCTGATTCAAATCTCAAACACCCATGTAAAACGCAGACCTGTAACACAAGGCACCAGAGACGGGAGGATCACTTTGCTGGCCCCCAATCTACCTCCAAGTCTCCAGGAAACAAGATGGAGGTAGTAGGACGGAACACCTGAGTCCTCTTCTGGCCTCAGTGTGCGCACACACATAGGCATGCATATACTGCACACACACACCCACGCACACATACACAGAGAGGCATGCATATACCACTCACGCAGGCATGCATATACCACACAAACACACACACAGAGGCATGCATATTCTGCATGCACGTGCACACACACACACACACACAAAAATGTATATACCACACACACACACAGAGGCATGCATATACCACACACACACACACATAGGCATGCATATACGGTGCACACACACACACATACACAGAGAGGCATGCATATACCACATACACACACACATAGGCATGCATATACGGTGCACACACACACACATACACAGAGAGGCATGCATATACCACACACACACACACACACACACAGAGGCACGCATATACCACACACACACACATACGCCAAAAAGAAAAAAAATTGAGAAACAGATCATTTGATTATTTACGAATTTAGTTCTAAACTTGATTGCTTCCTCCCTCAATTGCATCTTGCTAAGACGGACGAGGCCATACCCAGACACCCCGCTAGGGAGCTGGAAGACCCCTTCTTCTATAGGAATTTGCAATCTCAGGACAACTCCAGCCTCCAACCTTGCTCTCCTTAGGAAGTTCAGAAGTGTTGCCCTTACTTTCCCACTTCTTCTTTTACAGCATAAAAATCAACGCCTTTTCGATGCCAAATACATCACTAGCCTTTGTGCCTGGGGTGGGAATCAGAGCACTGAGCAACCACGGCACTGCCAACATCAGCGCCAACTGGGAAGTCAGAGCTCCGCTTTTGTGAGTATCCTACGGACATCCACTCTGTTCTGGGGGCAATGCAGACAATGTGCTGCTGTTTTCAGTGTAGGCTTCTCTTTGTATCCATACCTTGTCAAGAGCGCTACCAGGTGAGAGTTGATGTAGGAAACCCCTGCTTAGAAGGGAGGTGGAGGGTGGAGGAAAGGCACCCTCCCATAGAAGCAGAGCAACCAAGCACTCAAGACTTCCTAAGATCCCAGCATGGTGATGAATGCCTTTCATTCTAGTACTAGGGAGGCAGAACCAGGGAAGATCTCTGTGAGTTTGAGGCCAGCCTGGTCTACAGAGGACAGCCAGAACTACACATTGAGACTTTGTCTCAAAATCACACTCCAAAAACAAAAATCCTAAGGACTAGAGGCCCAGCTATCTGGAGAGAAATTCCCCATATCTTCCACATTTTAGGTCCACTGATCTAAACCAGATGTTTAGTGCATTTCCCCACCTGCAGGGTCAACTGAAGGGAAACAGCTTCCTGTCTCACATGGAGGTTGGAGGATGGTAGTTTGAGCCTCACTCTTCCCCAATCAAAAGGTCTCTGTGCCCTCAAACAGAAGAAAAAAGTAAAAGGTTGAAGCCTGGTGCGGTGGTTCAACTTCTGTAACTCAAATCCTTTGAGAGGTTGAGGAAGAAGACTGCCACTAGTTGGAGGCCAGCTTGGACCCCGCAGTGAGCTCTTGACCATCTGGGTTACAGAATGAGATCATGTATGAGAGAGTAGAAAAAGACGGTAAGGAAGCAGAGGAAGAAGGGAAGGAAGGAAAAAAGAATAGAAAGAAATGAGCTGTGTTAGAGAGACAGCTCAGTGGTTAAGAGCACTGACTGCTCTTGCAGAGGACCTGAGTTCAATTCCCAGCACCCACACAGTGGCTCACAACAGCCTGTAACCCCTCTTCTAGGGGTTCTGGTGTCCTCTTCTTAGGCACCTCCATGCACATGGTTGGAATAAATAAATAAAAAGAGAAGGAAGGAAGGAGAAGGGAAGAGAGAGAAAGAAAAGTTGAACTCAAGGTATACCAACAAACCAACTTCTATGGTCAAGTCATTGATGTAGTGTAATGGTTAGATTTGTCTTGGTTGGCACCTCAGAATCGTACATTTAATCATTCATGAGTCTACACTACAACCATTTATTATCTATGTATCATTTTCCCAAGCTAATAGAGTGTAGATTGTTTCTCCATAAACAACATGGGTTCATATACTTCCTCACCTCCTTGATAATTTAGCAGCATGTGTTGGGAATTATTCTGTGAATGGTCCTTGCAAAGTCTTCAGTAACACATGCTCCACTGCCTCTCGGCCATAGTCTAAGCATCCCTTCCCCATGTTCACCCATCCCAGATGTTCACCTGGTGTTCTCTCTCAAACTGAATCCTGTACGTAAATGCTCAGCCACTTTCAGCACCAGAGTACTGGGGATGACCTAAGTATAGGGTCCCTTAGCTGTCCATTTCCACGCTTGCCACGTCATTTGTTCAGTAAGCATGCATTTGGCACGAGCAGTGCTCCTGAGTCTGTTGTCGGTCCTAGAGACTCTGGTGGGAGCACGGCAAAGTCCCTGTCCCGAAAGAACTTGGAAGACCCATCTCCATGTGTGGCCCAGATTTGGGTAACCTTTCCCTTTCTCTCCATACAGCCAAGATTCAGGAGCTGCTGATCTGTTTCTCTCTGGAATCTACTTTACTGGCATCATTGTCCTTGCCCGTAATAACGTTGGTCATCCAGTCCTGGAACTCCAAGACTGCTATGTCCAAGTGAGCCATGCCCGAGTCTCATTTTCGGGAGGCCTTAGGTGAGTGACAGCAGCCTGGTGGAGCCTCAGGCCACCACTCAGAGAAGTTCCCCACTGGTGTTTCCTGGCCCCTGATGAGCTCCCTTTTTTCGTTTTTCCTAGTGTCCTGTATAACTCCTTTGCTGAGCCCATGGAGAAACCCATTTTGAGGAATTTAAATGAAATGGTGAGTCTTCAGAAGTTGGTTGGACAACTAAGGTCAAATGATATCAGTGGGCCTATTATACTTCAATAATTTTTATCATAAACATTTATTGAGCACTAACTGTATGCTAAGCACCATCCAAGACACTTTATTTCATACTATTCTAAGCAATTTATTGGTTTTTCAAGGCCCAAGTATTATGGCAGGACCACAGATGAATAAAACTATATACCCCCCTCGAGTTTCCCACCATAGGAGGGACAAGCATTTTGTTCTTAATGCAGACCCAGCTAAAGTAGGAACTACTGAGAATAAAAGACACAAATATTGGTTAATTTAGAAAACAAAAAACAAAAACAAAACAAAAAACCCTTAGACTTGTAAAACAATAATGGAACCAGGTCTTGAATTTAATACATGGTTACATGACAATGAGACGGAACTGAAGGGGTTCAGGGAACTGGAAACTTTCCTGGAAGACATGTTTATTTAGGGAACTGAGCCTTGAAATATAGGTAAGACATGGGTAGGTGAGGAATGGGGAGGGTGATAGCAGGTATTCCCAAGAAATATATTAAGAACGCTCTTGGGGACAAGAGGCTGAAGAGATGGCTCAGCAGTTAAGAGCACTGGCTGCTCTTCCAGAGGACCCGGGTTCAATTCCCAACACCCATATGGCAGCTCACAACTGTCTGTAACTCCTCTTTCACAGGATCTGAATCCCCCATATAGACATGCTTGCAGGCAAAATGCCAATGTAAATAAAATAAATTATTTATTTTTAAAAAAAAAATGCTCTTGGGAGGTAGAGACAGGAGGATCAGAAGTTCAAGGCCATGTACAGTTACACAGGAAGTTTGAAGCTAGCCTGAGCCACATGTGATCTTGTCTCAAAAAAAAAAAAAAAAAAGGCAGCAGCAGATGTACCAAATACCGAGTCTGAGCTAATAAGCAGTCTTCTCTAGACTATTTCAGTTTCTCCTCACAACTTGGTGAGGTAGATATAACAATCATTCCCATGCTGCAGATGATAGAATGTGAAAGCTGGCTAGCCTCTGCTAAAACCACCATGCTGCGTGAGCATTGACGAGCATTTCCTGACACATCAGTGTTTGTAACTTAATCAGATTAGTTATATTCTCTCCGGAAACTACTTTACTGGCCTTCACCCCCTCCGGAAAGGTAGAAACAGGACTGAGGATGTCTCAAGGTAAAGATTTTGTCTTGTATGCATGAAGTCCTGGGTTTGTTCCCTAGCACCACATAAACTGGACAGGGTAAAGCATCCCTATAATTGCAGCACCTGGAAGGTGGAAGCAGAAGTATCATAATTTCAAGGTCATCTTAGGCGACGTAAAAAAATCCAAATGTCAACATGGGTTACGTAAGACCACATCTCAAGGAGAGGAGAGGGAGAGGGGGCAACAGAGTCCTAAGTGGATCCCCAATCTCACCATCTCTTCAATTAGCCCCAGTGAAAGTGAAGCCCCTCCAGGCAGGACTTAGCGTTGTTGATGCAATGGGAGGCAGTGGCACCCAGTCAGCAGAGACACGGCTCTCGCAGCAGGTTCCTCAGGTGTGACGCCAACACCGTGGACAGAGCGCAGGCCTTGACATGTCCAGAGAGAAGAGCCAGGCCCTTTCAGCGGGCTAGCTGGGTGTGGTTTCAGTTGCTCTGAAGCTCAGCCGGCACTCAGTGACACACTGCCCACACCCGCGGAGGCTGCAGGCCAAGAGCGTCAGCTAATTTAGAGGAGCATTGTCATGGCAACAGGGATAATGTCTTCTCAGCAGAAGGCTCGCTCTTCAACATGGCAACGTGATTTCTCAAAAAATTCTTTTGGTCCAGCTCTGTCCCATGGTCATCAATGAAGTGGAAGCCCTCAATGTCAACATCAGCGCCCTGGAGGGTGAGTCGTGGAACTGTCTTCTAGATAGTTCTCCCCAGCTTCGAACCTTACCCAGTCTTTTCTTCTAGGCCATGAAGCGCCTTTTCGTCACTCTGTTCTTCTTCTGCAATTAAAGCCCCAGGACTCCATATGGGACAAACCCTATGCATAGCACATGTACTTGACCATTACCCAGCTTTGTTACTGCAGCAGAGGAGGGTCTCAGGGATAAGTGGGCAGAGCTAGGAAGAAAAGCCCTCCAGGCTCTAATCCAAGGTTTGGCACTAAATCTGTCTTCATGGCCAGGTTATCTGCCTAGCCTTCTCTGACCCCTTCGGGGGCTGCCTTCCGTATGTAGCAAGCCCACACGTCAGTCCGCGTTCTGTCTCCACCTCTCTGTTTCACATCTTAGCTTCTCCTCCTCTAGCAATCAAGCTGCCTGTAGTTCCAATCTGGATTGTCTGGGTCCTTTACTGTGGCTGGGATTGGATACCAGAAGTTGGATGAATTATAAACAACAGAAGGGTATTTGTCGCTTGGTCTTGGAAGCTGAAAAGTCCAAGATTAAGGACTTACATCGGCGATGGTTTCCATGAGGAGTCACAACACGGCAGAAGGGCAAGTGGGTGCCCACGAGACAGAGACGAAATCAAGCCAAATGTGTAACAAACCCACTCCGATAGCCATGGACTATTCCAGAGGGCACTGTCCCATGACCCAGTCACCTATGAAAGCCCCACCTCCCAACACCAATTATATTAGTAATTAAATTTAAGTGTGAGTTTTAGAGGGACGTTCAAATCATAGCGTGTGTGAAGAACAGTCAGGAACAATAGATCACGTGCTCCAAGATCCTGAGGTAGGAGTGCGCTGAGTGCAACAGAGTGGCTGAAGAGAGCCCTAGGACTAGAGGGAGGCCTGGTGAAGGGAGCGTGAGAACTGAGTTTGCAGGTGGGGGAGGGGTGGCTAGACTTGTCAGGGATCTGGGACACTGCAAAGCCTATCTCTTTGTCTGAGTCACTCTGGTGTCCCAGATAATAACAGACAGGATGGAAGAGGGAGGTGGCGGCAGAGAGACCATTTAGCAGAACAATGACCCTTAGAGCAAAGACTGCAACTAGCCTCAGGTGGAGTGACAGAGAGGGAAGGCCTGTCCCTATAGTCCATACATACCTTGTAAGCAGACAGCGCTAATTGCCAGCAGGTCAAATGTGGGTCATGGAGGTATTCAGGAGGGATCTCAGGGTTTCACCCTGAGCCAGCGGAAGACTGTGTGGCCGGATCATCAGATCAGCTTCAAGGGGGGGTTCTTTCTGTATTGGATTAGGATTTACAGGTCATGTGTCTGTCCCCTCCTCCTCTGGACTCTAAGATCCTTGGGGGCAGGAGCTTTGCTCTAACGTCAGGCACAGGGCCTGGCTGCCAGGTTGGTAAATACTGAACTGATGAGAGAATGAAAGGAAATGGACAGAGGATGGGTGAGTGGGTGCAGATAGAAAGGAACCGAGTGGATCGGAAGGAAGAAGAGAAGGATGGGCCCCGTGTATTGTGTACCTTGGGCTAGTGTCTTCATCCCCAAACCTCACTGCCTTCACTGTTAGGAATCCCCATCCTGATTGCCTCACAGAGGGTGATAGGATCTATGTAGACTAGGCACTTTTAGAACATTTTAAAAGCTATAGTTAGGGCTGGAGACACGGCACAGCAACTAAGAGTGCCAGTTGTTCTTACAGAGGCCTCGGTTTAATTCTCAGAATCTACATCTGGTGGTACATAGCCAACTCTAAGTCCAGTTCTGGGAGTTATGACACCCTCTTGTGCCCTTCATGGGCACCTGCACACTGTGGTGCACATACGGACAAGCAAGCGCACATAAGTAAAAATAAATTCTAAAAATGTGAAGGCCATGGTGACACAGGATGGCACTGTGTTCTTACTAACTCAGCAAGCTGCTTCTCCTCCTCCTGCTTCTAATCCCCATCATTGGCACAAACTAAACAGGATCGGAAAGAAGGGATCCTTTTGTGATATTTAGGTGATCCTGGGGTACCTTCCTCTAGAACCTGAAAGAAGTCCTCAGATCACAGAGTACGGAGTAGACAGCAAAGCCGCTTTCCCACACCAAGTCCTCCCAGGAACTCTGCTCACTGGCGTACCCTGCTCCGTTTTGCCTTTGGCTTTGTTCTGAAAATGCAAACACAAACGTTTCATTAATAGCACCATGTGTAAGAATTTCATGGCCTCTCTAACTTGGTGAGTGTTTCCTTTGTCATAACATCTCTTTTTAAATAAATTCTCTCTGAGCACTCAGAGGACCAATGAAGGAGAATTATGAATCGGGCCAGTCTGGGCTACACAGGGACTCCCGGGCTATCTTGGGCTACAAGAGAAACAAAACTATTTTAACTACAATAGTGATGCATACTTATTGTCTCTAAAAAATGAAAGTCTAGGGGCTGGAGAGATGGCTCAGAGGTTGGGAGCATTGCCTGCTCTTCCAAAGGTCCTGAGTTCAATTCCCAGCAACCACATGGTGGCTCACGGCCATCTGTGATGAGGTCTGGTGCCCTCTTCTGGCCTTCAGGCGTGCATGCAGAGAGGGTACTGTATACATAATAATTAATTAATTAATTAATTAAAAACCAATTTCATAAAAAAAAATGAAAGTCTAACTACATAGAATCTCTAATATTGCAGTTAGAAGCCTCTCAATCTGATATTATGATTTAATATTGATAAGGATCTTTGTGTTAATTTCTTCTTTGTTTCATTTTTTCCTTTACCGGAAATAGATACTTCTCTCATATGATATGTGCCGATTATGGTTTCTCCTCCTTCTGCTCCTCCCAGTTCTTCACCACTTACCCTCCCTTCTGGATCTACTCCCTTTCTGCCTCTAATTAGTAAAGAACAGACTTCTAAGAGATAACAGTAAAACATAACAAAATATAATATAATAAGATGAAGCAAAAACCACCATACTGAAGTTGAACAAGGAAACCCACCAGAGGGCAATAGTTCCAAGAGCAGACACAAGAATCAGAGACCCACTCACTCTCACACTCAGGAGACCCATTGAAATACTAAGCTAGAAGTTATAATATATATGCAGAGGACCTGGTGCAGACCTTAGGCCCTATGCTTGTTGCTTTAGTCTCTGAGCTCATATGGGTCTTGCTTAGTTGATTCAGAGGGCCTTGTTCTCCTGGTGTTCTTCATCCCCCCTGAGTCTTACACTCTATGCGCCTTCTCTTCTACAGGGTTCCCTGAGCTCTGAAGAGGGAGGATTCGAGGAAGACCTCCCATTTAGAGCTGTGTGTGTGTGTGATGTCTGGCTGTGGGTCTCTGCATCTAGTCCCATCTTCTGCCAGAGGAAGCCTCTCTGATGATGACTGGACAAGCCATTGATCTATGAATATGGCAGAATATCATTAGGAGTCATTTTATTGATACTATTTTTTATACCAGTAGTGTTTGGTTTTACCCTAGGTCTCTGAGCTATCTAATCTCTGGTTCTTGTTTCCTAAGCAATGTCAGGTATGGGTTCCAACTCCTTGAGTAGGCCTTATTCAAATCAGACATTGTTTGGCTACTCCCACAATTTCTACCCCACCATTGCCTTATTATATTTTGCAAGCAGGTCAAATTGTAGGTCAAAGGTTTTGTGGCTGGGCTGGTGCTTATGTTTCTCGTTGGGTAGTGTGCAGGGTCCTTTCCTGCACCATAAACATTAGAATGGAGAGACGAAGGATTCATGTAGGCATCAGCTCAGTTTCTCCATGTTCGATGAGTTCTGTGGGTGTTATCCTTGGCAGTGGGGCCAGGATGTCAGTTCTCAGAAAATAATCCATCATTGTCTTGGGAACAGCCTGGATTGTTTGAGGACCTCTATAAGACCAGTCCCTGTTGCAGGATATTTGATCACACTGTGAAGATCTCTGTTTTACTTCACCTGTCTAAGATACCTTGTGACTGATTTAATAAAAAGCTGAATGGCCAATAACTGGATAGGAGAGGGTAGACTGAGCTTCTCCAGGGAGAGAGGGGGACTCGGGGAAGAATCAGAGAGGCAGAGATTTGCCAGCTGAAAAAAAGAAAGTAAAATGATGTACTGTACTGAGATAATGAGCCATGTGGCACAATGTAGATTAATATAGATTAATACAAGTTTTAAGAGCTAGTTGGGAACAAGCCAAAGCTAAGGCCAAGCTTTCATAATTAATAAGAAGTCTCCGTGCCATTATTTGGCAGCTGGCTGTCCAAAGAAAGACCCGTTACATTGACTACATTTGGCTAATACCTGTCAACTACTTGCTGGCTCTGCCTCCTGACCCAAGGTTGATTTTGTTAACACAGCCTCAGGTTTCACAGTGCGATCTGCCAGATGTAGTTAGAGATGTGAGCAGCGGGGGCAGGGAAGAATGCAGCTGGCCTTCAATTGCAGCCCTAGGGATAAACCGGGAGACTGGATTTGGAGGGGGAGGAGGGACCTGTGAGGGTCTTGGCTTGGCTTACCTGTTTCCCTGGCCTGCTCAGCACGTCTGTTCGCAGTGTTGAAACCCAAGACTGTGCTGGAGGCTAGGATGAGCTGGAGGAAGGAAAACTGGGGGGTGGGGGTGGAGTGGGAAGATCTCTGTGATGATCCCTTGAGGATGGGGTTAGAGAGGAAAGGGGGACCACAGCAGGTGTTCTGCTACAGGGTTATGGATGAGACTGGGGAAACTGGATCTAGGGGAACAAAAGGAGAGGTATGCGTCTGCCATCAGCCCAATTGTTTGTTAATTTCTTCTTAAAAAGAGAAGCCTTGGAGATGATTCAGGGGTGTGTAGTTGCCTCCCACCACCCTGACAGCCGAAGTTCAGTTCCTGGGACCCACATGGTAGAAGGAGAGTCAACTTGTACAACTTGTCCCTCTGACCACCACACACATTTGTATGTACACACATACACACAATAAATAAATAGACTGATTAAGTAATGTAAAAAATTTTAAATAGAACCACATGGGCCAGTGAGGTGGCTCAGCGGGAAAAGTGCTAACCACACAAGCCTTACAACCCGAGTTCAATCCTCAAAGCCCACGGGGTGGAAGGAGAGAACCAGCCCCAGAAGTTGTCCTCTGACTTCCACACATGCACAATAATGATGAAGTCTTAAAAATTAAAAAAGAAGGATCGCACATGCATTGTGCTGTGTGAATGTTTTACAGACACACGCATGAAAAGCGTGTGTGAAAATTTTGCTAATGTTTCTCTAATAGTTGAGGAAAATATTTGCTTTTTTCTTTCTTCCTCTTCCTGAGTTTTCAAATGTATGCATGTTTCTTATGAGAAGGGGAAATTGATGTTTCAAACATTATTCGTAGATTAAGGTTTTAATGAACACAAAATTTCCTTTATTTTTTGTTTCTTTTTAGTTTTAACCAAGATTGACAACTACACTGTGCTGGATTGCTCCCTGATCAGTCCTCCTGAAATCACTGAGAACCACCTTGACTTGAACTTGAAGGTAACTGTCGTTCTAGAGCACCCCTCTGGCTATGGGGAATATTTGGAGGACAAAAATTATGTGCAGAAGAAAATGTGCAAGTATGCCCGTCAAGCAATTTCATTTCCTGTAGTACCTGCCTCATGCTTGCACCCTTTCAAAAGACTCCAAAACCGTTTCTTGATGGGCAAATGACTGTTGTCCTTGTACTTATGTCTGTCTTCTTAGTGAGGAATATCAAGATATTTTACCTCTTCCCTCCTGGAAAACATTTGAGGCTAGGAGCCTGCGAGAAGAATGAGCACATTTATTATGACTGAGCACATCAGGAGGTTCTGAGGAGAGGCTCAGTGGGTACAGACCTTGCCACATAAGCATGAGGATCTGGGTTCAGTCTCCCAAAGCCGGCAGAGATAGAACAATCCCTGGGGTTCGCTGGCCAGCCAGCTAGGTGAATCCTCAAGCTCCAGGTTCAGTGAGAGACCCTGACTCAAAAAATAAGGTGGAGAGTGATTAGGGAAGACATTCAACATCAACCTCTGGACTACACATACACTCTTGCACGTACATGCACTCACACGCACATGCATACACACACACAGGCACCCCCACATGCATGTGAACACGGCACACACTCACAGATGCATGAGGAATTTAACACATCAATGGGTTGTACTGATTAGCAGATTTTACTGAGGCTGCTGACCTCCACAGAAATAAATATATAGAAATGATGGTTACTGATCCTGGAAAAACATCATTTTGCTTATGTTTAGTCTTATCCAAATTAATATCACAGTCTTTTTGTTCTGAGACAGGGTTCTCTGTGTAGCCCTGACTGTCTTGGAATTCACTGTGAGTTTGAGGCCAAGCCTGGTTTACACCACTACGCCCAAAATATTACAGTTTTTAGAATGAAAATTGGTTTATATCTCCTTCATTCACAGTCTTTCAAATTAGTTAAGTGCTGTTCAAGGCAGTACATTTAAATAATGCTTAATACCTAATAAGACTAGGATTGACCATGTCTCAAAAACTCTTAATTAAGCCATTTGGAGTCTGTGTCTCTCAGAGTACTTCTGTGTCTCCCCAGTTACCCAGCAGTGTATTTTAAAGGTCTACACCTGGACATCTTGAAGGCTAGTTCATGAACTATTCATAGATGTTCCTTGCATGACTGCACGTCCCTCCTAAGAGAAGTTCTAGCTCGAGCATCTCCAGGAGTGACATCCCAATAGTGAAAAGATACACATGAATATGCCCAAGACTCTTCAGAGTTCTGGGCTAGTGGGAATGACTCCACTGTTGAGTACAAACTGCTCTTTCAAAGAACTTGAGCTCTGTTCCCAGCACCCATACCAAGTGGCTCACGACTGTCTGTAAGAGTTTCAGGAGACCCAATGCCTCCGACCTTTGAGGGTACCTGCACTCGCGTGTCCATATTCACACACAAAATAATTTTTTAATCTCAGAGCTCAGAAACGTAGCCGCTAGGCAAGGAGTCTAAAGATCTTATGCTCTTGTCCTTATCAAGAAGGTTCTGGGATTTTCTTTATCCAGACTTGAGAGATCCAAGTTTCTTTGTCTGATACATTTGCATTTTCACCTGGTAACTGGTCTTTGTTTCTGCTTCCCACAGGGTGCGTTCTACCCCGTGGAAAGCCTCGTTGACCCTCCCTTCCTACCAGCCCCCTTCGAGCTCCCACAGAGTGGGGACTCCATGCTATACATTGGCATCTCCGAGTATTTCTTTAAATCTGCATCCTTTGCTCACTATGTATCTGGGGCTCTTGGTATCATGCTGTCCACGAAAGAGGTAAGTAAAGCCTTGGGGGGGGGGGCTGTGGCCACCATCTTGAATCTTTTTTTAAATAAGTGTCTCTTTATAAACTTCTCTGTCACAGTTTTGATTCCACTCCTAAAAAAGATAATTAGTGAAGGTTTATAGAATGAGTGTTGTTCTTATTTTGGAGAGGGGATTGTTAGGTTTCCAATTCTTCTGATTTAGTATTCTTCATGATGTCTAGCCACTATTCTAGAATACAAAGATATAAATATCTCTCCACCACTCATCATCTGTGACCTTTTGTCAATTCAGCCTACTTCTATGCATTGGTTTCTTCATCTGAGAAAGGGGGCTGATAGTCCCACACTCTTAGGGTCATAGCAGTCACTAAAGAGTTTAAACACATATGGCTTCTAGAACAACCTCAGTACAGAGTAAATGCCCTATAACTGTTGCTTCTGGGTTATTTCACCACCATCATCACCATCACCATAACCACCATTACCACCACCACCATCACCACCACCACCATAACCACCACCAGCACCATCATAACCACCATCACCACCAGCACTACCACCAATAACAACAACAACCACCACCCAATACCACCACCATCACCACTATCACCACCACTACCACCATCACTACTACCACCACCATCATAACCACCACCACCATCACCACGGCCATCACCACTATCACCACCACATCCATCACCACCACCACCACAACCATCACCACCACCACCACCACCACCACCACCACCACCACCATCACCACAACTACCACCACCACCATCATAACCACCAGCACCACCACCACCAGCACTACCACCAATAACAACAACAGCAACAACAACCCAATACCACCACCACCACCATCACCACTACCACCATCTCCATCCTTGTCCTCATTATACTGTTATTGTACCAGTATAAGGATTTTTCCTATTGGTAATTACAACTGATTTACACCAGCAAGCAGTAGTGGTACAGATATTTATTGATTCTCTCTGCCATGTGACCTCTCTTTTATCACAAGAACACCTTCTCTGGTTAGTCAGCAAAAAGCACCCAGTTTATTTATTTTTTAAATGATTCATCTTATTTCGTGTACATTGGTGTTTTGTTTGCATGTATGTCTATGTGATGGTGTCCAGTCACCTGTAACTGGAGTTAGAGACAGTTGTGAGCTGCCACGTGGGTGCTGGGAATTGAACCCGGGTCCTCCAGAAGTGCAGTCCATGGTCCTTAACCACTGAGCCATCTCTATTTCTCAAAAGCACTCGTTTTAAATCTTCGCTTTCTGTGTGTTATTATTGTACACATTGCTGTCATGGTGAGGACAGTAGCACTAGACTCGAAAGAAATGCTCGCCAGGTAAATTACTTAAGCAGCTGATGCTCTGGAGAGCTCTGAAAATGAAAACAATAACTTGAGACTTACTGCTAATGACTGTAGAGTGCTTGTATAAAGATCGTGCATCTATGAGACAGTGGTCTCCAATGAAGAAGGGATTTCTCTAAAGGCGTATGACTTTGGGCAAGTCTCTTGCCTTTTCTGGGCATCAGGTTCCCTAAGGTTGAGCTATAAGATGAGGCTACCTAAACATTTTGTGGCTCCTCCTCTTTACAGTTCACATTAGAGAGAATTCTACATTTTACCCAAAAAGACAACTCAGAGAAAATGTTGCAGTAAGGGGCTGGAGAGATGGCTCAGTAGTTAAGGGCACTGGCTGCTCTTCCAGAGGACCTGGTTTCAATTCCCAGCACCCAGCTCATAACCATCTGTAACTATAGTCGCATGGGATTCGATGTCCTCTGCTGGTGTACAAATGTACATGAAGGTAAAATACCGATAGATAGATAGATAGATAGATAGATAGATAGATAGATAGATAGATAGATAGATAGATGATAGATACAGATATTGCATAAGTGAATAAATATTTTTTAAAAGTCTTGCAGTGATACAGTGCTTCTTTTCTATCTTAGATTTCCAACTATTTCAATCAAAATACCCAAGGAATTGGCAGTCTGCTCTCCAAGGTGAGTGCCCGAGTTTTGGTTCTCAGCGATGGGTGTATTGTCATTGAAGTCACTTCCAGGAGACTCTTAGATTCTCTACATTCTCTTTTCATCCAAGCATAAGTCGATCCATCTTTATAAACTTTTTTTTCTTTTCCTGCTTCTCTTTTCTTCCTTTTCTTCCCCACCCTCCTTCTCTTTCATTTCTTGAAAATGTCTTAATATGTAACATGGGTAAAATTGCAATCCTCCTGCTTCAGACTCCCATGTGCTGGGATTAAAGGTATATACCACCATACTTGGTCATCTTTCCATCCTACAAGATTTTTCTCTTTCTAATCAAATATCCAGAAATATTTCCTAAATAAAGCCCATTAAAGTACAACTAAAAGTATTGTAAATTCATAAAATAATTAATCCATAAAATTCTACCACTCTTAAAATAATTTACTTAAATATAAAAATGATTGGCTTGAATGGAATATTTAATCCTTAAATTACATCATTCATTCATTCATTCGTTCGTTTACTTATAGGCAAGGTCTCACCATGTAGTTCAGGCTAGACTGGAACTCTGTATTTAACTCAGGCTAGTCTTTAATTTTTGATCCTCCTGAGTCTTTTTTCCAAGTGCTGGGATTACACATGACTTTAATAAGACAATTATTAATATCAGCCCTTCATAGCATTCTAGGTATCATACATAAGGGACTTACAGGCTCAAGTTTGCCTTAGAAGAGCAAGCTGCTTCAGAGAAAGGCACTCAAGGTTGGCGGATCTTGGCTTAAATTTCAGTCTACAGCTTATTCTGTGAGAACTGTGAGCAAAGCACTTGGCCTGTCCACAACTCAACCTCCATTGTAAAACAGCACTCCTGCTGGGTGGTGGCACATGCCTTCAATCCCAGCACTTGGGAGGCAGAGGCAGGTAGATCTCTGAGTTCAAGGCCAGCCTGGAGTATAGAGTCAGTTCCAGAACAGCAAGGGCTACATATAGAAAGCCTGTCTTGAAAAACCAAGTAAATGAATAAATAATAAAAAATAAAAATAAAACAGCACGGCTTATAGAACCTGCCTTGGAGTTTTTTGAAGAGTAGATAAGAGATAATAAAGTCACCGTTATTCCAAGTAAAGAGGTGTTTTCTGTTTTAACTGCATGTTGCAAGATTTAGCACAAACCACTCCAGGCTTGTGCCTTCCCCTCATCAGCTCCTGACTCTCTATCTCTGTTTCTCTCCCTGAATGGGACAGATTGCAGAGATCTACGTCCTATCCCAGCCATTCATGCTGCAGATCATGGCCATGGGGCCTCCTGTGATCAACTTACACCCCAACAATTTCAGCCTGGAGTTCCCTGCTTCTGTCATCATGCTCACAGAACGGCAGAACTCCACCATTGAACCCATCGTCTCCATGGACTTTGTGAGTCTGGGGATGCAGGAGGGCAGCCTCTGGGTACCAGTCCTGTTCCTGCTGGGAATCACTGGCCAGCAGCCTTTAGATGTTTGGAGTGAAGGGTGATTTCTAAATTAAGAGTAGATACTGGGGCTGCCAGAAACAGACCCACCTGCCCATATACAGAAGTGCCCCTATATGGAGATAGAAGAACTCATGACCCTCTGTGTAAAATACCTCACTGACCTCTACTTCCCAGGCTCCCTTCCATTTACATTAGAGAGCTGTAATCAAGTCAATATTCCCTGACCAATGAAAAGTTAAAAACAGTACAATGAAGCCAAACAAAATTACACACATGAAGGAGAAGAGTGGTTAGGGAAAGCAATATTAAAGAGGGGGCTGACGATATGGCTCAGTGGTAGAATACTTGCTTAGCATGCTTAAGACCCTAGGTTTAATCCACAGCCCTGCCAAAAACTTAATTTAAAAGAAACACTCAAACAAGAAATTCTTACACTCATCTTCCTTCTCTGCGAGATTGTATTTTCCCCCACATTTGGACCAAGCTGACCTTGAACCTCCTCCTTCTTCAATCATCCAAATGCTAGAATACACTCAGGCTGCCCTGCCCAGAAGTAGAGATACATCTTGCCAACATTTCCTGAATAAGAGGGAACGCTAGGCTTGGGATGTCTCCACTGTACTCCTATCATGGAACTATTATACCTGTAGTCCAGATCAGCCACTCACTTCAGTAACAAGGGCTTTCTCATCTTCAGATCGCTAGCACCAGTGTTGGCCTGGCTATTTTGGGACAAAAACTGATCTGCTCCTTGTCGCTGAACAGGTAAGTCAAATCAATTGATTTGACTGCTGGAAACCTCGGTAACAAATTAGTGAGCCTTCCCCAAAGACAAGGTGGCCATTGAGAAAACAAATGTTTTCCCGCTGTGGAACTGTGAGTCGGCGCAGCACTCAGCCCCTAACAGAACAGATTATTTCAAAGGCTGAACTCAGTAAAAGAAAATTATGCTTCTGTTTTTCTCTTCCTTCTGATAAGAACAATGGTAAGATAAAATAGAAAAAAAAAGGGCATTGTAAAGATAATTCTATCAGCACCCATTCCAGTGATGGCTAAATTTCTCTTGGTGACTCAAAGAGGAGTACATTGAATGGTGCTATGGCAAGAAGGGGCGGGCGGCGGGGGGGGGCTGGGAATATATTCAGGTGCTGTGTGCATCTTTAGAGATTAAGGGATCAAGTTTCAAATCCTTTCTCATTGGCCTTATGACCATGCTCAAGTCTTGTCTTAGGGTTAGTATTGCTGTGATAAAGTAGCATGACCAAAAGCAACTCTGGGAAGAAAGGGTTTATTTTGCTTACTTGATTACAATCTGTTGAGGGAATATAAGGCAGGAATTCAAACTGGGCAGTAACCTGGTGTCTTAGTCGAATTTGGGTAGGAATTGCTACATTGTTTAGAGCCATCGCTGCTAAAGGGAAAGGCAGCTCTTCTAGTTCAGGAATCATGAAGAAGGGCAGAGATGGTGTCTCCGTGGGAAAACTCCTTACTGATTACCTGTAGGGACCTGAGTTTGAATCTCTGACGCCCTGGTGGGCATGGTGGTGCACAGTTTAACCTCGGTGCTGAAGGGCAGACACAGGCAGAAGATCCTGGGGACTTGCTGGCCAACCAGACTAGCCAAAACAATGAGTTCCAAGGTCAGTGGGCGAGCTTGTCTCAGATAGAGAGAGAGAGAGAGAGAGAGAGAGAGAGAGAGAGAGAGAGAGAGAGAGAGAGAAAGATAGACAAGTAAAATATTGAGGAGGACATCTGGCATGGACTTCAGGCCTTTACTGGTGCACACACAGATAAGCACAACACACACATATACACACAAGGCTTTAAAAAATATATGAAGAATGTCAGGGTAGAAACTGAAGGAGTCTAGAGGTGGTTCCTGCAGAAGATGCTGTATTAAATTCAGACATTGAGCCGATTTGGGGCAAGGTTTGTGGGTCAGGTCTCACTTGGCCAAAGAGTCAGAGAACAGCTTAGCAAGGCTGCCTAGACTGGGCTGAGAGGCAGTCTTGTCCTCAGCAATGGGAGCAGCAGCCCCGCCTCCCGACATCGCTGCCCCTCCTTCCTCTAGTACTCAACCTGCAGCCTTTCAGGCCAAGCCGGTTTGGTTTTTGGCCCTGTCACAGAGAGTCATCACAAGGGAAGGGCACCATTGGGGAATCCAGGAGGCAGACATCAAAGGAGAAGAGCCAGGCAATAGTGTCTACAGATAAACTCCCAGCATGCCATGGCCTTCTCACTCACTCTGGCTGAACTGCTTAGCCTTGGCTGTGCAGATAAGAAATGCAGAAATCACAGGCAAACCCGAGGGGGTGTCATTATGAGCAGGCCTAGCTGGGTTGGGGTGCCAGCACTGTCGTTTATCAGTCTCAGGCAGGCAAATTAGCTAACCTCTCTGGATCTCTAGTTCCTTCTCCATAAAACGATGCTTTGATAAAACCTGCTTCAGGGGTTTGTGGCATTGCGAGTCCTTAAGTGTGCACTGTCTGTTTGCTGCCCAAAGAATGCTGGCTGTAACTATCACTTGACATTTCTGTCTAGTCCCAGCAATCCAAAAGGAAATATTCAATTACACAGGCTCACTCTGTCCTCTGTGTGTCCGTCTGTCTGTTTCTGTCTCTGTCTCTCTCTGCTAAGGCTCAGACTCAAGACTCTGCGTGTTAAACAAGTGTTCTCACTCTCAGCTACGCCTTTAGCCCCTACAATGTCATTTCACGAGTGTCCCTATTGAGAGAACCCCTCATTCCTATGTGGGGGACACCATCCTCTACTTCTCTTTACTGTTGAGCTTTAAAGTCTCCTAGGTCCTTCATCCAGCACAGCACCCATTTTACTTCATTTAAATCTTTCTCCTTTTATTCTCCTCTCATACATTACATCCCTGACTGCAGTTTCCTCTCCCTGCCTCTCTCCCAGTCCCTGCCACCTCATCTCCTTTCTCCCAGATACATTCCTCCTCCTTCCCCCTCCCCCAAAGGAGCAGGCCTCCCAGGGGTATCCAACAAACATGGCCTAATAAGTTACAATAAGATGAGGTGCAAACCCTCATATCAAGGCTGGGTGAGGCAACGCAGTAGGAGGAAAAGGGCCACAAGGGGGCGCTCACACCTGACACTCCCTAGATGACCAGGAACCAGAGGCAGGATAGCACAGAGACCCAAGAGAGAACCAAATATAACTTCAGTGAGCACATGGAGGTGACTTGAGGGTCACGGAGCTTAGATAACTTACTCTCAAGGTCACAGAGCTGTCCAAAGGCCATAGCACAACCTGAACCTGTTTTCAAGGCCATGGGTGTTTACCTACAGTGGTACCTTGCCTTTGGCATAGGGATGAACTAAGACGTAGAAAATGGCACCTAGACCTAGAACTTAGGAAATAAATATGACTGTCTGGACTAGGACACTCATGAACCTGGTGTCATGCAGAACTGGAAAAGACAATAAATCATTTCTCAATACTAAGCATTGAAAAGCAAAAGAGAAGACACAGAACAGAGTGTCCTGGATAGAAAAGGCACACAACCCTGTTCTCACTGCTGGCACCAAATAGAGGAATGGACAAAAGAAGTGGACAGGTAGGGATGCTGCTAACAAGCCTGACCTCTCCGGGAATGTCTAGTCAGTGTATGCAGTCAGGTGGATCTGGATTGGATTCTCTCTGTTACCTGGTAGCTGTGCGAACCTGAAGCAAGCTCTTCAAGCTTTAAGTTTTAGTTTCCTCATCAGACAAACACCACACCTCTCACCTCTACGTAGATCTGGTGGACAAGTGGGTGGGGTGATGGATATGAAGCCCTTGGCACAAAGCCTAGCCATTGCTACCAGTCCTGGTAGTTAGTTCTCACTTCCTATCCCAGAATCCAAGTTTGACCACGTAAGGTGGGGAAACTGGTCCCCAGAGACATGACAAGTCAGAGCAGCCTTAAAAGCGATATAGCATTGGCCAGGTGGTGGTGGTGCATGCCTTTAATCCCAGCACACGGGAGGGAGAGACAGGTGGATCTCTGTCAGTTCGAGGCCAGCTGGTCTACAGAGTGAACTCCAGGACAGGCTCCAAAGTTACACAGAGAAACCCTGTCTCAAAAAAACAAGACAAAAAAGCTGAAAATCTGTAGCACCAGCCCACTACATCATAAAGCAGGTTCCCAGTGTTCTGTCCTGGAGCCTCCTGAGCTAAATAGAATTGAGTTTGGAGGCATCTCTAGCACATAGTAGGTGTTTTATAGATCTAGAGACCATGTTAAATGATACTCTCTCTTTCTTGGTCTTCATTCAGAAAACTTAATTCTAACCCTCAGTCTACAAAACTCAAGGCAGTCAGGGCCAGGGGAGATAGCTCAGTCAATGAAGTGCTTGCTGCACAAACAGGAGTATCTGAGTCTGGATCCCCAGAACTAACATAAAAAATCTAGTGAGGTGCTGAGACAGATGTCTGTAACCCCAGGGCAGAGGAGGCAGACCAGAGGATCCCCGGAGCTCCATGGTCAGACAGGGAGCTCAGGGGTTAGTGAGAGACCCTGACTCGAAACGTAAGGTGGAGAATGATTGAGAGTGACCTCTGACCCTCACACGTAAGGACACATGCACAAATACATACACACCTGCACACACATATGGGAATGTGTACACACATACCCAAAACACCTTGAGGTAATCAAACGTACGTTATTGTTTCTCTATCCATCAACATACACATACACACACACACACAAACACACGCACACGCACACACACACATGCACACACACACACACATGCATGCATGCACACACACCACAACCCCTCCCAAGCAATGTAGTCAGAAAATACATATGCAGCCGACTACTAATTCGCCTCCTTGCAGGTGGGGCGAGTAAATATTTCCCAACATGCGCCATCAGGAACACATAACCAGAGAGAATGCATCTGTGATTTTTGTCATGAGGGTGCTTTTGGATTGTTGGCAAAGGAGGAAACTCTAAACAGATCCTTCTCGAGAAAATTTCCAGGCTGTCAGAGGAACTCCCGTGAAAACACTGGGGAATCCTTACCTGCTAAATGGGTAGTTCTTCTACTAAAGGTCAAACCCACAGCCTGCTGGGTGACTTGTGTTGTTCTGTTTTGGTTTGGTTTAGTTTACTTTTAGGTTCAAGGGCAATTCTGCTAGAGTTTAAAAGGAAGACCCTCGAGCAGACAACCTGTAAATCTCAACAGTCACTCACAAGAGGGAAAGGAAAAACCATGCTGTTTGATCTCTGCTAGGAGGTCAGCCCTGGAGAAGCAGAAGCAGGCAAAAAAGGGGAAGAAGGACTCAGACAAAGAGTGAGAGGCCCAAAGTGTGAGGGAAAGCACCATACTCTGGCTTCAAAAGCTCTTCAACTACTGGTCCTGGCTTTCAAACCCCCAGCCCTAGCTGATCCTCCCCCTTCCCCACCTTCCTAAAACTTTCTTTAGAATGTCTTCAACCTCAAAAGAACCCCCGACCCTCCCCCTGGGATTCCAATTAGCACTTCCTACCCATCCCCTCTGTCTGCTCCTCTGTCTCTCTACATCCAGAAGTATTTCTTGAGCACGTATTTCATGCCTTGTACTGCTCTTGGTCCAGAGAACAGAGAGAAGGACAATGGTCCCTGCCTGACTTGGGAGAGGAAAGGAGGAACAGGCAATTAGTGGATATGAAGGATCACTCTTGAGGTGTCTATGGAATGCTTTCCTCAAAGGACAACTTGCTTTGCCCCACGACTGTCGTCCCCCACTCCATGCTCTATCACACACAATTACCCTCGTAAACCCACAAAAGAACACCGGCGTCTGCACTACTTTGTATCCTTCTCTACAATTTTAAATTAAATTCTTCGCACGGCCAAGGCATGGCTGAGCATTGGATGAGCCCCGGAGAAGCTCTTGGCTCTCAGTCGTCTCTCCACACTGCAGCCATCATCTTTCATCTTCAAAACCTCCCGTGGATTCTTTGCTTCCAGACTCAAGACCAAATTCCACATGGTGGGGTAGTCTGCCTCTCCAGCGCCATGTTGCTGTGTCCTCACTGTGGCTCTGTCCCCTCAAGGGGCCACTGCCAGGCCCCCTTCCTCCTTTTGCTTTTCATTTTAAATGCTATCCATCCTCCCCGTTTCAACCCAAGGAGACTTTCCTTGGGAGCCTTCATGCATCCTCCAGGTCAGGTCAAGTGCCTCTGTCACAAGACTCGATGACTCGTTTCTTCCCTTCAGAGCATTTACCTCGATTTGAAATTAAACTTTAATTGTCGAGATTCTTTGATAACGCCCCCACCTCCCACCAGGCTGTGAACTCCCTGAGAACTCTGAGTCTGATTTTGCCCACAGTCATCTCCAGCACCTGCCCCTTAACTGACATGGGTTAGGTGCTCATGAAACATCTTCTGGATGAACCAATAAAGTCATGCTTAGTGCTGGGATGTACTGAGAAATGTACTCCATGCCGAGATACAGTCATTTAGACTGGATCTCAGTCCTTGAGAAGTTCATGGTTACAAACTGAAACAGAAACAAGACATAAGGCATTGGTTGTAGGGCGGATTGTCCTTGTCTCTCTTGGCACGCGTGGGGTTGGAGGGGTGACCTTGTTACGACCTTGCACTTGACTTTCCCTCTTGGCTTTTGCTGTATCAATTTCACCATATTGACCCCGGTCACATATGACCTTTCATCATGCTTAAGAGTTTGCAGTTTTACTCTGGCTTTCAATCTAGCAAATAAACTTTCTCTAAAACTTTTTGAATGGGCTAAATTTAAATTCTCCATGTACCTGCAGGATGATAGAACTCAGTGCCACAGGCACACTAAGTGGGCTCCGCCACTATGCCTCACCCCCAGGCAAGACACAATATTATTTGTCTTCAAGGAAGACAATCTTTTGATTTTACTTCCTTCCCAACAGCTCTGTGGCCCTGCAGTAAGAGTTTGTTCTTAGTAGCTGCACTTTAACTATCAGATGAGGGAGTCGAACAGAAGAGAGCTCAAAAGCCAAAGTCAGGCTCACCTCATGGTCTGAGCTGGGATTGTCTTTTTCAGAACCGGGCCAGTGGTTTTGTCTCGCCAGTGTCTCTGCAGCCAGAGACAAGAATCCACTCGTAAAGGAGGCTGCGGGCATGCGAGAGATCTCAGTACAGATGGTTGTGAGTGACCATGTGTGGTTGCTCGGACCTTTGGAAGAGTAGCCAGTGCTCTTCTGAGCCTTCTCTCCAGCACATAAATTTAGCTTTCTTTTAAAAATTGTTTTTTAGATTTATTTAATGTATATGAGTGTGTTGCCTGAATATCTACGCACCATGTGCCTGATGCCTAGGGAGGTCAGAAGGGGTCATTGAATCCATGGAACTAGAGTTACAAATGGTGTGTCTCTATGTGGGGAGATGGGGAACTGAACCCTAGTCCTCTGCAAGAGAAAAACTCTTAACTCTTAACTGCTGAACCATCTCTCCGCCCCTGTAAAATCTACCTCCCTTTAACCTCTTCCTGTTTCCTTTCAGGTTCCGCCTCTCTTTGCCAGAGAACAGACATAGAGATGTGAAGGTAGGGAATGCAAGCTCAGGGTACCCTGGAAAGGGCACGAGAAACAGAATTCTGTTGGGCTGTAACCTGTGTATGCGCTTTCCTGTGCCTCAGAGTCCTGTATTTCTCCACAGTTTTAGCTTTGGATTTTTTTCTTGTTCATGTGTTTGGTTGATTTTGCAGCATGGGAGACTGAACCTGGGGCCTTCATGGTCTTCATTTATGAAACCCATTAGCTTAGCAATATACTTTTACTCATATTGCAAGGCTTTGAAAAGAATTGGAAAGACTGTGTGAGATGTTAGAAAAATGGGCATTCTCATGGGGCTGTTTGGTTCCTAGATGAAACGATCCTCTAGAGTTAAATTTAAGTGGTATTCAGGCCACATCCAGCTTGGGAGTAGACATGTTATATTAGCTCTTTTTCTGTTGCTGTCATAAACACCATGGCCAAAAGCAATCTATAAAAGAAAGGTTTGTATCCAGGCCATGGTGGCACATGCCTTTAACCCCAGCACTTGGGAGACAGAGAGAGGTGGATCTCTGTGAGTTCAAGGCCAGCTTGGTCTACAAGAACTAGTTTCAGGACAGACTCCAAACCAAAAAAAAAAAAAAGAAAAGAAAAGAAAGGTTTATTTTGGTTTGTGGTTCTGGAGGGGAAGTCTATAACGACAGGTAGCAGGCACATGAAATGGGTCCATACCCACACACACAGGAAGTAAGGAAGTAAAGTGGATAAGCAAGCAGTCGGGTGACGCTACAGACGCTCAAGGCTCACCCCCAGTGACATACATCCTCCAGCAAGGAAAAGGGTTAAAGGGTTCCATAACCTCCGAACGACACCGCCAACTGGGGACCAAGTGTTCAGATACATGAGCCTGTGGAAGACGTTTCTCATTTAAATCCTACACTCCCCAACAAGTAACATGGAATGTCCGTACTCCTAGATGTCAAGAAGGTCAGCCAAGTCCATGACATCCTTTGCTCACAAACGGTCCTATCATAGAATGTGGAAGCACATTGTCAGATTTCCTGGGTAGAGCTCTGCCTAGCGCATGCTCAGCTGTACGTGACTGGACGTGAACTTTCATTCTTAACGTCAGTCTTTCATGTACAACTTCTTACCGAGCCTAGCAATGCTCAAGATGAAGGTTTCCCCTTGTGGCATTAACATTCTGTGTAGTGATTCTTCTCTAGGGTCCACTTAGTCCTTTAGGGACCTCTGCTATTGTGGCTTGGAATGGGGAGGAGAGCGATACAGGAATAGATGTTAGAGATGTTTCTGAGCTTCCCATAGCACGCCAGCCAGCCCCCAGACAAACAAACAGATCCATCCCAAAATATCAATAGCACTACTATTTGGAACCCAGGTTTTGAATGTGTGAGAATAAATATATGCTTTTGCAACCAGTTGAGGGTAGAAATAGTGAACAAATATACATTGCAAGCACTGAAAATAATATAGAAGAAAAGAATAGGCCATTGGAGCACAGATGGAGGTAGGGATCACTCAGGGCTGTTGAGAGATTCTGCTGAAGCCTAATTCACTCAACACATCTACAGCATGCTAGGTGGCAGATAGAAAGTAAATAGTGGTCATTCTTCCTGCACTTAAGATAACTGATTTGTCAATGTAGATGGAGAATACACATAATGGTTTCATACCTTAACTCTGAGGCCAGGCTGCAAGAGTGAAGTCCCACCTACTGGCTGTGTGTTCTTAGACAGGTCTCTTAGCCTCTCATGAGGTAGTGCAAGGGAGATAGTAGGGACTTACTATCCTGGCCACATCCAACCAAAAGGTGTCAGTAAGACAGGACCAGATCTGGGGATGTTAGTCAGGTCAGCGAATTTAGCTGAGGCCCAAACAGATGTTTCACTTCAGGGAGAATTCTGAGATTAGGAGTCAGGAGCTAGCATTCACCTGCAGGGGAACTCTATTCATGGCTTTCTATTCAGCTGAGTTCTGGGGACCTGCGCACCCAAACCAGGCTTGATGCTCTCAGGGAACCTTGATTTGGCAACTGATAAGGTCTCCTTTTTCATTTTAGGTCGTGAGGTTTGAGAATATCCTCTCTTCCATTCTTCACTTTGGAGTCCTCCCTCTGGCCAATAGTAAGGAATCCTTTAAAACATGATGGGACTCTGGGATTGCCGACACTCTCGGTTGTGTTTGGAACTTTCTACCCTGATGCCTGTATGTCTAGAGTGTTATCGTGGATTTGGCTCAGACCCAGAAGTTTGCGGTGTTCAGCAATAAGAGCTGAAGTAACCAGTTAGCAGGATTATGATTGCTAACAACACTGTTTACACATTCAGCAAGCAAGGCTAACTTGGCTTGAGTTAGAGAAATAGAACTCTGTCCTTAGACAGTTATGTCTCCTTCAGGTTAACTAGAAACGATATTATGCTCCCTTGGACTACTGTCTGGGAAGACACACTTTAATGAATGACAATCCTGGTTCTCTCCCCCATCCAGAATGATTTACAAACCAAAGCATCTGGAGTTTTTATATTAGACCCAAAATGTTCCCAAGTCCATGAATTAGAAATTTTTAAAATAGGGCACTGGATTGATAGTTGGCAACTAACTTGAAAGCACAAAGACCTGAATTCAATCCTCCAGGAAGTCCCCTTCCCCCTTTTTTTAAATGCAGGACACAATGGTACATGCTTATAATCTCAGTGCTGATGGAGGCAGAGACAGGTGGATCTCTTGGATTCACTGGCCAGCCTAGCCTACTTGGGAGTTTCACGTCAATGAGAGACCCCCCATCTCAAAGCAACAATAAACCAAGGTAGTGGATGGAAGTGAGGAATGACACTGAGGTTATCCTCTGTCCTCCACACACGTGCACACACACACACACACACACACACACAATACATCCCACTATTATAAATATATATACATACATATATATGCATGTATATATGTGTGTGTAAATACCTGTGTACACATATACATATATACACACTATCTTTTATGACTATGTAGAAAATGAAAAGCATAGTCAGGCATGGTTAGTACTTAAATGGGAGGAAATGGACAATGTTTAGTTTAGTTTGGTATCCAAATACACATAATTACAGGTACGCTTTTACTGAATATAAATTAATTACTAATTCATCCAGTAAAATGCTAGGGACATATCACTGTGAGTTAAAACTAGACTAGGAACAATGATAAGATAAACTATTAAAAAGCTTCTAGTTCCACCTCTTTCTAAAATGCCAGCCCAAAAAAAAAAAAAATCAGTTCCCACACCTGATTACCTTACACCTTTTTTCTACATTCCAGCAAAACTGCAGCAAGGGTTTCCTCTCCCCAACCCCTACAACATCTCATTCGTCAATTCAGACATTAAAGTTCTGGAGGTAAGGTTCCTAATCTCCTCTTTACTATTGATTTTCACAGTAGAACAAGCTTCCTGTTTTGTTCATTACTTATTTTTTAAAGATACATTTATTTTATTTCACGTGGATATGTGTTATGCATGAGTGTGTGTATGTATGCCATATTCCTTCTGGTACCACATCAGATCCCCTGGAACTAGAGTAATAGTCAATCATGACTCAAACAGTGTAGGTATTAGAAACCTAGCCCAGGTCCTCTGTAAGAACAAGGCGTTCTCTTATCCACACTGCCGTCTCGCCATCATTATGTTTTATTTTGCTTTCCTTAGACTTTTACCAGCCCGAGGAGTTTTATAAACAGAACATCCAGCTATTAAAGCTTATAATTAACAATGAAAAATTTAAAAGTCAGACCAAGTCTAATTTCACTTTGAAGTCACATTTAAATCACTCCATAATGTAAGAAAAATACCTTTAAAAGTATTTTATTTCACCAGACAAGCTGTAAGGCTGACATCACTAATCCCATTTATTGAGGAAAGTAGACCAAAGAAGTTTAGTGTCTTGGGTAGAAAGGAAAATGGCTGCTATGTTAGTTAGAAGTTAACTTCTCTCTTTGCTGTGACTTAATGCCTGATGGGATACAATGTAAGAAAGGGTTTATTTTGGCTTGCTGCTCAAAGGGATACAGTCTACCACAGCAGGGAAAGGTGTGGCAAATGTTAGAGTCTGAGAGAAGCCTCCAAGGAAAGACCAATAGCCACATATGCAAGAGCGCTTTATTAATTCTAACATTGGGGTGGCACATGGCGACCCCCCCAAGAAGGTCATAAAGCTCCTTTTAAGTGGAGTTAGAGGAATTCCAGGGAGGAGGGATTAGTCTGGGGGCTGATTGATGGGAGATTCTAATGCTTAGGGACCTTCCAGCAACAGGGTAGCTATCTTTAGTTATAAGGAGACAGGGGGGCAGAGGGGACTTGCTGAGCCAGCAAAGGGGCTTTGGGGGCCTGCTGAGCCAGAAGAAGGGGCCCTGGGATGCCTGCTGAGCTAGCAGAAGGCTGTGGGGCGCCTGCTGATCGGTTGCTCCTAAACTGTGGTTTTCCTGAGGACTGTCTGTTTAGCTGTCCCATGCTAAGTGAACCAAAACTAAGGCCTGGTCTCTGTAGGGCTACTAGTAGAGTCTGTTCTGCCCCGCCCCCCAAGCCCTCTCAGCAGCAGTTAGAAGGGATACAGTCCACCACAGGAGCGAAAGGTGGGGCAACAGAAACAGAGAGACCTGGTCAGGATACAGTGTCCAGGAAATCCCCTAAGCGTAAGATCTCAAGACACTTCCTTCAGCAAGAGCTCACCTCCTAGGTTCAACAACCTTCCAAAGCAGTGTCACTGGCTGGTTTCTAAATATATGAGGCTGAAGGATTAAAACAGTCACAACAAAGAACCCTATGGATCTTAGGATTTCAGCCGTTTTCAGAATTGGGCCCTAGTGAACGCTGTTTCCTGGGAGATGGTTACTAAGTAACTTCACAAAACCTTCTTTTCTACGTGTTGTTGTATTTTGGAAAGTAGAAACAGGTTTCAGAAAGCATCTCCTACTTGGCCACTACTCCACGCTCACTCTTCCCCACCAAATTTCCTCTTTTCCACTCCCTAAGTCACATCTAGCGACAGTGATTCAGAATAGCCTCTTCACATCAGGAACCTTCACGTAGGGTACAGGGGTAGGGAAAGGCTTGATGCCTTACGGTCCAGCAAGGAAACTTTTCTCCCCAGGAAAACCCAAATATGCCTCTGGTTTATTATTGTCTTCATTCTGCAATACTTTTCAGGGTTTCCTTCTGATTTCTACTGACCTGGCGCATGAAACAGTCTCTAAACAACAGCCAAATCTCCACACCTGGGGAGGTCTGAACCTGCTAAACCGACCATGGAGAGAACAGCCCACCCACTGATTGCCGGTTCACAATTCAACCCAGGAAGTAAACAACATTCCGTCCCATGGGAACTGTAAACCTGGAAGATGAAGGCCCTGCACCCCGAGTGTTAAAGCCCTTGTGAAACAGTTTCTCTCTGGAGTCCTAAGAGACCTAGAATAAGGCTGACCGAGTTAAAGGGCTGAACAGGGACAAGGCAGTGGGAGGGGGATGTATGTATGTCAGCATATGTAGCATGTTGTGTGCCTGTGTTTATAACCTGTGGCTAAGAGTGAGGTTTGTAGATCTGACCAGGTGGCTAAGGAACTTGTCTGTAAGTGCACTGGTAGGTGTGTGTGTGTGTGTGTTTAAATCAGGTCTGCTCTTTAGAGACTGCCTTCTTTAGTTGGATTGTATGTTTTATGTTTATTATGACTGTCCTGTGCTTAATTAAAATTGTTTTCTATCAATGTCAGTCTCTGTGTGTGAAAACTCCCATCCTGAATTTATTTTAATAAAATATGACAGAAAATGGCAAAGGCTGATGTTCCACAAATATCAATATTAAAAGGAGTTACTAGCCTCTTAAATCTTCCTGTGGTTATCCTGTGTTGTTTAAGTCTGGGGCGTCCTCTCAGGGATGGAACAAAAGTGGCAGAGCAGCCTATGAAACCAAGACACTTCTCAGCTGCCGTCAGTGTTATTCATCGTCTGGGTGAGACGGAACAGGGGAACAGGATGGGACAGCCAGGACAGCTAAGTGAAAATGCACAGAAACAACACCCTCTGTTTGTACGCTGCTTGGCTTCTTGGGTAATGGAAGAGTACTATTAAGTGCTTAAAGCCCTGGCCTGGTGACTCCTCCAGCTTCATTCCTGAGATCTTCACAACCTCTCTGTGTAGAATTATTATTGGGACCATTTGGAGTCCTGGCCTCCAGCTGCTCTTCCCTGCTAGAGATCTTTACTTTCCTTTTGATTTGAGTTGCTAAAGGCTGTGTCAAAGTTGTTTACCAGCTCTCCTTGCCTTGGCCTTGAGGATCAGAGGACAAGGTTTTCACCTGTTGGCCCACCTGACTGTTGGGTAGATAAGCCTCCACGGTGCTATTGAATAAAAGGGCTGCTTACCAGTGACTAGAGGTTCATGTCTCCGTCTCTCTGTCTGTCTGTCATTTTGTTTCAACCTCCAGCCCTTTGCCCAAAGCTGGGGAACTGTATGGTAGCGCATAGAGCACAGACAAGCGTGGTGCGTGGCAATTATGATCCCATCGATGAGAAAATAGAGGTTAAGAGGAATTTATCACACAAAGGTTGGTAATGGCATAGGTGGAAACCGAGCCTTCCTGATAGCTACTGTGCTTTTTCTTCACCGGAAATAGGACTAGAAACAAATCAATCAAACCCTGTGTTTAAAGGCACATCACAGAGAGTTTACTTCAAACAAAGTTAGCCACTGGGCGTTGGTGGCTCACGCCTTTAATCCCAGCTCTTGGGAGGCAGAGGCAGAGGCAGGTGGATCCTGGCCTACAAGAGTTAGTTCCAGGACAGGCTCCAAAGCTACAGAGAAACCCTGTCTCGAAAAACCAAAATAAATAAGTAAATAAACGAATGAATGAATGAAAAAGAAAAACAAAGTTAGCCTAAGAAACCCCAATGGTTCACAGCAACTCTAATGTATTCACCTTTGCAGGGCATTGCTGGCTATACCAGATGCCTTCATAAGCGTTTGTAGAAATAAAAGATACGTTGTAGTCATATGCTTCTTTGGAATGCTCTTTTTGTAAAGGAAGATGTTTGTTGTACGTCCACAGTTCCATTCTGAAACATTACAGTGGTCAAATGTGCTGTTCATTAGTATTTTATCTTGCTCAGCTACTTCACTAACGGGGCTGTGAACTCCAAGCTGTATATTCTCCAGAGCAGTTGACTTGATTCAGATTCAAGGGTTTTCGGGAGCGGCTTAAAAACATTTCCAGGGCTGGAGAGATGGCTCAGAGGTTAAGAGCACTGGCTGCTCTTCCAGAGGTCCTGAGTTCAATTACCAGCAACCACATGGTGGCTCACAACCATCTGTACTGGGATCTGGCGCCCTCCTTTGGCGTGCAGACATACATCGAGGCAGAATGTTGTATACATAATAAATAAATAAATCTTTGGAAAAAAAAAAAAAAGCAAAAACATTTCCAAGCACAGCCTTTTATCCACGGCAGCAATAGGCAAGTGGATCTAAAATGGAGTTCGAGGCCAGCATGTTCCAGCGAGTCAGCGCGAATTCCAGACTCACTAATAGCTAAATGGTGAGACCTAACCTTTAAAACAAAAGTCCACTAGAACGGTAGTTTAACCAGATCTTTGGTTTAGCTTTCCTTCGCGGAAGGCATCAAACCCAGATGACGGCGACTTGCGCGAGGAGATTTGAGCCTCGGCGCTTGCCTTCCTCCCTCCTGCAGCGGCGTCGGTCGCGCCTGCGCCCTGAGTCCCCAGAGGCGGCTACGCGGAGTCGGTGGACTGCGCGGCGATTTCTCTTCGAGTCGGGAGCTGCAGCCACCTTCGCCGCCACCATGAGTCGCAGCTACAACGATGAGCTGCAGTTCTTGGACAAGATCAATAAAAACTGCTGGAGGATCAAGAAGGGCTTTGTGCCCAACATGCAGGTGAGGCGGGGCGGGGGTAGCGGCCTTCGGGGCTGCGGGGCGGGGGTAGCGGCCTTGGGGCTACGGGGCGGGGGTAGCGGCCTTCGGGGGTGCGGGCCGCGCTTCCGCCGCTAATCGGCCTCCTCCGCGCCGGCCGGGCCGACCCCCCCACCCCCACAGGGTCCGGGTCTCCTCCCCAGCGAGGACAGACACAGCGGGGCGGTTCACGCGTGTTTTCCCCACGCACGTATTGTTCCTGGTCTTCGAGATGCCCGAGACTCCTAGGACCGGTCCGTACCCATCCAGGAAGACTGCCCTGACTTCGTGTCCAGTCTGCTTCTTTTTCTTTGCCTGGTTGATGTGGGAGCAGGAGACCAGGGGCTAAAACCCTGGGCCTCGCTGCCCTCTCAGTCTCCAGGCCGTTTGTCCTCATGGCTTCCGTTAAAGTCGAGGAAGAAAACACTTTTGAGGTTTTGGCACGTGTGTTAAGTGACTTGGTCCCTTAAGTGCCAGGGGAATGCAATAAAGGTTTGCAGTCCTTGGTCTTAGTAAAGAAGTTTCTGATAGGCCTTGCAGGTAGATAGCTCAGGCCTGTGTTCTCACTCAGCACTGAAGGCAGAGGGCAGAAGACCCTAAGGATGGTCTAGGATGCCTACGGGACCAGCCAAAGCAACCTATTTAAGACTCTGAAAATTCACAAAATTTTATTTTAGCTGTTCTTTTCATTTGACACTAAACAAAATGTCTTTGAGCCCCATTACTTTGCAAGATGCTAGGAAGAAAAAGACCACAGCAATAAAACAATGGTATTTTCCCTTTATTTTGTGGAAAGAGGGGGAGTTGGTTAGTAGATTTACCTGCTAGTTTTTTATTTGACACATGAAAATTATACATTGTTTAGGACACCATGTGTTTTTTTAAAAACTGTATAAGTTGCAAAATAGCAAAATCATAATAGACATACCTCAGAAATTCATGAGCACTGAAGTAGCAGTTTGAATGTGCTTATCTTAAATATTCATAGCCAGGGGTGGTGGAGATTTTTAGTTTTTTTCTGATTTGGAGATAGTTGCTGAGATTTCACTGGTTGAATATTTGTAATTTGAATCCAGATCTGAAATGCCCTAAAATCTTCTAGGTTCTTATGAGACGTAACGGGGAGTTTGATGCAGAATAAAGCGATGTAAACGCGACACATAGCGCATACATTCTGCCCACCGCGTCTGTACGTGGTGAACTTGGATTTAGACAACGTTTGCCTTTCTCTTGTATCAGGTTGAAGGAGTGTTTTACGTGAATGACGCTCTGGAAAAACTGATGTTTGAGGAATTAAGGAATGCCTGTCGAGGCGGGGGTGAGTACACTTTAGGCTCATGTATGGTACGGTAAAGCCTCCCCTGTACCCTGAGTAAAGAACTCAGCCAGTGTAAAACACTTTCAAGGAAAGCACCTATTTGTGATCGCCTGTTTAGCACGCTGCTGCTTAAGGGTTTGGAGCCCGGGGCTAGTCTGTTCTCATCCTGCATCTGCTGTGTCTCAGGCACCTCATTAGGTCTTTTACAGTGATTGTCCATGCCATGTTTGTAATAACGAAACTGATAATAACGGTCTTTTGTAGATGGGCAAATTCAGTGAACTTAAGTGATTTAGTTTCTTTTTATATTTTTATTCTGTGTGCATTGGTGTTTTGCCTGCATGCATGTCTGTCCGTAAGGGTGTCAGAATCCTTGGAGTTACTGACAGGAGCCGCCATATGGATGCTGGAAATTGAACCCAGGTCCTCAGGAAGAGCAGCCAATGCTCTTAACCCTTGAACCATCTCTCCAACTCCAGCTTAAGTGATTTTTAACTTGTCCTTGGTCACAATTTCAAATCTGAATTCCTGATTTTAAAACCAGTGCTCCCTTATGCGTGCACGCATACACATGTGCTTTATGCTTCTTAGATACATTTATTAATGCCACATTGTAAATGATACTGAATGGACTCGGGAGTGAATGATGATGGGCAGGTGCAGGACTGGAGCCTTTCAAAGTTTTACTTCATCAGCACTCCTGATTCTATTAATGATGAAGGTCATTAACCCATTCCTACCCAAATTTCCTAGTAAATCTGGGTATAGGGGGGTTTCATGGGGACCCATTATTCTTAATAAGGATTTGAAGCATCTCAAGAGGACAAGGCCAGCTCCTAACTGGTATGCTAGTTAGGTGAACATCAGGGTTGACTCCTGTCTCTCATGGCTACCCTCTTCCCTCACTTGAGCGTGTTCCCTTGTGTTAAGTGGCACTGCTGCAGACCTTGGCTGTGGCTCAGTGAGGAAAGTGCCAGCTGTGTAAGCATGAAGACCTGAGTTGGGATCCCTAGTAACCACATCAGAGCCAGGTGCCAGAGACGGGCAGAGCTTGCTGCCCAGTCAGTCTAACCAGTAACTGGTTCAGTGAGAGACCCTGCCTCAAAACATAAGGTAGAGGGCTAGAGAGATGACTCAAGGGAAAAAGTGCTTGCTACACAGCCTTCATCACCTGGGTTCACTTCCTAGAGCCTGTGTAAAGATAAGAGGATAGAACTGGCTCAGCCATGCTGTCCCCTGGCCTCCCTGTGCATGCACACACATACACACAGCGAGTAAATAAAAATTTTAAATAAAGTGGAGAGACATTGAGGAAGATACCGACTGTGGGCTTGTGGCCTCCATGTACACACATATACACACACACACACACACGTTTAAAAAAAAAAAACAACAGCTAACATTTGACAAAGCTGGACTTGCCCTCCATCCGTCCTGACTCTCAAGCCATTGTTTTGTTTTCTCAGCTCTTCCCCCATTGCCCTTTGCCCTTTAGATTAACACCAAAGCTGTTTTGGGGTAGTTTTGTTTTGAGACAGTCTTGATCCCTTAAAACTGGTGTTACAGATGGTCAGAGATGGTTGTGAGCTGCCGTGTGGGTGCTGATACTCGAACCGGGATCCTCTGCAAAAACAGCCAGTGCTTTTAACCATTGAGCATCTCTCCAGCCCCCACTGCTAATATTTTTAATGACTACTATGAGTTATTGAGAGAGTACATTTTATACTGGCGGCATAAAGATTAATAGTTAATGTTTTCTATCCCTCATGCACAGAACACTGACGAGTGTGTCTGGTCTTCTGCCCCTCCTGTGAACGTGCTTCTTGTGGTTTGCATAGAACACTGATGAGCGTGTCTGGTGTTCTGCCCCTCCTGTGAACGTGCTTCTGGTGTGCACAGAACACTGATGAGCGTTGTCTGGTGTGCACAGAGCACTGACCAGCGTGTCTGGTGTTCTGCCCCTCCTGTGAACGTACTTCTTGATGTTTCCTCCCCACTTTCCTTTCCTTCTCTGCTCTGTAACCAGAACCTCTGCCCCTTCAGGTACTTAAGTTGTGCTAAAAATTAAATGTGTCATTTTTCTCAGGCTGAGGTGTGTTTGTTTCAGGTGTCGGTGGCTTCCTGCCAGCCATGAAGCAGATTGGCAATGTGGCAGCCCTGCCCGGGATTGTTCATGTGAGTCAGAGCCAGAACCTTGATCATTCACATTGTGTGTGATTGTATGTAAGTTTGTTGGATGAATGAAGGGCTCCACCTAACGGATGCTGGTGTCATTTAGACAGTGACCTTTGCCTGTAGCAGTAACACTTAGACTTAGGACTGAGGCCGGGTAGCCCCTCCATCTCTTAATCTAAGCGTTTGGAGTGGCTGTTGTGGAGGGATTTAGATCTTACCCTTGTGCATCGTTACTCTTTCAGCAGTGCACCATTCTAGGTCTCACTGTGAGTCTGTGTGTGGATGATTGAGAAAGGAAGGAAGAGGACGTTGAACTGAGCAGAGTGGGAAAGGACTGCCCAGCTGGCTATGCTAGCGATGCTGGGGCAGTGACGGTGAATAGGGTGGAGCTGGGTGGTATGCAGTGGGGGGGGCTCCACTAGCCTAGCGTTAAGATTTCACCTTCAGAGGAGAGTGCTGAGAAGTAGATCCATTTACCAGACTTTTATGGGGCTTCTTAATGCTAGTTAACAATGTGGTGCTTTGGGGAGGGGAGGTGGGGGTGGTGATAAAATGAGGGGGCTCCTGTATCTGTGAACTCATATTTTGGTTATCTCCATGTCTCACCATATTTGACGTCTGTTTTATATGGCGTGCCATCCTTTACTCGGCCCCTGTGTATGAAATGTGCTGTGTTGATGTCATCAAATAGATTTCACTTGTGAAAATCCTCATGACCTGTATAAACCATGGCACAACTACAGTTTGCCAGTGTCTTGAGAGAATTTAAAGAGTAACAGCACTGGCACTTAGCGTGTAATTCTCTGGCAGCCTGTCACTCTGAGCCTTCCCTGTTGGCAGTTAGACTATGAAATGATGTCCTTGGCAGTATTCAGCTTTGTGAACTGGTTCATAGACAGATAGTTCACTAATAGGGCTCAGTGAAAGGCAGGTCCATCAGACAGCCACAGCACAGAGTGGAACAGCTGTGTTTCATGTCTCCTTCTTTTCCAGCGGTCTATTGGGCTTCCTGATGTCCACTCAGGCTATGGCTTTGCCATAGGGAACATGGCTGCCTTTGATATGAATGACCCTGAAGCTGTGGTATCCCCAGGTAAGGTGCTGGTGCAGTGTGGCTTCTCTGTATTGTGTGGCCTTTCTGAGACAGTGGGTTAGTGTACATTTCTCAGTCTCATTCAGTGATTTCTTGTTTTCTACATTAAAGCTGCTTATGGTCAATTAGGCTATTAAAATATCAATCAAATCATTTATTGAAAACTTTGGGGATTTTTATCAGATGCCAGGGAATATCAGACATTGGCTGCAAAAGAAACATTTCTCTGACAAAATTTCTCTTGGTGACTCAGCTACTGCATAGGTAAATGTGTCTAGTGTCAGCACTGAGCGTTATTGGGAGGAGAGAATAAACTGAGCTAGACTCAGTACTTCACATCATGTTTGTTCTAACACTAGTATTTTTCATTAATTTCTAGGCTAGTATATAGGAGTCAGGCTTCATCTGGCGTGGCTCACATGTGTCATTCTACATAGGAGCCAGGCCTTCATCATGGCGTGCTCACATGTGTCATTCTACATAGGAGCCAGGCCTTCATCATGGCGTGCTCACATGTGTCATTCTACATAGGAGCCAGGCCTTCATCATGGCATGCTCACACATGTGCCATTCTACGTTGTCTATCGTTTCTCCTCCCCCAGCTACCCTATCCCTCCTCCAGCTGCTTGCCTTTCTTCCCCAAGTGAAGTCCACGCACCTCAGTCTGCTTGTCTACGGCTTGTGTTCTGTTCCCTAATTCCCACCTCCCTTCAGATCCCTTCCTCCCCGTCATGATCCTCTTTCTAGCTTTATGACCAGCAAACGTGTAATACTTTGATATATACAATTTTAAATTTAGGTTCCACATATGAAAGAAAACATTGGATATTTGTTTTTCTGAGTCTGGCTTACTCTGCTTAACAGTAATTTCCAGTTGCGTCCATTTTCCTGCAAATATTATTTTCTTTATGGCTGAATAAAATTATTGCACACGTACTCCATTTTCTCTATACGTCAGTTTGTTGATGGCCATCTACGCCAGTTCCACTGCCTAGCTGTTGTGAGTAGTGAGACTGTTAACTGACGTGCAAGTGTTGCCCAGGAGTGGTGGAGCAGGGTCATAGAGTGGGTCTATCTTCAGGAACCTCCATGATACTGACTTCCACAGTGATGGCCCAGGTTTATATGCTCACTGTAGAGTATAAGGATTCACCAGCATTTGCTGTTGTTTCCTTGATGGTAGTCACTTACTAGGTAAGGTAGAATCACTTCTAGTTGTGTACCACCGTCTGTATGTCCATCCATCTGTGATTATCAAATATGTTCATTGAAAACCTTCCTCAGCAGGAAGAACAGGTTTACTTTCGAAGAGTCTAAATGACAAAGCTTCGATTCATGTCTTCATGTCCTACCTCTGGCAATGGTGGACTAGGCCTTCACTGTAAGAATGACTGGGCAGAGTTTCAAACAGTAGAATTAAAGACATGGTAGAAGGCATGGGATACCACTGGACGTTGAGGAGAGGAAGAAGAAACAAAGATCCAGATATGTGAGCCCCACAAGTTAAAGATGTCTCCCTGTCCAGCTTCAGTGCTTTGAAATTTGAATCTGGTTTTATGGTTCAGCATGTCATCAGTGTTGTAAATATATACACTTGGAAAATGTATTTTGTGCTTGCTTCAGCAGCACATAGACCAAAATTGTAATGATAGAGAGAAGATTAATTAGCATGGTCCCCACATAAGGATGACGTGCAAATTCATGAAGTGCTCTGTATTTAAGAAAGGAATTAAGGAAAGTGTGTATTTTATAACATGTGCACACACACTAAGTATTACATTTGTTAGCTGGATTGTTAAATCATTAGTATTTGGATTGACATTTGCCATTACCTCAAGAGATAAATAGACTTCACACAAAAACCATTAAAAAATTGAGGATGGGGGGGCACATGAAGATGACTCTGTGGGCAGAGAACTTGCTGCACAAATATAAGGACTTAAGTTCTGATCCCCAGCACCTAATAAAAATTGGGCATAGGGGTGTACCTCTGTAGCGTCTGTGCCTGGAGACAGACAGATCCTGGGGTCTTGCTGGCTAGCTAGTCTTTCTGACACAGTGAGCTCCAGATTCAGTGAGAGACCCCATTTCAGAAAATAAGGTAGAGAGCAATAGAGGTCTTTGGGCACTGGCTTCCATGTGTGCATTCCTGGGTGAATGCACACGTGTGTGTGTACCACAGAGAGAAAAGGGGGGTGTTGAGGAAAGGACATGCTCACTACTGGTGAGACTGGATCGAAATAGGGGCTGGAGAGATGACTCAGTGGTTAAGAATACTCAACTGTTCTTTCAGAGGACCTGGGTTTAATTCCCAGCACGCACGTGACAGCTCACAACTATCTGTTGCTCTAGTTCTGGGAGATACGACTTCCTTATACAGATATATATGCAGAACACTGATGCACATGAAATAAAAATGAATAAACTTTTTTTTTTTGGGGGGGGGTTTTCGAGACAGGGTTTCTCTGTGGTTTTGGAGCCTGTCCTGGAACTAGCTTTTGTAGACCAGGCTGGTCTCGAACTCACAGAGATCCGCCTGCCTCTGCCTCCCAAGTGCTGGGATTAAAGGCGTGCGCCACCACCGCCCGGCATAAACTTTTTATATAATTCAGCCATGCCACTTTTGAGTGTGTATCTAAAGGAACTGAAATCATTATTTTCAAAAGGTATCTGCATTTGTGTATTTACTGTAGCATTAATTTACAATAGCCAAGCCAGGAAAACAACCAAATGTCAGTTGAAAAAAGGATAGTGGCAACAAGAGTGAAATTGTACCATCCTGCCTGTGCACCACGGAACGGTTTAAAGGCTGGCGAGGGGCTGGAGATTGAAACACACACACACACAGAGACATGGGTCATCGTTGAAACAAGAATGCCCCTTTTATTTTGTTCCAGGGCAGCTTATATAGGGCTCTCTTTGACTAATGGCTATGCCCTAGCTCTCAGGATTTTTCAGCTGCAAGCCTACCAGAAACTACTCCCCTGTCATCAGGAACTCATGAGGGTCTCATGCTCAGAGCAGCTGCAAGCACAAGAAAACAAGTTGTTTACTCTGGCAGGCAAGGGGTCATAGAAAATTCAGGGTCTGAGGGTCTGCAGTCCCCAACATGGAATATTGTTCAGTATGAAAAAAGGAGATCCTGCCCATTTGGTACAACATGGTCAAAGTATAGAAAGAGGACAAATGCCATAGCCCTCTCACATAGAATAATGGTTGTCCAAGTAGGGGGAGGGTGGAGACTGCTGGTTTGGGAGGTCCTGGTTAAAGGACTCAGATTATGATTTAAGATGAATTGCAGTCCCGGAGACTTAGTGTACAGAAACAGTGACGTGCTTGAAATCTGCTATGACATCAAGTCTTGAGTTTTCTTCCCAGGGAGAAGGGGAATAATTATGTGAGTGGTGCTATGTTAACTAGCTTAATTGTAGTGGTTGATGGTGTATGCGCATATACTTCATATAAACGTTGTTCTTTGTCAGTCATCTCCATAAAGCTGGAAGGCATGGTTTTCAGAAATACTTAGATCTAAAAACTTTCTACTAACTGGTATATAGGGTTTCTGTTGCTGTGAAGAGACACGTGACCATGACACGTCTTACAAAAGAAAACATTTCATTGGGACTGGTTTACAGTTTCAGAGGTCTAGTCCATTGTCCTGGCAGGAAGCATGGCAGCATGCAGGCAGACACGGTGCTGGTGAAGGAGCTGAGATTTCTATATCTTGATCCACAGACAGCAGAAGGAGACTTTGTGCCATACTGGGCATAAAGACCTCAGTTTGCCTCCACAGTGACACACTTCCTCCAACAAGGCCACACCTCTTAATAATACCATTCCCTATAGGCCAAGCATTTAAACACATGAGTCTGTAGGAGCCATTCCTATACAAACCACCATAACTGGAAATTTCCATTTTTTGTATGTAGATACACTATAATCTTAAATGCACAATTAGGAAAATTGGGGGGGCTGAAATATTTTTTTAATTTAATTTATTTAATGTGTATGGGTGTTTGGCTTGCATGGATGTGTGTGCCTGGTACCTGGGAAAGGCAAAAGAGGACATAACAGATCCCTTGGGACTGAAGAAGTTGTGAGCTACCTTGTGGGTGTTGGGAATCAAACTGGGGGCCTCTGGAAGAGCAGGCAGTGCTCTTAACCACTTAGCCATCTCTCCAGCCTCCTGGAATATCTTTAAAAGTTGGAGAAAGTACAAAAATTTAGATGTACAAAAGATAAAACATTGGATTTTTTTTTTTTTTTAAGAAAAAAAAAGATGCACAGTAGGAACGGTTGGCTATTTGAGAAGACTGACAGTTATCAGCCTCTTGTGAGACAAACGGAGGCAGGTTACTACTCCTGTCCGTCTGTCTGCCACATTCCCCACTATGGGTGAGGTACCTTAGTGCATGTGTTGCTTGCAGTTTCAGTGTTGACAGACTTGCCCAGTAGCGAGTCACTTTGATGGCTACATTAAAACATGCTTGTCCTTGAAGGAATATGCCTTCTTTTAACTCCATATTAGTAGTAAGGAACTTCAAGTAATGCTCTGATTGTCTGATTATTTTGCTAAGATTTGACTTAACTCCTGTATGTTGTAGGTGGTGTCGGATTTGATATTAACTGTGGTGTCCGCTTGCTAAGAACCAATTTAGATGAGAGTGATGTGCAGCCTGTGAAGGAACAACTTGCCCAAGCTATGTTTGACCACATTCCCGTTGGTGTGGGATCAAAAGGTGTCATCCCAATGAATGCCAAGTAAGAGCATGGGGTTATGGTAAACGGAAAGGGGGGGGAACCACGCGGCTCAGCTTTGTTTCCAGTTTAGACATTTACTCAGCCACTTATTAGGAAGCACTTTGTAAAGCGTTAGCTCCAGCCCATGTTCATTAGAACAGCCCTTGAGCTGGGCTTGGTGTCATACACCTATAGTCCCAGCCTCTTGGGGGACTGACATGGAGGAGCAGTCATGAGCTGGTCTTGATGGCATACACCTGTAGTCCCAGCCTCTCGGGGGACTGACATGGTGGGCTCATTTTAACCCAGGAGTTCAAAGCCATCGTGGGTAACATATAAGACTCTTGTCTACAATTTAAAAAGAGAAAGCATGTGACCAGAAAGAGGACTCAAGTTAAGACTGTTGGCTGCTCTCCCAGAGGCCCAAGGTTTGATTCCCAGCACCTACACAGAAGCTCACAACCGTCTGCAACTCCAGACCCAGGGCATCTGACACCTTGTTCCGACCTCTGTGGGTACTGTATGTACATGGGGTACAGGCGTATGTTGGAGCGAAACTCCCATATACATAAAAGTTAAGAAGAACAGTGCTTGACACAGAGTATTTTTAGAATAATGACACTGTGCCCAATACCTCACCCAGATGATGACCACTGCTAGCAGAAAGCAAACTAACAACAGGAAATTAAGCTTGGTAAGTGGTGTCCAGGTTCACACTGAAGATCTTTTGCCTCTCAGGCTATGTTCTAAGTACCTCTCAAGGAGCCCATTCATCTACAATTTTTCTTAATGATGGTACTGAATATGTGCTCTATTTAGGTACGTGGTGCGGTAATTCAAGACTACAGTGTTTCTATCTCTTGGGTACCTAGTGACAGTGCTGTACTGCTCATGCCAAATGGTATACCTTACACGTGGCAGGGTCTTCTCTACCCTAAACCTGCTGTGTAACCAGGCTGGCGTGAACTCATGATCCCTGCCTCCGCCTCCCAAATACTAGGATTGCAGGTGTACACCACCATATCTGGATCAAATGTTGTGTTTATCAAGTATAAGTCAAAGATGTTCTGTTGACATGTGCATTGTATGTACTTTGCATTTTAAGTTTGTATGCATACACTAATGCATAAATGCTCTTAACTGTTACCTGTTACACAGTCCTTTCCACCAAAAAATTAAATAAAAGAATGCCTGAAGGAAAATTAATTTAGATGCTTATCCTTTATTTTCATATGACCCCTGTGTGTCACCCCAATGTGAAAAACATACATGTAACAATGATTGATTGAACATGAAGCATCTTTACAAATATTTCAGGTAAAATTTTGTCCTAATTCATTTTGTTTGTAAAGGGTTGTCATCTAGGGTAGTGGAGAAGGGAGTATTCTCTTCTGGCTGTGTGAGAAGCCAGCCCTTTGTGAGAAGCATCCTCTCTCTAAACATTTAATGTTTGTGGCGCATGCCTTTAATCCCAGCACTTGGGAGGCAGAGGCAGGCGGATCTCTGTGAGTTCGAGACCAGCCTGGTCTACAAGAGCTAGTTCCAGGACAGGCTCCAAAACTACAGAGAAACCCTGTCTCGAAAAAACCAAAAAAAAAAAAAAAAAAAAAAAAATTAGGGGGCTGGAGGGATGGCTCAGAGGTTAAGAGCACTGGCTGCTCTTCCAGAGGTCCTGAGTTCAATTCCCAGCAACCACATGGTGGCTCACAGCCATCTATGATGAGATCTGGTGCTCTCTTCTGGTGTGCAGGCATATATGCAGGTAGAATGCTGTATACACAATAAATAAATCTTTAAAAAAAAAAAAAAGAAATAAAAAAAAAATTTATTAATAAAGACATGTAAAATAGAGGTAGATGGTAATATCTGATTAAGATTACAGCTTTTCTGTGTCTGTTTAATTGTCCCCTAATGGAATTCAGAATCTGAGAGGCAGATGTAATATAAAAGAAAATAATAATTGAAAAATACATCACATGGGCTGATGTATACCTCAGTCGGTAGAGTCCTTAGTGTACATGAAAACTGAGCACGATGAGGATACATGTTGTGTCCACACTTTGGAGATAGACAGGAGTTTCTGCCAAAGGTCATCTTTGGCTACATAGTGAGCTCAAGGCCAGCCTGAACTACATGAAAACCTGCTTTGGTTTGTTAAGTACAACAGACCATGTAAACGTCAAGTGAAACTGTAATCATGTTTATAACACTATCTCCATTTTACATAGTGATCATTTATGTGACTACTTTCCTCAAAAACAAACAAACCAAAAACCTAGAAAGCATGAACTCTTAACCAAGCCTGGTACACAGGGGTAGTTTACCATGTACTATGCTCTGTGGGATGTGTTTCTTCCTAACCTTGGTTTTCCTTTGTGAAATGACTTTATTTCCTTGCTCACCCCAGAGACTTGGAGGAGGCGTTGGAGATGGGTGTGGACTGGTCTCTGAGGGAAGGCTACGCCTGGGCTGAAGACAAGGAGCACTGTGAGGAGTACGGGAGGATGCTGCAAGCTGACCCCAACAAGGTCTCGCCCAGGGCAAAAAAGAGGGGCCTTCCTCAGGTAACTCACTTTGCAGGATCTACATGCTATTTTAGCTTTCATCATGGAGGAAATCTGTACCTTCTGTTTAACAAAAAGTATATCCTTAGAGTTTTTTGTTTGTTTTTTACAGTACGTCAAAAAACACAAATCTGTTTGCTTATGCATCATTTTTCTGAAAGGTTACCTAGAGCTTGCAGATAGTCATAAAAGATTGTGAATTATAACATGGGATACAATTATGAGACTTACAAAGTATGCCAAAGTTTATTTTTAAAAATTTATTTTAAAGGGCTGGAGAGATGGCTCAGAGGTTAAGAGCACTGACTGCTCTTCCAGAGGTCCTGAGTTCAATTCCCAGCAACCACATGGTGGCTCACAGCCATCTATAATGAGACCTGGCACCCCTTTCTGGCTTGCGGGCACACATGGAAGGAATGTTGTACACATAATAAATAAATAAATATTTAAAAAAAAATTTATTTTAAAGACTGTAGGGCAGTGAGATGGTTCAGTGATGGAGACACAAGCTCACAACCCAAGTTCTACTCTCCAGAGCTTCCATAAAGGTAGAAGAGACTGACTCTCCTCTACATAATGCTTTGGCACACATGCCCGACATTGTACAGATGCAACAGTCGTAGACAACTTAAAGCTTATGCTTCGCTAGACCTCTGGTGCAGTCCATATTATTTTTGGAAAATGCTGTAATAAGAATTTCTAAGACTTAGAATTTTTTTGTTACTTGAGACACTGTGTATAGTTATTTTGTTGGCTTGGTTTTACCTGTTTGCTTTTTAAATATATGTTTGTTTACTTGTTTTTAACAAGAATAGAAACTATTTAATCAGACATTCTTACATTTACAGTTGGGGACCCTGGGAGCAGGCAACCACTATGCAGAAATCCAGGTTGTAGATGAGATTTTCAATGACTATGCTGCTAAGAAGATGGGCATCGACCATAAGGGACAGGTGTGTGTGATGATCCACAGTGGAAGCAGAGGCTTGGGCCACCAGGTAGCCACAGGTATGTTCTTGCAAAGGTATGGTTTGTTGGGAACAGGATGAGAGAGTTAAATTGAGCCATGGAAGTACATTGTGTGGGTTTTTAACTTGTGACTTTCTTTACTTGTGACCCTGAACAAACTAATAACTTCATTGGATCTTTCTCATCTGAAACAAGTGGGTAGCAAGGTTAGTGAAATAGTATATGCAAAGCATTGAACTGCATGGGCACTGAGGAAGCCCTTGGTAATGCTAGTTCTTTTTAGTGCTGTGTTCTCTGTTGGGGGTTAGTGCTGACTAACCACCTTGATAGTACTTGGACTATGGAGTTTAGGTATTCAGTCAGCCTATAGTACTCAGCAAGGCTAGTGATTTTGGTGGATTGGGTTCTAAAATCGGTACTTGGCCTCACTGTCTGTTGGATAAGATCATGTTCATCGAGAAAAAGGATTGGAGAGTAAGGGGGGGCAAGCCCAGTGACCTAAGTTCAGTCCCTCAACCCACAGAGAAGTGCAAGGATGGTGCACACTTGTAATCAATCACAGTGTTGGGGAGGCAGAAACAGACAAATGTGTGGGATTCACTGGAGCAACACTCAAAGTTGACCACTGGTATCCACATGAACACTCATCCAGACCCTCACACCACCACCACCAAGGACAAAAAGTAGCAGTTGATAAAATATTGTAAGAAAGGCAACATTTGCCGGGCGGTGGTGGCGCACGCCTTTAATCCCAGCACTTGGGAGGCAGAGGCAGGTGAATCTCTGTGAGTTCGAGACCAGCCTGGTCTACAAGAACTAGTTCCAGGACAGGCTCCAAAGCCACAGAGAAACCCTGTCTCGAAAAACCAAAAAAAGAAAGAAAGAAAGGCAACATTTGTAAGACACTGATTGTTCTACACACTATGATCTCCTCATTCAAGAGACGAGCAGAGGGAGCACAGCTGTAAAGTAGCCCAGACAATGTAGTTAGCCGGAAGACAAATGAGTTATAAAGTGAGACCCTGTCTTTTAAAAACAATCTTTTAAAAACCATGATAATAACAAAATATATGCTATTCTCATTTACTTACATGTTGGGAAGGGAGTCCATGTTGCTGTTAGTTATACACATCCCATTTAAGGTTTCTGGAGGCATATGCTATCTGTATGTCTCACAAATCTGTATCACCATACTCAAACGATTCTCAGTAAGTATCTTTTTTAAAAAATGTGTTTTGTGTGTGTGTCTGTCTGTCTGTCCTTGCTTGTCTGTATGTGCTCAATGTTCACACAGTGCCCATGGAGTCCAGAATAGGGTACATATCCCCTGAAACTGGAGTTAACCGTTAGTTGTGAGCCACTATGTGGGTACTGGGAATGCAGCCAGTGCTCTTAATTCCTGAGCCATCTTTTCAACCCCAAATATATCTTGATTGAACAGATAGATGAACTTAGAAGCACACTTAGGGTTTTGTTTTGAATTTGAATGTTCTGTCTTTCTACAGTAAATTTGAATGATTTAAGAGAAACTTCCCTGGGCTAACCTAAGGCTCTGTTGTTTCAGATGCACTGGTAGCTATGGAAAAGGCCATGAAGAGAGACAAGATTATAGTTAATGACCGGCAGTTGGCTTGTGCTCGGATCGCATCCCCAGAGGGGCAGGACTATTTAAAGGGAATGGCTGCAGCTGGAAACTATGCCTGGGTTAACCGCTCTTCTATGACCTTCTTAACCCGCCAGGTAAAGTAAAATTGCTCTCTTCAGTTAATCAGGAAGTTAAGCATGTTTGATTTTAGAAATTTGTATTCTGGATACTAGAGAAGTATCTTAAGTTTTGGTGTCTTTGGCCAGGAGAGTAATCAAGAGGGCTGGAAAATAAGAGAGAGACACAGAATGGCCTCAGTTTGTCTTGAGCCACAGCAAGAATGCAGACGCTGTTCTCTGAGGTCGAGAAGGCTGTGAAAGAAGTGTCAGGCAAGATCCACAGAGGCAGACAATGTGTTCTCCAGGGCGGTTTCTGTGTTCATGTGGAGATTAGTGACTGCTGTTGTTGAATTCTGAAGTCCCTACTCCAGGAATTCACTAGCCGAAAGCAGTAGAGTACATTCTCAAGAGCTAGAGCTACTTGTAATGGAAACTTTCCCCTAGGCTTTTGCGAAAGTCTTCAACACAACCCCTGACGACCTGGACCTGCATGTGATTTATGATGTTTCTCACAATATTGCCAAAGTGGAGCAGCACGTGGTCGACGGGAAGGAGCGGACGCTGCTGGTGCACAGGAAGGGGTCCACCCGTGCTTTCCCTCCACACCACCCACTCATTGCTGTTGATTACCAGGTATGTAACCCTGTCTGTGTTTGAGCTGTGAGATCATGATGTCGAGAATGCTAGATACGGGCTTACTTAAGCAGGGAGCAGCAAGTGTGTAAAGAACAAAGCCTGTCCCCCATGACAGCAGTGGTTCCCAGTCTGCCCCAGCGATGCCCTCCCCATCCCATAGTGAGTGCTGTCTTAGTTCTGTATTAGGAATGTTTTACTCCCCAGAGCTCAGTGATAGCCTGAAAGCTGTTGTAAGGCAGGACAGAGGGTAAACTGCAGTTTTCTTTCCCTTATGCTTACGTTTGCAGATGAGGAAGTCCAGAGAGGGCAGATGCCTTGCCATAGATGAGAAATCCTGCAATGCTTCCCTCCAGTCTGAGTTTTCTGTGCTATGTGCAGTCTGTTGTGGGCCTCACATCTTCCTTCTCTTTCTTTTCCCCAAGAGCCAAAAAAAAAAAAAAGAAAAGAAAAGTAATTCCTTAATACAGCTAGCTGTAAGAACATTGAGTTTAGAGCGTTAGGTTTCTTCTACAATTCTGCAACACAAAGTTTCAGCATAAAAAGCATGTACCTTTCCAACACTTAACATTTGGTGTTGTGTATCCTCAGCTTACTGGACAACCAGTGCTTATTGGTGGCACCATGGGGACCTGTAGTTACGTTCTAACTGGCACTGAGCAAGGCATGACTGAGACCTTTGGAACAACCTGTCATGGAGCGGTAAGGAGATGAAAACTTTCTTAGAAATTTACTCTTCGGGGTTAAGTTTAGCAACATTGATGTTTGAGTGTGTCATGACTTCTACAAATGATTCCCCATAATATACTGTTTAGTGAGCTGACTGAAATCACCTAGAATCTCAGTAAGGACTTTGTAGGACCGAGTCCAGAAAATCCAGCTGGACAGTTACCAACGTAGCAGAGTTCAAGGCAACTGGCTTGTAAGTGACATAACTATCGGAAGCCCCGCACTGGACCTGCTCACTCGCTTCATTTGTCCCTTGGATAGTCCGCTCCAGATGTGGCCAGATATTTTGTCCCTTGGACAGTCCGCTCCAGATGTGAGCAGACGTACTCTTAGCACAGAGAGCCCGTCTGTTTGGGTGATGCCTCACATCTTCTCAGCCACCTGTGGTGAACTGTGTAGAGAGCTGGGTACTTGAGACCTTCTAGGCTTTGGGAGCCCAGTTCAGCTGTGCCATTATAGGGCAGGAAGAGCCATGGCCATTGCTTTGTTTCAGAAAGTTTTGCTTACAAAAAGGTGGTTGACTGACGGATACTTAGTCAGTGATGCTTAGGATCATTCAAAATAAGTCTTTAAATATAAAATGTTTTATTTTCAAAAAATGGTATGATGAGTCTTCTTGATAAAGGACATATAATAAGGTTAAACTAGCAAAGGTAGGTGTGTGTGTGTGTGTTCCAGAGTCAACATTGGTTGTCTCCTCCAACACTTGCCACCTTGTTTTGTGAGACAGGTTTCTCTCTGAACCTGGGGCTCACTGATGGCTAGACTGACTGGCTAACCAGCCTTTGGGATCCTCCTGTCTCTGCCTCCCAGTGCCGATCTGATAGGCGTGTTCCTAGCTCTTATCTGGGAGCTCGAGAACCAAACTCATGTTTTCATGCTTGCCTAGCAAGTGCTTTACCTAATGATCCATCTTCCACACCAGGTGGTTTCGTTTGCTTTTAAACTATTCATACTTCATTTCTTTCTTCGTGTGTGGGTATACCAGGAGGGCTATGATGTGACCTAGCATGCAGGTGAAGTCAGGACAGTTCTGTGGCAGTTGGAACTCTCCTTCCATGGTTTGGCTTCTGGGAATCAAACATGACAGCAAGCACCTTTTACCTACTTCACCATCGCAATGGCATTTTGGGTTGGTTCTTTGTTTGTTTTAAACTTTTATCATTATTATAAGATTAAAGAAAAATGAAGCCTCATACATTGATATGTTCCTGTAATCCTACCTACTGATGAGGCTGATGGAGGAGGAGTACAAGTTCAAGGCCTGCCTGTGCATTGTAGGCAGCATAGCAAGGCTTAGCTCAGAAGTGAACACTCACGGCAGGTGTGATCATTCAGTGGGTAGAGGTACTTGCTGCAAGCCTAATGACCCTCATTCCATGGAGCCCTCACACCTACAGTTCCCGCACTCCAGCAAGATAGGCATTAGAGACTAAAACCTTAGAAGGAGCTGCACATCAGCTGTCCTGGAGTTCACAGCAACAGCAGAAACAAGAGCCTTACCTCAGCCAGGCGGAAGGAGAGAGCCAACTTCTGAAAGCTGTGTTCAGGCTCCACACACATGCCAGGCCTTTTATGCATGTATGTGCTGACGTGCACACACTAACGATAATGCAGGCAGATGAGTAAATACATAGGAGGATGTGATAATGGCAAGAACTTAAATAATCAAGGAAAAGGCATATAATCCCAAGGGCTTAAATAATTACTAGACTCAAACAAAAGTTTTAGTTCAAAATTCACTCCTGTCCCTGATTCTTTCTCATTCTAGGGTCGTGCGTTGTCCCGAGCAAAGTCTCGCCGTAATTTAGATTTCCAAGATGTCTTAGACAAATTGGCAGATATGGGAATTGCAATCCGTGTTGCTTCACCCAAGCTGGTTATGGAAGAGGTGAGTGAAGTCCTGATGGATGTTTAACCAAAGACCAGAGGGCAGGGACAGGGATCTGTGGGATTACTTACAGAAACGATTTTGAGTTTTTGATGATTTCTTTTTGGATTTTGGGGGTTTTTTATTTTGTTCACTTTTTATGGTTTGAGAATTCCATCCACGAGCATACAGTTTTTATCATTGTCACTCACCACCACTACTCACGGTTCCATTCCTGCACAGCCAGCTCCAGCCTTGAACTTTGAAATAATCCTCAGCCTCTGAAGTGCTAGGATTACAGGTGTGAGCTGCTACTCCTGTCAATTTTTGTTTATCTCATTTTGATTTTATATTGTCCTTTGTTTGGAGACTAATTACAGGCTAAGTCTATGAGAATGATTTTTACCGTTCATATAGTTTCTATCTACATTATAATGTTTAAAAACACGTTGAGAGGACCAGCAAGTTGGCTCAGTATGGTGACCTAAATTTAATCCCAGAATCCCATATGACTGAAGAAGAAAACGTGTTCCTTCAAATTGTCTTCAGCCTGCTCACGTGCAGTGTGGCATGTGTGAACACACGGGCAATGAAATTTAATTGTACAAAATTTGAAGTAATAAAGAACTTTTTATTTTTTATTTTTTATGTATACAGTTTTGCCTGCATGTGTCCCTACATGCCTGAAGAGGGCACCAGATCTCATTATAGATGGCTGTGAGCCACCATGGGGTTGCTGGGAATTGAACTAAAGACCCCTGGAAGAGCAGCCAGAGCTCTTAACCTCTGAGCCACCTCTCCAGCCTAGAAGTAGTTTAAGATAATTGTGCACAGTTGTATACTTATATTTCAGTTTAGAGTAAATTTGAAAAAGGAGAGAGACATGTTTAAAGAGGTTTTGTTTACTTCACAGAGAGGAAGACTTGTGTATAAAGATCTGCACAGAGTTAAAAGAAAACAAGTTATCTAACCCCTCCCTTCATTTTTTTTTCTTTTTTATTGCTACATGTCCTTGATGCTGTTTTGAACCTAAAGTCAAACTTTATTTGTCCTTTAAAAAATGTAGCCTCTGATAAGTTCTTGGTGTCACTCTGTAGTCAGTGCTCCCAGATGCGTGTCTTACTCTGGTCACGTGGGTTTTTACATAGCTTCCCTCTTTTTGCTGCTGTAAATTAATTTGTGGTAGGTATATTCATTCTTCAAGTTTTTAATGATTAGAAGTCTAAAGCAGAATTACCGGGTCAAACCTTACTTTTGTGATAATTTATACTTGTTCTTAAGAGTAACACATTTGGCAGAGCATTGGGGGCTGGAGCCCTGACTTGGGAGTTAAGAGCACTTACTGCTTTTTCAGAGGAGCTGGGTTCAATTCCCAACGCCCATGTGGTTTCTCACATCCACTCATAACCCCAGTTCAATTAACTGTGCCCTCTTCTGGCTTCTGCATGAACCAGACAGACATAAAACGTACAAAACGCTCCAACATATAAAATAAATAAACCTAAAATTATCATCACAACTTAGAAAGTAACAACTTTAAAGGATATGGAAAACACTTAAGAAAAAACCAGCAGCATTTGTCCAGCTAGAGATGGCCACCACTTTCCTGTTTTACTTACCTTATGGCCTTTTTCATTCCTATGGTCTTATTAGACATTTGTTCTGGTGCTAAGGAAGACACAGTGGAGAAAAATGATGTAATCCCTTCCTATGCAATGTAAGAGACAGTAAAATTGTAGTGTATTAATAACGATGTAAATGCTATAAAGTCAAAGGAAACAAGGGAAGGTGTAAGGGATGACTGGGCGCATGCCGTTCTACGTAGGCTGAGCAGGAAAGGCTTTGATGTGGGATACTTGTGTGGGCCTGAAGGACACAGGTGGTGTTGAGCAGGAGAGGCAAAACTCCTGAGGGGTTCAGAGCTCTAGGCAGGAACAAGCAAGGAGACGAAGTCATTAGAGAGGCACCAGACTCTTTGGGTTGTATCCCTACCCCAACCTCGCCTTTGATTTACAGAACCTTTGCTTTTTCTCAGAGTGATAGGAAGACAGTGGAGGATTTGAGTGAAGAGTGCTTTGGTCTGCCTAGTGTGCATGGTGATGAGGAGAGAGAAACTGATAGTGCAGAAAAGATGAGGTGGATCAACTGCTAGGGCTCGCATCTGAGTGAGAGGAACGTCAGGGTGGCGTGTTTCCAGGGGAGCACCGGCCCAGTGAGAGAGAGGCAAGTCGTGGTGATATTTTGTTTGTGCTCTAACAAATAAAGCTTACCTGAAGATTAGAGGGCGGAGCTAGCCACTAGTTAACCATGGAGGCCAGGCAGTGGTGGCATACATCTTTAATCCCAGCACTAACTAGGGAGTTGGAGACGGGAAGTGATATGGCTGGGCGGAGAGAAATACAAGGCGGGAGGAGACAGGAGCTTGGCCCTTTTCAGTCTGTGAATTTTGTAGAGGTAAGAACTCTAGTGGCTGGCTGCTCTGCTTCTCTGATCTTTTACCATTAACACCTGATTCTGGGTTTTTATTATTAAGAACAATTAGAATTCGCTCTACAGCTGGGCAGCAGTGGCACTCGGGAGGCAGAGGCAGGCATCAAAAGCTAGAGAAACCCTGTCTCGAGAATTAAAGATAAATAAATAAATACATAAATAAATAAATAAATAATTGCTCTGCAGCAAGTTATTTAGGGTAGTTCACTAACAGGGATGGTAGGGCCTGTATGGTTGGTTAAAGGAGTGTTGCCATGGAGAGCAGGAAGGAACAGGAGCCCAAATGTGCACTTGTAGCAGAGTTGTAAACTCTGGGCCACAACCCGCAGAGAGCGGTAGAGGGATACAGAGCCATAGCCGCCACATGGCCGGAATGAAGGTGCTTGCAAGTGAAGAGGCCTCCCTGAATAATGGCATCATTCAGAATCATTGCAAGAGAGTACCAGTGAGTCGGGGGCTAGATGTCTGTCTCCCAGGTCATTTCATGCTGGCTGATAACAGAGTTGAGAGCTTGTGGATGGTCTAATGTGACTGCAAGATTTAAAACTGGTAGTTTTGGGGGAGAAAAGAAAGAGTGGAAATACATATGAATATTAAGGGGGACTCATGTTCCATTCTAGTCCCAGTCACATGACCCAGTTTGAGAGGGGGGAAATCTGCTTCATAAGGCTGGAGGCAAAAACCGCATCAGGGGAGATGCAGGGTGAAGGAAGTGGACAGAGGAGGGCTTCTGCCCGAGAGTCACTGAAGTGGTCCCAGAGGTTCAGAAATGGAATGGAGCACACAGCCCAGTCGGGCCTGGGCAGCCTGCCCTGAGTTAGCAGGTGCAAGGGATTGGCGGTGGTTGTAAGGAGTGGGTGTGTGTAGGGCAGGGAGTTGTGTACATACACAGCCACACACTTGGAGTTGTTTAGATGAACACAGATCTCTTGTGAAGAGGAAGTTACTAATCCACATTCATTTAGAACTTTAATAGCTGCTGAAATAGAGAAATAATTTTGCTCATATTACTATTCTGTCATTTGGAGCATTTCCTTACTAGCAGATTGGTGTGTGTACTTGAAATGTGAAACTGCTTCTCTTTTTAATTAGTGTATGTAGTGTGTGTGCATGAGTCTCTGGGCCAGAGCATGTGTAAGGACCAGAAGACAGCGATCAGTTCTCTCCTCCTCATACTGTGTGTTCCAGGGATAAAAGTCGGTCACCAGACTTACACATTCCCCACTGGGCCATCTCACTGGCCCCTGCTTTTAATTATACAAATAATAAATGCTTTTGAAGACATTTTTAGAAAATTTCGGTCCACTTGTTTATCTCACACCCCTTAACAGCACTGAGTTTGTTCATATTTTTAACTTTTGCTCAGATAATGGACAAAAATATTCCGAGTATTTCTTATAATTTCAAGTAAATCTTTGTGTTTTGAAAGATTTCTTGTTGGTGAACTTTAAAGTGTTCAATCCCTTCCCTGTAGGCTCCAGAGTCCTATAAGAATGTGACAGACGTCGTGAATACCTGCCATGATGCTGGGATCAGCAAGAAGGCCATTAAACTGAGACCAATTGCAGTTATTAAAGGATAGAGCCAAGCCCAGCAGAGCCTTGAAGTGCCCATGGACTGAAACGCTCAAGATATCAGACTCAAGATCCAGAGTGCACAGCTCTTGCTGTGCATGCCATAGTGACTGGTGGAGAGGCTGCTGTTCCAGGAGCCAGGGTTGTAAAACAGCCTTCCAGGAGACATGTCTCCATTTGGAGCAGGCAAATGTGCCTCTTCCTTCTTTATCCCAGATTTTTGGGAAAATCTACTAGGGTGTAGGGAAGGGTCAAAAAGTTGCCTTACTCGGTCATACAAGTCCATAATCACCAGAGTGGACTTTCTAGCTCAATAGGTATCATGACAAATGTTCTATTAAATATGGTTTGTGAATGTTTCCTTTCTTCTACTGTGTCGGTTTGTGTCCATCTGTGGACCTCCTCACCCAGCAAAAGCTTAGACTCCCTTCTCTCATAGGAGCACCAAACACCCAAGGTCTTGTAATCAGATGCTGGATAAGTGCATAGTGGGGTGTGCTGAGGAATACATTGGGTGTGCTCAGGAGCAGGAGCCAAAGAGAAGAGGCAGAGAACCTACAGCACGCTGTCAGCGGACTTCTGACAGCTTCGAGTAATGCTTTGCATGCTGACAGCAAAGAGCTCCCAGGTGACCCCACGCTTACATCTTTATTTAATTACTATAAAAACATTAAATGGCTCAGAGGTTAAGAGCACTGGCTGCTCTTCCAGAGGCCCTGATTTCAATTCCTAGCAATCACATGGTGGCTCACAGCCATCTGTAATGAGATCCGGTGCCCTCTTCTGACATAAGTTGCAGTGGAAACTCCCAAGATACTGGAGATGCGGAAATGTGCAACATTCACCAATAAAAGCTGCAGACTCTGAGTGTACCTGGGCTAAGAGAGACCAACCAACTGTGTTACAGGCAACAGCTGGAAGGCAGTACTTCTGTCTTAGTTTGAGTTACCAGTGCTGTGAAGAGACACCACGACCACAGCAACTCATAAGGAAAACATTTAATTGGGGCAGCTCACTTAAGAGTTTCAGGAGTTCAGTCCATTTATCATGGTAGGGAGCATGGCAGTGTGCAGGCAGACATGATGCTGGTGACGTGACCAGAAGGCAAAAGTAAGTAACTGGGTGGTATCCTAATAGTGCTAATGAGATTGTGGGGTCAATTACATTCAAACTACCAAGCTTGTTGGAACTCAGGTGGCGTCTTGATGCTTCCGAGATACCCACCTGGGGCTGAAGAGTTTGGTTTCAGTCTTTCTTTGGTCTGGTTCCTATTACGTTCCCATTCTTCTCTTTTAGAAAAGGAATGCTTACTCTTTGCCGTTGCATGCTAGAAGTGTACAGTTTTAAAGAGTGCCTTGAGACCCAGAAGAGACTAACGACTTTTTAACAGTGGTTAAAATATATATATAAAGATTGAAAACCTTTGAAATTGAATTTAATGTATTGTACATAATAAGATGTCCATGAACCTAACTAGAATGTTATAGTTTGAATGTAAAATGTAAAGGGTCATGTTTTGTGGTTCTTTTTTGTTTGTTTGTTTTTCGAGACAGGGTTTCTCTGTAGCTTTGGAGCCTGTCCTGAAACTAGCTCTTGTAGACCAGGCTGGCCTCGAACTCACAGAGATCCACCTGCCTCTGCCTCCCCAGTGCTGGGATTGAAGGAGTGTGCCATCACCACCCAGCCCCTGTTTCTGCTTTATGATTCACAGAAACATGAGCAATCAAGTGCAGCCAAACTCTCATCACCTTGGAGCCACAGGCTTCAGTGCCTAAGCTCTTCCGACTGTGAGCTGAGATTAACCCCATCTCTCTTACATTTCCTGTTGGTATTTTCTTTAATCAGTGAGCAAAGTAATACAGTCATGTGATCTCTTTTAAGTCGGTCGGGTTCCTCATCTTGAGAATGGAAGTGATAGGTCCATCTTTTTCCACAGTTGTGAAAATCAGCAGAGAATAGTATATAAAAGGGCTAGCCTGCTCTACAGTATAACCTCAGGAACTGCTAACATATAGAATGATCTGCCTTTAGTGGTGTTTTACAAAGAAAAAGGAGAGAAGGAGAGGAGGAGAAGAAAAAGAAAAAAGAAGAGAATACTCTTGGGCCCAGAAAGATCAGGTCATCTCACAAGACCCTGCCTATATATACCTATAGCTCATATATAGAATTCTTAGATTATTTTCCAGCATCAGGAGTGGCTGGCCCCCTCTAGGCCCTGCTCTGGAGGCAAAAAACCAGTTTGGAGAGTTGTACTGTCTGGACGAACACCTTTCTGCAGCTCCCGTGGTTTTGTTCTGGCTGCAGTTAATGACAGTGAGTAACCCGACATGAAAGGGGGGCTGACAGGTCTTCAAGCAAAGGACAGGGCTAAATAGTTATGGGATTAAACACCAGCCTCACCACCCAGAGAGTCTACAAGGAAAACACATATGCAACTCAGCGATGATAATCAAAGGGCTCAAAACGGTTTAGTTGTCATGAGCCTGTAAAGGAACTAAAAGGCACCTTCAGGCAGGCCCTCCGCTCTACCCCAGCAGGCAGCCTGTCTGTCTACCCCAGGATGACAGGCGTGTGATGGCCCACAGAGAAGGGTCAAAGGGGCCTCCCCAGTGGGATCCAGTCATCACTGCAGTGGAGGATTCTGAAGACCACATTTCTGACCAAAATCTCATTTCCGGGATGATGTGAGCTTCCTTTACATTTTTGAAGACAGCAAAGATAACTTCAGGTCTCAGTGACAGAAACTGTCCGGAAAACTTCTGGCAGGGGCGTTCTGTAGAGCCTCTGTGTGCTTGGTTAGGACGGGCCATGCTAACATTCCTATGTGGTTTCCCTAGCCAGATGGGACCTGGCTTTCAAATTCAGGGTGGTCACAAGTGGCTTAAACAGCCAACAACTATTTCCAACTCTGGAAGCCATGAAGTCAAGATCAGGGCTTCTTCTTGGCCCTCGGGCATACATGTCACAGCAGCTATCAGAGTATGAACCCTGAGGAACATCTGGAGATTTCCTGACAACCAATCAGAGAAGACCTCAAAGGACATGGCAGCCTCTCTCCTTTCATCGTCCCTGTGTTCCCATAACACAGCACTCCGCTCCATAAACAACATTAGGGCTTGGTTTTGTTCTTTTAGAAGAAGGTGCAACGTTCCATGGCTTAATGGAGTGCTCCACCGCAGGAAAAGGGGAGAGTAAATCCTTTTGAAAGTCCGCGTTCCTGCGGCCAGTGATAAGGCTCGGTGGGTAAACTGGCCACGCAATACTGACTACCCAGTTCAATCCTGTAGTCCACGCAAAGATGTAAGGACAGAACCGACTCCACAAGGCTTCCCGTTAATCCCATCGGGTGAGAATAAGATCACTCCGCAATGCTGAGCCAAATCTGAAGCAAGCTTGATTTTTTATTAGGATGTACCAGAGGCCACTGACTGCCTCCTAAGTTAGAACAACCCTGAGTATTTTTCAGGGCCATTTTAAAGAGTAAAATCATGAGCAGTTGCAAAGCTGGTTTACAAAAGACAATAGAGCAATATAGTAAGGAAATATAGAAAAACTTCAAAAGAAAATTCAAGAGCCGTCACCATGAGGTCAAAGTCTACCAGTCAAATGGAACCGGAGTTATTGGTGGTTGTGAGCTACCATGGGGGTGCTGGGAAACAAACTCAGGTCCTTTACAAGAGTAGTAAGCACTCTTAACCACTGAACCATCTCTCCAGCCCTCCACTTCCTAAAATAAAAAAGGTTTTGGTTTTTTTATACAGTTTTTTTTGTTTGTTTTGTTTTTAGATGAGTCGGGCAGTAAAGGATTGCAGGAGATGGTGCCTGGACAGTGCTCACCAAGGTTGGTTCACCTCACCTCTACCCTTCCCAGCCCAAGTTATCTCCAAAGAAAGGGTAATTCACAGTATGGTATTAGACGGAATGTAGGAGGATGGGTTGTGGACCAGCAAGAGGGCACTTGCCTAGCACGTATGAAGCCCTAGGTTCAATTCCCAGCACCACAGAAGGGCAATGGGGGCAGAAACTTTGGAAAGCAGTTTGCCTTCAGATGTCAACAAGCATCTAGCAATTTCTCTAATTCATAACTGTTTGATGAGGCAGAGGGAATGATCATAGTGAAATACTCAGTATGCCTGAAAACCTTCAAAGACAAATGGCTTGGACATGTAGCAGGTTCAGTTCATATCCATTATCCACATCCCTCTCCATTCAGCTCAAACATCGAAACAAAGCATATTTGCTTTTTATATTTCAAGTGAGTGTCACTTTTCCAGACAAGTTAGAAAGGGTGAAAACGGTACAGGGGAACATGCAAAGAAAAAAGCAGAAGAAATAGTGGGCAGGAATTGGAGGGAAGATGGCCGTCAAGATCACCAAAAAGATCATTAACTTCGAGACTTTATTACCTGCTAAAGTTTCCAAACGACCTCTTGCCGACAAAGCAGTATGTATCAAGCAAGAATGTCTTTTTTAGCACGGCCATTCACAGTCGGCAAGCCTATGTTCAGGTCTAGCCGATGCGCCACAAATGTGTTATGGAGTGGCAGGCAGCACTGCCACCTTCACCCATAGTGCGGTGCTGTTGATTTCCAGTAAATTTCCCAAAGGGAAGGAATGAGCCAATGAAGGTGGAGGAGGAAAACACCCTCCAAACATTAAGATACCCCCGTCCCCACTACAGAAGCACTTAATTTTTTTTTCTTAAGATTTGGGACCAGAGAAGAACCCAGTTCCATAAAAACCTGGTGGGCGAGGGCGCTGCTAGCCGCGCTCCTCTGGCTCGCTGCAGGGCGAAGCTCCGGAGGATGCTTTGGACTCGCCGTCACTGTTGCAGTCCGGCCTGTGGCGCTCCAGCAGCTCCTGCAGGTGCTTGATGTAGCCGATGGCGGCGCGCAGCGTCTCCACCTTGCTGAGCCGCTGGCCGGCCAGATCGCGCGGCAGGTGCTGGCGGAGGCGCGCGTAGCCCTCGTTCACGCAGCGCACGCGCTGCCGCTCACGCTCGTTGCGTTGGCGCAGAAAGGCGGGCTCGCCGACTCCCCCCAGCGACAAGGACGGGCACGGCTGTCTCCGCGCGCTGTCCTCGGCGTCCTGGCGCGCGGAGGTCCTGCCCGGCTCCCTCCGGGGCAGCGCGCCCAGCGGCGTCCGCATCGGAGACGGCAGAACCAGCAGTCCCGCGGGTTTGCGTTTCTCCATCCCTCCGCGGAAAAGCGTGCAGATCACCCGAGAGATGACTGTCTCAGCAGGAAGATGACACTTGAAGCTTTCGTGGCTGAGACTCTGGTCCATCCAGACTTCCCGGTTTGTCTTTGGAGAAGTGTCTAGGTCCAGAAGCTAGGTACCTGAACACAGGTGGAGGGGACTGCTCATGATTTCCGAAGCTCGTTGCTCTCTTCGGGTCTTTATAAAACTTCTGAGCAGAAAGGACACGCTTCATCCACGCTTGTGTCTCCTCCGATCTTTATTCAAAAGTTAACAAAGGGTCCCCAGCCTGAATGGACGATCGCACCCCGAACAGATTAATATTTCAAAGCTGCCCGATTGCTGTAATTCGCTCCTGGGTCAGCCAGTGTGGCTCTCTGGGAGCCAGGAATTGAGCAGGGCCCTTTCCAGGCACTTGCAGGCCGGCAGAGAGAAAGTTTACTCCGACTTTCTCCTTGAAAATCCAAACTTGACTGCCCTTTGTGGCTTCCGGCGTTCAGGTCTGATGGAAAGAGCTTTCAGGGTGTTTGCAAACATACCCCTGCTCTTTCATTTCTGGGGAGGTGGAGAAGAAGCACTCATCAAAGGGAAGACTGCTCTCTTGCGGTTAGAAGATGTGTCAAGTTAAGGAAGACCTCCGGGGAAGCCCGAGGTTTTCTTCTGCGAAATCAGATCTTTCAAAAACCAAATTAGACACTTTTTGAAGGTAAGAACAAAATCTATATATTTTAGCATCAAATATAAGGATCCGTGATATTGTGCTCTAGCGTATGTTTAACGCGAGGCCCTTTATGTTTTTGTTGCTCTGTAAAAACACATCAAAAGCCCGAACAGTAACACGCTCTTTTAGCTAGTTATTTCTCAGGGTGCTTACTGTAAACACAGCTTTAGTCCTGCCTCCCAACCTCTTCTAATCCCACTCAGGATATAAGGATACCTTCCCATAGCACAAAGTATTTTCCCATTGTATTCATCTTTATTTCCTCCCTCGAGGATTGGAAAACAACATTTGAAAAGTAGAGAGCCCCAATTCTGAGGAGAAAGGATATGGCTTTGAAGGCTTGTCTTTATAACGCTGCCCCCCCCACAAATGAATAATTAATCCATCTGTGCGGTTAAAGAGCTTTGAAGATGAAAGTGTCATTAAAAATCCAACTACACTGGTTAATGTCAAAGATTGTTATCACACGGAAAAATCAGATTTCCTGTTCGGCAAACCAACACATTAAAGGCACCTTCTACTTGAAAAGTCCAACTTAAAAACATGAGACGCAAAAACCCCCTAAATTTACAACCAGACCTCTGCCTCTTCTCTGGAAGCTGGGGTGTGGCACTAACATGTTTGTTGTTTTTTTGTTTTCTCTTTTTAAAGGAGTCTTTCGCTTCCATGTTTACTCTAAAGTTTAGAGTTTAAACGACCAGCCTGAAGCAACTGGAAAAACACTTGCACCAAGGCAAATAAAATAGAAATAATTATTCCTTTTAGGCATAAGTTAGTCACATTTTAAAAGGCGTGGTTCCCTATAGACTTATACTGGCATCATGAGTTCTTGCATCAACATTTTTTCATGAATTGAGAAAGCCTTCCTATTAGCAGATATGCCCCCTGCAGGGCATCTAGACTCCAAGACCACAAGCTACTTTGGGCCAGGTCAAAGATTTTGACCTTTCTGCTAAGAGCTACAAGAGAAAAATGAGATAATTGAAAACGGGGACATGATTGAGATCTGTTTTTCTTTCTCAGGCTGACAGCAAATGAAAATCCCTGCAAGCCAAGTGTGGTGGTGCACACCTTACCCCAGCGCTGGAGAGACAGAGGCAGGCAGGCTTGTGTGAGTTTACATAACAAGTTCCAAGCCAGCCAGGGCTGTATGGTGAGACCTTGTCTTAAAAAATAAAATACTATAAAAACACACGAAGCTTGACTAAAAACTGGTGATGTTAAGGATTTGAGGGAGGGGTGGGAGCATAAATCACTGTAGTGTTTGGGGAAGGAATGATTATAGTCAACAGTATATTTTTTTTTAAATATTTATTTATTATGTATACAATATTCTATCTGTGTGTATGCCTGAAGGCCAGAAGAGGGCACCAGACCTCTTTGCAGATGGTTGTGAGCCACCATGTGGTTGCTGGGAATTGAACTCAGGACCTTTTAAAGAGCAGGCAATGCTCTTAACCACTGAGCCATCTCTCCAGCCCTAGTCAACAGTATATTATCCAGAAATGCTGACAATTTTGTCCCACAGAAATAAATGTATCTCTATAGGTTTATATGTGCATACAGATCAATACCGGGCCACAGCATTTGTTGTGAGTTAAAAGAGAGAGAACAGGGTGCTGTGCCTGGCGCTGCACACCTGAAATCCCAGCTACTTTGGGAGGCTTAGAAGGATGGTTGTTCAGGGCCTGTATAAGGCTACTTGTAGGTATGGTTTCAGGGTTGATCATGTGGTATCGGATAACCCGTTGGTGTGCTTGTTCCTAGGGAAGACTATTTCTCCTGCTACCAGCATCCTCATTGTCTCTAGTTCCCTGTGTAGGACCAAGGCTTCTTGGGCTTTTCCCTGTTCATATTAACATATCTATTGCTGTTTGTCCGTGTTCAGCCCATGTTTAGACAGTTGTGTTGGTGAGACTTATGTCTTTAGGAGTATATATGTTTATAATATACATACATGTGTGTAACAACAATTTAAAAAGAGTCCATGAATTTGAAAGAGAGCAAGGAATGGTATCTGGGAGGATTTGAAGGGAGGAAAGGGAAGGGGTGAAATGATATAATTATAATCTCAAAAAATAAAAAATTAGAAATTTAAAAATAAAGGAAAACTTGAAAATAAAGTTCAAGGTCTGCCTGAGCTGCAGAGTGAGTTCAAAGCCAATCTGGGCAACTTGTGAGACTGTGTCTCAAAAGAAAAAATAAAAAGAGTTCTATGGTTAACTTTAGGTTGTCTCCCAAGGGAGTAGGGATGAGGGGGACACAAGACACAGCCTGAATACTCATCCATAAAGAAAAGAGTAATACTTACAGATCTTTATATTATTAAAAATAATGAGTAAGATATATATATGTATATATATATGTACTTACAGAAATATAAAAAATGTGTTAAGCAAAACCCAAGGAAGAAAATTGCAGACTAATGTTTGCAATGGGAACAAAACAATTTTACATGATTCGTACATTTACACATGCCTGGATTTGAAACAGGATCTCACTGTATAGCCCAGGCTGGCCTGAAATTCAGGCTCCTCCTGCCACAGCCTTTTGAGTATTGGAACAACAGGTGTGTGCCACCGTGACAAGTGACATGCATGTCTTTATGTGTTTGTGCAGACATGGAGAATGAAGCAGAAAGATGTATACCAAATTACTGTCATTGTTGCTTAGAAAGTATGTCACTGGGCGTAGAAGAGTGATCATTGTCCTTCAGCTATCCCTCTGTTTACTTATTACAAACTGCACATGCTTTATATCTTCAATCCAATGAGTTTTAAAATAACAAAAGGAAGTGTCCAGAACACTCAGATGATACACTGACTCAATCCAGATCTACAGATTTATTATTAGCATTCCAGGTTATTGGACCATGTTTCCTTATCAGTTCTCTCTCTGAGCACTGTGGTATGGCTGTTCCCTGCAGGCTTGGCATGAGCGGCACCACTATGAAGCACCGAGACCGCTGTGACCCTAGGAGACCTCGGCCGCTGTCGGGCAGTGAAACACAAAAAGTGTACATCACTTGGCAAGGTCTGGTAAGGGGGCAAGCATTCCTTCCTGGAGAGGGAGAGAGTCATGGAACACTCCTCTTAGATCCCATTGTTGCTGTGAAAACATAGGCAGGCATGATGATAGCACACACCTGCAATCACAGCACTCGGGCGGAAGATACAGGAGGAGGAGGAGTTCAAAGCCAGCCTTGGCTCTGTAGCAAGTGTAAGGCTAGCCTGGGCTACATGGGATCCTGCCTCAAAGAAAAGAGGTAAAAAGCTGCCTGGGGGGGGGTCAGACTTTTCTATGGTACAGTTGCTCACAAGTTGCCCATGTTCCCATAAGTAACACCAATTAACTTACTTATTTTCTAGGTCGGGTTTCTTTGGTCTGTCCACTACTGCACACCTGGTTTCTATGACAAGCTAGTGTGGCTACTGGGATTAAAAGTGTGTGTTATTGCTGCTGGTCTGTAAGGCTGATCAGTGTGCCTGTTTTAATCTCTGAACTTCAGGCATGTTTTATTTGTTAAAATACATATGAAATGCCACTACAAAGAGGGGTTAGAGAGATTGCTTAGTGAGCATGAGTGTTTTGTTTCTATGTATGTCTGTATGGGAGTTCACAACCATCCGTGACTTCAGTTCCAGGATGCATACCGTACAGACATACATAGAAACAAAACACTCATGCTCATAAAATAAGAATAAATCTAGGGTAAGCTAAAAAAAAATTGTGTGTGTTTGTTTGTGTTGGGGTATGTGCATATAAAAAGATGTCTGTTGTGTCCAGAAAGAGTTCATCAGATTCCCCAGGACCTGAAGTTACAGGAGGTTGTGAGCCACTGGACACGGGTGCTGGGTACCCAATTGTCCTGTGCAAGAGCAGTATACATGCATAGCCACTAAGGTTGCCTGCAATGGGGGTGGAAAGGCAAAGAGAGGAGGGAACCTACACAAATCCTAGCACCGTCATTTACGACATAGAAGCAGGCAACCTTCACGGTCTGACCTAATTTCAAAAACGTTCTGCGTGGATCCTTGCGTCCCTACTTGAGGCTATGCCATTTAGGCCCGAAAAACAGTCTGGAGAACCTTGGAGTTCTAGCAATGAATGAACTCTAGCAAGTACAGCAGTTTTGGTCTCCTAGCAACTCAGGATTGAGGTCCACCTGAGCCGCCACGCTCTGGGCGGAGCGTCTCGAAGCCAGCCTACTTCTGGGGTGGGCGGGGCGGGCTCTCTGCGATGCGCACGCGCAGCGACTGGGCGGGCCGACTCTGCCGAAGGGAAGGTCGCGGCGCAGGCAAGCCGGAAACGCGCCCCGAGTGGCCGAGAAACCGGAAAGCACCCCGGGAGGGGGTGTGGCCCTGAGAAGGCGGGACTAACTGGGTAGGGCGGGGCGGGCGGGAAACGTTACGGGAGCCGCAAGCGGGGCGTGGAGTCCCGGGCGAGCAAAGGCGCCCGGGCCGAGCTCCGGCCGGATGAAGAGCCGAGCGGGTGGGCCGGTGCTCCCCAGCGCGGGCCTCAGGTGGGCGAGGCGGCCGGGCGGGTTGGGCGGGCTGGGCGGCCGGGCGGGGAAAGGTCGTGGCTCATCCCTTTTCTCCCCTTCCAGGTCGGCCAGCCGGGCTGCCAGCCCTTCCGGAAAGACAGTCCCGGGCGCGGCCCAGCATGCTCGGCCCTCTGCACGGAGCGCGGCCGCCGGCCCTCGGAGACGTCGGGAGGTCCGGGGAGGCGTGGCCACCAGCGGGATGTGCTAGCACGTGACCCCGGCCCCGGCGCTCTCCCGTCGGACGCCGGTTCCCTGCACTTGCCCGCGCAGGTGAGGTGGGCCGGGGAAGCCGGGGAGATAGCGCCGGAGGGGGAGTCTTTGTGTGCCTTCGGAATGCACGCGTGACAGGTTAATGGGTTGGAGCACCAGAACCTACTACCCTTCCCCCCACAAAAAAGTCCAGAGTACTAGTTGGTTCCAGGTGTGAGTGGTTGTTCAGAGTAATTGTTCAGAGTAACCACACGTTGTTAGCTGCTTGACACCTTTTTCCTGTCTTTAAGTTATTGTAGCGTTTGTTGTTTTGAGTCGTCTGTTTTTGTAGTATCATCACCTTTGGGTTTTCCGGGATGCAGCCAGGGATGATGAAGTGCGGAGATTTAAGTTATTAATTGTGCAAACTAGGTGAATTAGAAGGTACTGTGCCAAGACAGTATAGAAACAAACCAAAGATGGAGTTGTATTTAGCTGGCATTTTTTTCAGAATCCTTTAAAAAGTCTGTTTAGAATGTGGAAGAGGAAATCCATTGAATGAAATTATTGGGGCTGGTCGATGCGTCTTGCAAAGTGGCCGTACTTTTCCAGAAAGCAGCGTGAGGGCTGAACCTAACAAGTGATTATGTATGTTGGTTAAAAACATAAAAACAAAATGATTTGCTGACGGTGTGAGGAAGACGGAATTCAGTATCTTTAGGCCTTGATGTGGGACCAGGTGGGTAGCGTGGAATGGCCGATTTGATTGGGAAAACCTGTTGAGGATCACGTTTGTTCCTTCCTAATGTCTTTTATCTTTGAATACTTGTTTTTTTTTTTTTTTTTTTTTGGTTTATGGCTGTTGAAGTCATCACATTTTAAAAACTCACAACAAAGCAGAAATGTCCTGAGCCTTATTTGAACTGGTTTGAGAAGGCCTAGGGTTTCACACCGATGTTTTTTTTTTTTTTTTTTTTTTTTTTTTTTTTTTTTTTTGGTTTTTTCGAGACAGGGTTTCTCTGTAGCTTTGGAGCCTGTCCTGGAACTCCCTTTGTAGACCAGGCTGGTCTCGAACTCACAGAGATCCGCCTGCCTCTGCCTCCCGAGTGCTGGGATTAAAGGCGTGCGCCACCACCGCCCGGCCTCACACCGATGTTTATTCCGACATTATGTACTTTAATGTTCAAAGCTTTCAGAATAGGAAGTGAAGACGCTTCACTCTGCTCTAAAATGTTACTGTAATCGGTATGTTGTAGGCTTTATGGTGCCAGCGGTGATTTTGTCTTAGTTATGGTTGCAGCTGGGAGAAATTAGAGACCTCTGTTGTAAACCAGCTGAAGCCTAGAAACTTCTCAAGTTAAAGTAGCATGGCGCCTTTATTAGGATACAAGGAGTTTCCATTCTTGTGCGAGGATCTGTTGTCCTTCAGATAGTGTTCCTCATTTACTAGAGCTTCTCATGGTCTTTCTGGTCAGGGTGATGAGTGGGGATTGCTTTCAGGTCTTTCATACTTAGTTGATGTCCAAAAGCTAGTTTAATGATAACCCTATGGATATAGTATAATTCAAGAAACAAGTTTATGTAGGACTTTATACCTCACATTTAGTTAGTCATAATACAAATAGGAGTCTGTAAACAGCAAAAACATTTTGTTTTTAATTTGTTACTAGGCTAAGAAAGAGGTTGGGCCTCTTAAATTAGTTCTGAGCTCCAAACTCAGCTATACCTCTGACTAGTTATGTAAGTTTAGTTTATTTTTTAAACTCAAAATCTAGGCTTTCTAATCGTTAAAATGGAGTTAAAGTGCCAGTCCAGGACTGGAGAAATGACTCGGTGAATAAAAGCACTGACTGTAGGGGGCCTACAATTCCAGTTGGGTCTCTGGAACCCACATAAAAAGCTGTGTGCGGTGGTGTGCATCTGTAATTCTAGCACTTCTAGGGGACATGGGAGGCCAGCACAGAGAATCACCTTGGAGCTGGCAGATCACTGTAAAGACCCTGTCTCAACAACATGGAAGTTGAGAACTATCTCCAGTCTCCAGACTTCCATGTACATCCTCAGCCCTCTCCATGACACACATACATGTGTGTTAATTAGAAAAAGAAGATTACAAACTAGCTAACACTGGTTGCTTTGACAATACACAACAAGAAGCGATTTAAGAAAGATGGTGTATTGTGTTCAAGGGGACACAGTCCATCATGGTGGGAGGCTAGTCACATTGCAGCCTGTAACCTGGAAGCAAAGAAAAATGCTGGTGGTGGGTTTGCGTTCTCATTTTTATTTAGTACAGGATCCTACCCCACTGAATGTGGGTATCTCCCACCACATTCAGTGTGCATCTTATGTTGTCTCTCTCTTTTTTTTTTCTATTTTTAGTTTTTCGAGACATGGTTTCTCTGGGTAGTTTCTTTGGAGCCTGTCCTGGAACTCGCTCTGTAGACCAGGCTGGCTGGCCTCTAACAGCCTCCTGAGTGCTGGGATTAAAGGCGTGTGCCACCACTGCCCAATCTGCATCTTACCTTTTCAATTAAACCTCTCTGGAAACACCCTCATAGACAGTCAGAGCTGTGTGCCCATGTGATTCTAAGTCCACTGTTGACAGTGAAGGTTTAGCATCATAGAGCCTTAAAGTATGCAGTGTAGGAGAGGCAGGAGTAAATTACTTAACCCATTGTTTCTTAAGTACAGAGTACGGTGGAAGGTTGTTAGAGATTTCATTTGAATTGTGTTCTGTCTATCGTCTGTAAACGATAATATGGTCTCTAAGTCCTGATTAGAAACCCATATGTATGGGCTGGCTCAGAGGTTAAGAGCGCTGACTACTCTTCCAGAGGTCCTGAGTTCAATTCCCAGCAACCACATGGTGGCTCACAACCATCTGCAATGAGATTTGGTGCCCTCTTCTGGTATACAAGAATACACCCAGGCAAAATACTGTATACATAATAAATAAATTTAAAAAAAAGAAATGACTTGATAACAGTCAAGAGTGAGAAAAGAAAAAGAAAAGAAACCAATATGTATATATTTGAAAATACTTATTTTTAATTTGTGTTATGTGTGCCTATGCTGTGTATGCAGGTGCCCTTGGAGGCCTTAGGAGGGTGTGAAACCCCATGGAGCTGGAGTACAAGGTTTGAGAAGATGTGAATGCTGGGAACTGAACATGGTTCCAGCAGACTGAACTCAGGTCCTCTGGAAGAGCAGCAGGGCTCTTAACCCGTGAGCCGTCTCTCCAGCCCTATATATTTTTCTTTTGAGACAAGCTATTGCTATATAGTGTAGACTGGCATTGAGTTTATGTTCACTACAGGGTAAGCTTGGAACTTGTGGCAACCCTTCTGCCTTAGCCTCCCTACTTCTGTGCCATCCCAGCTAACTAAAACTAATGCCTTTACATAACAATGGCAGTTAATGGCCTTTTCTGTTGGGAGCTGTGAGACCCCAGATCCTGAATTCCTTGTAAACAACTTGTTTTCCTCTGATCTGAGTGCCTACAGCTGCTCTGAGCACGAGACCTTCAGGAGTTCCTGATGGCAGGAGAGTGGTTTCTGTTGGGTTTGGCTGGGGTGTGGCTGTCTCTATATAATCTGCCCCTGAATGCAATAAAGGGGGCATTCTTGGGGAATTCAAGGATGACCTGTGTCGCTGTCTCTGTATGTGTCTGTGTCTTTTAACCTCCAGCCCCCTTGCCCGAAGCTCGTGAACTGGGTGCCAGTGCACAGAGTGCAGACATGGGGGCGTGGTGCGCGGCATTTTCACTCGTTATTACTCTTGTAAGATGTGCTCCGTGACATTGCAAGAAGGACTGTACAGAAAAGGTGATTTCTTGGTTCTTCAGCCTTCTGAAAATGATCTGTGTATTAAGTCTGATGTGTTGGAACATCTTTGGCAGTCCTTTACAGGATGATTGATGCCCTTTTATTAAGCTGCTTTGTGATTTGAGTCAAATATTTTATCTTTGAGCCTTAATTGTTCATTTGCCTTACTTTGCAGAATTAGTTTTGAAGATTCAAAGTTGTTTTAGTAGAGTTCTGGCAAAGCTTGCTTGATAGCCCTATGTGCGGGTATTAAGGCTGTTAGATACTGATGACTCAGTGTGTGAGGGTGTTAAGGCTGTTAGATACTGATGACTGTCAGTGTGTAAGGGTATTAAGGCTGTTGATCAATAAGGTATAGATACTGTTGACTGTCAGTGTGTGAGGGTATTAAGGCTGTTGATCAATAAGGTATAGATACTGATGACTGTCAGTGTTTGAGGGTATTAAGGTTGTTGATCAATAAGGTATAGATACTGTTGACAGTGTGTGAGGGTATTAAGGCTGTTGATCAATAAGGTATGGATACTGTTGACTGTCAGTGTGTGAGGGTATTAAGGCTGTTGGTCAGTAAGATATGGATACTGATGACTGTCAGTATGTGAGGGTATTAAGGCTGTTGGTCAATAAGGTATGGATACTGTTGACTGTCAGTGTGTGAGATCCTTAGGCGAGCATGGTGCTTCTTTATGCCATTGACAATATGAATCAGACCCAGGATTACCTTTACCTCACTATAAAGAGGGTTAGTAAAACTTCAAGTACTTTAAAATAGAATGTCTAAAAGCTACTGGTTTGAGCAGGTAAGCCCAATGGAAATAGTACCTACCATGAGAAGAAAAGATTGGGTGGTTTAACAAACAAAATAAGCCACTATAGCCAGAGCTGTAGATTGTTGGCTTTCGTGTTTGGTGCTTGTGTAGGTTTTGGAGCAAGGTAGATTGAATTCAAGTCCTGTGTATGGTATGTGACATTGACCTGCATAGTTAACTCGGAATCACAGTCCTTCTTGTGGTTTCCGAGTCATGTGCGCTCAGAGCAGTTGGTCAGGTTCCATTCCCCATCCCCAGAGTCTCGGCTCTTTTAACATGAGCTTACTGAGGTGGTGTATGCTCTTTCCTAGGATGAATGACATGAATTTGAGCCCAGTGGGGATGGAGCAGCTGTCTTCATCCTCTGTGAGCAATGCCCTGCCGGTCTCAGGAAGTCACCTGGGTTTGGCTGCCTCTCCCTCTCACAGCGCCATCCCTGCCCCAGGTGAGTGGGAGCCACTGCACTCAAACATTGTGTTCAGTCAGTTCTGAGTGTGTTTCAAGGTACAACAGAGAAACTAGTGAGCGGCCTCTGCCAAGGGTTTTGTGTAGTTGCACCATCCTAATGGGAGTAGCGTTTTTTTTTGGGGGGGCTACTGTCTTTCATTCAGAGCTGAAATTGACTTGGCTTTTTATCCAGGGCTTCTCATACTCATCTGATTGAAACTGACATTGTGTCCCTAATTAATAGATGAGGATTAGGTTAAATTTTCTCTGAAGTTCCCGAAGCATTTAATTGGGCTTGTTTTAGGTTGGAAACTGAGCATCTGTGGGAACGTGCAAGGCCTGGCTTTGTGGGAAAGTGGTGAGAGAGATGGAGCTATGTGGGACTCCCTGTGAGCATGGGCAGAACAGGAGAGGAAGCTCATTTTTTTCCTCTCCCAGGCCTAAACACTTAAATCCCTTTTTTGTTGTTGGGAGATTTTGTTCTATTTGAGAAGAGGTCTTGAACCCAGTCTTTTTTTTAAAAAAGATTTATTTATTATGTATACAGTGTTCTGTCTCCACGCATGCCTGCAGGCCAGAAAAGAGCCCCAGGTCTCATTACAGATGGTTGTTAGCCAGCATGTGGTTGCTGGGACTTGAAAACTCAGGAACCTTTGAAGATCAGCCAGTGCTCTTAACCTCTGAGCCATCTCTCCAGCCCCTTGGACCCAGTCTTAATATAACCAAGGTGACCTTGCACTCTTGATCCTCTGGCTCCACCTCTCAAGTGCTGGGATTACAGGCCTGTGCCACCACACCTGGCTCTGAAACCCTTTGTCTACTTTCTTTCCCTCTCCTGTTGAAATGAGGAATGAGTAAACTATTGATTGTTAAGGATATGTAGCCTCATAATGTTGTATTGGACTTATGCTTAGTATTTTAAGTAATATGTAAAAGATGTTTAAGTAGTTATTTGTAGAGAATTTTATCCTGAATTAATAAAATGCAGCAGCCAAGCCAGATTAACTAAAATTAGCATTTCCTTCCTTAAAAGTGCCAACACAAGAGATTTTTAAAAAATTAAAGTTTATTTGTGTGATTTGTTGGATTCTTGTTGAAAACATGGTGCTTCTTTACACACTGATAATCTGAGGCAGACCCAGGATCACTTTTGTATATACCACATGTGTGCATTGTGCCCACAGAGACCGGAAGAGGGAGTCAGATCCCTTGGAATTGAAGTTTCAGATGGTTGTGAACTACCATGTGGGTGCTAACACTCTGAACCTGGGCACTTTATAAGTGTAGCAAATGCTTTTAGCTGGGCCATCTCTCCAACCCCACAGAATAAAGTTATAAAAGCATAATGGTATATGCTATAACCTCAGCATTTAGGCTTATAGGCAGGAAGGAGGAGTTGAAGGCCAGCCTTGGCTTTGAAACTTTAAAGGAACTGTTAACCTGTCTGTTTATCTCTTAGGCATTTCTTTAGAAGATAGTCTTTAAGAAAAGGCTTATATTAAAAAATACTCCCTTTGACCAAAATATGCAAATCAGCACTAAGTTTTCATTTAACGCTTGGGCACAGGAAAGGTCGTTTAAGCATTTTGTACATGGATATAATCCAGGGTGGGTAAAGTTCAAACTGTTTTGATTATAGAGTATAACACGTAGAGAAAGGGCTGAAAAGAAACACATATAGATCCATATCTAACTTTAATGTGGATGGATTCCAAGTATAGACATGCCTGGATTTTGTTTGTTACATTTTTAGACAAGGTCTCATTATGTTGCCCAGGCTTGGCCTAAACTCAAAATCTTTCTGCCTCTGCCTTCTTGGTACTGGGATTACAGTAATGCACCACCATGCCAAGCATTTGAGTGTTTTAAAAGTGAAATGTATAGTGATTAAAAAGGGGAAATAAAGCTTTAAAAAAGCTATCACTAGTCAGGTGGTGTTGGCACACCTTTAATCCCAGCACTTGGTAGGCAGAGGCAGGCGGATCTCTGTGAGTTCGAGGCCAGCCTGGTCTACAAGAGCTGGTTCCAGAACAGGCTCCAAAGCAACAGAGAAACCCTGTTTCGAAAAACAAAACAAAACAAAACAAATTAACTGCAAGAGACCACACCTGTGAACAGTTTTTTTTTTTTAATGTTTATTTACCTTAAGGAGTCATTTTTTACTCTTTGTAGTGATGTGTAAGTATATGCACATGAGGTTCTGGCCTGGAGCTAGAGTTACAGTGATGTGGCTGCTGGGAACTGAACTCTGGTCCTGCTGGAACAGTACATGCTCTTAACCACTAAGCCATCTTTCCAGCCCATTTGTTTTTGTTTTTAAAGTAATTTGTTCTCTGAGTTGTTATTCAAACTAGATTGTTAATTGTTTTTGTGTTTAGGAGAAACAACTGGAGGATCAGTTTAGCGCTTTAAAAACGGTGTGCACACGTACACACTAATTTGAGGGCCAGGTTTGGTCATGCACACTTGTAATCCCAGCATTCCACTAGGTCATAGGTCAGCCTGGGCTACATAGATCCTTTCTGAGAAGTAATCTGGGGACTGGGAATGTTTGGTTATGGTATAGATGTTATCCAATAGTGTCTTGGGTTACAAAGGGCTACCAGGGAGATTCTTTTGTTTCTTTAAATTCTAAGTTTTGCCAGTGATTTTTAGATACTAATCTTTTAATTAAGAAAAAAATTTTTTTTCAAGGTCTCCCAGTGGCAATTCCAAACCTGGGTCCCTCCCTGAGCTCTCTGCCTTCTGCCTTGTCTCTGATGCTCCCCATGGGCATTGGAGATCGAGGGGTGATGTGTGGGTTACCCGAAAGAAACTACACCCTACCTCCACCGCCTTACCCTCACCTAGAGAGCAGTTACTTCAGAACTATTCTACCTGGTAAGTTTTATAGTTACTGAGTTGGGGGAAGATAGGGGAATGGGGGATGGAACCCTTCTACCTGGTAAGTTTTATGGTTGTGTGGGGGAGATGGATGGAACCATTCTGACCTCAGTTTTTGGAGATTAGGATTAAATATCTTTTTCTCTGTCGTTATTGGATAGCAGTCTCTGGATTTGTTGATAATTGTATGCTTTGCTTAGAACATGCATGTGGTTTAATATGAAAGAAGCAGTTTGGTAAAGATAATTCTTTTTCATAGTGTTATTAGTGTAGTTTTAATCTTTTAAAATTGTTTTGGTTTTTTGAAGTGGTTTTGGTTTTTTGGTGGGGATTGAACCTAGGGCCTCATGCATGAGGCATATTACCACTGAGCTACTCCGAAGCCCTTTTTTATTTTGAGATTGGGCAACTGCCTATATAGCAGAGAATAACCTTGTTTCCAATTCTCTTGCCTTTCACCTTCAAAGTACTAAATTACAGACATGAGGATTTTTTTTTTTTTTAATTTTTTTTGGCTTTCAAGATAGGGTTTCTCTAGCTTTTGAGCCTGTCCTGGAACTAGCTCTTATACACCAGACTAGCCTTGAACTCATAGAGATTCATCTGCCTTTAAAGGCATGCGCCACCACCACCTGGCAGGCATGGGGATTTTTGTTGTTGGTTTGAGACAGGGTCTTGCTTGTAGTCCTGGAATCTGCTGCGTAGGCAGGGCTGGCCTCAAACTCAGTGCCGGGATTATAGATGAGCTCCACCACACCTGGTTTGTGTTACGTTTTTTCCTTTGCATGTGTATGAGTGTGCAGGTGTGTGTTGGTGCGTGTGGAGGCTAGAGGTTAATGCTGGTTGTCTTACTCAGGTGTGTATGAGTGTGCAAGTGTGTGTTGGTGCGTGTGGAGGCTAGAGGTTAATGCTGGTTGTCTTACTCAGTTGTTTTCCACCTTACAGAGTGAAGCTGGGTCTCACTGGACCCAGCACATGCTGAGTTGATAGTTTGTGTTTCAGTGATCTGTGGGAGTATAGGTGGGTCACCACACCCTCCTGGAATTTTACATGGGCGTTGGGGATATAAACTCAGGTCTTTAGAGTTACATAGCAGTGATTTGTCTGCTGAGTAATCTTTCAGTTCCCTATGGTATAATTTTGTTTTATTTATGTATTTATTTTTGGTTTTTTTGAGACAGGGATTCTCTGTGTAGTCCTGACTGTCCTGGAATTCACTCTGTAGATTAGGCTGGTCTTGATCACCCCTCTGCTGCCTGAATACTGGGATTCAAAGTGTGCACCATCTGCAACCCCCCAACTCCAGCTAACCAGTTTTTATATAAAGTGAATATTGATTCTGTAGTAATTCTAGTTTACCAGCTATCTGTACTGCTTAAAGTTCATTGACTTTTTATTCTGTTATAAAAGTATTATATATACTCTTTCAGACAGTTTAGCAAACAGGGAGAAAGGGAAGCCACATTGTCTTTCTATTGGACTTGTGGTTTTTTGGGAGTACTGATGGTTATGGTTTTCATGATTTAAGACCATGATTCTCTACCGTCGTGTGTCTCTTTTACTTTGTGTTTATCCTGCTACTGCAATGGTTTTCATACCCTCTCTCCATCCTCCTCTGAAATAGGTTTTCACTGTGTAGCCCTGGCTGGCCTAAGAACTCACTGTGTAGACCAGGCTGACTTTGAACTCAGACCCTTGCCTGCCTCTGTGCCAAGTGCTGGAATTACAGGAGTGTGCCTTCGAGCCCAACACCCATAATGGTCTTTTAGATAGCATACTGGTAATTCCAGTGTTCAGGAGGCTGAAGCAAGGATATCAGGAGTGTAGACTAGACTGTCTGTCTCAGAACAGACTACTGGATGGATATTTAATGGCATATTACATCAGTCTTTATTGTTGGGCAGCTTGGTTTTTCCAGGTTTTATTGTCATGATAGCTGATGTTCTTAGCTATTCTGGTGTCTTTGTGTACATTTACAAAATACATTTAGGCATTTAGGGAAGGTTCTTGTAAATGGAACATTTTATTCAAGACTGTGGTCATTTTTGGGTTCATAATGTGCTGTGTTTTAATATATACTCTCCCACCAGAAGTACCTCAGATGACATCCCATAGCCTTAAAAGCATAGCTGTGGACTTGAGAAGTAGTTTAATAGTAAGACATTTTTTGAGACCCTGGATCTGATCCTAACAGGTCCCCCGCAAAAAAAGTTTCTGTAGTTTTGTTTTGAATCAATTTGCTTTGATAATTTTATATAAAAGTTCTTAAATCATTTTATTACTTATTTACATATTTTTATTTTATTTATTTTTATTTATCTATTTTGTTTTTTGAGACAGCGTTTCTCTGTGTAACAGCCCTGGCTGTCCTGGAACTCGCTCTGTAGACCAGGCTGGCCTCGAACTCATAGAGATCCTCCTGCCTCTGCCGTCTGAGTACTCGGATTAAAGGCATGCGCCACCACTGCCTGGCTGGCAATCTATCTACCTACCTATCTTTCTTTTCTTTCTTATTTACTTTTTGTGGGGCAGCTTTCAGCATCTTAGGACTGAAGAATTGAGGACCACATAGAGATTAGAGATCCCATTTAGGGTGTGTCTAGTTGGCTTTGTCAGATCAGCTTCATGTGTTTAGGATTTGAGTTTCATAGAGAAACTCAGAATGGTGTATGTACTACTTGTATAGATATTGATTAAAGAAGTAGCAGGATCTTTAACTCAGTTGTATTTGTAAGGAAAATGGTTCCTAGCACTTGAAATTTCTTATATATAATAACAGTGTGATAATATCTCTTCTCTGATATCTCTTTTCTCAGGCATTTTATCTTACTTGGCTGACAGACCGCCTCCTCAGTACATCCACCCCAACTCTATAAATGTTGATGGTAATACAGCGTTGTCTATCACCAACAGCCCTTCAGCACTAGATCCTTATCAGGCCAATGGAAATGTTGGATTAGAATTAGGTGTTGTTTCAATAGACTCTCGTTCTGTGAACACACATGGTGCCCAAAGTCTTCATCCTAATGATGGCCATGAAGTGGCATTGGACACAACAATCACTATGGAGAATGTTTCTAGGGTTACCAGCCCAATCTCTACAGATGGAATGGCAGAGGAGCTTACAATGGATGGTGTTGCAGGAGACCATTCGCAAATCCCCAATGGCTCCAGAAGTCATGAACCTCTCTCTGTGGATTCTGTGGGCAACAACCTGACAGCAGACACTGTAGGACATGGTGGTGTGATACCCATTCATGGGAGTGGTCTAGAGCTTCCCGTGGTCATGGAGACAGACCACATTGCAAATCGGGTCAATGGGATGTCTGACAGCACCCTCAGTGACTCCATCCACACTGTGGCCATGAGCACCAACTCTGTAAGCGTGGCACTCTCTACCTCACACAACCTCGCCTCTCTAGAATCTGTTTCCCTCCATGAAGTTGGCCTTAGCCTAGAGCCTGTGGCTGTCTCTTCCATCACGCAGGACGTTGCTATGGGGACAGGTCATGTAGATGTATCCTCAGACAGCTTGGCTTTCGTACCACCTTCGCTGCAAATGGAAGACTCCAATTCAAACAAGGAAAACATGGCAACCTTGTTTACAATTTGTGAGTGTGCTTCTCTGTTCTCTTCTGGAAATACTGGGTTTTGTTTTTTAAAATTACATGTGTTTGAGGGTTTTGCCTGCATGCATGTGCATGTACCACCTGCATGCCTAGTGCCTGCAGAAACTAGGACAGTGTTGGATTCCTTGGAACTGGAGTTATAGATAGTGTGAGCCATCATGTGGGTTCTGGGAACCAAACCTGGATCCTCTGCTAGCGTAGTGAGTGCTCTTAATTGCTGAGTCCACTCAATACTGGTTTTAGAATGCCATTGCTTTGACTAGTGTTTGGTATAGTCTGATGTTAGTTAAGGGAGTATAGCAAGGAATTTCACTTTGGTATTTTTCTTTGCCCTCGTATTATCCTTTTATTCATCTGATGCCACTTTTTCAAGTCAGATAATATATGTGCAATTTATTGGTTCTTACATTGATTTCTTGGAGCAAACAGACAGTATAGTCATGTCTGTATTTTACCAGTTAGTTGTAGCCCTGTGATATGAAGGTATCTCTCAAACAGCCTTACAGGAGTGAAACTTGACACAAGTAATCTTGGTGATACACATTGTGCTCTTTCAGCATGTGCCAGAAGATAAAAATGCTAGGTCAGTTTTATAACTTTGGAAAATGTATATTGCTATGCAGTGGTTTGTCTTAGAGTGTATGAATTAGGATAGTTAGGCATGTAAAGGTTCTGTATAAAAATGGTCCATCTGTTGGTTTTCACTTTGTTCTTTTTTTTTTTTTTTTTTTTGGTTTTTCGAGACAGGGTTTCTCTGTGGTTTTGGAGCCTGTCCTGGAACTAGCTCTTGTAGACCAGGCTGGTCTCGAACTCACAGCGATCCGCCTGCCTCTGCCTCCCGAGTGCTAGGATTAAAGGCGTGCGCCACCACCGCCCGGCTTCACTTTGTTCTTAAGCCATGCAAGAAACCTCATCTGCGCACTGTCTGCTGTGCTCTGCCAGATGCAGGGGGCAGGGCACAGTTACCAAGAGTACAGACCTTGAGGACTTGTGCCTGATGGGAAGCATGGACTAAACACAGGCCACTGTAGTACATAATAACAGTAAATGTGTCATGATGGGATTCATGGTGCTTATGAGTCTGAAGAACAAGTAACTAAGTATGGTAGGGTCAGCCCGTCAGCCACAGAGGGCAGCATATGTGTTAGCATAGGCCTGAGGACATTGTAGGAAGACAGGCATTGGCACCTGCGCGTGCCTAGAATGAAAAGAATCATACATGGTTCAGATGGCCGCAGTGGAAAATAGGGCTGAGGCAACAGTCTCCTAGGGAGACAAGTAGGAACAGAACGTACCCGTATGGGTTCTAGGAGTAAGGACTAGTATGGGGTTCTCCTGCACTGTGAGCCGTTCGATTTGTTGGAGGCAAGTATTGTAGGGAGATAATGCTGAATTTCAACGAAAGGTGATTTTTTTTTTTTTTTTTTTTTGGTTTTTCGAGACAGGGTTTCTCTGTGGTTTTTTGGAGCCTGTCCTGGAACTAGCTCTTGTAGACCAGGCTGGTCTCGAACTCACAGAAATCCTCCTGCCTCTGCCTCCCAAGTGCTGGGATTAAAGGCGTGCGGCCACCACCGCCCGGCCGAAAGGTGATTTTCTGTCTTCACAGAAGTAAGATGAAAAAAGTAAACCTTTTGTGGAATTGTCATTTAGAGCATGCAGGTAGCATAAGGGGAAGTGTTAGAAAGCTCTGCCTCCTCCATGAGACATTACATAAACGTTATGCTGGAAGGTGGGGCTGAACCCTTAGATGTTGAGTCAGTGTGTAAGGTGTTCAGTAGAGATGTCTAATGGAGCTCAGGAGGGATTACCTAGAGGCATGGCCATGGCAGTGGGATGAAACCGTCTGGTAAGGGTACAGAAGAGCTTTCGCATAGAGTGAACAATCGGGTCCAAAATTCAGAAGCCAGTCAGTGAGAAGCCCTTCTGTATTGGTCTTTAAAGCCTATGATAAATGTAATTAAGACCCTTCTTACTGGTTAATTTAGTAATTAGCATTTGATACCAAATGGAAATTTGACTTACGTGTACTATGCCCATCTGTGTCTTTCACGCATGCTGTCTACAGGGTGCACTCTCTGTGACAGAGCCTACCCCTCAGACTGCCCTGATCATGGCCCAGTGACTTTTGTTCCTGACGCACCAATAGAGAGCAGAGCAAGGCTGTCCCTCCCAAAGCAACTTGTTCTCCGCCCATCCATTGTGGGGACAGAAGTCGGTAAGAATACTGGAAGTTTTTTTCCTTATGGGATGGAGTTGACAGTCTGTGTGTAATTAGTGATTTGTTGATCTAGATAGAAGTCAGTGATTTAAAATGTATACTGTTAGGGAATAGCTGACTTCTGATGGTGAGAACAATAAAGCCTATGAAAACTTAGGGTTGAAGTCTCCCCTGAGAATCAGAATTGAACAGAAAGACAAATCCTGGCCTGAGTCTGTGGAGACCTCTGTTCTCAGCTGTTCCGTCCAGTCACAACTACCATGCCACCATGCTGTGCCCTTTGAAAATATGAAATTAGGTTTATTATTTTTCAGCCATAGCTCAGGGATGAATCCTGAAAACACTGAATAGCTCAGATAATACATGCAATAAGATATTTTAGGAGCTTAATTTATATAAATTGCTTTTTTTGATAAACTGTTCCCTGGTCTCTTGCTTATTCCAAAATAATATGGAGGGATGTAGGTTTTGTGTGTATACAGAGGGATTTGATTTTGCTTTTTCTGCATTTCAGTTTAATGTATGTGTGCACGTGCGCGCGTGTACACTTGGCATGTTTGTGCAAATACATGTGCACACATGACATGCAACACTTGTGAAGGTCAGAGAACAATGTTTGGTAGTGAAGTCGTCAGGCTTTCAGGGCAAGTACTGACCCATCTTTCTGGTCTGTTACTGTAGGCTTGGACCCACAAGTCTTAGCTGTCTAGGGTAGCTGACACATCAAATTGTTAGCGTTAGTGAAATGAGATTCTTTGTGTGGGTTGAGCTCCTGCCTCAGTACCCTTGTTAGCTGTTCAAGTCATTCTGTGGTTGGTGTCCTTCCATTGATAGGTGTATGGACTGCAGAAACCATTCCTGTGCGGACTTGCTTTGGGCCCCTAATTGGTCAGCAGAGTCACTCCATGGAAGTAGCCGAGTGGACAGACAAGGCAGTTAACCACGTCTGGAAGGTCAGTGTTGAAGGAACTTCTCTGACTTTTGGCTGCTGCTGTTACCCATGCTGGCTTCAATCTCTGAGTCCTCCTCTTCAGCTTCCCAAATGTTGGAATTATCCATGCCACTGTCATGCTTGACATTTCGGGTTGTTTTCATTATTTTGTGGTAGTTTAAAAAGGGACAAGTCAAAGTTATGCAAGACTGAGAGTGCATTCACCTGTCCATTATTTTGTATTACATTCTCTTATTTCTGGTGTAAAAGCATTACAGCAGTGTACCAGCTGCTGAACAAATAGGGGATAAGCCGATACAGTTTTCATTGTATGGATTATTGCAGTGATTTTGGTCTCTTTAAAAGATTTATCTATATTTTTTGTGTGTGTCTGAATGCATGTGTCCCACTTTGTGCAGTACCTATAGAGGCCAGAAGAGGGTGTCAGAGTCTCTGGAACTGGAGTTATACACACTTTGAGTCTCCATGTTGGAGCTGAGAACCGGACCCAGAGTCTCTGCAAGAGTAGCTACTGCTCTTAGCCATTAGGCTATCTTAGCTCTCATTTGAATCATTTTATGCATTTTGATTTCTTGTGGCTGCTGAAGCTATGAACTTTGTTTATAAAATAAACGTGTTGGTTTTTTTGTTTTTTGGTTTCAGTTTCGTTTTTTTTTTTTTTTTGAGACAGGGTTTCTTTGTGTAGTCTTGACTATCTCTGTAACTTGCTTCATAGACCACACTGGCCTCAAACTCAGAGATTGCCTGCCTCTGCCTCCTGAGTGCTGGGATTAAAGGCATGCCTGACATAAAAGTCACTTTTAATTAACTAAACATTCCTCTAATATTTGACATAAGGAATAGTTCTAGAATTAGTTACAATTATTTCTCTAGTTTCCTAATGGGAACATAAGGTTTTGACATTAATAGCTATATTAGTAGCATATTAATATAGAATCTTAAAGAATGCTGGGTACAAAAGTGAAACAGGGAGGCAGTGCATCATAGGGGACTTTAATTTGCATGTCTGACTGGAAAAATGGGTGGGGGTAATCCTCTGCCCTTAGGGGACAGTCATTCCCACTGTACCTACCTAGTAGTGTTGGTAAAGACAGACAGGTAGACTGTATTTTACCTTCTTAGCCAAAAGGCATTCAAGAATGACTTCATTCTGTACTTGGAGCAGCACCTAAAGACTGCTGATGCTCGCTCTTGTGTGTCTGGAGACAGGAAGGGGGTGACATGAACATAGAGAGGGCGCTAGCTCATTACTAGCTGAGTTCTCTTGATGCGTGTGCTTGCCTTCTGTTGGCAGATCTACCACAGTGGTGTCCTAGAGTTCTGCATCATTACAACTGATGAAAATGAGTGTAACTGGATGATGTTTGTGCGCAAAGCCAGGTAAGGGGGGGTTTAGATGGGGGCTGTTACCATTCGGATAGTTTTTCAATAGAAAACTTTACATGAAATATGCAGAACACAAGTTACCACACTTGACATGCTTAAAGCCCAAGCCTTTTCAGCATTCATCCCGTTGTAGCTGATTGGGTGACTGTAAAGCAGAGTATGTCTTTTTTAAATAAACATTTTATTCAGCTTCTGATGCAGTGAAGAATGATACACTCATCCATGAGTTTGCCAGTGAATGCCTCTTCATATCAGTGATAGTCTTTTTCAGGCTTTTATTGGAGTTAATTTTTGTTAGCTTTCTGTCTTTATATATTTGGCATAAAGAAAATTTTAAGACTTCATGGGCATTGTGACTCAGGCCTATGTTACCAGCACCCAATACTTGGGAGCCTGGCGCAGGAGGATCTCTACAAGTTCTAGGCCAGTTAGCTTGAACACGATTGGGACCCTCAACATTAACAGGAACACTTCATTTTATTTATCTTTTGATTGTTTTGAGATAGGATCTCATTATGTATACCAGGCTGACTGGAACTTGGAGCAGTCCTGTCACTACCTCTTGAGTACTGGGATTACAGGTGTGAATTACCCATGCCTAGGTACCTGTTTACTCATTGTGCATCTAGTAACAGTCTGTAGTGTTTCTGACTGTAAAGGATAACCACCTATGTAACCCAGTAAGAATTGTGTTTTTTCACAATCCCTAATAGGGTAGATAGAGAATGACAGAAATGATAGAATAGTTCCATCTGAGCTTTTATATTGGATTCTGCTATAGAGGACTTGACACGTCTAGTGTATATTCAAAATTACTGTACTCGAGGGGTAGGAGATGTAGCTTAGTGGTAGGATTGATGCACAGCACTGAATAAAAAGCACCCTTAAGCCAAGTATGGTGGTGTGCACCTGTAGCCCTAGCTGATTGGCAGGCTGAATGAAAAGTTAATTGAGGCCAGGAGTTTACAGTCAGCCTGAGCAACATAGTGAGGTCTGTCCTTCTATACTTGATTGATCTTTTCCATGTGATCATGTAGGAACCGTGAAGAACAAAATTTGGTGGCTTATCCCCATGATGGAAAAATCTATTTCTGTACCTCACAAGACATCCCCCCTGAAAATGAACTGCTATTCTATTATAGCCGGGATTATGCTCAACAGATTGGTAAGTCTGTGACCAGTAAGAGAGTTTGCCACTACTTTTATTGTTCATAAATAAAGCTCGGGAGTCATGTATTAGGGAATAAACCTGATCCACGGAGCGATGGAGCAAGGGTCAGCTGGCCATCTTCTCCACCTTCCCAGAGTGAAAAGACCTGTCGGTCTTTCCAAGTCCTCCTTCCTCTCTGTGGCTTTCTGTCTTCATCTGGGTTAGCCTGAATACTCTATGGTTTATTACAGTCAGCTGAATTGGACTTCACCCTCTGAATCAAGGTTTAACTCCACTGGCAGTTTTGAGAACAGTACAAACAAATCTCCCATGATAGATTTCACAGTGGTAGCGTTATGAAAGCAAGTTGTTAGCTCTTTATGTGTGAGGTGACAGAAATCTGTAGTTCTTCACTAGGTTGTTACTGTTTCAAATAAATAATCTTTTGTGGTAGGGCTTTGAATCAGGGCTTGCAAATCCCTGAAATTGCTTTTTTGAACTTCTTGAAAGTTAGCAAAGTCCCTTGGGTTTGATTTAATGTGTTTTTTGCCTCTTTCCAGTGTGTTACATTGACAAGTTTAAGACTCTGTGCACTTCAAAATGCAAATGATTTCCCAAGGAAAAAGATCTTTTTTTTGGCTTATTCTTTTTTATTGTTATTATAAATAATTTACTTTTCTTCTATGACTGTCTATATGCATTTTCTTTTTTTTATATTTATTATGTATACAATATTCTGTCTGCGTGTATGCCTGAAGGCCAGAAGAGGGCACCAGACCTCATTACAGATGGTTGTGAGCCACCATGTGGTTTCTGGGAATTGAACTCAGGACCTTTGGAAGAGCAGGCAATGCTCTTAACCACTGAGCCAACTCTCCAGCCCCTGCATTTTCTTTTCTTAAGCCTGTTTTTTCCCACATAAATTTTTAATTTTTTAAAATTATTTTTTTCTTATATATTTATTTATTATGTATACAATATTCAGTCTGCATGTATGCCTGAAGGCCAGAAGAGGTTACAGATGGTTGTGAGCCATCATGTGGTTGTTGGGAATTGAACTCAGAACCTTTGGAAGAACAGGCAATGCTCTTAACCTCTGAGCCATCTCTCCAGCCCCCTTAAAATTATTTTTATTGAGCTATATATTTTTCTCTGCTCCCCTCATTTCCTCCCCCCTCCCCTTCTACCCTCTCCCATGATCCTAATTTATTCAGGAGATCTTGTCTTTTTCTACTTCCCATGTAGATTATATTCATGCACATCTCTCTTGGGTCCTCTTTGTTGAGATTCTCTGGCATTGTGAATCGTAGGCTGGTTTTTCTTTGTTTTATGTTTAAAAGACACTTAAGAGTGAGTACATACTGTATTTGTCTTTCTGGGTCTGGGTTATCTCACTCAATATGATGTTTTCTAGATTCATCCGTTTGCCCACAAATTTCAAGATGTCATTTTTTTTGCTGCTGTGTAGTACTCCATTGTGTAAATGTACCGCATTTTCTTTATCCATTCTTCGGCCAAGGGGCATCTAGGTTGTTTCCAGGTTCTGGCTATGACAAATAATGCTGCTATGAACATAGTTGAGCACATGTCCTTAATAGTATGACAGAGCATCCTTTGGTTATATACCCTTAAGTGGTATTGCTGGGTCTTGAGGTAAGTTGTTTCCTAATTTTCTGAGAAATTGCCATACTGATTTCCAAAGCAGCTGTACAAGTTTGTGCTCCCACCAGCAATGCAGGAGTGTTCCCTTTACTTCACAACCTCTCCAGCATAAGTTGTCTTCAGTGTTTTTGATCTTGGCCATTCTTACAAGTGTAAGATAGAATCTCATAGTTGTTTTGATTTGCATTTCTTTGATGGCTAAGGGTGTTGACCATTTCCTTAAGTGTTTTTTCAGCCATTTTAGACTCATTTGTAGAGAGTTCTCTGTTTAGGTCTGTACCCCATTTTTTTTTCTTGGATTATTCTTTTGATGACCAGTTTCTTGAGTTCTTTGTATATTTTAGAGATCAGCCCCCTGTCTGCTGTGGGGTTGGTGAAGATCTTTTCCCATTCTGTAGACTGCCATTTTGTCTTGTTGACCATGTCCTTTGCTTTACAGAAGCTTCACAGTTTCAGGAAGTTCCATTTATTGTTTCTCTCAGTGTCTGTGCTGCTGGGGTTATATTTAGGAAGTGGTCTCCTGTGCCAATGCATTCAAATGTACTTCTCATTTTTCTCTTCTATAAGGTTCAGTGTGGCTGGCTTTATGTTGAGGTCTGATCCATTTGGACTTGAGTTTTGTGCATGGTGATAGATATGGATCTATTTTCATTCATCTACATGTTGAATATGATTTTTGAAAAAGATCTTAATAATCCCATGTTTACCAAGTAATTTTTGTGTGTTCTGGTGTACTACTTCAGATGACAGGAATTTGGCACCGAACAGGGAATTTTGGTTTGATGGGTAGTGAGCAAGTTAGACATTTAGGCAGAAGGGGAAATTCTTTGATTTCTTTTAATCATCAGTAATTAATGCCAAGAATAATTTTGAAATTAAAGTAACAGGAGATACTTATTTTATTTTTTTAAAGGTGTTCCTGAACACCCAGATGTGCACCTCTGTAACTGTGGCAAGGAGTGCAATTCCTATTCTGAGTTCAAAGCTCATCTGACCAGCCACATCCATAGCCATATCCCTGGCCAGGGCCACAGCAGCAGCCACGGGCCGAGCCACAGCAAGGAAAGGAAGTGGAAGTGTTCCATGTGCCCCCAGGCTTTTATCTCTCCTTCCAAACTCCACGTTCACTTTATGGGTCATATGGGCATGAAGCCCCACAAGTGTGATTTTTGTAGCAAGGCTTTTAGTGATCCAAGCAACCTGCGGACACACCTCAAAATACATACAGGTAAGCTGTACTGAATCATCAACATGGAGTTTTTTATAGCAATTAGAAATTGTAGCCATAAGGCCGGGCGGTGGTGGCGCACGCCTTTAATCCCAGCACTTGGGAGGCAGAGGCAGGCGGATCTCTGTGAGTTCGAGACCAGCCTGGTCTACAAGAGCTAGTTCCAGGACAGGCTCCAAAACCACAGAGAAACCCTGTCTCGAAAAACCAAAAAAAAAAAAAAAAAAAAAAAAAAAGAAATTGTAGCCATAAAGACTTGTCTGAAGAAATTATTGGAGGTAAAGTTGTACTATTATCATAGAAAGTATCCAGATGGCTATAGGTAGGATGTCACTGGGTGGTAAGCCTCGGGAGGTGGGAAACCTAAGGCTACTAAGGAGTTTTACTTCCAGTTACAAAGGCATTTCATTTTAAAGAGTCCTACTGTGTAGCTTGAAGGAGTCTGGAAGAATGTAACTAATCAGAAGTTGATCCTAGTGCTTCCATTTTAGCAGATGGAGCCCGTCAGAGCACCCAAGCTTCCCTTTGTAGTTCTTCCTGCCATTATTCAGGAGTGCTCAGTAAACACTGCCCAGTTCCCATGTTTGAGCTTCCGTCCGTTTCTGCAGCTCTTAAAAAATGACTTATTTGTATTCTGTGTTATGTGTATAGATATTTTGTCTGCATGTATGTAATCCCTCAGCTCTTTTCCCCCATGCGTACTGCAAAATAACCAGTGAGATTTTAACTTTCCTGGTTGACTTGTCTGTTCTACAAATCACTAAAAGGAGTTTTTTCTTCAGTCTCCATTTCATTAAGACTGGGTGGTTTGAGCAGAGACCATGTGTCCTTCAGAAACACTCACTGTACTTTTTCTTTTCTCCTTCCCTTACTTTTTTCCTCCCTCCCTCCCTCCCCCCATATCATCCGCCAACCCCTGATCTAGAGTTTTCTTAAAATATACTTGGAAGGATTTAATTTTTGCTTTGTGAGATCATACTGTGTTTAAAAAAAAGAAAAATACAAACTGTTCAATGGAAATATTGTCTATAGACCTGTAGACATTTCAGACATTTGCTATAGTTTGTGAGCTCGCTCGCTCTCTCTCTCTCTCTCTCTCTCTCTCTCTCTCTCTCTCTCTCTCTCTCTCTCTCTCTCTCTCTCTCTCTGTCTCTCTGTCTCTGTGTCTCATTAGCTATAGGCTAGCCTCATACTTCATTGCTGAGAATGACCTTGAATTTCTCTCTTTTTCTCTGTAATAGTCCTAACTGCCCTGGAACTCACTCTGGCCTCAAACTCAGAGATCCACCTGCCCCTGCCTGCTGAGTGCTGGGATTAAAGGTGCACGCCACTGCCTTGATTTTCTGACCCTCTTGTATCCACTCTCCAAATGCTGGGCTCTGAGGCATGCACCACCATGCCTGGCTAATGTGGTGCTGTTAGTTGTATCCAGAGCTTTAGGTATGCTGGGTAGGCATTCTGTCAGTGGTTACATTGCTAACCCCCCATTCTTATAAATTAGCTAGGCACTGATATAATACTTTTTGTTTTTCTGTCTTCAAAGTTTGTATCATGTGCCATATGTACGTATAGATAAGAGGTCTTAGGAGGTCATGTTTACTGGCTTTAATTTAGGTTATAAATGGAATGGCCTTGACTGTTTTTAGGTAGGTAACATAGGGGATGAAGTGCTAAGCACATGTCAGTTTTGCTTGATTTTTACTTGGACTGTTCTCCCGACGTGCCTGCTTGTCTGAGAATCTGTAGTCACTTCATTCTCAGTGTGATATTTTGGGTTAATCTGCAGGTCAGAAGAATTACAGGTGTACTTTGTGTGACAAGTCTTTCACCCAGAAGGCCCACCTCGAGTCCCACATGGTCATCCACACGGGTGAGAAGAATCTCAAGTGTGATTACTGTGACAAGCTGTTTATGCGGAGGCAGGACCTCAAGCAGCATGTGCTCATCCACACACAGTAAGTGCTCTGCAGTGAGAAGCCCCCTGCCCCTGCGATGCTGAATGAGCATCTGGTTCTTGCCCCTGTTCAGGCTATTGCCTCCTTCGTTCCAGGTCGCCAAGCAGTGCTTGGGTTTTATTGTGGAAGATTTCACTTCCCTGTTTCTTTCCTTATTTTTATACACTCTTTTTAAAAATTTTATTTTTATTTTATGTGCTTTGCTGTTTTGCCCGAGTGTATGTCTGTGTGAGGATGTTGGGTCCCCTAGAACTGGAGTTACAACAGGACAGTGGTGAGCCGACACGTGGGTGCTAGGAATTGAACCTGGGTCCTCTGGAAGAGCTCTCCAGCCCCCTTTTATACATTGTTTATTTAGTTTTTATCTGTTTTTAAAACATTTCACTTATCAATACGTTTTTATATGACCTCTGATGCTCAGCGTTGTGTTGGGACGTGAAACAATAAGTAGTTGCCATGCTGATTTGCATGGGAGGTTGAAGACCTTGGAGAAGGAGCACTTCAGCCGGGTACAGCAGTATACTCCTATAGTCTCGTCCACCAGGACACTGAGGTAGATGGAGGATTTTGAGTTAGAGGCCAGCAAAAACAACAGAGCTGCTGGGGAGGTGGCTCAGCAGTTATAAGCACTGACTGCTCTTGCAGAAAACTTGGATCTTATTCCATGGTTCCACATGTAGGCTCCCAACCACCCATAACTCCAATTCCAGGGGATCCAACACGCTCTTCTGGCCTCTGTGGGTACCAGGCAGGCAAGTGGTACAGAGATAATACATGCAAGCAAAACATTGGCACACATAAAATAAAAATAGATCTTAAAAACAAAGGGTTGCCAATACAGTTAAGTATTAGAGCAGTTGTTTAGTTTAAGATCAGGGGTCCAATCCCCATACTGAAGAGGGGTATGTAAGCCAACCCGAGGGATCTGGTTGACCTTAGTCATAAGGTCAGTTAGAATTAAGAAAATGGGTGGAGTAAGTAAGGAGAATGGATGATTCTAGATGGTATCAGGGTGTGAAATAGCAGAGGCAGAAACACAGAAGCAGAATGTGTTTTTTTTGTTTGGTTTTAGTTTTTGGGTTTTGTTCTTGTTTTTTAGGCGGGGTTTCTCTGTAACAGCTCTAGCTGTATTGGGACTCACTCTGTAGACCAGGCTTACCTCAAACTCAGAGATCCACCTGCATCTGCCTCCTGAGTGCTAGGATTAAAGGCATTGGCTACCACCATCCTGTAAACCTGTTTCTTTATGTTAGAAAATAGAGTACTTTGGAGAGAGTGGTGAGAGGCAGAGCCTATGCCGTGAACAATCTCTTTTTTGAGGTAAGATGTCATGTGTCCCTGGCTGGCCTTGAACTCACCATGTGTTTAGGGATAACCTAATGCAATGTGGGTGCTGTGATCACAGGTATGCATTGTTTGTTTGAGGATCCAGTTCAGGCTCTGGGTGCTAAGCAGGCATCTACTAACTGGACTACTTCCCTGTTGAAGGTCTACCAAGGAAATTAAATTTCATTCTCAGAATGCTGGTGCACTGTGACAGATCTAGCTCCCTATTCACTGCCTTCGGGAGTAGTTCTGTGCTGAGGGTGTGTGTGTGTGTGTTGAAATTGTGGTTAACAGAAAAATAATTTAGCATTTTTTAAGAGTTTAGTTCACCAATATTGTATCTATGTAGTTGTGCAGACACTGAGGGACTGTAAGGAAAGGGGTGTCATGACATACCTCCTCTGTGAAGACTATGCTGTGTGAGGTAGACAGAGGGCAATTCAAGGGGTCTGGGGTTTAGGGGGATGCCAGGCAGCAGATTGCCTAGGAATGTTTTACTGAATCTGGGCCTAAGAAATGGTCTCTCTTGCAGTAGTCATAGTGGTGGTAGGCAGATGTAAATAGAATTTGTTGTCCATTGTCCTTAGCTTTGAACAACTGTTAGAAGAGGGAGAATTCACTGTGTCTCTGTGTAGCTCTGGAGCCTGTCCAGGAACTCTCTCGTAGACCAGGCTGGCCTTAAACTCACAGAAATCTGCCTGCCTCTGCTCCTGAGTGCTGGGATTAAAAGCTTGAGTCTCCACCACCTGGCTTGAGCTTTATATCCTAAAGAGTCTTTGGTTTTAGCTCTTTTGCCTGCTTTCTAATCACAGTATAACCAGAAACACTTGAAAGCTGAGAGCCAGGATTTATACCTTAGTTATTAGCTCAGGTTGACCCCAGCCTCCTGATTAGCGGGGGTCACAGGGAGATACCACTGTATCTGCTACCACTACAAAGAATCTTTTAAGCTTATTGATTTGTATTTGCTTGTGTGTATGATACAAGCATGCCATAGTTTTCATGGGGAGGTCAGAGGACAACCTGTGGATTCTTCCCTTCCTCCACGTGGGTCTTGGGGATTTAACTCAAGTTGTCAGACTTGCTGAGCTGTCTTGCTGGCCCTATAAAGGATCTTTTACAACAAAGTCATTAGTTTCATTTCTAGTGTGAAACTTTGGAAAATTGGACCCTGATTATTAAATAGAAGTTGTATTGTGCGAGAGCTTGAAAGCTCTCTGGGGTCGTGGAAATTCTCTCATCAGTGTAGATGCATATAAGAACGTTGTAAACAGCAGCATCCTAGTGGGAGAAAGTAGCCATAATCAAGTTGGACATTGGGCACTTTGCAAAATGAGCCAGCCATGGGATATACTAATTTTCAGGATGCCTCTGGCAGATGGGGATGTTATTTCTGAATACCACACAATGTAATTTTGTGGGGAAGTTTTGTTCACCTGTTGAATGTAGGCTGAGTTTTCGACAGAACCACTGGCTCCCCAATACCCACACAAAGACTTACTATTATAAATGCTCAGCTGATAGCTTAGGCTTGTTACTAACTAGCTTTTACATTTTAGATTAACCCATATTTCTTATCTATGTTCTATGGCACGTTCGTCTCTCTGCATCTCCTGGTGACTCCCCGTGACAGCCCTTCTCTCTGTGTCCACAAGTCCCGCCTAGCTACTGGCCAGTCAGCTCTCACATCTTCACAGCGTGAGGAATGATTATTCCACAGCAGTTGAGGTTCTGTTAACCTCTGTCTTTTTATTCTAACATTTGTCCTCTCTGAGGTTTAAACAAAGGTTAATACTTCTTCCTTTTGGGGCGTGTGTGCCCGCGTCCGCGATGAATCAAAATCAGGCTCCTCCACATGCTAGGCAAGTACTCTACCACTGAGATACATCCCCAGGTCCTAACAGTTCTATAAAGTAACCGTTTTTTATGTAATTTGTGGTCATTGTTCTTTTTATCAGGGCACAGGTTTCTGTAGTTTCTGCAGCTAGTCCTATTGGTTAGTTTCAAGTTTGGTCCCCTAGAGGTGACAGTATTGTTGCTATGATCTGTTTAGGGGTGAGAGATGTAGTTTTGTGGTAGAGTGCTTGGTTAGTGTGCCAAAAACAGAATTATCTTTTTTGACCTTGAAGATGGGTGCATCTTTTGATGCAAGTGTTTTTCTCAGTATATATAAGAAAAACACAAATAGAGAAATAAATGTTCATGGAGTCTTGCTTGTGAAAATATAAAACTGAAAGTCTCCAGAAAGACAGTTGCAGACTGTTTTGTATGTAAATACGTTATTAATGGAAAGGAACAAACTATAGTTATGTAACTTGAGGGAATTTCACAGGTTTCATATTCAGTGAAAGAAATCTATACTGGATGGTCCTCTAGGAAGGCAGAAGCAGCCAGTTCTAAAAGTTCCTACAAAGGCCTAGTTGAGGGAGAGTGTGTGGCTTGTCATTTATACTCACAAAGCAGATGTTTTTGTGTTCCTCTTAGGGAACGCCAGATCAAGTGTCCGAAGTGTGATAAACTGTTCTTGAGAACAAACCACTTGAAGAAGCATCTTAATTCTCACGAAGGAAAACGAGATTATGTCTGTGAGAAATGTACGAAGGCTTATCTAACCAAGTACCATCTCACTCGGCACCTGAAGACCTGCAAAGGGCCCGCCTCCAGTTCCTCGGCACAGGAGGAGGATGACGACGACTCTGAAGAAGATGATCTCACAGACTCTGTGAGAACAGACGACTGTAGGATGGGCAGTGCCATTTACTCAGCAGACGAGCCTCTCTCCACACATAAATAGAAGGAAAACTGCTGGGATGGACCATGCATCGGGAAATCACAGAACCAACGCACTGCAGTGGTTTCTAATGTGGAATGCTTTCTGGTCCTTCCAACCCACTGTCAAAAGTGGACGGAGTGGGATAGCTAAGGCAGTTAGTGAGGAAGATCCAGATGGATTCTTCAGGGTGGACTGGAGACAAGGCACGTGTCTGCCCATTTTTTAAGCAATGGGTGGCGAGGAAAGGGTCAGCTTTTGGTATCTGTTCTTTATTTGCTTAGTAATTTGAGAGATGCATTTATGCCTGAATCAGCGTGGCCTTTTGTTCTTACCAATTTATCTCATTGTTCCATTCTTTTTTCCTCCAGTCAACATGATTTGACCCCAGCCATCCCCACTGTTGACCACATATTATGAACTATTTTAAGGTGTGCATCTCACAGCAAGAATTGCAGCACAGCAGATCGAGTGTTTGGTGACTGTAATAATTTTATATATATATATGAAAGAAAAGTAACACCTGCCTACCTTCTGGCCACTTGCGAGTTTAGATCCTGCTTCTCCATCTCAGCAGGTGTTGAGGGAGCAGGTGGAGCAGCAGTCATGGGTCAGAGGAAAAGGCCCAGAAAACCACCTCCAATGGAAGCCAAGGTTAGCCACCTGGTTATGTGTACATGCACGCCTTTATGGTTTGGCCATGTCTCTGACTTCAGGAAAGCCTTCCGTTATTCAGAAAGTACCTGGAATTAAGTATCCAAATAATATCTACTGGGTAGTCTCCTGTCATGGACTCACCTGACAAGACTACAGGAGAAAGAAGGGGAATGATCTTTTATGTAGGTTTACTTGATGAACACCATTAAAATGTTGCTGACTGAAAGCAACATGTAGTTCCAAATGCATTGGTGGGTTTCAGTTAGGCCTTCCCAGTTTTCTTCCTTGCTAAAGGTCCTCACCAGCTAAGTGTAGAGGATACCAACGGATCTGGAAGATAGAGAAGTCACCATGTGGGTCTGTTTTCAGGTACCTGGTGGCAAGAAGCAGAAACATCCTGAAGGTGACAGGGTTGATGGAACGACCTTGAGTAGAGGAAGGACTCTGCTGGGAAGGTTTTGCTGCTAAAGTATTTATGGGATGAATGTATTTCATTCAAATCTGTATTCCTTTAGGAAGAATTAAAATCAAAAATTTTTAATGAAAATAAGGCATTTCTCAATCTTTTGTAGAGGATGGACTCAAAGGTTAAAAGAGAAGAAAGCTTTTAGCTCTGAGGTCGTATCCTAATTGTTCCTGTGTAACGGTGCTTAGACAGACTCAACTTCTGGGATTTCTAGGAAGGTCTACCGCTGAAGGCAAGTGCTGTGTGTGGCTCGGAGTGAGTGCTAACACCAAGGCGTGTAAAGCCTTAGTAGTGCTCAAAGTAATTTCTCCCTTTTCTTAGGAGCATGCACTTGATTAAATTCCTTATTGCCCTGCACAGAGATCCTCTTCAAACTAGAGCTATTCAAGCTAAACACCAAAACAACCCAAGGCAAGAGGAAGGGCGGAAGATTCCTGCTGAGGATGTATGGTTTAAGTGGGACTAACACTTCTCTGCCTAGTTGCAGGAGGTCTTGTCCACGATTGCTGCTGGGTCAGTGGCCACATCAACAGGATATGGTAAGTGTGGGCTCTGGATCCAGAGTCTCTGGGATTTATTGGGGGATGATAGCTTCGTGTTTCAAATAAAAATATTAGAAAAGAAAATAACAAAAACAAAGAAGAAACCATGTAAAGAGCCAGCAGTTTGAGGCATTGTAGGAAGAATGAGAAATTCATTAGCATACAGTTAAGGCCTGTTTATATGCATAGTATTTTACAGAACCTCCAACATCTGGCTTCATATTCAGGTTTCCTAAGGGCAATGAAGCCTCTGGTGATTCTGAAGCAGTGTATAGTTGTGTAGGAGTCCGTATTATGATCGTGTTGCTTATAAAATGGTTTGCACAGGGTATAATTTACACAAACCTAGATGGCATAGACCTTGAGGTGGGAAGCTGTGGTGTAGAATGGCTGGATGGTTTACAGTAACAAGTTACCAAGTATTACATACGATATTACATCGGGGTGGTTTATACTAGCATCCCACAAAACTGAGCAATGCTTTCTGCTAAAATGTCAGGATAGCCAGCTACATTATAACTTGCCCATCAGAGATTTTCTAACCCCATTACAGTCTAAGAGCATTGTTGTTGACTGCATACTATTTGAATGATAAGGTCCTATCAGAAGAGATAAGGAGTAAAGTGCTTGGTAAGCCTGACTTAGTAAAGGCAACTGGATTTTGAGAAAGAACAGATCTGGAAAATCGAGTCATGTGTGAATCACAGGACAGTATCTCGAACCAGGAAATTTAATTTCAAGCTCAGAGCAAGGGGAAGTATATTACACCCTACTACGTGTTACTAAAGCCTGACAGGAGTGACAGTTTTTAAGAAAGGATCTAGTTCTATTTCCCCATTCTCTGCCACACGCAAATTCTGATGAGGCTTGAGAAATACTAAAGCATAAGCGAGTGTATTTTAATGACAAATAGAACGTACTACTGTATTACTTCAAAATAAGAGAACATCCTATTCAGTTTGAAAGGAGAATGGAAGTTAGTCAGAGTAGAAAGTTGTCCTGTGAGGCTAAGTGAAATAAAGGGAACAGTGTACAATCTAAGTCCAGAGCGCTTTATGAACGCAATTCAAATTCATTTGAAAAGGAAGGCATAGGTTATGAAGTAACTAGAGGGAGAATTTACTGGAACCAAAACTTATTTAGCACACTCTGACAGTTTGTCTATTAAATATTCTGATTATAGAAAATTCATATCAACTCCCCTAAAATAGGTTTTAAATATTGGGACAAAGAAAACAGTCCTGAAAAAAAGTTAACTTTGTAACCAAAAGCATTTTAACAATAGCACTGTCAAAAATATGATTAATATGCAAAAGGTGAAAGTACCTTTAGGAATCCCATTTTAAAAACAAAACAGGCTAAGGAAACTGCAGTCAGTAAAATGCTTGCTTTGCAAACATACGGGCCTGAATCTAGTTCTAGAACCTACCATGCATATTGGTAATCCTAGCCTGAGAAGGTGAAGACGAGCTAGAAATTTTCCTGTCTCCCTTCTCCCCAGTGCTGGCTGATACAGCAAGACCCAGTCTCCAGAACTCTTCAGTTACTATACATATAGTATAAACCTACAGTTCTAGGTCAGGTGGCATATTTAAGGAATCATTCTCTAAAAACTTTTATTTTCAAGAAATGCAAGAACTGTACAATACCCAGCTGAAGGCAGACACATAAGCAGTGGACTGCCAAGGCTGCAGAGGAATGGCAACAGGAACTGAATTTTCCTTCCATCATTGTATGGCTGTAGGTACACACGGAACATTTTTAGGCCAGCTTCTTGTAGGCATCCTAGGAGACTGTGATCTTTGTCAGGACTCCATTGGTGTCTGGGAGCTCCCACAAGGGCCACTAACAGATAAGCCTTTTGCATTGCCAATAACCAGTCTCTCCCGTCTTCCAAATGTTTCGTTCACTAAAAAGGACCACAGTATAAGACAGTAAATTTCTGTTGTGAGGTAAAAACTTAAAAAATATATTTAATAGAAAGTGAAAAAGTAGGCAAGTTGTAAGCCTGACCAATTTTTTTTTTTTTTTTTTTTTTCCAAGACAGGGTTTCTCTGTAGCTTTGAAGCCTGTCCTGGAACTCACTCTTGTAGACCAGGTTGGTCTCAAACTCAGAGATCCATCTGCCTCTGCCTCCTGGGATTAAAGGCATGTGTCACCACCTTAATCATCGTTTTGTACTTTGCCCTAGAGCTTAAATCTGCCTTGGAACAGGGCTTTGGTACAGATTCCCCCCTCTGTATGGCCACACACACATAATATATATAATCTCTACATATTTCATGTCTATGAATTCAAATTAGCAACCTAGACAAATCTTGGGATCCTTATCGTCTAGGGAGAATTTAGTGGAGACATACTGTCTACAGGACACAGTAAGTAGTCAGGCAGTGGTGGCACACATCTATAATCCCAGCACTCAGGAGACATAGGCAGACTGTGAGTTGGAAGCCAGCCTGGTCTACAGAGTTTCAGGCAGCTACACAGAGAAACCCTGTCTCAGAAAGGGGCGGGGCACGACCGGGCAGTAAGTTAACAGTACTTATCTTGTAGAAAGTAGTTGAGAAATGAACACATTCATGCATTGTGGCATCTTGGAAAGGAAGGAAGGCTCTTCCTTGAGACTACTACATTTCTTTTTAGCTTGTTCATTTTAAGTGTGAACACAGACTGGCCATTTCTGCAGCAGGGACTACAGGATACATACTGGGCAGCCCTTTTCTGCTCATGACATTCCCACCTGTGCTTAGCCCTTCCTCTTTCCTTTCACAAAGAGCAGGAGCTTGGAGGTTCTCACCTGAAGATACAGTGCTTATGTCCCAAACGCGAAGCCCCTCCTTCTGACCTCCAAAGGCATAGACAAATGGCAAATCAGGACAACAAGAAGAACAAAAGAGAACTCCCTGGGGAGAGAGAACTAAAGTCAGTGACTTTCATCCTTTATGATAGTTGTAACCTCAGTCCCCACTAGATAAGCACCACCATAAAGCTGGGCATGAATCACCCGCCTAGGTTGCTGTGTACACCTAGAAACTATCCATCTTTTTAAACAACTGTTTTTTTTCTGAAATGATTCTTTGGCATATGTGCAGGTACTCTACCACTGAGCTGTGTCCTTAGTCTCTTATGTGTTGGGTGTGTGTGTGGTCAGAGGACAACTTGTGGGAGTTGGTTCTTTTTACAGTGCCATCTCTCCAGACCCCCTCAGATTAAGGAACTTTCAGCATTTTCATTCTTAATACTTGAGAAAAATAGAAAATCCTTTAATGCAATAGCATTTGTTATTCGGATAAGTACGAAATCACGGTCATTTATACATAGGCTTAGGATGGAATTAAGAACTTCGTGGCCCGGAGCCGGGCGATGGGGGGGACACGCCTTTTAATCCTAGCACTCGGGAGGCAGAGGCAGGCGGATCTCTGTGAATTTGAGACCAGCCTGGTCTACAGAGCTAGTTCCAGGACAGGCTCCAAAGCCACAGAGAAACTTCATGGCCTGAATGCACGTATTTAACAGCTGTGGTGCTCTTCTGTACTGCACATGTTGCTCATGTAACTCAGCGCTCACAGTAAGCACCCCATCTGTTCCGCTCTGTGTGCACCTCAATGTAGTTAAATAAAGAGCCACCAATAACTCAAGTGCTGAAGTTCCAAAACTTTAAAACAGTGACCACTTCCTTATGTCCTTCCCCCATTCTTGATCCTGTCAAGTGACGCTTAAGCTTGTGACCCTGAAAGGAGTTCAGATAGTAACTGAATTCTTTAAAATACCTAAGTTAGAAACTCTGACCAAACTTGACTAGCTCAATATTAACTTCAACATGTCCTTGACTGCAGTGAATCCCATGAAAAGACAAGCAAAGTGTCAGGAGATGCTCACCATTTTCATGTCTCTAGAATGAACGAGACTTGGCCTGTCTCCTAGGATGTCCCAGATCTTCACATATTTGTCTGCTGAAGCAGTCACAAGGCAGCCCTTAATCTGACTGCTCAGATCAAGACCTGGAAGATAAGATTAGTTCAGGAGCTACTGTCTGAAATTTAGACTTATTTTGTCATAACTTAATGCATCGGAAAGAAACATCACTCTTGCTCACCAGAGATTTCATCGTTGTGTGCATTAAGTGTAAAAATTGGCTTGTCTGAACGTGCATCCAGATTATACACAAAGCCGTCGTCTGTACTGGCCTGCAGAGTAAAGGATGGGCAGGACCATGTTATATGACAATAAAATTTGGCAGTGGAGAAGTGTGCAAATTACAGTAAATATCTATAGAATTTACTAAAAATTAAAAACAGACATGAGAACTTTGCATGAGCTATATTTGTGAAGGAGAAAGTGGGGTTAGAAACGGGAACACAAAAGTGGCATTCATTGTACAGGGCAGAAGGAATACCTGGGGTGGTGTGGGCTAGCACAGAGGCTGGCTGAGGGGCGAACAGAATGAGAGGTAGAGGAGGAAGATGGATGTGGGTAGCCAATAAGGAATTTAGAGGAATGGTGGGATCAGATCATGTCTCAACACTGCCACAGCAGAGGACTGACAGGAAAATAAGCTCTGAGGCTCAAGAACTGGGAAGCAAAGGAAGGTGTGAGAGAGCTAAACCTCTCTACCAGCAAAGGGAAACACCAGCACAAGAAAAGGTGGAAAAAGTGAAGTCTAAGATTGGACTTGGCTTCAATTCCCAGCACCACATGGTAGCTCAGCCATCTGTAACTGTAGCTCTAGGGGATTTGATGCCATCTTCTGGCCTCCACATGGTATACACAGGCAAAACACTCATTAAAATGAAATAACATGACAAACCAGAAAAAAATCCTTCACAATCCTCTATGCAAAAGCTGGACTCGGGTGAACGTAAATAGGATGCATTAATCTCACGCGCCCCATGGTGAAATGACTAGGCATCTCTACACTTGGTGTAGAGCAGGAACTGGAGTTGCATTTCATTTGTATTTTAACAGTCCCACTGGTCAGCCTTATAGACCAGGCAATGGTAACTCTGACCTGTAATTCCAGCATTTTGGTGGAGTTAGAAGGATGTTACTACAGGCTAAGGTGTAGCAGCCAGTAATCTCGGCACTCTGGAGACAGAGCCAGAATTGATGGGAACTGCGGGTCACCTTGGGCTACATATTCTTTGGGGGGAGGCTATAATCTTTTTATTCATTCGTTTCATTTGTTCATTGTTTTTCGAGACAGGGTTTCTCTGTGTAACAGTCCTAGCTGTCTTGGAACTCACTCTGTAGATCAGGCTTGGCCTCAAACTCAGAGATCTGCCTACCTCTGCCTCCCAAGTGCTGGAATTAAAGGTGTGAGCCACTACTGCCAGTGGGCTGCTTTACTCTCTGGTCTTCAGGCAAAGGCAAGCTTTATTTATAAAAACAAATGAAATGCCACTCCAGCTGGCAGACTCAGTTCTGAACTATTTTAGTACTCTAGGAGGCCTCGTAACTTTACACTCTATCCTCCCTTAGTGGCATCGTGTTGAATAATATATTCTGCTACTGTTAAAACTTCTCTTGAGAAAAACTACACTCAAATGTTTAGAATTCATAAAATGATCTTTTGTTGAAAACACATGACCTTCTCAGAAACACTGTTTGAAAGCTTAATTTCTTACAAAGTTGTCCTAAAACTAAAAAGTGTTCTTTTCTTGCTCAACTTCCTAATTAGCTAGACTGGAACATTTTACAGTTTGTACATAAAGAAGCTGTGATACATTGCTGAGGCAGAAGAATTACTTTGAGGCCAGCCTAGGATACACTTACACTGTGTCCCAGAGTAGAAGTGAAGGGGGGAGAAAGCCAGTATAGGCTAAACACACTTGGAAATGGCAAGCCTATCTACCGACCAAATTTTCAGTTTTTTTGATTGGGGTGGTTATAAATTAGGAACGTAGTTTTATGTTATACAGCTAAGAATACTTAAAAGCATTTAAATTAAGTTTCATTATTTTCCCATAAACATGAATGCATACTACTGTTGTGTAAATATACTACAAGGCACAGCTTGTTTAAAATGCCTGTGTGTAAGTTATATTTTCTTAGAAACATGGGCATTTAACATTACTGCGACTTCTGCTTTCGCATGTTTTCATGATGGCTATTTTATATCAGGCTTCCTATTACCAAAGAGAAAGCTAGTGAATGAAATACACATGAACAAATAAAGTCTGCAAACTAAAAACAAATAAAACCAGTGGGGAACATTGAGGGCAAAGGATACATTAGGAAAAGTAAGGGGCATGGTGGGGAACAGAAAACTCAACCAAAATGAAGCCTAAATGAAAATGCCACAAAGCAGTAGGTGGTAGTGGCACACACCCTTAGTTCCAGCACTCAGGAAGCAGAGACAGGTGGATCTCTGAGCTTGAGGCCAGCCTGGTCTACAGAGCTAGTTCCAGGACAGGCACCAAAGCCACAGAGAAACCCTGTCTCGAAAAACCAAAAAAGAATAAATACAATGTAAAAAAACTCATAAGGGGCATATTAAAAAACTAAAAGGAAATGCCACAAAGGAACCTGTTAATTTGTATGCTAATCAAAAGATAAAACCCTCCTGTTTTGAGCAGCTTATTTCTCAGAACACACTCCTATGGATTGCTACACTAGGACTTTATTTTCCTTTGGTTGACGTTAGTGGAATCTTTGGAAAGTCTTTGCTATTGATCATCTCTAGAGTTCCATTTACGCATAAGGATTTGAGTAAGAGTATCTTTTGGACTGATTTAACTATTGAAAAAACACCAAAACAGATAGGAGCAGGAGGACTTGCAAGTTTAAGGCCAGCTTGGGCTACACAGATCCTACCTCAAAATCTTGAAACAGTATTATGATGGTTAATATCTCAAAAGAACTAGTATGTAGTAAAATGGCTTAAAATATAAAAATATATGAAGCTAAGTCATTCACAAGCTACCAATTTTTTTTTTGTAGTTAAGCCACCATTATATTGTTAAGAAACAGTGTTTTCAATTCTAAGACCCAGAAGCTTCATACTTCTAAACAGAGAAAATGCTTTTCTGAGAATATCTCATAGGAATAGAAAAAGCAATGTGCATATTCTTACCAAAAAATGACATGGTGAGAAGTGGTTCCAGGTCACTCTCTCGATCTGCCCACTGAACCGCCACAGACGATGGTTCTGGTTTGGATTTCGGCAGTCATACAGAGCCACTGACCTGCACACATTGCAGGCCATGACAGGGTCAATTTTAGTGAAATGGTAACAAAGCAACATTGTGAATTCACAATTCAAATATTTAAAGCCCGTTTGAAGGTTCTAAACGTAAAAAATTTCTATTGTACTTATGTTGTGTGTGCAGGTGCCCATGTAGTTCAGAAGACATTCAATCCCTTGGAGCTGGAATTACAGGTGGCTCTAAGCCATCAGATAGAGGTGCCAAGAATAAACTTAGGTTCTCTGTAAGAGGAACAAGTTCTCCTAATGACTAGACCATCTCTCTAGCCCACCAGACTCTTCATATGAATGTTTTGCATAAATGTGTGTGCAGTGCCCGTGGAGGCCAGAGGGGCATCAGATTCCCTGGAACTGGAGTTAGGATGGCTGTGAGCTACCACGTGGGTGCTGGGAACTTAAAGAGGATCCTTTGAAATAACAAAATGGATCTAACCATAAGCACTTCCCTAGTCAGGTTATTGTTCTTGGGGAACTCAGGGATATGGTCTTATGTTGTGGCATTTCATTTGTATTTTAATAAATAAAGCTTGCCTGAAGATCAGAATAAAAGAGCCCCACTGGTCAGCCTTACAGACCAGGCAATGGTGACACACACCTTTAATCCCAGTAGCCACACTAGCTGCCACAGAAACCGGGCGGTGCACACCTTTAATGCCAGCACTAGAGAGGACTATAAAACCAGAAGAGATAGCTCTCAGACACAGTCTTATTCTGAGGTTCCTGGAGGCAGGATTGCCATTTCGGACGGAGGTAAAGGTAAGTGTCAGTGGCTGGCTGTTTTACTTTTCTGGTCTTCAGGGTTGAACCCCAATTTCTGTCTGAGTTTTTATTAATTGAGCTTTGGTCTTATTTTTCACAAATCACACTGCAGTAGGATCACTGTATCTATTGTTTTCTAGGAGTACTTAGACCCGAAAGAAATAATTTTATCTACAGAGTTGTTTTTCTTTAGGTTTTTCGAGACAGGGTTTCTCTGTAGCTTTGAAGCCTATCCTGGAACTAGCTCTTGTAGACCAGCCTGGCCTTGAACTCAGAGATCCGCCCACTTCTTCCTCCTGAGTGCTGGGATTTAAGGCGTGCGCCACCAACGCCTGGCCAGAGTTATTTTTTCTGAAGGAGCTTTACAACCTTTGCCTGACTTTGTCACAGGATGATCCCGGCACACCTGAGGCGTCTTGAATCACTGCCTACTGCCAACAGTACATAAGGATTAAATTTCCAGGTATCCTTCAGAAAACATAAATTAGATCAGGGGCTTTGGCATGCAAACTTGTTTTACCCCCCCCCTCCTCAAAAAACTTTTGTGTAATAATAAGTAAGCCTTTGCATGGCTGTTTGAGGTTCAGTCCACAGAAACTGTTTCTGTTGACAGAGAGCCTAAAATTACATTCTGGTGTGACCGTCTTTGACCTGTGCAACACAGAATAGCCTGGCATTCTATCTTCAAAAAACTGAAAACAAACTCTTGTAAAGAAACCGGAGCAAAGACTGCTGACTGGTTTGAGTCTACTAGCCATCTTCCCCTCAGACACAATCTGTGAAAAGGAGAACACGTGACCAGGGCTCCTGCAGTAGCCTGTTAGCTCCAATTAGATTGATTTCTCCTGAACCCATGGCTTCTGCCAAGTGATATATATGAATGCTCCCCATGGAAGAAGAGCACATCTCCCAGTCATGTAACACGGCAGGAAAAGGACACTTATTCCAAACCAAACCTCCAAAAGCCTTGGTTTCTCTGCCTTTGGAGAATCAAGTGTCTCTGTTTAGCCTAACCAAGCCATTGTGAGCAGTTACCAGCTGAATCGAGTCTACATGGGCAGAATCTGAAATGGCATTAGGAAATGTTTGCCTTAAATCATCAAGTATGGGATTGAGTACATCACAAAAATGGCTAACTCCTATGTCCTTTAAAAACCAGAGAAGTTGCTAGTAGAGTACTATGACAAAACCACATTTCTTTTCAGAGGGAATGAAGGATCAAGGGCTGAAAACTAGCAGTAATAATTTAAACATGTAGCTACCTTAGTAGGACAGCTTGACTAAGATCAGATGTCTCCTGTCTTGTCTTGGTGTTGGTGCAGACAGGTCTCATGCAACGTGGGCAACAGCCCTTTTGAGCCACCCCACCCCAGACCAAGTTCTTTAGTTCAAGCATAGTGCAAAGTGCTTTCTTACTTATCATATGACCCAGAAATCAGAGTTTGTGCTTCAAATGGATGAAACTGCAGAGTCTGGACCTAAAGGGAAGAAGAATAAAAGAAGAGATCTATCTTCGCCCACTCTGAGTAATAACAGTGCTACTGTGTGGTGAGACAGACTATGTATTCCCCTCTTTGAAATTCCAATACTGCAATCTGCTGCAGGGTGTTTTTTTTTTTTTTTTGGGGGGGGGGGGGTCTCACTATGTAGGCCTGGCTGGTCTGAACTTGCTACACCAGACTGGCCTAAAGGCCCTGAACTCAAGAGTTTCACCTGCCTCTCGACTGCTCATATTAAAAGTATGAGCCCCCATGCTTGGTCAAGAAACCAGTTACTAGCCGGGCGGTGGTGGCGCACGCCTTTAATCCTAGCATTCGGGAGGCAGAGGCAGGCGGATCTCTGTGAGTTCGAGACCAGCCTGGTCTACAAGAGCTAGTTCCAGGACAGGCTCCAAAACCACAGAGAAACCCTGTCTCAAAAAACCAAAAAAAAAAAAAAAAAAAAGAAACCAGTTACTAAATACTCAAAAAAGGAGAGCCATATTCGCAAATAATGGCTCGCACTTACAGGAATACCACAGCGCTCCTCAACCCTAGGATACAATACTTGCATCCCTCAGGATAAAGGAGAAAAAGTAGAAGGGATTGGGCAAGTGCACAAGCTTCAAAGTCCAACTGTTTTTCAGGTCATCAGTACCCTCAGCAGAGTTACAAATCTGCTACAACCTCTTTACTACTGTGTGACAATCATACCCCTTTACCCCCAGGATCCTCCATGAGCATATCACAGGGCATTAATGTTCCTGGTTTCTGTAACATTAAAGGATTCTATCTCTTACATAGGGTTCTGTGAACCTCAGTGGTTTAACTATTGAAAGCACTTTGTAAATCATAAATCCATATACAAATGTCCAGATTACGTTAGCCAATAATCTGCCAGATTGTTTAGAAGCCCTTTATCCACTAAGTCACCATACCTTGTCTGTGTGTGCAGTAAGCCTGGCTGCTGGCTTCCCCACAGACATATCCCAGAGAATTACAGTGCTATCTGCTGATGCACTTGCCAGCACATTTCTGGAATGGGAAGAAACAAATTAGAGAAATTGTTCTTAAAAACAAAGCAGTAAATACAAGGAGTTCACTTATAATCACAGCAGTGATTATACACAGTAGTAAAATATTAGGAATTTAAAAAACAAAACTTAAGGCTTACATCCTGAAAACTACCAAAGACTATCAAACATTTGTACTGGAAGACGTAATATTGTTCGGATGGAAATGGCACCTACAGGCTGATTACAGATTTGGCCACACACAATGACAGAGTCAACCCACTCTGCTCAAAAGCTGACTTCACTTCAGTAGAAAGCAGTAAACCGACTCTGAAGCTTCTGTGTCTGTACAAGGGACCCATAAAGAAACATGGGAAGTGCACAGTTCTCAATTATAAAATTAATGAAAAAGTTAACCAGAACTAACTTTTAGAAAATACATTTTGTTGTGAACTACTGGATGTGGGTGCTGAGAATCAAATTCAGATCCTCTGTAAGCAGTGAGTGCTCTTAACCACTGAGCCACTTCTCAGGCTGGCAGGTGTCATGTCTGTCACCACCATCTCCCCTCAAGGGTTTTTCTATGTAGCCCTGGCAACCTCCCAAGTGCTAGGATTAAAGGCGTCCATTGCTTTTTTGTTTTTGTTTTTTTTGGTTTTTCGAGTCAGGGTTTCTCTGTGGCTTTGGAGCCTGTCCTGGAACTAGCTCTGTAGACCAGGCTGGTCTCGAACTCACAGAGATCCGCCTGCCTCTGCCTCCCGAGTGCTGGGATTAAAGGCGTGCGCCACCATCGCCCGGCCATCCATTGCTTTTTTAAGATGTGCTCTCACTATGTTACCCAGGTTGTCTCAAATTCTGTGTTCATGCAGTATTACTGTCTCAGGTTCCCAGTTAGCTAGAACTAGATGCCTGCTGCCCACTTAGCTGTGGCTGTGTTTTTAATCTGCATTTCTCAGTGATTGGTATTTTTCATTTATAAAAGTTCAAGGAAAATTAAACATTCAAGTTGGATGAATGATGACCATATTTTCAATTAATGATTCAAGGACAATGGAATATCCTTGTGAAAAAGTTCTAACCCCAATCTCACTCAGAAACCACACACATCAAAACAGACAGGAGACTAAAATATGGGAGCTAAGGGTAAAAAAGCTCATAACAACATGCTAATATAAATTTTGATGATGGGTTAGGAAACAGTTTCTGGGATGCAACAGCAAACACAATAAAAATAAACTGGACACCAGCAAATACATAGTGCAAATACATTTCTAATTAGGTTGTAGAGTCTGAGAGAACTTGGGCAACACAGCAAGACTACACCTTAAAAAACCATGCCAGGTGTAGTGGTACATGCCTTTAATTCTGAAACTTGGAAGGCAGAGGCAGGTGGATCTCTGGATTTGAGAGCAGCCTGTTCTACATAGTTCCAGGACAGCCAGAGCTATATAGTGAGACCCTGTTTTGAAAAAAACCAAGAAACAGAACAAAACAAAAAACATTCTGAGGGGTGAGGGATACAGGATTTTGTTATTATAAGGTACAGTTTGTCTGGAAGACAGAGAAGATCGGAAGATGGGTGGGGTGGCAGCTGCACAGCTGTGAATGCACTGAATCACTCAACTTCAAAAGGGCTCAAATGGTGATGTTATGCTGCAGATGGGTGATGTGTAAAAATGAAATACTGTTTGGGCATCACTAGTACTGCAGTACACATTTCCTAGTGATGGGGCCCAGGTTTTGTTTTCTTTTTTTTCGAGACAGGATTTCTCTGTGTAGTCCTGGCTGTTCTGGAACTCACTTTGTAGACCAGGTTGGCCTTGAACTCACAGATCTTCCAGCCCCCGACTCTGGAGTGCTGGGATTAAAGGCCGTCCCAGTGCCATCACCGCCTGGCTGGTCCCTAGATTTGTAAAGGGCACCTATGGCAAAGTCTGCTAGGGAACGTAGGGCTGCAACTCAACAGCATAGCTGCTGCCCTGGAGTGGTACATTCAGCAGGAAAGGGGAACCATGGGCTCAAAGGCCCTAGGCACAGGAGGTGGGCAGTGTAGCCGAGAACTAGAACAATCTGCATCATATGAACGCCATCTTCTTACCTGACTGACTTATTCCAGGAGAGGTCAAGGACAGCATCAGTGTGCCCTTCTGCTGAGGAACTCTGTAATAATTTAATTATTTTTTTGTATTAAATGTCACCCACCACAAACTGACTTTCTGTTAACTTTATCATGGTAAATATTCTTTTCAGAAAGAAATAATAATAGCAATTTATTAACTATATCAACACTGCCTTTCACTTTCCAAACCTATTTTAAAAACTACAAGAATAATATAGATTTTTTTCGAACACATCACAAAAACACTTCAGAACAAGAGTCTGTGCATCACCCAACTCATCTGTTCTATATTACATGCCAACAAGTTTCATACAACAGAAAATACATGGGCTTTCTGAAATTAAAAAGTACGTTAACTTGTAACTTTCTGTCTTGTTCTACCAAGACTATCTGATTGCAAAAACATATGTTCTCATACCCTCCTCTCTAGTAACTTAACCCAACTTGTCTTTTAATATCTATTTTTTACCTTCTTCCCTTTCTTCTTCTTCTTTTTTGAAGTCTTACTTCCCAAGGTGAAGACCGGCTCTAGAGAGTCCACTATATCCAGGTCCCACACCTCGATGACAGGGGTCATGTTTCCCACAGCAATGTAATTTCCTATGGGAAGAAACAACGCACTTTCGACTATAAACCAGCACCACACCTGCCACTCCGGCACGTCACCCTGGGAGCGGCTTTAGCAGCGACTCTCAAACCCACTGCGTCATCTTGGAATCCTGCAGTTGTAGCAGCTCCCACTCCCTACCATCACTGAGCTGCTTTTGAGAGCTGTATTCTAGCAATAAAGGCTCAATCCTTTGGCCTCAGTTATGAAATTTATTGTATTTAAGCAACAACTCTTGCCCTATTCTCCATGGATGGGAGAACAAGGTCACTTGTTGCTCTTGCAGTATTATACGTTTACTGTTACACCAACAGGGCAACTAAGCGTGTGAGGTATGGTTGGAAAGGCCACCATGAGAAGCCAGTTACCTGGGACAAGTGTCTCTGGTTTACGTGCTTTCCTTTTTTCTTTTTTTTCCTTTGTGAGACCAGGTCTCACTTATAATCTAGGATGGCTCCAGCTCCCACTACCATTCTGTACCAGGCTCATTTGAGTGTTTCCCGAGACCAGTTACATCCCTAAATTCCAGCTGGTAACAAGATACCACTTCACACTGGGCTTTCATGAGATCCAGTAATTCCATAATCAAAAATCTTTCAGATAGCATTGTTCAGCCCACAATGTAGCAGCTTATCCAAACCATGGAGGCACAAATACCCTACATGATTAAGTGACATTACACTAGTATCACTTCATAAACTATTGTCAACAACTCTGACCCACGCAGAACAAACAATTTTTCCAATTACCAGTTGAAGCATCTGGGCTAGGATCAAAGTTCAGCCATTCTACGCTCAGAGGGTATGCTGACAGGAGTATGTCGTGGTGCACATAGAAAGACTCCTCTTCCTGATTGTAAACTGAAAGGATAGGAAGAGAGACTTAATAAACTAGAGACTTCAGAAGTCACACCCACCCCACAAGAACACTCTCCTATTGAAACGAGACAGGTCATGGTCACTACTGCAACAGAAAGTCTATCTTATCTGTTCATTGTAATACATTCTCACCTGCTTCATTGCCAGCCAGATAAATGGGTCTGTTGTCTACTTCATTACAACAGACACTCTACAGGGAGGATTGACATTACCTGCTAAAGGTCTAGCTGATTTTACAGCCAAAAAAAAAAAAAAAAAAACAACAACAAACAAAAATAACCTTGGAGAAAAATAATTGTATTTAGAAATTTAAATGCCTACCAAAAATTATTTCAATATTTCAAGAGTTTATGAAAACTGTCTAGACCAAAACCCTTTCAAATACAGCGACTCACAGAAGTAGCTCTTTAACTACCACATACATCACGAAGACACATGCGACGGCGCAACGACAGGAGTACAGTGGGGAAGTCCTACTTGCCCTTGTCAGGCTCTTTATTGAGGAAGAAGTGAGAAAATAATAATATTTATTTAAATTTTCAGATCTCTGAATATGGGACAGATTCTGGAACTGGGAAATGTCATGTCAAGTTCTATCACATTAAATCCTGCTGAGAAGGCACGGTCCTGAAAAAAACGTTAGCTGTCACCAATGTGCTTGGTGTACATCGTAAATTAAACCAGCATCTCAGAGGTGCACACATAAAAACCAATCTGCCAATCTCAAAAAGACTAATAAAATTTAAATTTTTTTTAAAAATGACAGTTTTTGTTTTGAGACAGAATCTTGGTAATTGGCCAGGCTGGCTTCTAAGTTGCAATGGCTTCTCTTGTCTCAGCCTCCCAAATGCTGCACCACCACTCCCAACTATAGAATAATTGGTCTTAAAAAGAAAATTAACCTACATTGTTATCAGTTAACACATCTAAAACATCAGCATTTTAAAACATCAGAATTAGAACAACATATTATATATGCTGCTAAAAGCCTTATTTTTGAAAAATTTCTAATATTGATAGAAAACAATCATCTGTGGGGTAAAATGGACCTAATTATAGGCTTCCTATAGACCAGTGGTTCTCAACCTGTGGGTTGCAACCCACGTTGGGCGCCACTGTTGTAATGGGAGCGGCAGGGCTGTGTCCCCGGCACCTGGCCACTCACATGGCTAGCTTATGTCCCAAAATAATTACACTAAAAATGTATTCTTTTAAACACTGTCTGGCCCATTAGTTTTAGCCTCTTATTGGCTAGCTCTTATATATTGATCTAACCCATTTCTTTTCTTTTTTTTTTTTTTTTTTTGGTTTTTCGAGACAGGGTTTCTCTGTAGCTTTGGAGCCTGGCCTGGAACTAGCTCTTGTAGACCAGACTGGCCTCAAACTCACAGAGATCCACTTGCCTCTGCCTCCTTTAGCAAGTCCTACCGGCATGTGCCATCACAATCACAACCAGCGAGAGAACGGCGCTATTCTGTATAGCACCACGAGCTGGCTTACCAGAAAAGATCTTAACCTGCATCTGTCTGGAGTGAGAGAATCATGGCGACTGCCTGACTCGGCTTCGAGCATTCTGTTCTGTCTACTCCGCCTACCTAATTTTCTGTCCTATCAAAGGGCCAAGACAGTCTCTTCAACCAATAAAATTAACACAAAACAAAAGACTCTCCCATCACAACCCTTTCATAGGGGTCACTGAGACTATTGGAAAACAAAGATATTTACATTATGATTCACAACAGGAGCAAAACTACAGTTATGAAGTAGCAACAAAATACTTAGGTCCTTAGGAGCTACAGAAATCCAAGCTAAGGGGGCTGGCAAGATTGGTTACTAGGTATTTGCCTCCAAGTTTAAATTTAATCACCAGTACTCACATGGTGGAAGAAAAAAACTGATTGCTGCAAGTTGTCCTCTGATACAACACAAACACACACACAAACACACACACAGGGGTGGGGAGGGGAGAAGTTGGGGGCAGCAACAGGGTTCAGCAAGTAAAAGTTCTTTGCTGTCTGCCATGAAAGCCTGAGTTCCACAAAGTAAGGAGGGGGTGAAACAAGTGGCAGAAGTAGTAGGGCTGGGAATCTCGGCGTCCAGTGTAGCATGCTTGCTTAGCATGCTAATCCAAGACCCCCAGGCTTGACACGAAGCCCTGGGGAAAACAAAACAAAAAAACCCAAAACTAAATGTAACTAGGCTGGAGAGTTGGCTCAGCGGTTGGGAGCACTGACTGCTCTTCCAGAGGTCCTGAGTTCAATTCCCAGCAACCACATGGTGGCTCACAACCATCTGTAATGAAGTCTGATGTCCTCTTCTGGCCTGCAGGCAAAACACTGTATACATAATAAATAAGCTTAAAAAGAAAGAAAGAAGTGTAACTAACGAAGTCACTAGGATAGGCCAATAAGCACCAAGCCTAAAGGTTTTGTTTTTTTAAACTGTGACTGTGTCTCAACCGAGCCAGCTCCACAGTTTCAGTTTCAGGGCGGACAGTAGAAGATGGATTGAAGGAAGCTCTGGAGGTAGGTGCTCAGATGAATGACAGAACAAAGAACAAAGGGAAACATAGGGCAAAGTATCCGACATACTCTGGAGATGTTTTTGGTATATAAAATATAAACTATATTTCACACTAAAAATACCCAAATCCAGCAAGTTATTTAGTGTTAACTTAAAAAAAAAATCTGCTATAGGGCTGGTGATGGAGCTGCGTGCCTATCTGCTATGAGGTCATGAGTCATTCCCAGCACTGAAAAAAAATCTGATTTAAAATTTTTTAAGCAGATTCCTTTAAAGCTTTCATCTGGCTTAGGTGCAGGTGTTTCATGAACTGAAAAAAGTGACCAAGATGTTTTGGTCAAAAAAAAAAAGCATGGTGGTTGGGGAAGAGATGACTCAGTGGTGAAGGCAGCATTTGTTGAGGGCCCAGGTTCAGTTCCCAACACCCATGTGGTGACTACAAACCATTTGTAAAGACTCTAGTTCCAGGATATTGGATGCCCTATTCTGGCTTCTATGGGCACTGCACACATCTGGTACATACATGCATATGCATTCATATATGTAAAATTAATTTGAGAAAAAAGGCAGCTCTGTGTTGAATTAGGAAGAAAACAATGTTCTATAAAGGGAACTATTACAAATAGCTTTAAGAAATGCAGGACAAGCCGGGCGGTGGTGGCGCACGCCTTCAATCCCAGCACTCGGGAGGCAGAGGCAGGCAGATCTCTGTGAGTTCGAGGCCAGCCTGGTCTACAAGAGCTAGTTCCAGGACAGGAACCAAAAGCTACGGAGAAAGCCTGTCTCGAAAATCAAAAAAAAAAAAAAAAAAAAAGAAATGCAGGACAAGGTCACTTAGTGCTCTTGCAGAGGACCTGGGTCTAATTCCCAGCATCCACATAGCTGCTCACAACTGTCTGTAACTCCAGTTCCAGGGATCTAACACCCTCTTCTGGTTTCCTTGGGTACCAATCATGTAGGACCTGGCCTCTAAAGCTGCACAAATGGCCACAAGGAAAGCTTTTTAGCAGGGCAGCTCCTTCACTCACCATGCACCTCCAGATTGCACTGCTCCTGTTCAGCACGGCCACAGATGATGAAGTTGTCAGTGGGCTTAATCAAGAAGTCTTCATGCTCGTATTGTTCCTAAGTGGGCAGGAAACAGTCACTGGCTAGAGGCAGAAATTCAATAAGGTTTCTTAACACCTAGGACCAATCTGAAAACTAATGCGGCTAAACACTTACTGTATCTTTTAGGGTAACATATGGATCTTGATCATTACTGCCATAGACCGTAAGACCCAGCAGAGATTCACCAAGAGTCTCAGCATCTGTAATAAGAATTCACTCATCAAAAAGGAAAAATTAAAATTATTCCGACAAAACCTTTTTCTCAAGACAGCTAGTTCTGGGCTTGGGTCTATTTTATCATTAACGGTATCATATTTGGGAAAAGAAGCTGTACAGCTGGGCGGTGGTGGCGCACGCCTTTAATCCCAGCACTTGGGAGGCAGAGGCAGGCGGATCTCTGTGAGTTCGAGACCAGCCTGGTCTACAAGAGCTAGTTCCAGGACAGGCTCCAAAACCACAGAGAAACCCTGTCTTGAAAAACCAAAAAAAAAAAAAAAAAAAAAAAAAAAAAAAAAAAAAAGAAGCTGTACAAATTTCAAAGTCATTTTCTGTGTGACAGCTGGAATGCATTCCTTCCTAACTTTTAGAAGTCACAATCTTCCAATGAAATAATTAACTCAAAATTTAATCCTTTTAGAAAATATTACAACTCTGTTCCGATTCTCAAGCTTGTTCATACAATTAAAATTCAAGGTGCTAGAAGCAACTTTTAGAACTGGAAAGAAAGTGTCCTGGGAATGCTGAAATCAGCCAACCAGATAAGGGTTGTCATGGAAAAACTAAGAGAGCAGGTTTCACAGTTGGCCAGGATGCTCTACAGGCAGTGCTCTCAACTTAAACACTTCCTTCACACATCTGCAAAGGAACCTTTATTCCACTTTTGCAAGGGCAGCAGTGAGCAGACCTAGAGTAACTGCCATGGTCTGGATGTGATATTTCCTTCTCTGAAGGCTCTTCTGTTAATGAAGGGGGATGCCAGCTGACAAGCTTCTAGGGAGTTATAATCCTCAGAATTCTGACCTAATCAATGGACTAATCCCTGTTGGACTTAAAATAGGATGGCATCATTTCCAGGTGGTAAGGCCAGCATGGAACGCAAATCAAATCCAAGCTCCTATGAAAAGAAACAACCCCTGACATCGCAGCTTCATAGAGCACAACACTCTGTCCACAGTACTGCATTCCCTTCATCTCTTGGTGGGGGATTACGACAGCCCCAGCAACCACAGACGTAAAAGTTTAAAGTAAAGGGCACATTAAATATAAAAAAGTGCCATCTTTGGTGCTTGTGTTTTCTCCATTCATAATGAATAGCACGTGTCTACAGATCATCACCCACTCACTAGCAATCCTGAGAACAGACGGGGGCGGCGATTTCAATGGGCCACAGACAACTTTCATACTGAACTGATGAGTCTGAGCTGAGCTGTCAGGTCATTTGTTCCCCCAAAGTTGAGAGTTGCTGATTTTGAGAAACTTCTGACAGGCTCCAGAGATGCAGAGTAGTTGGGATTTACACATTACAGAGCTTATTAACCGTCTCAGGGCGAGGGTGAGCAAGGTGCATCTATCTCTCGCCCTTGAGATTTCAGGTTAATGTTACCCGGGATCATTCCAGAAGGCCACAATGCACACTCACACAGCTCCTGCCAGTTCTTTATACTGCCTTTGCTAGACAAGCATCTCGGCCAGTGTCCTCAGCTCGCGTCTTTCCCCCAGGCTCCCCTCTCCTCATTATCTCAACTGGCAGTGCTGGAGATGCAGAGAACTCAGTTACAGGGTCACCCCTGACACATGCAGGAAAACAGACGGCCTCTTCAGAGCTCAGATTCACTCTTAGGTCACAGAGCTCCCTTCTAAACTAGTTCAGGAAACAAGTCTAATCTGGAGGCAAAGTATCTGACCTGACCCCAGGAACATAAAGCAGACTGAAGCTCTGGGATAGCAGCGGGTCTAGACCACTGTGAGCAGACACAGTAGAGGTGAGGGACTTCTCACCTGGGTCGTCTTCCTCATCATAATTATCCAAGTCGTACTCGGCCAGTTCATCATCATCTAGGGTACGGTCATCCTGTGGGTCCCCGTCCTCCAGGGACTCCATAGGCCGTGCCTGGGTACGAGCACTCCGAATGCCATCTTCTGAAGGACTACCTGCCTCCTCTTCCTCACTGCCACCTTCTTCTCTGAGTGAAAACAAACAGGGAAGTCACCCAGGTGGCACCTCCCAACAGCAAGCAGGTGACACACCAGATGCAGCAACACTTGAAACTTACTGTAATTTTTCTTTTGCTTCAGCAATGAGACGCTTTACTTCCTCTTTACTTAGCTCTACCTACAAGGGAGCAAACGCTTCATTAGAGAATATTTGTGGAAATCTACTGTGGAATGTTTTACTCTTTTGGCTTTTGGGGGGCCCGCCACTCAGCTCCCAAATAAATCACACACAGAGGCTTACTCTTACGTTATGAATGCCTGGCCTTAGCTTGGCTTGTTTTCTTAAATTAACCTGTTTACCTTTTTGCCTCTGGGCTTTTTATCTTTCTGTTTCTGTACACTTTCGTGACTGGATGGGTGGCTGGCCCCTAACGTCCCCCTCTCCTTGCTTGTTTTCTTCTTCTCAGAGTTCTCCTTCTATTTATACTCTCTGCCTGCTAGGCCCACCTATCCTTGCTCCTGCCTCTTTATTGACCATACGTCTCTTTATTAAGACCATCAGGTGTTTTAGACAGGCACAGTAACACAGCTTTAGAGTTAAACAAATGCAGGGTAACAAAAGTCACACACCTGAAAATAATATTCCCCAACAGAAATTAGGAGCCTTTGAACTAGGTCTTCAGGCAAATGTAAACTAACTTCAAGAGCCACCAAGACAATCTTCCACATTGGTCATGGCTCGAAATTTAAGTAGCTGGAGCTTGTGGTATAGGTCCTTATGATTAAGACTTCCTCCCTCAATACTGTTCAGAAGTCATGTTCACCCTGCTCTGCCTTCCTCGGTATTCAAATAGGTTAACTATTGCAAAATGGATCTGTGGTAGCCTATTTTTCTTCTCAACCTCCAGGGGCACCTCTCGCGCGCGCATTTATTCACGTAACATTGGTCCCCTGCTTTTTTCCCTACCACCACTGCCAAATGCAAATTGATTCTTCCTGGGAACCAATTACACCCTTCAACTTCCCCCATCTCTAATCTTGAACTCCAGCTTAATTTTCCCAACTTCCAGTAAGATTTCCTGTTTGGGCATCTTTTGTTCTAACAGTTTAAAACTGAGGCCTTCAAAACCGCCATTCCCTCACCTAAACAACGATTCACTACCTTTAAAACACCTAACACGCTCTTTCTCTTCCGGTCGCAGGCGCTTCGGGAGCCGCCGATTACAGTCCAGCCATGGCCAAGTCCAAGAACCACACCACACACAATCAGTCCCAGAAATGGCACAGAAATGGCATCAAGAAACCCCGGTCACAAAGATACGAATCTCTCAAGGGGGTTGACCCCAAGTTCCTGAGGAACATGCGCTTTGCCAAGAAGCACAACAAGAAAGGCCTGAAGAAGATGCAGGCAAATAATGCAAAGGCCATGAGCGCACGTGCGGAGGCCATCAAGGCCCTGGTGAAGCCCCAGGTGGTGAAGCCCAAGGTGCCAAAGGGCCCCAGCCGCAAACTCACCCGCCTGGCTTTAATTGCTCACCCCAAGCTTGGGAAGCTACATGGCCAGGGGTCATAGGCTCCAAAAAACAAAGCCCAAGGTTCAAGCCAAGGCAGAGGCCTCAGCTGCAGCTCAGGCTCCCAAAGGTGCCCAGGCCCCTGTGAAGGCCCCATAAAAAAGGTCTCAGTCTGCCAATGTGAAGACAGATGGACTGGTGTGAACACCTACACAGTATTTGCAGATGTTCAGGACCTTATGCTGTTTTTACAAATAAACTTGAGGCAAGTTGTTAAAAAAAATAAAAAAAAATAAAACACCTAACACTACTAAATTAAGCTTACAAAAGCCAACGATGGTTTGGTATTGTTACTTAAGTGTGACGCTGGCCATAATGGCAGTGCTCCACGACTGACGGTGAATCAATTGCTGAGTTTCTACTCTAAAGAGCCGCCAGTTCTTCGGTGGCTCATACCGGTTAACTCTTAGTACTTAGAAAACTGAAGCGGGAGGACTGCCATGCCTTAAGTCTGAGGCCACAGTGTGCTACAAAAGCAAAAATCTTGTAATACAAGGATGCCCCCAAGGACATCCTATTTTCGATGAGACAGATTCAGAAATTAAAAGCTAGGAAACACTGGGGAGGCAGGGAGCTCAGACATTCAAGTTTTTGTTAAGCAAACGTTAGGCTTAACAAAATTCCATCCCAGAACTCGCTTGAAAACGAGGCGCAGTGAAAGCACACCTGTAATCTCCGCAGTGGAGATTACAGGCGCAGGTGAATTTCTGGTGCCTGTTGGCCAGCCAGTCTATCTCAATTGGCTAGCTCTGGGTTCAGACAGCACACAAATACAAACATAAGAACGTGGACATACACACAAAAAGGTATTTGTATTCTTTGGGGATGGAGAATGAGAACTAGGGATTTTTAGGACTCCCCATCAAATACTTCAAAAGATGTATGTCCTTTTAACAATGAAAGCCATTTCCTCTTGGACAAATCGAATGAGGTGACCGTTGTACCTATGCTATAAATATACATTGACACCGCTGTAGGCAAAACACCAAAAAAAAAAAAAAGTGACTAAACACCGTTCTCTGGTGGAATTTACACCTGTAGGGAATACTTCCATCCCTCAACCGCTGTAAAGTCAAGAGAAAAAAAGGCCTCTGCCCTATTTCGCTCAAACATATCCCGGGACCCCGAACACCGACTGAGCAACCGCATTCTTTGCCACAGTCTCCAGCTTTTGCTCGATTTCTTTCCTTGTCCTCCCTGCCCCAAAACGTTCTACCTGAATCACCAGGAATTCCTAACCAGCAAGCACCCCGCCCCCTTCCGGGGCATAAACTCCACGTGCTCGCAAATTCGGGGGTGGGTCCGGGCTTCCGGCTCCGGGCCGAGAAGGGGTGAGGTCCCTGCTTTTCACGGGACACCGAACCACACCCCAAGCGACTACAAGTCCGGCCGATCCAGACAGGGCACCGCTGCGCGGCTCAGGGCCGGCGCGTGCGTCCCCACGCGAGGACGACCCCGTGAGGGTCCCCGGGCGCCTCACCTTGTCCGGCGTCTCTTTGGCCACGCCGCGGCGGACCCAGGCCAAGCAGGTCACTTGGCGGCTGCGGTTCATGGTCGTCGGCGACAACGCGTCTCAGGCCAGCGGACCTTATTGCCGAGAGAGACGACGCCAAGCTCCGCGAAGGGGCGGACGGCGCGCAGGCACTGGCGCTCGCTTGACGTCATCCGCAGGCGCCGTGGGGAAAGGGGCGGGGGACTTGCAGGAAGTGGGCGTGGCCGTAAGCTGTTGGATGGGGACCGTGATATGGGTGGTCGTGCTCCTGCGAAAGTGTCCTGGAGCGGAGAAAGGAGATCTTCGGAACTCTAAGCTTCCGCCCTTACGTTTCTTTGCTTTTTAACACCTCTACAGTACGGGGTAGGTACGTACTGTAGTTGTTGATCTACCACAAACTACATCCTCTTCCTCGCCCCACTACCTGCGGTCTTTGGAGAGTTTCTCACTTTGTAGTCCCAGGCTGATCTGGAACTCTGGATCCTTCTGCCTTAGCCTCCTGAATGCTAGAGTAACAGGCATTCATTGAGTCAACTCGCCCAGCACTTTCATTACTGAATGTTACTTTCTCGTAGTAAAACATTTAGTACCTGAACCTCCTCGGTGGTGTGTGTCTTTAATTCCAGCACTGGAGAGGCTGAGGCAGGGTTGCTGCTGAATGAAAAACAGAAATAAAAGGAGGACTTGGCTGCTCCTAAAGGGGTTGAGGTTTTTATTATAAATATAAGGGAGAATACAGGTAGAGCCAGAGACCTCTGGGGGAGTCCAGAGTGAACGTGGCCGGGACAAGAGACTAGCCAAAAAGTAAAAGGCAAAGGAGCCACTGTAGCCAAAATGACTGGATTACATAGGGAAGAGCCACCAGGGAAAGAGCAGTCCAGCCCTTGGGCTGGAGAGTTCAGAGTAAGGGTTGAGGTAAAACAGCCAGGAAGACTCTGCCACAGGTGGGATTGAGGGAGAAGGGAGGCTAGACCCTGCTTTGATACGCTAGTAAGCACCTTAGCTGTTTGTCCTGGGTTTGAGCCCTAACAGTCCTCTGTTGGAGGCCAGCCGGGACTGTGAAGCAAGACTTGGCTAAAAATGACCAAGCCCTCTGTCTTATTCTTTTATTATTATTATTATTATTATTATTATTATTATTATTATTATTATTATTATTTTGGTTTTTCGAGACAGGGTTTCTCTGTAGCTTTGGTGCCCGTCCCGGAACTAGCTCTTGTAGACCAGGCTGGCCTCGAACTCCCAGAGATCCGCCTGCCTCTGCCTCCCGAGTGCTGGAATTAAAGGCGTGCGCTACCACCGCCCGGCCCTCTGTCTTATTCTTTATTGTTGTGATGAAACACCATGACCAAAAGAACCTAGGGAGGGGAAACTTTACTTTTCCATATCACTCCTATCACAGTGGGCGTCAAGGCAGAAACTCAAATAGGGCAGAAGCCATAGAGGAGTGCTACTTATTGGCTTGTACCACGTGGCTTGCTTAGTCTGCTTTCTTAGAAGAACCCAGGACCACCTGCCCAGGGTGGCACCACCCACAATTGTCTGGACCCTTCTACATCAGTCACTATAGGCTCTATAGGCTTGCCTACAGGCTGCTCTTTGGGTTGCCTCCTCTCAGATGACTCTGGCTTGTTTCAAGTTGACATAAAACTAGCCAGCACACCCTACTCTCTCCAAAACAGCACCCATAAGTTACCACAGTTGCTAATTGTAACAATTAGATTGAAGATACAATTTTAAGTGTCCCACATAAAATGGCAATTAAATTATGAAATTTTGCTTATGCTAGGCAAGTTCTCTACCATGGAACCAGACCCCCCCAATTCCATAATTTTTATTATTGCAAAATATACAAACATAAAATTTATCTCAATCCATTTTGAGTGTGTAATTTATGTTTATAATTACAAATACAGCTATAATGAACAGGTGAGAAACCCTTGCTGTATTTAGAATAACATACATGAATTGACTTCTTTCTTTTTACTGTGCTGGGTTGAACCCAGGGCCTTGAGCATGCTAGACAAGAACGCTATCAAGAACTACACTTTTCATTATGAACTGACTACTTTTTAGAGGCTACTTCTAAATATCTGGCTACGATTGTCTAGATGGGATCACCTGGCATATAGGTGGGCGTATGCTTGAGTAGTTGATGTTGGGGTTCCCTGTGGCAGTTGCCCTATGAGCTGCTGCTCCTGTCTAGTTTGTACCCAACATAGTGCCCAGTGCAAGGCAAGCACTTGATAAATATTTTAATTTTTGTCAAACGAACAAACAAATTAAAGAATAGAAGGTAAGCTAGCTAGACAGCATTTTTGGGCCGATACAAACTACCTTCCTTTTCTGGACTTATTTCAGCAGTATGCCATTTTAGCCCAAGTTGTGAATTTGCTTGAAAAATGAAAACCCAACTACAGCTGACATTATTGGGTTTTTTAATAACAAGAACTGACAAACTGAGCTTAAGCAGCTGTTTCTAAGTTTTGTTCTTAGGCAATGAGCTTATTTAACCCAGAAAACTCTCGTTGCCAGAGGCGTGTTGGTAGCACATTGACTATTCTTGGAGTTAAGGTCCCTGTGGATGAACCCAAGGCCCATGCCAGCTCCTGTTCACCTTCCGGATCAGTGCTCTGTGTAATTGGACTGATAAGCATTAATATCTGGCCTTGAATGCTATTGTGGTGGGTGAATGAAAATGGCCCCCATAGGTTTATAGGGAGTGGTACTGTTAAGAGGTGTGACCTTTTGGAGTAGGTGTGACCTTGCTGTAAGAAATGTGTTACTGGGGTGGGCTTTGAGATTTCAGATGCTCAAGCCAGGTCTAGTGTTGCTCTCACTTCCTGCTGCCTTTGGATGCAGATATAGATCTCTCAGCTATGTCTCCAGCACCATGTCTGCCTGTATGTGGCCATGCTTACCCCCATGATGAGAATGGACTAAAACTTTGAACTTCCTTTGTTTTTGATTTTGGAGACAGGGTTTTTCTGTGGCTTTGGAGCCTGTTCTGGAACTAGCTCTTGTAGACCAGGCTGGCCTTGAACTCACAGAGATCCACCTGCCTCTGCCTCCCAAGTGCTGGGATTAAAGGTGTGCAACACCACCACCGGGCTAAGTGCCTTCCTTTGTAAGAGTTGTTGTGGTCAATGTGTCTCTCCACAGCAGTAAAACCCTAACTAAGACATCTAGGAAGGGAGACTATGATACCCTTCTTCCTGATTCCACCAGTCTGTTTCTTGCCCCTCTAGCTTACCCTGCAATTTTAGCTGATAAAAAGTTGGAGGGAGCCAGGCGGTGGTGGTGCATGCCTTTAATCCCAGCACTCGGGAGGCAGAGGCAGGCAGATCTCTGTGACTTCGAGGCCAGCCTGGTCTACAAGAGCTAGTTCCAGGACAGGAACCAAAAGCTACAGAGAAACCCTGTCTCGAAAATTCAAAAACAAAAGAAAAGAAAAGAAAAGAAAAGAAAAGAAAAAGTTGAAGGGATAATAATGACTACCAGTTACCAAGTGCTAGAAACTATGAGCAGAGACAAAACCAGATATATGAAAACCCCTGCATGGTGGTTGGTTCATGCCTGTAATCTTAACATTTGTGAACTGAAGCAAGAAGATTATGGGTTGGTTAGTGTGTGCCACATAGTAAGACCCTGTCTCAAAAAGAAAAGAAGAAGAAGAAGAAGAAGAAGAAGAAGAAGAAGAAGAAGAAGAAGAAGAAGAAGAAGAAGAAGAAGAAGAAGAAGAAGAAGAAAAGAGAAGAAATTTTATTTTCTCAGTGTTAGGCCCAAAAGGAATGTGGGACAAAAGACTCTGTGTGGTGCCCACTAGCACAGCAAAGGACATGCTGGACTCTGGGATTCCTCAGTGTCACAAAACCTCATAGCTCTTCTCACCCTGCCCGTACCCCAAATTTCTCCAGCTCATGCTTCCCTCCTCCAGCTTTTTGTTTCTTTATAACGCTGCCATTTCAGCCAAGTTCTCTCATTTGTCTTCATTGCTTGCCCCTATCCTCTATCTCAGTCATCTCTTCCCCGTCCTCTCTTCCCATTACCCCTCTCGTGGGTGATTATATTCAGTTTATTTCTTTCTTGGATCCAGGTTCTTCCAGAGGCCTCTGATTGTACTCTCCCTCACATCTACAACAAAATCGTTCCTCCTCAACTGTACCTCAGAGTGGTCACGTCCTCAGTTCATACATCCGGTGCCGAAACCTAGTTTATACGCCCAGAACCGGATAGATTCACACTTTCACAAGGGCAAATCTGACGAGGGTCTTGCTACCACAGTATTGCCCACACCTAGCAGAGTGCCCGTCAGAACAAATGGCAATAAGGGCTTATGTCGGAGATGAATGATATGAGAGTCCTACATGGATGTTTAGAGACATTAGGAAGTTTGCACACTATCATAGAGTTCAGTGGTTCTCAACCCTCCAGATGCCGTGGCCCTTTAACACTTCCTCATGCTGTGGTGACCCCCCACCCCAACCATAACATTATTTTTATTGCTATTTCAAAACTGTCATTTTGCTATAGTTATGAATCGTAATATAAATATCTGTATTTTCTGATAATCTTAGATTGACTTCTGTGGAAGAGTCCTTTGCCACCTAAAGGGCCACGACCCACTGGTTGAGAATGACTGATATAACTATTAATGGCAGATGCCATCCAACTCCTTTGCTCTTGTCACACAAGTTTCCTGGTAAAGCTGACCTTCGATTCATTCATCCTTTTAGTTTGTAAGTGACGGGTAACCCGTAACCCCAGTCAAACAACACAAATGACTTCACACTACCTGCTGCAGCTTCAGGCTTGCGGTGTCCTCACCTCCAGCAGCCCTAGAAGATAAGCACCTGTCTTTATCTTACTCCGTTCTGTGCTGGTTTGTGGATTGGGCTGGGATGGGGTGGAGGGAAGTGGGGAGAGATGCCATCTCCTGATCAGAAGGCCTGTTTATAAAAAATAATAAATCCTAGCCATAATTAACTACCACAGCTGAGAAGAGTGACGCACAGAAAAAGGAGATGATAAACCTAAGACCACACATCATTTGAGTGTCAGGATCTAGCTTCGCTCCTGAGTGTTTTCTGCCACACTTGAGCATCAACTTTGTGAGGGAAGACCAGAATGTGTTGCACAGGGGGAAAAGTCACAGGAATAATGAACTCAGTCACATCCTTGCCACCTAGAACCCAACCTCTGGCAGTCACGGATATGTCAGGGGGAACAAAGACACCGATCATGCGCTTACAAGAAGCATAGGAAGACTGGTTGGGCAAAGATTTGATCTCCCTTTTATGAGGCCACAGGAGAAAGGTCTTGACTTTATTTCAGAGGATCTTGAACAAGGTTTCTGGTATTCACAAACACCAATCACCATATTGATCAGGTCAAATCGATATCATACACGTGTTTCTTTTCTCTATAGGTGTCTTCCCCTATTCTAGCATTCCTAGGGACTGGCAGAGAGTTGAGGCAAAATAAATATCTGAAGACAAAAGGGAAGGATGACACTCCTGGGTTCTTGATATGGATGAATGGGCGGAATGATATAGTCATAGTCGTCACACAGAAACTGGGAAGTGTCCATCCCACTGAAGCAAGGAGAGGAACCGCCGGCCCAAACCATCATAGTGCTAGATAAGATAACGTGGTTTTTGATATGCTCTATACTGTGGTAGCTCCCATACCTGTCATGTGTATTTTCACACTCAGCAAAGATTTAGTGAATGGCTGGGTAAATGAATGAATAAAAGAAACTTCTCAAGCTCCGTGTTGCTAGGCCCTTAGGCTCTCCTGAATGTGTACCGGTATGGCTCCACCTAGTGGACACTTTCAAGGTATGCCTGAACTTTGAATATTACCGTACATCCAACACTTGCTTTCTTCTGTGGCTTCTTCATTTGCGTGTTCCTGCTTCACACTCACTGAGGATGGCAGCACGGTCTTGCAGGTGATCTTTAGAGTCAAACCGGGCAACCTGAGAAAACATGCTTGCAGAGAACAGAGGGGAAGAGCTAGGATGGATTGCCTTAGAGTTGCTGGTGATGGGCAAAAGACGTTGCAGCTGGTTTCCTGAAATACATACCTAGCTGAGTGGCCTGGAGCAAGCCATCTCCTTTCTTATTTGGGGAAGCAGAGTCTGAAATCAGATACACAGACAATGATAGTCCATATCATATGTCTACGGCTACTTCCCAGTCTGTAGGGACCACCACGTTTATGTTATCGTAGAAGGTACCGATTTTAGATCAAGGAAGGAACCCTCCTGCTAACAGAGTCAAGTGGGACCAGTGTTCAAATACCTGAGCCTATGGGGGGCAAGTCTTAGTTATATCACTGCGTTAGCTAAGCAGTCTTCGTCAAGGTGTGGTCCCATCCATCTTAACCCACCATCACCTCTGCTCCAGTCTCTCCCACAAGGTGTCCTGACAGTCTGTCAGTTCTGTGTGAAATTCACTGAGAGACAAGCATCCGCCTCTAGCTGGCATCAAGGCTTCAGTCTTTTCCTTCCCCAGCACGGGACTCCATGGGGTCCATTTTCACATAATCTCTGACAGTCAAGGACAGGCGCTGGCGTCTCTTTGCACATCTTCACCTTCATTTAGTAACCATCTTCTCCACCGTGGGTACAAGCAAACCTCCTACACGTGTTTGTAGCTTCATAAAAAGTCTCTCATCCTGTGTCGTTTTCCCCAGGAATGCAATGGTTGCAATCTAGTGCTTGCTAATTCACAACGCTGTCATCAAAACAGGTGGCTGGAAAGGGTGATTGCCCATGCAGTGCGCTAAAGCTTCCTGCAACATCCCCACCGGGAGAGACAGCAGGGAAAACGCCATCAGTGGGAAAGTTGATTTAGCAAACATTCACCAAGGGCTTGAAAAGCACCCCATGCCCTCAGCCAAGGGGATCACTGGCAATAGAAGAACGCACACAGAACGAACGGTAGGGAGATGCCTCAGAGGACATGGATCTCTTCAATGGTGTACTCCAGATGAATGCAGAAAAGGAGCAGCTCATAATGACCTAGTAAAAAGATAATGCAGTGCCTCCTAGCCACCAAAATACTCAGTGATTTCAGGACCTCTGACTGCAGGTGGCAGAGGACAACTTCAGGTGCTGTTCACCTTGTATTCGAGACATCGTCTCTCATTGGGCTTAGGATTCAACAAGTAGGCTATTCTAGGGTAGTATGCTTGTGCAGCAAGCTCTTTACTGTCTGAGCTAACTTCCAAGGCCTCAAATTTGTTTTTAGTGTAGTTTCAGCAAGGACAACCTAATGTTGTACTCCTGTGCAAGTAAGAAATCTGCATGTAAGAACCACCACCGTGTTTCTTGTGTTAGTCAGAGTTCTCTAGAGGAAAAGAATTGATGGAATGAATTTATCTACTATCTATCTATCTATCCATCTATCTATCATCTATTATCTATCAATCATCTATATTTATCTATCTCTACTATCTATCATCTATCTACTATCTGTTATCTGTCTACTATCTCTCTATCTACTATCTATCAATCTATCATATATCTACTATCTATCATTTATTTACTATCTATCTATTATCTATCTATCTATCTATCTATCTATCTATCATCTATCAATCATCTATCTATTATCTATCATCTATCTATCTATCATCTATTATCTATCATCTATCTATTATCTATCTATCTATCTATCTATCATCTATCTATCTATCTATCTATCTATCTATCTATCTATCTATGGGATTTATTAGAATGACTCACAGGTTGTGGTCTAGCTAGTACAACAATGGCTGTTTACCAAGAGAAGGTCCAAGAATCCAATACTTGTTCAGCCTATGAGGCTGGATGTCTCAGTTGACCTTCAGTACACGCCAGAATCCTGGAGAAGTAGGTTTTTTTTTTAATATTTATTTATTATGTATACAATATTCTGTCTGTGTGCAGGCCAGAAGAGGGCACCAGTTCAAGAATGTTATATGGTTCACAACCTCTTTCCTAGTTGGACATTACCTGAGGCTCACAGGACAGGGAGTAGTCAAGAATCTAGAGAAGTTGTTATACTTTAATCTCAGCACTTGGCAGGCAGACGCAGGTGGATCTTTGTGAGTTTAAGGCCAGCCTGGTCTACATAGTGAGATGCAAAGGAAGAAAGAAAGAAAGAAAGAAAGAGAGAGAGAGAGAGAGAGAGAGAGAGAGAGAGAGAAAGAAAGAAAAAAGAAGGGAGAGAGGGAGGGAGGGAAGTGAGGAGGCAGGAAGACTGAATGAACCTAGAAAAGCAAGTTAACTTACTAACTTACTTCTGGAAACCAAATTACTATAGCCATTGGTATTGTCATAATTCAATAAAAATGGAGGAGCTTACAAAATGGCAGAGCCCTGGCTAACAGAGCCTGTTATCATTAGTTTGCTAAATGGTCATGTTATCAAACTGCCTTCCCACTATTTGTGTTGAAACCTATGGGCCCAGCCTTGCTCAGCTCTGTCACACAGTGTCTTTCTGCAGTGGGTAGCAGTCAGTGCAGATTCATAACTGGTCAAAGTGTTGAGACTTGGGGGGAGTTGAAGGAGAGAAATAGAGGATAGATATTATTGTGTTTTGTTGTATACATGCATGAAATTCTTAAATAGTAAATTTGAAAAAGAAAAACAACAAAAAGGGAAAAATAGCACTCTAAATGAGGTGGCAGAGCAGAGCAGAAGGTGTGAGTAGTCAGACCAGCTCCACCTGCCATTCAGGTCTGCCACTTGTGACTTTGCCTTAGTTTCCCTGCCTGGGAAGCAGAAATGAAAATTCTTATGCAGAATTTACTACAAGGGTTGAGATGATGCGTATGAAGAGGAACAGGAAAAGTGCACAGATGAAAAACACACCAGCCCCCACACAAATGAAAATTGTAGCACATGAGATTTCAGTGTCAGAAACATCTCTAACACAACTGACAGAGGCGTGGGATGCAGGCTGTGCTCCTGTGGCCTCTAAGATGAAATCTAACAATTGGCTGTCATTCATACAGGGAAATTCCCTTACCACAGTGATGGCTCTGCACAGAAGATGCTCCTGAGCTCCAGGGACCGAGGCTGTCAAAAGTGTCATAGATCAACCTAAAACTCAGTAGATACTTTCTCATACTCCACAGGGCAGCGTGAGGTGGGAACGGTGCTTGACTGCCTCTTACTAGAGGCCTTGCAGAGCCAGGGATGGTCTTTGGGGAGTCAATTTACCGGGGAAGTAGGTTTAAGTAATTAGCAATCAGACTAGAGGCTTTCAGACCCAGGGTCTGAGCAAGGCACAGCTTCCTTCTTGCATAGCTTCTGTAAACACAATATTCTGAATTTAGACAGAAATACCCCTCCCACTGGTGCTTTCAAGAAGGCTTGAATCTCCTACTGTCTTGACGCAGTGACATTTCATTCTATGGGCAGGAGGACTGAGGCTGACGAGGGAACTAGACACTGTGACAAACTCATTATATTGTTTTGTTTTTCTGTTGGATTTAGTTCAAGGACCACCTAAGAGGGTCTGGGGATGCAGGTGAGACTGTAGAGTTTTTAGCATGCACAAAGCATTGGGTTTTATTCCCAGCAGATGTAGCGGTGCATGATTGAAGTTCCAGCACTTGGAAAGTGGAGACAGGAGGACCTGGAGCTCACTGTTATCTTCAAGGTACGGTCAGTTCCAGGCTAGCCTGGTATTCATGGGACCCTGTATTAAAACAAAACCATAAGAAATGCACAACAGTTCCTGTGTGCCACCCACACTCTTGTGTTGTAATTTAATCTTAAAAATATCCCTCTCCAGGCACGGCACATGCCTATTATCCCGTCCCCCTGGGAGGCAGGAGGGCCATGAGTTCAAGTTCATCCTCAACTATATATTGAGTTTGAGACCACCCTGGGCTATAGTACACCCTAGACCATCAGCTCTCAATGTATGGGTCTGGACCCATTTGGGGATCGAACAACCCCTTCATAGGGGTTGCCTAAGACCATTGGGAAACACAGATATTTACATTACAATTCATTAACAGTAGCAAAATTACAGTTACAAAGTAGCGGTGAAAATAATTTTATAGTGGGGGAAATCACCCAACATGAGGAGCTATATTAAAGTGTTACAGTATTAGGAAGGTTGAAAACCACTACCACAGACCCTGTCTTAAAAGTTAATTAAGTTTTTAAAATTAATTTAATTAACCCTTTGAGTTTGTAGTAAGAGATTGCTTCATGACAGACATAAAGATAGAACATGTATATTTACGAGGGACTGAGTTAGGGTATAGGCCATGAGACTAGAAAGGGGCCTATAAGAGGAAAAAGGAGGGTTGGGAGGGGGTGATGGAATATAAGAGACATGAAAGTGTAAAGGGATTACTGGGGTGAAGGGTGCAAAAATGGGGGAGGGGACTGACTAAAATATATATGAAAATGCCATAAGGAAACCAGCTACTCTGTATGCTAATTAAAATAATACATAAAAAATGGAAGAATAGAATGAATGCTCTAATTATAAAAAGGAAGGAATAAAGAGACTCTTCCCTAACTTGATTGATGACTGGAATCCATTTTTTTCTCCTTTATAAAAAGAAGTCCCATATTTCAGTGATGGAGTTGCTTCTAGCTCCCTTTTCTCCCTCTAGCTGGTGGGGTTTTGTGGCCCATTTCTCTTCCGTCTGTACTAGATAAGTAAGACTAATGAATCTGCCTGCTGTCTCACTAACTTGATGAGGACAGATAGATAGGGTGACAGGTTTTAATAAAATGCAGTCCCTGCAAAAAATGAATGGGTGCCGCGAGGTCATTATACATGCTACATGAGATCCATCAGGGCAGGCATCCATCTTCGAGGACATGGAAATGATTCTCTTCAGTAGGAAAGAATGAATAATGCTGTCCCAGGATGGCAAAGACCTTTAAACTCTGCGACCTTGTATGTCTTGAACCCCTGTCAAAGGGTTGATAAGTGTTTTCTCTAGGATTTTCTGTGATGGGACATAGCTCCCCTCACTGTGTTCTGTTTTGATTTTTTTCTTTCAATTTTTTTGAGACAAAGTCTCGTGTAGCTCAGGTGTTGAACCCCTGATTCTCCCATCTCTGCTTCTCAGCGCTGGGATTACAAGCGTGTTTGCTCCTGGCTGAGTCCACGGTGGAACCGCCCTGATTTTTGGTGCCTCCCTGACTCCTCTCGGCCTGTCCGTCTGCCTCTGCTTACTTCTCCAGAGCCTGTGGCTTTCATCACATCTTTTGTGCTAATGCCCCACCTTCTTTTTTATTTCAAATAACCTTACAGCCTTTTCTTGCCCTGAAATTGCAAATTGCAAAAGCAATTTAAGGAAAAATAAAGGGTTTCTGTTGATTCGTGGTTTGAGGTCTTTGTTCCATGGTGAGGAATTATGGCGGCAGGAAGATGAGGTAGTTGGCTTTGCTGTATCCAGGGACAGGAAGCAAAGAATAATGAATATTGGTGCTCACAGTCCCCCCACCCCGACCTGTCTCTGTCTCCCTCCCTTCCTCCCTCCCTTCCTCCTTTCCTCCCTTCCTTCCTCTCTTAGTATGCATGTATGTGAGTGGCATGTGTGTGTTTGTTTGTGCATGTGTGTGTGTGTCTGTGAGCAAGTGTTTGTATGGGTATGTGCATGTGTGTGCGCATGTGTTTGTGTGTGTGTGTCTGTGTGCGAGTGTTTGTAGGGTATGTGCATGTGTGTGTGTGTGTGAGTGAGTGTATGGGTATGTGCATGTGCGTGTGTGTGTATTTGTCTGTGAGCGAGTGTTTGTATGGGTATGTGCATGTGTGTGTGTGAGCGAGTGTATGGGTATGTGCATGTGTGTGTGTGAGTGAGTGTATGGGTATGTGCATGTGTGTGTGCATGTGTTTGTCTGTGAGCGAGTGTTTGTATGGGTATATGCATTGTGTGTATGTCTGTGAGTGAGTGTATGGGTATGTGCATGTATGTGTGCTTGTGTGTGTGTCTGTGAGCGAGTGTTTGTATGGGTGTGTGCATGTGTGTGTGTCTGTGAGCGAGTGTTTGTATGGGTATGTGCATGTGTGTGTCTGTGAGCGAGTGTCTGTATGGGTATGTGCATGTGTGTGTGTGTGTCTGTGAGCGAGTGTTTGTATGGGTGTGTCCATGTGAAGGTCACTTTGGTGTCACGTGTCTACCTCAACCCCTCTTCATGTCATTTGTTTGTCTGTGCGATAGTGTCTCTTTATATAGTTCTGATGGTCCTAGTGCTCTCTGTAGAACAGGCTGGCCTCTAACTCACAGAGATTATCCTGCCTCTGCCTCCTGAGTGTTGAGATTAAAGGCATACGCCACTGTACTTGGATTCATGCCATTTTTTTTTGTGGGTGACAGGGTCTATTATTGAACCTGGTGCTCATCAGTTTGGCTAGGAAGGCTGGCCCAGTGTACTTCAGGGATCCTTGTCTCAGCCTCCCCAGTTCTGGTATTGCTAGCACTCAGCGTTTACTCGGGTGCTGGGGACCTGAACTCAGGTCTCAATGCTTGCACAGCAGGCATTTGACCAACTGAATGGTCTCCACAGCCTCTCTTTCTCCTTTTTATACATCCTCACATCCCAGCTCATTGGATGGAGCTGCTCAGGTTTAGGGCAGGTCTTCTGACCTCAGGAAACCTCGTCTAGAAACTCTCCTGTGATTTTGTTAAATATTTCCTGTGCTTTTGAATTGTACCTCAATTCAATTCTCCTTCTTCTATACTATTATTCTTAGGTTTGGTCTTTTCATGGTGTCCCATATTTCCTGGATATTTTGGGTTAAGCTTTTGTTATATTTAATGTTTTCTTTGACTGATGAGTCTATTTCCTCTATTGTATCTTCAGCGTTAGAGATTCTGTCTACCATCTCTTGTATTCTGCTGTTCATGCTTGCATTTGTGGTTCTTGATTGTTTTCTCATGATTTCTGTTTCTATAATTCCCTCGGCTTGTGTTTTCTTTCTTGTCTCTATTTCAGTTTTCAAGTCTTGGGTAGTTTCTTTCACATGTTTGATTGCTTTTTCTTGGTTTCCTTTAAGGGATTTGCTGATGTTTTCCAATTTTTTTGTTAGCATTTTCCTCCATTTCTTTGAGGGAATTTCTCATTTCTTCTTTAAGAGTCTCAAACATTCTCCTGAAGTTATTTTTGAGGTCATTTTCTTCTGCTTCATCTATATTTGGTTGTTCAAGTCTTGTTGTTGTAGGGTCTCTAGATTTTACTGGTGTTGTGTTGCTCTTTGTGGTGTTGCCTGTGTTCTTACCTTATCTACTCATCTTTTCCTCTAATTAGTGTGGCTGGGACTGTCTGTGACTCTGGTGATTAATCTTCTAGGTGCCAGTGGATCCAAGGCTCAGATGGTTGTTCTTCGTGGTACAGTCAGTGCCACGGTTCTAGTCACCCCGTTGGTCACTCCGTGTTCCTGGAGGTCAGTCAACACTCTCAGGATTTGCTCTTTGCTCTGCTCCCATGAAGTTTGCTGTTTCAGACCTGCTCTGGTCTAGGTTGCCAGCTCAGACCTGTTTCTGTAAATGTCCCTGGTCAGGATCTGCTCCTCTGGAGGTCCCTGGCTTGGGGTTGGTACTGCAAAGGTCTCTGGCTCTGATCTTCTCTCTTGGAGGTCCCAGACTCATGCCCAGACCAGCAGGGGTCCTGGCTCAGGACTACTCTCTTGAAGGTTCCAGATTCATATGCAGACCCACAGGGGTCTCTGCCTCTGGCCCACTCACTCAGCTGTCTCAGGCCCACTCTGGCCTAGGTCGTTGACTCAGTCCCGTTCCCGTAGCTCTCTCCTAGGGCCTGTTCTGGCCTCTAGAAACTCTCTAGAAGACATCCCAGATCAGGTTTAGTTTATAATAGGAATCATCACAGTTTGTGCCCTGCATCTGTAATGCCACTACCCCTACCCCTGCTGCTAATATACAGCCTTACTTGGGGGGTGCACCTAGACAGAACAGCAGAAGGAAGTAGAGGCTTTGAGCTTCCTGGGTGGGTGGAGTCTATACTAGAGTGTAGCTTGTGGCAGGCAAGGGTCGTCACTGAAGACATGGTCCTGCTAAATTTAGAATGGTCTATATTCATTCTTGCCTTTGTATATTTGATGGCATCATTGACCAAAATGACCTCATCAGAGCAGTTCATAGTTTGTAATTTGTCCCTAAATGCCCTGCTTTTGGTGGCTGTATGACTCCTGTCATGTCTTTGGATAAATCTCCTATCTTTCTAAATTGGCCAGAGTTGCTTGCTGCTGGAGTCCTTGACTCCTGTGGGTGCTAAGCTGAATGTGTAACTCCTGTAGAGACCAGTCCAGGGCACAGAGAACCATCACCTCCCTCATTCTAGAAGCCATCTTTCTATTACTGTAGCCCAGAGCTCAATTAGCTTTTTAATCCAACCACATTACAGTTGGCTTGTTTTTAAACTCATTGGTGAATGTGGGATTCTCCTCTGAATGCTATGAATGTGTTTTATTATCCTTGGTAAATAAAGAAGCTGCTTTGGCCTATAGCAGGGCAGAATATAGGTAGACGGAAAAACTTAACTGAATGCAGAGAGAAAGAAGGCAGAGTGAGGCAGATGCCATGTAACTGCCCAAGGAGAAAGATGGTAAGATATAGCCTTGTGGCAATACATGAATTAAAAGAAATGGGTTTATTTAACTAAAAGAGCTAGCTAGGAATATGCCTGAGCCATTGGCCAAACAGTGTTGTAACTAATATAGTTTTTTTTTTTTTTTTGGTTTTTTCGAGACAGGGTTTCTCTGTGGTTTTGGAGCCTGTCCTGGAACTAGCTCTTGTAGACCAGGCTGGTCTCGAACTCACAGAGATCCGCCTGCCTCTGCCTCCCAAGTGCTGGGATTAAAGGCGTGCGCCACCACCGCCCGGCACTAATATAGTTTTTGTGTGGTTCTTTGGGTCTGGGTGGCTGGGAAATAAAAAAACAGTCTCCGTTTACAAGGGGCCAACTGAGACCCTCGCCGCTTAGGGACAGAGATTCAAAGGCTAACTAAAGGAATATTGAGAAAAGTAGATTGTATGTGCTCCCTTCCTATCTATGTTGTAGAGAATAGTGTTTTCACTATTCTTCAGACATGATCTTTGAGGGAGAGCCCTTTCAAGTGTTGAAGCTACAGCTGTTCATTCCCTTGACAAGGAACGAAAATAAATGACTGAAACAGAGAAGAGCCTTCGTCCCATTCACTATTCCCCCAACACCCAGCAGCCATTTCCTTTACCCCTCCTCATTATTCAATGCATGTTGACACAAACACAGAAGGGACAGCATCTTTGTTTCTTCCCATCTTCCCCCTCCCAAGTGTCCCTCCTACTTCATGGCTTCAAACTCCAGTGAGTGTAGAAGCTGTCTCCTACCAAGTCAAAATAAATCAGGACCTTCTTTCCTTCTTCTCCAATCCTGAAGGAAAACGATGAATCAAAGCAACAGAGGTTGGGTGTTTAACATTGTGGGGACAGCTGGGTGCCCTGCGTAGAAAGGACAGTACCTATGAAGTTGCAAATCTGTCTTAGAGTCAATGTCTGAGCAGGGAATGGAAAGGCAGGAACAGGGTAGGGGTGACTAACACCTTAGGCTTACCCTGACTGAGAGAGTATCAAAGGGCTTTCTCAGATGTATATCCAAGCTGTCCTCACTGCCTATGGCAGAAAGCAAGCTTCCAACAGCACTCACATTGAGTCCCCAGAAAGTCCAGGTGACAGGATAAAAGCTATAGGTTGGCCTGGCAGCGGAGATGAACCTCTGACCTCTATACCCTAGGCCTTTGCCTAGGTGTAGAGTGTGAAAGCGTGGCCTTTGGTCCAGCCTCATCAACGGGGCTGAATCACAGTTTGCATTGTCACAGCACTCCCAGGTCTTGGATGCATAACGAGCCTGTAAAGCCCAACCTACGCCAGCTGTAGAAAGAACTTACAGATCGGATAAAGGTCTGGTTAGCCTAGGAGGAGGCATCCTGGACCCCAGGGATTTACCACAAAACCAGGATTGTTGGTGCTTTCTTGTGACACATGCTGCAGTCACTGACCCGAGTCAGTGCTTAGGAGACAGAATTATTTCTGAGAGTGAGCACCAATCAGCTGCCAGAGCTAAGTCATCTCATCACCATGTTTCCTGAGAACATAGCGAGAAGGATGCAGCCTCTTGGAACTTGCCTGCTTGCCTGGCATAGGGAGGGTCTGGGTTTGCTCTCCAGCAGGCCCATGTGAACCCAATGAGCAAGGGATGGAGAGAGAATCAACACTAAAAAGGAACAAAGTATCTATGCTCTGGGGACAAAGTATCTATGCTTGGTATTGAGAGAGAACTTTTTAACACTACAAAGGAACAAAGTATCTATGCTCTGGGGACAAAGTATCTATGCTTCATCTCTAGAGATAATTCTTTAACACTAAAAAGGAACAAAGTATCTATGCTGCTCCGAGGGATATATCCGATCATCTCACCTCAAGACGCTGAGTGTGTGTGTGGGGGGGTGTCACAAACTCAAACCCAGCCTGGGCTACTTAGTGAGGCCTTGTCTCAGAATAAAAAAGTTTAGAAAAGATAACAAGGCTGTAGCACAGCGGAGGATCCCTGTCATAATATGAATGAGGCCCTGGGTTCAAGTCTGGATTCCACAAACAAGAAAGAAGAGGAGAAGGAAGAGGGAGAGAAGGAGGAGGAGGAACACACACTTGGTACTATTGTATGACTCCATTTCTATAACATTCTTGAAATAACGGAGATACAGAAACGCTGAGCAGGCACGTGCTTGTCAGGAATAAAGTGCCTGGTATGTGGTATGTGGAACTGGTTGATTGAGGAAAATATTTTTTTTTTCTGTCAGAGGTAGCTAAGCCTGCCAAGAGCGAATATCCCATGAATCTTCGCCCACCTAGTAAAACTTAAATTTATGCAAAAGGCCCTGAAGCATCCCCCAGAACTTGATGGCCTGGAGTGCTGACTTCTTTCTACTTTTCTTAATTTCTTTTGTGCCAATTCCTTTAAAACTAGCCAAACTGAATGACTACAGGGGGAAAGACAAAATCTTCACCTGCTTTAAAATGAAAGTCAAGAGATCTTCTTGTCCTAGTGTGCTTGCTAGCCCGGGTGGGGTCAAACCCTTTTCTCAAAGAGACATTGCTTGGCTTAGCTACTTTGCTTCATTTGTGTGCTTCTTTGTGTGACACTGAGAATATTTGTCTTTAACACTAGAAGGGCAGCAGGAGGCAGATCTTTGTGGTGGTGGCATGGTGACTGTGGTGGTGTTTGCATGAATCTCCATACGATGTCACAGAACTAAGCACACACCATACCAATGCCAATTTCCAGGTTTTGTATATTAGACATACCTAATGTCCACCATTGGAGGAAGCTGTGGGGAAGGGACATGGGCCTTTATTTTTGCCATTTCTTACAAATCTATAAATAAAACACGAAGTAAACCAGCGAGTTGAAAACGAGATGCTCACAGTGTGACTGATCTCGTGAGAGCAATCTTCAGAATTAAATATCTGGGGACCTTGTTCTGAGGCTTGTGTTTGGTTTCCTGCTGGGAGCCTGTTTGACAAAGACATCATGTTACCAATGCATTCCAGAATGTTCTCTCATGCTAAACAGTGCTATCAGGTTTTGAGATATACCAATGTAATAAGGGGAGAGTCTAGACCTACAGAACACCAGCTCCGATGTACCCTGTTTCAGAGATGAGAAAGAAAGTCCAGGACATGGAAGAGGCCTGACCAAGGTCTCCCAAGCAGCTGATGGCAGAAGCAGGACCTAGTGAGCCCTTTGGCCACACCCACCATCCTCTGCTCCTTTCAGCTCTCCCTTTACCCCAGAGGTTTAAGACATTAAAATTCAGTATTCATCGGAAGGTTGACTCTGAAGAGTCACAGCCACAGGAGTAGATGAACATCAGGGCATCTTTTTTTAATTGCCTATTCACACAGACAGATTGTCTTTTCTTATTCGGATCTAAACTTGGAGATGTGTCCTTCTGCAGGGCACTCATTATCTGATGTCTCATCAGGAGCGGGAGCGAAAGTGCAGTTTGATTGCTGAGTATAGGTTCTATTTTTTTCCTCCTGAGCAGGAAGTTCGAAATCTACTGCGTTATTTTTAAAGAGAGTGGGGGAAAAAAAAAGAAATCATAATAACTTCCTCACAGGCTTAGTCCAAAGACATACTGCTGGCCTCAGTGGAGTGGGGAGGACCAGAGGTGATGCAGATAGAGCAGTCTGAGCCATTTCTCAGTGGAGGGGTTGGGGCCATACAAAAGGCAGCAAGGGGCAGATGGGGCTGGGGCTGGTGCCCTGGTGACAGGGGTCCCAGGTTTTTCCGGGACTGATTTTTACTGGGATTCATTTGAGGAGATGTGATTACCTTCTCCTTATCCACAGAACCACGATTCTCATTCCTGCCAGGCGGGCGACTCTGGTGGGGTCAGGGCTCTTTTTAATCTTTCGTGGAGCCTGGAACGTTAGGCAAACATTATGGGAGTCATGGACATAATCCTTACCTTCTTGAGTGGATTTGGAGGATGAATCCCTGGAACATTAATATTCAAAAATGTCCTATTTACAGGGAAGAAAATTAACTTGCTTATGTTGACATAACCATTCTTTGTTGACTGACCATGTGAGGCAATGTGCTGGGAACAAGAATTACAAACAAGATACTTAAGTTTTCAGGGAGGTTCCCCACATCCTTTAGGATGAACAGGAAAATCGAGGGAAACTGCAAGGCATCATGGGAATCATGTAGAAAATTCTAGAAACAACAGACCAAGGCATTAAATGTTCTTTTGCTTGTCCAAATTGCTAATTCCTTCTTCCCTCTGCTTAGCGTTAAGAGCTTAGGAATGCCTTCTTTCTGCTGTTAGCAGTGGGGGATCTACAGGGCACACCCCTTCTGATACTACCAGCTAATTGTAGTGAAACCTAAATTTTATCTTACACTTTCTTTCTTTTACCTTCCTTCCTCCCTTCCTTCCTGCAGCTTAGGTTGGCCTCACAGGTAACCATGGATGGAGCCGACTTCCTGATCCTCCTGCCTCTACTTTCCCTACTGCTAGAATTATAGGTGTGGACCATTCATCTGGTTTATATGGTGGCTGGGATTTGAACTTGGGGCTTAATGCTTGTTAGGCAAGCACTCTACTGACTGAGCTGTGACCCCTCTGAAAAAATTTTCCACAGACGACAATGTAAACTAGACATGTCAATGAGTTGTACAGAGTTTCAGGGTTAGTCAGGGGGCAGAACCAGGTTGGAAAGGGGAGATTCTAAGGCATCTATTGTTGAGAGGGACCTGGGAATGGACTGTCAGCCTTCCAGGGTCTCTGGAGGATGGGGCACTGGTCAGAAAGGGCATGAAAAGTGGCAGGAGGTAACAGTCATGAACGACTCCAGGCAGGCAGAGAGAGGTGAGTGCTGGGTTCTGAAAGCAGACCCTAGGCTGTTAGGTGTGCTTTTCTTAGACTTTTTGCCCACATATCCCAGGGCAACTCCTGAATGCAATAAAAAGTCTTCTTCATGGGACTCCCCACCCAAGCTGGAGTGACATTTCTGCCTGGGAATTTACATGAAAACTCAATGTGGAACCCACAAAGAATCAGAAAGAGGAGCAAACGGCATCATAGAATCCCAGGTTTATCTAATCTACATGGGAAGTAGAAAAAGACAAGATCTCTTGAGTAAATTGGGAACGTGGCGATCATGGGAGAGGGTAGAAGGAGAGTGGGGGAGTAGAGAGGGGAGCAGAGAAAAATATATGGCTTAATAAAAACAATAACAAAAAGAATCCCAGGAATTTCCATCCAATTCCGCCCTTGCGTGTTTCCCATTTTAGCCAGTGGTTGGTGCCCACACCTGGTTTCCCAATGGGGTGAGGATTCTGTTTCAGAGAAGAGGAATGGTATTTAGGGATAGCACCAAATTACCATGGGGGTGGGCCCAGAAGCCACAGTTGAGGCTAATTGAGTTAATCTTGCAGAAGTAGGGATGCCCTGTCCCTCAGATGTGGAGAGTCCCTGCACAGGCTCTCATGAGTGGCAAAGCCACTTGTTACAATAAGAATTGGTGGTGGCTACAAAACTCATTTTATTTTGCTAAAAGAAACACACTGAAGAGCTCATTCTCTGATTCTATGCAGGGGGAGAAGCAGGTCAGAAATGGTGGGCTTCCTGTCCTGAGAGGTTATATTCCTTCTCTCCCGAACGCTCTTTCCCAGACTGTGCCAAAGAACCTTCTGAAGCAGGCTGATATATATATATATACCCTTTGACTGATGGAAAGGAAACCTGGAGAATCACTCAGAGGTACACACAGACCCTTCCAGACCCCTCCCACTGCCATCTCCACATGCACCCCATCCTCTATGTTGTCTAGTTCCTATTCTCCATATGTTTTGCAAAGCCACATTCCAACCTCTCAGCTGAGGGAAGACCCCAGGCCTGAGCTAAGGGACGAGGCGCTCCTGTGTACCACACAGAGGATGCAGACTGTGGGAAATAAATTTTTTTTAATGACAGAGAAAGCACACCAAATTGTAACAGAAGCCTGGGCGGGAGTTACCAATGTACAGATCAACACACAGAGGTCCAGAGAGCATTAGACCTTTACAGAGAAACCAGCTAGGCTAGGGAGCAGTATCCCTGAAGATAAGTGACCATATGCCACCCTGTGTGTGACCTGGTTGTCACCTCAAGCAGCGGTTCCCTTTCTTATTTGATGGTAGGGATGGTTCACAATGACTACATGGAAGAGAGGCCTCAAGGACTTGCACCACAGAGGGGTGATACTGCAGTCGGACTCGGACTGGATACCGTGCCCGCCACACCCGTGGAACAAGACTCAATGTGAGTCCTTGACAGGCATTGAGCGAGTAGGACAACAGGTGGAAGATACAAGTTCCTTTAGACTCTAGGGTTTGGCGCAACTTCCATAAAGCATGCTAGGAAATAGGTTTATCAACAAAACTTTGCATCCTAAGAGATTAAAAACCACCCTCCCAGTTTTTAACCGTAATGTATCTAGGATTCAAAATAACGAGAAGCAAAAAGGCTGCAACTCAAGAACTATTTGGAGTATTGTGGCACTTTACCAATCTCTTTTGCATATATATATGTATATATATATACAAACACACACATATGTATATATATATTATAGGCAGAGCAAACATAACCCTGTCAATATAAATTTTCATCATAGATAATTGTAGACTGTACACTCTCAGAATGCAGAAAGTGGTGAGCCTATCTATCATACACTTTTCATCTTTAAAAATAATATTACATAGTCATACTCTCTGGCTAGTAACAAACTATGAACATCTTCTGAGAATACAGATAAAGCTCTGAGATTAATAGCAAATTCTCTGACGTGCTCCCCCACCCCTATTCGGTATCAGAAATGAACACATTTCTGTAAAAGCATCCCCAGAACCCTTCATAACCAGAAAAGAAACAAATATGTTTGTTTCACCAAATGGGCTTTTAGCAGGAAGTCAGGAAACATTATCTACTTTGGCAAAAGGAGATGAAGCACGGCATGATGCCTTATAGGTTCGGGTCCCATGCAAATGCATGTTTTGTTATATGGGGGTGTCTCAGTCTCAACCTAAGTCCACGGTCAGCATGCAGAGTATTGTCAACTACAGAATTCGAGATAATTAGAGACAGTTGGCAGTTGGCAGTGCACCTCTTTTGTGTAACCATGATTGAATCGCTAAGGCAGGAGTATGTGACCTTGTATAGATAATATCAGCAGGAATTTGTTGGATGCAAGTTTACATGGCACGGATCTGCAACTTACTGTCTAAAAAAAAGAACAAAAGAACCCCTAAACACAACTCAGTTGAAAATGAACCGTTAAGCTTTTAGAAATATATTTGAAACTACGAGACTGCTCTGTGTTTGCTACACATGAACGTTTTTTAAAAAGTTCCCGCCCCTAAAAACTGGCCGTGGGATTTCCTCATGCTGAGCAACAGCGTCTATAACTAACCACCATGACTGTTGCCTGAGCAAGAACAGCCTCCAAAGTCATTTGTCTGTCACGTGATGCTCTTCAAGGTTGTGTGGTTGAGTTCTTCGGCAGTCAACCAGGAAGCAGAGGGCCTTTTCAGCCTTGGTCCATCTGTTAGACTGTGGTCCTCAGCAGAAGGTGTCCATGGCTCCTGGGCACTTTCCATTGGAGGTGGCTTGGCTGCTGCATTGGCTTGCAGGTTCTGGACGTAGCTACAATCTAACCTGCAGACTCACGGAAGGTTCTTCACTCAGGAGCACACAGAAGCCAAGATCACTGACTGGAGAGAGGCTGAGGCAGTGGAGGCAGCTCCTTGGCCCAGCAGAAAGAGACGCCAGGGACAATTTTTGTGTATGTGTGTTTTGTGGAGCCAGTGCAGGAGGGAACCAGAAATCTTGCTCCGGGGAAGCATTTGCCACACGGAGGCATCTCACACCACGGAACCGCATTTGCCACATGGAGGCATTTCACACCACGGAACCCTTGGAGGAGGAGAGGTGGATGGACTGAATCCTAATGGCCAACGTCCTCTGTAAGTCCTGAAGCACATCCTGGCCCGTCCCTTCGCCGTTCTTGTCATACAGGAGCTGCTTGAATGCTTCATTTTCGATGAGGACCATCATATTTTTAAGAAAGTAGCCTTCGCAGTATGCCGAGAGCTCCGTGACCCCAAGGAACTGTGGGGAGAGGAAAGGAAGCAGGTGGTTACCATGATGGAGACCACTCACTCAGGTGCATCAGCCTGATGCTTCACCAAACCATCTTCCTATCCCCAGGCTGTGGCTTTGGAACTCCTACTCAAAGACCTGATGTTCATTCTTCTACATCTTGCCTTGTGCAAGTCCAGTCTTTTTTTTTTTTTTGAACCTAAGTTTCCCAAGTGTCAGGATGGGTGGGATAGCCTAGGAGTACTGTCAGGACATGGATGCACACAGAGACTCTATGGTCTTCAAGAGATCTCAGCAGTTGAAGCATCAGTCAGAGCTGGGGTCCTATCCCATATAGTCACCATACAGGCATCAAATTCTTCAGCTAGGAGAGCTCCTAGCACAGAGGTCACTCCTGCCATGCAGTCCTGCTCTTGGGTATCACAGGACAAGGCCTCATTCTGTATAGGAAGGGAAACAGGCCGAGAGGTCTAGCTCTTGGAGATTGCTTTGTAGGTGAGTCCCACTCCACACAAGTTAGTGCAAGTGGAAGGTAACACAACATACTTTTAGGTATGGCATCTGTTAATACTAACGGAATGGACGCTATACACCACACTTTAGCATCTCCACACAACTATCTACAGCTTCACATGGGACTGAAGCTCTCATTTCTCATCTTCTAGGAGGAGGTTTGTAGACTACAGCCCTCCGGGCTAAATCTGGCTCACAATTTGTTTTATAAACAAAGTTTGGGTAGAACACTGTCATGTTTTTCATTTTCTACCTATCTTCGATTGTTTCTGTACTAGAGGTAGACTCAAGGAGGAACAAACAAAATAAAACATCAAAGTTGAAAATAATTATCTGCCCCTTTACAGAACATGTTTGCTGATCCTAGTCCTCTGTTATTTTTTTTTGTTTGTTTGTTTGTTTGTTTTGTTTTTCGAGACAGGGTTTCTCTGTGGTTTTGGAGCCTGTCCTGGAACTAGCTCTGTAGACCAGGCTGGTCTCAAACTCACAGAGATCCACCTGCCTCTGCCTCCCAAGTGCTGGGATTAAAGGCGTGCGCCACCACCGCCCGGCTCTCTGTTGTGTTTTTTAAATGAAGAGGCCATGTCTTGCGCTGATTTCTTTTCCCTTCTAAGATGGCGTCTCATATACCCAGCCGACCTCAAACTTTCTATGGAGCTGAGGATTGCCTTGAACTCCTTATCCTCCTGTCTCTGCCTCTAGGGTGCTGGAATCACAGGTGTGAGCCACCAGGCCTAGAAGGCCTTACAAACTTCTTTGTTATATTCTGATGAGTAAGGTACTAGCAATGAACACGTAGGTCAATCAACACCAGAAAGACTCCTGTGGTTCCCAGACCTTTGTTCTTTCCACCACGATACTAGACCTGGATTGAGTTTTTCTATAATTGATGAAGCAGCTTGTCTTCGTTTTCAAACACAGAGATAACCTGAGAGGACCGTCAGAGGCTCAGGACTGAGCTGCTGGGACAGCTTCTAGGAAGAAGAGATGCTAACCCACGCACGGATGGGCTGGCTTTCTCATCGATCTAAATCCCACAGCTGGGACTCATGTGCTTCCCTGAAGCACAGGGCTGATGCTGTGGGGGTCTTTGCTAACATCCGGACCTTGGCCGTTAGCATCTGAATGCCTGCGATTCCTCTGGTTCAGAGCAAGCTTTCCTGCTTCTCTGCTTCTTTTTGCACTACCGTCCATCTGAAGCACAAACAGTCAGAGAGGAATCCCAGTGGCTGGAGAGCATCTGTCGAAGCTGCATCGCCCATAGCTGAGGGAAGTAGTGTACACACCGGGCAGGAGGCAGCTGGCCCTGCCCTTCCCTCATGTAAATATCACAGATGGCCTATGTTGATGTTGGCACTATTCCAGGATGGGATCTTGGAGGTAAAGCTGGTGTCTGTCAGAGCAGAGGCCCTGGTCACATGGGTGTACTTTGGGAGAGTCTGCTCCCCTGCCACAGAAGTCCTTGCTGCATTCCCTGTTGAAACTCTTATGGCATCAGCTGGCATTAATAAACCATGGTATGTGAAGCTGATGCTGCCAGCTAAGGAGCCTTAAGGGGACTGGGCCAGGACTTGCCAACGTGAAAAGTCACAGAAAATCTACCCGTGGAGGTCGGGCTTCTGGGGCAATTCAAATGACCATGGTTAAGGGAGGAAAGGAGGAAGACCCTGGCTCTCTTCCTGAACACAGAAGGCCTCTCTGGGTGGTGCCATTATGCAAGGCATCCCATTCAGACAAAGACAAATTCTGCTTAGCTGGGGTACAGGTAGAACATGTCAGCCTCAGGGTCAAAGTAAGGATGGAGAGTTCTAATCCACATAACCAGAACACTGTGTGTCTGTGCGCGCGCGTGTGTGTATGTGTGTGTAGGGTGTGTGTGTGTGCATGTGTGTGTGCATGCATGCATGTGTGTGTATGTGCCCCAGAGACACGAAGAGAATGGTGTTCTCACCCGTTGTGGTAGTATATACAAAAAGTATCTCCCATAGTTTTGTGCATCTGAACATGCAATCCCCAGTTGGTGGCACTGTTTCAGGTTTAGGTGGTGCAGCCTTGCTGGAGGAAGTGTGACACTGGGGGCAGGCTTTGAGAATAAAAGCTTCACACCACTTCAAATTCATTTTCTTTGCTTCACGCTTGCTCTTTGAAGACACGAGCTTTCGAGCTTTTGGCTTTCTGCCTCTTGCTGCTATGCCTACCCACCACAATGGACTCTTATCTGGCTGGAACTGAAAGCCCAGATAAGCCCTTTCTTCTGTAAGCTGCCTTGGTTGTGGTGTTTTATCACAGCACAGAAAAAAAAACCTGACACACATTTGAGTTTGCACGGGAATCAGGAATACCCCACCACCGTCCAGAGTTTCTAATTTGATAGGTTTGGGGTGTGACCTAAAATGCTTCTTGCAGCCCCCGCTGCTGCTGCTGGAGACCACCTTTTGAGACCCACCGTTCTAAACTCTTCTATTAATAGCAGAGACATTAATTAGACCCTGATTAGGGAAGCAGAATCGAGAGCCCAGTCCATGCCTGAGGAATCAGTCTGTGATGATTCTTGTGAGGGAAGAGTGAGTAACATTCCTGGGGACACTATTGCCTGGCTTACTTTCCAGTGTTCAAGGAAGAAAGGGAGGACAAGGAGATGTCAGATCTGGAGAAGAAAAGAAAGGCCTACGGTCTGGGGACGTAAGTCAGCAGTGGAGCGACTGGCTGATGTGTGCTGAAGCCCGGAGTTTAATCCCAAGCCACAGAGCCCCGGAACAGTCTCGGGAGCACAGGGCCGGCTTTGGGGTCAGGGGAGAGGCTTACCTTGGCGTGGCTGTAGATGTCCACACAGTTGTCGGTATTGATGCTTTTCGCACAGATAATCTCACAGTGTCGCTGCAGAGCCTCCAGCTGGAAAAATTTAGCGGCAGACAGAAGCTGGAATTCATAAAAAGAGACTGTTAGAGGTAGAGATGGGGAAGAGTGGTCAGCAAACCATAGGAGTGAGCCACTGTGATAGTTTGAGTGAGGAATGGCTCCTATAGTCCCAGGCATTTGGGCACATTGTCCCCAATTGGTGGCAGTGTCCGGGAAACAAGTTTAGGAGGTGTGGCTTTGTTGGAGGATATATGTCGCAGGAAGCAGGCTTTGAGAACATAAGCCCTTCCTCTACTCCAGTTGGCTCTTCTCTGCTTTGTGTCTGTGGTTCAAGATGAGAGCCCTGAGCTCTCAGCTGCAGCTTCAGCCACCGGGCTGGCCATCTGCCTCCTCCCTTTGGCTGTCATGAACTCTCATCTCTCTGGAACTGTAAGCCCAAATAAATCTTTTCTTCTTCAAGTTGCCCCAGTCATAGTGTTTTGGCTCAGCAACAGAAAAGCAGCTAATCTACTCCACAGGGTACCTGACTGAGGGTCAGGAAGCAGAGATGCTGGATGCACAGGTGAGACCAGGGGAGCAGGCCCTAGTTACAAAAGTTTCCTGTGGGTGGAGGGCAGGGTGGAGTGGATCACAGACACACCTCTCATAGCAGGTCAGCCCCAAATATCCCAAATCAGATCCAGCAAGGAGGAGGGGCTAGGACACCCATTAGCAAGGTGGGTACGACTGTGGCTTCCCCCTGCCTGTCCTCTCCGCATCTCCACTCCAGTGTCGCTCCTCGCCATCCTGGCTCAGGGACCGACCTTCACCCTGTCTTCTTTATGGGACTTCCTATCCAGATGCTATGGCACTCCCACTTTCTACGACAGAGTCCAGAAGGTCGGGGTCTTCATCCCATCGGACCATTGCCACACCCAGTCAAAGGTCAGCCCTGGGCCATGGAGGCTCCCAGAAGTATGCTGAAACTGGCAGGCTCTGGGAGAGGAAGTTATACTTCCCCCAAGGTGGGGAAGTGGGGTTTATCATGAGCCTTCTTGTGATTTTTTTTTTTCTTTTCCGCCTGAGACACAGTCTCAGTTTGTAGCCTTGACTGGCCTGGAGCCTGCTGTCTGTCTCAGGTGATCATCAGATCCCTCTCAGGTGCTGGAATTACGGGCATGAGCCATCATGGCTGGCTGAAACTTAAATGCAAGTCCATTCACCTCCATCGTATCTTACAAAGGGGGTCTGAGGGATGCTGGGTGGGTGAACATGCCCCTGTCCTGTGAAGGCAGCACACTCCAACTCCACAGAACTTGAGATTTGAACTTGTCATGTGGACACCCCTCTGCCTGTCCATTCAGCCCCTCTATCACAGTCTCCAGTAAGCAAACGAGTCAATGCAGAAAGTAAAATTTAAGATGCTTACAAAAGGTCACACCTGTCCCTGTGGTGGAGTATAGGATGGGAGGAGGGGTCCAGAGAGTCCAGGGTCTCTGGAGTATCATGGGGGTGGGGTGGGGGTTAAGAAGGGTAAGGACGCAGGACAAATTGGGCCCTTAGTGACCATGGCCCTACAGCATTCACCGTGGCCAAAGGTGACAAGAATCTTCTAAAACATATTTTTAAAACCATCTCAGATAGAGTATGCCCATTTTACAGGACAGCAAACAAGCTCAGCTAGGTCAAATAAACTGCCAATGTGATTGGGCTGAAGGACTTTAGGTACTAAACTGCCTGCTTTAAAAAAATTATTTAACTAATTAATTAGTTTTAAACGATAGGGTCTCATCCTGTAGCCTTCAATGGTCTGAAACTCCTCTGCAGACCTTGCTGGCCTCCAGCTCACAGAGCTTCACCTGCCTCTGCCCCCTGAGTACCGGGATTAAAGGTGTGTGCTACCATGCCCAGTCAGCCCCCATCTTTAATTAGGAAAATGGATTGGAGCTCTGGCTTTGGGTGGGGGAATAGAATGGGAAGTCAGGTGCAGTGGGAGAGGGTGGTGGTGGAGGTGAAGAGCATCAGGCATGGCAAGAGATGGCTCCCAGCTCTCAGCTTCTGGGTCCCAGAAGGCACTGTAGGGAGGAGAGCCGTGCCTCTCATGGATATAATTCCCTTAGCAACCACGAGGGGGAGCATGTCACCTAGGATACTCCCTGATGGTGCTATAGAGGTCCAACTGTCCCTGTGAAGATGGTACCCAGATTCCTCCGTGAACTTGCTTGCTCCTCACAAGCCGGAAAAGACTGGTTTCTACCCAGGGCCCCTGGTGCAGACAGTATCCCAGGGAAGGCTTTGCTTGGGAGGGCCACAGAGTTAGGGAGGATCACGGAGCTAGGAGGGCCCTCAATTATGAAGCCAGACAGAAGGGATGCTGAGGCAGCTAGGAATGCAATGTTCTCCTTACCTCCATGATCTCATTGTTTTTAATGAGAAGTGACTCTGGGCCACCGTAGTAGAGATACTGCATGACCAGCTGGAAGGAAGAGGACACAGTGAGTGATGCCCCAGCTGTACACAATATCACACCACTCTAGAACATCCCTCTACCTGATGGGGGACGTTCGGATAGGTTTTCCTGATGACACCCCGAAATCACGACCCTATAATTTCCAGGCTCTGCCTCCATGTCTTTGCACAGGACCAAATCAAACCTGAGCTTGTTTCCTCATGATGGATGACAACCATGGGTGCCCACCTACCTCTCATCCAGTCAAGCTGTACAGGAAACCATTTAGAGAGCCTGACACAAAACCTCCTGAGGTCTCAGAGAGACACTCTGGGCAACCAGCTCCTTATAACAAGTTGACAAAACTCCAGAGGAAGCCGAGAGGGGCCGAGGGCTTTGATATTCACTGAGAGTTGTGAAGGAGCCACGTAAGGCTCTCCCCTGTTATGTGACTTCCAAGGTCTGAATTGTGCCTTAAACTACAGAGTTTTGCAAATGCGTGTCCCGGAATGACTGAAGACCATGGATGTATCTGAACTAGTGTAACTGTCTCACATGGCAACCGTTCCTTTGCAAATGCACGCGTGCGCACGCGCACGTGCGCGCGCACACACACACACACACACAAACACAAAATAAACAAAACACCACTTTTGGGAAATGTGCAACACTCTTAAAGAAACTAACAGTGGGTCTATGCCACCCACGGCAAATCCTGATACACCATGGAATTACGTGGAATGTTTGCACACTTCATTAAAGTAGATTCCTAACAGAAACTGTTTTTTTGTTTGCTTATTTTGAGACAGTTTTCACTATGTCACAAACAAACTCACTATGTAGACCAGGTTGGCCTCTAACTCTCATTCTCTTGCCTCCACTTCCCCAAGTGCTGGGATAACAAGGGGCCCGTCACTGTATCTAGCATGGTATCTGTCTTTTATCTCCCTTTGCCTCTATTAGAACCTGGCCACATCTTCCAGCTCCCTCAGCCTGAATGAGCTCTCTCTGTAACAGTGGAGGCCTGCCCTCCTTTGGGTCAAGTTATGCTCACTGTGCTAAGGAACTTGGGTCATCTGAGAGTACAGATGTCTCATTAATTACAGTATCCCTGTGCCTAGCATAGTACCTAGCACAGAGACAGCACAGGGACACTTTATGTTATCATTATTACTTGGAATCTCAGGCTGACGAACTCACGGCAATCCTCCTGGCAAGAGCAATCAGTCTTCCAAGAGCTGGGACTGCAGGCACATGTCACCAAGGCTGCCTCATGTGACCATATTAGACATCACATGACTCCTGTGTCTGAGTCTCGGGTCTCTGTGTCCTGCCCACTATAGAGGTGGTGACATTATCTAGGCCTTGGGAAATAGCTCTACGTTGATCCCCTCCACCTCCTACCTTAGAGAGCAGGGCTTATATGTGTGTGAAATACTGTCAGTCAACATGGGGCTATGGGCTTTATTAAAACCAATTGATTCCTCTAGCAAGTTTGTTATGTAGGCCAAACCAATAGTAATAAGAAGCACCTCTGTAATGTGCACCCCCCCTGTTTACAAAGCACTTATCTGTCTGTCACAGACATTGTCTCATTTATTAAGGGTTGAGCCATGGGCTGAAATTGCTGCATTGGTGAAAGGAGACCCTGGGCTAATGGAACTTAAATCAGGCCATTCCAGGCCCCTTCCAGACTCTGTCAGTGCAAGCATTTTTTCTAAGTGGGTGCAACAAGCCCTTATTAGGCCAAAGGCCCTGCATACTGAACTGTTTTTCTTGGCGGGTGCCAACCTACACGAGGCAGGGACTTTTGCAGTCTGAAGGAGGCCTAGCTCCAGGTGTGGCCTCAGTGGGTCTGGCTCCTGCACACATATGATGTTAAACAGTCTCGAGGGAGGAAACACAGTGCAGTATCAATTACTAAAAATCCTTCTGCCCAAATTTGCATGCCAGAAGCACATAGAGTGCGTAGGATTTTGGGAGGCTCCTTGTGGGTCGGACTCAGCCTTCCTTGGCCTATTTCAAGCCACAAATGAGGCTCTTCTTTTATGGGGACTGGGCAGGGACACAGGCAAATCCCCAGGGCCCAATCAATCTTCCCTTCCCATTACAGGATCTTAAAGCTAATGTGGTCAGCAAACCGTCCCCATTGGAAGCAATCACAGGCCTGGGAATCCCTTTGAGGCCAGCCTTTCCCATGCAGGACTCTGACAAGTCTGCTGGGCAAACATTTACTGAATGCCTGCTCTGAGTCAGGCTCTTATTACTGGAGCCTCCCTAGTGAGAACCAGGCTTAATAGTCATGGGGTACTTCTTGGTGTGTGTGCGTGTGCATGCTTGTGTGTGTGTGTGCACGCATGTGCATACAGGTGCTCTGTTTCCTGCCTTCAGCTCATGATCTCACTCTAACAGGGCACAGGATTCATGGGGTCAGGTGACTTCAGAGCAGATTCATTTTTCCAAGGATATGATAAAACAACAGGATTGGGTTTGGTTTTAACCTTGGCTTTCCTACGGGCAGCCGTGGGAACTTGGGCTACAACCTTCCAAGAGCTTGTGGCAGGGCAGTTGAAAGGATCATGGACACAAGGGCAGTATTAGCTCTCTGGTTTGAACCCTGAGCCCGGGAGCATCAGAGGCTCTTGGCAGAAGTGAGACTGCCCATGACTGAAAGCCAGGTGGAGAGGTGGGCCCTAGGGGCTCACATTGAGTGTGTTTTCTGTTTTCACAGTCTGCTAATGTTCCGAAGATGCTGTAGAGAGAGAGCCTGGTTCCACGATGTCAGGAGAGGAAGGGGAGGCCTCCGTGCGCCCAAGGTTGGGACCTGCCCTGAGATTCTGCTTTTATGGGTCTGATGTACAGGCAGGACATCTAGGGGACATTTTCAAAGCTCCCCCAGGTGATATCTGTGTGGTGGAAGTTGGGGAAACAGGCTTTCTGTTTTGGTATGGTTTCTACTTAGAAAGAACATCTCAGTATTGAGTCCTGGAGCTGTGCCACCAGATGGGCTAGGTACAGATGCTGTTGGTTCTAACATGGCTGGGATAGACACATCATTTAAGTCCTTTTTGTGAGCTCTTTCCTTTGTCTGGGTCTCTCTAGCCTTCTTCTTGAGCCCAAAGCCTCATTCTGAGCCCTATAGCTTTGGCTTGGCCTTGGTTCTCTGTTCCTAGCCGTGCCCTCAATGTCCTGGGTCTAAACTATTACAGTACATGGCTCCAAAAAGGACATCCTCTTTGGCAAACACCCCGCATATCCTGTAATTGATGGGTGACTTGGGGATACCCCTTCTAGATGTATAAATCTTTGGGAGAGGGTGTCTCTTACCTTTAGGTCCCCTCCCCCAGTCCAAGCCTGGAGCTAACAGACACAGGGCTCCAGTGATTGCTGCGGGGCTTGGGATAGAGTGGGAGGGGTGAACTAAGTGAGCCTCAAGAGCAGGTGCTAACAGCTTAGTCAGGGGTGTCCCAAGGTGCTAGGGACATCTGAGGCCCCAAGCCTACCCCAGAGCTCACCTGGAAGATGGGGTACTTCACGTAGCCGATCTCTATGCAGGTGCTGTCGTTTGTTGGCTTGCTGGAGAGGAGGGCCTTGAACCTGAACAACACACAGAAAGACCAAAAAACTCATCCACAGTCCTATGGCTTGCCCAAATGACTCTTTTCATCATACAAATCTCTGGATTCTAAAACACAACTGGATTACAGCTGTTAGTGTCTATTCAAAGCTAAAGACCATGCTTGAAACTCACATCTTCTCCCACACTGGCCACTGGGAAGGAATAGGTGCTTTTAAAAAGCCCATCACTTCCCAGCACCAACCCAGGGTCTCCTCTGCAGGCCTTAGTCTGTTCTGAGTGCTTGCCCTGGCTTCCCTCTTGTCTGGTGCCCAGGGATCATCACCTGCCCTCATTTCTGTTGTCTGAGCTTTGCTCCAGGGAGACAGGAGCTTCTTCTGTCTTTGTGGGACATAAAGTCACAAGGGCATTTAACCCATCCTTGCTGACTGATCATCTGTCTTGGAGTTTGGATGCAAAGCCTCTGGCGGGTAGGGACCTTATCAGTGGAACTGAACTTCAAAAAGCAGGGATAGCAGCTAGGGTTGTAGCTCAGTCATACAGAGGTGCCTGGCATCCCTGAGGCCTTGGGTGCAATCCCCAGCACCAAATAAATTGGGCATGATGGTGCATGCCTGTAATTCCAGTACTAGGGACGTGAAGGCAGGAGGGTCAGAAATTCAAGGTCAACCTTGATACACAGTGAATTCCAGGATATCCAGAATTACATGAGATTTTTGTCTCCAAAAAGAAAAAGAGCAGCAATAGGAACAGTCACAGAGAAATTCCAGTCGCAGCAAAGCCGAGGGTCCGTACCTGGGAGAAGCAGTGAACAACAGCACTTTGTGAGCATAGAAGGGTCTTCCCTCTACCAGGAAGGTCACGTCAGACATTTCTTTATTGTTAAGAAAATGAGGATCTAGAACAGAAAGGAGGGCAGTGTGTTAGTGAAGGAAGGGTGAAATTGGGGCCCTCTGGCAAATGCACAGGAGAGGACTGAGAACCATATTGACCTCTTCATTCCTCATAGGTGATCCAAGAGTCACACCAGAGACAGCACCCATAGAGGATGAATGCATCCCTGCCACCCAGCTCAGCACAGGAGATGTTCAAGTTGACCTGTGGCTGGAAGCAGCTCTTGGACTGGCTCAGTGGCTTAGTGGAAGTAATGGCACTTGCTGAGCATGTGGGATGACCTGAGTTCTGGTCCCTGGAATCCACTTACAAGCTGGATGTGACCAGGAGTGGGTGGCTTACTCCTTTAATCCCAGCACTCAGGAGGTAGAGGCAGGAGGATCTCTGTGGTTTTGAAGGCCAGCCTGGGTCTACAGAGCGAGTTCCAGGACAGGCTCCAAAGCTACAAAAAAAAGTTGGATATGGTAGCACTAGTATCTAGAATCCTAGGGTTCCTATGGTGAGATGGATGGTGGAGTCTGAGAATCCTTTGAAGCAAGCTAGACTGGTGTACACAGCAGCAAACAAGAGACCCTGCCTTGGACAAACGGGAAGTCATACCTGACCCTGACCGTTGCAACTGTGCTATGACCTCCTGCATACCCAAGCTCTTACATTCACAAAGAGGGAGAAGGAGGAGAAGAAGCAGCCATATACTCCATAGCAGATATACCTCTAGGCAGAGCTTAGGGACTTCTGGGTGTGAAAGCTTGTCTATAAAGGGAGTTCACCCATCCCCGTGCCTCTGCCTTAGGTCCGGGGTCCCCTTGCCCAGTGGAAGTGGTGTAGAAGGGCAGCCATGCCCTTGCCACTGGACTCCAGGCTGTTTTCTCTCAAAATCAGTGATAAAGGAGGCAGCCCCCAACTCATCTCTTCTAACAAGACAGTGTAGCTAACATTCGCTTACCTAGTCTAACACATGGCACGTCAGGCTTTGTGCAGGGGGAAATCTGAGACACGCAGACATGACAGTGGCCACGCAGGCCAGGGTTTGAACCAAGGCTTTCTGATTCTATGGCGTGACTCACCAAATATAAGATCCCCAGGGTTACCTTTAATGTAGCCATGCAGACCCAAGGTCCTTCTTGATGGCCCTTGGAGTCGGTCCAGTACTTCTGCCTTGCTCAGAATAGTCTCGACTCCCTGCCTCCTGTCCTACCCATCACAAACAAGTTGTTTCTAGCTGCCAGGGTCTTGCGGTAGGCCACCTGCAGGCCAGTTGTCTAAAACTGCAGCACTCAGGGCTGGCCTTCCACAGTGCTTTCTTGGGGAGCAGCACTCGTGTTTGAGTTTGAGGAGCCACAGCATCTTCACCATCTACACAATTCTCCTGGCCTCATGCTCTGTGCAGGGTGTGCCTCATCCCTATGAGAGGTGCTCCAAACTAGGACCAAAGGCAGAAGAGTTTTTTTCCCTACGGTCACCCCCAAACTCCTGACCATTCTTCCCCTTCATTCCTCTTCATTCTATTACTACCCTTGTTCAGGTTACATCATCGTTCTAGACAGTTCTGGAGCTTTTGTGGGTCTCGTTGCCTTCACTCACCACAGGAGGCCTCTTCCTAACATCAGATTTCATGCTGATGGGGGCAGGGAGACTGTAGGATACGTTTGTGTTTCATACCACAGAGTCCTTGCACTCCACAGTTCACAAAGGAATCTGCACACACAGACTATGAACAGCTTGGCAGAGCAGCTGTTGATTTCTTGCTGCTTCTGAATTAAATCTCCAGCCCAGGAGGTGCTAAGAGGGGCCACAGAACAAGGACCAGTCGAAGAGATTGTTTTGGGAGAAGGGCTTAGAACTGTGACTGACCACATGACAGAAGGGTAAGACTGAGCTCTGGAATGATTAACTCTTTGTTTACACCCTCCCTATAAATCTTGGTGACTGGAGAGAAAAGAGGAGGTTTGTTTTTAGGGTGTTATCCCACTGCCGCCTTAGAGCCTGGGTTCCCTGAATACAGCACAGTTCCTGTCTCCGATGACTGGTTTTTGTGGTGACAAGCAGTGTGGGCTCTGATTACAATCCATCTCTCCCATTCTACAAACCTTCCAATAGCTCCCCAGGGCTCCAGAGAGGCCACACTTCTTTGCTTTTAAAAGAAGATTTATTTTTATTACTTTATTTATTTTATTACTTTTAGTGGCATGTATATGTATGTGAACATGAGAGCAGGTGCCTGCCGGCTCTGAATTTCCTGGTCTACCATTACAGGTAGTTGTGAGCTACTTGATATGGGTCCTGAAACAGAACTCAAGTTCTCAGGAAGGGCAGTAGTACTCTTAACTGCTGAGCCATTTCTCTAGCCCGAGTCCTTTTACCAGACCACTGTGACTGAGTTCCTTCACCTCTCTCTCATCAAGACTCTGTCTTCTTAAAAAAATACTTTATCTTATGCATGCGTGTCTGAGTGTGTACTATGTGTGTGCAGGAGCCCAAGGAGGTCAGGAAAGACAACAGGCATACTGGAACTGGAATTGCAGACAGCTGTGAGTCACCATGTGGGTGGTGAGAACATCTGAGTCCTCTGCAAAAGCAGTAAGTGCTCTTAGCCATGAAGTCACTTCTCCGGTCCCACCCACCCCTGCCTTCTCTTGGTGCTAAGCTTGGGAGTCTGACCTGAAGACCAAGTATCTTTCACTGCTAGTGAGAAAAATTGCACCAAATTCAAGAATTCTCCTCCTTCTCTGGTTATGAGAAGCAGAACTTAGGCTGTGTCCTGGACCCAGCCCTCAAAAATGTTTGTGCTAACAAGGAGCCCCACAAGGCACTCAGGTGGTGTATCTGCTGATTGATAGTCAGGGAAGGTCACTCTCCACAACTACCACCTTCTCATTTGGTTGACCTTTTCAGTCTGTTGCCCTGACAACCAATGTTTCCTGCAGGGCAGAAACACTTGTGACTTAGGTACAACTCAGATTAGTCACGGGCATGGTCGTAAAGTAACATAGACCCTTTGATGCTGCTCCCAACTTTCCCGTCTTAGCAGAAAGCTGCATCATATTTAAATGTCCACGTTACTCATAACAGTGATGAATATACCTTGATTCAGGTCCATGCACTCAATCTTTCAACTGATAAAGGCAGAGGAATAGTTTGGCTGCTGGACAGAATTTTCAGATGCTTTCATTTCTCCAGCATTTCATATTCACGGGGAAAGGATATGGGAAGTAGGGAAGATCCCACCTCTTAGAGGAAAAGGAATCCTTCATTGTTAATTTTTTATTATTCTCTGGGCAACAGGGGATGTGGGATTCTGCAAGACCAGGCTCAGGTTTCCAGTCTCAAGACCACCAGGTGTTTCTCTGTCTTTTCAATTCTGCTCTGCCTGTAGTAGCCCTAGAGCTTCTGGCTGAAGCCAGTGTCTGCCTGGGGGAATCTTAGGAGCTGGCCCTACACAGTGAGGAATTCTGGCATTGGCAGGGCTGGTCTTCAAGTCCCAGCTCCACTCTGTTTCCAGACTGCAGTCAAAGCACAGGATGGGTCACACCTGCGCCTGGGAAGCACTACTGAGAGGTGGAAGTTAGGTATATGGCTGGAGTCATGTGCAAGTATTCAAGGATCATATTAAGTGTTCAGTTATCCTCACTGGATTTCAGAGCACCTAACCCCACTGCTCAGGTATGCCTTGCTTTTTGAATTAAAAAAATATTTTATTTTTAATAAGCTATGTATGTGTGTGTTTGTGTGGGGGTACTCACAGAGGCTAGAAGTGTTGAAACTCTGTGGATCTACACTTATAAGGTTGTAAGCCTCTTGACAAAGGTGCTAAGAAATGAACCTGAGTCCTCCGAAGAGCAGGGTTCATTCCTAACCTTCGAGGCATCTCTCTAGCTCTAACCTGCCCTTGTTTCTATGGTCATGTGTGTGTTCCCTTCTTTTCACCATCTCCTAAAGCAGGACTTTCATTAGGGATAGTGCTGGCTCCTTGGTGTCTCCTGCTTACTCCTCTGCCATGGAGATGAGGGACTTCATATACGGGAGAGTAGCTGTTTAATCCTGCCGCTTTGATAAAACACCACGACAAAGGGAATTTAGGGGAGAAAGGGTTTAGTTTAGTTCACAGTTCCTGTCCATCATTGTAGGCAGTCAGCACAGCAGGAAGCAGCTGCTCACATCCACAGCCAGGAGCAGAGATACTGAATCTGTATGAATATTCTCAGTTCTCTTGTTTCTTTTCATATCAGTCCAGGCAATGGTGCCCACCCACATCAATAATCCAATGAAGACAATCTCCACAGACCAACCAAATCTAGACAGTTCCTCATTGAGATTCTCTTCCTTGATGATTCTAATTAGACTGTATCAAGTTGACTATCAAAACCATCACAGCTGGCATGGACAGTGGGCCATCTACCACAATCTTCTGTGCATGGGACATCAGGACTCCTCAGCAGTGCCCAGCGGCAGTGAATGAGGGAAAAGGTCCCACAGGTGAGGCACCACAGTCTCCTCATGCATGTCCTCTGTTGTATTCTCCAAAGAGATTTACCTCTTACTAAGGGAGATCTCAGTCCTCGGGCTTCATTCCTCCTCTGTCTGCCTCTTGTTTGTCCTGTGAAGTCCCCACCCTAGATTTATTACATGTGTGTACTTCTTTCCCATCCCTATGTTCCATGTCTATAGCCTGAATACACCTGGGCCACCGTGACTCACCCAGGCGTGAAGTCTGCTTCCTCTTGATCTCCGTGAGCTTGGGAATGGGGTAGGGACCATAGCAGTGTGTGAAGATGACGCACAGCTGCTGACTGATGACTTCATTCTGCAAAGGAAGAAGAGGAGCTGTGCTGTGGGAATGCCAGGGTGGTACAAGCCAGGCTGTCGCTACAGACACCTGTCCCCCAGGCAAGAGGAACCCAGACATCAGTTGGCACCGACCTGCTCTATGAGTCCAATGCTGAGTGCTTATGAAATTTATATAAAACATTTTCCCATCACACCTTGATCACTTCCTAGCCAGGAGAAAGCAGGGTTTTGTAGCTTCTGAAGAGAAAGCTTTCACTTCCAATTCACCTTTATCCGTATTCTCAAACTCTGGAAGCAGTCAGCCGTCCTGAGCAAGCAGCAGAAAGCCCTTTTGGCACCGTGACTGTGCCCCTCAAGGACAGGACGGAAGCTTCTGCTTCAGCTCTGTAATAAGTCGGATTCTAAGGCTCAGGCGTTTCGGAACTGGGAGTCATCAGTTGAATCACTTCTCAATAAAAATAAAAATAAGGACGGCGGAAGGCAGTTCTGTGCCACCAAACTCCAGCTGCCCAAGGCGCAGGGAGGAAGGAGACTGTGCTGAGCGAGTGACCTTCATCCCAGTGTTTGGTTCTTTTCCATCAGTCTTTCCCAGCTACTGCCCTCCATCAGCAGGTGAACCGGCTGGGGGTGGGGTGGAGTGTGACCCACAGCATCCTGCTTTTTATTGGGCAAGTGGCTAAACCAGGGGCTGGGCAAATCTTTACAACAGCTGTGGTTTGACTGTCTCCGAGGGCTCATGCGTTAGGGGTGTGGTCCCTTGTTCATGGGGAGATGGTTAAATAAACCTTTGTGAGACTGCAGGAAATTTGAGGTCCTTGGGTGTGTCTCTGACAGGGGATTATGGGATGCTGGTCTGCTCAGCCCTTTCTCTCTTTGCTTCCCAGCTGCTCCTCCCACATGCTTCTGTCGCTACCCCAGAAGCAATGGACCAGCTGACCACCAACCTCCAAAACTGTCAGCAAACCGAACCCTCCCTCTTTTAAGCTGAATATCTCAGGTGTTCTGTTTTAGCAACACCAGGCAGACTGACACAACAAAGTATCAAAAAAGGAAGGTTAAAACATGCTTTGTACCATTTCTCTGAAAATAAAAGACTGAAGACTTCTTAGAAGAGTAGAGTGAGATCATTATTTTTTCTTTATATTTCCCACTACTGAGTATTGTTTTTTAAATGATGACTTGGGACCCTAACGATGCCAGTGATCCAAGATAGTCTCAAAGTTAATCCCCGAGGCAGGACATAGCTCCTCCATGTGTGAAAGAAAATTTAAACCCTTCTATCAAAGTGGATAGATGGCAGAAGGCAGTGTCAGCTGGGACATGATTAAGAGAGGGGTCATTAGAGCGGAAGGAAGAAGGGATGGTGGCTATTCTCAAGGATGGCATGGATGACATGGATGAGCACAGGGTGAGAGGCACTCCTCCGCCTTGGCAACCACACCAGTGGCTGACACCCCACCCCTGCATTCATGGGCGAGCCAAGTGTTTCTCCCCACGAGCAGCATTAGAATTCCCCGAGAGCCGGTGTGGAACATAAATCCTTTCCTCTCTTTCATCGCCTCTCATTTTTGAGACAGCACCTAGATATGTAGCTCAAGCTCGTCTCGAACTCAGGATCTTCCTGCTTCACCTTCCCAGGTGCTGTTATAACAGGCAAATGCTTCCAACTGGATCCCCGGCTTTGAAAAAATAGCCCTTGTTTTCTGGAGCTGGGCAAAGCCTGGTAGCAGCGAGTGAATGAGTGGCGGAAATTACTGGGTAGGTGACAGTCATGGCTCCTTTCAAGGCAGCCTCCCCTGGCCATGACATCAGTAGATGTGGGGTGACCTTCCCATTGGCAGAAGGCTCTATGGTTGCATACCAATGTCTGGTTTCTGTCATTCAAGAAGACAAAATGACATTTCACAGGGAAAGGCACTGCAGGCAAACCCAAGGGGAAGCTGAGGGAGGGGCAGGCTGACTTCACTATTGAGAATGTGAGGTTTGCAGCAGCCAGGCTGCCTGGATTAGGATCCTGGCTTTTCTGGATCCCCCTCCAAAGGGATCTCAAGTCTATCATTTCAAATGGAGATGGTGATAACACAACCCCCTTCCTCTGGGGGTCCTTGGGAGGAGTAGATGAGTATGGAGGGTCTAGAATAGTCCCTGGCACACAGAATGTGGGTGATCATTATCCTTAAGGCATGTCCTTCCTTAAGTGCCCAGAGCCATCACTCACGGAAGAGAGAATCTGGGAGCAGTGTGAGGGCTGAATGGGGACACACCAGAAGAAAGGAAATGGGGGAAAGACAGACCTAACCAGGCTTTGATGAATGGATGTCACGAAAGGGGAGATTGCTCACACACACTTGTCCTGCTCTGGTGTTTTCTCTGAAGTTGATAAATTAAGCAGTTTTAGCTAACGGTGTTCACACTAAGTTCCATTTTCAAGGTTTTTCACAGAGATGGTTTGAGAGCTCTGCTATGAGGATCTGAGAATGTCTCTGGTGACTTCTGGATGCTTTTAAGATTTGATCCAAAATATGCTTAGAGGCTGTTTTTCATTGGCAGTCCATTGACAGGCAGAAGCTTAGACTGAAGCATTGCTCAGAGGCTTCCTGGGCCAGCAAGTTAGCTGATTTTCCTGCTTCGATTGATATGTAATTTTTAAACTTTTGGTGGTACTGCTAGTTATTATTCAGTGAGGGGCTTTAGACACACATACCTGCTTCATTGGGGAGTCTGTGATTCCTGATATGGGTATATAGCAGTCAGAATGATTGTTTTTAAATCATTGTAAGTCTTATGGCAGTAAGTCTTATGATAAAGGATCATAGGCTTTTTTAAAATTTAAATAATTGTATTTTTCATTCTGTTGATGGGGAGATGGAAGAAGCATACATTTTCCTATTCCTCATAACAAGCTGCTATGGTTAATAGACTTTGTCCCTCTGTAATACATGTTACAGCCTGGTTCCCAATCTGATGATAGTGAGGACAGTCAATAAATGCTAGCACTAAGATAACAGGATGAAGGACAGACTACAGAGGGGAGAAAATATATGCAGACCATACGGCTAACAAAGGATTAGTACTTGTCATCAATAAGGAACTTAGAATTCAACAACTCAAACAGAACAAACAATTCAACTAGAATGCAAGAAAATGATACAAAGAGAAATTCCAGTGGAGAGAATCCACGGATGCTGGACCAGTGCATGCTTGGGGAATGTCTGACTGCACGCTGTAGCCATGTTAACCTGCCTGTTTCCCTGTGGGCCAGTCTGTGTGATGTTTTTTCATACAGGTAAGGGTTTCCACGAAACCTCCTATGAAAGCAAATTAACCCTCTCTCCCCCGTTCCACCTGGCTGTACCATCCTTCTTGCACCTGCCTCCTTCCAGAGAATGGAACTGCCTGCTTTGTCTCTGGACAGCCTCTCCTGGATGTTCAGTCCAGCAGCCAGGGAACGGGTCTGCATGTGACAAAGGCCCTTCCTTCTGCCTCCCCAATGTGCCTGTTATGGTTGTTGGTGACTTTCATTTCCTTCCACTCAAAGGCCTCTCCCCCAAACCCTCCTCCTGTCAGACACTGGGGTGCTTGTGGAAGGCCTCTCTCCCCTGAGCCACCAGGCGAGATGAAACCTGTGGTGTCGGCAGTCTGGAAGGGATGGCTTTTTGGTGGCCTGGGAGCCAGGGGAACTTGGGGTGCTAGGCGTGCTGTATTTTGTGGTCTAGTGATGACTGTTTGATTTCAGCTGATAGAAATTCACTAGGCTCTGCAGTCACAATCTGGGGAATTTTCTACATTTATGTCTTACTTCTAAGTGATGTTTGCTTAAACAATAAAACCCCAAAGGCAGAATTCTTCATATGGCAAGGGTAGAGGGGGAGTTAAAACCAGACAGGTCAGAAAACACTCGATTATAGACACTGGGAATGCATCCAGCAGTCCCTTTCACCCAGGTGGTTATGGGTAATTTCAGTTGAAAGCCTTTTATCCACTTATTTTAACTTGGATGGGGAAGGGGAGGAGCTTGCTTTTGAAATGTTCCCAGCAGGGTCCGTTCTTCTTGAACTCACTGAGGCCCACTATACTCGGGCTGCACGGCACAGACACCAATCACAGCCAGCAGGAGCTACAAGGCTTGAGGCTCGCACTGCCCAGAAAAGCTGCTGAGATGAGCTCTGGCCTCGAGGCTCCAAGAAGCTCTGAAAGCAGACAGACTGTGTGGCTGGCAGGCTGATTCCGTCACCAGGGAAAGGTAGTTCTGTGTGCCCCTCACTCTCACAGCGAGCAGCCCATCAGCCTAGACTAGGACAGGTGGCTCATAGGCCAGTTTCTCCTGAGGCTTCACAGATTCCTTGTGGATGGACCCAGGAGTTCCACAAAGCCTGCCCTGGGGCAGATGATCACTCCAGTGTGGTCCCTTAGCTGCTCAGCAGTGGGTGAGCCTGGGCGGGTTAGTACCCACCTCCCTGCCTCCATTACCACTTTTTTGTTATACGTAAAATGTTTGTTAAATGGAAATGAATTTAGGGTTCCTCCAGAATTGCTTGTGAAGACTGTGAGAGTGAAACCTTCAATATGCTTAAGTGAGTGACTGGCTTGTAATTATATATATATATATATATATATATATATATATATATATATATATCATGTATAAGCTTTGAAAAAAACTTCATTTATGTCTTGAGGCATAATGAAGTTCATTATGAAAGGATTCTACAGACAAATGAGTCTGGGAAACACCTTAATTCCCTTTGACAATTTCAGGGCACTGAAGACAGAAGTGTTTACAAGGCATTGTCACCCTAGGAGAGGAGATAGCATGGTGACACCAATATTCACAGCTGGCTGTGCCTGCCACTGTCCCGAGCTGGTGTTTACAGAAGATCCTTGGGGAAGCACAGAAGGCCCTGCACCTTCTATGACGCTCTTCAAAGCCACTAAGAAAGCTTCTCTGTGGTGTCAGGGAGGAGTGGAAGGGCACTGGGATTTCCTATCACTTTGCACTCACAACCACTTAGAGGCCTGTATGATTGCTGATTCATTTACAGACAGGGAAATTGAGGCAGGAAGAGGTTTAAGAAGCTTGACCAGGGCTCCATGGCTAATGAGTGGGAGAGTTAGGATTTGAACCCTTGTAATTTGGCTCCAGAGTACATACGCTCAACCACTGTGTTATATGAGCCCAAGCACTTGCGTGATGCAGCGGCTTAGGGTAGGAACTCTCTAGAACCTTTCAGGGAGGTTGGTGCTCCCTGGTGCTTCTCATGGTCACAGTGCTGGGGGATTCTCTACAGTGACCCCTGGCCTTTGGCTGTTGACCCCAGTGGGTGTCAGGGAGCCAGTTCATCAAGGTTGCCCAAAGTCAGTACTTCCCACCCACACACAGGAGGGGGCTGCACACTTCTGGCAGGGACCTGAGTGTCTTTATGATATTCCCAAATAGATGACTCTACAGAGCTTTCGTGGAGTGATTCTCATAATTCCCCAAGAGCAAGACAGATATCTAGAAAGAGACGTAGAGATGCGGCCTTCCTTTGCTGGGAATGGAGACCTTGGTAGGGGTGAACCCCAAGGAATCAGATGAAGCTCCTCTGACAGGCTGTCCCATCAGAGGTGTTTATCATTTTGATACTGTGATATGATGTCATCTACACAGATGTTGGGCTTCATCCATAGTTGTCCTGAAATATGTATGTATATATGTATGTATCTATGTAGCATGAAATGTATGCAAACCTTTGGGCTGTATGTTGGATAAGCTGTCATTTTACATGTCCAGGGATGATACCCTTCCCCTCTTCCTACTCGATTCCCACAATTCCTTCGGGCCTGGTCAGCACCTGCACCTTGGGGGTGCCCGCTTTCTCTCTTTTGAATCCTACATTTTTTTAAGCCTGGTCCAGGGAAACTAGTTTTATATGCTTTTAGAACACATGGGTTGGTATTACCCCCTGGTTTGAGTGTAAGTTCCACAAGTCAAAAATCACGAACCTGCTCTTGTGCCTAAGTGCCTTGGGATACCGCAAATACTCAGCCAAAAAGCTGCCTCCCAAGTAACTATGCAAGTAGCTGTGGCCAGCTATGATGTTTAGGGACCATCGGCTCTGGAACTGTTCAGATCTGTGAGTCTCCACCCCACTCTCCACTGCAACCACAATGGCCTCACTGCGCCCCCGCCCCCCCCTTTGTACCTTGCTTGCTTTTAAGATTTCAAACATCAGGGGCAGGCCTTGGGTGACAAGCTCCTCTGTGTACTCCTCCTCTTGAATGGTCTTGAACTCCTTGAGCAAACACTGAATGAGAGGCCGGCGGTGCTGCTGGAAGGCGACCCGCAGTGACTCCAGCCACGTGTGCAGAGTCCATGGGACACCTGAAGGCGGGGCGGGGGAGGCATCGGGCCAGGCAGGAGGGGGAGGGCAGGAGAGGAGAGGGTAGAAAACAACCAAGGAACAGGAATATTTTCATTTGGAATTCGGCCTTTGTCTAGAATATTATCAAGCTGTGAAACCGAGGGTCTGGTCTCAGTGAATACAGGCGAGACACGCAGAAGCTGAAACTCTTACGCATAGGCGTGCGCATGCGCCTCATACTATTGGAGGGTGCATTCTACAATACCAGTCATTGCGCAGAATCTTTCAGTTACGCATTCTTACGTCTCCCTGCCTCTGAGTTCACTGCCTTTCTTCTACTGGGGAGGGGAAACCTCAGGAAAAGAGAGAGTTGCTTCAGGATTAGATGACATAACCATGCTCAGATGAGGGCTGAGAACCGTGAGATCAACCATTGAAATCAGTGGGAGGAGACCACTGCCGGGGCCCGTGAGAGACATTTCCACCTGTAGCCCCTCATCGCGTCTTCTTCTTTAACAAGGTCTCCTCAGCGGATGACTGCTGTATTGTGCAGTGAGAGGGCCAGGAGGGAGGGAGAGCATGCCCCGCCTGCTTCAGAACGAACAGATGGATGGTTCCAAGCCCCCGAGCTTAATCATGCAAAACAGACTCTCAGGGCAACAGCATAAATTTCCCACGTATTGAACAGTCCACCTGACAGAGACCCTTTCTAGAGTAGTGATCCAGCGGCTTCTATTACCAAATAGAACCCGTTTTTATGTCTTACGGTTCTCTTCCCTTGCCAGGTAAAAGTCACTAGATGGGTACTAGGCTAGCCTGGATCACCAGAAACACCAATGAGCCAGCTCTGGGCTATCTCACTGAAGAAAGAAAGAGCCACTGCTCTCCTGAACAGCTCCTGTTGACTCAGAGGAAAAGTCCTACTGAGGAGGCATTTGTCCTTGCCCCCAGGGTCACTGTGTTCATGGAGTTGGGTGTCCTACACAGCAAAGTCCTCAAGCCCTGGGAGCCACCTGGAGTGATTGTTAAATATACAGATTCCAGCCTTTATCCATCCAGACCCTCAACAGCAGAGCCTCTGGGTGCAGGGCCTGGCAATCTGTATTCAGACAAGCTCCCCAGGTGATTTAGGTGACTGGCTCAAGGTCCAGGGTTTGGGAATCAGGACAGGATGATCTAAGGGGGGAGGGGCTCAGGGCAGGCAGAGTGTTGCTGTCTGTGGGGACAGTGTGGGTGTCTTGGCCTGGAAATGTTCTGACAAGTGAAGGAAAAGCTCCCTGGGACCCCTTGACGTGTGTGTGAGTGTGTGTGTGTGTGTGTGTGTGCATGCTGTGTCTCGTGGTGAATGGTGCCCAGACTGACCTATACTCCTGATATCAATTGTCACATCCACGTAGCCATGCTCAGCGCTGTGATACATGGCCTCCCTCAGGGCCCTCAGTTTGGCCTTGCTGTTGCGGCTGGCGCACAAGGGGGGCGGGGCTGTTTCTGGCAGGTCAGTCCCCTCAGCCAGAATCTCCTCCAGGGACAGGATATCGTTCTTCTCCTTTTCTGGCTGAGCGAGCAGCTTGCGGAACACATTCCTGTCAATCATAAACCCAGAGAGGAAGACACTGAGAGATGGAAGGAGCCGTGCTGGGAGCAGGGGCACAGTAGGGGGCTAGGAAGCTGCTCACTCAGAACCAGGAACGAGAGGATAATTCCCAGGTGGTGGCTTTACGGATGGCGGGCTTTGGGGATGAAGGAGATGGTGGGGTATGACTGGCCATGTTTCCCGGAGGACATCTTGAGACTGAGTAATATCCAGAAAGTTCTGGAACTCTGCCCTTTTGGGCATGAGTCTGGAGAATTTGCTCTCTTTGGTGGGGGAGGGGTAGTGTGTAATAAAACCTGACGGGGCTTCTGGAAGAAACCTAGAAAGGATTTGAGCAAAGACGAAGAACTCTGTCATTCCTCTGTGAGTTCTTCTCACATCATGGCAGCTGACATGATGTACTCTGACCCATTCTGGCCAGGAGTGACATATCTCTGTGATTCAAGCTGGCTGAGAGTGGACAGAACATGGCAGTCTGTAGGCATGCACAGTGCAGGGAACTGGCTCTTGGCAGAAAACTGTGGGTGAGGGCACTCTTGTCAGGGCCAGAGCCTGGGCCAGCTCACTTCCACTGGGCCCCACAACCAGAGAGAGGATGGGTCTGGGGGGAGGCCTGGGAATCTGCATTTTTAACAAGCACCACTTGGGACCTGGTGGCCTTGGCCCATCCTAGCCTACCTGTGTCCATGGGCTGCGGCCTGGCTGAAAGAGTTCATGTCACCCTGGGGGGTTGTAGAAATTCCATTCCTGTACATGGTTCCTATCAGGGGGTCCGCACCACGCTCCAACAGCAAACTAACCAGCTCAAAATTCCCTGCAAGCCCAGAGAAGGGGGTTTTGTAAAAGAAACAAAAAAGAAAACAAAAGCCAGTCACAGGTACATCAAAGGCCACAGTGGGGGCGCCAGGGCTGGGGTAGAACTGGTAACTTACCAACAGCAGCTGCGAGCTGTAGGGGAGTTTCTGAGTAGTTCTCCTCACAGTGCTCCACTGAGCCTTCCACCTTGGCCCCAGCATCCAGGAGGAGCTGCAATGAAGTGGTCACTGAGACACACGGAGGGCGTGATTGGGGTGGGGGGAGGCGTCAGTGTCCTGGTAGAAACCGGTCAGATTCTAGTGTCCCCCTCTCCCAGGTCAGTGACCTTGTGCACTGGGCTGGAGGCAACTTCACCTCAGAAAAGAAGCCTCTCTCACCTTCTAGAACCCCAGGCTACCCACAGTGTGGTCCATGCAGAAGAACATGTTAGACACTTTGTTAGAAGGGCTGCCTCTCTGGCCCCAGCCTGGACATACTGAGCTAGTCTGTATTTTAACAGGCTCTCCGGGGCATCCTTAGGTATAGTAAGGTTTCTGGAAGCACTGAGAGAGAAGAAGCATCCAAATGCTGGAAATCTCTATTGTCGGGTCTGTGTCACAAGCCTTAGAGGGCAACTGACGTGGTCCCTTTCAGCAACAGGTGCTCAAGAGTTATGACTGACCCCCAGATCGTGTTCGACCAGCCAGGGGGAGAATCCCTTCCAGAAGACCCTGGATGACTCTGAGGACAGGTGAGGTGTTTAGTTCTCCAGTCAGCAAGATCCGGGGGGGGTGGGGGGTGGGCGTGTAGCAAAAGCTGCAGAAGCTTTGCCTCTCCTGCCTTCATTCAGTGCATTTGCTGCGATACGCGAGTTTATTAAAAGAGACTGGGGGCACTGTCCATACCCGATCACCACTCTCGGTGACGGTGACGGTGACAGTGTGCTCTTGGCCTGTAGCACATAACATGGGGAGAACCCACCATCTTTACTACCTACCTACTGCTACCTGAGGGCGTGTCCCCACGACTACACCTGCCTCAGGGATAAGCCTCACTATCAGTAGGCTCTGCCTGATTTTCAGTTGTCCCCTTTCCTGAATGAATGACTGAGGATGCCATTGTCCATCAAAGGGTTCTGTCTGTGTTTTCGAGATGTTATCAACTCCCTTCTTTTTTAGGTTCCCCTCTGTCCCCAAAGGGCTGAGTTTGATGTCCTATAAGCAGATGTCAGCACCAATGGTACTACATCACACCCAACCTCCTGAAATGCCACCATGGGTCTATCATGAGGATTCCCATAGTCAGGAAACATCAAAGGCTCTTGTGAAATACCAGCGCTGCTGAGCTGTCCCTGCCACTCTGATCTCTGCTGCACAGAATTCTGAAATGTGGGCCACATCAAAGAGGCGTGTTCTCGTTGTATCTGCGCTCACTGTGGGCCTGGGGAGGTCCTGGACTTAGATGCCAAGCTCCCTCTTCTGATGAAGTAAAGACCAAGTTAAGACGGAGGCTAGTCACCGACAATCAAGTCAACCATGGTGATAAAAGTGATAATGGCAGATGCAGGCATGTTACCGCATTTGGAGCTGTTTCAGAAGATGTGGGGAATGTACCGTAGACCCCCCCCCCAGGAACCGATTCTCAAGAGTCAATCCTCACACCAGTGCACTTTTCAAACATGTCCTTGTTGATCTGGATGCTTCTTCCCCACTGATTGGAAACCACTGGCATCTACAGAAAGCTAGGGCCGCACCTAAGGGAAGAGTCCCTCCAGGTACTGACCCTGGCCAAGTCTCGTGGCCATGTTAAGAATGTAAAAGGAGCAAGTCCCCAAAATACCAGCTGAAGTCCCACCTCAGAGCAACCAGGAAGAACTCCACAGGTCGGTCGCTCTGGACGTGAGGCTGCGTGTGGATATACAATGCTTTCATATTGGTTAATGCTTGGCCAAATGGATGCTTAAGTATAATAATTTCATTATAAAATAAGGATATGCTTCATTGGATTGCAATTAACCAATATGAATCACTCGGGGAGATACGCATGCTGGGGGGAGATTTAGATTTGCGTCATGGAGTAATGTCACAGTTAACAGTCAGATGTGGATAGGGAAATACTTAATACCTGAACTACAGGAATATGTCCATGCAACACAGCAAAAGTCAGAGCCGTCCAATGGCGGGTCTCGGGGTGGACGGATGGATATTTATGAGGAGTACTGACAACCTATAAACAAATTGAAGTTATTTTTAAAAAGGTGACCTTCACAATATTTAGGCTTGCAGATTCTAGCCTATCTGTGGCCAGGCACACAGATTAGGGAAGTATCAAAAAGACATCCTGGCAGGTGCCTGGGCAAACGGCGGTGACGTCAGGTAGTGACTTCCCCTGTTGGAGGCCCCAAGCAACCTCTCACCAGAATTGGGCGCTGGTCCTGCTTGAGTTTCTTAGGAGAGATACTGATGCAGCCTCCTGGAAGCAGGCCACTGGAGGGCTGTGTTTGGGGGTGTTATCAATGGGGGCTGTGTTTGGGGGGAAAGGTTTTTGAGCCTATGCTGTCTGTGCCTTCACTTTCCCCCTAAAAAGCATTAGCGTCCCTTCACTCATAGGGTGACGCTTGGAAACCAGCTTCTCTGCCGGTCCCTTTCCTTCTTTCTACTTAAGGAGGGCAGTGGTTCTGAGAGCTACAGGAAGTGAGGCAGCCTGAGACATGTCTACCTACATTTAAAATCCTCAAAGGGGCTGGGTGAGGGAGAGCTCTGTCTCACGCTTCCACAGTAGAGAAGATTGTCTCTCATTTGAGAGAGGATGTCCTTGCCACTCTGCTCACAGGTCACCTGGGCTGCTTAGTTGTAAACACTAACTGTATAACTGTAAACACAAGCACAAAACTTGCCCGGAATATGCCAAGAAGAAAGAATGAGAGACTGGCTTTCAGGATGCAGAAAGGGCCGTGGCTACGCCAAGCTGGGACGCAGTAGGGAAGCCGATGGCTGGAGGCTTGTGATATTAACTCCACCAGCTCACGGTGATCTGCTCAGCATTCCTAGGGCATGTAACTTTGGCCTGAGTGTCCTTACAGTAGACATCGGCACTGAGCAAAACCCACGGCAGAGTCTGGAGAGAAGGATCAAAGAACACCTCTAACTGAGGACCTTGACAGGGCCTGAGATGCTTAGAGACCCACAGCACTATGGGTCCCGTTATTACTTGACCTCTCTATCACTTAAAACTCATTAAGATCCAAAAGGGGTTTGGATTCAGAGCTATGTTTACTGTCTGCTTTCCTCAGATGAACATAAAACTCACCAATATTTTTTTTTTTAAGTACAGGGCAGCTCTGAAGGGCATCTAATTTTGAAGCAAAAAGGTTTCCCAGAGTTGCTGGTTGACGGCTGCAGCGTGCCAATCTCCTTGACATCTGCAGCTGCCAAGTGCTGGCTGAGTAGGCCTTCAGGCAGCAAAGAACAAAAAGAGCGAGGATCCACTTATTTTGAATCTCGGGGTGGTTTGGAGCAACTACTATTAACGGGGTTCCAAGCGTGGCTAGGTGCCCCTGCTAGGTGCAGATCACAGCTGGGCCCCTCCACGGGCATCAGTTCCTCCCGACAATGTGTGCATAGTTCATCTCATAAGCCACACCACTTCTTCAGCATCAAAGCAAGTGGTAGTTTCAGAACTTGAACCTAAGCCTGTCAGATGCCAAAGCCTTCAGGGAGGGGAGCTTCAATTTCCAGTCTACTGCACTGCATCCCAGTAGCTTTGAGATAATTCAGCCAACAAAGTGAGTCTGTGGGGCTGGGGATGAGGGGAAGACAGAGGATATCAGGAAGGGGAACCTCAGCCCAGCAAGCCAGGACAGCTTGTGCCAGGCATCAGGAAAAGATTGGGAAGCAGGAGTTTGTGTCCCATCCCAGAAAGGATGAGTCGGGAGCTAGGAGGTGCTCAGCCAACATAAGCCAGAGCTCCCTGTAGCTACCGCTATCGTTTCAAACAAAGCACAAACAGGGGTTGCTACTTGGGGCTTTGCTTGTGACCTCAGTCTGTGACACGGTCTGCCAGGTGATTTCACCACGGCTACAGTCACTGGAAGGGTTGAGGAGTGTGTGAGGGTGACTGGGAAGGGAAAGTCTGGGCTGGCAGGGCCTGCCTGCAGCCCTCTACACCCTCACCTCCACGTTCAGGTCAGCTCCGGCATCCAGCAGCATCTGCACCATCGCCTCGTCCCCGCGGACGCAGGCATACATCAAGGGGGTCATGCCCTGCGGTGGTTAAAACCAGAGACGGAGACATTTACAAGGTGGCCATGGTCGGTCGGCAAACGTGGGAGGTCTTAATGGTGTGTGTGCTGCTCAGACTCTGGCAGGACAAAAGAGTAAATGTGTGGACCTGTGACTCACAGGGTCACAACCTTCCACACTCTGGAAACTGCGGTGGAGAAGTGAAGGGGAGTGACATCACCATTAGCACCTATCTTTGCTTAAGTTGGAGGGCTTTCCTGAACTTCATGGTACAGCAGACCTAAGTGTGTTTTTGAGACAAGTGGCTTATTACAATCGGGGTAGGGATGGTTCACAAGAACTTTCCGGATTCTGCAACAGCAACCCTACACCATTTAACTACAATGAATACAGTTTCTTTGAGAGTTGTATCCGTCTCAGTGTGACAAAGTGTCCTTGTTGCTCTATATGGGTTTGGGGTCAGACAGAATCAAGGGTAACTGGGCATCCTTGAGCACATGGCCATCTGCATTGACATCTGTCCTCCTAACACCCTTTACAAGCACAAGGCTACGGAAGCAGGGAGGCCTTCAAGAAAACCTTCCCTGCTCTGCCTCCTTGCTCATCACAGAGCACCACAGCCTACAGGAGGGAGGGTTGTGAAGGCAGCTCTTTGGAAAAATGTCCGTGCTCCAGCCTTATCTCACATGACTTACCAATATAACCTTTAGTTTTACTAGAGACAGCTAGCAAAATTAAAATTATAAGAGATAACAAGTTGGTTTCGGGATCCATTTCTAGGCATAAAGCCAATGAAAAATTTCACACGTGAAAATTACTCTAGCATTGGTACCGTGCAATTGAAAACATTATAAGCAAAAATTTCAAAGTCAATGACAAACTGAGACGCACTTGTCACATTACAGGACTTTGTTCCCAATATAGAAAGAATTCCTCTAAGTAAACAAGAAAACAGTAATAATGCCAATAAAAAGCAAAGGAAAGCAGAAGATTTACAGGAATACATATGTAATCATCTGGAGCACAAAGACTAGTCAGGCCCCTGGGTGCGGGGAATGAACTCGGGAAAGCCTGGTGCATTTGAGACATTACTTCCATTTTAAAGAAACATTTCCCCAAGTAAGTAGAGATTGGAGCAAAGATTTGTCTAACATAAACATCTTAAGTATCTGACATTGGGAAGATGGTTAATGAATAAACACTGCAATCATTTTATACAGATACTAAAAGCAACTTACAAAAGAATATTCAATAGCATTACAAGGTATCTGAAATATAAAAAAACACTGAGAAAAGATATAATAAATCCCTGCTTTTAAACATAAAAGATACATATGATTGTGTACTAGGGATCCTTGGTGTTGTTCAAGAAAAATAGTGCCTTCTATCCTCTTCATGGAACTCTTGCAAAGAGCTGCCTGGAGGAGAAACGGTCCCACCTGTCACTTGTAACTCTGCACTAGGGGGAACAGCTGTCTGTTTTCTCTTTCTGTGACACCACCACCTCCCCAGGGTACCTCTGTGCCTTGTGGAAGCCTCTAATCTACCACCAGTTTCAGGATCTGCTGGGCACTGCCATGTCTGGGTGATGCCCTAGGGTCCCCAGACTGACTTTGGTGTCTCTTAAAGTCTAAGAGGATGGTGCGGTGAGACCGGCAGAGAACTGACTTTAACACTCCAGTAAAGAGACCTCAGGGTTGCAGAATCCTAAGAACAAGCGATGGGCAAGCTAACGACGTTATTTCCTTTCCTGAACAGGTCTAATTTTTCACTCCTTTGTTTCAGCTGCAATGATCATGTGAGCTTTCCATGAAGAAGGACAAATGTATTTTTTATAAGATTAAAAAAAAAATCCAAAACACTAAAAAGAGAAAAAAATGGAGGAGGGGGCATTATTATTATTTTAATATTATTATTAGTGATCAGCAGAGGGAGCCGGTGTCCTGCCAGCTGCTCACGCCCAGTACCAGCACTGAGAAGGCGCGGTGCGGTGCCAGCGGATTGGTACCTGTTCGCTCATGGTGTTGATTCCGTCGGGCCCCAGCAGAGACACCGCCTGCTTCACCAGGTCGGTCCGTCCACAGTTGAGCATTCGGAAGCCCAAGTCCTGCTTGAACTTGGCTTCAATGGCCACAGCGTCCAGCTTCCGAGAAGCACAAAAGCAATCGTCCGCCCTGAGGGAGGGAGAGATGGGTCACGTGGGTGCTGTCGGCTTTTTTTTTTTTTTTTTTCTTTTTCCTTCCCAGGGTCTGGTCCCTGAGAACAAATTCCTCATTTGCTTTTCCTGCAAATTGCCTGTTCTGGGCTCCCAGTTAAAACAACTGCCTCCTGGTGGCTCTTAATCCTCTGTCCTTGCTGTGGCTGGGTCTGGTCCCTTATCTGTGTGCCAGGATCATTCTCAGCTAAGAACTGTTATGCACATATTTACAGAGTGTTTATATAGATTAGGTCTTCAGCTAAACATCTTATATGAGTTGGTTCACTCATTTCCCACACAAGAGAAGGCAGAATGCCTGTGAGGAACTTTAAACCTCTGGGAAACAGGGACGAGAATTCCCCCCACACACACACACCCCAACCCAGGCCACTCCATTTGCTAGTGACAGAGCCTGGATTTGAACCAGAGTGGCGTGTGTGGAGAGCCAGGCTTTGGATCTACTGTGCCACCCTGTCCCCCAAGCGTAGCATCTACTGTTTGCTCGTTCGTGTGTCTGACCCCTCACACTAGGTTGTGGGCTTCTGAACAGGCATTTATTTGCCTGTGTCCATTCCAGGAGATACGAAGGCATTAAGAAATGAAGAGTAGGAACACAGGATGGAGTTGCTATGTTCCAAATACAACAAGCCAGAGAACTTGCTGGATGAAACGAGAGATGGCAAGGTGCTTCAGGGAGAAAGGGGGAAGGGAACGGATGGGAGAAGGTGAGACAGGCTCCATGTTGAGAGGACATTGCTATCTTCTCCCAGTGAATTGACCAATTATCATTAAATCAAGTTACTAAGCATTTGTAGAGTGCCCTGCTCTAGCTAGGTATCATATGTCACCATCCCTGCTTGGGAAGCCCGGGTGAGGGTGAGGACCTGCACGAGCCATAATCCCATGCATCTAATACAAAATATTGAGGGTTCAGAGACATTATTTCTAGTGAAATATGTTATGGGACTAAAGGTCTCTCTGCACCACACACACCCTAAGGAAGCTTTGTCTTCCTCAGAAGTTGACCCCTGAGCTGTGGTTGTAGGTGTGGGGACAGGAGAGGACGGAGGGACCCAGGACTTAGCTTCAAACATGGCATCAGCATCCTAGACTTTGGGGCACAGAATAGGACTATGTCTTGTGGCTTCTTGGTCTAGTGCATGTGGGCTTCGAACTTGGCTAGAGTTGCCAGATCAGGCAAATACAAATGCTAAAGCAACAGTGCATGGGGCATCTTTATATCAAAGCTTTGTCTATTGTTTATTGAAGACAGAAATTTAACTGGCTTTCCTCTTTTGTCTTCTGGAGAAGGGCACTGCTAACTATGCAGAGAAACTTAGGATCCCCTCCTTTAGTGTGGTGGCAGGGACTAAAAGTTTAGCCAAGGAAGCTCGCTACACCAGAGTAGCAGAGCAAAACCCTAGGGCACAGAGCACAGAGACCTCCAGGGGGCGTAAGTGTGGCATCTATGTGTGGTTTCCTAATGTACCAGGATCCTCTGGGTGTGTGTGTGTGTGTGTGTGTGTATGCGTGTGTTGTATGTGTGTGTGTGTGTTTATGAAAATCTCTGGGAGTTGATTCATTGACTGGACAACCTTTCTTCTGCTAGATGCTAGCCATGCCGGAAGCGGCTGCTTTGGGATATTACACAGCTCCCATCCTGGGGAAAGAACGTGCGAGCTAGAGGAAGGGCAGGGGTGCCGTGGAAGGCTGACTCTGTGGCACAACTCGGCTGTTGTGCACTGGAACTCACAGCAGCTGTAGTTACCTGGTCAAGACCTGTACAAGTCGGGGCCTATCAACATTTCACACGGAGGGAGAAGGGGTTCATGATGACCCACCCCTACCAGAGGACTTTCAGGTGGTTAATGGTTTCTGAGGGGTGTAGGAAGACATTTCTCCAGTGGTGCAGCCACTGGTAATGTGCCCATGCTCCTGCAAACAATGCGAGTAAGACTCACTGGGCTAGTAAAAAAACAAAAACATGGAAACAGAAGAAGGATTATTTGGAAAGAGAGAGGGGATCAGCAGGAGTGGGGGGAGACAAAAACAGTGTCAGAGTAGGGGATACAATCAAAATATATAACTCTGTGAAAGATGTCATGATGAAACCCAATATATGTAATTAATACACACGAATAAAAACAGTAAAAAGTAGTTCCCATCTGGGGACAGAGATGTGAGTGACCACTGTCACATAAAAACCCACCTAGTCATTTCTTCTTGCATGTCTGTCTCTAAGTTCCTTCCGATAGCCTCAGTACTTCATGGCCTCATTCAGATATGTGGTTCTCCCCTTTCCCTGCAATCAAGCTATATTCCATGTGACTGGGCAAGCATTGCCAGCGCCACACTGTGTCACACCCCACGCCAAGGAGATCCAGAGGACGGGGGCAGAGGCTAGGTTCACAGGACTCAAAAGCTTGTGAACAGAAAATTCTAAGAACATCATAAGTGTTTACCAGCTCCTGAGGTCCTTGATTTTAATTAGAAAGAGACAAATGGCAGGAAAATTACTGCAGCTAAAATGATGATAATTGTTATTACAGGAAGCTGACGTTTACTAAATGAATACTTAGTGTGGCGACCTAAACTCCTTCTGTGTGTTAACCCATACCATCATCATGGTGAACCCCAGAGCTAAGGGCTATGTGCAGCCTACTACAACAATGAGGAAACTGAGGCAGAGGAATTACCAGAGATACAGATGCTAAAGGACAAGCTGGTGTGTGTCGGGGTGACCTAACTGTTGGGGGTCGGAGGGCCCTGAACCAAAATATTATGTTCTGTCCATGTGTTCTATTAAAGCTGGACTGTGGGATATCTCTTAGACCTTTAAGTTCAGCGTCTCCAAACGAATTGTATGAACACCTCTGTCTACACCCTCTAAATGTGCTTCTGGTTGCCCTGTCTCAGCCACTGATGTTACTGCTCACCCAGGTGCTGAAACTGGAATCTGGCCTCCCACCCACATCCATCCCAACAGCACCCAAATCCCAAATCCATCCCCCTTGCTGCCATCATGGCTCTCGATGGGTCCCAGTGCACATCTCTGGGTGGAATAGTGTCGGAGTCTAATGGTCTTCTCGATTCCATTCTCCCCACCCTATGTAATCTCTCACACAGACTCAGAGTGAGTGTCAGTGTAGGCAGGGTCCTTTGGGTCCTTTCTAAAGCCTTTTAGTATTTTAGGGATAAAATTTGGCTCTTGGCACAGAGCTAAGGTCTTTCTTGCCCCAAGGACTGTGCCCCTGTTTCTTTCCCCTGGGAAGCCTTCCTTAGGGGTGGCTTCTCCTTGTCCTTCATGGATAAGCTTGACCATAGCCGAGGAGGCTTCCCATCAGACCACCTATACAAAGGTGTACCCTTCTCCTGTGTACACGCTCATCTCACGGCCAGCTCTCTCTGCCCCCTTGGTGGCGTCGTCACAGTTAGTGACTAGTTTTCTTAAACACACAAACACACCCCACAAGCCATTAAATTTCATTTAATTAATCAACTAATCTCTCTCTGTCTCTCTCTCGTATGTATACATGTGCACACACAGTGCATGTGTCGAGGGCAGAGAATAACTTTGGGAGTGAGTTCTCTTCTTCCCCTATATGGGGCCCAGATCCAGTTCGTGACATCAGCCTTGGTAGCAAGGGCCTCCCTCACTTGCTGAGTCATATTGCCAGCTCCTAGTTATTTTTTTCCCTACCAGCATGTCTAAGGACCAGGACCACACCCATCTTGTTCTCTGCTGTAAGCAAAGCAGAGTGAATGCAAATAGCAAGAACTGACAGGGAGACAGGTGTGGGCTACCTACCATGTGTTCTTTGTTCATACATGGAGACTTAATCTTAACTGACTGATAAAAATTACACACATGTGTTTATAATGTATAACACAGTATTTAGGAATATGTACACGCTGTAGACTGGGCAAATTAAGACAAGGTGTTACCTTACACGCTGAGTATGTCTGTGATGAGGGTGGTTCAGATCTCTCTTTTTCCTCCTCATGCATGCTGGACAAGCAATCCACCATCAATTTTCAAGTATGCAACACAAGGTTATAAACTATATTCCCCATGCTTTATAGCAAATCTCCTGAACTTACTTCCTCTGGTCTAATTGAAAGTTTGTATCCTTCAACTCACACGTACCTCTCGACCCTTTTCTGCTCACTGTGCTCCACTCTCTGCTCTTCGGAGAGCAACGTTTTCAGGTTGCACATGTAAGTCCACATTTGTCTTTTTATGCCCAGCTATCTCACTTCATGTCATATCCTCCAGGTCCATCCACGTGATGACAGAATTTCCTTTAGAAAAGCTGACTAGTGTTCTGTTGTAAACACACACACCCACACACCCACACCCACACACCCCACATTTTCTTTATCCATTCATCTGCTGATGGGCAGTTAAGTTGACTCCACTTAATTTCTGTAAACGATGCTTCAACTTGACGTGGTGCTATGACCTATCTCAGTGACTACTGACTTCCTTTAGGTGTCCATCAATAAGACTGTAGCATTCTACCATGGTTCTACTTCAATTTTTTTTTTTTTGAGGAACCTCCACGTTTTGACAACGGTAACATTTATACATTCCCACCGACAAGGCACTCGGATTCCCTTTTCCTTTTGACCATAGCTATTTTACCAGGTGGAATTGCATTTTTTTGTCTTTTTATGGTGACATTTTATTCTCATTTTAATGTAGAACTCTCTAATGAGCAGTGATGGCTGGCATTTAAAAACACACTTACTGTCCACTTGTCTTCTTCTAACAAATGTCCCTTCAGGTCCTTTGCTCTTTTTTAGGTTGAGTTATTTCCTTGTTGCTATTGAGTTGATTACATACTCTGGCTGATCACACCATAGCTGACGTGTTTGCACACGTGTTCTGCTCGGTGTAAGGACCACATGCTGTGCGTCTTTTATTCTCTGTTCAGTAGGCTGTCTCTTTGCTGTTGTCTCCTTCACTGTGCAGAGACTTTTAAATTTGATGCAATTCCCTTTGTCTATTTTGGATTTTTTCTTTTTGCCTGTGTTTTTGGGGATACATCCAAAAATCATTACCGAAACTAATGTCATGGAGTTCTCCCTTTGTGTTTTACATTTTTAGGTCTTGAGTCCATTCTGAGTTGATTTTTGTATATAGTACAGGATAAGGGTCTAGTCCCACTCTTCTGTGTGTGGACATTCAGTTTGCCCAGTACCACATAGTGAAGAGACTATTCTTAGCTTCCCCCTCCAGCCCCCAGGGCCGTTATGAAGCACACACTGACCTGGAACTTGCAACCCTTCTGAGTCAGTCTCTTGAGTGCTGGGATTACAGACAGGCACCACACACCTGGCCCCATTCATTCTTGAGTACAGCTGCAGGAAGCACCTGTTTACCGAGCAGCCTGCGGATGCATAGAGCAAACAGTGGTTCTGGTGTCTAAGCCAAGTCGAGCAAGCAAACTAAGCAGGTAAAAACCATTTTCCAACAAAGTGTGAAACATGGCTTCCGTTCAGCCCAGTTCGTCAGAGAATTGGACTCCAGCATTTCCGAGGACAGGGCTACAGCTCCACTCTTGGAGAGTCCCTGCAGAAGCTCAGAGCTGCAAACCAACAGGACCCCCTGGGGTCCAAGCAAATAAGTCTGCCTTTCTCTGTGTATGACTTATTTATGCGGCTTCCCCAGGTAACCAACTTTGCGGTTTTCCCTTTGAGTGGCTTTCAAGGATGCCGAAAAAATCCCGATCAATTTAAGTAAGAGGTTGGCCACTGAGGTGGTCAATTTCTTGGATTTCTCAAGTACGAAAGTCCTGAGAGACTGGTGCAGTATCTTCCACCACTTCATACACATGGCCTCGGGAAGGTGTTTTCCAGAGACTTCGGGCTTCAGGGCCTGAGTGCGGGGAGAGACTGCGCTTCTTATTCTCCTCTGTAAGGAGGGTGCACGTGGGTGAGGAGCTAATTCACTCTGCTCACCTCACCTCTCAACGCCTTCTGAGTGACAAATGCCAGCTGGCGATGTCCAGACACCTTTATGTGTTTATTAGCCTCCACGCCAGCCTGGAAGCGCTGAACTTGAACTCTGCGGAGTCTGTCACTGGGCTCAGGTCCGGCTCTGCTGCTCAGCGGCTATGTGATCTTGGGGCCAGTGGCTTTACTGTCTTGTGGTCTGGTTTTCTCATCTGTAACATGAGCTTTGTGTAACACTTTCCTTCCAGGATGTTAGCTGTGGGTCAAATGAGGTGAATCTCGGGAGGTGCGTAGAAGAACATTATGCAGAGAACACAGAAGCACAGGACTGGGGAGCTAGCTCTGTTGGTAGAGTGGTATACACGGATGCCAGTGCTTGAGAGTGGCGTGGAAACAGGAGTACCCCTGGAGCTTCCTAGCCAGTCAACCCTGCTAAACTCATGATCCTCAGTGAGAGGCTGTTTTAGAGAACAGGGGGAAATGCTCCTAAGAAACGACAGCCGAGGTTGATCTCCGGCTCCCATACACATGTGCACAGATGCACACACACACACAACAGGTATATACTCCTGTACATATACCATCCTCAAATATACATCACAAAGCCAAGTGTAGGCTAAAGAGAACACACTGTGGAAGAAACAAATCCAGAAATGCCAAGTACAAAGAACACAGCAGTCATGGTTCTTCTAAGTTCAAAGTAGACAGCGTTTCTAACAAACACCACAGGAATCAAGAAATTGAGGCAATCCTTTCCCCCAGTGGGGCTGCCTGGCTCCCAGAAGGCACCTGGTGCCAGTAGGGTTTTTTGCAAGCAAATTGTGATGGAGGATGCGAGAGAGAGCCAGTGCTGGACATGGAGACAGTTTTGGGGACAGTTTAGCAAGTGAACAAAAGCAGAGACCCTTAGGGTGCTGTGGGTCTATCTGCTGAGGTTTCTATCTTTTTATTTTTCCCTGCCCAGGACTGACCTTGATTCTGCTGGTGCTAGAAGGCTCCTTGAGGTTTGAATGTGCTGTCTCCCTAGTAAGTGGGTCTTGGGAATGCAGGCTGCCCACACTTCAGCTCTGTCCTTACCAATGGGGTCAGTCAGATTTAGTTTCCTTATACATAAAATGGGCCCATTGTAGGGCTTTGAATGCTTTATTGATTTATCTAGTATGAATATATAGCACTTCATACCAAATGTACATTAAGCTTTTTACAAACATCAGCTTTTTTTGAAGTCTTTATTATCTTTAACCCATTTTACGAATAAGAAAAAAATGTGACAACCACAGCTTAATTTGCTCGTTACGTTCTTCTATTTCCCTAGTATGATAACTAAACGTGGAATCTGGGTACTTATAAAAAAAAGACATATATTTGGCTTCCAGTCCTGCAGGTGCAAAGTCCAAGACTTTATGATTATTTTGAGACAGGCTCAGGCAGCCCCGGCTGACCTCAAACTTGCTGTGTAGCAGAGACGACCCTGAAATTCTGCTCCTTCCGTTACTATCTCTGGAGGGCTGGCACCCCAGGTGTTTAGTACCAGATCTGCTTTTATGGACTACTAGGAACCGAGTCTAGGGCACCCCAACACTAGGCAAGCCTCTATCACTGAGTTATATGCCTTGATCCTGAGAGTTCAATTTAGAGAGGATTCTCTTCACAGGTTGACCTCTGTCGAGGGCCTGTCTTCCAGGGCACATCATGGTGAATGGCACCTGGGCAGAAACTTGTGGGTGAGAGAAAAGGATTATATGGCAAGACAGGAAGCCAAAGAATGGGAGGGCCCAACTGACTCTTTTATAACAATCCTCATGAAGACTCACCAGAATCCTGTGGGTCCTACCTTCATGTCTTCTGAGGAATGCATCCCCCGTGACTTCCTGCCCTGTCCCACTTCTTAAAGGTCCCAGACTTTCACACTACGGACCAACACTTCAACAAATGAGCCAGACCATTGACACTCGTGGTCCCTGAATTTCCTTGCACACAAATGGACCCATTGTTGCATTTGCTCAGTCACAGAGCTGATGTGAAGTGGGGATGAGGCTAGCAGCCTGACCCCAGCTTCTGCCTCACCATCGGACGCTAGCAGCCTGACCCCAGCTTCTGCCTCACCATCGGACGCTAGCAGCCTGACCCCAGCTTCTGCCTCACCATCGGACGCTAGCAGCCTGACCCCAGCTTCTGCCTCACTATCGGATGTTAGCTGCCTGACTCCAGCTTCCGCCTCACCATCCTTCCTGTGAGGTAGCTGACCAACCGAGGGTTGTTTTGGATGAGAGCACAGTTTCTGAAGGGATTCCTCCCACTGTGACCCTGGGATATCTATGGCAACAGCCCACGTCATCACAGTCAGTAATAAGAAGTCCCCTTTCCTGCATGCTGATTGTTCAGCAAGCACTCCTGGGTGCTCAGTTTCTGTCACTGTAACTGATTCTCTCTTGGGAGCACTGCCACTGCCACCACCACTACCATTACTACCAAAACCACCACCATCATAATCACCACCACCACCACCATTACTACCACCACCACCACCATCATAATCACCACCACCACCACCACCATCATAATCACCACCACCACCACCACCACCACTACCACCACCATCATTACCACATGCCCCATCAGCTTCCTCTTTCTTCAGGCAGACACCTTGATGGCCAAGCTCCAACTCCTAAAGGTTCCACTACACCATTCTCTGGGACAAAGTATCCTAACAGGTGAGCCTATGGCGGACACTTTACATTTAAACCATGCCAGTGTCTGACACCAAAGACAGTGTGCTCCCGTGGGACAGCAAAACCTAGTGCCCTAGACCAGTGCTTATGTCCCCATTCTTCCTAGTTCCTATGAGACTTGGCAGGTAACAAACTCTGTAAGCCTCAGTCTCTCCATCTGCAGAATAGTGCATTATCCAACGTCAAGATCTGTAATGAGATTTACAGAGAAAACTCCCTGGACCGCTCAGCAGAGACCGAAGACAGACTGCCCGCCATTGTTACTATGTAACCTCAGGTTCTCTCTAGGGATTTAGCTAAACATTTCTACCTTCCAACCCCTCAAACATCTGACTCTAGGGAGGTCTTTCCTAACTACCAAGGCCTCTTATAACTGTCTGGAGGTCCCCCACTATAGCCGCTCATCTCCTGGGCTCCACTGACATACTGCTTTGCCCTTCGTTTACTTTCTATCATCCACACATCCTATTCTCATTCACGGGTTTCCCACCGTCAGGCAGGCTATCTGAAAAGGACAACTAGCACAGCCCCTCTCGTAGATGACAGCCAGGGGCCTGCCTGGGAGCACAGATGCCCTACAAAGGGAAACCACATTTTCCTGCTCACATGGAAAGAACTGGAAGTCTCTAACTGCAGGATGCAGGCTGAGGTGTTTGGCGGAGGATGAGTATGAGAGGATGTAACTCAAGTTGCCCAGGACTCCACCAATGGTAATTTGGGTTATGATATGGTTTCCCTAAGTCACTGGTCGACCAGTTGTCCTGGATGAGAATGATGAGAATGGCAATCAGTGGAATGTGAAACATTTAGAGACAGCATCCCAGACACACAGCTCATAGTAATAATATTATAGGCATTCACGTATAACACTTGATTTGGGAAGCATTTCACATTTCCTAACTATCTCAGTTCATCTTCGAAGCGACCTTCAAACTGAAGGCCATCACCCTCAGTTGACCGAACACTCTCAGGCTCTGCATCACCTCCCAAGGCTCACACAGTGTGTAAGCATCGGGGATGGTAGTAAGCCTGCAGCCTGACACAGCCCATGCTTCCTTATGTTTTGCCACCACAACAGGGAGTCCCCAAAGCAGATTTTAGTACGCCCACTTCACAGATGAGGAAATAGACTGGAAGGAGGTGGCTGTGGTACCCAAGTCACTGGGCTCCTTGTCGCTCCATTTCAACACAACCGTATTTCTCTTTAAAGGTCAGGCTTAAGTAGAGTCCTGTTTATTTCCCCTGACACAACCAACACTAGAGAGTTCATTGCTCCCGAGCCCCCCAACCCCGTGTATTACACTCTGCACCAGGTAGAGTCCAGGAGCTGCCTTAGGCACCATACTAAAACACTTCTCTCAAATAAGACCAGACCAAACATGTATGTAATATTTACACTGTTCCAGTAATTCTCCTAATTTATACAAACACATACTTCATACATGTGAATGCATATATATGCAAACATAAAATATTCATATACATATATATTTATTCACACACATACATATAAAATTTTTTCTTTAACCCTACAAAATTTATCTTTGTTACAGCTCGGAGAGGCTAAGAATTTTGCCCAAAGACACACTGTCTGTGGTGGTAGAGCTGAGATTTTAATCCAGGCAGGCAGGGGCTGGAACCTGATTTTGCTACCTGTCTCTACCATCTCTCCATGCAATCAAAGGCCTCCCGTGTTTGCTCAGACTCTTACTGCCGGATACTGGGGTGAGTGTCAACTGCCAAGCATGGCCTTCAGGTTGAAGGTTTTCCTGCAGTTCCTCAACGGAAGAGTCCCCATCTCTCAGCCACGTTGTATTTTCTCACTTGCCAGCCAATATTCCCACTCCAGTCACCCATTTCCCGACTGTTTTCCCCCAGATGCACGGCCAGCTTCCAATTCAAATCTTCTCCCCATTTATCTTGCCTTCCCCCATATTGTATTCTGGAGACTAGACCCATTGAGCAGCTTTTAACTTGCACATCCCCTGGGATCCAAGAGAGAGCTTCTTTGGCTCAGGAAACTGGGGGACAAGACTGTTGAGCTATTTGTACAGACCACAGAGGGAGTCAGGAGCAGAAGCCTGTCTTTCTTTGCAGTCACTTGTGGACACACTTACGTTTGGGTGGACTAGTGAGTCTCGGCTAGTAGGTGATGTCAGCATCTGGGGATGATCTGGTGGGATCTAGAGACACCTGGTTCACACATCAGGAAGGTGTCCTGGCATTCTTAGAACAGGGATGCAGCTGCTGTTAAACAGCCTCTGACACACAGGAAGGAAGGCTGCCCTCCCCCAGAACAACAAAGAATTATGCAGCCCCAAACATTAATGGTGCTGAGGCTGGGAAAGCCTGCTGTGGAGCGATGAGGTACTTACACATTACCTCTTTACATCAAGCACTTCCCATTACGGGATCCCGGGAGTGTGACAATCAAACAGTGGTTTTGGAAATGAATCCTGAAACAGCGTATCAGACGACTCGGCCTGACTTGCACATGGCCCACAGCTTCCTTCATAACACACGGCCCCTTAGAAAGCCTTCGTCAAACTCCTTGCCACAGGCTGCAAGTCCTGAAATTGATGACCTTTTCCCTTTGCTTCTGAGCAGCAGAAAGATTAACAATTCAATGGCTCTTTGTGCTGAAGCAAGCCATACCAAGGTCTCGGCACATTTCTAAGAATGAGAGAGATGGTATTACCGCAGCAAATGGAACATGCACAGCTTGCAAAGTTCCTGGGAGAAATCTCGGCCCAGGAATTGCACCCACTTGTAGTTTAGCATTACTGCCAAAGGCACATAAGAGAACTGGTTCATTAGACTGCCTCAGAGAAGGAGAAGCCAGCGTGGGACTCCATGGCCTTCACTCTGCCCGTCCTTTCTGCTGCAGGAGGGATATTAAGGAGCCTGGAAGCCTCCTCTTTGGAATCTGATGTTCAGCTAGCAACAAAATCCACTATCATTACCTGTCCCAAAGATGGAAATTCTGGGTCTGTTCAAATATGCTTACCAAGATTTATCTCAAAAGCAAGGGCTGCAGACACCCAGGAGGGTGGAAGACGTCTTTCTATATGAATTTGTTGTCATATTATTTTGAGCAGGAAATGATGAAGGAGCATTATAGATCTACTGCTTTGGCACTATGGTTATTTTTCATAAAGAGCAGAAAATAAGGTCTACCTCCAGGGAAAGCATGTGGCCTCCAACTAAGGAGCAAGCGCTCAACACGCCTCTTCTGCAGACACAGTTTGGCGTCCTCCAGAACCTTCCGTGGATTGTTTTAGGACTCAAATTTTCAGCTGGGCACATGGCTGCTCAGATAAAGACTACATTTACCAGGCTCCCTTGCAGGTATGTGAGGCTCTAGCTAACCAATAGGAGGAGATGTGTGTCATTTCTGAGGCTTTCTCTGCTCTCCACTTCCTCCCTTCCCACGGGTTAGATGCAGTCCTGTTGGGTGGAGCTGTTTGAGGAAGACTCTATCCAGGGAAGTGCTTGAGTATTGACCTCATGAGCTCTTTGACAGCTGTGGACTGATTATCCCTGGTTTGTTACCCGAGGGAGAATTTCAGAAACCCGTTTTATACAAGCCAAGGCCTTCTGCCTCTGTTGCAGTTAACAGCATAAATACTATTAATCCCCACCATAAATGCTTTTCAAATTTCAGTCAGCTCAGGGCGGTGCACAGAGAGTTCGAAGTAAAGGCAGGTGTTATGCTAGGTACTCGAGGTGTAAAAACAAAAGCAGCATCCCCCTCCAGGGGATTCCAGAAAGAACTGTGTGCTCTATCACTGTTTTGTGGACTCAGGGGAAGTTCTAGATTTATAATCCCCAATGCACTTTCAGGGGCACCAGCCTCTCAAATGCATTAAACAGGGCCAAGTAGTAAATATTTCAAGGTTTGTGGATCTCTGTTGTAGTTACTTAACGACTACTGTAACAGCCATAAAAGATGCCTGTGGCTCTTTTCCCATACAATTTTATCTACAAAATTAGGGAGCTGGAATTCGATGATGTCTGCTCTCTTTTAAAAATACTTTATTTTAAAAAATTAAAATATTCATTTTAAAATAAAAACTTTTAAAATGTTTAAAAATCAATTTAAAATATTTTATTTATTTTTATTTTCTGGGTATGGGCATTTTGCTTGTATGTTTGTCTGTGTACCACGTGTGCAGTGCCACAGAGGACAGAAGAGGGCATTAGATATTTAGGAGTTGGATACAGATGGTTGTGAGCAGCTCTGTAGGTGCTGGGAATTGAACCTGGTTCCTCTAGAAGCACAGCCAGTGCTCTTAACCACTGAGCCATCTCTCCAGCCATGGATAGCCTGCTCTTTGAAATTAAAAAAAAAAAAAAAATAGGATGCTAAAAACACTGAGAACGTTTTTCAGATTTACTTATTTTTATCTTATGTACATGTGTGCTTTGCTGATATATATATATATATATATATACACACACACACACACACACAGCTTTTTCTGAAAGAGCAGTATAGTCTTTTAGTGGCTGAGTCATCTCTCTAACCCCTCAGATTTTTTTTTCAAATCTGTTTAATTTTCTTTAAGAGAGTGTTTCTCAACTTTCTCGAACCATTTCTTAAATAATGGTTATTAACCCGGGGCTGGCCTTCTGCATGTGAAAAGGGCTGGTTATGTAGATAACTTTTGCTGCTAATTAATTATTTTAGGAACATACAACATAGATGAATATTGCAGTGACCTACTTGTTCATCATCCAATCAAAAAGGAAAAGCAGAGCATGTCAGGACAAGCAAAGTCCCCCCCGGAACACCATGGATCCCGCCATCATTGCTCGCTTGCTGAGAAGACTCCCGGGTTTGCCTCTGTCTAGGATTTATTCTCTGTCTTAATCTCAGGATTTCCTAACACTACATAAGCTCTCTTATATAAAAGTTAGGATTCTGCATAAATCCTTCTTCAACTTGCTTTTTGTTGTTGTTGTTTTGTGCAATATTCATTAAGTAACTCATGCAATAACCGCATAAATCTGGTTCATTTATTTCCATTGCTACTTGCCTTTTCATTAAATGAACGTCCCACAATTTATCCATTTGCCTGGAGACAGACAGCTTGCTCTCTCTCTCTTTCGCTCTCTCTCTCGTTATAAGTACTACATCTATGAGCATTCTTGTCAATGTCTCCTTATTTCCACATAGAAACATTTTCCTAGCATATAGATGTAACAGCAGAATTATGTGTTTACAAGTTTACTTGAATGTAGATTCAGGGCTGGGCGATGGTGGCACACGCCTTTAATCCCAGCACTTGGGGAGCAGAGGCAGGCGGATCTCTGTGAGTTCGAGACCAGCCTGGTCTACAGAGCTAGTTCCAGGACAGGCTCCAAAGCTACAGAGAAACCCTGTCTCAAAAAACCAAAAAAAAAAGAAAAAAGAATGTACATTCAGAGTCGCTTCCAGTGGTGTCTAAGAGTTCTCCTTACTCTATATCTTCACTCAAATCAGGTAGCATAATACCAGACTTTTAAAGAAGTGTGTGTGTGTGTGTGTGTGTGTGTGTGTGTGTGTGCATTGCACCATTCATGTAGAGGTCAAGGGGTGACTTTCATGGGCTGGCTCTACAACCTACCTCTTTGAGGCTGGGCTGGGTCTTTCTTGTTTCTTCCATTCCCTCCAGACTAGCTGGGAGATGCTCTTGATTCTCCTTTGTCCTATCTCTAAGTAGGAGTGCTGGGATTACAGTATTGCCACATCCCACATCCAGCTTTGACACGGGCTCCAGGGACTCAGGTTGTCAGGCCTGCAAAGTGGGTGGTTTTTTTTTTTTTTTTTTTTTTTGGCCAGGTGCTTTTCATTTATTTGTTTGTTTTTCATTTGAAAGACACGAAATGCATGCCCAACCATTGTTTTAAATTATATATCCAGGACTTCTAGTGAAGGTGTGCCCTTCCCACTTTTTTTCTCTGCTACTTGGAGAACAGTGCTATCTTTGTAAAGAGCTCTAGAATTGGCCAAAGCTGAGAAGTGAACTCCTAAGAGAAGTGCAGTCTGGTGGCTGAACTTTTAAACAAGAGCTATGGACTATTAGGGAAAAAAGGGAACTTTCCCGTTTCCCATCACGCCTCTGATTGGAGTTGCCATTCCAGAAGAGGGATTCTAGGAGAGAGAGAGGGAGCAAGGCCTTTGGAGTTACATGGACCGGTTCAAATCCCACAAGGGTTACACTGTCAGGCAAGTTTCACAACCTGCTGGGGCTTGGGCTCCCTCTGGTGTGAAGAACCAGGCTACTCACAGTACTGGGGGAGAATGAACAGAGCATGAGAAGTATCGTGACCAGGTCTTCCCTACAAAGGCTATCAAAGGCTTTCTTAGAAATCTAAGACAAACTGGAGAGATGTGTCACTTAAAAAGGTGTTTGCCATGCAAACATGGCAACCTAAGCCTGGATCCTCAGCACCCATGGGCTGAGCGGTGAGTGCCTGTAATCCCTTCATTGGAAGATCGAGATTAGCGAATTCCTGGAGCTTGCTTCCCACCCAGTCTAGGCCAATCAGTGAGCTCCAGGTTCAATGGGAGAATCTCTCAAAAAGCAAGAAGAATGATTGAGAAAGGATACCCATTGTCAATGTCCACAAAGTACACACATGTGTGTTGTGCACCCCCCCCCACAGGTCCATACAAACATATAAATGACATGCACAAACACTCCACATATGAACAGGGGAAGGGGAGAGGGAGAGTCGGAGGGAAAGAGAAACGCAAAAATGATATGAGTTGTGGCTACTCTTATTTTCTTTGTTGGCTACATGCCTCAGTTTCCCCCACAGGTGAGAGTGTCTCTCTCATTTTCCACGACTAACAGAAAAGACACAGGAACTCACCCACGTAGGGTAGTTCACAGTCAGGCTGGTGATCTAATGAGTTGATGAGCGGTCAGTGAACCTTGAGAACACAGCACCTAAGAGCAGGAACCTACAATTGCAGCGGGGACTGGCTCCCTACTGTGGCTGGAAGCTCCTCTGTCCTGGCTTATACTGAGTTTCCTGCAGGAAATCCTCATTACCTGTCCTATCCCCAGGGAAGAGAAAGATCCTGTATAACTAATTCTGTCAACCAGAGTTTTGCTTGGGAGGTTTGCTGGCATGTGAGCAAATCTGTGGGGTGTACAGAAATCTAAGAGAGTCAAGAGTGGGCCAAGAATTATTAAAAAATAAATAAATTGCTGTTCCCCAAGACGGCAAATCCCATATCGAAAACTAGACGTCTTCCAACTGCTAGCCTGGATCTGGAGTCCTAGTCTGGAAATGAGCCCCAAATGCCACTTATGATGCGGTTCTCTTTCGTCGCTGTAAGCGCCAAATATGTCCCCTCTGCTTTCAACACTTTGGACATTCAGGACACATCCCAAGTATTGGCAAACTGTCTGCCGCCTGCAGTCTGGCTTCCTCCCACACCGGGCTGTTCTAAGTGCCACTGCAGGGGCCACTAATGGCTTCCCAACTGCCAGGCCCTGGTGGCCCTTTATAGCCAACGTCTCCTACGCTGGCTCCTTTTTGTAAGTCCTTGAAACATTCTCATCCACAGGCATTCAGTATATATTTTGTTAGGGTCTTCCCCGAACGAAGGCTTCTTTCATCAAAACCTCTCAGCTGACTATATCTTCTTCCCTCTCTTTCTTTCCCTCCCTTTCTCCCTAACCCTCCTTCTCCCACTTCTCCTTGAGACAGGGTCTCATGCAGCCCTGGCTGGCCTCGAACTCAACATGCAGCTGAGGACTCAAACTGATTCTTCTCTATCCACCTTCTGAGTACACGACCATAAGCGTCTACCACCTTGCTCAGTTTGAGTTCTTGCTGCCAGCTTCTCACTTGGAGCACTTTACTCCAGGATTCAAGACCCCTGCCTGCCTCGGTTCATCCTCCATGCTGTCTCTAAATTATACATCTGATGTTTTCCTTGTTTTAACGTTAGTGACAGCTCACAATTCTTTGTCATGGGAATAAAATTCCCTTCACTGACAGAATTCTCTAATCCCCTTACTTCCTCTCCCCTCCCCTTTCAGACTGGTGCATTCCTGTTTCCTCTTCAGGATACAGATCAAAGAGTCCCTGCAGGAAGATCACAGCAGCTCCCTGGCCTGGGTCTCTCCTGACTGGTCATCTTGGTTTGTGCTAATTATTACTGGATGTCTCAGTTCATCTTTTGCCCAGATGAGAGCACAGTAGGACTGTCATGGGGTAGATGCTCTTTAGGTATTTGCTGAGTGTCAGGCTGTCTGGCTAGTTTGACATCCTGAGCAGCTTCTTTGACCTGTCCTTGACTGTGGTAATAGAGGACAGATGAGCCCCAAAGGCAGTCCCCTAAGACCAGGGAGAGGGCAGCATTCTGTGTTCCAGAAGGCACTAATGCATTGGCATCAGCACTCGGGAGGCAGTGGCTCAACTGGGTCACTAAGTCTGATGTCTTCTACAGGAGGTGAAGCAGGGATTGGCCTGCCAACGCTGCACATCCGTGGCTGCCCAGCTATGAATCTGCAGGGAGATAGATGACAACTTCCTCCAGGCAGGGACAGACAAGGACACTCAGGAGGAGAGAGAGCAGACTGCCAAGGTGGAAGTAATCCCCGCTCCACCAAGAGAAGGCCCAGGTGCTTCGTCTCTGCTGCTGACTTTTTAAGAAGAAAGTAGAAGGCCCGTGGTTGGGATTCAGGGATCTGTAAGGGCGTGACTGTGGGTATACAGGTCCCAGATCCATGCTTTCTCCATGAGCCCCACACCCTAAGAGCTGAATTCCTTTAAAACTGGAGTTTCCTTGGAGTCTCCCAGGCACTTGTGAACACCTAATCCACATATCTCTCTCACATCAGTTTACTTCTGTCTGATGCCCAGTTCTACTTTCTTGGTAGTGCTAAGATTGTGTCTGATATCACCTTGCTCAGTTGCTTACTTCTGTTTAGTGGCTGCATCTTCCCACTGGTAAGAAATTTCTGATGATCCTGACTCCTGCAAGCCCGTAATAGGATCTGGTACCATTAAGATCCCACACTAGACCTTCTGTATGTATGGATCCAAGGAGCTGGCAAGCCACAACTCAAAGATGTTCCCAAGAAACTCTACAGTGTACAGATTTTCTACACAATACGGTACAGAATGTGTTTGCATATTGAAAGAAATGCAAATCAGCTAGAGATAATTTAAAGTGTATAGGAGATTATTAACAGGCAGATGTAAACAATATGTCATTTTAAAGAGGACTTGAACATCCATAGGACTTGGTATCTATGGGTGTCCTGAAGCTCTCCCCCTCCAGCTGCTGAGAAAGGACTACTCCATATTTTTCTGAGACCAAGGTTCTCAACAACGGTCTTTGGTATGGGCTCTTCAGGTATGAGCACACACACCATCCATGAACCTGGACGTCAGCTGCACTTCAGGACCAGTTTGGAGCCCAGTTTGGCCAACTCAAACAAATCATAAAACATGCCAACCTTAGAAGGGTCTCTTGGGACTCTTAGGAGGCCTGAGAAGGGTTGAAAGATACAGGTGTGAACCGTTAGCCTCAGCCCCAGGCCTTGCCATGGTCAGCCAGGCCCTGAAGCAGTGGTCATTCTCATTTTTGCAAGGGATGGGGATAGTGAGTTCCCCTAGGCCACCTGACAGATGCAGTAGACCTAGATGAGAACACACTGTAGGGCTTGGCACGCCAGTGCTCTAGAAATACCACGGAAGAGCAAAAGTAAGCATGGAAATTACCAGGTCTCCCAAGTCCCAGTTGGACACTCGGCCCTGAGCTTTTCCACTGTCAGACAGCTCAGCCCTCTGCAAGAAGGATTAACTGTTCTCAAGAGGAGCGCATGGTACCCATGGTCCTGAGTCTTCTTGATAGGTGCTGCTGAGAGGATCTGAGCATACCTGACTGACTTTGTTTTTGAATTCAGCCTTCACTCCAGAGCCGGAAACCTACCTCATTCCAAGAGGAGGAAAACAACAGCATTTATCTTTGTATTTTTGAAGGGTTTCAAAACCAATCATCAAGAAAGCATACAAACCCTGCCAAGACGCGTTAACCGTTCTTTCATTCCTCTCCGTAGCTCCCCCACTCCCTCACCTCTCAAAGAACTGGAGGAAACAAAAGCCTGGCTCTGCAGTTTAGGTGATCCACTACTTCATTAAGGAAGAATAAATAGGCTCCCCTGGGCTCAGAGGCTGCAGCCACATGAAGCCGCGTGCCTTTGGAATATCTGATCTCTGTGCTAAGGCTGACTGTAGCTGAGAGAGAGACAGAAGATTTCTGGCAGCCTTTGACCAAGGTCAAATGAGTACCAGACCTCCTGGACCAGGCTGGTCCTTTCTGACTGGGTTCCATGTCACCTTTCTCCAGCAGTGAGCGACCAGCCAGTAGGCAATTACATGTGCTAATGCCATGGACACTTCGGCACCAATGCCACGCTCCTGCATTTGTTATAACACATGACCCTCACCATTTCCTGCTTGTTCTGCTTTAAGACAGGGGAGCCCAGCTCTGACTCAGAATGGGCTCTGAGTCCATCTGACAAGTTCTAAGTTGAATGGCTGGCAGGACAGATCAGCCCTCGTTTACAACAGCTGTGTGTCTTCAGGCGCATTCTGGAACCCCTCCGAGCCCCAGCTTTCTTCTCTGTAAAATGGGATAATGAGTGTGCTTTGCACAGTTGTTGGGGATGGCTACATACACGCTGCAGGGACAATCAGCATAAGACACAGCGTAGGTCTCTGGTGTCTTTGCTGGACGTCAGAATGAAAACATTTTTCTCTGATCCTGCTACCTGCATGAGGGAGATGGTAATTCCTGATTCACAGCATATTAAATGATGAAATGAGATGGGATTCTACAGAAAAATAGGGACTCTTTTTCATGTACTGATTTTTTCCCTAGTTTTTGTAAGTTTCTAGCATTTTGAAAAATTTTACCTTCTATCTGTCTGTCTATCTATACATGCTAAAGACGGAATCCAGAGCCTTGTTTAGGATAGGCAGGTGCTCACCAATGAGACACATTTTACACTTATTATTTGGGTAAATCAATGGAATCCTATGCAGTTATCCATCAGGACTCATGGGAGATTGAACCCAGGATCTCCTATAAATAACAAAATCCAAGCCAGGCGGTGGTGGTGCACATCTTTAATCCCAACACTAAGGAGGCAGAGGCAGGCGGATCTCTGCGAGTTCGAGGTCATCCTGGTCTACAAGAGCTAGTTCCAGGACAGGCTCCAAAGCTACAAAGAAATCCTATCTCGAAAAACCAAAACAAACAAACAAACAAACAAAAAAACCCCAAAACCCCTACAAAAACCCCAAAAACCAAAAAACAAAATCCAGAGATGCTGATATCCCTTCTACAAAACAGAACAATATTTGTATAGAGCCTGCATATCGTTTATATATACATTACGTTCTCTATGGATTATTTATAATACCTGCTATAATGTAGATGTTATATAAAAAAGCAATTATGTTCTATTATTTAGGGGAGAGTGACAAAATTGTCTGAACAGGGTTAGTATGAATTCTAATGTGGTCACAAACCAAAGAGATGCCAACATGGACTCTTGGTGTGATTTTCAGAATGACACACGTGGTCATCAGACCTTGCCTTGTGCTGGGTGAAGGGGACAGGGAAGAAGAGCTCCCTGGAGGCTCACATCCAGGCTATAAAGCTCTGAGAAATAACAGAGCCCCAGAAGAGGGTCCTAGCATCCTCTCATAAGATCTAGGTTGGGGGGGGCAGGTGGAAATGACAGAGCTGGACATAGCTGTCTTCTGACTTTATGGGTGATGTGCCCCAGGATCTCCAATAGAGGATCATTGACTACTCATGTCTTGTACATGAAATGACATAGTCTTTACACAAAACCTACCCAAATCCTCACACATTGTTAGGGTTTCTGTTGCTGGGAAGAGACACCATAGTTGGCTGCAGAACTCCTGGGACTGAGCTCTTACTACAAACGGTGATGCCTGCTGGTGCCTGTGTTTTCTGTTCAGCTCCTGAGTCTTTCACTTAATACCTACGTGATACTGGGAATTACCCAGTCTCAGGCACTGTGATTTTCTCCTCTGTTTTTTAAGGCACTTGAATATGTTAAAGGCCACCCAAGATTACTAATCAGTACGGAGGGGTTCCCTCAGTGTTTCAGGGGTTCTGGAGACTTGGGGACACCAGCTAGAGTGACTACTACTTTGTGAACACTGTAGTCATGTTTCACACTTATGACCTTGCCCTCTGTTTACACCAACCTGGGGAGGGGGCTGTCATTACTGTCTCCATGTTACTCTTGGGCAAGTGAAGATTCAAAGAGGTTAATTAACTAGTGGTGCAATTAATTAGCCATAGCAGAGGCATCTGGGCCCAAGCAATGGGACCCTGGGACCCAGCTCTCAAGAGAACTGTGGGGTCTTCTGAGAGCATGACGAGCAAAGTCTGCTTTTTCAGTAAGAAACCAGGAAACACCTTACTTTTCTGGTCACCAGTATAGGCTAGAGCTTACGGCAACCGAGAGAGCAGGAGCATCAGGACATCACAATCTGGGGATGGTGAGCAGAAGTGGTGGGAATAAGTCTGGTAGCCAGAGGCTGGGCTTCTTTGTCTAAAGCCTTCCTTGGTACTTCTGTGCCACAGTGGCTGCCTAGGCTACAGGAGTGGACAGTCATGTTAATCTCATTAGGTGGCTGAAGGGACTAAGGAAGCAGGTTGCTGGTACAAGTGTCCTGTTTATGGCTACAGCCAGCATATAGTAGATGCTCATGGTTGTTCACACAGTCTCTCCCTGGACATGCTGTTATTCTAGTGACATGGTATGAAGCATGGCCCCAAAGGCTCAGATTTCTGACTAAACCTCAAGGCAGAAACACACATTGGCTTGAACTCAGCCCAGGGGCTAGACTGCTGGAATTTACATCTTGATGGCTTACCATGTCAGTTATCTCAGACATGCTGCCTGATCTACCAGTACCTCAGCTTCCTTATCTGCGAAGTGGGCATAACAGCCGCATGCTTCACAGGGCTTGGGGAGCACTGCATGGGTACTAATCTATACCAGGCACTTAAAGTCGGGGCTCAGCATATGGTTAGCATTGGACACACACTAGTGGTTTTGACTCTGATCAACCCTTTGTGTACTTGGGCTGAGAAGCCGTTCTGGGTCTTCAGGAGCCCAGGTTTATATGACAGATCTGCAATAACCTTGCGGGCCCCTCCCTCCATTCCCATCAAATCCAGCTAGGACAGAAATCCCTGCTGCTTGGGGTGGAGTACTCCCAAGGGAGGACAGTCTGACATCAGGAGGTGGGAGGAGATTTGAAAATGATACGGTCGCCCAGAAAACATTTAAGGGAGTCAGGAAAGTGTGTGTTCACACGTCATTTGTTTTTTGGGCTGTTTGCATTTGGATCTGGGCAGGACTCATCTGAAGGAGCTGGCTGATGTATTTGCATTGCTTTTAGATAAAAAACAAACAACAACAACAACAACAACAAAACCCAAAAAACAAAAAAACTACAAAACCCAAACAAGGCCCCTGCAGGAGAGCCCTGGCCAGTTCATGAGTAATTCCCACCTTGCTGGAGGGGAGCCCTGGGGTATAAATCTGAAGCGGTCAAGGAGTCTCATATCATTCTCAAGCTGGAGGGAAGACAGAGAGGGTGCGCTCCCAGAGATTTTACTCTGCCGAGATTGGTCAGGAAAGTAAGGACGCCAATATTTCACAGAGGGGGATAGAGGAGGAAAGGAAGAGGAACACAAATGGAAGGGTTACCAACAGAGACTAGTCAGAAAGAACAAGACGCTTCGAATCCTGTAATCCACAGGGACCCAAGCAGATCCTTGGAGTTCAGCCGCCACCCCACTCCCCCCTCCCCACCTCGTTTGCCATTTCAACCAGCAGAGCATCAGCAGCAACAGTAACGGTGATACTCGGTGCCAGCAAGGAGGCGGGGGTGGGGGGATGGGGGGGTGGGGGGGTGGGGGAGTGGGGGGGAGGAGTGTAGTGCGTGTATGCCTTGGTGGCTGAGATCCACAAGCAAAGCTTGGGACTCTCCGCTTCTTCCTCCAAAGATAGCCCCAGGACCAATTCTCACAGTCCCCGCCCCCAGGGTCCCTGCGCCTCCCCGTCCCCCCGCCCGTCGCCCCCCACCCACTCTCCCCCTCCACCTACTTGAGCTGGCGCGGCTCGCAGTCCACGCCTGGCAACAGCAGCCGGGCCGCTTGGCGGACATCGTCGCTGTCCATAGAAAAGCTGCGGCGGTGGCCGGCATGCGCCACCGCCACTCGGATCCACTCCATCAGAGGGGGCAGCACGAGGAAGGGCCTGCGCAGGAGAAGGGAGGCGGGGATGTGTTAGGACCGCCAGGGAATCAGGGCTGCTCAGACCCAGCCCCGGAGACCCTTATCCCACCCCTATCCTGACTTCCACCCCCACACCCATCAGGTTTCCCTGGAGACCCTGCCTGGAAATTCCTGAGTGCGAGAGCCTTTGGAGACATCCTGACCCCACTGGTGACCCTGGGGCAGACTCTCTGGATTCTCTGGGCCTTGGTTTCCTCATCTGTGAAAGGGGGCTACCGAGGCCACCAAAGAATGCAGTATTACTCGGCTATGAGTGCTGTCTCTTCCAGAGATGTGCATGTGGAGACAGATGAGTCACTTCAAGCTCTAGCTCAGGGTCTGGGAGCCAGAGGAAGCCAATGGACACCTGGCATTACTTCACACTGCCAGTCCAATCCAAGGAACTCTCTGCCGTCTCCCTTCCCATCCCTGCCAGGCTTGTTGACATCCTTCTGGCCTCAGTTCTGCACTAGCACTGGCCTATGGAAAGGCACAGAGCATCTGCCAAAGCGGGATGGAAGCCAGGCACAGTTCACCTTCACAAGCTGGGGCCCAGGAACAGCCAGTAAGACCGGACCTGGGGACATTGCACACATCCCAGACACCGTGGGAGCCAATGGATGCACTGTGTGCCATGGGGACCCAGTTGTGGCAAGCGTAGCTTTCTAAGTGGATTTGAGCCTGCCTACCGTTTCATCCAGGGACTATATACTCGATTTTCACATTTGTATCCTGGAGTGTCGGAAAATACTTGAGTCCCCCTCCAGTTGGGATAGTATGAGGCTGGGCCTTGGTAATTTTTAAAACCTCCCATGTGTTTTTAATGTGCAACCCAGCTCCCTGGATGGCTTGTTAAAACGCAGAGTGCTGGTCCCACCTGCAGCAGTCTTGATTTGCTGGATCAGGAGAGGAACCTGGGAAATGGCATTTTCAATCAGTTCCTGCTACTAAGGGGGCTGGCCTAGGAATGTCACTCAACTGCTCTGAGTCAGTGAAGGAGGGATTGAGAATGGCCTGCCTGGGGAGGGTACTAAGAGGCAGGCTCCTTGGCCTGTCCTCAGAGATGATAAGTGCAGAGAGCTTATGGACACAGTCTGAGGCATGGGAGAGATGACCCAGCAGGCAAAGTCACTTGCTGCCAAACTTGATGACGAGAGCTTCATCCCGAGGACCCTCCCACATGGTGGAAGCAGAGGATCCAGTCCTGAAAGTTGTCCTCTGGCCTCTACATGACGCACACCGTGGCATTGTGCACCCTCATAAATAAATGCAATTAATTTAAAAAATAAACATAAATTGAATAAGCACTTCCCAGGCTTCCCATTTTAAGTGGACCCTACTTTGAGAATGGTATTATGCAGACCTGTAAGATTTCCTGCCTCTTGGCAAGGCCTGGAGGCCACCGAGGCAAGAGTACCCAGGGTGCCAGATTTAAGGAAGCAGGATCCTACAGCCATGGGAACGCAAAAAGGGTTTACAAGGCATCTGCTCCCTCTCACAGTACTGACATCACGAGCTTCCCACAAGGCTTTGGTGCCAGATCCCAGTTTTCCTAGAGTCAGAATACTGACATGATGTTAAAAATTACGACTCAATCTTTTACTGTCATCTCGGTTAACCATGATCATGACATCTTCTAAATGTTTACTGATGTTAAGGAACCTTCCTGGCTTTGGATCCGAAGGTTTTCAGAACTAAGAGTCAGACCTAAGTTGTTTGTTTACACAGTCTCTCTGCTGCTATCCCATATGATCTCACCGTTCTCTCGTGCTGCTTCCCAGCATGCACTCTGTTACCCAGAATGCACCTGCTACTCCAGGGGCACTGACCTGGTCTTGGGTCTTTGAAGGCATGCTATGCTCATTTCCTACCCCGCAGCTCAGGCCTCTGTGAGTAAGGTCCCCATCTCTTCAGAAGTCCGCATCCTATTTAACCTTGGCCACAGTTCAAGTCCCGCCCTCCCTAAACACTTGTCCTGATAATTGTGCCACACACACCACCCTCAGGTGGCTCCCACTTGGAAGGACTTTACTCCTTCTGCAGATGCCTCGTTAGCGTGTTAATTCCATCCGTGCAGAGACCTGGGCTGTTCAATTCACTGCTCCTATCTCTGCTGCAGGATAGTGCATAGCAGGCTGGAAGCCCTCAGTGTCTGTTCATGAAACTGAACTCATGAAACATGAAGACTCACCAATTTCTTACTGACTGATACTAAGAAAATCAAGTTTCTGGTCCTGGGACCTAGAGGTCAGACTCTCAGGGAATTTCTGTCTGCATCCACCTACTCCTTAACCTGTCTCTCTCATTCTCCTCATCTCTCCATCACCTAAACTGAATCAGGCACTCAATAAACACACCGACTTGAAATCGAATTGGATTCCACTGTCTCCAGGGGAAGCGGGGTTTATTTCAATCCCTGTGTCTCAGTCACTGCTGGAAACCAGTCCCAAGTGCTCAGAGAACTCCCCCAGGTGTTCTCAGGCTTCTCAGAGGTGAACCCCCTCCTGTCTTTGCTCAGTGGTCCCCAAGCCTTGTCCCTCGTGGATGGGAGTCTCCATTATAAAGCTATTCTGGTGCGGCTGCCTTTCACGCTGGAGGCTGGAGCATAGAGTGTGCCTGCTGAATACCAAAGAGGGGCCCTGCCACTTCTAAGTCGCTTCTTTACCAAGCCAGCCGACCAGCCCAGAATAAAAATCCTCAGGCCCAGAAGTTCAGCCCTCCTCTGGAATTTCCTATGTTCCTATTCTCTCAACACCACCTCCTCCCGTCATCCGACGCCAGCAGTTTATAAGCTCATGAATTCCTTGCCAGCAACTCATTTAAAAAACCTTATCTTGTCTGCTCAAAGGGGACAAAATCATATTATTTGAGATGCTTTCTTTGAAAGAGATAGTGATGGGAAGGAAATTTAGGGTTTTGAGTCAAGTGGTGTAGAGAATGCTCAAGAAAAATTATGGCCTCTCTCTCTCTCTCTCTCTGCATGTATGTGTGTGAGTGTATTTGTGCGTACACGTGTAAGCCAAAGAAAACCACTGGTGGTGCTTCCCTGAGGTCATCCATTCACCTTGGGTTTTTTGTTGTTTGTTTTTGTTTTGTTTTTTTTTTTGTTTTGTTTTTTGAGGCAAAGTCTGTTATTGGGATCTGGGCCTCTTTCTGATCCAGGTAAGCTAGTATGTACCGTTATGCCTGGATCTTTGTTTATTTATTTATTTTCTTAAAATCCTGGGGCACTGAATTCTGGATCCCATGCTTGTAAAGAAAATGCTTAAATCCCAGCTATTACCTAGCCCTCTTTTTGCACATTTTAAAGAGGATAGTGATTCATTGGGGCCCCTTGCTTTATTTAAAGGCAGTCAGTTAAAACCAAGAGCCCATGGAGGAAATGGTGACACCTTCAGAGGCTCCCAAGATTTATGTCAGTGTGGATGGGGTGGGATCAATAGAGCAGAGTTGGGTTTTGGACATCTGTATTCTAAGCCTACTTTCCCAGCAGTTCTGGAACACAGCAAAGTCATGAACTAAGCATCCTGGATGAACAGGGGAGGGGGTGGTTCAAACAGTGCTGTGGCCTTCATTGTAGCTTCAGGCAATGTAGGTGGAGTGGGGCAAAGATTCTGAAAGGGAAGAGAAAGCCTAGATGGGCTTCTGCAGGCTCAAGCCAGCAGGTCAGCTCAGGAAAGCCATCAGAGCCAAGATCCAGGGAGGAGGACATGCACAGATGTTGCCCCTCCCTGAAACCACAAGAGATCTGGTGACAATGTGAAGGGCAGGGAATGAAAGGGACTGTGGCTGGTGATCCAGCAGCACCAAATTCCAGTTCTGGGTCTGTTAAGAATTCACCTTGTGACTCTGGCTCTGGCCAATGCCATTTTAGCCCTTAGTATCATTTGGAAAGTGGGGTGGGTTCAGGTGAGACGGCTTAATTTGTGGGCTGGCAGCAATCTCTGTGAATGGCCAGACAGAAAGTATATGAGGCTTCATGGGCCATATGGTCTCTGCTGCAGCTAATTATCTTGTTCTAATAATCTCTGCCCCCATAGTGAGACAGCATCTACAAAACCAAATGAATGCAGTTAGCTATTTCAATAAAACTTTATTGATATCTGGTCATCGTTGGTCAACACTGGTCTGTTTAGTTCTTTTTGATTCTAAAGGTCATTGATTCTATTGGAAGAGTGAGTTGCTTGGGAACTGAGAAAGGGTCAGATCTATGGTCAGGGGGAGATGTAGAGAAGTCCATTAAGGTGTTAGTGACATGGACAGGATGCTTAAAAGATTGGAAGATGGGGATTCTCCCATATAGAGTCACACTCTGGCATTATCACAGAGGGTCTGAGTTTGGATATCTGGTCTCCAGAATACTAAGGGTGTAATTCTGAGGGAGATTTTGCATATGTATGTAGGAGTAGTGTGTGCATGTGTGTGTGTGTGTGTGTGTGTGTAGAGTAGTGCAGATGCATGTGTATGTGAAGTCCCAAGGTTGGCTTCAGGCATCTTCCTTGTTTGCTTCTACTTTATATTTTGAGGCAAGGTCTCTTGTTGAACCTGGAGCTCTCCAGTCTGCTCTAAAAATTCCCTGCCCACCTTCCACACACTAGAATTACAGGTGGATCATCATGCCCACCCAGATATTCTATCTATCTATCTATCTATCTATCTATCTATCTATCTATCTATCTATGAGACAGGGTCTTATAGTTTAGCCCAGGCTGACCTGGAATCTGCTATGTAGACCAGGCTAGCTCCAAACTTGCAGAGTTCCCATCTGCCTCTGCCTCTTGAGTACTGGCATTAAAGACATCTGCCCCCACATCTGGCTTCCTATCAGTTCTTTAAGTAGGTATTCTGGGGAATCTGATCTCTGATCCTGAGAACTATATAGCAAGCACTTTATCTGCTCATTCACCTCTCTAGAGGTCCTTTGTGTTGTATGCGGCCTCCACATCTGTAGCTATGATTTTAGAGTAGCCACAGGGAACACATAGAGTGTTACTATAAGAAAGGATCAAATGAGATCACGTATGCACCCTGACATGTGAACTCAGGAACTCAGTGGCTGTGGCTATAGTTTTCATCACCAACATCATCTTCAGCCTCCCTCGTCTGTCTCTTTGCTGGAGGAAAATGCGTTGCCACAAGGAGCTGCTCAGAGGGCTGCTCCCGCCTTCTTGTCACGTGGAAGCAAATGTCTGTGGTTGCTACAGCTCTCTGTCGTTAAGCCTTGTGGCCCTGACTTTTTGTTCTTGCTATTTGCTGAGACTTTCTCAGACTGGAGAGGAGTTTCAGTGTTTGACTATGGTTTAGGAAGCTCACAGTTCCAGCGATACAGGGAACGGAGAAAAAGCAGCTCACAGGTCACAGATTAGTTTCTATAGCAATCACCACACGATCTTGCTGTATCTTTGGACACCAGGAAGATGGTAAAAAGAAGAGGTAGACTGGTTATTATGGTGACAGTCCTACTGTGGAAGGTGTGGCTGGCCTGCCAATAGAGTGGTTCCTGTTGTTGTTGTTGGAATTAACATTTAACTCTATTTATGCTGAATGAGCCAGTTGCCTTCCATAACATGGAAGGACCTCACTACTCTTGAGGCGAAGGGATTCTGTCTCTGAACCCTTGGACTTGGCTATATCACCAACTATCTCCAGGCCTTCTGCCTCCTGGCCTGTCCTATAGTTAAGTCTTTCCCTGTGAGCATGCACATGTGTGATTGTGTGCACACACATCTAGGGTATATCAAAGTTTCCAGAGAAACAGAATCAAAAGGACATGTGTATAATTGACAGATCGATGTGTCATCTCTCTATTGATTTGTCAATAAATCTATTACTTCATCCATTCATGTATCAATTTACCAATGGAACTGTCTAAACAACCACCCATCTTTGTCTACCTATCTATTCACCCATTATCTACCTTTACCTATATATCTAACTATTACTTTGTCACTAAATTTGTAAATCAGTCCATCCATCCATCCATCCATCCATCCATCCATCCATCCATCCATCCATCCACTCTTCCACCCTTCCACCTATCCAACTCTTTTATGGAGCTATTCATATTTCCACCCATCTATCCATCCATTCTCTGTTCATGTTATTGGTTCTATCTCTGAGTAGCACACACCAGCAATGAGATTTAATTGTATGCAGATGCCCTTGTCCTTTCGAATCATTGACCCAAAGTCTCATCATCATATGTGATTGTCTGAGGCCTGGAGGAAGTGTGGGAAGGAAGTTAATGCCGAGGACCACTTTGCAACATCCTAAGTATGCAGGCACACCACTTGAAGACCATGAGACAAAGACATCATGGGTAGTGGCAATGCTTTCAGGGAAAAGTAGACATTTTGTGCTCAGAGAACAAGAGGGAATGTCAGCCCCAATTATGGTGATTACATAAATCAGCTGGAATGGAGCAGGAACTAAGGGGCATGAAGCAAGGCAATAACTTCTGCTAATGGTACCCCGGGGCAGGCGTGACATACCATAGAACACTTGCTGGCCTTCTTCTCAAGCATTCTGAGGATGGTGACTTGGAAGGCTTAAGAGCTGTAAGCAGAGTGCTAAGGTACAAGTGTGTAGGGCAGAGCAAAAACACTACTTGAAAAAGGGTCTCCACCTTGCTCACAAACATCCATCTTCTCCTCGCTATTCCTGCTGCCCAGGGATGTGGCTCCATCACATTTCCTGTCGTCTCACAACCTGACCCTCTTCCTTTGTATTTAAGCATCCTTCAGCATTTAAGCACTCAGCTCTCTTTCTCTCTCTTGGTTTTTCGAGAGAGGGTTCCTCCGTGTAGCACTGGCTGTCCCTCAACTGGCCATGTAGACCAGGCTGACCTCCACCTGCCTCTGCTTCCCTTCTACAGAGATCAGTCCCCTGCTTCTTAGTAAACCCCCTATCCTGACCTTGTAGGTCTTTTCTGACATCTACCATAGGCTGAGGACTCTGGTCTTGCCAGCAGTAGGATATCTGACCCACTGTCTCCCACTCAGATCTGTGGGAATAAACAAACTAGCATGTGCCTCTGTTCTCCGGAGAGCTTGCTACACCCTATCCTGACACGTTAGGATGCTGGACCTCTTGGATGAGAACTTGATCACTGCCTACAGGGTAGGGTAGTAATGGGGCCTAGGATATAAATGACCCTGAAAAATGCCCACAACTTCAGAAGTGGGGAGCCACCCTCTTTGTGGTAGTCTACCGCAGATCCCCTCATGGCACACAAGTGTGCATGCACACAGACATACACACACACACACACACACACACACTTACACATGATGGGCAAGGCAAGGGTAGCTTGCCTCCAACACTGTGTTCTCTGATATCCTGGCCACTGGGCCTTGGCTTCAGGAAGATGGCATTCTGGTTCCCTTGCCATAAACACGTGAACTGCCATTACGCTGCCATCGGCAGGTAGAAAGGAGAGGTTATGTAGATTTTTTTCAGCTCTGACTCACAAGAACCCCACTATCAAAACACAGGCTTGGGGAATGAATTTCACAGCCCCTGGTGCTACCACAGGAAACCCTATGTGTCTCCAGAAGCATGCTAGATCAGGCTGTGTTATTAGGTACCTGTGCAATTGTGAATCTATTCCACCTCTCTGGGCCTCAGTGACTTCACAGGCACAGTTTAAAGATTATGGCACCATCACTTCTAGCTTATAATAGCCACATAATTGTTTTGAAAGAAAGAAAACCAAAAATACTGAGATGAAGAACTCAGAAAGAAAACCGGTGAGGGTGGTTTCCAGCAGAACTCTGCTCAATGAAACTTTCTGTGCTGCTGATGCTCACATCAATGCTGTCCAGTATGGCAGACCCTGGCCGTGAGTGGCTACCAAGCACATGATATGTGGGTAGCGAGATACAGAGCCAACATTTTAATTAATTTATGTAGCCATGTACAGGTGATGGCTACCCTATGGACAATGCCAACTCAGGATCTTTTGGGGCCACGGTGATTTCAGACAGATTGAGGTAAGGAGAAAAGGGTGACAGTCAATGTCTTTGACTTTGTCTTTTCTTGATCATGAATATTGCTATTACTACAATCATCATCATCGTCACTATCACCACCATCATCAACATCATCATCACCATGACCACCATCACCACCACCATCATCTTTACCATCACTATCACCACCATCATCAACGTCACTGTCACCATGACCACCATGACCACCACCATCATCTTTATCACCATCATCTTTATTGTCACTATCATCACCATTATCTTCACTACCACTATCACAAACCATCATCACCACTATCACTATCTATCATCACCACCATTGTCCTTATCACCATCATTATCATGATTATGAATTGTTAACACTTTCCACTGTTCTTGGTTTTGTTTTAATCTTGGATGAGTGTTTCCCTACATGTATGTATGTGTACCACATGTATCCGTGGTACCCACAAACCCAGAAGAGGACACTGGATCCCCTGGAATTCGAATTAGAAGAGATTGTGAGCTGCCATATGAATGCAGGGAATAAAACCCAGGTTCCCTGTAAGATCAACAAATACTCTTAACCATGGATCCATTTCTCCAGCCCCCATCCTCTGTCTCTTGAGAGCTTCTGATACTCCAGGCTTGGCGCACACCAGCTCAGGCGCGTGATTTCATTTAATCACAGAAATAGCAGAGGGTGATGATGATTGCTCTCCCTGCTCTGCAAATGAGTGTACTGGTGTGAGGTGAGTGAGCCTCTAATGGGCACAGGCAGACACAGCTGTCAGGCAGAGCTGGGGTTTGATTGCAAGAGGACCAGAAATCACAGCCCATGGGTGAGTCATTTTTCTAGTGTTTCTCTAAAGACCAGTGCAAGGCTGACCAGGACGCTGAGCACTTGAACTCTGGTTGCTCATCTGGGACATAGGAGGCTGAGTCACAGTACCCCCAAGTCTCACTTCAGTAGGTAAAGGTCATGGACCCTATGTCTGTACATTATACAGAACCTCATTTTTGTATAATAAATGCTGTCGCTGTTTTATGCCTGTGACCATGACTTTGAGAAACCCTAGATGTTCTGGGCACAGTATGCATATTTCCCTAGACCCATTCCTTGACTGGGTTATGGGATTCAGGCCAACAGGAAGGTCTGAGGCTACCAGCCCTGGACTAAATGGCCAACTTCTGATATCTAATGTGAGGAGTTACTTAATACACATAAGAGTATAAAGAGTATATTTTTCTCTGTGTGGACGTTTAAATGAGATGGTGAGAAGATAATGTACGCTTCCCCTTTTTGCCTTGCTGGTCAGAAATCTCAAAGCTAAAACTTAGAAGAGATTTTTCTAGTTCATCACTTGTCTTCTGTGTTCTAAATGACTCTCTCTTTCTCTCTCTCTTTCTCCCCCATCCCCATGTGTGTGTATCTCCCCCCAACTCCGTGTGTGTAGATGTGTGTGTCTTTCTGATCCTCATGTGTGTGTGGTGTGTGTATGTGTGTGTGTATATGCAGGCATATGTACATACACATGTGTGAAGGCCATTGACCACCTTGGGTCCTGTCCCACAGATGTTACCACCTTGTTCTTTCAGATGGGGTTTCTCATTGACTTGTTGCTCTGCTAGGCTAGACTCTCTGGCCAATGAGCCCCAGGGATCTCCTATTTCTACCTCCCAGGTGTCGGAACTACAAGTATGTGGCAGCATGCCCTACTTTTGTATGTGGGGTCTGGGGAACTGAACTCAGACCCTCATATTTGTATAGCAAACATTTACTGACAGCCATCTCTGCAGCCCAACATACCTTTAAACTCTTTTTTTTTTGTTGCATATTTCCTTCTATAACTAACTCACACTGTGAGTCTAATTCAAGCCCCTTCCAGAACTGGCTTTTAGTCAGAAAGGATGGATGACTGAACAGACATCATCAGGTTCAGATGAACTGAAGCCCTAGCACAAACTGGGTTGATGATAAAAATGAAAACATCACCACGTGGAATGAGGAACCTTACTGAAGAGGCAGCTGATGACAGTGAGATAAAGCTTCCCATTAGGAAGAAAAATTAAATGAGGAATGCAGAGGAAGGAGGGGAAGAGAAGTCCCCCAGGAGGCTTCAAAACCCCAGGAGTGGGACGGAAGAAGCAGTGTTGTACCTGAAGGGAGCAGTCGTGTGGCCACTGAGTAAATCAATGGATCGTTGAGAAGAAAATGTCCTTGTGGTTTGCTTGTTAGATGACCTGTGGCCCACTGTATGTAGTGCCGGGTGTGGGATGTGGGTGGCAGAACTCAGGAGGCAACATACAACTTCAACCAGGGACTGTTTTTTTCAGTGGTAGGTACATGATTGGCTGGGACCCTAGGGACACTCTGTCCTTATCAAAGTAAACCATATACTTGTATATAAAGAGTCCATTGTTTATGTGTAATTAATGTGTGCTAATAAAACATAAAAAGTTGTCAGAAACTCTCACACAATTAGAATCAGAAAAACATAATTAACAAAAACACCACCCACAAGACTTGGGTTCTACCATTAAAACTTTTGCCACAAGTCGCAGTACCACAGCCTGCCTGAAGGGGGCCTCCTACTCACATATGCTCTGTGCTCCTTGGCCTAGTTGGCATTTCCCTCTAGCTCTTGAAACTACCTTCTCATTGTACCTATTCACTTCTAGCCTCTTGGTCTCACTACATATGCTCTATTCATTGTGGGATGTGCCAGGTTGAACCTTCAACTGCTTAAATCTGAGTCTACAATCTACCTCATGCCCCCACTTTCTAAGCACACCCATTCTCCTCTTGGATCCTGGCATACTGACCTAGTTCTCCTGGGCATGGACTTGTGAGGTGGTTCTTGCTACCTTTCTCCTCCAGTGCTACACATAGGAATTGAGTTTGCACAGGGGTTGAATAGAAACCACTCTCCTTTTTTGGAAAAGCAAGGCTGAATCAAGTCAAAGCTTATCACACTTTTATAGGCCTGGATGAAAACCCCACAGTCCAGATCTTTAAGAAAAGCATCTCTAGGGTGAGGTCATCATGCTTATTTATCATTGGTTCTGCTTCTTTCTGCTCCTTTCTGGAATACTCGGGATAGGGGATTTCACAGACTTAGGTGGTAAATAAATGTTCAGTTAAATTAACAATAGTTCCCAAGTACGTAGGCTGTGGAGCCATATAGCTCTGGGGTTTCGTTCTGGGGCTGCAAAATAACTGGGTCAACTGTCAGGCCACATGGTCAAGAACGTCTGAGTTCTTGCAAATTCAGGAAATGAGCAACTAGGTGTCCTGACTTTGGTCTGGCACATGGGAGGTGTTCAGTGAGGTATGGCTGCTTCAGGCCGCGTGTGCAGAGCTATGTCCAACTATCCTGGGTGAGCCATGAGGAGTAGACATGTGCACTCCAGGGAGCAGATTCCGTTCTGTGCACCTTAGAGCAAAAAGAGCCTCAGCCCTGAAAGATGGGGCCTTGAGGACTGGAGCTGGGCAAACCCTTGGGAAGGCTACTTGGGCATACAATAGATGGCTTTACTGCAACCTAGAGAGCCACCCCAATCTAAGTCCAGCACAATATTGCATTTTAATATATAAGCAAACTCATTTTTAATACAAAGAATCCTTTATGTTTTTCAATACTGTAAGCTGGTTGACACTCATAGAAATATTACTTATTGCCCAATGAAACAGAAGGGCTCATGTATTACTACAGTATATTTAAACCCACGGCACACGGTTTCTTACAGGGTAGGGGTTTCAATGCTGTGAAATTCTCATGCCCTCTTGTCTTATGGAAGGAAGGGCACAAAGATTATTCTACTTGATTCTAGTCACCTTGACTTAAAAGTGGTTGGATTACAGTGATGGACTACTAAAGTCAGTTCTGCAGCAGAGTAACTGAGAACTGGCTTGGTGTTATTTGTTGCTAAGCCCTGGTTCTAGTAAGTGTTGGTTATGTATGCTAAGGAAATTTGGGTTTTAAGACCAAAGGAAGACCTTTCCATGTTTGGATAAGAATGTATAGCTTGTGTCAGTAATGAAAAATGCCCATCTCAGTCATCAATGCGTAGGACAGTATAGAACACAGTGCTTTGTGGTATTCAGGTATACAGTGGGCCCAGGTATTCAGGTTGGGATAGTTTATATTATAGGCAGGCATGCAAACTCCAGATAAGGCAGTGGGAGGACACACTGTGAAGTTCCAGAACTGGGAACTCCATACAGTAAAGGGGAAATTCCTTGGACTATGGATACACCCAACAGGCAATTGGCGCAGGAGACAGTTGCTTCCTGGGAAATCCAATAGTAGATTCAAGGTTGTCCCCAAAATGCCGTAAGTAGAGATGACATTAAAGAAGGTGTCAGTCTGTCATATCAGGTGTGAGCAGGGGTCATGGGATCAGAGGGTGGGGTTGGATAGGGAGGAGCAAACCCTGCCTGTGCTCCTATCTGATAGAGCCATACATGCCACGTACATGACCTAGGTAGAAGTCCACATACAAACCACGGCCTGGGACAATAGTGAATGCCAATTATGGACTGCCTTCTGCACGGTAGACTTCTGTTGTGTATATTGTTGGAGTCTACCCAAAGAGAGTTTCATGAGCCATCTATTGCCATGGGGCAGGGGACATAGAAAACACAACAATGACAGGTATGGATAGAAGATGCTAGATACAAAGGTTAAACAATCAAGGCTAGATAAATTGAGCCCAAATCCAACAATCTCCAGCTCAGATACAGATATGTGAATGTACTAACGGGCATTGACCCTTTAAAAAGTATAAAAAAATGAGATTATTGGGCATAAAAACAAGCCAATCCATTCCATTAATTCTAGAAAATGAAGCACTATCTAAAGATGTCCTATATCAGCAAAACCTATTTGCAAACCAAGCATATCAACAATATTTAATTTTCTTCTAGCACAAAGGCCAAAGAAGGTTAATTGCAGTTATTTGTATGTTCAGAAAACGTTAGACAAATCTATTTATTTTTCAAATGTAAATTGCTCTAGATCTTTGCCAAGTCAAAAAAAATGAATGAAAATTAAAATTTGAGAGACAAAGAATGTGGTAGATAGCTCTCTAGGACACTCTCAAGGTGTGTTTATTAACTGTCCTGATACACCTCAAGAGAACCGTTGCTTGAACCTCTATCATGCTTGCCACAGGAAGGGAATGCTGAGTGTAGACTTCAGGGATTGCTTTGACTTTAGCGTTTTCCATGCAACGCAGAGAAAGCAATTATCTTCTGGCATTGACACAATTCTATAGCATGTAAAAGAAATGTCTCCAGAAGTTTCAGTTTAGGATTCACGACTAAATTCAGTTACTTAAGTAAAATGCTTATTATTAAATTTTTAAAAATTATTTTTATTGTCTCAACTTCATATATGTGAAATAAATAACATATTATAAATAGTAGACATATATGTACCTTATTCCTCTTCTATCAAACCCCTCCTTATTCCCAATAATCAAGTAGATCAATTAATTTTCTATTACACTTTAAATCTATTATCTTTATTGTGTGTGTATGTGTGAGTGTGCATAGGTGTGTGCAGGTCAGTAGACAACTCGTGAGAATTGGTTTTTTCCTTCCACCACGTGGGTCTCAGGGACTGAACTCAGGCCACCAGGCTTAGGGGCTAGTGGCCTTACCCAGTGAACCATCTGGTTGGCCCAGAGTACGCTCATTTTTGACCAGACCTCTGTATTATTTTCAAAACCGTTTTTCTTTATGTGGGTCCTAGAAATAAAACTCAGGTTCTCACACTTTATGGAGCATGTCCTCAGTTTAATTTATGTCTGTACTATTACCCCAACCACACTGAGGAGGGGCACTAGGTCTGTATCCTTCAGTGTTTCTACAGGAGCATCACCATCGCTCAGGCTGACAATGGTATCTGTTTCCTGCTCGGATATTCCTCCTCACTATCAGCATGAGCAAGGCTTGTCCTGTGTTCTGCTGCATCTAATAGGTCTTCCAGAAGTCTTTAGATTGGATGCATACATATTTGTTAAATGAATCAGTGAAAGTTCTGCACAATGGGTTCCTCCAGATGGAGTATCACTGCCTCCGGGAGGGAGGGGGAAGGCACATAGGAATCTAGAAGCTAAAAAAATTTTATGAAGCCCTAAAAGCTCCCGAAGTTACAAGATTTAAAAGGTCAAGACCCATCTTTAAAGTTCTGAAGTCAGCAATAAATAAAAATAAATAAGCAGAAAACAAACCACCATCACCATCAACAAAAACCTCTCGGGGAAACGAGAGACCATCTTCAGTGGAGCTGTCTGCAGATTGCAGGATGGGCAAGCATCTCAGGGAGGCAGCTTCTCAGGGTCACCCATGCTGTGCTGGGCCTTCCTGTTATGTCTTTAGTCACGCATGCTTTGTGAGCAATCTTTCACCCACATTCTTGTAAGTGACCACCATAAACTCGCTGGCTCATGCAGTGAGACACGAGTGTACTTGGCTCTGTGGGGCCCTATCTGGAGTGAATGGATGCCCTGCTCACATCCCAGGAAAGCCACGCAGCAGAATGTATTAAGCCTACCAGTGTGCTCGTCTTGAATGCTGGTGGGCTTCCTGCTTTACTCTAGGGGGTGCTTCTTGGCTTCTAAAGACTAAGGAGAATGATAAAAATAGCTAGATGTGATTATTTCTCAGCAGCAACGAGTGAATAAACTCCATATCCTTAGGACTTAAGGAGAGCTAGATTTGAGAAAAAACGAGGTTAAAAGTCAGATCTAGGACCCTGCCAAAGGCCCAGAAAAAATTCCATTGACCACCCCCTTAAGACGTTTGACCCTGAGAAAGATGGAAGCAAAGTAGAAGTAGCAGGCTAGTATTGGGCCTTTCTTCCTCAGAAGCAAGATGCCCTCTGAACCAGCTCCGTCATCAGTGCCGCTGGTGCAGGGGAGCAGCTGGCAAGGGCACTGGCTGAAAGGCTTTGGAATCGTCTCCGGGGCTCTGCAATACCCGGAAGGATGAGATGGAACGGGTTGTAAAGTTGCTGAAGGGATTGATACAAAGCTTCGGTGTTTTTAGGTAATAAGGGCAGACCAGGGCAGTGCCGGCTTCCAAAACTCTTTCCTTGCCTAGCGACACCTAATGTGTTTTAGCTCAGTCCAGCCCATCTTCAGAAGGTCAATCACATGGACATCACTGAGTGTTTAAATAACCTAAGCTCCTTTGCGTGTCTGACTTGCCCACCTAGGATTACAGCTCCCACTGCCCTCCTGATGGACTCTGTTCCAGCCTCCTTAGCCTCCTGGCTGGTCTGTAAGCTTGTCAAGTATGATCCCGCCCCAGGGCCTTTGCATTTCCTGTTATGATTGGCAAGGTCAGTCCTCCTCTAACCCCCTGGCTTGAGGCCTCACTTTCTTTAGGGCGGGAACTTTCGGTCCCAGCTCAAAGGAAGGGGAACTTTCTGACCGTCCTACCTAAAGCAGCTCCTTCCTTGATTCGAATACTTGCTTTGTTTCTCTATCTCTATACATGATACATTGTTATCTATGCATTTGTTCCCCTCCACCCCTCTTGTGGTAGCACTCGAAGCCCATAAAGGCGGGTATTTTGCCTGACCCGGTAGCTGCTTGCTACTTGTCTACTGAATGGGTGATTGCATGAATAAGCATCTCCTGGGCACCAACTTCTGAACTTGGTGATAACACTGCAGAGGTTCCAGCCCTCAGGGTGTCTGCTCTAGAAGCCTTTTGGCCAGGAGCACACAGCGTTCTAAGATGATGAAGTTTGTGCTTTGACATCAGTCACAGCTGAGAGGGTGACCTGAGCCTGTGGGAAGGGAAGGTTTACCACAGGGTATGGGCAGAGGGTATGAAATACAAGAAGATGGGGCATTTTAGGGGGATTCTGTGGAGGGGGTAAGAAGTTGGGAGACATTGAACCTAAGTTAGAAAATACACGAATAGGAGAACCATTTGGAGCAGTCTCAGTACTGATTGGTTCCCTGTTTATTAACAGTTTCCTTAATAAATGGGGGGAGGAGAATCTGGGGCTGTCCTTGTGTTTAAAGCCTTCAGAGTTTGAACTACTCAGGGGGTTTCATGCAGCCACTTGGTATTGACTTAAAAACCGCTTCAATGGCAAGAAGTCTGACAGTCATTAATTAAACCTGCCTGATTGTTAGAGCAGGATCAGCAGTTAGTGACAGAGGCATAAGTGGTCACCAACATAGGATGCAGAGAGCTAGAACTCAAGGCAAACTGTAGAGCGCCATGTCACTTGTTCCTGTCAAGTGCTCAGGGGTTCCGGGGCAGAGGCAGTTCCGCAGAGAAGGGCTTTGGAGGCTTATGAAAATGGTAGCATTCCCAAGCTTGTTCTCCCTTTCACCACTTATGAGCATCCTTCTCTGTTACACACACACACACACACACACACACACACACACACACACCATGGTGCCTAGCGTCTCGGAAGCAGTCACATGAGGGTGGGGTTTCTGTGTCAGGGGTTCAGGGGTGAGTAGAGAAGAGCGCTACAAAAGACTGTAGGGCTCCCTCCAGCCTTGCGGTTTGAACTTGGCAGTGAGAAGAGCGAAGCTTGGGAAAATTGCTACCTGCTTTTGCTAGCCTCTTCGCCAAAATTCCTGGGCGTGCCAGAGCCTGACTGGCTGAACCCTGACTGAATTTCTCAATCTTTTAAGACCGAGAGGAAGCCTGCCTGGGCAAAGTTTAGTACACACAGGAAAAACATGCGTCAGAGCACAAAACCTGAAGTCCACAATTACAAAGAAGCGCACACAGCCACCTCATAAATGAAAGTCTCAGCCAGGCGCATGCACAATGACCTTCGTATAAAAACAATGCCAACGCTTGCTTTGTAGAGTCCTAAAGATGTCTTTCCTTCTAGAACAATCAGGGAAGATGGGGGGGGGGTCCTTATTGGAAATTCTAGTTTCAATTTTGGAAACTCTCACAGTTTTAGCTAGGCGAGTATGTGCGTGCGTGCGTGCGTGCGTGCGTGCGTCTATGAAAACACAAAAACAACCTGAGCTGATCTTGCCAGGGGCTTTGCTGGAAGCCTGGAGGGAGGTTTCTCGTAGAAAAGCTACGGAGGCCCAATGTGCTCATTCTAAGAGATCCTTTATGTGATTGTGGAAAGAAAGCTGGCAGGCCTGGAAGTTACTGTTCCCACAAGGCACTGCTTCTTGAAAAAGGAAGTAGGAGGAGCCTGGCTGGGCAAGGCTCTTTCTGGGGGAAAGGGCTGGGTTTCTTGGCCGGTTTTTTCTCACATTAGCCATCTGAGGCCCTGTAAATTATCTTTCAATTGCTCTTCTCCAAACAGACTCCTCTTGTTATATCCACTCTCTCTAAATAGATGTTTTAGTCATGCCATGGTGGGTAGTTTTCAAAGAACAACGATTTGCAAATTGGAAACAATCCCAATGACCAGCGACTGGGGAAACATTAGGCAAATTACAGGACATTCAGAAGATGGACTATTTCACAGCCATTAAAAATTATGTGCATGAATGTTCTGCAGTACCCAGAAATGCTTATGGGACACTATTAAGTGAAATAAAAGGGATATAAAGTTATATATGCAGTACTCATATTTTAAAACTCGCACTATTTGTATTAAAGAACAACAAGAAACAAACAAAACCCACGAGAAGATGCCCTTAGTACTAATTTTTGGTTACCTCTGGGTACCGCAGTAGTAAATAATTTTAGTTTTTCCTTTTATGCTTTTGTGTATTTTCCAACAGTTAAAAGAAATGAGCTTATATACCTTTTCAGGAAAAAAATAACTAAAAATTTGAGTTTATCTCCTTTTACATTGCAGCTGTAAAACAACACAGCATACGAGAGCAAAATGGAAGGAAGGTTGGATGATTAAAACAATAAAAATCAAGAAACTGAGTCAGTCGGTGGTGGCACACACCTTTAATCCCAGCACTCGGAAGGCAGAGGCAGGTGGATCTCTGTGAGTTTGAGGCCAGCCTGGTCTACAAGAGCTAGTTCCGGGACAGGCCCGAAAGTTACAGAGAAACTGGACAAGCATAAAGGCTCTGCCATGGAGCCAGCCCATGAAGGATGCAACACTCAGGAATACATCTGGTGGGCAGAAGAGCGAATGTAGGCTAGTCACAGCTGTGCCCCGACAGTGATCTCCATCCCCATGCCAAAGAGTGGGCATCTGGGGACTGTTGCAGTGTTTGCAGTGTGTATGAGGCTGTGGTTTGGTTCTGGGTTCAGGGGCACCTTCGTGTTATCTCAACACCTTGGAGATGAAAGCAAAAGGAACAGGAGTTCAAAGCTATTTTCTACTGTTTTCCTTAGTGTGAGGCTAACATGGGCTTCATGAGACCATATTTCAAAAAACTGGGGGTGGGGGAGAGGAGAGTAGAAATTTGGCCTGGGGGGCAGGATGGTTCTAGGGCGCTAGGGTCTGAGAATATGTTCTGTAGGCCTCATTCTGCCCAGACACCCAGTCTCCCCGATGGACCCCACCATGCTGTGCCAGCTACCAATTCCCACTGCATAGCATCTGACCTAACTTGTACTTATGCCCGTTTTGAATTTTTGGCTTTTTCCTGTATGTTCCAGGATCCAAACACAGGGCACACAAAAAGCTGTTAGTTCCAAGCAAATCAAACCTCTTGCCTTTGGACCACAGAGGAGAGGGGGCCAGCTGGTGGCACCAAGCCCTGGGAACGCAGAGAATTGCACTCTGTAGACCATGAACTTGTCACCCGTCTCTGGGCCTCTTGCAGGAAGCTGCTTCCCAAATAGTTCTTGGCTCTACCTTGGTGTTATGTCCCACGTTGGCCTAACTCTCTTACCTACTCAGTACCAAGAAGAGTGAGTGACAGACAGCCCTCAGGCCTGCCTGCAAGGAGTTCAGTGCAGTGGCAGCAGACATAGGTATGGGTGTGTGTGTGTGTGTCAATCTGCAATGTCAGAGCTATGGGGGTGTGCCAGGAGGGCACGAAGAACTCTGGGGTCAGTGAGTGTGGGCACTTGGTTTCCAGCAAGTCACTAACGGGACTCTGTGACCTTGGACAAGGCCTCGAAATTTTCACTCTCTGCTTCGTTAGTAAAATATGAAGACGGGCCCTATCTGAGAGTGTGACCCTGAAGTTCAAGCTGGGGAATTCTGCCAAAGGCCCTGGCACAGGCTAGTGCTCCACAGCTGTTCTAGCTCTCCAGTGAAGGCTCCAAGGAGAGCAGAGGCTTTCTCAGGCCTCCAAGGCAACTTAGCACCATGTCTGCGGGAGAGGAGGAGGTGCAGATGCCTCCAGGGCTATGAAGGCTCTGTATCCTGCTCTTGCTCCCTCCCTGGCACCAGGGCATCCTATCTTCATCACTAGTCCCCTATAAGAGGCACAAAGACGGAGGCCACATGGGCAGGCCATAATTTTCCCTATACTTGAATCCCGTGGATGGCATTCTAAATATTGGGCTCCCAGCAAGGCCGGGCGGCAGTCTACCACTGTGGCTTCAGTACAGACAGGGCCTCCCAGGCCCAGTACAAGGCCAGACCCCAACTGTGGTTACTTCAGGATATCCAGGACACACTGTCAGGGTGGAGTGCATGAGGCTCTTTATCAGCTGTTAGGAAAGTATTTGAGGGGCTGGAGAGATTTTGGCTCAGCATTGAACAGAACTGGCTGTTATTCCAAAGGTCCTGAGTTCAATTCCCAGCACTCACATGGTGGCTCACAGCCATCTGTAATGAGATCTGGCACCCGCTTCTGGCCTCCAGGAATACATGCAGGTAGAACACTGTATATATAATAAATAAGTAAACCTTTGAAAAAGAAAAGCATTTGAACATTTTGGTGATGAAGTAGCTGTTCCTCTACAAATAGCTGAAGGAGGGTCTCCTGGTTCCAGCCCTGATCCTCCAGGGCTGGTCTTTGCCTCCCACCATGAATCTTTAGGTTTTTTTTTTTTCTTCTTTTTAATGTAGGGCCAGTGGCTTCATCCCTGAATGACCTCCCTGTGTTCACCGTGTAACGGCACGATTTGATCCAGCTTCCAAAGTCTGACTCAAGTACCGTCTTTAATGACCATAGTGTTCTGCAGGTGACCTATCTGAACCTCCCGTAGACACACTGCACTCCACCCTTGCCCCGCCGCCCCCATTCAGTGATTCAATGGTGCCAAGCAGAGCCATGTGAGGCCCCCTTTTTCCCCTTCTTCAGCTTAGGGACCAACCGACAGACAGCAGCAGAGTGTCACAGTTTGGTCTCACAGTTCTGGACCAGGCTGCTGACAGTGAGTCCATGAGCTGTCACTTTGGGACCTTGTCACCTTGAGACTCTTGCCCCTCTTCTCTGCCTCACCTTCTCCATCTGTAAAATTCAGACCCTGCTAATCACACATATCTTGTGGGAATCACGAAGGTTATTTGAATTTATTTGTCAAAAATGTTATAGTGCTTGTGCCCCATCTAAGGGATGCAGGCCCGCCAGCTTCCAGTGCTCGTGCCCCATCTAAGGGATGCAGGACCATCAGCTTCCAGTGCTCGTGCCCCATGTAAGGGGTGCAGGACCACCAGCTTCCAGGGCTAGTGCCCCATATAAGGGATGCAGGACCGCCAGCTTCTTGTGCTCATGCCCCATCTAAGGGGTACAGGACTGCCAGCTTCCAGCACTGCAAAACTCATGGTAGACACGGGATGGACACAGCTGACTGACACTGATGAGTGAATAACAGATCAGAAGCTTCAGAGTAAGTAAATATAATGAAAACATTACACGAGCTGAGATGCAACATGCTCAAATAATGTTGAGGTATCACTTTCTGGCGAGGCACAGTGGGAGAGGTTGGCAGAGGTCTGTCAGCAGGGGCAGAGTTAAAGGGAGACAGAGGAATGGGTTTTCATCTACTGAGCATGAGACCGTGGCTGATAAAGGTGTTGTCTATGCTTCAAAGTCCTGAAGAGGGGGATTTTAGACATTCCTACTACAACGAATCGGCAAACTTTGGGGCAATAGTTATGCTAACAAGGCCAGCTTGCTCATACATGGATCAAGACAGAACACCGTGTTCCGGGAGGATGTGTGGTTGCCGTGTGATGATTAGAAATCAAACCTCAGAGGCGGACTCTGTTTACCTTTACAGAAATTTAAGAAACCAACCACGTTTCTCTGAGATTTAAAAATTGTAGTCAAGTTAGATGAAGTGAGCTAGCAATCTCTGTACCATTTGCTATTATAGCAGTGTTTGTTGAGGCCCCAAGCAGGGAAAATACCAGAAGGAAAAGGGAAGAAGGAAGGGAAGCATACTGAAGCAAGACTGCTCTGGGCGTGATTTTCAGGCTTCTGACCTCAGGGCTCCTAGTCCCCAGGCAGGGCATGTGCCTGCAAGAGGTTGTCTAGGCTCGTTCTTCCTCCAGGCTTTGTGCCCTAGGTTGGTTCCTCACGAGCTGTGTGACCTCTTTAAGGGTAAAATTCTTCCACCAGATAGGGATAGCAAAAGGGGATGATGCGTAGGCTCGGCTCACACAGCTGTCGGGAAGATTCACTGATGCGCTGCCCTCAGAAGGGAGCTGCATAGTGGAAATTTCTGGAGAAACGGCACGGAGATGCTAACATGGCTGTTTTAGGATGTACTGGTCTAAGCCAGGCCTGGAGGCATAGACTATAAATCCAGTCAATCAGGAGGCTGAGGCAGAAGGAGCACAAGTTCAAGGCTAGCCTTGGGCAACAGAACAAGACACCGTCTCAAAATTTCTCAAAGTTAAAATTATAAAGAGGGTTTGGGGTGTAGCTCAGTATCAAAGCATTTACCTAGTATGTGTGAGAACTCAGTTTCAATCTCTGGGTACAGGATTGTATCCTTCCCACAAATGGAGATTTATATAATTGAGAGCAAATCTACAGATTTAACAAGATACTCATTAAAATTCAAATGGTACTCTCTACAGAAGTAGAAAAATAATTTAACTCAAGTGAATGCTGATTAACTAAGCAGTCTTGATCAAAGAGAGCAATGCTGTAGGAATCACAACGTATCTTCAGATTATACTATAGAGCCACAGTAACAAAACCAGCAAGGTATGGCATAAAACATACCAGACAAAGGGACAGAGTGAGAGTCTATATTAGGTTGATCTATGGATTGCCTTAGCTGAGTTAATTGATGTTGAAATACCCAGCCCATTGTGGGTGGCACCATCCCTTAGGTAGGGGGTCAGGAACTGTATAGATAAGAACAGAGAAATCGAGCGCAAGCGAGCAAGCGAGCGAGCAAGCATGTGTATATTTACTTTTCTCTGTTCTTGAGTGTAGATGTGATGTAACCAGTTATTCTGAGTTCTTGCTACCTTGACATCCCTGCGATGCAGGACTGTAGCCTGGAATTGTGAACGAACATAAACTCTTTCCTGATTTTTTTTTCTTGTTGGGGTATTTTGTCGCAGCCACAACCACAAAACTAGAACCCTCATTCCTCTTCAACAAAATCAAACACACACACACCATCACCACCACCACCATCCAACTAATAAGTGGGCAAGTGAGCTGAACAGAAAGTTTTCAAAAGAAACACAAATAGATGTGAGTGTATGAAAAATGTTCCATATCCATAGCCAACAAGGATGTGTTGAGACATCATCGAGAGGACATCTCACTGCAGTCAGAAGGACTGACCATAGAGAAAACAAGCAGCAAATACCTGCTCAGGAAGTGGGGCAAGCAAAACTGGCATTCACTTTTGACAGGTGTGTAAGCTGGAATATCATCCTAAAAGCTTGAAATCGGAGTGCTGAATAACTCAGCCAAACCACAAACCCAAAGGACTCCAAGTCAGCACCCACCAAGCTGTGTCAAATCCACGCTCACTGCTGCACTGTTTGCAACAGCCCGGAGAGGCAAATGGATGGAGAAAATGTGGTCTTTATACACTGCAGACTTTTGTTCAGCCATAAAGAACAATGAGGTTGTGAATTATTTGCAGGAAAGTAGACAGAAGTGCAGGTCAGCATGTTAACAAAATAAGCCAGACTCGAAGACTAATATCATGCTTTCTTGTATATGGGGAAATTAGGCTAAAATAATATACGTATATAAGACATAAATATAGAAGAGGTCTATTTGGGAAGTGGGACCGCAGGGAGGAAGAACAACAGAGGGTAATAGATGAATATGAGCAGAATTATGATCCACACATATGAAAATGTCACAATAAAACCCATCACTATATATGCTAGTTTAAAAACATTAAAATAAGCTTGGGGTTAAAAGATCCAAGAGGGAACATGGTGTGCATTCCAGCAGGTAGCTGGCCCTGGGTCTGTGATGATTCCTTTCATGGTGTTGGGGGAAAGAAAGAGTTCCCTGGCTGCTGTCCTAAAACGCTGCTTGCATTGAGTCTCACGGCAAGGTTTATGATGATGGCGATATTCTAGGTCCCTGCTGTCTGGTCCTGTCACTTCACAAGACCTGGCACTTCTCCATGAGGTCTCACCAGCGCGGGCATCTGAAAGAAGGCTAGGCTCATGGTGGCAAGAAACTGACTCTTTAATTTGGGTTGATTCTTTTTCATTTAAATTTAAGCACCCCCATGGGGAGGGATCACTGTACCAGGCTGGGCAGCTCTAATTTATGATTCTTTGCGTTTATTAACAGAAGGTCTCCTGGGTTGGAGTTGATAAAGTACTGGCCTTTGCGAGCATGAGACCATGAGCTTAATCTCTAGAACTCATTTAAAAAAACCACCCAGACATGTTGCTGTGTGCTTGTAACCCAGTTCTGTGGAAGCAGAGGCAGGAGGATCCACCAACTCACCAGTCAGCAAGCCTGGACTACTTGGTAAAAGACCCTATCCCATCCCAAAACAAACAAACGGAGGACCAAAATGAATGAACAAACTGATAAGGTGGCCAGCACATGAGCAATGGTGACTGAAGAATGACAACTGCCATTGACCTCTGGTCTCTGTACACATTCACACCCACATGCAGGCACACACACACACGTGCGCGCACACGCACACACAGACACACGCACACACACGCAGACACACACATGCATGCACACACATACACACACAGACACGCGCACATACATGCAGACACACACACATGCACGCAATCACTTGCATGCACACACACATACACACACAGACACACACACACACACATGCAGACACACACACACACAATAAATAAGAGTATTCTCCCCCTTCCTACAAAGCAAAGAGAAGCTGGTGTCAGCCCCCATGAGCATGCTGTGGTCCAGTGGGCAGATTCAGAAGAGGACTGGCTTCTGAGGGGAACAAATGTACCTGATGGCAGTCAGGCTACACCTGCATGCTGGGGGAAGGTGCTGTCCTTCAGCCTGAGCCTACCCCTTGGCTTGTCACCTGTGGGCGCAAGCTGTCCCTCTTCCTAGATAAATTCCCTAAGTAACCCAGCCAAAGCTGTTTAACAAGTCCCGAGGCTGCAGGTGTCAACAGCTCAGATGCCGGTGAAATCCCGTTTGCCTGAATGCTGTCCCCAGGGATGGCCCCTGTCAAACATTGCCTTGCCCCTCCTTTGTGTGGTTCTGCATTAATTTGCCAGCCTTGAGCTGTGTAGAGCCACCTTGGGGAAGCTGCAGGTGATCGTTAAACTGGGAGCTGTTCTTTGGTGGTAGCTCCAGAGCCATGCATACTGCAGGCTGGCCACGTCAGGACAATCCCACATTCCATTTGCTCAGGTAAACTGCAGAGGACTTCTGGGGTAAGGAGGTTGCAGCTAGTCCCCACTGGGATAGACGGTCATTAGGCACCAAAATCAACTGAGCCCCACCACTGGGAGATTCAGTCACTACAAAAGCTTATTTCTTGTCTGTATGAAGCTTTACAAAATAGAGGTTTTGGTATAAACTTTGAACAAAACAAAACAGAGAAAAAATGTTAGTACCTCGTAACAGTGCTATCCAGGCCCCAGCAGCTTCACCTGGGAGCCAGCTGGAAAGCTACCTTCAGGCCTAATGAAGTTTATCAAAATCCCATCGTTAGCCTGTTCGGAGCCCATGTGATAGACACCACGATAGCAAGGTGATGGTAGCCATTATTTCTAGTGCAGAGACCTTTAAAGCATTTAGTATACCAACTCACAAAGCCCCAAACACCCTGAAATCGTCTCTATGGTAGTCCAGGAAACTGAAGCTCAGAGCAGTTAAGTAACCTGTCCAAGATCACTCAGCTAATGAGTATGAAACTCAGGATCTCAACTGAAGTACTCTACCTTCAGAATTAAAGAAGAATGCCTACAGCACACTGAACAGGCATGCCCATGGATCAAAACCTCACCGTATCTTGTAAATACACTAGTTATTCTTCATCAGTTTCTCTTTAAAGTGCTGAGATATGATGAATGGGCTATGATGTTGGTTAGACTCTGGATAAGGATGGTTTTCTTACTATCAGCTCGATTTGTTTTGTCTGCAGACACAAATGTGAGGGTTATACAACACTGTCCTTGTCTGGCACAGAACAGAGGCTGAGCAAATAACAATATCTCATGCCAGCTTCCCCTCTTCAGTGGTCCTTTCTGATCTTCACTGATGACAGTGGGTCTCTCCACCTTCCTTCCTGCCCAGGCTGTTGCTCTGTTCCCAGAGCCTCTCCAGGCCAGGACCTGCATGAGGGTTTCAGATACTAAACTCAGAAGCATTAAGGGACAGTAAGAGAGCTTTTCTTGCATTTAGAGCCACTCCTGAGCTTCTGTGAGGACAGGCGTATGAACAATTTAGAGGAAAGAATGCATGATCATAGCTTTCTATTTTGGTAGCCGTGGGACGGAAGGTCGTTCTTATGTCAGGCTTGCCCTGGGTATCTCAGTTCTGACATCTAACTCACTGCTTGTACCTGTCCCATAAGCAATGTCTTTCTCATGTTACAGATGACAAAAGAAGATTCGAAGAGGCAAAAATCACTTGTTCAAGTTCTCAGAACTGCAGAGCTGGGCTGTGATTCCTAGATGCTACCCACCTGACTCACCAAGTGGTAGAATCTCCAGAAGATGAAAGTGATAAGGACTTTAAAAAAATGTTAACATCTACTTTGGTTTTTGAAAATTCAGCCAAGAAAAAGCAGAAAGAATGAGATAAATGGCTTTGAAAAATTTTGGGAAATGTAGATCATGTCTTTTTCAAGTGTGTCCTGGAAATTCTGCATTCCTTAGTGGGTCTCTTTAGACTTCCAGCTGCTCCAACCACACTGAATCTAGAAATAGACTCAAGAAGGGGAAATGGCTGCTGATAAACACAGTAGATAATAGAACCACACAATTGTATGGGCAGGGTCATGCAACAGCGTGTTATCAGGTCTTAGAAGTTTAGATCTGGTACAGTGAGGGGGGTGAAGCTGGCCACAGGTTATGAAGCTTCATTTGCATGCAGACCATTGAGAAATCAGCTTCAGTGATCTTGGTGAGAGGGAAGAAGTCCTGAAGCACAGCCCATGCAGCCCGGGCTGAAGGGAACAGAGAAATGAAATGTCACAGTGTAGCATAAGACATGTGCTGCAGAATGCTGTCCTCTGGGTCTAATGTGATTGCTGCTCCATTGAACCATCAGTGTCTGTGATTACCCTAAGGAGACCTGGAGAAGACTGGGCCATTAACTTTCTAACATGATTGGAGGATGGCCTCACAAGGCCCTGCTTCTTCCAAGATTAAGAAGATTAAGAGCCAGTTAATAGGGTTGTTTGGAGGAGGGGATCATGAGGGCTACACTCCTCCCCATGTGTGTGTGTGTGTATGTGTGTGTGTGTTTGATTAAACACACTCTTACACTAAATTAGACATGTGTGGAATCTTTTCCTGGTCTATTGTTTGGTGCTATATCTACATGTGTGACTAGATGGTTGTTCATCTGTCCAGGAAAAGTCACACCTCAACATGCTGGCGAGTAGAATTCAAGAGCAGGTACAAGAATCCTAGTTTTCTAAAGCCGATGGGAGTGCCTTCCTTAGAGACTAGAGACAGCAAGAGCAGCGGATTTGGGGATATGATGACTTCAACTCTAAGGTGATGTCAGTACTTTTCCCGAGGGACTTGTTCAGTGGGCAGCTGGAACTGGATCAGTCCATACTTTCATGCTATAAGTCTGTGTTGACTTCTCATCGTGCACCTAGCACTTATCTTGGCCTTGGCTGTGGAGTGATGGGTCAACCACATGTTTAGTTCACCACTGTGAAGCTCACAGGCATTGCACAAGCACGGGAATCTGTATGGGATCCCAGGTTACTGCACTGGGCAGGAAAGAACAAGGGGTTACAAGAAAAATTAGCTTGAGGCTAGACTGTGGGAACCTGAAGGGGAAAGCAGGGTGGGAAGAGGAGATTCTGGAGCTAGTAGAGGCAGTGTTTGGCCAGGGAGGGAGACACATCATCTACAGAGAGGCAAAAGCCACAGGTGATGTAAGAGGGTAAACAAGGAATCTCAACACTGTCTAGGCACTGAAAAGCTTGGAATCACTGAGCTGAGCCTCTGAGGACTCATAGTCAAAGATAGTGAGGTATTGGCATGTCTGGCTAAGAGATTTTGCTCTGGGACCACGGACATTTCCGCACCTCCCTGTGTGGGACTTGTCTGCACATGGGGATTGCCTAGGGGGTCCACTGATTTGGCCTGGAAAGTGAGAAACCTAGGTGACTCCTGATCCATCAGGTCAGGTGTTCAGATGACTGCAAAACTCTAGAAGATTCCTATTGCCTGGCCAATTTTCATCCTCTTGTTTGAACAGAACTCTGAGATGTGGGAGGGTCTAAAGGGAGCCCACCGAGGCCCAAGCTAATGTGATAGAAACAGCAGTCACTGACTTTTTAAGAACCACTTCAAGTGACGTAAAGAAAGCCTAAGACAGGACTCATTCAGCTATGTGCGCTTGACCAGCACAGGGACAACAGCCAAAGGGGCACTAACCAATTGGACCCTTGTGTGTTCTAGGCACTGTTCGACTCACTTGTTTCCAACTGCCCTGTGAAGAATTTACTTTTTGCATCCCATTTTATAGATGAAGAAACCAAGGTACACATGAAAGCATTTCCCCAAGGCCTCAGTTTTCAGTCAGAAGTGCCTGAGTTTGAGCCCAGGCAGTATATTTTAGAGCCCGTTCTACTAAGTGCGTCTCTGTATGAATGGGGGTCATTTCCATAGTTTCCATTGTACTTAGGTCAAGGAAGGACTGTGTTAAGGTAGCGCCTGGTTCATGAGCCTCGAGAAAAGACAGATGAGAAGGGAGTAAGGGAGGGGACATGCCCAGGTAGATTATTCCTAAAAGGTGCTTCCAATCCCAGACCTCTGAGAGGGTTAAGAGTCTCCCAGAGGATCCTGGGGTTTAAAGGTATGAGGAATCTGGGAAACTGTGTAATTCAGTTCCCCAGCATGTAGAAGGAAGGCTGAGGCCAGCACAAACGGAGGGACACAGCCCAGAGCCCCTCACACTCTTTTCTTCCCATAGGATTCCAGGCTACAGAGACAACCGAGAGACTTCTCCCAGGACAGCCCAATTGCCACTCCAGACCTGAGAGACCCTCTTCTGGCTGAGCAACTGCTCTGGTCCAACTGGGGCCCCAAGAGATCCATGAAGAAAGATGGAGACATCTAAGGAGGTGGCACCTCCAAACCATATTTTCAAAGACTGCACCCTAGACTGCACCCCAGTTCCTACCTGTCTGAGATATTCATGTACACTACTGTGACCCAGGCCACATTTATCCTGTACAGGACCAGGCACATACAAAACTATTTCCAAAACTCCACCAGGCTTTACGATGTCTCCCTGGGGCATGAAGTCCCCCTCCTGTGTTTTATGGGATAGGAGCAACAATTTCCTCCCATCCTCCCTCCATCACTCCCAAACCTCTCTTCATCTTAGAGGGCAATGCCAATCCATCACAAGGCTGGGGTGAGCCAAGAACTGTCTGTAACCTTGGAAACCAGGCAAGGCCTACCTTTCCACCTGGAGGTTGACCTTGGACGGTTCCACGTTGGGGTTTTCCCATTCCATTTGCGGGCAGTGCATGAAGTAGCAAAGTGTGTACAGGGCCTCCGGCTCCCAGTAGAGCGCCCCCTGCTTGTGGTGTAGGGGCGTGCCATTGCCGTGGTGCTTCGCATTGAGGGGCTGCAGGTGGTGCATCGCCCGGGACACCAGGTCACCTGTGGACAGAAGCAAGATTTCAAACCTCGCGGCACAGACACCAACCGGAAGATCTTAGCAGAGACTCTGGACCCCGGTTTCCTCAGCCGCTACATCCCGCGACAGTCCCACGTGAAGCAGAAAGGGAAAACATTTGCTGGTCATGTGACGGTCAGGGACTTTGAAGCACAGGCGTCAGTGGAATTGCTTACAATCCCGCTCTTCTGGGGCTCCAACTGCTTTCGCTCCCCTCTCACGCAGCCCAGAATGGCCTCAGAGTCACTATGTAGCTGAGGATAACTTGAACTTCTGATCCTGCCTCCATCTCCTGAGTGCTGGGATTACAGGCATGAGCTACCACACCCAGACTATGTGGTGTGCAGGAGCAAGCCCAGGGTTTCTTTGTGCATTCTAGGCTCCCTACCTGTGGGATAATGGTCTTGTATGCTGTAAAGATTTGTCACTTGTATTGGTTTAATAACCCGTTTTCTGCTGTCCTCTGCTAGTACAATAACTCACCTTTAAGAGGTGTATTTTCACCTCCAGTCCATGACTAGAGTCCCTTTGCTCTGTCACATGCTTCCTGCCTTGTTGCTTGTTCCTCAGCACAAAAATGGAACCAAGTGACCCCAGGTCAGCAACTCAGAAACTTGGCCAAGGTGTCCTTTCCTTTAGGTTTATTTCTTGGGTATTTTGTCACTGAGGTGTGTGTGCATACACGAATTTATGTTTTATTACATTTGTGCAGGTATCCACAGAGGTGAGAGAGCGCTGGATCTCCCGGAGCTGGACTTACAAGGTGGCTGTGAATCACCTGGTGTGGGTCCTGGGAGCTGAACCCACGTCCTCTGAGGCATCTCTCTAGCACCTAATACATTTAAAGTCTATTTATGGTGAAGAAATGGAAGTCCAAAAGGTTCCACAGCTTCTCAAGGTTGCACAGCTATAAAACATGTAAGAGGAGAGCTGGGATTTGAACTTAGGACTCTGCACAGAATCCATGCTCTTAGCCACAGTCCTTGAACATAGGGGGTTTGTTTCACCCTTCTCGGGACCAGCAAACCTGAGGACCATGCTGTTCTTTTTCTTTTTCCTCACAGGGACAGCGTACTTTTTATATTAATCTTTGTTTTTAATTACATGTATGCATGTGTGTATGAGTGTGGGTTTGTGCATGTGAGTGTGGTATCCGCAGAGGCCAGAAGAGGGAATCAGTTCTGCCTGGAACTCCAGTTCCAGGGCTTGTGAGCTACCTGTTGTGGGTGCCGGGAACTGAACTCCACTCAGTAAGAGCAGTAGGAACTTTTCATTGCTGAGCCATCTCTTCATCCTCAAACAAGACTTCTTAATGAAGCCACAACTGCAAGTTCTCATGGGTCACAGGGCAGATCTTCCTGGGGGTGGCCGACTGAGCTCAGAAACCCACCCTTGTCCTGGCAGAGACAATGGTTCCATCGTTCACGAATGCCGCCATGCCAAAGCGAGCACAGTCTTTGTGGCTACTTGCTCAATTTTAAATGTACTCATTTTGTCTTATTTAAATACATCCATGTAATGAGGAAAATTATGCCACTTTCACAAATAGAATATGAACATCACTTGCCATAAATAGAAAGCAAATGATGAGGACAGCTCAAATTTGGGTTCTGCTTTCTTCTTAAATGAATAACAAGTATCAGAAAGGGGATTGGGGCCCATATCAAACAGAGCCTTTCTTAAGTAATTAAGGTAAAAGTGTGTGACACATGTATTTCAATGCCCTTCCCCTGGCCACTAAAGTCATTTCATGTACAACAGAGTGTGTTGCACATCTTTGGAGCCGCTTGTGCAAGATGCGAAATGATTAGTGTTACGTGTCAACTGGGCTGGGCTGTGGAGCTGAGATCAGACATTGTCTAGATATTTCTTTGGGATAGTTTTAGGATCATTTTACTGAGAGCAGGTTCTGAGTACAGAAGCGGAACATCTGTGATGTAGATGGGCCTTGGCTAATTGGTTGAAGACCTGAGGGAAAACTGAGGCTGGAGAGATGGCTCAGCAGTGAAAAGCAGGCACTGCTCTTCCAGAGGACCGGAGAGCAGTTCCCAGCACCCACATCCGGCTGCTCATGGCTGCATTAACTACAGAATATCTGAGGCCCTCTTCTGGTCTCTATGGTTACCCCACATATGAGACATGGCAGGCAGGCAGGCAGACAGACAGACAGACACACAAGTAAACATAAATTTAAAAAAGTGGAATCCCCAGCAAAAAAAGGAATTCTGACTCCAGGCTGCAGCATTAGCTTTGATTAGAATCCCAGTCTGCTGGGCTGTCCTGCAGCCCACACTCATACCAGTCAAATCTTTCAAGTCTGCATTGTCTCTTCTACTCTTCCTTTGTCTTTTGAAACATAGTATTACTTTGTAGCTTACTTACTTTATAGCCTTGAACTCACTGTGTAGCCTGGGCTTGATAGCTTGATAGGACTTATGGGGATCCTCCTGCCTCAGCCTCTCTCCCAAGTACTGAGATTATAAACGTGAATTATTAGCTCTCCTCTCTCTCTCTCTCTCTCTCTCTCTCTCTCTCTCTCTCTCTCTCTCTCTCTCTCTCTTCCCCTCCCTCCTTCCCTCTCTTCCCCCCTCCCTCTCTTCCCCTCCTCTCTTCCCCTCCCTCCCTCCCTCCCTCCCTCCCTCCCTCCCTCCCTCCCTCCCTCCCTCCCTCTCTCCCCACCAACACAATGTCTGTGCTAGTCTCTCCCATCCCATCCTGCATTGCTGCATTGTGTGGTCAAACCTTCCACTATCCTGCTGCCTCTCAGTGACACACTTTAACCAAACTCAAAACCCAGGAACACAAACTCTATGATATCTAGTGGGCTGAGGTTAGGGGCCCTGCTGAACCATTCTGTGCACGGGTCACCTGTTACAGCAAACAATCTAGTCCCGAAGGTCCACGCTGCTGAGATGGGAAACTGAGGCCCATGTTGCAGGGCAAGGTGGGGTCAGATAAGGTTCCCTGTGTTAAGGTAGTGTGCTTGTGTCTTTCTCTCTACAGTGGTCCAATTTCCTCCTCCAAAGGCAGCCCAGTTCAACTGGCCAGCCCTTAGTCCATCTTAGAGCAATTTGGCTTTATGCAGCAAATGTATTATCAAATGCTCCAGTCCCCTGAGTCAGTAATCCACTTCTGGGAATGTGTCCCAGTGTTAGAATTCAAAATGCTGCAGAATCTTCACCCATGAGGATTGGCACCCAGACCTTATTTACAGACTCTCAAATCCAACAAACAAATGTCCAAAAATAATAAGAAAAGAAACTCTAGTACACACACAAGATCAAATAATAAACGTAGGCAGACGTCAAAACTGTTTACACAAAACTGCAATATCGCGAGGAGGAATCTTCATTAAAATGGTAAGTAGGAAAAGTACGAACTTCAAAATTACTTACAGTGTGATCAGGATTATGTTATTAAAAAGTATGCACAAAGTAAATATCAGGAGAAGGAGAAAGAATGTTGACCAAGGATTTTTCTGCCTGGAGGGATTATTTGCGTTCTCCAAGTTTCTGCAGTTTCTGAACTTTGATTTCTGGCACCTAGGGGTAGGTATTTCCTTCCCTGTGCTTCTGTCCAGGGTCAGACTTGAATATTCTTTCTCTCAAATGCTCTCAGGAGGGAGGAGCTCTTGGGGCCCTGAAGATTGACACACAGTTGGTGGCTGCTAGGGGGAGGGTTGTTAGTGCTAATTGTCAACTTGACAAAATGTAGAATCAGTCGGGAGAAGGGCTCGCTGGCATGGGTTCCGGGACCATCCTGGTTATGTTGGTTGATGGGAGACCTACCTACCCACTGCAGGTGGCAGAGGGTCTTAGACTGTGGAAGAGTGAAGGTGAGCTGAGCTAGCAACCAAGCATGAATTCATGGCTCTTTGCTCTTGACTGTGGATGGAATGTCACCTTGATGGCCCCACAGCAGATTGTAACCTGCAACTGTGAGCCAATTAAGTCCTTTATTTTTTGTTTCTTATAGGTTCTTTTTTTTTTTGTAATCACAGCAACAGAAAAGAAACTAAAACAAGAATCATGAGAGAGGCACGGGAGAGGATAGTAGGGGGTGAATAATATCAAAATATATTATTTACATGTGTGACAATGTCATAACGAAACCTCTTACATATTAATACGTATTAATAAAATGTAAGAAGAAATTTGCATGAAACACTTCACAATGATAAAAATCAAAAGTGAGTGGGAAATGGGGCTAGCGACAGCAATGGCAGAGATGGTGAGATGCTGGCAGGAGTTCCCAGCTGCCCGTCAACTTCCCGTATTCTAGGGGCACTTGGTGGGCGCTCTTAGCCTTGTAGTCTCACTGTCCCTCATCTTCTCGGGGACCACTCAGTTCACCTGGCATTCCCATGTCCCTTTTTTTCTTTTTTGATTTCTTAACTTGGATAGTTGCCCCACACCCTCACAGCTACTGATGGCTGATCAAATGGGCGGTTTCCAGGGAGCCCTCTAAAATGCCCTGGTCAGAATCTCATTTCCTTGCGTACTGGCAACACTCTTAATGAAGATGTAGCTCCTTAATTTTTGTAGCGCTTTGCAGTTAACTATCCACATGCATGCTTCCTTGTGGGGCCCCAATAAACTCTATCTATTGCTCTCTTTTGGGGAGCAGTATATGTCCTTTGCCTGCACCTCAGCACCCAATGTGCTGCTATTTAGTGGTGGCTCTCGACCAAGCTAATTTATTTTTCTGTGAGAAGGGAAAATAATGGCAGAATGGATTTGTCATCCATTTTAAGGGAAAAACATATATAAATTACCTAAACTTGACATCTTTGTCTGCAAAATGGAGATAATAACAATATTTATCTCATAGAATTAAATGAGGAAATGCATATACAAACTTACAGTACTCAGAAAAGGGTCTGGTACCTTGTTTGTGCTTAATTAGTAGTTAGCTCTATTCTTTTTTGTGCCACCATTATCATTACCATCATTATTGCCATCATCACCACATCATTTCATCATCATTACACGTTTTATCCTCACCAACATCAGCAATGATGATATCATGATGATATCATTTCTGTCGTCACCATAGTCATCATTACCAACATGATCACCATTGTTACATCATCTCTATCATCACCATCATCTCCATCATCACCATCATCATCAACATCATCATCTCCATCATCATTATCATCTCCATCATCTCCATCATCACTATCATCTCCATCATCATTATCATCTCCATCATCACCATCATCTCCATCATCACCATCATCTCCATCATCACCATCTCCATCATCACCATCATCACCATCATTATATCATCTCCACCATCTCCATCATCATCATCTCCATCATCACCATCTCCATCATCACCATCATCTCCATCATCATCATCTCCATCATCACCATCATCTCCATCATCTCCATCATCACCATCATCTCCATTATCATTATCATCACCATCATCACCATCATCTCCATCATCACCATCATCTCCATCATCACCATCTCCATCATCACCATCATCTCCATCATCAACATCATCTCCATCATCACCATCATCTCCATCATCATCATCTCCATCATCACCATCATCTCCATCATCTCCATCATCACCATCATCTCCATCATCATTATCATCCCCATCATCACCATCATCTCTATCATCACCATCATCTCCATCATCACCATCTCCATCATCACCATCATCTCCATCATTACATCATCTCCATCATCACCATCATTACATTATCACCATCATCAAATAATCAAATAATTGCTTTATGTCCATCATCACATGATTTCCCTCATCATTGTCATCTTCATTCCTAGACTAGAACTTTCGGTGTATCTCTAAGGAAGGCTGCCCATGTGAGATGAGTAGGCATAGAGATTTTCACCCTCACTACCCCTGTTTGAAGCTCTCTACTCTGTAAGTGCTACCTGCTGTCCTCCCTGTCTGTGACATGAGCACCAAACAAAAATTCATTTTTTTCCACCAGCTTCTCTGAGCTTGGGCAGCTGGAGTTCAGTTCAAGACACCTCTCTGAGAATCCATCCACTGGTAATTGTGTTTCTTAAATGTCAGCCATCTGGGAATTACTGTCATGATGTCTCTCATATCTGTGCACAGCTTGTACAATTTATTTACTTAATATTTTCTCTTTAAATTGCCTCACTTGTTCATACAAACAAATTTATTTTAAAAGGAAACTTTATATCAGCACCATAAATGGAAAACCAATATTTCCGCATGCTCATGAAATATACATAGTGATTAAAATTAAAAAGGTTCTGTGTATCACCTACAATCATCTTCCATGACAGCCCAGGGGATGCTTCTCAAACCTGCCCAGCTCTTATATATAGCCTCCTAGAAGCTGAGACTGCTGTGAGCCAGGAATGGTTTCCCTGGAAAAAGATCACACATTCCAAAAGGGGGCTGCTTCTGCTCAAAACTATGCTGAGACAGCCTTTTCAATTTGGAAAAGAAAGAAGGGAAAGAAGAGAGAAAAGGAAAGGGGAGGGTTATAAGAGGCAAGGAGAGGAGAGGAGGAGCAGGAAGAAGAGAGGAGAGGAGGATGGGGAAGGGGAGAGGAGGAGGGAGAGGGGAAGGGAGGAGAAGAAGAGGCAAAAAGGGGATGGGAACAAAGGAGGAGGAGGGGGAAGGGAGGAAAGGGGAAGGGAGGAGAGAAGAGGGGAGAATTTGTGTCAAATTGACAAGACCTAACCAGAACACAAGATTATGTAAGTGGTAACACTTGCTGGGGAGAACACACTGCCCTACTGGGGAGAGACTTTCCCACAGAAGCAGTCTGAAAGGTGGGCGGGGCTTCACAGGTGCAGCTTGTGTTGAGTTATCACCCTACCTTGGGTGACTTTTCAGTGGTGTAATTGTCTGCCTGTAAGTAACTTCAGTGAACTTCATAAGCTAGACTTGGGTGGAACCATTTCTTCGATCTGTCATTGATGCCCTATCTGGGGTGATTATGCTGTGTGACTTTTCACAGGAAAAGGGAACAACATGATCCAGCCCCATCATTATTCAGGGGTGACCACAGACTTCAAGTCAGTGTAAGAATGACACCCTTAGGATGGCACCTCTCTGTTATGTATGTGAGGACCTGTGTACGTTCAGCTCAGGGTCCTCCAGCTCTTAAGTTCAATAGAAAACTTGATATCAATCTGTCTTATAATCTTTGAGCGCCCAACATACAGCATTTTCTTCAGTCTTTGTGTCATAGAGCAACTCACTTCAGGCTGTTAATTTGTCATTTCAGGGACATTTTCCGAGCTGTGGGTGGTATACGAGATGCTCAGAATACAAAGTTCGTTCAGATACGGCAGAGAGTACAAAGAAAGCCACTCAAATGAAGACCTTCCTACTTTCTGACTGTGCATCCTCGGGCAAGACAGAGATTCTTCCTCACACCCAGCTTTTGGTTGTGAAATGGGAAGACTAACAATGCCTGGGTTGTGTGCCATGTCCTTTCCACAAAGGAGATTCAGAATTGGTGAATGTTTTTACCTCAAGACTATACATCAGTCAGCAGCCCACCACAGAGACAAAATACCTGAAGGAATCAAGTTGGAAGGAGGATGAATTTTGTCTATGGTCTCTTGACTCTGCTGCTCTGGGTCTGTGGCAGCTCAGTACCTCATGGAAGGAACATTAAGCAGAAGAACTATCTTCACCTCACAGCATCCAGGAATCAGTAAGAGAGGCAGTGAAGGCTGGCATCCCAATATCCCTTTCAAGGACACCTCACCCTCAATGGCCACAGACTAGAAGATAAGCTTTCAATATATGCCACTGGGAAACTTTCAGGATAAAATATGAAGCCCCATAACAGGAGGGATAAAGGCAAGTGTTCTAAGCATCCCAGTGGCTGAAAGAAGTTCAGAGTCTTAATATGATTTACTGAAGAAACAAGTAAAGTGGCATGGGGAGACACCCCAGCCTTCAGGGTTGGTCTCCTCCTTAGGGACTTGGCAACTTTTCTGAATGTTGTGTCTCTCCAGTTTAGCTTGGAGCCTGTAGGCTCTCAGAGCAAATGCAGGTTCTTAGAACTGGAGAAACAAAACTGCACCTGGTACCCCATCCTTATGGAGGGGGCTCTGGAATCTGAGCTGTGCCTCTTCAAGTGACTCTGGTGGGAACATAGTTCATGGTGATGGGTGGCAGATATTTCTAGCCCTTCAGCTCACAGGTGAGGCTGATGGAGGACATAGTGTTTAAATTCCTCTTGCTTCTACCTCCAGATCACAAAGTAGGGACAATCCGTCAAAAGCATATCTATATATTTATCACAGCACCTGTATTATTTCTTGATGCTGAACCAAAATAACCAACAAAAGCAACTTAAGATAGGAGGTGTTTATTCTGGCTCACAGTTTGAGAGGCTAGTCTATCACAGTTGGGAAGGGATGGTGGCAAGGGCTTGAAGCAGCTGGTTACATTGTAACCATCTCTCTCTTGAAACAGCTGGTTACATTGTAACATCTCTCTTGAGGCAGCTAGTTACATTGTAACCATCTCTCTTTTGAAGCAGCCAGTTACATTGTAACCATCGCTCTATCTCTTGAAGCAGCTGGTTACATTGTAACCATCTCTCTCTTGAAGCAGCTGGTTACACTGTCTACAGGCAGAAGCAGAGAGAAACCTGTTTTCTCCTCATGCAGCCCAGGAGGACCCTAGCTCATGGGATAGTGTCATCGACATTCCTTCCTTGGATAAACCTTTCTAGAAACATACTCGTAGACATGCCCAGAGGTGCGGTCTATGGTGATTCTAAACTCATCAAGTTAACAATTTAGATTAGCGAACATGGCACCCAGATTCCAAAGACATCAGTTGCTGCTATTATCCGTACTAGCTACTAAGAAGGGCTTCTGCTCTCAATCTTTCATCCATAAGACTGTTTCAAGAGCTGAGGCTATCACCTTTGCTGCAAAAACAGTGGTTTCTATCACCCACCTGGAAAGAACAATCTTTGGATATGAATAACAGCTCCCTATGTCCACACACACACACACACACACACACACACACAGAGAGAGAGAGAGAGAGAGAGAGAGAGAGAGAGAGAGAGAGAGAGAGAGAGCGCTCCAGTCTGTGTTGATTCAGACTGCAGAAAATGCCAGCCTAAATTACAGTCAGAGCCAAAGAGAATCTTATTACCTGCCTTCTATGCTGGGTCTTATCAGAGAATTCTGCACACAGACTTCAGGCCCATCTTAATGAATGCACAAAACACACTCGCAATTAGCAACACCCATTTGTGTGCCAACAATTCACACGTGAAAGTCAACATCCAATGATAACATGTTTAATTTACACAGAAAATTACCCTTAAACACAATTTCTGCAGCACGTTGCTCCCATGGGCTGCCTGCTTAGGTAACCATGGATTTGCTTAGCAAATTCTTTCTTTGAACAGGGGCTGGGGGGCATCTTTTAAGGTACCCTGGGAATAACCTTTGTATATGAGAGTGTTAAATGTGTGTAAGAATGTGTGTGTGTGTGTGTGTAGGTTAGAGGCCAACACCTGTCTATTCAATTATTCTCCACCTATTTTTTGAAACAGGGTCTTTCACTGAGCCTGAACTACTGATTTGGCTACGCTGGGAACAGTCAGGACCCTCCTGTCTCCATCCCTACTTCCTGTTCCCAGGCATGAGGGTTACACATGCTCTTTTGTGGGTGTTGGAGATCCAAGCTCAGGTCCCCATACCTGCCTTAGAATCACTTTAGTGACTGAACTATCTTCTGAGTCACGGAACTAACTTTTGACCTGTACAGAACTTTGTATTTGGAGTGTGGAGGCCTCTTCCCAAGCGATGTACACACAGACATGTTCCAACCCTATAGTCAGGTTCTACAGCTGGAATGGAAGGCCAAGGACATTTCCCAGAATGAGAAGGTCCACATGTGTGGAATTCTGTCTTCTGGTGATACTTCCCAAGGGTGTTGCTTGGGGCCTTGGCACATGCCCAAGACACCCTGAGAGTGTGTAAAATGTAAACATCCCTCACCTCCTTGTGGATACCTCAGAATCTTATTCCATAAATATCATGGCTTCAGAATTATGTGGAGAGATGATTCTGTCACTAAGAGCACTTCCTGCTCTTTCAGAAGACCTGGGCTTGATTCTCAGCACCCTCATGGTGGATGACAACCATCTGTAACTCCAGTTCCAGGGGATCTGACACATTCTTTTGGTCTCCTTGGGCACTTCACATACATGTTGTACATATGAACATGTAGGCAAAACATTCATACACATAAAAAATAAGTCTAAAAAAACACAGCATGACTATGCCATAATTTAAATGCAAAAGATTTGGTTTGATTTATAGTCTTGTATGTTATGCATTAAAAAACGTTCTAAGGTGGGGTCTCTAGACTTCACCAGACTGCCAACAAGGCCATGTTACTAAAAACTGTAAGACCAACCACACAACCAGGAGTGAGAAGGTTGTTACTGGGCCTATCTCATGGTTGGATGGAAATCCAACCTCCCCACCCAGAGGCCAGGAAGGCAGCTATTTCATGACTGCTATGGTTTGCATAGGAGGTGTCCTCACTTAAAATGCTCATCTATCGGAGGTTTGACTCCTGGCCAGTGGTGCTATTTTGGAAGGCTCTAGAAACTCCAGGAGGTGAAACCTAGGTGGAGCAAGTAGTCTATGGAGATGGGTCCTTGAGGGTCTCATGCCCCTGCTTTCTTCCTGTTTTGTTCTAGGCTTCCTGTTTTCATGGAGGTGAAAAAGGGCCCCTGGCCACATGCTCCCCCCACCATGATGGTGAGTCTCATAGTTAGCCAAGTAGCACAGAACCAAGTTGCCAGCAGAGGGACCTTCTGAAACTGAGAGCCCAAATAGACCCCTTTCCCTTAAGGTTTTCTGTTAGATGGTTGGTTACAGTGAAAGAAAAGTAATGAATGGGAGCAGTGACAGCCTCCCCCTCCCCCATGGCTTGCCATCACAGAGATGTAGCATGTTCCCCAAAAAGGCCATGTCCTGGGTGGGTCAGGGATTCCTCTGGGAGAAGGTGCAGGGTGGGTTCTGCGTCCAGAAGCTTCTCACTGCTCAGGATCTGCTGGAATCACTTTATCAATTTCTGCACAGTTTAGTGATGCAGAAATCAACATTCCAGCTCACCAGGAACTGATAGACAGATAACTGTTTACCCTTCAACTGCGTCTTGAACAAATGCAGTGGTAATCTCCTCTGCTTGGTGTCCTGGTTAGGTTTTATTGTCAACTTGACGCAGACAAGAAATCTCATGGAAAGAGAGGATCTCAACAGAGGGATTTCCAGGGCATTCTCAGACCAGATCGGCCAGTGTTCAGGTCTGTGGGGGAACTGTCCTGACTGTTGATTGATTGATGCGGGAAGGCCTATTCCACTGTGGGTGGTACCATTCCCAGGCAGGTAGCCTTGAGTTATATAAGAAAGCAGGCTGACCATAATAAGTTGAGGAGCAAACCAGCAAGTTACATTCTTCCACTCCCTCTGCTTCAGTTCCTGCCTCCAACCTCCTGCCTGAGTGTGTGCCTGGACTTCCCTCAGTGATGGGTGTGACCTGGAAGTGGAAGCTGAAATAAACCCTTTACTCCTCGGGACTGCTTTTGGTCAGGAGCATATTATCATAGAAACAGAGATAAATGGATAGAGTTGGTCTCCTGGAGAGCACAAGCCTGAATTAGGGGTACACAACCAATTATTCTTCAAACCTGGGGCACTCCAACTTTGACTATTCCTCTGTCTGAGTTGTTTTTGTATTGCTGCCAGAATGCCTGAAAGAAACAAGAGAGGGCCGGGCGGTGGTGGCGCACGCCTTTAATTCCAGCACTCGGGAGGCAGAGGCAGGCGGATCTCTGTGAGTTCGAGGCCAGCCTGGTCTACAAAGGGAGTTCCAGGACAGGCTCCAAAGCTGCAGAGAAACCCTGTCTCGAAAATCAAAACCAAAAAAAAAAAAAAAAAAAATAAAGAAAGAAAGAAAGAAAGAAAGAAAGAAAGAAAGAAAGAAGAGAGGAAAGATTTGCTTTGGCTCCCAGGGTTCAGTTTTCTGAAACCCTGAGTCCTCTCTTGGCCTCATGTCCTGGGGCAGAAAATCATGATGGAAGGAATGTGTGGTAAAGGTTGTTCTTTGCTTCTTTGTGGGTGGGAAACAGAGAGAGGGAGGCATACTGGAAGACACCAGTGTGACATACATATATATCCCCAAGGACACCCAGTGATTTACTTTCACTAACTTGGCCTCCTACCTTTTGCTACCTGCCAATAATGCTATCATATTATGAATCCTTCAAGGGATGAATCCACTCATTAGGACCAAACCTTCATGATCTCATCGTCTCTGGAAATACCATCACACTCACACCCAGAGGAGCACTTCCCAATCTCTTAGACATGTCTTATTTTTTTTACACTATTTATTTGTGTATTACGTGTGTGTGCATGTTCCAAGGTGTGCATGGGGGTATCAGAGGACAGTTGGAGGAGGGGGTTCCTTGTTTCACCATGTGGGTCCTGAGGATGAAATTTGGGTTAGTAGGCTTGGCAGCAACTCCTGAGCCCACAGAGTGAACCCAATGGTCCTCCCTGGGCATGTTTAAATCTGATCGCGTCAGCTAGCAAACTTGACCTCACATCTTCCCTTATTTCCTTTATATTTTTGGTCCCTCTTTCCTTTCTTTTGTACTCCATCCTTCCTGCAGCCCTATTATGTACCACATATCTGCCATTGCTCTGCCAGTGAACAAATAAAATATTTGTACTGTCAGGAAGAGAAAACAGCTTCCAGCAGGGAGAGAGACAATAAAAAAAAATAATGAAGTGAAATGTGTAGTGTGAGGGGAGAGGGGAGGTAGGGGGTTATTGTGGGTACTGGCTTTTTAATTGGAGTAATAAAGATGTTCTAAAACGGACCATGGTGATGGCTGCACAACTTGTTAAATAGACTAGAAATGATTGATTTGTATGCATAGGTAAGTGGCATGTGAATTATGCCTCAATAAGGAGACTATGGAACCAGAGATGTATGAAGTATGCTGTAGGATGGGCACGACACTCCAGAATGACAGGGATGAAAGTATCTATGGCTCCATGGACTGGGTGCTTATGTCTTCCCAGTTCACACATGGACACCTCAGCCATCAGTGTGAGACTGTGAGATGCTTTGGCAGATGCTTAGGATTGGGCAAGTCCAAGAGAGTGGGGCCCTCAGGGTCTTATAGGAAGATGAAGGACCCCCCTCCCCTGGCCCAAGTGAGAAGGTACCAACTGCAAGCCATGCAGAGAGTCCTCACCAGAAGCTGAGTATCTGACCTTGGATTTCCCAGCCTCAAGGACTGTGAGAAATAAATGACTCTCCCTCTCCCTAATCCCTGCCTCTGTGTGGACATACATGTGTGAGGGTATCTCTGTCTCCATATATATCCACATATGTGAGGGTATCCCTGCCTCTATGTATGCACATGTGTGTGAGGGTATCCCTGACTTTGTGTGGACATACGTGTGTGAGGCTATCCCTGTCTCTGTGTATTCACATGTGTGTGAGGGTATCCCTGCCTCCATGTATGCACACGTGTGTGAGGGTATCCCTGCCTCTGTGTGTTCACACATGTGTGAGGGCACCCTTGAAGGCTGGAAGAAGTGATCAAATACCTGGAGCTGCAATTACAGGTAGATGTGAGCCTCCCAACACATGTGCTAGGAACCAAATTAGAATCTTCTGCAAGAACAGTAAGTGCCCGTTGACAGAGGTTTCTGTCCTGCTCAGTCCCGCTGCCATTCAGTCCCAGAGAAACACACAGAGGTCTACATTAATTATAAACTGGTTGGCCTATTAGCTCAGGCTTTTTATTAACTAACTCTTACATCTTAAATTAGCTCACAATTCTTGTCTGTGTTAGCCACATGGCTTGGTACCTTTTATCAGTGAGACTTTCTCATCTTGCTTCCTCTGGGTCTGGGTGACAACTGCAGACTGAGTCTTTTCTTTTCCCAGAATTCTCCTATTCTGGTTGCCCTACCTATACTTCCTGCCTGGCTACTGGCTAATCAGTGCTTTATTAAACCAAAAAAGAGACAAGTCTTTACAGGGTACAAGACCATTGTCTCACAGTAAGTACCCTTAACTGTTAAGCCATCTCTCCAGCCCTAAAGGCATGTCTTTTGAGTCACCCTGTGTACTCTACTGTTTTGTTTTAATAGCCTAAAGTAAGACAAGGGGTCCTTAAAGAGTTATTGTTTCATAGTGGTGAGAAAGAAAGGCACGGAGAGCTGTTTTGGCTGGGGGAACAATCAGTGCAAAGGTCCTGAGGGTAGCAGGCCTGACAGCAGTTCTGAGGTCTTTGGTTTATCCTGTGGGTCAGAGAAGAACCAGTGGAGCATTCTGAACAGAACAGAGAGCTACTCTGACATGCGTGCTCAACAGATGCTGTTGTAGACATCAATAATGGGCACTGTTTAGAAAACATGCATATTGCCTGAAGCAGGCAGGGTGCCAAGCCCTGAGACGGGCATCTGTGTGTTCCTATATCAGAACCATACCCTGTGTCGGCTGAGATTATTTCTTCAATCTAATAAAAAAAAAATTGAGGCTCAGGGCAGATGAGGAATGGATTTCTCCTGCAGTAACGACAGAGCTGGGAGATTTACCAGGCCTCCTTTCTCTAGAGCCCTCGCCTTTCCATTTTCACAAGTACTGTTTTGCACACACAGCAAGCATGCAATAAAAGTGCACTGGCCAGGCCAGCACGGGCACCTGTGGCATGAAAGACTGGCAAGCCACTTTGGACACAGAAAGGCTAAGTGTCAAGGGCACCAGGCTGATGAGCTGGCGTCCACTTACTGAGTTCAGCGATGCTGCCCACACGTGTGGCCAGCAGGGATTGTTCAATGGTCCTCAGCTCTGACTGACTGAACATGGGTAACTCTCCTGGCTTGCTGGGCCGCTGTGGGTCTCGGTGCAGGTTCAGGCTCTCTGGTAAGCTCAGCACACCTGTGGTGGGGAGACACAGAGAAGAATAAATTGTTACTTTTCAATCCACCAAAGGAGAGGAACCAAACCCCCAAATGTCAGAAGCTGAGATGGGAAACCCATGCTCTGGACTTCCAATGCCTTTTGACACAGGATAGCATATAGAGCTCAGGCTAGCCCCAAACTTGTTATATAGCCAAGAATGCCTCTGGCTTCTGGGTGCTGGGATTACAGGTATGCACAACCATTTCCAGTTTATTTGTTGCTGGGGATAAAACCCTGGGCCCCACCCATGCTAGGCACACAGAAACCAACTGAGCTGCAACCCCAGTCCAGGATCTCTTTTAGACATGGATCTTGAGTTTAACAAACATGTGAACATTTATCTGGACACTGCATTTCCAAAGGCCATGAAACAGAATTGTTCCCCAGCCTGGCAATGAATCTGTCCACTGAGAGCTGCTTTATCTGAACCCGGAGATCCTCATCCTCTCTCCCAGACACAGCCAAGCATTTTGGGGCTGGGAGCAGTCCCTGTTAGTGGTGGCCTCTGAGGAATTCCTTCATTGATTCAGTAGATGTAACTGTTGTGGACAGGCTGTGATCTCTAAGGCAAGGCTTTGAGATTTCTCTGTAGAGATGCATATGGGAGCAGGGTTTGGGGGAGGGAGTCCCTAGGACTTCTGTACCTGGTACAATGAATGCCTACAGAAGTCCTCAGAAGGCAACACTCTTCTCTCCCATTCTGCTCTGCAAACCTTCAGTGATGACCTACCATATAGCTATGTGGCTGACCCAGAGGCATTTACCTATCCCTAGCCACCTCAGGAAAGACAGTGTGTTGCTGCTTCTTGAATCTCAAGGCTGATTAATTGACTTACTTTGATCAAGGCCATTGTTAACAGATGGGGTAGAATCAGCCCTGAAAAGTGCTTGTGACATTGAACCTTGCTATTTTGAGCTCTGCCTTTATCATGAGCAAAACATGCCCAGGCTTGCTGGCTCATCTAGGGAAGGTGAGAGAAATACACACAGTGTTAGCCAAATAGAGAGGAGGGGGGAGAGAAGAGAGAATGAGGGGGGAGAGAGAGAGAGAGAGAGAGAGAGAGAGAGAGAGAGAGAGAGAGAGAGAGAGAAAGAGGAGAAGAGAAGAGAAGAGGAGAGGAGAGGAGAGGAGAGGAGAGGAGAGGAGAGGAGAGAAGAGAGAGGAGAGAAAGAGAGAGGAGAGAGGGGGGCAGAGAGATGGGGAGAGAGACAGAATAGAGAGGAGAGAGAGGAGGGGGGAGAGAGAGGAGAGAGAGAAAGAGAGAGGAGAGAGGAGGGAGAGAAGAGAGAACAGAGAGGAGAGAGAGGGAGAGGGAGGGAGAGGAAGGGAGAGGGAGAGGGAGAAGGAGAGAACATTGATGCTCACAAAACAACCTGGGGACAATAAGTTAAGATCAACGTACAAGTGCCCAATGATGGAAATCAGCTGGCAGAGGGAGAGGAAGCAGAGCGTGAAGCCAGTAGCTCAACTTCACTCCTCATCCTGCTCAAATCACAGATCTCAGCAACCCCACCCTTATCCTGCCACTCACTATGCTGGCTGAGACCAGGGAGAAGGCGGCTAGAATAAACATTGTTTTGAATGAATGATAACAGTGGCTAAAGGATACAAATGCCCATTCGATTTTAATATCCGTATAGTCCGGAAATGATAAATTCCCATTAAAGACTGTTTCCAACTGCCTATTTGTCAAACATTTTGTAGCTCCGAAGAATGCACTCTGTATCACAGCCCAGAGCACAGCAATACACTTTTCATGTTTGCCTTTGGAAATCTTCCACAGAAAACTGCCTGCCCTTATTGTGTGATGTAGCCTGTTTTTGTTTTTCCCTTCTCTTCTGTGCATTATCAACAATAAGAAAAACAACTGATGGCTGTAGCCCCTCGGGAGAGCTCTGAGGACCCACTAAGGAGTTGGAACGGGCAGCGTGTTTGTGGAACGCCACAGCCTGGCAGGCAGACCAACCCAGCCTCACTATTCACCGGATCTTTCAGTTTTCAGGAAGACCAGACCTTCAGAGGGATGCCCACTATGCAAGGGGCCCTTCCGCCTCTCTCACCTTCCTATTGGACCCAGACAGTGATGCTCTAAGTCTCCTCCTCCCTCCCTCACATGACCTGTAAAGTCAGAGAGCAGACCAAGCAGCTGTTGCCGTGACAATCTTGGGTCTACCCCTCACTGAGGTCCCTGATATCTCTGTGACTCTAGCTCAGAGACTTCCTACCCCTCTTGAAAAGGTCACTACAAACGATACCAGAAAATCAAGACCCACATTAGGAACTGTGGTAAGTTTCACAGACTCCTCACTTGCAAGGGATGAAGGGCAGGATCAGGGGGCATAAAGAGCCAAGAGTGAGGTCCTGAACATGAGGGAGGAGGGACAAGGGAGTATCATAAAATTCCTCAGGCATTCCTAGGGACTCGATCCTGTGGTTGTCATCCCTGGCTGCGCATTATCCCACATCTGCAGCCCACATGATGCCCCACAGGGATCCACAGACACAGGACAAGGAAACGTGAGTCTGGAACCCTGAGCCTCACCCTAGCCTGATGCTTACTGTGTGTAAGGACTGGTCACAGAACCTCTCTGAACCTCAGTGTCCAGCAGTGGGAAGGTGGGGCCAAGCATTGGCTTCTCCTTTTCCCTGGGGCTTCAGGGGAGGGTGGTGAAATGAGATCTTGTAGGCTATCTTTCACGTGCTGAGAAGAAAGGTCCTCCACACGTGGCCCTGAGATGAAATCAGCATATAACACCCTGCCACGGGGTTTCTTCATATCTCATCATGCAGATGAACAATGTCCCTTCCTGTCCCTTTAGAGAGTTATGAAATTCAAATGTGGAAATGTCATTTATTCAAAAGTGCTTTAAGAACTAGATGATAGAGATTTATAAAATGTATAATTGATCTATTATGCCAGGATTATATATTAGGTTTTTCTTTTTGAGAACTCCAAACAGGGTGTTTTAGTTAGGGTTTTATTGTTCTGAAGAGACACTATAACCATGGCAATTCTTTTTTGTTGTTGTTGTTTTTGAGGGTTTCTCTGTGTAACAGTCTTGGCTGTTTGGCTCTTCTGGTCCTTGCTTTGTAGACCAGGCTGGCCTCGAACTCACTGAGATCTGCTTGCCTCTGCCTCCCAAGTGCTGGGATTAAAGGTGTGTATCACCACCACCCAGGAACCATGGCAACTCTTATAAAGGAAAACATTTAATTGGGCTGTGTTACAGTTTAGAGGTTTAGTCAGTTATTGTCATGGGAGGAAGCACTGAGGTATGCAGGCAGACATGGAGCTGGAGAAGGAGCCAAGAATTCTACATCCTGATAGGATTGGCAGGCATCAGGAAGAGAAAATGAAAGCCATTGGGCCTGGCTTTAGCTTCTGAAACCTCAAACTCCAATCCCAGTACACATTTCCTCCAACAAGGCCACACCTCCTTACTAGACCACTCTGTATGAGCCTACAGGGGGAATTTTCATGAAAATTACCACATAAGACTTTATACATGAACTGAAATAATTATCTTTTTCTAATGTAAGAGAGTATCTAGGTGGATATGAAGGGCAGAGCATCATATTTCAGTGTCTGATACAAGCCTGTTATTGCAGCTGAGGACAGAATGGCTCGGTGATTAAGACACAAGTTCAAAATTGAAGTTTGAAGGCAGGTGGGGGAGATGGCTCAGCCAGTCAAGTCTTTGCTGTACTCATGAGGAACTGAAAAGATCACATAAAAGCCAGATGTAGCAACATGCATCTGCAACCCTAACCTTGGAGGGAGGTGGGACAGAGACAGGCCCACAGAGCTGAGTTCCCTCTCAACATGGAGAAAACTTCTCCCATGTCCAGGCAGTTTCCTTGCCTGCAGAGAGCAACTAACGATGGTTGCTGTGGGCTGACTGTGATGACTTAACATAATAAGATACTGAGAACCTCTGACCTCCAGTGTGAGAGCCTCATCGATACTCTGCCCTACCAAGCATGAATTCCCATCTGTTTACTCTCTGGATTCAGTCTTGAGGGTCATCTTTCCAAAGTCTTGTGTGACCGGAGAAAGAATCTTTTGGTTTGGTCACTCAGAACGTAAACAAGCGTTGTTCTGCGTAGAATCTTGGATGCAACATGTCCAGCACCTCATCTGTCCTGGGGGCTATCAGTCTCTCTGCCTGCTTCCATTTTGAGGTCACAGCACAGCCCTGTGACAAACAGAGTGCCTCGACTTCCTCTATCTTATCACTAGTCGTGGGTCAAGGATGTATTTCCCCACAAGGAGAAGACCGTGTTAGCTATCCCCCATCCCCCAACCTCAGCCGCTCACCCTCAGGAATGACACTGTAAGGGGTGATGATAGAGGATGAGACCAAGCATACTGAGTACCAACTCAGTTAGACACTGTGCCCAGCACTTTCTATGTTTAGATTAAAATGTATTTGAATTCTCGCAGCTATACAAGATTAGGAAACCCCCCTCTCTCTCTTTCTTCTTCTTCTTCTTCTTCTTCTTCTTCTTCTTCTTCTTCTTCTTCTTCTTCTTCTTCTTCTTCTTCTTCTTCTTCTTCTTCTTCTTCTTCTTCTCTCCTCTCCTCTCCTCTCCTCTCCTCTCCTCTCCTCTCTTTTCCTCTCCTCTCTTTTTTAGGCACCATAAGATGACAGTATAGAACTCTCTGGATTCCTATGACCTTCCTTTGAATCATAGCAATAACACTCAACATTCTTTTCATTTTTAGCACTTTATGGTGGGTTGATACTGTATGACTACAGGTTGTCTATTTTGGTATTTTCTGTGAGTAGCCAATAGCTATGCCATTGCAACAGAAGAAGCCAGAATCAGGACATGCATGTACCATGCAGGGGGTTGGCATGACTCCATAGGTCTGGTGGTCTGGGCACAGGCTTGGGCTCTGTCTCATCTGCCTCTGTCTGCCAAGGAGAGTTGACTGTACCAACCCTGATGCAAACCGGGACTCATCTTCCACTTTGCCACCTTCCATGGAGGTTGCTAGGCTCCAACTTGGTTCCTCTAAGCCTGCCCCTCCCTCTGCAGTGTTTGGATAGTCTGCCTCATGGCTGGAGAAGCAGGAATGAGATAATATATAGAGACAACCTGGCACAGAGAATGTAGTCAATAAATGTTTGCTAATAAAGTAAGTAAATGAAGTTCTTTGGAGCTAAAGATTTAAGAAAGTCAATAACCCAGTCACTGCCAGAAGGCTCTCTTTTACTGAGAATTTATGAAGAAAAAAAAAAAAAGAAATATCAGAACATTTTTCCCCCTATGTCATCAGCTTGGAGCTCCTGGGTTTTTTTTTTTTTTGTTTTGTTTTTGTTTTTGTTTTTAAGACTTGGCAACAGGAAGAAGATTTAGGGCTGGCCTCATGAACCCACAGTCTGAGAAGCAGACCCTTCCCCTGGTAGTCTGAGCACAGTTCCTAGCTCACATTTTGCCCAGGAATGGATTTCCTTCTCAGAGATCTTTCTTAAAAATGTTGGACCCAGGGCCCTTAAGAATGAGAGTGGAGGAAACCTAAATGCAGAAATGTGGGTGTGGTGTCAGCGAGGCGTGTAAGGAGGGGCGTGGTGACCTTCTGAACAGGCTCAGCTGTGAAGACCGACCTCCACTAACTGGGATATCGTAGAAACGGAGCACAGCGTGCATCCCTTGGGGTCCTGTGCAGTAACCCTGAGGCGAGCCCAAGGCCGCCTCACAGCTTCACAGGCTGCTTAGGGACTCCACAGAGCAGTTCAAAGAGCATGAGTTCTGAGTTCTGGAGGCTGGTTTGGCCCAGGACACTGATGCATTTAGTTAGCCTCCCCTTAAGTACAGGCTTCCTTGGGAACACTACAGAATAATGGAGAACATTCTAGCATAACCCTCATGGGGGCCACTGGAAGATTAAATGAGTGAAATACAGCTTGCTCTCTATAAATAGCACAATAATGGCAGCTGTTATTATCATTATAATTGTGGTTGGAGGACAGTCCAGGGGGGAACAAAGGCTCAGAGGCAGGTGCTCTGCATGTGGGGGAAGTGCCTGGAGCTGAGGGTGCAGAGGGGGCAAGCAGACAGCCAGAGGTGGCAAGAAGACAGCCAGATGTGGATCTGGAGGACTTTGGTCACTGGCCACATTCTAAACCTTCACCTCCAGGGTGCTATGCTTCTCTGTTCACAGCCCAATTCCTAGAAACCGTAATCTGACATTGGATTTCTATTGCTTTCTTCCCGCCTCCATCTCCACTTACACTGGTCTAGCAAGTTCAAGGTTATTGTTCTGAGCCTGACTCTTGATGCCACACACATGCAGGCCCTGCTTTTGCAGGAGATTTCAGTCCAGACAGCCAGCGAGACATTGAGAAGCTTAGCAGAGACTGCTCCGAGCAGAGACAGAGAGGCAGGACAGGTAGGATGGAGTCACAGGCAGGAAGTGGCCCAAGGTGACCCCCACAAGCTGTCCTTCCCTCTGTGAGCTACAAGCTCACAGAGATGGGACTTTCCCCAACTGGGCTTAGTTTACAGTAGCTGCTATGTGGTTATGAAGACTTTGGATAAGAGGCCAGGTACAGAGACAATGGTATGTCAGTGTGGCTCTAACACTGAGGACTTAATGAGAATACTAACTGCAGGAGCAAGAAGCCAAAGGTTAAAAGCTCAGTTCTGATGTGGGATTCCCCTCTGTACGCTGTGAATACATTTTATTACCATTGGTTAATAAAAAAGTTGCTTTGGCCTATGGCAGGGTAGGATTGAGCTAGGCAGAGAAAACTAAACTGAACGCAGGGAGAAAGAAGGCGAGTCAGGCAGATACCGTGTAGGTGCTGAAGGAGAAAGATGCTGGAACCTTATCGATAGGTCACAGCCTCATGGTGATATACAAATTAATAGAAATGGGCTAATTGAAGATGTAAGAGCTAACTAGAGATACGCCTAAGCTATTGACCAAACAACGTTGTAATTAATATCGTTTCTGTGTGATTATTCAGGTCTGGGTGGCTGGGAAACGCATGAGCAGTCTCCTTCTACATAGTTCATTCATGCATTAAGTCAACATTAGCTGAGTACCTGCTAGGTGCCAGGCAATTCTCTAGGTGCTTGGGATTGGGTAGCAAAGTACTGGAGATTGTTGATATTTTAGTATTTATGTTCTAAATGGATGCTCTAATAAATGATTAAATTATGCAGGCAATAGTCAGTAAGTATTACTTAGGAAATGGCAGAAAAAGAGGAAGGGGTAAAGAAGTCGTCTAGGCAGAGGCTTGAAATCTGTACCTATCAGACATCTCGGGTGAAGAGCAGGCAACAGAGGGACCAAAGGGTGGTGAGTGCTGGGCTTGTTAGGGAAAGGAACAGAGTAACTTGGGAGAAGTAACTGGCAATGAAGCACTGAGGATGGATTGGGTGAAGCCTCATGGGGGACTCCAAAGTGTTGGGAGCAGTGAGACCCCAAATCCTGAATTTCTTGTAATCCCCTGATCTGAGTGCCTACAGCTGCTCTGAGCACGAGACCTTCAGGAGTTCCTGATGCCAGGAGAGTGGTTTCTGGTGGGTTTGGCTGGGGCGTGGCTAGCTCTATATAACCTACCCCTTAACACAATAAAGGGGTCATTCTTGGGGAATTCAAGGATGACCCGTGTCGTAGTCTCTCTGTCTGTGTGTGTCTGTGTATTTTAACATCCAGCCCCCTTGCCCAAAGCTCGCGAGCTGGGTGCACAGAGTGCAGACACGGGAGTGCGGTGGGCAGCACTAAAGTCTTTGGTTCTAACCCTGAACAAGGCAGGAACCACTAGAGGATCCTGAGTGGAGAAGGATGGAGCTGCCAGCAAGCTCAGAGCAATACAATAGCCATACTGTTCTCCGTCTCTCAGCTGTCTAGGACTCGAATGCTGCCTTTGGGCTCCTTTGGCTCAGCTTCTTAAACTAGACCTCTTTGGTTTCTCTAGGCTCTCAACACATATCTTAAGAGAGATCTCAAGATACCATCTTCTATCTTCACCTTCACAGCTCAACCAGGCCCTGGATTTGGCTGAGAGGGACCCCTGGCATGATCCTGTGCCCTCAGGACTTTCTGATGACCTTCATCTTCGGATGAGTTTCCCTTTCCCTCCCAAGATGCTGAGATAAAGGGGTTAGTCACAAGTTTGCATCCTTTTTTCTTAGATGTCCCTTTACCTTCTTGCTTCCACTGTAGAATTCACTTAAAATACATAGACTGTTTTCAAAACAATGACCATAAAGTTGCACATAGCCATCTGAAAAACCTAAACAGTAAAGCGTAGACAGACCCTCTTCTTTCCCTGTGCTTACCTCACTCTCCCAAGTGAGTTTATTACTAGTTTCTGATGTAAGATCTTTCTGTCCATACTCATTCACCCATCCACTCACTCTTCAACATTTATTAAACCCCAAAAATGTACGAGCTCTCCAGGGGATGGAGGTCTGATGGTTCTTGCCCTCAGAGAGCACAGAATCTAGCCAGAGGGACTAGCATCCACCTAATGAACACACAAAACACCATGCAAGTACAACTCTGCAAAATGCCACGAAAAGTCCATGTGCGTGTGAACCATGTGAACCAATGTGAAAACTAGAAGGTAGTATCTAATTTAATTTAATTTCATATACTTTTAAGTAAAAGACTGCTGTCTGTAGTCATTAGTATCTGTTTCCCTAAATCAATCTTCCTGATTCTAAATCAGTCTCCACAGCTTTCTTATTTTAAATAGAAAGACATATTCTCACTGATAGAGAAGTTCCTCACACAGTAAGTGTCGCAGGGGGCTGCCTGTTCATTCTCGACCTTCCAGAGTCCCAAAATAACTACACAGAAACGATATTACTTACAATACTGTTTGGCTTATGCTTATTTCACCTCATTTTTATCTCTTAAATTAACCCATTTATTTTATTTTTTATTTTACCACAAGGCTTACAGCTAGCAGCTTGTGTCTTTCTCCTCTGGCGGCTCCAAGGCATCTCCTCACTCTGCCTTCTTTCTCCCAGAATTCAGTTTAGTTTTCCTGCACCTACCTCTCTTCTGCCCTGTGCTGGCCCAAGACAGTTTCTTTATTAACCAATGGTATTCACAGCCTACAGAGGAGAATCCCACATCAATCAAGAAATCACACCTTTGCTGGCATGTGTCCTGCACAAGCCCTTCTCAGTTTCCCATCTGTCCTTGTAGTGTGTTTATAGTATCCAACCAGGAGTGTTTCCATTCAACTGAACACATTCAGTCTTTTTCTCTATAGGTTTAGGGTTGTGTTTAGGAAGTGCTTCCTCTATAGTGAGATGAATCAGTGGTCAAGACACTTGAAGGGCGAGCAAAAAGGACTGATGTTCAGATCGCCAAAATCCATGTAAACGCTGAGTAGGTATGGGGGCCTTCCAGCCTTGGAAGACAGAGATGGGATTCCAGGAACAAGCTGGCTAGGAATACTAGTCATGTTGGCGAGCTCTGGTTTTGATGGATGGAGAGACAGTGCTTCAAAGAATAAGTGGGAGAGAGTCTGAGGAAGAGTTCCAACATCAACCTCGGGCCTCTATATGCATGCACAGATATGTACATACATACACACATGAACATAAGAAAAAGAGTTTCCCTTAGGCAAGATTACTAAAAGTTAAGCATGTTTCTGATGGTAGTTTTAGTTTTGTTATCAATATTAAAACTGTGACCTATCTAGAAAGAACTAGAAGTCGTATTTTTAATTTTTCCAAAGTTCCCAGCCAAATGTGTCCCTTTCTACTGGATAAGCTACCAAGTAACCAATCAGCTGTGCTGCTATCTGCTGGATAAGGCAATGATTTACATCCACTCTCTCAACCACTGTATTTCGAGGTACTGCTGAGTTCACGTCCATATTTTCTACTTTACCCTATTGATCTCGTCTTTTTTCCAGTATAGGAAAGAAATTGCTTCATTATCAAAGCTTCATAATGCTTTAAAATCAGAAAAGATTAGTCTTGATCTAATTGTTCTTCTTTTAACCTTTCTTTTAAAATGATGCTTAGAGCCTATTTTTATCTCATTCTCCCTAATATTAATTTTAATTCTGAATTAGATCTCTGTGTGCCATTCAGAGTGAAGGCGATTGCATGGGAAAAGGAGTCAATGATGAGGCTGTGTGAATGCATAAGTCCCTTTAAGACAATGTTTGAATACACATTATGCTTCCTGAAACACATTTAGCTGCCCCCTTCCCAAATTTCTGTTTTTACCATTCCTCATGGGGACTGGCTTCATAGGCACAAGTGGAATTCATGAATGAGTCCTGGGTGGAATTCTTTGTAGAGAAGAAAGATCAGCGTCAAGGGAAGGTGTTAAAGCCACATTAACACCCTCCTGGGTATCTGTTGCAGAAATTAAAGGGAACTGAAAAAAAAAAAAAAAACCAGAGGGTTTCACACCAGTTGCCAGCAGCATTTGATGCCAAGGACAAACACTCACAGATCTCTGTCCTCCAGGGATAGACAGAAACCATTTCCAGGTAAACGCGAGGATCCCACTAGAGGGGAGGCTGCTGTGCCTGGCTGGCTTCCAGTGGGGGATTTCTTTCCAATAGAGCTTCCACATAGGAAGAGGATTATATATGCATCATGAAGCCCCTTAGGGTCTGCAAGATCCCGAGTCACCCACAAAAGATTAAATCACATACACCCCAGCTTCAGCGCTAAGTATATTTAATTGTGTTCTATGTCTTCAAAGCCTGATTTTCTTTTAATTAAACAGCTCGATGATAGATTTATTACTTATTTGATAAGATATAGTAGAGAACTATCCACTGAAATGTTAATAAATGGAAATAGCCTACGGTTGATGACACAGAGTGACAGAAGTGTGTGTGCACGTGCATGTGTGTGTGCGCGTGCGTGTGCATGCGTGTGTGTGCGTGCGCGTGTGTACATGTGTGCACGTGTGTGTGCGTGTGTGCGTGTTGACTGTATCCCTCTGTTAACATAGTACAAATACTAATAGCACATAAAAGCGCAAGTCTGCCATTTGCAGCCGCTCATGTTATACAGATATAAATAACTACTCGGCCTTTCACAATCCATCAAAAACACGAAGATTACTAAATTGGCTTTTAAAAACATTAGAATCCCATTAGGGCAAAATCAGCTGCTGACTATAGAGCCAAAAACCAGCCACAAGAGGACTCTAAATTTCTCGCTTTGTGACTGCTGATAAAAGTTAAAGGTACCATGCTTCCAACCAGGTTATGGGGCCTGCTGGTCGGTGGGTGGGTGGATGGGTAGGGGTGGGGTAAGCACTAACCTTTGCCGGGGAAAGGTTAGACACATAGAAGGATGCTTCTGGGGGCCATGTCCAGTTGAGGGAGTTATCAAAGCACAGAGTTCCTAGAGGAAGCTCTGACTCAGCTCCGTGGTTCCCAGCTCCCCACATAAGCCAGAGTCGGAGACTGATGTACAGAGATCACCCGTGTCGTTGCCTCTATATGGTGGCTCCAAAACACATATCTGCTGAACCCCCAAAACCTGTGAGTGGGACCATATTACATGGGTTTGGAGTCCTTTCTCAGCCTGGTGGCAGAACAGCAGAGGGAGACCAGGACACATTGATTGTTCTAGTTCATATCTGTTGCTGTGATAAGACACCCCAACAAAAGCAACTTAAAGAAAGTGTGCCGGGTGGTGGTGGCACATACCATTAATCCCAGCACTCGGGAGGCAGAGGCAAATGGATCTCTGTGAGTTGGAGGCCAGCTTGGTCTACAGAGCGAGTTTCAGGACAGGCTTCAAAGCTACACAGAGAAACCCTCAAAAAGCCAAAATAAATAGAGACAGAGGGTGGGGGAGAAACAAGAAAGGAAAGGATGGAGGGAGGGAGGGAAAAAAGGAGGGAGGGAGGAAGAAAGGAAAGAAGGAAAGGCTTATTCAGCTCACAATGCCAGGCTATAGGCCATTATGACAGGGAAGCCAAGGCAGGAACTTGGAGCTGCTGGTCACACCCACTGTCTGGAGCAGAAGGAGATGAACGTATGCAAGCTCAGAGTACCCAGCCTTCCCTCTGAGTTTACCACTCTAAGACCTAGATCCAGGGAAAGGTGCTGCCCCAAACAGGCAGGTCTTTTCGCCCCCACTAACACAGTGGAGACAATCTCACACAGACACACCCACAGGCCAACCTGATCTAGACACTCGCTCTTTGGGACTCTCCTCCCGGTGACTCTAAACTGTCAGGTTGACAATTAAACCATTACACTGATACATAGAGACAGCCTTGTGAGGAGGGGAAAAGGGATTGGAGTGGGTCACAGGGCAGCCGACAAAACTCGGGAGAGAAGATGGCAATCCTTCCCGTCAGCCTCCACAGTAACCAAAGCCGTGGGTGCCTCATCTCAGGCTTCCAGCTTCCAGAATACAAGAAAACACACAACTGTGCTTAGAATCGATTTTGTCTGCGGCAAGAGCTGAGTTCTCTCTGGGTGTTAAACACATCTGACTGCTCTGAGCCAAGAGCCCATGACCTTCCTCTCCCGCTTCAACGACCTTCAGTGGCTCCCTATTGCCTAGAGGATGAGATGGAAACCTCTACCCAGGGCTCAAAGGCCTCTGTGGCCCCTGCCTGGTCCAGCTGTCCGAACAAATTCCATCCTACTCATAAGCTCACAAAGCCACTCGTGTCCCTGGATGTCTCTGCTCACATTACTTTTCTTGACTCTAAGCTGTTCCCTCAGTTTTCTCCAGGACACATAGTCTACTTTTCTGGGTATCATGCTACACTGTTTCCCAGGGCAAGCTGACCCAGACTCCCCAAGTGCCCCCAGTTCTCCACTTTACACAGCAGGGTATGTGCAAATGACATTTGGGTGAGGACAGAAAATAATAGAACTCATGAAAAATAGGAGTTAAGATTTTTGTGACAATTGCTACGAGCCAGGCACTATTCACATCATGAATTATTCTAATCCTCATGTCTCTAAGTAGTTTGCTTGATTATCATTGTACAGATGATTAAAAGGGGGCCCAGAGAGGTTAGGTTTCTTTCCAAAGGTCACACATCTGGGGTTACAGTAGGGGTTGGGAATTAATCCATTTAACTTCAGAGTTTGCACTGCTCAGAGAGAAAGGCAGGGTCTGAGCTAGGAAGGACATGGAGGCACGTCTGAGATCAGTGAAAAGCCAAAAGCAGAGAAATGACTTCAGCCCAGAGTTCACAGAACCAGGCTGCTGTTAGCAGTGCAAGAGAAGATAACAGCCTCGGCCAGGGAAGGGTTGTGGCTAGAGCTTTACAAAGTTGGGCCTGTGCGGTGTTTGCACCAGAGGCACCTAAGCGTTCCAAATAAGCCAGAGGGCCTCGGTAGAGTAGAGGCCTGGTTGCACAGTCCTGTCCAGTGAGGTGACTTCTGTAGCAGGTGGGGCAGAAGACACACAGAGTCTTTGGAGAATCGCCAAAGCTGCACAGCTAACACAGCTCAGGGCTGGCCCTGGATTGACTCTGAATTCCAGATCAGGGGCTCTGAGCTTCATAACTGGAAGTCACAGATAGGTTAGGCTTGAGGGCTAAGAACCATTCCCCTAGAAACCTGGAGTATTGGACAGGATGGTTGTGGGTACAAGGAGCACCAGCCAGGTAAGCAGGAAGTGAGAGGAGGGTGTCTGGGAGTAACAGGGGTGTGCACTAATCTGCAGAGATGCTTGTCATGCCCCCGGTCCCAGCCACACTCAGCAGAGGCAGGTCTCAGTGGCGACAGGCTCACAGTGCCCCCTCCTACCCCGCCACACCTGAAGGATGGTTAACCCTAGGGAGCCAGGGGCTGGTTAGAGAAACATGCTTTCTATCTGAGCTTTGCAAGCCAGTGCTTGCACACACAAACACACAGCCCCTGTGCCTATACATACACATACAAGTCCAGTTGCCTATGCATTTGCTGTTAGTGTGTGTGCTCAACTATCTTCTGGTACAAAGCACCACGCCGCAGAGAAAAAATGATCCACTTCTCTCCCTGAGGGAAGTTTCTCAACAGATGTGATTATGCATCTTCAGAGTTTGTGTCTGTTATTTAGAAGCAGTGAGTCGTGAAATCACAGGCCCCAAAAGCTGGGAAGCCAGAGATGTTATGAAGTATGGCTGCTGGAGTCAGCTGCTGGCATCTCCAAACACCACACATGCCATGGTGGTCCTTTATCAGAGTTGATGCTTTTTCATTGTGATAAGCAAGACCCAGAGAGGGTAGGGAACTTCCCTCAGGTCACACAGTGTCGGAAAATGGAAACTTGCTTCCGGGGGGGGGGGGGGGGCTGATATATCAAGCTAAAGGAATCAGAATGTGGGGTTGTGTTCCAATCTCTATGGCCAGTGGAGTAATGTTCTCCAAAGATGTTTACCATATACTCATCAGAATCTATGGCTGTGAATGGGGGTTTCAACGTGGAGGGTTGAGCCCCTCTCTCAGGTTTCCAAAGGGACCTGGTGCAATGAACACCTTGCTCTTAGCTCACTGAGATCCATTTGGGCTTCCTACCTCCACAGCAAGAAAACTGGGTCATTCTGCCGGGAGGTCTGTGTGGTGGTCGAGGGAGACTTAGCATTCATGTTAGGCTGAGCCACATGAGAGGATTCTTGGGTGCTGGGTCTGGTGGGACCGTCCTTAAGTGGGCATCACTAGCCTTCCTGGAGGCCTGGTCAGCAGCTACATTGTACACAGTAGGACATGGGCACACAGGGGATCAATACCTTAAGACCTGTACCAGCCGCAAATGGGAAAGGTTTTCCTGCAGTTCAAGAAGTATGCATATAGGGAGCCCCTAGGAGGGGACTGTGGGTTTGCATTATGACATCCCTGTTGTCCCTCTGGCCCCTCTAACTCCTGTCAGAGATGACTGTCTCAGGACGGTTGTACCCAGTTCTAGTCATACTAGGACTGTAGTCTACAGCCCACGGGGGTTGTCACCTCCTAAGGCTTCCGGTAGCTGGGCCTGGCAAACCCAGCTATGACCTCCAGAGCAAGTTCGGGCTAGTCTCTGATTCAAAGCTGGTCTGCTTGCACAGCGTGTAAGTGTGGGAACACCGGTGTGGTTGTGCCAGGAAGGTAGGATCTGGCTCCCTCACAGGCTGAATCCTTAGAGGAAGCAACGGCTGATTCAGAATGAATCATCTCCAATCACACTGTGGCACTGAGCCAACTGAGGGAGGCCCGCCTCCTTCCCACTGCCTTTTCTCATATACTAGAAGAGAGAGGGCTTCATTGGTGAGGACACCCGGTGACGTGGGGGAGCCTTGGACTACACAGGTCCAGAGAGGCTGGCTGCTTTGGGATCTGGGAGTCCCTTCTATAATGAGATGGTGACCACCAGCCTATTCCCTGTCTGCAGGTCCCAGATTACTGACAGCATCACTGTGCCTCTGTAGTTACCTAACAGGAGCTGGAGCGAAAAGACCTGTTTTGCAGGTTCTGAAGGGCCTGTGACACCACATTCCATGTTCTGAATAAGAATGCACCCACAGGTACATTGCCTTTACCCAAGGACATATCCTACCCCACGTTCGTGCAAGTAACACAAATTAAATGTGGTGACACACACACACACACACACACACACACGACTGGAAGTAGTAGGGGGACTTGGAACAAAAGGATTTGGTAAGAGGAAGGAAGGCATAAGAGAAGATGATGGGAGAAAGACTTTGGTCAAAGAACACTGCACACACACACACACACACAAATATGAAGTTGTAAAGAATAAGCAAATTAATGATTCGCAAAACCTAGAGTGATCCTCAAGGCCCTGCTCCAAGAGAGGCTGGGCTTCCCTGAAAGTGTTCATCAGGAAGGGAAGGTGCTGCCTGGGGACAGTTCAAGTTCTGGGAGGTGTCAGGGCAGGAGGTGGGTCTTTGGACAAAGCCCAGCTCCCTGAGACAGAGCAGGGTGAAGGTGGATTGGCCCTCAGATGTCTGGAGAACACTGTGATGACTTCTTGATTCCTGGCACTTGACAGCTGGGGCCACCCTGCTTCCTGGACACACCCTGCAAGGTCGTGAGCAACCTGTGCCCTGGCTTATTTATAAAGCACTCCTACCTTTTGCCAGCCCTGGGTCTGGACAGCTCCCTGCTCCTTGCTCTTCATTCCCCACCAGGCTCCTGACAGCAGAGAGCCTGTCATAGCCCATCTTCTTGTATGAGTTTGGAGACTGGGGCCTACATTTGTAGGCCTGATCTGAGCTGCTTGTTGCTCTCTGAGAATCCCACTGCCCTGCTCTAACTAGGACCCAGAGTTCAATTCTCCGGTCTGAGTCCTTTTCTTACCATGTGGTTCTAGCAAGACATTCTTCCTCTCTGAATTCCCATGACTGTAGAGCAAGGGTGGTAACACCTCTCACAGTAGGTGTGTTATGGGGACTGAGGTATTCTCACAATGTAGCAGCTTCTTAAAGCTTCCCAAAGCCCCACAGCTATCGGCTGAGATAAATACATGGTGGTCCCCAATTGTCGGGGGGTTGGGAGGGCAGTGGCAAGAGGATCAGGACTTAGAGTCTGGGCTACAGATGGGATTTGAGGCTAGCTGGGGTTACTGGAGACCCTCCCACAAACCCCAACTACATGCCTTTTGTTTCTAGAAGCTCAGATGACAAAAGACCAAAGAGGACAGAAGTCCAGGGGGCAGCTGTTCAGAGAGGGTCTATCTGCACCTTTCTGGATCTAGGCAGACTGCATCTGTGTGTGCAGAGAACCATCCAGTTTTTATCTTCTAATAGCATCCTCTGTGTGTGTGTAGCTGTGTCTAGAGTCCTCTTTTAGGATTCTTGCCACGATGGGTTAGGTCCTATCTCCTCTTAACCATTTGTACCTGCAGGGATCCTATTTCCAGAGGAGATTCCATGTTAAGGCGCTTGGGACTTCAGTATAGGAATTCTGGAAGGGGCATATTCAAAGTGTCATACTTTAGAAGAGGTAGCGAACCTAAGAGATGCCTGGGCCATTTTCCTTCTGCACAACAGAGCAACCTGAGGCTGAGAGAGTACCAGTACTTTGGGAGTGCTCAGTTGATACACACCAGCTCAGATAGCTTGGAAAAAATGCTATTAGCCAGCCCTGTTAGAGGGCCCATCTTCATGTCCGGGTCTGATTTTGCCCAGAGAGATGCTTTGCCCAAGGAACACCTCCATGGCTCACAACAAAGTGGCCACTACATCTTCCCTTGTGGGTACAGCGAAGGGAGAGAGCAAGGGCTCGGCATTGAACAGCTCCTGTATTCCTCCTGGCCTTGTTTGCCATGCTCCTCCAAGAGCCCCCAAGGCAGCCTCAGCTCCAGGGGACCCCCAGGACTGTAGAGTCCTTTCTGCTGTGGCTTGGCCCTAGGGAGGCTCCAGTCAGCAGTCTAGCCTAAGGTGCTCACGTGTTTCTGGTCTGTCTACTGTCACTCTGATCCTAACAGCTGCACAGGAAAATATCCCCTAAGCTCAGGTTCTGCTGTGTTTATTAGCATGAGGTGCCTTCACAGCCCTTGGTGCCAGAGGGCATAAGTTTACCTCCAGGGAAGGCGAGTGCTGCCCAGGGGCACAAAGCCAATAAACAGTCAGTCAGAGAACTCAGCTTGAGGTTTTCCTTCTTTGCCTGTCTCTGCAAAGGGCTAACTTTAACAGGCATGCTACTTTCTTTGGTTGTATTGAGTTTGGCTGGACCTCTGGAGGGAGAAGCATCCTACAAGCCCTTACCTTTTTCTATGAGGGATGAAAGAAGGGGCTAGGAGCGAAGGCAGAGAGAAACACAAGCAGGTACCAGAAGCCTGGGTGGGAGGGGTCGGGTTTGGCTGGTCGGAGTGTAGCCCTTGCTTTCTGGTGCTAAAAGGGAAAATGTTGGCCTTAGAGCCAGGGAAAGCCACAGGCACACCCTGCTGTGTTCTGTGCCAGCTGAGCGGGGCCTCAGGCAAAAGAGCAGCTGGCATTTCTCCAAGGATCTTTCCCGTATTTGCTGCAGGAGAAGGCAGCTAGTACCTGGCAGGAGCATCTCTCCATTTTTTCCCAGATAGAACAACCGGTATATGGTCAATAAATTGTCATCATTAGGTGTCAGTGGGTGGAGATGACAGTGGTTGTGATGGGGATGAGGGATCTCTCCATATTCTGCAAATAAATTCTCAGTGAGCTTCAGCATGGCTTTCTGTCTCCTGAGACATCCGCATCTTCTAGCCCTCCCGTCAAAGTCTGTGCATCTCAGGAGCCCACCCCAGACATCAGCCCAGTTCCTGCATGACAAGCCAGTAGCCTATCAACTGCACTCGGCATATCACACTGCATTGTGGGAGGGGCAAGGCTGTGCTTCCTCAGCCTTGCAGGGTCAGCGCTTGAGCAAAGAAAATGCCTGGCCGATGTTCACCGAGAGGAGTGAAAAGATGGATGTTTAGAGGGAGGCTGACCCATGTCTGGCGCCACTCTGCTTTCTGTTTAGGAACCTCAGGCTGGGTCTCAGACTTATTGAGGAAACCCGAGGTGCTGAGGCACGTGCCTCGGGAGTTAGTCTGGCTGATAAAGGAACAAGGAATTAGCACACGAGTGTTCTGGTTCTGGATCTTGGGCTTCAGCTAATTTCTAGGCTACACAGTTGAATGGTCATGCAGATCTGAGTTCGAATCCCGGTTTCAATCCTCAGAAATCTCGTGGGGCCTATTTATTACCCCATGCCTTCTCATGACAGCTGGCAGCAATGATGAATTGTGCTGAGTCAAGCGTGGGGTGAACATGCTGCAGAGAATAGCTGGGGTGGCCCCACCCCCTTCCTAGGGAATTGTTATTGCTCTTTAGATGGAGAAAGGTCAATTTTCAAATTAACTTTATTTGGTATAGTTCACACCCAACATTATATTCATTGTTCAAAGTGCAGCCCGCCGAGTCTCAGCCAGTGGGCCATCTGATAACTAATTAAGCCAAGAACTCGATCGAGTCATAGAGTGCATTCATTACTCTTCTCATTGCCGTGACGAGACAAAAAAGCCATCAGAGAGAAAGGATTTGTTTGGGCTCATGGTGGAAGAAGAGATACAGCCAGTCTATGGAGGCCAGGACGGCTAGAGTTGACTATCACATGGCATCTCCAGAGAGTAAGGAGAGAGAAGAGTTCTGATGCTCAGCTTGCTTCCTCCTTTTTATCCTGCCAGGGACCCCAAGCCATGGATGGTGCCACCCCAGGGACCCCAGCCCACGGGATAGTTCCACCCATGCAGGGACCCCAGCCCACGGGATAGTTCCACCCATGCAGGGACCCCAGTCCACGGGATAGTACCACCCATGCAGGGACCCCAGTCCACGGGATAGTACCACCCATGCAGGGACCCCAGCCCATGGGATAGTTCCACCACAGGGACCCCAGTCCATGAGATGCTGCCACCCATGCAAGTGACTTTGAGAAGATTACTGACCTCTCTGGGCCTTGGTCTGTTCGTTTTTAAAATGGTGAGAGAACAGTACGTACTACTTAGAAGTGCTACGGAAGGTCCCTTTGTGAGAAATGTTAGAACAAAGGCCAGTACAGAACTGGCTGTGGGCATCAGCAGTGCCCTTCAAAGCAGAGAGAGCTTCACAGTGCCTTTGCCACCAGCAATGACAAGCAAGGGGCTCAAGAACCCAAACACATACTTTATGTCATCTGTGTCCTTCTCCCCAGCCGTCTGTGCTGCCCTGCCACACCCACATCTGCCCCCAGTTGAACTTGGAACAAGAAGAATCCCTGCTACCGTCACATGCAGCAGAGAGCAGCTCAGACTGGACAGATGTGTGAAGTTATCTTCCAGGCACGCGTGTGGAACACACACGCACACACACACACACACACACACACACGATCTTTTCTAAAAATAATCCTCACTATAGTTTTGTACAGTTCTGTAAATGTTGTTTTATAAGAGAAAAGCTATGTTGCATGTCCAGAGAATTATAAAAAAATAAAAATAAATAAAATGATGATCTCATTTATTGCCCTGCAGGTATAATTCCCTCCTGGGCTGGGAGAATAGATGATTTATGGGAAAGACTGGGTGATTTGCTTTGGAAGGTCAAGTGTTCTGCTGTTTTTGTTGCTTAGGTCTTCAATTTGAAAACACACACAAGCACACACACATACGCAAACAAACACAGATGCATGTCATGAGAGCACACATCTATACAAATACAGACACATGGGTATACACACCTGAATATACAATACATATGCACATACACACACACCATGTATGTGAATACACACATATGCATTCACCCAGACACACATGCACATACAGACACATTCCTGTTATGTACACATATGCAGACATATATACACAAGCACATACAGACTCACACACAATACATACATACACAGAGAAACACATGCACACATGCACACTTACATACACAATGCACACATAGAATCACACGGTTCCAGAGTCACAAGAGCTCTCCTCTCACAAAGCCATGGACTGAAAGGCAGATGGAATACCTGTGCCACCAACACTCACATCTGCTGTCAACCATGAGACAGCAGGACCAAGGGCAGATGGGCCATACTGACTCACAGATGTGGGAGTGGTAGAGATTGGGTAGACCAGTGACTTTTGGTGTGTGTGTATGCATGTGTGCATGTGTGTGCATGTGTGTGTGTGTGCATGTGTATGTATGTGTGTGTCTTCCCATACATGGCTAGGCAAGCACTCTGTTTACTGAACTCCTAGCCCAGTTGTTTAATCTTGTAGCTGATTGCTGGATCTGCACACCATGCTCCTCTAAGAGGCCTATGTGGTGGGATAGCCCCCACGTGTACATGCTTGTACATACAAACATTCGTGTGTGTGTGCATGTACATGGAGTATAGAATTCCTCAGGTCTTTGTAACTGGGGCTGTGACCCTCACAGTTGAAGGGGCTCCCTCCCCCTTTCAGGCTTTCTGTTCTAACCATTTGGTTGCATCTTTGCCTGATACAGCAGGAGAAATCTGGAATTAAGAATTGGAACACCTGCCTAAGGTTTGGGCTATGCTGCTTCTCACTCTAGGGCTTTGGCCAAATCCCACCCCACTGTCCCATTGGCTTAGAACTTCAAGGATCATTAGGCACCGGAAAACCCAATGACCCCTTAGTGTCTAGTTTCCACCAGCCATTACATCCGACTCCCTGCTGCAGGCGGATCTCCCCAAAGCACAGCATGTCCTTTGCTCAAAAGCATCCCGTGGCTTCAAGAAAAAAGGGTTTACATTTGTCATGGAGCATAGTCTACAATCAGGTGCTGTTTTAGACTCCCATCTACTTATACCCGAGTGAAAACTAGCGACTTTTGTGCCTAAACATTTCCAAGCTTTCAACCTTTGTGTCTTTATTCTTGTTCCCTCTGTCTCACATACCTTTCTCTGGCCTCGCTTCTATCTTCCCCTTTCTAGACATGCCACCAAGTTCACCTGCTTTGGTGACCCCTGCTGCACCTGGTGTCACCCAAAGCAATAGTGTCTGACCTAGGACCTCCCTTACATTAGCTGAGAACAAGGAACGTGAGATAGGCTTCCCTGAATCACATCCCAAGGCCACTCACTGCTTTGTGAATTCCTCCCTGCATCTCAGCTGAAAATGTGGAGCTGATAAAGCTGACAAGCTCAGAGAATTTCCATTTTCATCCCACCCTGTGAGGAATCGAGCCAACGCACGGGATCTCATGCAGGTAGTGGATGCTGAGTGCTATCACAGGAAGTGTGCTCAGTACATTTCTCTACTATCATTGCCATCCTTATTGGGCCCTGGAGAGAGGTTAGGAAAAGAGATATTCCCTCAGGGCTAAGGTGAAATGATAAAAGATCAATTAGAGCACACAGACCAACTTCTAATTCCACACTGGCCTCCAGAGGAAGAAATTACAAACAATAACACACACCTGCTTGGTGCTTAAAACGTACCAGACACATCCCCAGAATTTTATGGACACTGGCTCTAATTCCCAAAGCAGCCCTAAAACATGGAGGTCATTAGTGTTCTGTTCACTTGGTGGACACTGAAACGCACACCTGAAATCACCCAGCAAAGCTGAGACTTGGTCTCTGAGCCCCCCAACGCCATTGTGATGAAGAGCCTTGTGTCCTTAGAAGGCTAAGTGTGTGAAGGCTCCTGGCATGCAGATCCAAGAAGCCCTAGGGAGAAAACGGTAGCAGAGGCTGCAGAGGAGCTTCAAGGTGGCTCTGTGTGAGGTTGTCTGCAACCTCACGTGTTTAGTCTGAGTTCTAGCCAGAGCCACCTGAGATTGGCTGCCAATTCGCAGGACCAGAGAACATCTGGAGGCCAGATGTGCCCACCATTTTCTGAGGCTCGTCAATGTACAGACCACTTTCAAAACCTCTCAGCTCTCAAAGCTTTGAATAATCCTTTCTGGGGAGAAAGAAGAAGGAGGTAGGGAGAGAGCATCAGAAAGGCCAACTCCGCGCAAGTCTCAGGAGCAAACTTCATTTTCCCTGTGAGAGAAACACTCTGCAGGGGCGGTCCACACAGAGGTCACCATGGTTCAGGACACATTAGGGCAGACCTGAGGCTGGCGGGGCTCAGAGCCAATTCCGAGGGGTCATGGGCTAAGAAGGTGGGAATTGTTCTCAGTATGGCGAAGACACGGCTGTAGACTCCAGATGCGTGCTCTCTGGTAGGCAAGATCACAGAGGTTTTGGCTGTCAAAGGAAAGCACACGCATGCTAGAACATAAAGATGGGGGAGGGATGATATTAGATTATCATTTGAGACCTGAAAAGGCAGAGAGTGTCACCAGTTATCCATGGTGATGCTTTCTGTATCTGGATTAAGACTTTTTAAATTCACTCATTTATCAAATTCTACTCAAATGATTTCTCTCAGCCATTCACTAACCCAGTACTGCTAGAAGCAACTCTGTGTGAATGCAAGACGAGGAGCCGGAGACACAATGGTACGCGAGACCCCCGTGGCTCTGGCCTTTGAGGGCCGGCCTCCTGGTCTAACCCCTTGCCATCCAAATAGTCAAAGCTTTTGAAACCAGACAAGATCATGTCTCCTAAATATAAAGTTTAACCGTGTCACGTCCCAGCTTCCAAGTAACCATGCATACCAAGTAACCATGCATACCAAGTAACCATGCATACTATCAACCCCACAGCAATAATGTCTGCACTAGCTTGACTGGAGTAATGTGTAGACATGTTGGGCTGGACATCTGGGCCCTAACATGTCACTCTCAGCGGTGCCTTGAAGAAATGCCAGTGCTCATCACAGGTATGAGAATTCTCATCTAACAATCTGGGGCCCTGGGAATGACTTTCTCTACTCACACAGAGTGCATTCTGGATTTGAAGGTCTTGCCTGCTGCCTCAATTTTCAAGTGTTGCTTCCCAAGTCGTGTGATCCCATGGACCTGCCGTTTCATGCTTCTGGAAGAAGCATTACATACAGGAAAGAGAAACCCATGTCTGAAATAACTGTTTCTACTTTTCAAGATTTGTTTTTTTACTTTTAATTTTGCACACACACACACACACAACACGAGGGCATTGGAAAACCTGAGAATAAAGTTACATGAGGTTGTGACATAGGTGCTAGAAACTGAACTTGGGTCCTCACAAGAGCAGTATGTGACCTTAACAGTGACATCTGTTCACCTGTTTGTTGACCTGGTACTGGTGACATGCACTACAAACAACAGCAGGAGAGAGACCATAGTTGCCCTTGACTTCCCTTTGGTCAGAGGTGAGACACGCAAATGATCTTCTGTCTTCTTCAAGGCAGGAGGCCCAGCACCAGAAATTTAAAAATAAACTTCATTATTTTATTTTATGCATATGGGAGTTTTGCCTGCAGGTGTGCCTATGCATCACATGTGCCTGCTGCCCAGGGAGGCCAGAGAAGGGTGTTAAGATCTCCTGGGACTAGAGTTGCAGGGGGTTGTGAGTCACCCTGTGGGAGCTGGGAATCAAATCCAGGCCCTTTGGAAGAGCAGCCAATGCTCTTAACTTTTGAGCCAGTCCAGGAGAGCCTGGATTTTAAAGCAGGAAGATGGAGCATTTCCAAACGTAGGGAATAGACTCATCTAAATATCCCCGAGGAGCCAGCATGTAGCAGGGCCCTTCCTGTGGACACAGACAATGGAAATTTCCTGCAAACGGTGGCTGCCCTATTCACACTGAAAATACAGATTCCTTTCTTTTGTGTATGTGGCATATGTGTTTATGAATGTATGTGCATGCATGTATATAAAGGAGTGTGCACACATGTTCATGTGTGAATAGATGCCAGAAGCTGATATCAGATAACTGGCTCAATTGTCTGCCCTTTTATTTTTGTTGAGACAGCATCTTGCACTTAACCTCGAGCCTACCAGTTTAGCCAGACTGGCTGGCTGCTGAGCCCCAGGGATCCTCTTGTCTCTGTCTTCTGGCACTGGGATTATAGGCGCATGCTGCCACATCCATATATTTTCATGGATGCTAGAGATGAGAACTTAGGTTCTCTCGCTCTTGCAGTAAATACCGTACTTACTGAGCCATGTTCACAGCCCCTCAACTGCTTTCCTTTAGCTGAATCTGACAGACATTTATCGTTACATCTACACAAATACCCTGTTAGCACAAGCAGGCATGTAACAAATAAGAGGCACACTGGTGACTTGCAGACACCAGTAAGCAGGTTGATATACAGAGAAATGCATGAACACATGCTTCCTGCATTCTCTCCTGCACAGTGTTCTGTGCTCTCAAGGTGGGGGCAGATCCAAGGGTCCCTTTATTACACTAACTCTAGGAAGTCTCTAGAATACAGCTCAGGCATTACCTCTACCCTTGTCCCAGTGACCTCTACCCTTCTTAATACAGTCACAGAGCTCTGGTGACTTCGGACTGGAGGGAACACAGCAGGCTTTCAAGTGGTACATGATAAATACTCACACAGTGGAAAGAGTGAGAGAGTGAGCAAAAGAGTGGGAACACGATTTCCTCAGTAACTATTGTGAGATGTTGCTTTGTTTTGTTTTTGAGAAGCGCCTGTGAACCAGTCAGCCTGGTAGGTGTTCCTCACACATTCTCTCATGGAGGAAGATAAACTGGTAGCTCCCTTTTATAGCTGGGAGAACTGAGAGTCTATGAGATTGTGGGACGAGATCAGGTTTCACCCAGGCCAAGGAGGAGCTGTAACTGAGTCCAGAGCTCCTGGTACCCAAGACTGGAGATGACAAATCCAATGAGTGGAGGACCTTCAAGGGGCTCACCTTCCAATGTGGTTACTCTGGTTGCTTTCTGTGACTTTTGAGGACTTCAAAATCTCCAGACCAGAGCTTATTTGGACTGTGGATGGTGGAGGCTCAGGTAGGCAGCTCCTAGCTGAAGCTGGAAATGTCTTGTGCTCCAGGAAGCTCCTTGGGGGTCAGGCAATGACTGATTTGGTTAAGCTGACCCTGGACACTGTTACCCTGCACAGCCTAGGGCCAGTCAGCCAGCCATCCCCTCTGCCTGTTTGCTCTCTGATCTTCAGGTCCTTGCTTGGTTCCTGTCCCCAGCTCACTGATGGAAGTGAGGGCATGATGCTGCAAAACAAGCCAGTTTGCTTCAATGGCTGGGGGATGTTTGCATCTTAATCCATCCTGCAAAAGTGTGATCCATCACTTAATCCCTAGGCAAGGAGGAAGAACCAGAGCCTCTGATGCTAACACAGCTGGCTTCCTCAAGAGAAGATAAGACCATCTGTCCCTGGCAGTCTCATCCCTTTTGCGTTTGGAAACCTTCATCTGGAGTTACATGCTTTGCTGTCAAAAAATTTCCCACAGTGGCCAGGGGCACACAGGGGAGGGCCAGGGAACAAATGAGGACTAAGGAAGGGGCCATGGCCTTTGTTTCAGGAGCCTTGAGTGCAGGTCCTGGCTTCATTCATAGACTACTTTATGTCATGGTTTCCTCATTTTAAAAGAGAATACAACGGAACCATCTGCACAGGCTTGCACTGGAGAGGAAGTCAAATAGCCATGTAAAGGCCCTCTGTGGGATTATCTCATGTAAGTCCTAAGGTCACCCTGGTACCTTTGCTCACAAAGGGTCATGGCATCCAAAGGGTCAGGTCAGCTCTGCAAACAGTCATCCGTGATCTACGTGGGGAAACTAGAGTAGAAAAGATGGGGAACAGGGATACCAGGCCAGAGGTTGGTGTGGCAGAGGTGCTGGGCAGTGAAAATGGTTAGCATTCACCCCTGGGTTCTGATTCTGGCTGCTCTGAGCACCCATTGGTCAGCTGTGCTGTGTTCCACATCTTGTGCCCACCACATCCTTTGGTGACTATGACAACTTGATAATCCAGGTCTTGTGATCCCCTGCCTTTATAAGCGAGAAAACTAAGACAGGTCAAGATTGGGTCACACTTTTACCCTAAACCATTGCTCTTCTTGGTCACGGACCCAGGGAGCTGCTATCCTCTGAAGATCACCAGAGGGAAGTCAAAGCCAGCTTAGTCTGGCTGGAAGGTCACTGCTGAGTGGAGTTAATGGGTATGTGACAAACCAGCAAGCTGAATGCAGGGCAAACTAGGGGCTTGTGGAGCATCAGACTCGGGAGAAAGGTAGAGAGTGAGTAGGAGGGAGTGTGGATGAACCTCTTCCTAATGGGACCCAGAATGGACTGAGTTCATACACTGGCTCTGCACAGCAGTCACATACAGACCTGGATTCATCAAAGCCACTCCAGGGCTCTGGATTATTCTCTTCTCCTCACAGCCTGGAGAGTAAGATTCAATGGGGGAGGTGCAGGGGTGGTTGCTGAAACTCACTTTGGCGGTGCACCAATCACCCTAGGAGGCTGGGGACCAGCATTGTGCTGGAGGCTGGTGGCCTCCAGATCCTCCATGGCTGATATAATGCATTTCCTGTCCTTCCAGGGTCAAGGGCTCCCAACCTCCAGACTTTCAGGAGTTTCCCTGATGCAGCACCTCATCTCCTTTTCCAACATCTGTGTCCAGCCTGCGTTTTCCAGGGCTGAGCTGCTGCAGAAGAGGGCATGCTCTGGCCTCTTAATCTCTGCCCAAGCATCCCTGCTTCCCCTGCTTCCACCCTGGGCAGGGGCCTGCGGTAAGGAGAAGCACTTCCTTACAGGGACTGCTACCTGGTTATAAATCTTCCCCACTGTGGCACCCCAGGGTCCGGACACAGAGGTCATGCCCTCATTAGGGAATGGGGACTCTTAGTGGCAGTGGACAGCAGGGAGCCCTGCAGAGGTTTTAGCTTAGAATCAGTGGTTGGCTGACTGTGGGCGGAGCGTCTCCTCTCTAGCCCATGCTGGATGTCAAGTACAGAGGACTCAGCCACTCATCCCCCGGTATGTACTCAACAGGACAGTGTGCACAGTCATCAAGATGATTTCTAGAATATTCACAGCAACACAGGACATAACCCCAATGGCCGTTCACAGGAGAATAGATAAACCAAAGTGTAGTTTATTCACCAGGGCATAAATCCAGCCAAGACGGAGTTGACGCAACACACCAAACAAAGGAAATCAGACCGTAAAGACAAGTCCAGGCTGCAGGAACCTCTGTGTCTATGAGTTGGGAGTGGGGGGGATGGGAATGGGGGAGATGGGGGTGGGACTTGTCTGTTCTTCTGAAGCCAGGGAGGAGTGACGCTGTGGTGGTTACCTAGGGATTAACTACCCCCTGATTCCTGACCCCAGGGCTGCTTGTTAAGTGTTTTAGCTGACATGAAGGTACTAGGGTGTCTACTTCTGATGGTCTCACTTTCTGTGTGTAACCAATCAAACCAATTAAAAAGAAGCCTACCCCAGATAGGTTCTTGAGTCAAAAAAGTTACAAAGGATGACCACAGCTATAGTCTTGGTCAGGGGGCTTCAGTTACTAGTTTGCCTTGACCTCCCCTGCTCCCTGGGCTTCCCAGACCCTTAGTTCTATCCCTCTCTCTAAAGGAGGCATCAGAGTGGGGGTGGGGTGGGTGGGGTGTATTTGTTGATGGTGCCAAGGGATATAAAAGCCAAGGCCATACCCCAGGTATTCCTGACTTCCTCAAATGACCCACTCATATCCCCGGAGACAGTTGAACCTCACATGCTAAACCATGCATGCTCCATCTGTCCCGTTTTGTCAAGAAGATAGTACCATACACCGACAGCTATCAAAAGATCAACGTTCAGAGTCTGCTGGATGTGTGTCACGTGTCACATGTAAAATAATAATTACATGTAGAATAAATTCATACAGTAACTCTGGGCATAAGGCCCACGCAGTGGCTGTTATTGAACCTCACTGAAAATGTTGCACTCTGTCTTTGTACTGATTGCTCATCCACCATGCCACCCAGCAATTTATTATTGATTACCTGCCTCCTTCATGCCTGGCATGCTCAGTGGGGCACAGCTGTTTCCTCTGACAGCAACAACTGTTCTAAGGTGCCAGGGCTACCTCTGAGAATAAGACATCCACACCTCACTGTCCATCACCCTCCCCAGTCAGACCAAGATCTCACGTCCCCCAGCTGGCTGGTGAGGCTTCAGGGTCCCAGCTTCCCAGATGGCTTAGTGCTTTCTTTCTCGTGCCTCTGCTCTGGGTGGGTTTTCCCTTCGTCTCTGGCCAACATCCCAGGGAGGAGAGACAACCTCACCCACCTGAGGCTCAGTCAGCCTCAGCCTGGCACTAGGAGAGGTGCCACCAGGCCAAGGGCAGTTAATCTTGTCTTTAGTTAGCAGTCACAGTGGGTGACGAGGCCCAGGGGTGACCTCACAGATGGCAGCCTGCTCTGTGCTGGATGATAAATTGAGAACATCCAGGTCTGTGAAGGGCAGTGTCCATGCTGGCTCCTGAAGCTGCCCTTCTCACGCCTGCAGCCCAGTTACCACAGCTTCCAGTCCAAGCCTTCCAAGAACAAAGGACACTGGCCAGAATGTGAGTGGTACCCCTAGGGTGGCTTACCCAGCCACTCAGATGCTATGGGAGGAAGGAGCTTAGCATTTATTAAGCCCCGCCCAAAGCACCTGAATGAAATGAAAAATGAAATGTTTGCCCCGGCAATGCTGAAGCATGCATGGACAGCCCATATATGGCAGATGGTGGTTCTATTGAACTTGTCCATATTGGGTTTCATGGTCTAAGTTGATGAGGAAAACTGACCAGGTCTCCTCCTCAAGAGGGCACCAGATCTCATTACAGATGGTTGTGAGCCACCATGTGGTTGCGGGGAATTGAACTCAGGACCTTTAGAAGAGCAGGCAGTGCTCTCAACCACTGAGCCATCTCTAGTAATAGTGATAGCTAGCATATGAAGCTGCTGCCTTTGTAGGAGGGACTACTTGCATAAGACCTGCTCACTCTGAGTTGGAGAAGTCAAAGGTTACTGGGGGGGAGGATGGGGTGTTACATTGCCCTGTGGTGTAGCCTCATAGTTCACTTTTGTCCAGGAAATTAGCCTTTGCCTAATGCATGCAGGCAACTGTAACTAAAAGCAAGGGTTTGGGAGCAGAGAGAGACAGAGAGGGAATTATGAAGGAAAATAATCTGGTGGAAGGGGGAAAGAGGATAAGATAGGATGGGGGGACTTTAATTAAAGAATATGACACATGTGTATGAGATTATAGAAGAGTAAATAAATACTCCTGGGTCATGAAAGTGAGAGTGCAGCCCCTGCGCATCCCCTGTTGCAGCACTCGGGAGTGCAGGCCATGCACCTCGCCAGGGCAGTATAGTAGAACACCTATATAAAAAGTGCTGGGCGTGGCCATACATACACCTGCAATCCCAGTGCTGCATAGCCTTGGAGATAGAAGATTGCCCACTGTAACTCAGCTGCAGGGTTAGTGAGAGACTCTGTTTCAAGGGTATAATACAGAGAGCTATAGAACAGGATACCGGATGTCCTCCTCCAGCCTCCAAACATACCCATACATGCATGCTCTCTTCTTGTCTCTGTCTGTCTTTGTCTCTCTGTCTCTCTTTCTCTTGCATGTGCACTAATCTCTTTCTCTCTCTCTCTCTCTCTCACACACACACACACACATGCACACACACACATATACACACACGCTAAGTTGAATAGCATCTTCATCTGGATCTTATGTATCAATCTATTGTAGTCTCATGATCAATATAATTGACCGGACTCAGATGGCTTGGTAAACTCACAGGAAAACCACGAAGTGCGTGCTGGCACTGTGCCCATTTTAGGGCTCAGTAAGTCAACTCCCAGAAAGACGTCTCGTCAAAAACCAACCACAGGGCAAATACAGAATCCAAACCAAGCTGCCTGGTATGGCATTTAATTGCAGAGCCAGAATGGTGAGCCTGCTGAACACAGTCATCTCAACACCATTCTGCATGTGGAAGTCTGCAGCCTATGGGAAAGTCATTTGGTTCCTGTGATCCTATCCTGGGCCTGTGGTAGAGGATCTGGAGCTGCCTGTACCTGGGCCAGGGGAAGTCAGGGTGCCATGCCTCCTGCTGCCCCCCAGGCTTCCCTTCTCAGCAATGGGATGGTTGTCCTTGTTTTCCTGCAGGGTTTTGGGATCTATCTCACCACTAGTTCTGAATCAGAGGCTGTAGGAGGGAAGACAGTATTAAAGAGATTCTAACATCACTATTTTACAGACCACGATGCTGAGGTGGGGACGCCATGCCACCTGGGTGGACACCAGCCCCCAAGATCAGTCAGCCCTGCTCATGTCTGCTGTCCTATATTGTAGCCATCCCATCTGGAGATGGGAATGCACAGGCTGGGCTCTAAGCCTACTTCCCTGTGAGGTCTAACTGCTGTAAACCATGGGCTTAAGACATCCCAGAAAACTGCTTAATGTTAAGTACTCTAGAGTGAGATAGAATGAGCACCCGTCTCTGCCTTCTTCTCTATGTCCTGTTTGGTTTTCCACAAGACATACAATCCTGGGAAGGGAGAGTATTCACGTAGTTAGGGGCTTACCCTTTTTCCCACCAGCATGTAAGCCTCACAATGGGAGCCTTCCCTACCCTGCTCCTCCTTCTCTGCCTTGCCTATAACAGCATCCAGCACACAGTAGGTCCTCTGTAAAGACTCATGGAATAACCTTATGGATCAAGAAACAAGAGCACCTGCCTTCCACAAGAAGGAAAAGCCCCAACTCGTAATTCCTACAATTCCCAGCAGTTTCTCTTTGTGGCTGGTTCTCTCCTGTTCCCTCTCCTCCACTTGGTTGTTTGATGTGGTATTGTTTATTTTCAAGGTCGTCCTCAAAGGCTCTCATCACCAGCCTGCAAATCTCCCTCCCCCACCCCATAATGTGTCTGGCTCACCGAGGTTCCTGGCTGTTTCATTTCTCCTAGTCAGAAGCCAGACGGAGCCCTTTTAAACTCTACCTAAGAGGTCACTGGCCAACTTCCCTCTCTTGCTAGCACAAAGACGAGGTGTGTCCCCCTCCTGCCAGGCTCAGAGTAATGGAAAATAAACACCCAGATAACTGGCCCCACTCCACCTGCACTCCAGCCAAAAGCATGCCGGTTCTTCAGATCCATCCGAAACCCTATTTGATGCTTGAACTCAGTGCCAGCTGGTTTCTTTGCCCAGGCTTCTGAGGGGTGTGTTTCTCCACCTTAGTTTTGCTGACCTCAGTAAATGCTGGCAGGCCTGTGTTCAGCTCAAGTCCAGGGATGGATCTGGTGTCTCCAGTTCAGGGAAAGCAGAGAAGAGCTAGCAATGACCAAGGGTATGTCGAGTGAAGGCAATGACAGAGGTTGACCGTTGGCTTTGTCATTGGCCTATAAATGGGAAGGGAACAAGTCACAGCTGCAAGGAGCTGTGGACACATCTGGAGCCCCTGGAGCCAGCCAAATCTCTGCTTTTTGTTTACCAGTGGGTGGCCGAGCAGCTTCCAGAAGGGAAACCTTTGAGGGAAAACACCCTTCACATACAGAGGAGATGACAACCTTGAGGAACAGCTCCTTCTCCTCCAGTCCCTTCTGATCCCCCCAAAAATGAACCTGGCTTCAAGGCACAGGTTCCTCTGTAGCCCAGAGAGTGTGAAGTTAAAGCTGGGTCTTAGCATCTGTGTCTGTGCACACGCACATGTGCAAAGCACGTGCGGGTGTGTGAGTGTGCACCATAGAACCAAGGAATCCCACAGACTCCAGGAGTTCCTTAGGCAGGTCTTGACCTGGCCTTTACTTGAACTCAATATGTAAAATTTAACTCACTGAACAATTATCAAGTGTCCCGGTTCATGTGCTGAGGACAAGAGGGTGGTGACAGACAGTCCTGGGCTTCTGGAAACTCCCAGAAGCTTCCAGAAGCTGTAACTCAACAGGCTAAACCAGGCCTGCTACATGCATAGGATGCTCACTAGGAACACTGGACTGGAATATGGGCATGACAGCAGCCCTCAGATGAGACAGTAAAACAAAGGCCTGATTTTAATGTCACCTCAGCCTAGCAAAGAGCCCTTCACTCTAAGGAACCAATGTTTTTACCAGCCTCAGCAGCCCTGTACGGAGACAGCACCAATACGGTATTTGCAGAGCCCTTAGGCCAGAGGCGCTCCAGAATGAAGGAGCTGGGAGATCCTGAGATGACACAGCGGAGGTGCTGTGTACTGTATAACATGTGTGTTGTGTGCACATGTGAGCAGGCATGCAAATGTGCGTGCATGCATGCTGTGCATGTGTGTGCGTGTATATGTGCGTGCGTGCACACGTGTATGCAGGTGTGAATGTGTGTATGTGAGTGCGGAGGCCAGAGGTTGTTCCTTAGCTGCTATCCATCTTGTATTTTATGAGACACATGTCCTCCCTGTCCTGCATCTTGGCAAGTAGGCCAGTTGGTTGGCCACTGTGGGATTCCCAGCATTGAGATCGCATGGTCTGGCTGACTTTTATATTGCACTACTCTTGCAGAAGATCCAGTTATGAAGCACTGGAGGGCTTCACCACCACTTCAAGAAACAGCCTCAGCAGGATCAGGGACTGCGAAGAGAGAGAGACTTGTGTTTGGGGATTAGGGCTAGCTGCTGAATAAATTTGTGCTGACCATATGGAAAAAAAGACTCCTCCGGTTTCCAGAGCTTTCTGGGGTTTAAGAGCAGGAGGACTTGCTCTGCAGAGCAGAGTGAGTTGTGGGCACAGGGAGTAGATTGGCAGCAGCAGACAGGCTGGCTCTGGAACCAGTGCTCAGCATCCCAGCCCTGCAAAGGCTCCTCCGTGTGTGTGTGTGTGTGTGTGTGTGTGTGTGTGCGCGCGTGCGCGCACGTGCGCGCGTGCATGCTCTGAAGGCCTCACAGACTCAAGGCTAGCAGTTGCTCCCAGCATGCCCTCCCAGACTTCTTCCTTTTCACGGACCAGTGTTTCCACCCTAGGACTCAGTCACACAATTTGAAGCAAACCAGCTTTGGCTCCTCTTTGCTTTGTAGATATTGTTCCAGAAACCTTGAATCCCTTCAAGATTGCTCACTGATGGGGCAACTCCTATTATCCTTGAAAGGCCTTTTCTCTTGGTGAGGCGTATGAGGATCCTGATATCCCTCTTGGCTTGTTCTTCAATGCATTAGGAACACCTTCCCGTGAGCCGATGCATATTAGGACAAAGGGATACTCACAGTGTAGGCCCACAACTGTTCCCAGCAAAAGGCAGAGCTGCAGGAATGTGACACGCCCACCCTTGTGAGCACTGGTCTCATGCTGACTTTGAGTGGCTTTGGAATCCCCAGCTCTGACTGACTGGCTGTGTGTGACTCTGGCCACAGGACTTGACCATGTAAAATGGGAACGATCAGAATCACTCTCTTAGGAAGATTGTGAGATGAGATACAGCATGTGAGGTGCTGAGCAGGGTAGACAGAGCAGGGTAGTCAGCTCATAGCATCCATCACTTTATCCTTCATCACTATGAGCATCGCCACCAACACCAGGGATGCAGGACTTGCTGTGCAAGCATGAGGACCCAAGTTCTATTCCCAGAACCCGCACAATAAAGCGGGGGTAGGGGGACACATTGTCATTCCAGCCCTGAAAGGATGGAGAAAGGTGCATCCCTGGGGCTTGTTGACCAGTTAGCCTAGCCTACTTGGTGAGCTCCAGAGTTCCAGGCTACTGAGAGATCGTGTTGTAAAAAATAAAGCTGGCAGCTCCTGAGGAACAGTAGTTGAGCTGCCCTCCAGCCTCTGTACTCATATACACAAGCCAATACGCAAACACGCCTGTACATGGACATGCACACACACACACACGCGTGTGTGGCCTTAAACTTTCTGCAGGCAAGAAAGTGCAAAAGCAAGCAAGTTTCTCGGATCTGCGAATCTCCCCCTATCTTCTCTGCTGAAGATATTTCTAAGTGAGAGTTCCTTTGTGTCCCCCAGAAGGGACACCCCAAGCAGGACAGGAAGATGTTCCTTCCCATTTAGATCCCTTCTTCCTGGAAGCCCCCTTCTTTGTGCAGCCAGAAGGTGCTACTGGAAAAGCCCCGTTCTACTTCCTTAGATACTTTTAGAGACATTTGGCTTTCTTCCAAAGAGGTTATGCTGGGGGTGGACACTTGATCATACCCAGGATCCCTAGCCCCAGTCCTGGCTTCTTTGATGTCTGTAAGGGTAGGTATGGATGACTGGTTCGTTTTCCCGACTCTAGACATATCCATGCTCCCACACCCCAACTTCCTTGTCTCCGCCCCAAACTGTCTTCTTTTCCAGTGAAGATCTGAGACAGATGTTTCAGGCAGGAGGTATCAGCAGCTACAGGAGTCAAGGGTTTAGATGACAAGGATAGGGGACATCTGTTTCTGTAACATATTCTAAAAATTTGGGTGGCTTCTCAGTCTGATGGCCAGAAGTTAAGGTCACAGTGCCTTCATGGTTGGCGTCCTTACGGGGGCTCCAAGAGAGGGTCTGTGCATGGCTGATTTTGGGGGGCAATGATTTCAAGAATTCACTTAGTACCTCTCCCGGTAAGTCCCTAATGTAGAGCAGAAAAAGACAGTGAATTACTCAGAAGCAACTCTGTAGCATCTACAAGCTGCATTTCCATTCAGTAGCTCAGCAGGATGATTCTGACCTCAGAAAGGGAGTGGATGTCCTCTTCCTGTAGTGAGGGACATCTCGGGGAGAGGTTACAGCTTCGCATACATAGTTGTTGAAGAGACAGCTGGGCCTAGAACCCAGGCCTTCTTCCTCAAGTACAGGCCTTTTCCACACATCTTTTCTACAGTACCTTAAGTGCCTCTGGAGGTATGTGTGGCAAGGCTGTCGCCTGAGAGGTTCTACAGGGAGATTGTGGAAATGAAGCGGTGGTCCTAGCAAGAGCCTTTGGGTCACTGAGTATCTTGGAAAGGATTAATAGACAAGAAATGAGGATGTCTCATGTTTGCACTCCCGTTACGAGATGGGTGGTTTTTCTCTGACACTCGTTCTTGCCTTGCCACAGGCCCAAAATCAACAGGGTCAATCAACCATGGATCAAAACCTCCAAACTCATGAGCCAAAATAAACTTTGTTTCTCTGTAAGATGACCACTTCAGATACCGCTCACTGTCTTCTCCATCCACCAGGCCAGGGGGAAGGGAGACAGGTGGGGTACAGCCCCAATGACAAGAATGAGAGAGAGAGGAGGCGAGTGGAGAGAAATATTGGTCTTGTGTGAACTTAAATGTTCTATCCATTTAATTCTCCGCAAGGGACTGTTCTAATTTTCAGAACAAGAAATTTCAGAAACGTTAAGCAATCTGTCCAAGGTCCACGAAGCTAATAAGGACGGAAGATATTTGAACTACCCCCCTTCCACACACACCTATATTTTTCCTGCTGCCAAAGCCTTGGTCCTTACTTGAGAGCACTGATTACCCTTCCTGCAGGAAATGTTCGAGTCACGGACCCTGGAGTCCACTCAGCTGACAGGCACGCAGGCAAGTTGGCAAGCAGTGTGCAGCTGGGGCCAGACCTACGGGGCCCTGATGGCACTGCTGATCTTGACAGAGCTGAAGGGCTCATGTTATCACTATGCCCAGAAGGGTTCTCTCCATCTCTGTTGGGAGCCAGGATGGCTAAATCCACAGAATCCTTCCTGTTCTAACAAGTTTGGATGTGGCTAATCTGTACCTAGAGACCCCCATCCATGAGTTGATTAAAAGCCATAGATCAGCCTGCCTGCGACTTCCAGTGCCATTATGAATAAGAGCCATCAGGAAAGCTTCCCATGTAACCAATGTCCTCGAAATTGCCATGGTGACAGTTAATAAAACTTTGGAGTATATCAGCCAGCCTGCTCTGCTGCCAGGCTATAAAATTTGGGATTGCCTTTGAAGCAGTTTGTATTGAAATGAACCCAGAGTGCCATATCTCAACGTTCCATGCCCTCGGATTAAAAACAACCATGGCTCTCATCAAAGAGGATCTTGTCAAGGATTATCAGGAGACAGGACTGACAGGGTGGCCACACATGGTTCCAGAGACAGGCTGCCCAGGTTGAAATCCAGGTCCTATCTCCTCCTAGCTGTTTGACTTGAAGGAAGTTACACAACCTTTCTGGGATTTGGTTTCTTCATCTATAAAATGGGGCTAGAGTTCAGTAAGTGCTTCAGCGGGTGGTTACCAGCACCAGATGTGTCAATACAGAAGAGGCTAAGAGAGGGATTGGGACATACAAGTGCATAATCATTGAGTTAATGAAGATTATCTATATACATAGCCTTCTATCCCTTATATCTCTCATCTGGCCTATTTGGTAGTGGCCTTCCATGCTTATCCTCTGAGCTGAGCCTTGTGGTTTCTTTGGCCAAGAGAATGCATTATGTATGTTGAGCTCTAAACAACTGGTCAACCCCGCTCCATTCTCAGAGCCCTAAAGGAATCACTGCTCAGTTTCAGGAAGGGGACAGTGATGGATTCTGACTGTCCCTCTGAGGATAGTACTATCTGCAGGCAGTTGACCTCAAATTTACAGAAGCAACTAGCACAGAAAGTACAGCTGATTCTGATCTGTGACTGACCTAGAAGATGTGCACTGAAGGCCAGCTAGGACCAGCAGAGTCACTAGCTAGCCATAAATGCTTACTGCTTATATCCATTTGAGTCTAGGGGTGGCTTTTCACAAGGCAATATTTCACTAACCTGAGATGGAATGAATCCTGTAAACCATCGTACGTATGGAGGAGACAGCAGAGAATGTGATGGTACCCATAACTTGGGGGACTTGTGTAGTGGCATTTCATTTGTATTTTTAATAAATAAAGCTTGACTGAGGATCAGAGATTCAAACAGCCACACTGACCAGCCTTACAGACCAGGCAGCAATGACACACACCTTTAACCCCAGTTGCCACACTAACTTGTCATAGAAACCAGGCAGTAGTGGTGCACACCCTTAATCCCAGAACTAGAGAGGATTATAAAACGAGAGAGACAGCTCTCAGTCTCGGTCTCATTCTAAGATTCCTGGAGGCAGGATCACCATTTCGGACCGAGGTTGAGGTCAGAGCCAGTGGCTGGCTGTTTTGCTTTTCTGACCTACAGGTTGAACCCCAATTTCTGTCTCTGAGTTTTTATTAATCGTGCTACAGGCTTGAAAACCTACAGGGAAACAACACCAAACACAATCTCATAAGGCTGAGGAGATCAGTAAAGTGTTGGCCTTACAAGTCCGAGGACCTGAGTTTGATCCCTACACACTTTAGTAAAAAAAAGTGCACATGGTGACATCACTTGCAATCCCAGCGCTGGGAAGGAAGAGACAAGCGGGTCCCTGGGATTCCCTGGTGGGCCAGCCTAACCTAGTGGGCCAGTGCCAGGTCACTGAGAGACTGTTTTAAAAAAAAAAGTGATTTTTTTTTTTCCTGAAGAATGAAAAACAAGGTCATCCTCTGGCTGCATCCATAATAAGTACCCCCCCCTACACACACACACACGCGCGCACACACACACACGCACACGCACACATGTGCTCTGTCCCAAGTACTGCCCTCATAGTTATCAAGTGTCCTTAGACAGGGACTGACCTGACCTTGCTAAGCCTCAATTTATTCATCAGTGGAGTGGGGATGGAGAAGGCTATGTTACGTGCCCAGTGACCACACAGATTCAGTGCTCAGAGCCCAGCATCTAACACACACCATGGCCTGAGTGACTAGCAGCTGTTGGCGATTGTTATTTTAATAATCCAAACTGACCTGATTAATAGCGGTACAGATAGGAGCGGAAAGGCAGGGAGAGTAAAAATGTGATCCTGGGGTCCTGGGGTCCACTGGCTTTGGGGGTTGGAGTCCAGAGAGCAAGGAGGAGTCCTTCTACATGAGGAACTGCCCCGAAAGGAAAAGACCAGGGATGAATTACAGCTGGAGCCCCTTCATGTGATCTTCCAGGTGGCTTCCACCTGTCCCTGCTGGGCATAGAACATCTGGAATCCTTCTTGCTGCTATGGGAAATTCCACACCAGCCTTTGTCTCAGAAACCCTAGATGGACTTCCAATTGCCTGAAAGAGGTCAAGACCTGACATAGAAGCAACCCCAGCGTGGTGGGCTGTAAACGGAAGATCTGCAGCACCCTTAGTGGTCTGCTGAAGTCACTCTGCATCCCATAATAATTTTAATAAGGGTATCTCTGCTCCCTCATTTTGTCTTGGGCCTTGTAAATCAGGTAAACAGGTTACTTGTTTTGGGGGTCTAGACAGCTGTGAATCTGTAGGTACCTTTAGGTCAGATCAATGTACACAGGGGCCTACGTTGATTCCCTCGTTAGACAAGACGTGGGTACACATTCATTCAGCAAGCGCTTACAGAGTGTCTACTGTGACCCAAGCACAGGACTCGGTGCTAAGTATATATGAGCCACACAAGGTCTTTGTCCTTCCGAAGTCACCTCGTCCCAGCTGAGTTCATGATCTCTCCCTAAGTTTGGAATTTAGGTGCTCTAAACGGTCACATCTCCTAGCGCTCCCTGCCTTGGACTCAGTTTGGGGTATGGCTGGACATTCCAATTATTTCTGTTCCTGTCTCTTCTAATTTTTCAACAACAAAAGCAACAACAAAAACTTCCTTGTTTCGCCGGGTGGTGACAGCACACACCTTTAATCCCAGCACTTGGGAGGCAGAGGCAGGCGGATCTCTGTGAGTTTGAGGCCAGCCTGGTCTACAAGCGCTAGTTCCAGGACAGGCTCCAAAGCTACACAAAGAAACTATGTCTTGAAAAACAACAGCAACAAACAAACCAAAACAATAACAAACACCTTTCCTTATTTCTTTTTCAGGTAAAAAGATACCAGTGGACATGGGGCAGAAGGAGAGGCTAAACTCAAGCTATGTGCTTCAATCTCTAGATTCATGGTCTGCACTCCAATCTCAGCCTCAAATTCTGTGCTCCAATCTCTGCTGTCTTGATATGCACCCTGGCACAAATTATTTAACCTCTCTGGGCCTTAATTTCTTCATACAAAAATTGCAGCTTACACCTGCAACTCCAAATGATTGCTGGGAAATTTCAATGATTGGATACAGTGGAAAACACTTAAAATAAGGGTTTTGTACATTTTAAAAAGCGGTTTTGTCTGTTTATTTACTTTCTAACTCTTGAAAGATGACCATACACTCAGGATCTCAAAGCCCCTCCTAGCTATCCAGAGCTGTTGGTTTCAGACACTGAAGGGAACAGAGTGTATGACTCCAGACTTTCCTGTATAATGAAGAACATTAAGCTGATTTTGGAAGCCATCTCTCTCTCTCTCCCTAAACCCTGCCTGGCTCTCACATGGGTGGTTACCTGGGATCTCAGTGCTCCCAACCCGCGCCCCAAATGGGGTGTATAGAGAGCAAAAGATCCCCTGAAAACGGCCAGGACATTTCTGGAACAGCTCTTCTGTATCTGAAATTCAAACAGCTGCTGCTCCCTGTGCTGCTTCAGCAATAACCAGGTAGACGGCTTAGGACAGAACTCCAGGTCAACTCATGTAATGGCTTTGTCCACAAGAATTATGGAGCTATCCAGGGGCCTCTCCTGCTGGGAGGGTGATCAGAGCCTCCAGGTCAGTCTCTTCATTAAGACTTCCAGCAAGTTACGATAAAACTTGGACGCTGTGGACTGAGCCAAAGAACTCAAGCTTGGATCTCTAACCCTACTCCAGGTGGGACTGCGGATGCCTTTCAACCTCCTCCCAAATGTTTATGCAGGGGTTTCATGGCCCGGATATGAAGCTGTGCTGAGTGGGGGTGAGGAATTTTCCCTAAGTATGTTCAATGAGCTCTGGAGCAAGCCCAGTGGCTCTCAATTTTACAGGGTCTCCAAGCACTGACTGACTGCATTGGAAAACCATCTTCTACGCTGGACTCTGCCCCTTAAGACAAGCAGTAAAGCCTACCCAACTCTGCTTTATTCACTTGGAAAATCCAAGCTCCCACACTGGCGGTAGAAGTTGCTGTGAGCAGGGACAATTCCAGGTATCACTCCACGGGCAATCACTGAACGGTGGCCCAAGGTCTTCATAAGTCATTGTTCTTTCCTGGGGACCGTCATCTGGAACCTGAACTCTAACACTGACACCTGTTACTGTGACCTCAGAAACAAAGATGATGGGTTTCTAAGACATTGCAAGAGATAGGAACAGGACCGGGATATGGCTCAGCTGGCAAAGTGTGTGCTGTGGAAGATAAGGACATGAATTCAGATTCCGGCATCCATGCAAAGGCCTGGCAAGCGTAACGTCAGTACTAGAAGTGAGGGAGAGGCAGAGACAATCATGATCATTGATGAGCTCCAGCTTCAGCAAGAGACCCGGTCTCAAAAAACAGTTTGAAGAACCGTTAGAAAAGACATCTGATGCCAACCTGTACTTCCACATGCAGGTGCACAGACACACACACCTACATGTGCAGATACCCACATGAAAACAGACATCAGAGAGAAAGGAGGGAGATGGAGAGCAAGACAGGGGGAGACAGAACTCCATATCTAGCCCAAGGCAAGGCCAGCAAAGCACTCGGCTTCAGCCTCATCTTCATCATCTAGGTTGTAAAGCATTTGGGGCCAAGATTCCATATTTTCCTTCCCCTCTGGACATCTGCAGCCCCAGCCCAGGGCCTTGGGCAGGGGATTCCCTGAGTGATAATTCTTGTCTACCAGGGGTTGGAATAAGTACTGTTGGTGATTATCAGTTGTATTCACCAATGGAGACCTGACTGTGCTGTGAGAGGGGTATTACCGGTGGAAAGGGAAGACACAGTATAGACATGGCCAGTGAGACCGGTTCCCAGGTCTGCTGCCTGCCTTGGTGGTTCTAAGTGGAGCTTTCCAGAGAAGCTCTGCTGCACATCCTATGTGTGTCTTCCTCTCTCTGAAATATTCCATGGCTCCCTCTTACCCTTCTTCCCTATCTCTCATTTCCACACTCAGCACCTCAGTACATGTCACAGGAAGTCAGGCCTCCACCTGCCCCATTAGTGACACATGCCCGCTCTTCATTTCCACAGGGTAAGGAAAGCCTCCCTTTCTCCCAGGAGGGTAGAGAGCAAACTTTTGAAGTTTTCTCATTCACAAATTTACCATTCTGTGGTCTACAAATAGGTACAAGTTTTGTTCTCAACTCACAGATGTGAGGATAGGAACTGACTTCCTTCCCATTCATTGTGTGGCTTCTACATCAAGCTCACAGCACAGCTTCCCTCGACTCGATCTTTCTAGTATATAAATGGAAAATGGTGGCGGCTGCCTTGGAAGGTCTGCAGTTATTTGTTTCTTCATCACATTTTTCCACTGTTTATTTTGTAGACTCACTAGACGAGCATGGGAGTTCTGACAGGTGCCAGCCGCAGGGCGAGTGGGTCAAGGTTCACGGTGGATCTGGCTAGTGTCTGGAATACAGTGGGGAGTCAGTGGGAAACTGGCTTCGGGGAGGTTGGAAATACAGCTCAGTTGAGGAGAGTAGTTGCCTATCATATGCATGCCTTGGGTTCAGTCCTCAGAACTGTAGAAACTGAGTATCAGCACACACCTGCAATCCCAGCGCTTCAGAGGTGGAGGTAGGGAGATCTGAAGTTTGATGCCATCTTCATTACATTGTGAGATCAAGGCCAGCTTGGGTTATATGAGACTATGTCTCTCTCTCTTTCTTTCTACACACACACACACACACACACACACCGATTTTTGTTCCTTCTTGTGTAACATGAATTCTGATTATAGCAACAGATAAAGCATAGCAAGAGTTGTCTAACTTGTTGAGTGCATGCATGCAGAAATGAATGAATGAAATGGCTTGTTCTTCCAGTTGCCTATTTCCCAGTTGACTTTTCTGATTTTCTTTTAATTCCCTGACTGTTTATTTCTCCCTGGTGACAGACAATTTGGGGTTATCCCAGCCCTTTGGCTCTGTCTGTGGTCAGGAAATTGCTCCCTCATTCCTCACTATTATTTGCCTAAGTTTCCCACTTACCCTTAAGAAACAATCTAAAAACACAGATTTGTTCTCTACAGGCTGTTCTGACCAGAAGCACCCCACTCCCCGTATCTGTTTCATGGGACTGTGGCTGCTGTCATGCTGTATTCTGGTATCTTCCTAAGTTCCTGTGTTGAACTCCTAGTTTCCAAAATGGCATAAGGAGGTGGGGCTCTGGAGGGTGCAGAGGTGGTGAGGGCAGACCTCTCGTGGATAAGATGGAGGCTTATAAGAGACTCCCGCGAGATCTCACTCATTACTCTCGGGGAAGCACAGTGAGAAAGATAGTCCGTGAGACACAAAGGGGACCCTTCCTAGACAGCAAATCTGCCATAATCTTGGGCTTCTCAGCCCCAGGACTGTGGTGAATAAATGCCTGCTGCTTCTAAACTGTTCAGTTCGTGGCACCTTGTGACAGAAGCCCAATCAGACAAAGGCAGGTGCCCTGGGAACTACACACAGCAAGTCGAAAAGAGAAGGTTCTGGGTGGTCAGTGGCAGAGTCTCCCCACCCCTCACCCCTTCCTGGTTGTGCTTTCTTTGAGAGTCCTCCTGGGCCACTGTAGAGTGTAATTACCTCGTGAGATTTAGAGTCCCTTATCACCTACCCAGGAGCCTTAACTGTGGGAAGACAGAAAGAACACAGAATACACCTCCCTTCCTGAAATGCTGGAGCCTGCTGAGGAAAAGGCTTGGACTGTTAAGATGTAACATAGTAACATAAGAGCAATGTAACATAGTAATGTAACACAGTAACACCCCACATGTATCCACCAGACGCATGGCTAATGCTGCTACAAAGAAACTAGAGTGCTTGGCTTCCAATAGAAAAAGAGGGAAGTCAAATCCATGGTCTTCTCTACTTTCCAAACCCAAGTTAGAATAGAAAATGGTTAGAGCCAAGACGGTTCCATTCTTGCAGTACTGTTTTGAAGATTTCTTTCTTCATGGAAGAAAAATTCCAAAAGGAAACACCCCCTCCCTCCCTCATCTTCCTGAGTACCAGCTCTGTCCCCTCTATGGTGCCTTAGAAATGCAGAGAGAACAGCACCTCACTGGAGAACAAGAAGTAAAGATATTCTTCAGAATTTAGACCTGGGGTTTCCTCAAAGACTGCTAACATCAAAACTGCATTTTAAGCAAAGGCTCCTGAGATCTGGCAGGAAGAGAGGCTGGGTCCTTGTCTCCTCTGGGCTGGTGGAGGATGTGCTAATGAGCTGAGCTTTGACTGACAGGAGCCTCATTTTCCTCATCTGTAAAATGGGAGGAGCAAGATGCACTTGTTAATGACATCTCATTTAATGGAAACCATGGTCAGTGCATCGTGGGCTCAGGCCTCCATTCTTATAGTGGTCACTCTTGTTGCTTCCTCTCCTTTTCCTTCTATTCCTTGCTTCCCTTCTTTCTTCCTTCTGTTTGAGAATTACCATGACACAGCATTTCATTTTCTGGAGCCCTTGAGGACAACTGGGACGTGGCTCCCAGTGTAGGAGGGCAACACATATTCTCCGAGAGAAGAAGTCAAGAAGGCTTCTCTGAGGAAGTAACAGGAGGGGAAAAGCAGCAGGCCCTTAAAGGGGCTCAGAGTGCAGAACCTCCCTGGAGCAATAGAATGGGCAAGTGTCCTGAGTTAAGTCAACGTGCTTAAGGGCACTGGAGGAGGGAAGTCAGTGTGTGTGCCGTAGGATGACTTAGGGAATGGGTGGGACCTGGAGGGGAAGGAGAGGTTAAACACAGCTGTGCAACCTGGCTGGTAGGCTTCCCTTGCACCCAAATGAGTGCCCATCAGAACCAAGTGCACCTCATTTTGATGCACCAATTGTGTTGGGTGCTACCCCCTTCACACTGAGCTGCAAGGAGTGAAGAGGGCTTCTCAGACAAGGGGCTGGGCAAGACTTTAAGAGCCAATAAGGACCAGCTGAGTTTTCAGGCCATCAGATAAACCCTATGAAGGCAGTTAGATTTTATTATAGACACCACAGGAAGTCACTAATGGGCAAACAGCAGGGTATTAATGCCAGTAAATTAACATTTTAAAAAGCCCATTCCTACCAAATTTTAAGAATACACACAAGACCCAACAACAATAATAAAGGAGAGAGGAGGAGATGGGGGTGGGGGGTGATGGATATGTGTGTGGTCCTGATGTGGAGGATTTAACAGATGTATATCCACAAACCGTTCACCATAAAGCACATGAGGCGGGCATAAGCCAATCAGATCTCAGTAGAACAATTTAGAAATGAAATAAAAATTCCATTAGGGTTGTTGTATGAATATGAACCAAGGACAGAGGGGGAGTGAGGCAGGGAAGAGAGAACTCAGTGATGTGTCTGGAGATCTCCCCGTGTAAGGCCAGAGCAGAGGTGCTTGGGAAGGGGAGATGTAGGGCTAATTCTGAGCAGTTCAGTATGCTTCCGTGGTACCCAAGCCCTGCTCCTTGCTCCCCAGACAGCTACCAGAGAGCCAGGCAGCCTTGAGAGTCTGTCTGCTATTCCTCCCCAGAAGCAGGAGACTCGGAAACCAGTGCTAATTGGTCTGAGAGTTTCCTTACACATAACTAACATTCTCAGAGCTAAGTTCAGAGCAGACCCTGTCAAACGAAGCCCGCCAAGCTTATTGTTAAGCCGAGCATGTCTGGGGAAGGTTAAATTGAGGAAGAAAAACACCAGACTTCTCAAGTGCTGTTACCTGCGAGCTACGGCACCATTAAAGAGGCGCAATTATTTGCACCATACACGCGGTGTCTGTCTTTATGCTCAGACAACAAACAATTTTTTCTTCGAGAGAAAAATGCTAGCCACACTTCCAAAGCTGTTAACAACTGCAAAAATAAAATAAAAACCAGTGATGCCTTTTGTTTGCATAATACAACACCATTTGCTAATTGCCTATTATTGACACTAGTGGGAAGCATTTTCTTTAGCACTAGCTAAACAGACAGGCAATACCATTTTTTTTTTACTGGTCCTTTGTGATGGCTTAGCACCCAAAGGCGCCTCACCTGGAGCAGCTGCTTTCTGTCAGGAAACATCTGGAGCCCTGATTGTTTAGTTATTCTTGCAATGCTGAAACTGAACATGGGGCCTTACACATAGTAGGCAATTACTCTGCTAGTGAGTATATCCATGACTCCCCCCATTTACATATGTGTGTGTGTGTATTGGTGTGGGGGAGTATGTGTGTGCAAGGCTGTGTACTCTAGTGCACATGGTATGCCTGACTTTTTACATGAATTCTGGGAATCCAAATGCAGGTCATTATATCTGTGCAGAAAGCTCTCTTACCCGCTGCGGCATCTTTTTACTTTAAGACCAAGATCTCACTAAATCATTCAGGCTATAGCCAGGTAGACCTTGGACTTGTGACCCGTCTGCTTCAACCTCCTGAGCAGCAGGGACTGCAGGCCTGCAACACCATGCCCAACACACTCTGGTGCTCGAGGCAACTCCCTCCCATCACCAATCATCATAGAAAGCAGTGTGGTGCTGATGCTAATGCATCTTTGTGTCTCATCTGCAGTGGGAACTTTGGGGATACAATGGTCACAAAACTCAAGGTGGGACTATGAGCCATGAGAGTCATTCATTCATTCAAGAGAGAAAGAGGGAGAGGTTCTCAGAGTGGGATGTCTTTTACCTGCCAGAGGACATTCCCTAAGGAGAAGTCTGCAGCTTGTCAAGCATATCCTAATGTTCTCAATTCTGCAGCACATGCCCTGAAAGCTCGGCTACACTGGAGTTAGGTCTCTCATCAGGAAGAATCCATCCAACAGCTTCTTTTCAGTAGGATGTGAGGACTACTCACCCCAGGTAAATGGTTGACTTGCAGTCTCCCTGTTAGCTTCTAGAAAAACATCACAGTGTTCTTGGTAGGACAGAATCAGAGGTTCTGGGTTTGGCTATAGTAGCTGAGAGCTGAGTTAGGTCTTTCCCAGGCTCTTTGGATTCATCTTGCAGTAGAGAAAATCTTCAGCACAGACCACATGGGTCAGAGGGAGCAGATAAAATATAAGAAGCAGTTACTGTGGTTTGGACTTAGCAATGGTCATTATCTTAGTTACTTTTCCATTTCTGGGCTAAGATGCCATGGCCAAAGCAGCTTATAGAAGAGCAATTAGCCAGGCAGTGGTGGCGCACGCCTTTAATCCCAGAACTCGGGAGGCAGAGGCAGGCGGATGTCTGTGAGTTCGAGGCCAGCCTGGTCTATAAGAGCTAGTTCTAGGACAGGAACCAAAAAGCTACAGAGAAACCCTGTCTCAAAAATCCAAAAAAAAAAAAAAAAAAAGAAAGAAAAGAAGAAGAAGAAGAAGAAGAGAAGAAGAAGAGCAATTAACTGGGGGCTTATTGTTTCAAAGGGTTGAGTCTATGACTATCACGATGGGAACAAAACAGCAGGCAGACAAGCATGGAGCAGTAGCTGAGAGCTTACATCCTTCTCTGCCACAGGTAGGAAGCAGAAAGAGCTAACTAGGAATGGCATGGGCTTTTGAAATTTCAAATCCTACCTCTAGTGCCATATCTGCTCCAACAAGGCCACATCTCTAAATCCTTCCTAAACAGTTCCACCAACTGGGAACAAGCACTCAAATATATGAGCCTATAATGCTGTTCTCATTAAAACTACCATACTCATCACTACCCTGAGGCTGAGTCAAGGTAAAGATAAATTACCTTTCATGCCCATGGAGTGGATTGATTGCTAACCTGGAAAAAAAGGACACTGGCATGTTGTGACATGTTTATAGCTCAGAGACTGTGAATATTACAACCACATTTTTCACTGCCTATATTACCTAGAAGAGACTCCATCCTCGACTTATCACATGACAACATTCATGGTATAGAAAACATGGTTCCAGATTGGACTCTCATACTGGCTTGTGCTTCTTCAGTGGTCTTAGATTGGGTTTCTTTTAGTATCTGTGCCAAAATGCTCGAAAGGGATACGGTTGTTGGGAAGCGACCTGGGGGCAAGGGAAGGTGGAAAGTCTTTTCTGAATTGTTCCTTCTACTACTCCATCTGGCACCCTGGAGAATACTCGGGAAAGACAAGGTTGGGAATGCCCCCAGATGCTTCCACCAAGAGGCTGGTTAAACAAGCAATATCAGTACGAAGGGGAAAAAAATGATCCCCTCTTCTATTTGTATCTGCTCATTTATTTGCCAACTATGTCTCGAGCACCCATATGTACCCAGCACCTCTAGGGGACGGAGACAGATGCTGACTAAGGCAGTGTCTATGCCTTTTCCCGGCACAGCCAAGGACCCAGATTAACAAGCTAATGAATGAATAAAGACTTTCTTAATGTAAATGTCATCAAGGAAGTTGAAACATGGAAGCCACAGAGTGATTGTCGGGGGTTCTCGAGTGTGCTGGGACCCTATCCTTATGAACGCGCACTGATGGACATTTCTGAACATCTGGATTAGAACCCGGGTTTGGGAACATGTGTGCAGTGTCACATCATGTGTAAGCAATAAGAGAAATGGCTGATTGTATTTCCACAAAACCATGTGCACTTGGAGTAGCATCAAAGGGAAGACAGACATACACGCATCTAAGATCAAGATCTGTGAGATTTGGGGCTGTTTCTGTAATGCTCATCAGTGGATTCATGTTAAATAAGAACGGACACAGTGCTCCAAAATTAGGACCAGGCCAAGAAGGACAGGTGGCCAACAAGGGTGATGGGTGGGTTGACCACCAACATATGACACTGGTCATACTCAAAAGGCCAGTTTGCCACTTCCTAAGCTAATTTCTAGGCAGAATGAATCCTGCCTCCAAGTTCCTGTTGGGTCATATGCTCTTTCTCCTTTTCCTTCTCTTTAATGTTTTCTGGTGGAGTTCATAGGGTATTTATTTATTTACACACACACACACACAGAGAGAGAGAGAGAGAGAGAGAGAGAGAGAGAGAGAGAGAGAGAGAGAGAGAGAGAGAGGAAGGAGGAAGAGGAGGAGGAGGTAGAGGAGGAGGACAAGGAGGAGGAGCAAATTAGCCGTCTGCAACCTAGTGGAAGGCCCTCAGCAGAACCTGGCCATGCTGCTGGCTCTCAGAGACTCTATTTCTAATTTCTGAAACCCCAGGAAATCCATTTCTGCTGTAAGACACCCAGTGTCTGTCGGCCCAGATGTCAGCTTGCTGACATGCTCACCATCAGCCTCATATCTTTGTAGACACACTCACCCCACTCTCTGGAAGTCTCCTCATCTCTGTATTTCTTGGGCTGACATATTTTCTTAGAATCTGCTTCTTGGGAGAAATTCAGCCTAGGACAATGACCTAGTTGGTTAAGACTGTCATGGGGATTCAGAAGAGACAGGCATGGAAAAGAATACTCAGCCTGGAGTGGGTGCTCAGCCAATCAATTTCCATTTCACAGCCACACCTTCCACAGTTGTTCCACATGTTTCTAGAGCCATATTGTCTATCAAACGCTGCAAAGCCGAGCTGGACCATGCATACTGTGAGAGCTGATCTCCCCAACAGCTGTTTGAGTGATTAAAACTTCTAAGTATAGTTCATCTTTTGATTTGGATACATCTATTAGAGACATGAGATACCCCCTGCCCTAGTATCCCCTTTCCCTCCATGCTCTTCTTGCTTTGAGCAGGTTAATCCGGCTCTACCATAAAGAAACGGGTGTATGTGGTGGTTTGAATAGGAATAGCCCCCATAGACTCATAGATTTGAATGCTTGATTATTAGGGAGTGGAGCTATGGACTAGGAGGTGTGGCCTTGTTGGAGTCGGTGTGGCATTGTTGGAGAAAGTGTGTCACTGGGAGTGGGCTTTGGGCTTTCAGATAATCAAGCCAGGCCCAGTACTTTTTTCTTTTCCTGATGCTTGCTGATCCAGATGTAGAACTCTCAGCCGACTCTCCAGTACCGTGTCTGCCTATGTGCTATCATGCTTCCTACCATGATGATAATGAACTAAACCTCTGAAACTACAGGCCAAGCCCCAATTAAATGTTTTCCTCATTAAGAGTCACTGTGGTTATTATGTCTAGAACAGTGACCAAGATGGTATGGCAGCCAATGAGTCGGCTGTGAGTGAGGAAGATTTTCCTAACATAATCTCAGTAGGAAGGATCACCCAAAGCATTCCTCTCAAATGGAAGTATGCATGAGAACCTCCAGAGGACCCTGTTGTGAACGTGTAACTGAGTTTCTCTCTACAGGTTCTGTTATGAGAATCTAGATAACAGCCAGGAATGGCATTTGAGCACTTTCCTCAAGGGATTCTGATGCAGGGATCTAGAGGATGTTATTTATAGAACATATGTTTTGTTTATTTTCTTTACATTGATGGACTATACTGCTGGACTAGGGTAAACTCTAATTCATCCATCTTTTGATTTCTCTTATGGACACCTGTTCTATCTCTTCAGCTAGGGGCCAGGAAGATGACTTAGTTGGTAAGGTACATGCTGCACAGGCAAAAAGACCTGGGTTTGCATTCCCGCCACCCACCGAAAAGCTAGGCACAAAGTAAGTGTGCTTCTGTTATTTCAACACTGGTTGGGGGCGGGGGCACAGATGGAGAACCTTACAGGGTCCATACCTAGCCAGGGTAGCTGTATTGGTGAGCTCCACATTCAGTGAGAGACCATGTCTCAAAAAATAAGGTGGAGAGTCATAAAAGGTGTGCTATGTCACCATCTAGTTAGTCTACACACACACACACACACACACACACACACACACACACGGTCAAATGAAGTCTGAAGCCTGTTTGGCTGCTAGTTACAGACCAGGTGGAGCCCTTTTAAAAACATGAGCACTCAGTAAAGACTAAAGGAAAGGCCTCTCCAATGTCAAGGAATCAAGGAGGGAAGTTAATTCTCCCCAGAGTTGGCAGTCCTGCCTCATTGTGAATGCAATGTACTTTACAGTGACTTTTTTTGGAGTGGGGTGGGGGTGTCTTCCAGTTCCACAGGTCTCAAGTTTAGCGTGACCTTTAACCTATAGGGTTTGGCATCTTGAGCTTCATCTAGCCAAACCAAGATGACGGACAGGTGGAGGGAGGCCACAAGGCTTAGTTTTGTCTGACTATGTAGATCAGATTTACACTTGTAAGGCTTTCTGGAAGAAAAAGTCACCCCGTGCGGCGTGGTGCAGTATTTCTGATTGGCTTTTTTTCGAGTCCCTGCTATGTGTCAGAGCTCTCTGGAGTGCACAGGTGAAGAAGCCAAGCCTGCTTCAGGAAAGGGATAATTCGTGTGTGCTTTGCTACAAGAAGAGAAATCTAATGGAATGAGTCATGGTTTTCAGCACAGAATCAAAGTCATGGCCCGGGTTTGACAGGATTCATCTTTCACCCACATAGACCCCAGTTCTAGCGATCCCTGGATGGGGGGCGGGGGGCACAAGCACCTCCCATCTGGGTGTGGACGATGCTCCAGAGAATGAAGTGCCAAGGAGCCTGCGGCTGTAGTTCAGTGGTGAGCGCTTGACTTGGTTATGTGAAGCCCTGGGTTCAGTCCTCAGTACCACAAAAACTTAAAAATATCAATAAAACTTAGATTTAGACCAGATGTGGTGCCATGTACCTGTAATTTCAAGAATGCAAGATTCTATTTCAAAAACTACAAAACAAAAAAAAATTACAGCAATAAGCCTTGACTAGGAAGAATTCATTATGATAATAAAGTGTAGATCAAATTAGGAGATTAACATAATACATCTCAATCACAGGAGATTAAAAGAGATAAACGATTACCTCTGTAGATGGCAGTCAGTAATTAATTTTCTTTTTAGGAAGACTTTAAAAGAATCTGCTTTAATATTTGAAAAATTAAAAGCAGAGGGCATTTTCCTAATGGAATCAGGAACATCCAATGATCAACGTCATACTTAATAATGAAACACTAATGATATCCTGTTCAAGTCACATCCAAGAAAAGAAAAATAGTAAAAATGGCTGATTATCGATTTAAAACATAATTCTGAAAGCTGAGAAAATGATGGACAGATATATGAATGGATGAGCTTGTGGATGGGAGACGAACCCTGGAAAGAAGGTACTGAAGCTGTCCTAAGAAGCCGAGATGGATCCACTGTGAAATACTAATTATTAGAACATAATTGTACAGGACTTGCAAACGTAATATCGAAACAAGAAACATCAAAAGCCCTTTCCACCCCTTCCAGTCCAGTAATTGCACAGCTACAAACCTGTCTTCAGAAAATAGTCTGAGTTACACAGACAAGGACTTCACTGGAGGATAATCAAAGTGATAAAAGAGCAAAGGCGGAAACAAATTAAACATCCAATAAAAGGGGGGTGAGCAAATTCATTAGGATTTCTCCAGAATAAGCAGCAACTTAAAACAGCACTTGAACATTAAATTTTAGGTATGCAATATTTATACCAAGAAAATGGCCATGATGTCATACCAAATGAAAAAGTAATAACATAACATGCATGCTATAATATGATTTTGTAAACTATTGCTATAACCAACAACTAGAAATCAAATGCAAATGTATAAAATGTTTATCTTGGTGTTCTGCAGGTTCCTCTTTCTTTGGACTTATTGGTAATTAATTAGAAAATAAAACTATGACATTTTAAAAAATAAGTTGATGGGGGCCGGAGATGTAGCTAAAGCTTGGAAACTGTTTGCCTGACATGAACGAAGCTCTCGGATTAAGTCGTATCACCATATAAAACTGGGCATGGTGGCAAAAGCATAGAACTCTAGCACTCAGGAGACAGAAGCAGGAGGATAAGAAGTTCAAGGTCATCCTCAGCCATGTAGAGCTTTCAAGACAAACTGATGTCGCATGAGATCCCGTCTCAAAACAAAACAAAAAGCATTAATTGATACAATGTGAAGTTACAGTGTATACTTTGTGCATTGCTGGGTTTATGTCTAGGGTCACTCCTGGTATTGCCAGCCAATGCCAGAGAGTAAAACCCATGCATGCATAGTGCCTGATAGTCCAACAGCTTTTCTATGTTAGGGGTGGTAACTTGCACTCTGTTTATCTGTGAAATAAAACCAGAGCTACAGTTTTTCAAACAGATGGCCTTGCATGCGTGCTGAGCTTTGGTAAGAGCCCAATCCTTTGGTTGAATTGCTCATAAAGTTCCTTCCACCCAGAAGCAGAGAGAAGAATATGAAGAAATAAGAAATACAATCTCCATGGTGCTGACCTTAAGATTCAACCCTGGCTCCTGAGAGTAAATAGCAGAGCTTCTGAGATCCCAGTGAGCAGGGAGAGACAGTTGTGACATCATGCACAATCCATTTCATATATCCCTCTGAGGAGGGAAGACAGGGATGAACATGAAATCTGAAAAACTGGCATGGGTTGGGAGTGTGGTTGATCAATTTGTCTGGGCTGGTGATGGTGCAGTTTTTCATCCCAAGCTTGGAAGAGGAGACAAAGCAAGTCACTGCTGTGCAAACTCTAGGAATAGTACCGGCCAAGGTCAACTTGGCAGCTGGTCCCAGGCCCTGACACACACAGACTCTTTCCAGCTTGGGAAGGAACAGATCAGGAACATGGTCCCGCCAGCTGGTACTGAAAAATTCAGTGCTTTGCTTTCTGTGTTGCAAGCAAGAGAAGGAAGCCCAGACCACTCCCACCCTCAGTTTGCACAGGAAGTCCTCCTAATTTAGGGATGGTCCCTTCCTGTCCTGCACTAATGTGTGTGCTGATAGCACCTTGGTGAAGCAATATGGCAGCTTTGTGTCTTCCAACCATCCTGTCCCCTATTTTCTCATCTATAAAGAAAGAAAGGTAAGAGTGTGCCTGCCTCATACTATGAACGTAAAACAATACAAAGGGTTTTAGTGACTTATCCCAGGGTCTGCCACTAGTGAAGATTTATCAGTGTTGACTTTTGCTATTTTAATTGGATTTTTACCTCTTCACAGTATTTGATATTTTACATTGGATTCTCCCAAAAGCTGGCCCTCAGGCAGAGATTTGGCTATGTTGGTTGGCAGATGTTGGAACCAGGAGAGGCATGGAATTTATTTTCCCAGGACACTCCAAAAGAAGAAACCAACCCTGCTATCTTCTGAATCATAAGTGGATTTTATTGGGACTTCCCACTTTCATGACAGTAAGAAAACACACCTGTTAAAAAAAAAAGAAGCCGGGCGGTGGTGGCGCACGCCTTTAATCCCAGCACTCAGGAGACAGAGGCAGGCGGATCTCTGTGAGTTCGAGGCCACCCTGGTCTAGAAGAGCTAGTTCCAGGACAGGAACCAAAAGCCACGGAGAAACCCTGTCTCGAAAAATCCAAAAAGAAAACACACCTGTGCCGTTTTAACCACCTTTGTGGTTATTTACCACAGTAGTAACAAGGGGGAAAATAAGTAGCTCAGAGGATGGAGAGGAAAATGGTTGAAATGGGGAAAATGTACAGGAGTCAGCGGCTTTTGCTGGCTTATCAGCAGTGGGGACCTAGGGGTAAGACTGTAGCAGTGGGCATGGGAAAAAAGACCAATGAGAAGAATTAAGACTGCAGAACCCCCAGGACTTGGCAGAGGTTCAATAGGAAGACAAAGAATAGAATGATGGCAGAGTTTCTGGCTTGGACCATGTTGGCAGCTAGGAGAAGGCAAGGATGAATTCCTGATCCTCTGGTACCAGGGCACGGCCGACGACCCTCCCCTCCATAATGGCTGCTTCTGCACTAGCTGATCAGAACAAGGCCAATGTGAGTGAGCCACTATCAATCAGCAGCCCCAGAGTCATCAACATAAATAGGAGACCCCGATGGGGAAGTGCAAGGGACAGCATCTGGATGTTAGGAAGACTCAAAGAAAGAAGGGTTTGAACTGCATCAGGAAGAAGTCAGCAGTATCCCTTGGTTCTGCCAGAGCTGGCCAGGAGCCCCCTGGAGGTACTTCACTGGAGTAGTCCCCAGCTAGGTTCCCAGACTGCAGGCTCAGAAGCTCAAGGCCAATCTGCAGCAGGCTCACAACTCCCCACTACGGGACTCTGTATGCCCTGCCTCTTCCCTGTCCTCGACACAATGAGGCCAGCAGGCCACTACTTGTCTTTAATCATTCTAAACGGCTTCAAGAAGGGGAAAGGGGGACAACATCCTGCTGCGAAGTGCTGATGGTACAAAATGGGAGAGAATAGTAAATAGAAGGGAACACCCGTGAGATGAGCCAAAAAGAGATGCCAGCATTTATGCAAGTAGGCCAGAGCTGCAGGGGCGGGGAGGCGGAGGAGCTGCGCTGGAATGCAAATACCTTCTGTTGCAGCTAGGATGCTCAGCTCTCCAGGGAACCGGCAAGGCTGTGATAGACTGTCAGACCCAACTGTGGGGAGGGCTTCTCCCTTCTCCAGAACGTGAGGACTAAAAAGATGAGGACCTAGGAGGAACACACACACACACAGACACACACACACACACACACACACACACACACACGGAATAAAGGAACTAAGTGGGTTTTAAAGGGCCAGACTAGAACTTTGGATGACAGATGGTGGGAATGGCGCCACCATGGCAAGAGAGGTTCATCCTGCCTGTGTGTTTCAGGAAAGCATCTACAGAAGAGGCAATTCAAGTCTCTCTTCCGTAACAAACTTGAAAGTCTTGAAACATACAATTAACCTTTAAGCAAACGCTGCGGTGGCAATTTAAAAATGCATGACTGTATTCAACCATCACCCCTAGCTCGTCCCAGACATTCTCATTACCCTAAAGGAAGCATGTGCTTGGTCAGTCGTTGCTCCTCTCGCTCACCCCAACTCCCACCCTGACCTTCCATGACTGTGGGACTGCGTGAAGGGTGGGACCAGACTTGTGACCGTAGCACCTGCATAAAGCAGGTGCTGGAACATCTTCCTTTGAATGGCTGGGTAGCAGAAGAGATGAATTTTGAGCAGATCTTGAACAACAAACAGGAACATGGAGGCAGGGAGACAAAAGAGAAAGGGTCTAAGGTGATGGAGGAGGAGGAAGACGAGAAGGAAGAGACACTAGGAAGGGATTAGAGGCTTGAAATGAGGTTGGATCATGGCAGAGTGTGAGTGGGGTGTCCACAGACAAACCCTGGAAGGCAGACAGGGTTGGGGGCTGGGGCTTTGCCAGGGTAAACAGGACTCATGGAAGACAATAGCGGGCACGAGGTAACCAAGCATTCAGTTTAGAAATGATCTGGCTGCGGTGATGGGCTGAAGCAGGGAAGCCTGTGAGGCAGCTACCAAGAGGTGCTGGTCCCAGGAAAGCTGGGTGAAACAGAGGAGGACTGGCCACCGCGGTATTAACCAAGCAAACTTGACAGGTGTGTCACACTCCCTTTGGAACTGAAGGAGACAGAGATGCAAGTCTCCAATGCGCCTTGGGAGGACCTGGAGGGGTGCATAGCAGCAGGATGGGGAGAGGTGTCCTGACATGGGGGAGTTAAGCTTTGGGCTTGTGAAGGACTATGTGGTGAATCGGGAAAGATTTAGGAAAATTGTTTCAGTTCCTGACACTTACCTCCTGACATGTGCTGGGTTTCCGTTATAGATTCAGACCCTGGAGACCTTGAAGAATCAGGTACCCAAAAGAGAAGTTGCTAGTGGCAGTACTAACGCCAGTCAGCCTCACCCCGTTGATTCCAAGCTCCAGCATCCTCCAGGAAGGTGGCTGACTGCCTTTGAAGCTACCACTCCCATCTCTAAAGCTATTTGGCCCTTCCCCACAAGGAATATGGCCCACAGCATAGCAGTCCTTCCTGCCACAACCTTAGGCAGTGGGTGGGTGGGTGGGTGGGGGGGAGAAAAGAGCGGAGGCAGAAGGGTGCTGTTCTCCAAATAAACACTTAAAATTCTCAAAGACCCACTGCAGATGTAACCGTGCCTCCATCAGACCTCAGAGACATCAGGATGAAGCAGCCACAGATAAGGTAACCAGGGAGACGTCCCCAGGGTGCAGAGACTGACTATGTATCTATCTTTACACCACTTCAGAGCCCGCTCCGGCATCTCAAGGTAATGGCATTAACTGATTCCTCCCGGATCACGTGAGCCAGGCTTACAGTACCATTGTGGGGAGAAAGGCGCAAGCTGACAATTTCACGGATAAATTCGAGGCTTTGGGGACCTTCTTAACGGGTGAGAATAAATCCACCCCAGAGGCCAACAAAACCCAGGCAAGACTGAAACTATCCAAAGCAAACAACTCCGGGAGGTGAGGGGTGTCACTGACAGCTAGAGATGCCTGCCAGGGCTGTTATTTTAATGAAGTGAACCAGGCATCCTCTCAGAATGCTCTGCCAATGAGTGCAGGTCGCATTCTCAAGGCCAAGCCAACAAAGCTGCCAAGGATTGGCCTTGAAGTGTATTACACTGTCCCTGAATGTTGGTCTAAATAATTCACAGAGAGGTAGCTCTCTCTTTAACACAAAACCTGATGTCCACAGCCATTAGGCATTGCTGGCTCCAAATCCTGGCTGTATACGATATCCTTGCTGTTCTCACAGCCAGTTCCTCTCTGGTCCATCCCCAACCCTACCCTCCCAGGGCTATTATAAATCTCCATTCTCCTCCGTACAGTGGCTGAATGGGAGAGATATTGTCATTCTTTCTGCCTTCTTTGGGTTTGTCAAGTAGCTGAGGAACATGTGACTCTCGGTTTTTCAGGTTCATGTTCTTTTGCTTGGCATGGAGGTATGGTGTTTGCAGCTGGACAATGTACGGGGAAGTTTCAAGCAGTGCTATCAGGCAGGCTGTAGCTCGCATTGCTATGAGGCCTTTTTTAATGTCTCCCGGAAAGCCCGCTCCGTGACACAGAAAAATGAGCAGGCAGGATCCTCATTCATTATAAGAATATTCTCATTACGCCTCGGTTGTAGAGATAGGTTATTTTTGCCTACACAATATCCATTTTCCCTCACTTCTAGTACTGCACACTATGGGGGTGGGGAAGCATCTTCTGTACCACCTCTGATTCCAGATTTATAGTCACATGGCCAGATTGGTCAATCCCTGTCTTCCATTCCCTTGTGCAGAGTGATTAGGCCAGGAACAGGTCAGTTGAGGGTTGGGCATGTGATTTTGGTGACTTTATTGACTAAACTACCAAAAACGAAATAGTCTGTTCTTGTGGTGATTGCTGTTCATGGAAGTCTACAGATTCTGGGGATTACCCATGAGGAGAGACACCAAACTATGATGTGACCCCAAGACCACTTATACCTGAAACCCATTGCTATGGAAGTCAGTTTGACTTGGGTTTCTACTTTCATAAGCAAAAATTCCTAACACAATCCAGCATAGAACCTGGTCTACCAGCTTCCTGCAGATTTTCCTGTCTTTGCCTCCTGTGGAGCTGGGATTTCAGCTTTGCACCTGCGCATCTGGCTTCTTCCTGGGGCTCTTGGGCTTGAACTCAGGTTGTCAGGTGTGCTAGCAAGCGGTCTTACCTGTTGAGCCACCTGTATGGCCCACAGATCTTACTAAAGCTTCATTAAGATCTCCTCTCTCTGTTGCACAGAATCATTCAATGGTTTCAATGCTACTTTGTATAAGATTCAAAGGACTTTGGCAGTCAATGGGTTTGATCTCAGCTGTGGGACCATGTTGTCCAGGCCCTTACCTATCACCTTTGTCCTAGCTCACTGTGGCCTGGCCATGATAGTTTTTTTTTTTTTTCTGGAGACCACCCATCCCTCCATATTTCTCTGGATTCCTCTGCTTGAATTTCTCCTCCAGGCCCTTCTCGACTGTCTCATCTAAAACATTCTCTCTTGCTCACTGCTGCAGACTAGAATAGCATCTAGCTCGATGCAGGGCTTCTAAAAATATTGTTTTCTCGAGAGCATGGGTAGGCGCTGGGTGTGAATGAGTGACCTTGGACACAGCAGCCTCTCTGGCCCTCTGCTTTTTCCACCTGCGTTACACAACGTCTAGATGGTATGTAGTCTCTAAAGAGTAGGTTTTCTTAGACAGAGGACGGGGTAAGCTTCTGGGACTACTTCCTTGCTTCAACTAAGTTGCTGGCTTCAGCTTCATACATTGGGGGTGCAGTCTACAGAACTAGCTTCATGCTGCTATCCAAAGGGAACTCAGTCTTGTGCATGGTTTTTGCTAGGACTACCAACTCATAGTGCTCCCCACCTCCAGGCATGTCCTTCTAGCAGAAGAGCTGTATGGGCTTCTTATCTTTGCCTTAGATGCTAAGTAAGGCTAATCAGATTCCCTTTCTCTTCATTAAAGAGGCTCCCAGGGAGCATTCCTTCCTTCCAGCATTGATCAGCTGGTCAGCACGTGCTGTCCAGGCCTGCTGCCCCAGCAGAGAGGTCTTTGTGCTTTGGGTATTGAAAGGGAAACCCTCCCCACCCCCAGTTAGCCACAGACCTCTCCTTTTCTTTTTTTCCATGTGGTTTTGACACATTGGCAAATTTCTCAAAAACCACTGAGGTATGAAGTTAAAACAGAAAGGAAAAAAATCAATCTGTGGATGAGGCTAATTAAAATGCCTCTCCATAGGACTGTGCGGCTTCCTATCCCACACCTTGGAGGCAAAACCAACCTCAGCAACACTCATCATAATGAGAGATATGTGTGGGGTGGGAATAACTGGAGTAAGCCTCAGAGGACAGCCTTAGCAAACGGCTCCCAAGGACCAGGGCTCTGGAACTGGATTATCTCCCACAACAGCTCAGGAGCTTCAAGGAGAGAGGAGAAACATTCAGAATAAAGATGGGAACTTGGATGGAATGGGTCAATGTGGATCCCTTAGAGAGACTTACAAGGAAGGCAGGCAAGAGGCAGTCCTGGGGTGGGAGGTGGCTCTAGCATACTTAAAACCAGTACCAGAGGGTCTTTTCATCTCTAGGCTACGCACACGCTTCTGAAGGCAGCAGGCCCCACAACCCAGACAGTGGCAGGGCTGTAGGAGGACTGTGGTTATTATACCTTTCTAGTCTAATGTGATCCCTCTGGGAGAGCTGCTCATAGGCAGAGACACCGAGAATCCAGAAAGAACGGGATGGATGATGTGGTCGTCTGCAGAAAGACGTCACCTAAGACATACCACCTTCACAAAATGCGGTCCCCGCAAGAGCGGTTCCAACGGCATAACTGGGTTTATTCCTCTTCTGCATGTAGGGGAAATTGCTCAGGGCAGTCTTCCCAGCATGCAGATCTGATCATGTTGCCCTGCTGAGAATGCTCCCCATCACTACCTCCTACCTGGGCCCTGTGGTCTTTGTGGCTCTCTGTTTTCCCATCCACCCCTCATCCACATTATACTTTACTAATGCCACCCCCCATCGGCACTTCCCAGCTCACATTACCGGGCCCTTTCCCTCCAAGCCTTGTCCTCATCCCAAGAACATTTTTTCTGAAGCCTCAAGCATAGGTTAGCAAATCTGGCCTCAAACTAGCAGTCAGGATGATAACTGATGATAACTGACATCCAGGGGATACTTCTCATGTGGTCTGACACTTGGCATGTGTGTGCATATTCCTTACCTAGTTATTCACTTAACCCTAGCCACGACCCCATGTGGTGATGCATCATAGTGTTTTAATATCATAGGTGAGAAGCCAAGACACAGGTCCATCCAGCAGTGTGGGGGAAAGATCAGAAAGTGACTGAAGTTCCCCAGAAGCAGCCTTTAAACTGGGACTGAAAGAAGAGAATGTGACCATCGTGTGATTATCCAGGAAGAACCATCCAAGCAGCTAAAACAGCAAATGCTAAGGTTCACATATTGGAGAAAGAGGAGTCCTCAGGCAAAAGAAGATGCTAGATAGGTCTGCAGAGGTGGGAGATCTGGACCACATGCAGCCTCGGAAGGACTATGAGAGAGTCTGGATTTTATTCTGAGTGTCATTCTGGTATGGGTGAATCTTACGTGAGAAAAGCAGGTGAGTACCTGGAGGGGTAGGATGCGGGAGATACCTATGAACACATTTCACCTGCCCTTACATACCTGCCTTCCCCTGCACACAGCCCCACAGGTCACAGGCCGCATCCCTGGTCCATCTGTATCCTGCTAGGACTTTGCACCTCTGTGACACTGCTCGACCAGCCTTCAGTTCCCTGACTGAAAGCAAGTGTCCTCAAAGTGTTTTTGTTTCTTAATTAAATTCCAGCAACCTGCTCCTTTTAATTGCATCAAATTATCAGGCCATCTGTTACCTGGGCTTGCATGGAGACTGGGAGCTACTCCTGGAGAGGCTGCTGTACTCTCACAGGCATCTCAGCCCCACAGAAGAGGATTCTGGGAAGGGTTTTTAAAGCAGCCCTGCTTTTATTTAAAAGGTTGGAAATCAGCTGGCCGTTTTAAATCAATGCCATCAATCTCTATCTGCCAGTCTTGCTCGGAAGCACAGGAGGGAACTTGAGATCGGGAACAGGTGCTTCTGCCAGCTCTCTATCAGGCCAACTGTCCTCTTGCTGTCCAGTTTCTAGGCTACCACAGGCCACTGCCTCAGCCGCCACAGCTCTGTTGTGAGCATGCCCCTTCTGCTCAGGGCACGGGAAGTGTCTCTGTCAATTTCACTTCTGAAAAAGATCAGAGGGTTGGGTGGACCCAATGCAGAAAGGATGCGGGCTTTAGATGACTTCCAGCAGGCAGGGGCTTGTTTTCTCTGCCCCCACCAGCCTGGGAAAGGTGTCATGAGATGCACTGAAGAGTTAGAACTGTCTCTATAGCTTTTCTCTATGGATGGAGCCGTGGACAGATCTACAGGGAAAGGGGGTTTGGGGGGCTGTCAGGCATTTCCATCACAGGCAGAGGTGAGCAAGTCTCCTCTCCTACAACATTCAGAAGAAGTGCTGGACCCCAAAGAGAGACTGACACTTCTGAATCAGCTTTGTTTGTTTGTTTGTTTGTTTGTTTGTTTTTAAGCGTGCTCTGTTTGTGATAGTTTGTTGTTGCAGACCTGGGACACCAGGACAGATTTCAAGGTCAGTTGGTGGCAAGTTGACCTTAAAGGCTGTGCTTTTAGCTGTGGCCCCACACGGGTGAATGGATGCATGCAGGCACAAGGAAATCTCCTCACAACATAATTGCAGCAATGTCATTTTGGTGACTGGGTGAGGAAGAGGAAGACACTGGCAGGAAGAAAATCAATTGCTAATTTATTTGCCTTCAAGTGTGAACATAGGCACTCTCTATGCTTCATGTTGCTTCTCCATTAGAAATCCCAAGCTCAGCAGAAAGGACAGCAGGGGGACAGCAGGTCTTGCTTAGAGAGGCCGTGGGTGAGAACAAGATGGAAATAAACACCTGCCTGGGCCAGGCAAGCAGCTACATCCAGGTCACCTGCAGGTGAGTGGCTCCCAAGAAGAGAAAGAAGTAACATGGGTATAGGATATGATGGGTTTCGCAACACACACTCCCGATGAAGCACCTGTAGATTCAAACTACTGTTCTTCAAAGGGTTACAGGACCTTGGACATTCTGATGTCTCCTTCCCTCTGCCTACAAAAACAAAGGAGGATTCCAGATAGCTGGACGTCCAGAACCTGCTAACAGAAACAGTTGAGTCCTGGTCTTAAGAGGTGCTCATTGAAGGAAGGGAAGAAGTGGATATTGGTATTTTCTATATATTGGGTATTTATTTATAGATGTATTTCAGGCTGGTCTCAAACATCCTATGCAGGCAAGGATAACCTTGAAATTCTGATCTTCCTCTCGCCACCTCTGAAATGGTAGGATTACAGATATACATCACTATATACAGTTTACGGGACCCTGGGATCGAACCCAGGGCTTCACGTTTACTAAGCAAGTTCTCTATGAACTGAATGTCTCCAGCCTGGGCAATCAAGTCTTGAAATCACATTCTGATGCTATATTGACAACAGATAGGAGGCCGGAAGGACTTCCTCCTGCACAGGCACAGTGGCCCTGGTACTGTGGGCTTTATTATGCCACCCAGGCAAGTGCTTCTGTAGGCTGCCTACTGTGACTGTCTGACCACAGACTTCTCCAGTTTTCGGCTGGGCCTGCCTGAATTCTTCCAGAATCTGAAATTTATCCAAACTCTCATTATTGGCTGGCTATGAAACAGAGCATAAAATGCCAGTCTTTCTTCTTTCCCATTCCACAGTGAGAGGACACCACAACAGACCTCAGATCTAAACTGCCAGAGTCTAGGCTCAAAGAGCTGTCACCAGCCTCTCAGGGACCAGGGCAGCCTGGTGCAATGCAAAAAACCTTGACCTGGGGCCCCAAAAGAGGAGGGTTCAAAGTTCAGCATCATCACTGACGGACAGTTCAGCCTAGATGACTGTGTTGGATGATCGCACGGAGCCTTTCTTTCTGGGTCAACACCATTCCTTCCTGCTGGAGGAGGAAAACCACGACAAGTCAGCAAAACATGACAGTGGGAAGGGCTACTCAAATAATTCAAAAGAACCCAGACAGTGATCAACTGTGGCTCTAATGGAAGTGGGCACGGAAGGGCCCCCGAGGAGGGGACTTTGAAAATAAGACTTGACTGACAAGAAGTCATTCAGACCTAAAGGCAGGGGGAGGAGCATTGAGGAGACAGCCAAGAGAACAGGAGCCACATGGCTGGTGTCATGTGTGTACATATGTGGGGAATGGCAATGCTGGAGAGAGACTGGGGTCATGTTCTGTCATGGCTTCAAGCTGGGGTGCATGTTGAGGATTAAGTGGAGTACAGGAAAACCAGTAGCTGCATTTACTATGCACATGACAGCCCCTCCCCCACAGGCTCATCTGTATGACTTGGTTACCATCATGTGGGCTCTTGGAGAGCAAATGGGTCCTGAGGAATGTGACCTAATCAATACATTAGTTCTTGAAAATTCACAATATGATGGTGTTAAGTAGGAGGTAAGTCCTGATTGGTGGAAGTTGTCTGCTGGGTGTCCATCCTTTGGTCAATATCTTGCCCTGGCCTCTTCCTGCATTCTCTTTCTTTCTACTCCGTGTCTGACATGTGGGGAGCCTCTGCCACATAACTCCCGCCACCACGATGCTCTGGTCACAGAAGCAGCAGAATCAAATAGTATGGATTGAACCGTATAACCGTGAGCCAAAACACTGCTTCCCAACACACGCGGGTATTTATATGGGGTTATATAAAGCCTAACAAAATATCTTTTTTTGAATATCAAAGTACAAGAAGGAAATTAAATATAGTCTGACTAATGGCTACTAGACCATCTCTCCAATTTCCAAAATTAAATGTAGGCCTACTAAGCTATTGCTACTAGACCGTCTCTAATTTCCAAACGGGTATGCGCCTGACGATGGTATACTCAAAAAAGCTGGGGGTGGGAGGATTTATGAAAAGTTTAGATGCCTCCCATCAGGCTCTGAGTGAAAGTGGGGAGGGGCAGGGCGAGCCTCCAAAGAGCTTTGGTAAGTTAGGAGCTACATTCTCTGTTCATGTGACCCTCACATGATATGATATTGATTTCATTGCAAAGACCAATCTGTCTGAAAAGTATCAGAACTATTACCAAATACAAAATTATTTTTAATTCATAAGTCAACCTAACAAAAAGTGTTCATGAACATTTGGGTTCCAAATCCTGTCCACTTCCAACTTTCATGTGGCTTTACCCTCATCTCCTCTCACCGAGACACATGCTGTTCATAGCTGGTTTTTCTGGCCTTCCCTACCCATGCCATCTTTTCTCTCTTGCATTTCTGATGCCCAAGCAATGATAATTCCCTTTATTTATTTTTTAGAGATTTATAACATACACTGGGCACTGAAGCCCTGTGAAGCTGCGTAGTGGAGAAAGATCATCTGTATAGCTTTGTCTAGCCCAGTGTCTGGCAACTGGGCTACTTGCTGGCATTTCTTTGGGATCTTTACAGACTGATTATGTCTGAGGCCTGCTCTAGAGAAGGACATGGAAGTTTGACCTGGTAGAAAAACTGTCAAAAGTTCCCTGAGGAGCCTGGCGTGTAGGCACACTGGGACTCAGCGAAAACACTAACATCCAGCTTCCTCCAGCTCACTTGTCTTGCAGAATCTTTTATGTAACACCTATCTAGCCTCCATAGAACCAAGTGGGTAGCCTGTGGAACACACTTTGGGGAACATTGGAGCAAAGCAGTGTTTTGCAAACTATACCTTATCCTGCGATCATTCGGGGACTTTAAAGAACCATTTCCCAGTGGTAGCCTTAAGGATCCACTAGACTACAACCTGTGGTGAGTTCAAATAGGTCCTCCAGGTGACTTGGGTGATCCTGAGCTAGAGGAGCATCTATTGACAAAATTGGGGCATTAGAGGGGGATAGTGAAGAGTGTGGGTACACGCAAACTGAGGGCAAACTCCCTCAGTTCAGAACTTTCTTATCTGGAGGATTCTGACCTTTCCACAGCTGCACCCCACATTGCTGCCCTATCAAGAGGGCCATGGTAGAAGTGGGTACTAGGTCGGCACCAAACTTTTGGTTTGACTAGGTGCTTAAGGAATGAACCGTGAAGCTCCCACTCAAATCTCCCTGGGTTTCCATGTTCCTGTGTTCCTGTCAATGTGACTTCATGAGTGACACTGCCATTCAGAGGACAGTGGGCTCTTCCAATCCCTTTCACTGTTCCTTCAACCTTGCAAGACTGACATGCCCTTGGATGAATAGCATCTAACAGGGGCTGTAAAGGCCTTGGACAAGCTACTTGAACTTTCCAGATCTCAGCTCTTCCACCATTGCAAGAACAAAAAGAGGGGTTGTTTACAGAGCTTCAGCCTGATGCCTGGTTCCCCAGAGCCTAATAAACGTCCCCTGTTGATGAACATAGTAAATAGTACCAGGGCACTCCTGAAATGTGGTCCCTTGTACAAAACTCCCAAGTCTCAAAGGACGTTCTTCTCTCGGGATGAGTAGGTGGATGCTGGGACCAGAGCATCTTTGAAGAGGAGCAGACACTGCCAGCTCAAAGAGAGCCACAGGGCTACAGGACATCAGAGAATACACTCTCAGTCCCTAGAACCAATGGGCTGAACAAGAGTAAAGAGAGATCGTAAATAACACTATCCACTAAACAGCAAGGTTGAAATTCACACTGTGGAGCGTGGCTGTTTAATTTTTCCAGGCTGAGGAAAAACAGGGGAAGCTACTTGGTATAATCTATACAGCTTTATGGGGCTCCCAGGTTGATGGGTACAGGACGGGACGTGGAAGCTCACAGACTCACAGTCCTTACAAATTGGAACACTAAGTGCTGAGGATGCAGTGAACCCAGCAAGGTGCTGTAACTTGCCAGGTGAGGGCTGTAACAAAAGAGGGAAGGAGACATTAACTTATCAAACACCTACAGATTTTTCTATCTCCTGGAGGTATTTTAGATTGCTAGATGCTATATTGACTGCCTCACCAACATTATGGCACTTAATCCGCACAAACAATACGCCCACAAGGTAGGCATTACTGTTTATAAGAGGCAACAAGAGAAGCTTAAGCAGGCAGGAAGAAAATGAATACAAATCACATTTCAGTTCATTTAAGTACTAATAACCACGTGCCACTTGTGTCTTTCTCCTTGAGTTTATATAAAAGGTAAATCATTGGACTGCCAAATAGTCTTTGGGAGTACAATTGACCACAAGCTACCCAGGAACTTGTTGACTCTGATGATGATCCATGCTTCTGCAATCAGCCCTAGTCAACTCACTGAGTCATCAAAATGGACTCAGGTAGAATCATTTCTTTGGTCTTTGGTGTCACTATCTAGAATAAGTAGATGTTTTTGTCTGTCTCTCCAGGACAGACATGTGCTAAACTATATTTATTTATTGGCATGTATTCTACACAGATGTGGAGGGTCCCAGGTGGCTGTGGTTTATGGTCTCTCACACAATGAAAGGGTTTCTAATTTCTAGAAGAAATGGCTGGAGCAAAAGAAGACCTCAGCTGGGGCCAGGGTTTCACAATTGCAAACCTGTGCAGCTGTGCAAGACCCTGCACTTAGAAAGGATCTGTGCTGTCACCATCTTAAGATACCTAACAAACCTGAATGAGAGGCTCTGTGGTTTCATGTTGCACTGCAGCATACAGATTATACAACCAGTCATGACTGGCACTGTTGGCAGCATCTACCCAGGTCTGCCAGTGCAGTGGGCATCTGGATTCCAGATATGAGAGCTTCTGAGAGTGAGAACAAATGTTACAGAAAAAGTGTGTGAGAGATGAAGAGAAGGAGAGGAAGGGAGAAGCAGAGGGAGAGAAAACCCTCGGTGACCAGGAAGGGAGAGAAACCTACAGCCTAGCCCCATTCTTACACCAAGAGAAGTCCACTCAAGTCCCTTGTTGAAGGGGCCTTTCCAGACTCCTGGTTTCCCCAGCCATGTGTCCTTTGGACATTATGTCCTTTCCCAGAGGTCCTATGGTTTAGGACAGGTGCTTATGAATCCCTCAGAGCAGCTACTCAGGCTTTGCTCACTGTTGTATCCTTAGTACACAGCTCAGGATATATATATATGTCCAATTCCCATTTGTCCAACCATGCACAAAGGGAGGTCAGAGTCTACTGTAGCCAGCTGAGCTTGGCTCAATCTGCCTGCTTCTGAGACTCAGCTCCCCCACAGCACTGGGAAGCAGTGGGTGACATAAAGTCAGTACTGGCTTCCAATACCAGCTCTGCTCTGGAACAGCTAAATGACCCTGGGCAAGCTCTTTAACCTCCTGGGCACTCATCGTCTTCAACTGTAAAATGGAAATGTAAGATTAATGTCAGAAAAAAATAAAGTACATGTGAAAAGCACTCGGAAGAGAGGCAGAAAGTGGTCAGTAAATGTCAGCCATTCCCATCTCTCTGGATCTCCGTGTACTCTTCCTTCTTGACCCTACCGCCTCCCTAGAGATGAGCCATCCCTTGTCAGCTACAGCCATAAGAGTCCCCAGTCATGCTGAGCATTTAAACCATTTCTTGACAGTATTTAAATCTGCAAATTAGGAATGTCAACACTCTGCCTTGAATGAACTCACCAAGGAGGTGACAACAGCCCTTGGGGCTCTGGGTTTTAATAAAAGGAAAGATAACCAACAATATTAATTTTTTTTCCAAAAGCACCTGATGTATGCTTTCCAAATTACCATTCTGCATTTCCCTGCTCTCTGTGCACTGGAGTTAAATTACCTCGCTCGGAGAAATCTCTGCTACCAGGAGCCCACCTGGCTCCTCACAAAGCCAGTTTTAGCATCACTCGGGGTTTATTGTGGAGAGCACAATGCTCAGCAAGAGACAGTTCGGCCTATTTGGTCAGCTTGCCTCAGCTGACAGTTTTACTAATCTCATAAGGAGGGAAAAAGGTTTGACAAGGAGTTAGGAGCCAGGGTGCAGTCCAGTCCCACTGCTTATACATCCAGGGTCTATCCATGCATGATATGCCATGGGAACTTACCGAATACTACTGAGAGCATGAAAAATGGGCCATTGGGTGGAATCTTGGGTGAGCTAGGGCCACTGTGAACTCTGAGCTCCCCTCAGAAACATAGCCAGTGACAGCTGGGAATGAGGGCCAACTAGACTCAGAGGCCCAGAGCCATGGCGATGATTTTCTTAAGGAGGGGACTTGTTAAAGAATGGCTCGGTGAGAAAATGGGGGTGCTTGGGGCAACAGGAAGTCTCCTCTAGATTGGTAGCTAAGTGCATTGGCTCTCAGCTGAACTGAACCTTTTTGCTCTCAACACTGATTAGAAGCCTCAGGGAACTCCCTGAGGCCCACTGTGGTGTGACTGTGCCCATCTGAGATATGAACAGTTGAACAGTGGCTTCCCTGTGGCTTCTGAGTCTATAAGCAGCATCTGCCCCACCCCTAAGCTGGCACTCAGGATGGAGTGGCCACTGTGATGTGGGGACAGGGAATCCTGTGGGTCACCCTAGCAAGGAAAAGGCTGCACCATCCATCAGGGCTCCCTGGCAGTGAAAAAGCGCCTGTCTTGCCGGGGCGTCCCTGCACCATTAATCAGTGTTCCCCAAACCAGCAGAAAAACTGGGTAAGCATCATTCCTAGAAACCAGAAGAGGCCCCTGAAGAGTTGAACCCAGCGAGTTATTAATAAAATACTCCATCTTTCAGGGTGCTATGCAAGGCACAGGGGTGGGGTGGGAGCTGCTTTCCAAGGCATTAGGAGCAGCTCTGTCTACCCTGAATTTTAAAGAAACAGGATGCGGTGACAGGGAGAGGCTCCAGAGAGGAAGAAGAGCTGTACAGCCATCTGTCTTAACATACCGCATCTTCACGGACCAGTTCCCCAAACTGTCATTTTCTCTGGTCCTTTTCCCCTGCTCAAGAGGTTATGGAAAGCTTTCACTGTGGAAACAAGCCCTTTCCAGTAGAGGGGTCACAGATCATTGGAATAAAACCTGGTTGCCAGCAAATCCACTTTCTGCATAGATTCCAGACTCTAGGCATCTCACCAGGCCCCCTTTGACAATGTGCTTGACTTCTTCACCTGTTTGGTTAGCGGTATTGTTTTTTTTTGTTTGAAACGGGATCTTGCTATGTGGCTCTGACTGGCCTTCAGCTCCTGCTCCCTGCTCCCCCTGCCTCAGCCTCCAGAGCACTGGGACTACAGAGCTGTACTGCCTCACCCTACCATCTTTGGGTTCTGATTTGGATGGAAAGCAGGAAAGGAGGGTGTCTTGCTGTTGCACTGATGTTTCCTTGTTAATAGAGGCACTTTAGAGTGTGCGTTTATTAGCTTAAGGATCCTCCGCTCTCCCGGATCTGCAAATGGCAGCCCAGACAGGCCACAGCACCTCAGCTCCCCTCCTCCCACCATGAAGTCTGCGTCCCAGGGAGCTGGCTTCTTTTCAAGCAAGATTCCGCTACATTGATGGAGAATTTTTCCAGCTAAGGTGAATGGCCTTTGTTACATGTCCGCAGGAGGTGACTATCTGCAGACATGATCTCATTTTGTTCTCTTCTGCTCCAGGGTCGCTCGTGAGGACCTGCAGGCCCACCTGAGGGATGAGCAAAGCAAGGTTTGCAGAGATGGTGCAGGAGGTACACCCTGGGTAGAGGCAACTGACAGAGACACACTTCCCCTGCCCCACTTACCGGGATCTGGAAATGGACAAAGCCCAATACAAGGCTGACTTCCATTCTGCGTGTGCTGTGTCAGGGTCTGGGATGTGACAGGCCTTGCTTCATTCACCCCCAACTGGAAGCTAAGGGGTCCCAGGCAGTGCATATGTGACATTACAGGTCCTTTGTGAAGGCTGTTTGCACCCTCAGAAGTTGCTGATGCCACGAATCCAAGGTCTATGACAATAACCCTAGTCTGCAGGCTGCAAGCTGGGATTCAAACCTGCTCTCTCCCCTCTGATGTTTGGCCACTTGTGATATAGTGCCATACACAGTAATGTTCTTGGCCTCCAGGATCTCTGTCTCTCTGTGTCTCTGTGTCTCTCTGTGTCTCTGTCCCTCTGTGTCTCTGTCTCTCTGTCTCTGTCTCTCTCTGTGTCTCTGTGTCTCTCTGTGTCTCTGTCTCTCTGTGTCTCTCTGTCTCTGTGTCTCTCTGTGTCTCTGTCTCTCTGTGTCTCTGTCTATCTGTGTCTCCGTCTCTCTGTCTCTGTCTCTCTCAGTCTCTCTCTCTCTCTCTCTCTCATTCTATTCATCTGTTTCTCTCTTCCCCCTAGGAATAGAGCCCAGGCTTTTGAATATGGAGGCAGGCAAGCACTCTCTATCTCTCTACGCTAAGCTATGTACTGGAACCTGAAGAGGACCAGTTCTGGGTCGGCAGGAGATGGAGAAGTGCAAAGTGAGGCTGGGAGCTCTCAAGGATCCTGCAGTGGTTGTTACCACTATGCAAAAAGCAGAGGCCAAGGCTAAAACCACTACACACATGGGTCTTAAGAGAACGGTTCCTTCTGTTTTACTTTTACTTTGCTAATGATGATGTTCCTTTCTGCATAAAAGGCAGCAGTTATCAGCCTCTAGGATTCATAAGTGAGAAAACTGTCCCCAGAGAGAGAAACCAACATCAGAGCTGACTCCGTGCTGCATCAGAATGACGCGGGCCACCAGGACGCAGCATCATCGCTTCACCTTTCTAAAAGGGAGAAAAATTCACATCAGGGCAAGATCCAGCTGCGGCCTTTAAAGGGACTACGTTCTGCACTGCGGGAGAGCTCACAAGAACTCTGCCGGATTTCTGCAGCAGATTGCCAAAGCCTTGGGTGGGCCCAGCCAGGCATTCCTGGTGTTGAATATCCCCATCTGGCCACTTGGGACGCTGGGGTCTGGGGAGGTGTCTGTTTCCTACAATTACCAGGCATTAATGTAGTCACTGAAGTGGGGAGCCAGCTGGAAAGGATGGAGCCTTACCACCCAAAAAGACAGACAGCTAAATAAGTCATAGGCCCACAGACAGCCCGGCTGCCAGGCTTATGTAACTGGCTCCCCCTGGCTCCCTTTCGGCCAGGCTCTAGAGCAGTCTGGTCTTTTTGTGTGTGTGCTTTTGCTTTGTTTTCTGAGACTTTACCTCTACAACAGGCAGGAAAGAGATCAGACATGAAAGGGATCCCAGTGGGGAACACAATACAGGTGCTACTTCATTTGTCTTCAGGCTCAGAACCAAACCCCAGATTTCTGTGGGAGCCAGAATGCAGCCAGGAGAAATGTTTGGCATTGCATGGCTCTGCATGGCACTGCATGGCTCTGCATAGTTCTGCTTGTGAGGGATAGTGAATTGCTGCAGCAGGGGCTCTGTTTGGGGAATGCCTGTAGGCATACGACACATGCTAGGCACATGATACATGCTAGGCACACAATACATGCTAGACAATGCAAGGCATTTTCCTGGGGTGATCTTAACTCTCACTGCACTGGTGTTAGCCTTCAGTCTCTTCCCTCCTACCTTCAGAGGTCTAACTTGTCTAGTTCAGACTAAACATATCCCAGGCCTGAGATCTCCAGCCTCAGGAGTACTGATTCCTAGAAGGTAAGAATAAGGAGGTCACACTATGCTACCCCCCGTTAAATGAGGTGTGTGTGGTCCAAATTTAAATCCTTTGTGTAAGATGAAGACAGGCCCCCAGCCTCCCTTGTTGCCCCCTCCAACTTAGAGGTTTCCTAAATTGTGGTTTGATGTACTGAATTTTAAATGAAGTGATACAAAGCAAGAACGGGGTACCTATGTGACACCCTGGAATATAAGAGCCACGGCAGGAAATGAAGAGCTTCTCGATGCCTGAGGACTTGCAAAAGTGATGTACACAGGCCATAGCAATGTGGAACGTAGCTTCATGGATGTCACAAGCAACCAGTGTTTCAAATACCGGCTCACCTCAGGCTAGCCAGAGATCCCATGGGGAACTTAGCTTCTACTTCCTCTTTCATCTGGAGGATGCCTACTTGCTCTGGCAATGAGACTTGAGATCCTTCTTGGAGGAACCAACTTGTGCTGTGGTGTGTCTGTGTTATCTAATCTCTGTGGGGGCAGGCCCATGGCTATGGCTCAGCTGCTTTGGAAAATGCCTCTATTTGTGGTGAGAATGGGCACGCAACCACACCACGCTTCGGCAAACAAATTTTTGCCGAAGTATTTGCGCTTACACGGTCATCCCAACAGTGTGGCTGTCTATGGCCACTTGATGAGCCAAGCTTTCTTTTTCCAAGGGGTACCCACCTCAAGCCAAGCCCAATGCCAGTGCAAATGGTGCATGCAAGGTAGTCAGACTACATAAAGGCAAGGTCTATAGTGCCTAGCAAAACTAAGAAAGATGCAGAGGAGAAGGACCTGGTTAAACCTGCTTGCTGTGGATTCTCACTGCAGCCTGGACTTGTCTTGTATGTCCCTTCCTACAGTTATGGGTAGATGTCCCTGCTTAGACAGGAACAACAAGAGCACATATGAAAAGATGTTCATATGTATAAGATGTTCATATATATGTCAGTGTAGTGTAGACCCAGCATCTCAAACTGTGGGTTGTGACCCCATAAGGACCATATAACTGACTACAAAAGTATCCATAAACCAGTGAACAGCGAAATGTTGTTCTTGCAACAAGAAATCAATTCAAAACTCGAAAGCATTATGAACCGATGTTTCTGGTCATCCAACTCAGGTTGTAGCCCCTGGCTTCACTACAGTTTTTAGTTGTAAACATACAGCACACATCCTTAGTGTCTGAGTTACTTTTCTACCACTGTGATGAAACATTGTGACCAAAAGCAACTTCGGGAGGAAAGAGTGTATTTCAGCTTATGACTTATCGTCTGTCACCCAGGGAAGCCAGGGCAGGAGCTCAAGGCTAGAACCTGGAGACTGGAAATGATGCAGAGGCCATGGAGCAGGGCTGCTTATTGGCTTGATCCTCACAGCTTGCTCAGCCCGCTTTCTTATACCATCCAGGATCATCTGCCCAGAGTGTCACTGCCCACACTAGGATGGGCCCACCCATATCCATCATCAGTCAAGAAAATGCACAAGCTTGTTTACAGGCCAATCCAGTGGGCCATTTTCTCAGTAGAGGTTCCTTCTTCCAGAGTGACGCTGGCCTATGTCAAGCTGACATAAAAGTTAACCAGCACACTTAGTGTTATGTGTACACCGTACCATGGAATACCAAGGACTGCTGCCCCAAGCCCCTCAACTCAGCCAGGGTGGTCCTAAGTTCTGAACTGCAGTTCAGTTTCATGGTATGTACAAAGTTTCCTGTGCTGACAGGAATGGAATGGTTTCCTTATGACAGACGGAGGCATTTACTACCTTCCTACCACAATCCCTTAGCACGTATCAGGTCAGTATACTTCTGGATTGTCTTAGAATGTTTGATTTAAAAAGTCTATCTTTGAGTTACTGACTTAAGTTTCATAAGAAAAAAAAACTGTTCTGATAGATGAAGTTTAGCTGGGGGCTAGGACAGAATTTCCAGCAATTTCTGTGGTTGTCCTGAACATACTCCTGCCATTTTGTACTATGTATTTATGTAACAGTATTCCCAATGCTAACGATTATAAAAATCAAAATGTCAATCAACTGTGAAAGAACTGATGATGCTCTATATCCTATAGTATTAAGTATTCAGTGGAGATTTAATTCTTTATGTTAAAAATAAAGAGGCCACATGCATCTCATGAATAAGAAAATTTTTATCTTTAGTAAACGATAAAATTAAATATATAATAAAGATTTGATTTCAAGCAAATTTCATTATGATTTATTGCTAGTAACTGTTTATATATGTTTGATAGACCTATAGTCCCGGGGTTTTATAAACATTTGGGGGACAAAAGGGGTTGTGGCTGTGAAAAGTTTAAGAAATCCTAGTATCAAATAGAGCTAGCATTAAAAACTAGTGTGGAAAAGGTGTGAGGCAAATGACCTTCCTTAAGGACAATGTTAAAGCTCTATTTTTTTTAAAGATTTATTTATTTATTATTTATACATCATTCCTTACATGTATGCCTGCGTGTCAGCAGGGAGTACCAAATCTCATTATAGATTGCTGTGAGCCACCATGTGGTTGCTGGAATTGAACTCAAGACCTCTGGAAGAGCAGTCAGTGCTCTTAACCACTGAGCCATCTCTCCAGCCCCTAAAGCCTTATTTTTGCAGTACACAAAGAGATTAACAACCCATACATGAAAGGACAGCACAAACTTTACCATCATTATTAGGAAATGTTCTTAGAAACTTCAAGCTTAAGAAAATCATGATTGGAAAAAAAAGATCAATTTGAATAAAACAGAATTTAATATCTTCCTAGGACAAAATGCCCCTCAAAGAAAACTCAGCAGTAAAGAATACACTGGAGGAAGTGTCCATAATATAAGACAGAATTTAAAAATCCTTTCCCAGCTGGATATTCAGAAACACAGAGAAGTACATGGCATGCTGGTGACCCGAGATGAGAGGGAGAAAATAAATGTGAGACCCCACCATCTGTTTGGTGAAATTGAAAAGTCTAGTCGTAGTGAGGATGGGTGAGAATGTGGCGGCCCCGACCCCTCAGAGGTGCTGTGTAACACCCTACACGCTCTGGAGTACAGGCTGGCACAGGCCAGGCCAGCTGGCAGCTGAGTTCTCTGTGAGTCAGCACTTCCTCCTCTGGAGGAGACACCAGGATGGATAGCAATGGCAGGGACTGGGGACAGATAGCAGACCACATCTCCATCAAAATGAGCAGGGAACTCCATGCTTCCGCACGGATGTGCTTGGAAAACCACATGGGGTCAAAAAATTGAGTTTCAGAGTTTGTGGTTAAGCATGCAAATGTAACACCTGTATGATTTATGAACATACACACAAAGAGGGAGCATAACACAAAGACAGATTGGAAGACCATGCCCCAAATTCAAGACCAAGGCTGCCTCAGGGGAGGAAGGAGGAACCATAGGAGCCATACCAGGAGGAATTTTGGCTTTAGTGAAAGTGTTTGGCTTCTTTTATTTGAAAAAAAAACATGCAAATATGAGAAATTATGAATCTGGTAAGAGATTCTTACATTCTCTGAATTTTTAAATACTGAAAAGGAACATGAATCCTAAGGATAAAAAAAATTAAAAATTCATCATATAGGGAAAAATCATTTATGTCACTGTTCATCACAGGCCTACCTCCCCCTGGGCTGGGATGGACAGGGAGCTCCATGGGTACACACAGCTGAGTTGATGACCCTCCGCATGCATTGCCTCATTTCTCCTCATGAATACTAAGACAGGCCTCATTGACCCGGGAAGGAAGGGGTGTTTTGAGAAGGTTAAATGATTTTGCAATGCTCCATGGATAGGAGGCTTTGGACTTGAACTTAACTTTACATTTTAGATAGGTAAGGAGGGTTTGGGGCAGACAGGGAAACAGATGCTAAAGGACTGTGGAGATGCAGTGTGGGAGAGATGGGTGTTATCTGCTTGGATAAACAGCACAGCAACCCTGTACAAAGAGAACTATTCCTTCTAAATAACATGCATTTGTCCTATGTATGTGTCAGGGTGAGTTGCTATGACAATGTGCAGGACTTGCTTCTCTCCACCTCATAGGTCTTGGGGATTGAACTAGGTCATCAGACTTGGCAGAAAACACCTTCGCCACTGAGCAAATTGAGCCAGTCCCATAAATTATTGCCAACCAAACCTCAACTCACAGGTTGCTGGATCTTTATCTCATTACAGGGGGTTTTAACCTATGACACTGTACACATGAATAATGAGAAAATGACTGATATTTAATATGGAGGAAAGTGGGGGGCAGTGGAAGGAGGTTCCAATATACAAGGGCTGGGTAAGGCACTTTCTCTGTTGAGGGATGTGCGCACCCAGGCTGAAGTCGTGCGTGTGTTGCCAGGGGAACCTGCCGGAGTGAGAAGCTCAGAGAAAGCTGTGCTTGCCGCAGTCAGGTCTGTACCTTCACTGTGTCCTCTCCACTGTAGCTGAGGTTACACAGACTCCCTCTGTCCTGGGTCCAGCACCTCCTCATCCTCCCATCCTGGAGTGCATCACACCCCCCTGAGCGTTTGTAGTCACTCTCCACCCCCACCCACCCACCCACCCACGGTTCCTGGGTTGCCTTAGGTCAGTCACTTACCCTTTCTGTGCTAGACAAAGATGGGGGGATCTAGGAACAGCAAGCAGAAGAAGGGAGGCAACTGGGAATAGAAGGGCCCAGATTGAGGAAAGAGAGGAAGCCACCCCCTCCTGAGGGCAGATGACATTTCTAGAGCATCTGGGCAGTGTGTGACTGACTTGGGGGGCTGTGGCTCTACACTGAATGGTCCCCAGGTGGCTTCTGGAGAGCAGGAAAACGCCGAGAAAATGTTAGTATCGAAAACTTGAAACAGCACCACGCAGATTAGATGTTCAATAAACAAAAACAAAACTAGTTGGGGGCTCCGGGCTAGGGGTGCAAGCCATGCAAGCTGAGTGGTGAGATTGGCAGGGCATGAGAAAATGGGCAAGGGTCAAGGACACAAATATCTTGGACAGCTGTGCAGTTAGCAGGGATTCTAAATACCAAGCTATGAGACAGAGGCAGAAGCCCTGGCACGGGAAACATAAACCACATGTACACATGATATGCCTGGGCTCCAATTAAGTATACTTCCAGATGTCACCCGCTGATAAGGAGGGCACAACAAACACAAAGGTACCTTGGTTAGAGACGGGGCTAGACCTGGTATACAAGGGACAGTGGTGCTCAGGGATTCATAGAGAGTCAGAAGACAGAGAGCAAAAGAAAAAGGTGGGAAAAGCCTGGCAAAGAACTCAATTGATTGGTGGGTCACAGGCAACCCCCTGGCCTACCTCTCTGTGGGAGGCTGCTGTCTTTTATGATACCGTAGTGACCACAATGGCTTTAACAGTCCCACTACCCAAGAGCCTGCTCTGTATGGTGTCATTCTAAATGCTGCTATGCATTAAGTTATTGGATCATAGAGTAACCCTATAAGGAAAGGATTGTTGCCTTGAAGAGGAAGCATCTGTGGCACAGAGAGGCTGACACACATGTCTGAGCATGGTGAGAGCTGGGAACTGAGTTCTAATGCCAATGTTACAAACAGTTGAGCTCTACAAGTGGTCACATTTGAACAGCTCTCCAGCACTTACAAGGGCTTTTTGGCTTTCCCCATCTGTGCCTGGAGAGGTCTTAATGATGTGGCCATCACTCCCAGGGTGGATGGCATCCATTGGTAATCTTGGTTGTCAGGAGGAACTACTAAGCCAAAATTTTCCAAGGGAAATGCTGCATCTAATTCTCAGCTTGGCTTTAGAGCTCTGTCACCCAGGAGACACTGGTTGTCACCCGAGAGCCTCAGTTTCCCTTACTGAAAAGCGAAGTAAGAAGGGCATCACCAAGGGCTCGTGGGAGCCATGTGGGAGGATGTGTATGTGCTCGCTGCCCCAAAAAAGCTTGATTTGGGGATGATCAGTAGTTTGGGTTTCAGTAAGCCTTCCTATGGAAGCTATTTTTTTGGAGCTGTGGCTTTAAGTCAGGTGGGTCCAGGTGAGAATCTAGGATCTGCTAGCCCTGAACTCTCAAGACAGTGGACTGATCTCTCTGTGTCTTTCTCAGGTGTACCAGTACCCCACCTGACTTGAGACTCACAGACAGGCAGAAGATGTTGCAATGAGTGTCCTGGGGGGCGGGGGGGCTGTCCCAGTGCAAGAGTGCCCCCAACTGGTGGAGCCCCAGTCCGCAACCCTGGCGCAGAAACACCTGGGCTGAGTTAGTCCCTGGCATTCTGGGAGATAACAAGCTTGTAGGTCTCCTTCACTGTGTTCTGGGTGCTTTGTGGGCAGCAACGGACTGGAGGATAAAGCAGAGCCAGCGCAGCAATGAAAGCTGCCATGCTCATCTTGTTACCCGCAACCTAAACAGTTACTCTTGGATGGGGGTGGGGAGCAGAACGTCACTGTGCATAATTACACTGAGTGTGATCAGCATGTGGTCCTTGAGGCACATCCCTGCTTGTACCTCAGTTTCCCACTCTGTAAAGTGTGATAACAGGGATGCAATGAATCGAGATGCGGTAAAGGCTGCAAAATTCCAGGCACATAAGCGGCGACCAAAGGAAGGGCAGAGGTGGGGCTGTACCTGAGTAGCACAGCATTTAAAGGGTTTTGCTAATTTTTTCTTGCTTGCTAAAGAACTTTTTCTTTAAACGCACTCAGATCTTCCTGCAAATTTGTCGAGGCCAATCCCATTAGCGTTGGTTCCATTTTTCTACTCTGAGTCTCTCAAATAAGCTTGTAATCTTTGAAGGACCAAGAAGCCACCCCAGTCACCTCAGGTCAGCAACTCAGGCCCGTTTCTTAGAGAAAGGAAATTAAAAACTTGAACTCTGATTTTTAACATCGATTTGCTCCAAAACGGGGAAAATGTAAACTCGAGATTTTTCCATTAAGGAATGCAGAACGCAAAGGCCGAATGCCACCCTCCCGCATCAGATCATTGCTAAAAGAATGTAATACCCACAGCAGAAATTGAGCCCCCAAAAGTCACTGTCATCCTGTCCTACAGGAGAAGCAGCAGAACTCATTCTCAAGAACTTACCAAGAGCCAGATACCACAATCACTGCACCTCTGCTAGCAGAGCCCTGTCTCCATTAAGGAGGTCACAGGGACCCAGCAGAGAGACTCAAAGTGTTACAGATGCTTAGGCATTGCCTGGGACCTTAGGAACAGTGAGAGGAGGAGGAGAAAGGAGAGGAGGTGAACGACAAGGGAGAGGAGAATTAGATGGGGAGGGGGAAGAGGAAGAAAGGTTAGATGTTGATAGGAAGGGAAGAAAAAGGAGGAAGAGACAGGAGGAGAAGTCACGAAAATGACAAGAGAAATCCTAAAATCATTTGTTCGAAAGTACTAAACCCTTGAAGACAACATAGCCCCCAAAGCCCCAGTGTTTGTATAGATGCTATACTGAGATAAATAGCAAAAGACAAGAGCTCCCGTGTCAATCCAAGAGAGGAGGGTTAAGTAGAGTAGACTGTCTGAAGGACAGTCTGTGGCTGTGGTCAGGTAGATTGAGAAGGCCACAAGAAGGGGGTGTTCTTCATCCAGCATGCTGTCTGCACAGAGTATGTACCCCAAGGCACAGGAAGACAAGCAAGTGGGTGAACTTTGTAGATGGGACGGCTGCTACTCTTTGCAGAGCCTGGAACACTTGTGACACATCATGTGGACATGTGGAGATTTGTGTAAGAAATGTTCTCTCCATTGAATGATCACCTGCATGCTGGTGAGAGCTTGCCTGTATTGCCACCATGGAGTCTTTAAGTACCTAGCCTAGCTCCTGGAATAGCTAGCTGCTTAAGAAATACTTTTGATTTATGGACCATGGACAGACTGCTCACATGAAGAGAGGCAGAAAGGAACAGAGGAGTATGGGTGTTTGCTGTGGGTTTGGAAGGCACAATACCATCTCTTACAATCGCATACCCACTTACTCATACCTCTACCTCAGCTTATTATTCAGGAGGTCAAGACCTCTGTGGCATGCCAAGGATATCCCAATGGCGTTACATAATTTGGAAGCCATGTGTGGCAGACGCAGGGTGTGTCTTCCAGTTCACAGATGGTAGTGACATAAGTGTAATTGGGGGACATGTGGCTGATTGTCATCAGCCTCTTTCCTCTTGCCTGTTGGGGTGGGGCTCCCAGAAGTCTCATTAAGGCTTGATGCTTACTGATTCAACATGCCCTGCCTGGCATGCTAAGATTCCTTGGAAATCGCCCACTTTGGTGTTGTCTGAGGTCCTGGAAGTGTCAACAAGAGCAGCTGAGCCAGGATGATAGCTCCTAGGGACCCAGGTGTGCTCTATGGAGGGCATTCAAGGATAAGTGACCACCACTTGATCTTGTCACCAGGATGTCCTCTGGTCCAGGCTCTGCTCTATTTCTTTGCATCACTCAGCAGCGCTGGAATTTACTACAAGAGTTGACATGGGTGTTAAGTTTCTAGTCCTCAAGAAGGTAAACTCCTTTAGGGTAGCCCCTCTTCACTGTTGGGACTGCAGCACTTGGGATTTATCTAACCATACTGGAACATGAACTAAGTGAATAAAAACAGTGACTGAATGGCAAATGTGTCCAAATTCAACTTTTCCCCTCTGTCCAGAGCTATATATCTGAGGTGATACCAGGCCCACACCCCAGCACCCTTCTCAGGCATCTTAGTAAGCCTCTTCCAGGAAATACAAATTAAAATGATGCTTAAGGGGTGTTTTAAGTCATGAAAATTCAACTAGGGTTCCAGCTGGGCTGGTGGCATCAGCTCCTATCACCCTGGTTTTCTCTCCACTGAGGGGAACAGGGGAAAGGGGAGCCTTATTCCTTAGCAGAAGTTGTCATATGTTGGGTGAAGATTCTGTTGTTTCTATGCTGTTACCACAGCCAATACTCCTTGAGCCAATAGCCTTTAAGATACCAGCCCACTTGGGCATGGTCTCTTATACTATAAATGCCAAGGTAAAACTTGCACACTCTCTGGGCTGCTGAATTCGGTTCCTGTTTCCCACTTGTGCAGAGAACTGTTGGTCTGTGAGTCTCTCCCTAAATAAAGAACCCTTTATTATACTCTATTCTGAGTTAGTGTGGAACTATTTTATGGCATCGATCTACATCTGGTGCCCAGTGTGGGGTAATGTGAAATTCCCCTCTGTATGCTGTGAATATGTTTTATTACCATTGGTTAATAAAAGAAGCTGCTTCGGCCTATACCTGGGAAGAATATAATCAGGCTGGAAGATATATATATATATATAGAGAGAGAAGGCAAAATCAGAGAAAGGCCATGCAGCCACTGAAGGAGAAAGACACCTGCTGGAATCTTGCTGGTAGGCCACAACCTCATTGTGATGCACAGATTAATAGAGATGGATTGATTTAAGATGTAAGGAGCTAGAAATATGCATAAGCTAATAGACCAAGCAGTGTTATAATTAATATAGTTCCTGTGTGATTACTTTGGGTCTGGGTAGCCAGGAAATGAACAAGCAGCTGCTGCCAACAGTTCTGGCTGCAGTTTCACCCTTCCTACTTCCACAATTCTAAGCAAATATTTTCTGTTTCCTCATTCTTCACTGGCTGCTAGAGGAAGTTCTAGAATACAATCTACCCATGAGCCAGGCATGGCAGCTCTCAGCAAGAGCCATTTCACAAGGTGTCTGAGTGTCTTCTCAACCCTGTAGTGACTTACAGGTCTGCGGTCCAGCCTGTGACACTCCACTTTTCGTGCTATGACAAAGGGCTGAGCATTTGACGCTATGTCTAAAGGGTTGCCGTCCTGCCGCCTCACTTCCCACAGGAAGCTTTCAGAATGAAAGATGCTGTTATTAGCCAAAGTGCCTGAAATTTTCTTATCGCTAATTCAGATCGTCCACGAACACGCCATTTCCATAAATCAGTCCGCGACAATAGAGCTGCCCAAGCCCAGCACAGCGACGACAATAATGAGCGTGTGTATTTATGCAGCGCCTTTGTTCCGCAAAGCCCCGAACAATCGGCAATCATTAACTCATTAATCCTACAGCTATCCCTGAAAGGCAGGCCGGGCTGGAACCTCTCCCTCCCAACAGGCAGGGAAAGAACATGGGGAGGACTGACCTCTGGTTCTGTACTGGCTTCTCTGCTCAAGGGCTTCACAAACAGAACTCACTTGTAACTTGATGATGTAGGTACCGGTTGCTATGGCCTGAATGTAATCTTACCCATCCAGGACATGTTGAGATTTGATTGCCAAAGTAGTTATGTTAGGAGATGGGGCTGGTCGAGGGTCTAAGTCTCGCAGGTGAAACCCCACGAATGGATTAGAGCCTTTCTTATATAAATTCTTATTCTCATAGGACTGGTTGAGGAACCGTGAGAGTGGACTTTAGAAAGTGAGTTTTACTCCAAACTGTATAAAACAATGTCTTTTCAGAGTGTGCCTTGCCTTGACTGACAGACTCCATTTTACAAGCAGCTTTTGACTCCATCTTGAGGGTGGCTTTGCACCTATGTGGATACGTACATAGTTCCATCTGCCCAGCACCACCCCTCTGCACGGACTAACGGGAGAGGAAAGGATGCCATCCTATAAACTCATTGGGGTGAACTGGGGCTGTAGCAGCAGATGGGTCTACTGCAGTCAAAGCAGGAAGTCAGGCCAGAGAACTCACCAGACACAAGAGACAGAGGAAAACGTGTAATGCTCTCTCATCTGCACGCTATGAAGAAGTGGACACCAGTCCTGATATGGTCCCCAGTCAGGCAATTGCCGTCTGACTTTCCTACTGGGACAAGCAGAGAACTAACTGTCCCAGAGGTTTCAGTTAGACACCATCTGTACTGCTGACTCATCTGGACTTGCCATCCATCTGGACATCCATCCATCCATCCATCCATCCATCCATCCATCCATCCACCAGGACCTGGTCCTGTCCTTCACTTCACCTCACTCCTGCAGCTCAACTCTGACCCCATAGTGGCTTCTTCATCTAGTTTAGGGGTTCAGTCCGTTTTCTCACCTCCATAGACACGACTCTGCATTTCTACCAGCTTCTTAGCTCTGCAATTTTAGGCCTCTTTGAAGCTCCTTGCTTCTTTAACCCTATGTAGCCCTTCTGCAAATTTACATATCAATAAAGGATAGATAGATAGATAGATAGATAGATAGATAGATAGATAGATAGATAGATAGATAGATAATAGATAGATAATAGACAGACAGACAGACAGACAGACAGACAGACAGATGATCCTGGATCATAGAGCAAAGAGTAGATTCAGGATCCAAGCCAGGCTGGCTGATTCTGAAGCCATATACCATAACACTTGCCCAGATGTGGTACTCATAAGTCAGCAGAATGCCAGAGGCCAGACCTGAGAATGAAGGACAGAAGGTGCAGGCCGGAGGCCAGCCACATGTGCAAGTGTTAGTAGGGTAGATCAGAATTTCTGCCTTCAAAATGGCATCTGCCTCGAGGCTCCTACTTCAAACCCACTGAAGTTATTGAGAACTTAGTTTGAATAAACTTCAATGCTCCCATTGACCTGGGTTGGTGAAGATGAGAAAGGTCTTGGCAACAATTAGAACAAAGGTGTAAAAGGTAGGAAGGGCAGGGACAGACAAGTCCACTGTCTGCTCTATCCCAAAGACCCACCCACTCTGCCACAAATGAATCTAGGTAGCAATTAGCTTCCCCACTCCAGCCCCTTTCCTCTACTTTCCTTCATTCTCCATTTTGCTATTTTTTTTTTGACACAGAGTCTCTCTGCACAAACTTAAAATCTTTCTACCTCAGACTATGATATGTGTGTACCACCACATATAGCTCAAAGACCTTAAAAGAAATCAAACCCCATCACTCCCCGGGTTAAAGCCATCCAGTGTCTCCCTGTGTAAACCCCTTTTCCTGATACACAAACCCCCATTCTGGCCCACTTCTCCAAAGCCCCTCCACATCCCAAACACACCCATCCTTTTGGGCCCTGCAACTCACTAGGCCTGTCACTTCCATACAACAGCTTGAGGAAGCTCTGGTTCCTTCCAGACATCTTGACATTGATCCTCTTCCTGGTCTTACACTGGCTGATCTGTGCTTGTTAATGTTTTCCTTTGTTTGTTATATTTTTGTTAGAACGTAAGCTCCATGCCTGAGTGTTTTACTCATGTCTTGGTAATGATGCTGTACTCTGCCTGGAGAGCAGTCGGGTCCCTGTGTGCAATAACTAATCCCTCAGAACACTTATTACAGGAAACAACCCCACAATTCACAGAAGGCAGGCCCTTTCATCTCCCAACACCCTGAAGGGGTGTTCATTATCATCCCCCATTTTACAGGTAAGAGAACTGAAGTAGAAGACGTGATACAATGTTTCTAAGTCACACACTAGTCAGTGACAGAGCAAGGTCATGGATGTCAACTGCTTAGTCCACAATCTGTATCACACCTCACCAAGACATCCCCCTGCCGCTGGACTGAGCCCAAACTCCTTAAAATAAGGGAAAGGCTCACTATGGTCTAAGCTTTCCAGTTTTGCCTACCATTCCTTGATGCATACAATAGGCGCCAACCTTGTGGAGCCTTCTGGAAGCCGCTGTCTTTTGTCAGCCATTTGCTTTAGCTACAACTCTACCTTAACCAGGCATCCACTCATTTCTCATCTTTAAGGTTCTAGCTCAGGATGTCCCCTCAAACTGCGGGATAAAATCAACCTTCCTCCCTAAGTGGTTTTCGTCAAGCATTTTGTCCTAGTAACAAAAAAGATATATAGCACATCACTCAATATATAATTAACTATATGATAAACTGATACATACACAGTAGTCAATATGCATGTTTTAATGCAATATACATCTGTACAGATGCACAGAGTCCATCGTAAAATATACAAAAATATAAAGTGCTAAGAAATTAAAAGGAAGTCATATCCTGGAACAATTCTTTAGTCCTCTGGCATGCCGTCCTGCGCTCTTGTTTTGGAAACCAGATTATCAGGTTGGCCTGGTGTAAGAGGGGAAAGGTGCAAACATGGAAAGAAGAGATCCCAACACTAGATCATCAGTCAGGCACCCAACAGTGATTCGTCCAATGATTCACGCTATGAGCTTCAGCGACACTGGGTAAGTCTGGGTGAAAGAGGTCATTTCCTAATTGTGGGCCTCAGTTTCTCCATCTGTAAACATGGGGTGCTGTCTAAGCCCCCAGGGGCTTCCTTGAGCCCAGTGCCCACACAGGTACTGAAGCCTGGAGTCAAGTTCACTTTTCCTGAACTGAGCCACAAATAATCCCATGTCCAGAAAGGGCTGATTCAGTGAGATGTGCAGCCAAGTTCTTCTGTGGTCAACAGTTTTAAGTACTGGTCTTTTATTAATTAATTAACTCTGTGTCTCTCTGTCTCTGTGTGTGTGGCTGTCTCTCTGTCTCTTTGTCTGTCTGTCTCTCTCTCTGTGTGTATGTTTATAGAAAGAAAAAACCACAAAGAAAACATTAATTTCATCAAATTACGCAGAGATTGGGGAGTATAATGAAATCCATAAAACACTGCCTGAACTAAGAGCTCTCCACCTTCCATAACTTTTGGTGATAAAACACGAAACAGCAGAGCAGGGACACCGGTTCACAAATACGAGGTCTGTTAAACCAGCACTCAAAACACAGCTCACACAGAGGAGCCAGTCATTCATACTGGAGGGAGGGAAAGTGGGAGGCAAAGGCAGGTCTTTTATGTACCCAGGTAAATCTCAGCCTCACAGTACAGGATACCAGGGTTCCCAGGGACCTAAGAAGTCTGTTCTGCTGTATGTTAGAGGCAGGGTTGGATTCCTGCTTCCCTTACGAATTGCAGCCTGTGAGGTGCTGGGGTGGTTGTGAGGTGATGAGGTGGCCATGAGCAAGCACATTGTTGAGAAAGATTGAACTCAGTAATCTGTTTCAGAGCTCTGTAACAAGGAGGAGAGCGGGAACCCAAAGCCAGCACTCCCTCGCAGCCTTTTAAACCAATCTTATAAACTCTTGAGCATGCTCCATCTTTGCTGTCTCCATGTCTCCTACTACCCCTGCATAGCCTTTGGGTGCCCAGGCTGCAGTAGCTGGGACAGTCTTTGTTCTCAGTATAACATCTCATCTACTCTTCCTGGAATCCTATAGAATGACACCACCATCACCCTCATTGTGTGGAAGGGGAAACAGAGGCTCAGGGCATCTTGGCGATTTAGCCTAGGATCACTCAACAGGCAGCTGATACACCTAGGATGCCAGTTTTCACAGTTCTGGTGCTTATCCACCATGCCACAAAGCCTGCCATTGGGACCACTTCTTAAATTTCTTCTAGGACCTCCTCTTATTGTGTACTATGAGTAGGAGCGTCTCTCATGGAAGTGGAAGCCTGATGCTTGCCTACAGGGCAGAACATGTAGCCAACACCTGTGAGAGAATTATTTTCACAAGAGGCAGAAGACCATGCTCATTCCCAAAGATAGAAGGAGCCAGGAAAAAATGTAGATTCGACCATGCTCAGTCAGGATGGGAAACTAAAGGGGAACAGAGAGAAAATTAGCCAGTTTGAGAAGGATGAAAACCTGTCGATGGACTAAGGGTGTCAAGGCAGGAGCCACAGAGAGGGAAAGATGGTCTCTAGGGGGATGACACATTCTTCATATCTTTCAAAGACTGCAGAATATGGCATTTAATGTTTTAATAATTTAGGGCTTTTTATGACAATGAGACACATCTGCTCCTGACAGCACCAATCTACTTCAAGAGGAAGATGGGCATCGAAGAGGCTCCTTAAGGAGTTTGATAGCCATTTGGGCAAGAAACTGCTCTTGCCTAGACTGTTACATAAACTGGACACAGAAAACCCGCAAAAAAAGGACTGCTAAACTTGCCTAAAGGTGAGATGGTCTTTCGGGGTTCCTGATTCATGAAAGAGTCTGCGAGACATTCTGCAGGATACAGCAAAAAGTGACTAAACTGTCTTTGGAATTTCCTGCTTGATAAAAATGTCTGCTGGATACTATGGGCCTAAAGGCTGAAGATGGATGCCCTAACAGTACAAAAGAACTTTGGATGACTGTCCAAGCAGTGAGATGTCTCTGTCATTTCTAAAGTTTGAAGTTTCTTATTTCTTGTTTACTTAGGTAATATTATATCCTTCTGGAGTCTTTGATAAAGCTAAAGAATGGTTAGTTATAGTTATAGTTTTCCTTACTTATAATAAAAGATAAAATAGATATAAATATTATAACTGTAATTCTTGCTTGATAACCGTTTTGTTATATGTAATTTTACTATGTTAAAATGAACGCCTTTCTTTTTTGTTTAAACAGAAAAAGGGGAAATGATGGAGGTGGGTCATCTTTCTATCTGTTGTTTCATTGGTTAAGTAATAAAGAAACTGCCTTGGCCCCTTTAATAGGACAAAAATTAGGTAGGCGGAGTAAACAGAACAAAATGCTGAAAAAAAAAAGCCGAGTGAGGAGTCGCCATGATTCTCCCACTCCAGACAGACACAGGTTAAGATCTTTCCTGGTAAGCCAGCTCGTGGTACTACACAAAATATTAGAAATGGGTTAGATCAATATGTAAGAGCTAGCCAATAAGAGGCCAAAACTAATGGGCCAGGCAGTGTTTAAAAAAATACAGTTTCCGTGTAATTATTTCAGGGCATAAGCTAGCCATGTGGGCGGCCGGGTGCCGGAGAAGCAGCCCCGCCGCTCGTATTACAACAGACAACCCTGACGTGATTGCTTATGTGCTATGAGCTCTCCCAGAACCACAACTCCTCCCCTGTAAACAAGGTTAACAATAGTACCCAACCTGGAGAGTGGTTGAGAAGAGGAAACACAATCATAAATTGCTTTAAGCAGAGGGCCCAGCACACAGGAAGCCCTGAGTGAGTAATGGGAGCTGGCAGGAGTGTGATATGGTCAAGCCAAATGAATGCAAAGCAGGGGGACAGGGGATAAATAGGTGAGATCTAAAGAGGGAGCAATAACGTCACCTCTCAGCTGGGGGACATGAGCTTAGTGTTATTATATCTGCATATGGATCAGGTGGGGGATCAAGGGACAGGCTCCTGCTGAGTCACAAGCCTTTCTCTGGATGGGAACTATGGCTGAGTCATCTGCCAGTCCAGCCCCTGGCACTGGTTTCGTAGAGAGGGAGCGCTCCACTAACAAATGAGAAATTTACAAGTGGCTGGATTCCCTGAAGCCTGTCTGTCAGGATTTTATACTCCTTCCCTTCTCCATTCACTCAGCTTCCTTTTATTTCCCCGTTGACAATTCATCTCTCTTCTTCTTGAACTTCTATTGTGTATCACAATCCTTCTGGAAAACTAGGAGGTGCTTGAGAAAAGTCTAGGACAGAGCTGTAATTGAAACAACTGAACTTAAACAGTAAATAATTGAAACATGAAGTATTTATTACACTTGGCCACCTCTCCCTGCCTACGCCAAACGAGGTCTTTCCCTTGCCCTTGTGAGATGTGAGTGAAATCTTAAGAGGTTTATCCCATTTTTTTTTTTTTGTCTTGCTTATTCCCAAACCATCCGGTGCTTAAGAGGCATTTGACAAGGAAGACATAGATGCAGCCTATCAGCATAGGAAATACCTAACCAAGAACATTGCAACTTAAAACCATAATAAGAACTGAAACGGAGCCTTCTACTTGTAGGTCACCTCCATCTGGCTATCACTACCAGTGGCTCTTCCCAATCCGTCCACCGGCACACGCTGGTCCTACAAGACCAAAGACTTTCCTGTGGGGACCTAAGAGAGAGGTCACAAAGTATTCTGGGTTGCCCAAAGATTAGCAAAGAAAATGGAGATTAATGTGGAAGACGCTCCAATGGGATGCATACATGTGCAGACATTCAACAATGCACTAGTGAGTTCTACGTCTGTGGTGGGGATGGGGGCAGCAGAACCGCATGGAGGGAGAAGTTGGGTTGTGGTGAATTCTCCATGCAGGTCTCAGCCCAGTCTCTAGTGTGCTGTAGAGAGAGGAGACGTCTCCAGAGTTGTCCTGAGTTGGTGACTGCCATCGGGGTTCTTATTATTTCCCACATCAATGGATCGTGGGTGTAGGCTACCTAGAGAGGGGTGCTATTGGCTCAAGATCTCTTTAAAAAGGGCAACTTCCAAAATAAACTGAACATGAGAGTATACAGCATTTAGCTTAGAAAGAAGCTTCACGAGGCACCTATGGAGTTAGGACAGCCTGGGAGCTAGCCACCTACTCTTTTACTTTAGTGATGCGCAGACCACAAGCAGAGTGGTTGAGATGTTGGCCTCGAGTTCAGACAGGGCTCATATGGAACAGCCACCCCTTTATGCCTTTAAGCCTCGCATTAATACAAATGATCTGCTACCACATGTAATTTGTGTCAGGTTGGCTGGAAGAGTTCATATACCCAATACATTGATACAGTGATTGCTCCACCCAAAGGACAAAATGACTTCCTCCAGCCTTCCCCAAAGTCAGCTACATGCTCCACCCTAAGCCCAGGAGCCCAGAATAGAGTAAATAAATCCCTGCTCTGAAGTGAGTTTGAACTTAGAGTGGAAAGGATCATCAAAGCAAAGATTTACCCCTGGGAACAGCTGTTGCTGAGGTTAAGCTGAACAGTACCCGAGGAAAATCCACAAGGAGATCTGAGTTACAAGCTAAGAAGCCAGCTGTTCACAGTCGTCTTCCTCTGTGAGGGTCTCTGAGCAGTTGCTCTCTCGGTATGTACAAAAGATACTTGGAATCCCTGTGCTGCCAAAGGCTGGGTGGAGCCATAGCAGTGACAGAGAAAGACTTCATGAGGCTTCTTGAGAAAATCAGAAGAATAACGAGGTCACAGAGACACATTCAAATGCACAAATATGAAGGCCTGACCTTGGTCTTGGTGTGGGGAGGGTCCCAGGCCTGGAACAGGAGAAAGAATCCAAGCCAGGCTTCCAAAGTCAACCTCCTTGGGGGCAGGGAGAACCCTGCGGGGATCCAAGAGAGACCACATGCAGGAGCAGCCAGGCCACAGAAATGTAGGCTAGACAACTAGGGCAGTTCTGCAGCCAGGCTGCGTCTGCTGCAAAGGCAGGAGGGCTGGAGCAGGTGGAAGAGGCAACGGGACAGACAGCAGGAGCTCTCAAAGCCTCCAGTGCAGAAAAGGGGTGGAAGAGGAAATGAGGCAAGACAGGTATTGCAAGGTCACCTTCCTCACCCATCCTTGTCAAAGAAAGCAGGACTCAAGGCTCAAGAGCTATTCCCAACAGGCATGCAAGGTGTGGTGTGGCTCACCAAACCTCCTCTGATCAGGAGATATGCTAATAGTCCTATCCCAAAGGCCTCTCAGGATTCCTGAGTTCTTAGCTTCCATTTGCTGGGCTATGTATGGAACATGAATAGAAGGACCTCAGCTAGGGACTGGGAAGAGTGCTGAGCTGCAGGACCACCCTTCTTTCAAGGACTCCAAGGAGAGAAAGGAGGGAGACTCTTCGAACCCAACATTTGGTTTCATCTCTCTCTGGCTGTCCATGTCCATGGTTGGGCAAGTCATGAGTCCAGTGATTCCATCTCACATTCTTTATCAGGACAATGGAGGTGCTTGGAGACAGGAGGAAGATGAAAAGCAACAGTGGCCAAGGTGAGCCTTCTTCTGAACATCAGGGCTGCCAGTTGGGAAATGTCAACTGGTGTGGGAGTCCCCTCTGTATGCTGTGATTACCATTAATGAATAAGAAACTGCTTTGGACCTATAGCAAGGTAGAACTCAGGTAGGCAGGGAAAGCTAGGCAGGCTGAATGCTGGGAGAAAGAAGGTCAGAGTCAGGGAGAAACCATGGAGTAGCCATCAGAGTCAGATATGCTGAAACTTTGCCAGTAAGCCACTGCCATGTGGCAATACACAGATTCATAGAAATGGGTTAAATTAATATGTAAGAATTAGCCAATAAGAAACTAGAGCTAATGGGCCAAGCAGCAATTTAATTAATATAGTTTCTACATGATTATTCTGGGTCTAAGCTAGGCGGGTGGTGGGGAACCAACAAGCAGCCTCTCACTACAATCAACAATGTATCCTCAATGTATAGATGCTTTGTGGACATTCTTTTGAGCCTCACAATCACCTCACAAGGTGGGAAGCCCTCTCTGTATGTCTATATGTAGTCATATAGAGCCTCGCATAACACCTGATACAGACATGGTCCAAGTGAGGCTCATGTGAAGATTCATTCTCAACACACAGATTTGTTTATCATGTGCCCAGCATTGTTCTAGGCCAGTGGTTCTGAACCAGGGATGACTTTGCTCCACACATAGAAGACATTTAGCAATGTCTAGAAACATTAGTGATCGTTATGGATTGCCAATAACCCAAGAGGAGAGGAGTACCATTATCTAAGAGGTAGAAGTCAAATGTTCCTTGCATTTAACAGTGCAAGGAGCAGCCCCACGACAAAGAATTATCCAGTTCCAAATGTCAGTAGTACGGGCTTCTAACAGAAATGTACCGACAGACCAGGTCTCATTCCAGGACAAGAGACAGACAAATGAACAAATAAATGTCTATAGGTCCACTGATGAGAAGGTGCTAACAAAAAATAACTAAGAAAGAGTGGTGGAGTTATCAGAGACTCAAAGAAGGAGAGACTGGAGGAATGTGATGGGAGAAGACATAGATGCTCCCTGTGTGGGACAGAGACCCTGGGGTGGGGTGCACAAGGCATCCTCAGGCGTGGCAGGAGGACCAGATAATGGGAACATGTTGAGAGATGAAGTCAGAGGGTTACTGTGACAACCTGGCTAGCTGTATCAACAGCTTAGGTCTCCCCAAGGACACAGGTCATTCCCAGTATCAAACTTCTTGGTGCGACACATTTTCTGGAACCAATCTGAAGAAGATGCCAAGTTGAAGTGCACTTTGGCTCAAGGGAGGCAGCTTCCTGTATTACGAAATTTACATGAGACAAATTGTCCCTGCTTTGTTCTGTTCTGGGACAGGAAATGAATTTCAATGTGCTGGCATTTTTACCTTGTAATTGCTGGTTGGCTTTCATGCATTTGAGAATAGAATGTCTAAGGACACATACCATTGAAGAGTCAGATGCAGGATACAAAGTGATCCCGAGTACAATCTTCACACTGTCCTCTTAGACCCTATTGAGAAGACAGATATGTCCATTGATCCAAAACAAGGTATGAAGATCACCACGGGGCAGAGTTAGGATGAGGCAGAGAGGAATCAAACACAGATTGGAGTAGTAAAAATCTCAAGACATCTACCTAGTAACTTAAGGTAGAAATTACCAATTGTCTTGGGGTAACAAAGCACTATAAAGTAGACAAGATGATTTCACATAAGGCAGGGCAGCGAACAGCTCCCATCCACATGCCACTTGTGATCAGGAGTGTCAAGAAGTCTGAAGTCCTATCTGAACTTAGTGAAAAGAAGTTCTATGTTCAATTATTTATGTCTGCCATGTAGGAGGCAGAGCAAGCATCTCAGCCATCTGAGCTTGAGTGGAGACCAAGGAAAAGGAAATGTGCGTTTAAGAGTGAATTGTGTCCTTTTTCCAAAGATATGGCAAGACTATACCAGATAGTGCCACACTGTCAGTGTGGAAATGGAGAAGCAACTGAAGAGTCATAAGCTGCCTTTAGTGAACATCTACTTCCTCCCTCCATGCTAGGAATCCCAAGAGAAGAAGAGGGACAAGTTGGGTATGGTGACATACACCTGTAATCTCATAACTCCCAAGGCTGAGGTGAGGGGATCATCAAGGCAAGGCAAGCCTGGGCTACCTTGAGATACCCTGCCTCAAGGGAAGACTGGAAAACAAAAAATACTCTGCTACTAACCCAGTAACATGAGGTACAGAAGGCATTACTGTTTAAAACCACAGATAATGACTCAGAAGTAGGTCCAGCTCTGGGCCTTTAGTTCAAAATCCCTGTCCCCATCCTTCCTCCCTCTCCACCCCATTTCCTGTTGCCCAGAGCAAACCAGGCAAGAGAGCATTAGAAGCTTACCCTAGACCTTCCTTTACCAGCCAAACCCCTCCTTCCCAGAGTCTTCAGGCCCCTACCTAACCCTAGCCATGGGGCCAGGCAGAGTTCCTATACCTCCTTTGATGGGGGCCCTGATCACACCCATTCTACAGGACAGTTTAAGTCCCCTACTAACAGAAGTCACTTGGAGATGGGGTTTAGTCTAGTTGGACACAGCCAAGCTCCAGGATCCTCCTTATGTCTCTTAGTCAAGCTGGGATTGAGACAAGAGCCAAGCATAGATCTCAGATCTCTTTCATCCAGAAAAAGATGGGCCTGTTTCACTAACACCACAAAGAGCAGGGGAAAGTACAATGATTTGAGGTGCAAGCTGAGGTTTAAAATACAGGTAGGGGGAAAAGGAGGGGAGGAGGTATTTCTGGTCAGAATCAGCTGCTCATAATCTGAGGGCTGCCATATTGGAAGAGGTATCTGCCCTTCCTGGCCAATGTGGAGAGTCAAGAATCATGGCAGGGTTCACCTGCTCAGACTGATGGAGCTCTAAGACTCAGGATAGAAGGTGACAGAAAAGATCCCTAGTCTAGGGATCAAGCACTTATATAATACAATTTGAAAATAATAAAAATCCCTTTTTGGAAGACAGCCAAAGCATTGCTTTGCAGGGTCAGCTGTGTGGTCTTTAAAGAATACCATTACCCAAGAACCAAGTTGAGCAGTCCCATCACACGGCTACTCCAGAGCCTGGCTGCAAAGCCTTCCATAACCCCCACAATTCCTACGACAGAGCCCTTACTTCTGCTTTTATTTTTATTGTGTTGCAGAAAGGGGTAAAAGGGGAAGGAATGCCAAAAAAAAAAAAATCACATGTTTCTAAACCCATGTGCACAAGGAATACAATGATGTGTCCAACGCTTCTCATTGTCTACCATGTGCCAGACCTTTGTCCCCAAGGCTGGGGAGTGACTTGGTGACTGTGAAAAGGGGCAGGGAAGGAGCTACAGGGAGGCTTCAGGAGAGCTGAAAGGGGTTCTGGTGGGCAAGCCAACAGCGAGCTTCTGGGAGTCTGTGTAGGATATCACAAGGGTATCCAGCTATAATTGTGTGGAAGTCATGGATCGTCGGGTATGGACAAGAGGCAGTGACATTTGAGGGATTGGGGTCAATGGATCCTCCATTTATACCACAGTGAGGACTGGGGAAAACCACTTATACAGTCGCTGAAGTGATGATGAAGGTCCAAGAGAAAACAACACTAGCTAAGAGGTATGCTTTTAAACAATTCCCACCATTTAATTCTTACTACAACCTTTCAGGGTTCCTCCCACTCGCCCTGCTTTACAGAGAAATGGAGGCTCGAGTTCACATGGCTATTCAGTGACAGAGGCAGAACTGAGCCCAGGGTAACCTGACAACAGTTTTCTATTTGTTTATTGTGTCTCATCCTCTCCTAGCACTGCGAGGCACCTCCAAGATGTCCCTACTCAGAGCACACCACATAATTTGCAAAGGAAAATGTATTGCCTTTATGTCCTAAAAGCAAGGTTTAACAGGGAGCCCAGAGAAAAATAAAATGGAGGGGGGGAACTAGCGTACAGTAGAACTGATCTGTGATAAAGACGGGATGAAATGGGGCTGGAGAGGTGGGTCAGGGGTCAAGATGACCTGTTTCTCTTTCAGAGGACCCAAGTTTAGTTCCTAATATCCATGCTGGACAACTTGCAACCAGCTGTAACTCCAGCCCCAGCAGTTCTGACACACCCCTTTGGTCTCCAAGGGCACCACACATAGCTACATAAAGAAAAATAAGTCTTTTGTTTAAAATTTGTATAGAGGTTTGGTAAGAGAAAGATCCCACGATAATGCCTGGCTCCCTAGATGAACTTGGAACTTTCCTGTATATCACACATAAATATATATATATATGAACAATCTGCATGTGATTCTGGGCATGTGGTGAAGTCGCTAGAGTCATTGCCTTGCATCCATGAAGTCCTGGACTTAATTCCCAGCACTGCAATTAAAAAAGAAAAACTTCATTGTGAACTTGCACACCTGTAATACCAGCACTCGAGAGGTAGATGAGGGGAAGGATCGGGAGTTTATGACAATCCTCAGATGTAATTTAAGTTCAAGGTCAGCCTGGGCTACATGAGACCCATTCTCAGAACAAACACCTACCTGGGAAAGCTCTAGTCTAAACAAAAGGAAGCACGAGGAATGTCTTTGTGGCTTATTAAAGTCTTCCTGAATCGTGTCCTCAGAGCACAGACCCAAAAGCAATTATACTGCTGGATTTAAATGTATCAACAGTAAGGGCTTAGGTTCAATAGAAGACACAAAGTAAGAAGTAGCAGAGTGGGAAAAAATATTAGTGACAAGGATTCCAACTCAACAAGGAATTTACATCTAGCTATACAAGATCTCCAACTACCCAACAGAAGGGGTAGAAAATGGGCCAAAAAAATGGTTCAGGAACATGAATGGAAAGTTTATAAAATGGGGAGTGAAATGGTAAGTACCCAAAATCCACACAAATGAAGTCCACCATTGAGATTCCTTATTCTATTCGATGGCCTGGGAAGGCCAGAATGCAGTTATCAATACTAAGTGCACATAAACTTTATAAGCCAACAATGCTGGGTGCAGAGCAGAGATGCTTGCACGAGTCACAGGGGACAAATAAGAGGTTCTTTGTGTCAGCCTGGAGGTCTGTGGTGGCAGGAACCTGGAGGTAACCAAGGATGGACAGATACAAAATACTGTGGTAGCTTACAGTGTGATAGTCACCAGATCTGCTTGCTGGTTGGTTCCAATGTTTCCCCCATTAGACTCCTACATGTGAAGTTGGGAATGGCTCCGCGATCTATTTGAGACCCTTTTAGACAGAAGAGTTCAAAAATATTTATGCCATTTGCCCTCTTCTGGGCAAAGACTGCGTGGGCAGGTTTTATTTCCCTCTCTCTCAGCCATGATGACTGTGGAGGCTCCAACAGCCCCCAACTCTCAAGCATAGACCTTATCAAACCAATGGACAAGCCATGTTACCAAGCAGCAAATCTCCATGGTTTCCAGCTGTTACTGCACATAACTTCACTGACCTTGACTGGTTCAACTATATACTTTTTAGAAATTGATAAACTAGTTATTCAGCCAATTTCATGGGTAGATCTTTAAAAAAAATAGAACACAGGTAAAAATAGAACAATCTCCTTCAGGTAGTATAATTTCTAAAAGTCAACACACATACAGGCAAACACTCAATGATATTGTATATTTTAAGAAGATATATACATGCTCAAAGACATGTATTAAAAGCCATGATTGAGTGGAGAGGAGATTACAGACAAAGAGAAAACCACTGCCAACTATAACAAGTGAGACTGCACGCTAACGGTGGTGAGGTGACCATGAACTTAGGACAGCGAATAGCTCAATTATCTGTTGCATCTGAGACCCAGAGAGGAAAAGGAAAGAAGAAAAATGTAGGGAGCCTCTCTTCCCATTTTTAAATCCTTGGTGTGAATCAACCACGTGCAAGCATCTGGCTTCTTCTTCACCACCAAGTTGTAACTGACCCCAGGAGCTGTTCACAATGTGGCTTCCAGATGACCACATCTCCTCAGAATGAAAGGACAGATTACATCCAGAGCAACTCCTAGGGGTCCCTGCTACATTGAGACCTAAAGGAAATTGTTTTTAGAGAGGACAAGACAAGGCAGCCTGGAGAGATGGCTTCATGGTTAAAAGCACAGGCTGCTCTTGCTGAAGACCCGGGTTAGATTCCTAACACCCACATGGCACCTCATGCTCATCCGTAATTCTAATTCTAGGAAATCTGACACCACCCTCAGCTTCTGCAGGCACTGCACACACATAGTGCAAAACACACACACATAAAAATGATAAAATTTTAAAAAAAACTTAAGAGGGCACAAGACTGAAGGTAGACAGAGGGGAGGGCAGAGAACAGGGCCGAATCACTGTGGCAAACTCCAGGGAGGTTGCTCAGGCAGCCTGTGCCCTTGCTGTGAGGGGTCAGCCTGCTCAGATCCACACCACAGGAGGGAGGGAGACCCTCGGGGAATGTTCTAGGTCACCCTGTCATATTTGCTGTTCTCCTGGAATGCCTGGGCTCTGGAAGAGCCATCATGGAAATCTGTTCTGTAGCTCCATGACAACAACAAGATGAAAGATAGGAGTGTGAGAGACAGGGGAGTTCACCAGCATTGTTTTCAGCCCTACATGAAAAGACAGACCTTGGTTTGGATTCTGTCCCACCATTCTAGAGAAGGTATACCTCGCTGCATCGGCTCTGTAGAGGCAGGAAACAGGAATCACTCCACACAGTATCTCAGCATTTCCTCAGTTTATTTAATGAATGAAATAATAATGGAATGAATTGCATTTTATTTTAATGGTCTCGATGTCCCCCAACCCTGGCACTGTGTGAGCTCACTCTCTGTGTCTAGCTCCGTGTGAGCCCTCGGTAGAAACTTATGAATATTTTTACGGGCTACTTACTTATTTGGAATTATTTACATGCGTTTCCCTCAGCTACAACTCTGAGTACATTTATCTTAGAGGCAGCCTTCTTGGATGTAAATAAGGAATTTCAATGATCAAACACGTGAGCATTTGCACAAAGCTCCTTGATATTCATGATCAAGATTAATCTTCATATCTTGCTCTCTTACTGTGCTCTTTATGTAGATAAGTAAGACAAATTATGACAGCGTACACTTTCAACTCACAGGTTGTAGAAGTTGAGCTAGAAACCATGGAGCCAATAGGCTGTTCCCTGTGTGGTCCTATACTCAGAGTAGGACCATTGCTGTACCACAGAGCTTTGGGTAAAAGACTGTCGGGAAACAGAATGTTCATGGGGTTTCCAAGTGTCATTCAAATAATACTTAATAACTGCAATGAATTATAGTGGTGAGATCTTGGAGCCACTGGCTCTAACCAAGGGATGCATTGAAGGTCTCCAGATCTTAGACTACCAGACATAATACATTAAGTTCTTCCAGTATTCCTGCCAAACACACTTCACTTTAATATCACTTTAATATCAATACAAAGATGTCATCAACCTAATATAGAATGTGAGACATTCCTTAACGTACCTGGATTGCTTCTCTTCAAAGCCAGTCATCTATGAAAACATAAAAAGGCAAGGGGCTGCCCTGTATTAAAAGAGACTAGAGAACCTTGGAGATCAAATGGGATGTATTGGCTCTTAGATTCTATAAGAAGTAAAAGTGAGGAAAATCAAATAAGGACTCAAAAGCAACTGATATTAATGAACTCGTGTTCACTGCCGTTGGTCACATTACTGTTAAATCTCCTGGCTGTAATAATGGTCTTGGAGTTAGAGTTGTCCATATTTCTGTACAATACAGCTGGAGTGTTCAGGTGAAGGTAATATAATGTAGGAAAATAATTTATTTTATGTGTTTGCATGTTTTTCCTGTATGTATGTCTGTGTATCACATACATGCCTGGTGCCCTTAGAGGCCAGGAGAGGGTGATGGATACCCTAGAACTGGAGTTGTGAGCTGACACGTGGGTGTTAGGAATCTAATTTGGGTCCTCTGGTAGAGCAGCAAGTGCTCTTAACCCCTAAGTCATCTCTCCAGCCCCTGAAATTTAGTTTTAAATTGTACAGTAGACGAAAAATGTGGAGAGGTTATAGAAAGTGAGGGAGAGAACTTGCAAATATGAAAAAAATGTTCCCAGTGGATAAATTAAGGTCATGGGTGAGGCAAGGCCTTCGTCTCTATATACCTGCCATTATGTTCCTTTCCTACTCAAAGGCATAACTGGTAATTCAGATGAAGAGGCTTATTTCCTTTTTGCTCATAAAAATACATATATTTTCTCTTGACAGAGTATTCAATACAGAATATAAAATCATCTATTTTCATCCAACTTTCATTTTCCTAGTAAAACACATTTGCTAAATATCCCAATTAGGGACTAAAGAAAAAACCATGCTCTACTCTTAAAAATTGCATTTTTACTCGTTTGGTTGCTAGTTAAGAGAAGAGGGTTGGCCATGCCCAGGACACAGTGCTGGCCTCCTCCTAGGCTGCTCCCCAGCAGGCATGACTAATCAATCATGGCATACATTTTCCCTTAGCCTCAGCCTTTTCTATACCCTTAACTTGTACCCTATAGAGTTGTTCCCTGGTGTTAGGGCTTTCCCGTTTTATTTTCTTAAGACATTTTGCAAAGTGAAGAATGTTCACTTTCATTCCCAGGAGACTTATTAGTTCCACAGATTTTTTTTTCCTTTTACTTAGGATGTTTGAGTTCTCAAGGTTCCTGTTTTCCTCTCTTAATTATTCATTCAACACACTGTCTACTGTATGCAGTTGCCCCAGGATGCCAAGTACTGAAAGATAATAGCAAAAAACCTCAAATGCGGACACAGAGCAAGGAATGTCCATCTTACTGAAAAGGGAAGGGGAAGGCTCCAAAGAGGAGGCGGCATATTCTCAGAAGCTTCCAGAACAGCGAGTAGATTTCTTAAAAGGGGTTCACAGCAGCTATGTTACGAGGGACGTGTGATGTGTTCTCATAATGGGATATTCTTGTCCTGGCTTCCCCAGCTTCCATGGGCGCCTGAGTTGATTGTTACAGGGTCCCAGTGTGCAGCTGTTTTTGGCTGCCAGGCACCAGCTGCAGCTAAAGTTAGGCCTTTCACACTGGGATGTTTCCATTCCTACTGCAAAAGGTGAGAGAGGACCATGATCTGTTGTGATTCCTGCACCACTCACGGTAGTATGGTTTCTCTCTCCTAACACCAAAAATTCCAGCTTGTCATGAAAATGGCAGCAAGGGAGGAGATGGCAATGTGGGCCTGGACAGGGAACACAGAAAACTGGCGTTTGCAGAGTAGCTGCCTCTCTCCAGGTTGGTGGGCATTTCCAACAGCTCATCCAGCCTGCAGAAACCTTGGGAGGCATGGGGTGATGTGTTGTGCTTTTGAGAACAGTAGACAGCTCTCAGCAGGCATGAAATGAGTGTGAACCATTGTTGATGAAGACTGGTACCACCAAAATATAATGTTCATTTTTATGCTTTTCAGAAAACACAAAATCCCCGGTAGCTGGGTTAGGATCAAAGCCTGATACACTTATGAATTAGGTGAGGAGAAGAGAAAATAATTTAAAATTTGGCTTCTACTCTTTTTTTATTATTATTGCTATGTTTTCTATGTACACAATCTTTCCAGACCCTCAGAACCTCCAGGGAACTGATTGTTTTACTTTACAGACAAATCAACAGAAGCCCCAGAGGATTTTCTCATCCACCATCTCCACACCGGCAGGGACAATCACAACCTAGGGACACTTCATTTTGTATCCAGCTGGGCAAGCATTTCATATCAACTGTGCTATTTTTATCATAACAATCCTTTGACATGGGCCTGACCATAACCATCTTCACTGTGAAGCCGTTGAACCTAAGAAAGGGTCAGATAATTTAGTGCTGTGGTTTGGATATAAAATGTCTCCCGAAGTCTAATGTTAAAGGGTTGGTCTCCAGCTCATGGCACTAGTGGAGAGGCGGCAGACCCTCAAGAGGCCAGCACGGTTGAAGGAAGGGAACTCACTACGAGTGTTCCCTCGAAGGTCATGCCATGGTCCTGCCTTCCTTCCTCTTTGGCTTCTGGCTGTCAAGAGGTGAGAAGCATTGCTTCATCCTATGACAGAGACCCAACTCGATGGAGCCAGCTGACTATGGACTGAAATTATGAAATCATGAACCAAAATAAGCCCTTCTTATTTTAAGCTTATTTTTGTCACAGTGACAAAAATCTGAATAATACACATTCAGCAGGTATTGCTTCTGGGATCTAACTCAGGTCTATCTGATTCTAAGCCCATGTTCAGGATGGAGATCTGTTACTGCAGAATAACCCAAAGTCTCTGGGTTTTTTGTTGCTATGATGCAGCACCATGACTAAAACAACCTGGGAGGAAAGGGTTTATTTGGCTTACACTTCCTTACAGGAACTCCACAGGACAGGAACCTGAAGGCAGGAGCTAATGCAGAGGCCATGGAGGGGTGCTGCTTCCTGGCTTGCTCCTCCTGGTTTGCCCAGCTGGCTTTCTTATAGAACCCAGGACCACCAGCCCAGGGTTGTCCCCAACCACAGTGGGATGGACCCTCCCCCATCAATCACTAATTAAGAAAATGCTCTGCAGTCTTGTCTAAAGCCTGATCTTATAGAGGAGTGATGGCTATTTTTGGTTGTCAACTTGACTATATCTGGAATACACTACAACCCAGAAATGGAGGGCACACTTGTGATCTGGATCTTGAGGCTGGAAGACACATGGCTATAATCCAGACCATGAGGCTGGAAGGCACCTTTAATCTGAGTCACACCTTTGGTTAGAAGCCTATGTAAGGACAATGAAAGAAGGAAGGGTTTGTTCTTATCTTGCTTGCCCTCACCTTGTAAATACATCCTTTCCTTCCCTGGCACTGGAGCCTCCTTCTTGGGGAGTCCAGAATACACAGAAGACCAGCTCGGACACCCAGCCTCGTGGAACTGAGCAGTTACTGGATTCTTGGACTTTCCAATCACAGCTAGCCTTTGATGGATTAGTTGGACTGCAGCCTCTAAGACATTACAATAAAGTCCCCCCCCCCCGTCTCTCTCTCTCTCTCTCTCTCTCTCTCTCTCTCTCTCTATATATATATATATATATATATATATATATATATATATATATATATTTTTTTTTTTTTTCTGTGACTCTAGAGAAACCTGACTAATACAGAGGCATTTTCTCAATTGAGACTCCCTCCTCTCTGATGACTCTAGCTTCTGTCAAGCTGACATAAAACCAGCCAGCACAAATGACCCCTAGACCTTTAAAATTCTAACACCTGAAAGTTCAAAGTCCCTTTAAAATATCCAGTATCTCTCTAAAAAATCTAAAGACTTTTAAAAATTTCCAAATTTAAAAATCAAATGTGTGCACCTGCAAAATCAAAATAAGTTCAATACTTCATTCCAAGAGGGGAGAAATCCAAGGTATGGGATTCACTAATGGTCTGTGGGCTCCTCCAAAGGAGGCTACTTTTTCAGCTCCACCCTCTGCAGCACACACAGCTTGTCTTCCAGGCTCAGGCTGGCTCCACGCCACCACTGCTGCTATTCTCGGTGACCATCTTATGGTACCAGAATCTCAAAAATGCTGGGGTTTCCTCATTTAACTGGGATGCACTTCACCAATGGTCTTTCCTGGCCTCTCACAGTGCAAAGCCCCAGTTGCTCTCCATTGCCCCTTCAATGTCTTCTAAACCAGTACCACCTGGGACACTCTTACATAGGACCAAGTTTGGCTGCCAACATGAGGTATAAGTCGTCTTGGTTGTAACAAGAAGGAAAATGTTGATGTGGAGGGGCCATGAAGTCGGAGCAGCTTGAGGTACACTGAGCTCCCTGACAACTGCTGGGCATTGCCCAGCTCTGCAAGGGAAGTCTTGTGAATTAAAATTCAAGCTCCATTGTAGGAAAGTCCTGATTTGAGGTTTGCGTGTTACTACAGCGTCAGCCAGCGCATCCTGACCAACAGCCACCAGATCCTCATGTCAACTCGACGATGAAAATGCTATTATCACTTCCCAGACAAGACTGGAACAGGGAAGAGCCAACAGCTAGCCAAAGATCACATAGCTCATGAAGGGTAGAGACAACTGTGAACTCCAAGAACAGGAACCTCAGAGTCCTTACCCTCATCCTGTACTGTTTATTCCCTCACCTATGTCTTTTTAACCCATCAGAAATATTAACGCATAAATATCAAGGTCAACACATTTCTTACTGTACTTTACTCAGTGTTTATAGAATAAGAGAATTGTAACAACGCATTATTAAAGAAACACCAAAGTTGCTTTAAAAGGGGAAGACACAGCTTCAGCTTACAAGGTAATTAGAAGAGAAAATGGGTTATAACCAGGGTGGGGCTGTTCTCTAGGTAGTGGCTTGAACGATGGGAAGCCACTTAAACACACTCAGCTGCTCTTTTTTACCCAGATCCTGAGAGTCGGCACTAAAGAACGATAATTAATAGCCAAAAGGGCACCATTTCCCCTCCCCAAGCTGATGCTTTCTTTCTGATAAAAATTGTTTCTAGAGCTAGGGAGATCATGGTTCAAACCTGGGTTCAGTCCCCAGACCCCGCATGGTGGAAAGAAGGAACCTAGTAGCACACGTTACCGCTGATGTCTCTGTCTCTCTCTCTCTCTCTCTCTCTCTCTCTCTCTCTCTCTCTCTCTCACACACACACACACACACACACACACACTAGCATGAGAGCACCCCCACACCCAAATAAGTTTTTTATTTAACTTATTCACTGTTCTCTTCCTAAATCAAAGCAGACCCTTAATGAGTTAATCCAACATTTGAGGTCAAAATGGAGCCTTTGGAAACTTTCTGTCGTGGACTTGAAAGTCTCTCTCAGTTCTTGTCAGTGTCCTCTGCTGCGTGTGGTCCACCATAATTACCGCTTGTGGTAATTGGGGACACTGGGTTCCTTCAAAAGCAATTAATGAGCACTCACAGGAACAGGGCAGGTCTAAAGGTCAGTCCCAAAGTCAAAAGACGAGACCCATGCTAGTTCAATCTGGGGATGCAGACATTCTGGCAGGCCTGGCCTATGCTGCCTCTTTCTCTAGAATAAAGGTCTCGAGCCTTTCAGAAGTCAGTGGCACTGAAGGCGCAAAGCAGTCTAGTCACAGCGAAGAGAGCGCTCTTTAGAGTGGGGTCCTTGGGCAGAAGCCCAGCTTCTTTTCCTGCTAGCTTGGAGATCAGTGGGCAAGAGACCCGTCTCAAGTCTCAGTTCCTCATATGAGATGGGATCAGACATAATGTCTACCTGTTATTAGGAGAGCCAAAAGATAAGGCACGCGCAAAAAGTCTAGGATAACACTCAGCTCCAAGTAGCTATCATCTTATAGTTAACACTAAAGAACATGACTCCCCTCTCTAATGTATCCTATTTGTGAGGTACACCCTCTTCTCTAACACCCCTGACATTTGTTTTTGTGTTATGTGTATGGGTGTTTTACTTACATGTATGTTTGTATACTACATGTGAGCTTGGTGCCTGCGAAGGCCAGAGAGGATATCGTATCCCCTGGAACTGGAATTACAGATGACTGTCAGCTATCGTGTGGGTGCTGGGAATCAAACACAGGTCCTCTAGAAAGAGCAGCTGTGTTCTTCACCTCCAATCATCCTCTCCAGCCTTCTCCCTCTTCTCTCATTTCTTTATATTCCATTTACTCCTTTCCTGGAGAGGTGGGCTGATTCACGTGGTTCCTGAGTTTGGGAGGAAGAACTAGGCAGGCACAGCTCACCCCTTCTCTTGCATCCTCCTTGGGAGCTTCTTCACAGTCACAGTTTCCAGGCCAAGGGCTGAAGTATAACATAGCCAGGAGCAGGTACGTACACAAACCAGCTCCTTCAGAGGCTGCAGTGTTAGGAAGAGACTTGCCATGCATGTAGTGACTGCTGAACAGAAATACTACAGAGTGGGTGGGTCATACAGCAAACACACACGTCAGCCTAATCACTTGAGTTTAATCTCCAGGACCAACATGGTGGGAAAGAACGGGCTCCTGCTAGTTGTCATTTGGCCTCTGTGTACTTTGCACATGTACTTACACACACACACACAGAGACACAGTTTTTTAAGTCAGGTCTATAAATCTGCTGACATATGGGGGCACCTGAAAACTGTCATTTGGTGACTCACGGGTGGCATGGAGTTGACTCAGGAAGTTGGCAGAGACAAAAACAAAGTCATAAATGACACACACAGGTCAGTCTGGCAGCTGTGGTGCCCATCTTCCCAACCCTTTTATTTTAATGGGACATCATAAAGGTGCTGCCACCTCTGCACTAGGATTCTGTCTCGGAGCTTGTCCGTCACCAGTACCCCCGCATCTGAAGAGCAACCGGTTCTCTGAGAATCCGAGGACCTGAGCCTGGAAACAGTCTGCATGTGAGCGGCAGGCATCCAGAAACAGGAAGACCTGTGGTCACCCCCAGGTCACCTCCATATCTAATTAGCCTCATCTTCTATGTGCAGACTTAGGTCTTCCTACCCTCAAATGAGAGGTGGCTCACGTGTCCCAGCAGCCTCCTCACACTGACCGACAACGATTCCGTCTTGAGCTCCCCGTACCCAAACATTTACCACAACTGTCACCTGACCTTGGTTTGAGCACAGGAAGGTGCCTGGCTTCTCTATTAGGTCTCAACATCAATTTCCAGACACTGGAATGATGGCATTTCTTGGGAGCAGGAGGTCAGGTCAGCAACGATGGCCCGTTCCGGGTCCTTCCATCTCAGACTATGGCTGCTTATCCTCTACAGAACACAGAAGGGGTGAGCAGCAGACTTGGCCTGGAGTCTCACAGAAGCACCTCACATTTTAGGGGGCATCACAACCCTGAATGGGTTTTCATAAAACAGACCGTTGACTTCACAGCCACTGTCTCTTATTCAGTGGGTCTGGGGTGCTTTAGGTACCAAACTTGGGGAATCAGTAAGTGTGCCTGGGTTCTAAATCCCATCTGAGGTCTGGCTACACTCCCCAAACCTCCACCCTCTTACTTGTCTTCTTGTTCAATCCACTCCAGATGCTTCCATAAGCCCCAAACAAAGCAGTGTGTCCCCAACTTAGGACTTGCCATGCATTGCTCCTGCCCAGAAAGCCCTTCTTGGCCGTTTCAACAGTTCACTTGCTGACTTCTCTCTCTCTTATAACCTTCCATCACTTATAACCTTCACCCCTGGCTTCTGTTCTGTTCTCCGTAACACATTATCCTCCCGCCCCCCACCCCCAGCAACATACTCTATATTTTATATTAAGAATCGAACTCACTCCTCTCTTCCCCCAGGAGATGCAACTTCCACTGAGAGCCAGAGATTTTGTTGGTTCTGTTTGCCTGTAGATCTCAGAACAGTGCCAGATACAATGATTATAATTCAACATTATATTTTGTGGGAGGGAAAGAGAGTAAGGAAGAGAGAGAAGGGGATTGGAGGGCGATGGAGCAAGGAGAAGATGGGGGAGAAGGAAGGAATGCTGCAGACTTACAGGATTTTTCAATAGAACAAGTTTGTAGAGAATCAACCACTTTGTTGTTCTCCACAGAAGAGCTTTAGAAGCAGATCCATGAGCTCCTGTCTTCTTCCCATTGAGACCTCGTGGGGTGGGGACCCTTGCTGCCAAGCTCATGGGAGATGAATTATGTTTTGAACTCTGAGCTAACACTGGATGAGGTTTTCACTTTCCACTCAGAGGTCAGATTTCAAGTTCAGTGTTGATGTCCAGGAGATCCAATCAGAATGAAGCATTAAAACACCCAGGTGCACGAGCTCTATGCCTCGCACATAGTAGGTCCTTAATAAATGTAGATTGGATTCCTGACAGACGCTATTCTGTGGCTGGGCATCTGTGGCTGCCCCTAGAGGAGAAGACACCAAGTCTCTAGGTGATAGTATCCTTAAGAAAGGATGCAGAAAGTGGGATGCAGGGCTGAATCCCTCTCAGCTAAAAGACTGACTGAGGTCAACATGGCTGGAAGGATTGCCATAAGGTGACAGAGCTTGGAGCAATAGAAACAGTTCTCATGGAGAATGTCATTCCTCACTTTCTCTATGGTGGCTACAGCCATCAGAAACCCTACAATGGACCAGGGAGAATGCTCGGTTCCTAAAGTGCCTAACATGCAAGGACAAGAATCTAAGTTTGAACCTCAGGGCCCATGATAAACAATGGGTATAGTGGTGTGCATTTTTAATTCCAGTGCTGGGGAAGTATAAACAAATGTATCCTTGGGGCTCACTGGCTAGCCAGCCTAGCCTGCTTAGTGAGGTCTGGGCCAGTAAGAATAGCCTCTATAAGTACACACATACATGTGCCTGCTCACACTTGCACACACGCATGCACACACACACACCCTAAGCATCTCCTCTTCCCCACCCTGCTCCTCATCTCTCAGTGGGCATGAATAGTCATCCTTCCTCCTCTCCATCAGTAAAGAGAATTATTGCCCACTCATCTTGTTACAATGTATCCACTCTATGAGCACCCACCAACCAAGTGCTATGATACGTGGTAATCTAGGGAGGGAACAGACTCACAAGCGGGTCACTGACCACCACACTGTATCCGCCCCCAGCTGTGGCCCACCCGCCACCAATAGACGTAAATGGGTCTATCTGATCCATGGATAAACACTTTTATTTCAATAGTGCATATTTTAATGCTCTAACCACCAACATGCCTAGCCCATCAGACCTTCCGTGTCACAAGTTTTGCATAGGAAATTTTATGCTGAACAACAACAAAAAAAGTTAAACAAGTCATGGGTCAAACGACAAAAGGCTTCCATGAGGTACCACACAGATGCCAAAGGTCTAGGGAAGACGGGTAGTGTATTTTAATCCTGTCCGTGTGGCCCACCAGCAATGACACATTAAAGGAGTGATATTGGTTACTCAGCAGCCAAAAGCGACTATCCGCTGTGAGGGCTCTGCTCTGGGCTGGCGCAAACTCACTATTATTTTTATTATTGCTCCACTGTATCCCCCTGTGCCTTGTAATAGAAAGCTGGAGAAGCGCTTCAGTGGAGGAAGAAAATAGAGTTCTGAGCTCCAAGTTAACCAGCCTGTGCTGAGGAGATGAAAATAGATAACGGGACCGGAAAATGGCTTTGTGCCTGTCAGCCCGAGGAGCTGCTGGGTCCCCTGATGAGAAGGGAGACAGCTGGACAGCGATGCCCAGGCCTCCCAAGCACCAGCTGTCCCAGACCCCACCTGCTGCCTTCCGTGCATGGCATGTCATTTACAACACAGAAAGTCTATGCCCATGGGATGCTAGCTCTCAGAGCTGCCGCTCAGGAGAACCTGGGAGAACAGCCTGGCAGCCTGGGGAGGTGTGGGAAAGGTTCTGTATGCTGGAAGACTCCTGGCTAACCTGCATGGAAGAGTGGGCACCTCTAGGACGGTGCATGGGGCATCCTGAGCCCCAGTGCTACTCAGCAATCAAATGCAGCACTACATAGAGAAAGCCTTCTGCTAGCTGGAATGAGTGTGGTTTGTCTTCTCCTGGGGACGCATGAACAAGTGAACAGTCAGCCCACGTAGGGTGCCCACTGCAGATCAAACAAACAATTCCTGTTCCTGAATGATTTCCTCACCTCATTGAGTCAGGGGAGGAAATGAGAAGCCTGTGCTCATGCACACAGGCGACAGGGAAGCCCTGGGCTCCAATTTTTTACTTTCTGCATTCCCACTGACTCCCCACTGACTCCGAGTTCCTGACTGCTTATCTTCCTGTTCCTTCATGCCACAAGTCCTGGAGTCAAGAGACAAGGCTCAAAGGTATAAAGTCGCTTACACTCTCCTTCTGCTTTCCAGAATAGCACAGCCCCAGACTATCACGACCCTTGGTAGATTGGTGACTGAGGTGCACCCAGGACTCACATTGCCCTTATTGGGCAATCTTATGCAAGTTACAACCTGGGTAGCCAGTTGAAGAAGCCTAACCTATCCTGTCTGCCTACTGCTCTGAAACAAACACCAAACTCCTCCGAGGGGCTTCACAAGGAAGCACAAGTATATACATACATATATATATATTTGCACTCCCTTCCCAAAATGCCAAGTTCTGCCCAGGCTAGAAGAGGCTACTTCTTAACTAACCATTGCATTAGTATGTGAAGTGAATAATAAATGCAGATAGTTACTAAATAAACAAATGAAGACGCAGGGAAATAAAGCAAGGACAAGCCATGATGGGGTGCACAAGAGTTCAAATCCTCCTAACTCTGCCTGATTCATCATTCCAGTGAAGAGGGGACCCCCTTGACTCCCACAGTCCCACCCACACACTCACAGGGTGATGGAGAGAGGTATTGGAGGCCAGGTCAATCCTCTATCCACCATGGTCCTCAGAAAGAGGGGTATACTCCTCAGGGGACTGTGGGCTAAACACAAGACCACAGCCTCACAGGGAAGCAGAATAGTGAATGATCACCTTGATACCAGAGGAAAACAGGGATCGTGAAAAGGGAACCAATGTAAGTTTCTACCCTCCAAATCAGCTTCCATTCTGCACTTAAATAGTCTACAGAAAATGAAAATTGTCTGTTTGTGGGTCAACAAATGCCACCCTATTCTCAGAGAGAGAAGAAAATGATTCATGTTTCCAGATGGATGACAAGATGGAAAATCAACTCTGGAGTGTCTGTGCTCTGTGACACCCATCCCATGGTCTGTGCTCCGTGACACCCATCCCATGGTCTGTGCTCCGTGACACCCATCCCATGGTCTGTGCTCCGTGACACCCATCCCATGGTCTGTGCTCCGTGACACCCATCCCATGGTCTGTGCTCTGTGACACCCATTCCATGGTCTGTGTTCTGTGACATCCATCCCATTGTCTGTGTTCCGTGACATCCATCCCATGGTCTGTGTTCTGTGACATCCATCCCATTGTCTGTGCTCTGTGACATCCATCCCATGGTCTGTGCTCTGTGACATCCATCCCATGGTCTGTGCCCCGTGACATCCATCACATGGTCACGGTCATAGCAGAAGGAGAAGCCTTGGACAAGCCTGCCAGGCATCAGTCAGGGTGAGCCAGGATTTGTCTTAAGATCCCAGATGAAGATAGATGAGATAGATGTGTGTGTCCCAGCTGTGTGTTCCCGGTCATATCTGTCACCACACAACACTGCCGCTGTGTCCCTTTTAGCCAGTGGTTCTCAACCAAGACGCTTTAATGCAGCTCCTCATGTTGTGGTGACCCCCAGACATAAAATTATTTTGTTCCTACTTCATAACTGTAACTTATGAATCGTAATGTAAATATCTAATATGTAACCCAAGGGGTCGCGACCCACAGGTTGAGAACCACTGCAATGCACGACTTTTTCTATGTCAGGCATTTCAGAGTATGTGGTGGGGACGTTCTGGAGGTGGAACCTGAGAACATCTTACCACTGAGCTACAGCCTTCGTCATTTTTTAAAAAATGTTTACAGTTAAAAACCAGGATATAGTTAGAACAGAATGTTGATAAAATGTAACTTTTAGGACACAGAACGTCTTGTGTGCGTGATATTCAAACTTAATCAGCACTGTGTCTTTTTGTTTGTCAAGTCTGGTGGACCCATCCAGGATACCCATTTTACAGTAGAAGAAACAAGGATTCCAAGTCAAATAAATGGTTGAGATTTTGGAGTTGAAGCAGGAGAGTGAAACTTTGTCCACTGCCTTGGTTGTGTGTTCTGTACGCAGAGAAAGAATTTGAGGAGTCACCGTTCCCTTGGGGAAGCCCAGCACACTTCTACGTTAGTGAAATCACTTTCTGAGTCGATGCTGTCCCACATTCTGCTAGAGAGGGAGCCAGCAGCTGGAGGCCAGATTCTTCCCGAGTGAAAATAAGCCTCTCATTGCCAGGAATTTCAGTGTGGGAGGCAGCTACCGTAGCAGGCTGCTCACCCCTGCAGCACTCCATGGCTGACTGTCCACAACCCACGAGCACCCTCAGATCAGCTGCAGGCCAGTGGTGTTAAATAGGAAGATCCACCCCTGCTCTAGCCTTAGGAACTTGGGGAACCCATAGCTCCACAAAAGGCAGGTTCACGGAGGACCCACAACTCAAGGCAGAGGTGAGTCCCAAGTAGGTTACAGCACACTGGTACCTAAAGTCTTGCCTCCAGCTGTCCCTGTTGACTGGAACTCCACCCTAGATGCCTTCATTTCTGATAAATGTCACTCTGTAGAGAGAGACCCATGGCCCAGGCAGTGCACTTTAAAACAGCATGCCCAAATTTGACATAGTGGCTCAACACCCATACTTTCAGCCCTTGGGAAGTTATGGCAGGATGACAGATATGTGTTCTAGGCCAGCCTGGACTACAGAGTGAGACCCTGTCTCAAACAAAATAAAATCAAGAGAAAAACTAAAATAGCATCCTTGTCTTTGCTCCCTTACTCTCTTTGTTGCCATGACTTCCCTGCCATGATGGATATATCCCTTCTTTGATGCTGGAGGGGTCCAATTCTTAAACTCGAAACAATATGAAAAGACTAACAAACCTAGCATATTTCCTCTGGGAATAAGGCTCCCAGGATGCCTCCCCTGGGAATACAGGACCATGTATTTACTGGATTTTATACTGTCTGGGGCCACTGGTTAGCACAAATCAAGTCACTTTTGTTTAAACATTGTATTTTCTTTTCTTTCTTTTTTTTGGGAGGGAGCGTATCAAGACAGGGTTTCTCTGTAGCTTTGGAGCCTGTCCTGGAACTAGCTCTTGTAGACTAGTCTGGCCCCAAACTCACAGAGATCTGCCTGCCTCTGCCTCCCGAGTGCTAGGATTAAAGGCGTGTGCCACCACTGCCAGACTAAATTTTGTATTTTCAATTTCCTTGTAAGCGCTATGTCTTCTCGGGACAATTTCAGACTAAACTCAGTGTGATGTAGGGATTCCAGCCAGTTTCTACACCAGAGAATTCAGGTCCTCAATGAAAGTGAAGAAGCCGGAGTTTCATGGTCCCTCTTCGGTAAGAACTAAGCCCCAACAGAAAGAGGTTATCAAGACTGACAATCATTCAGCTTCCCCAAGAGATTTCTGGACCACAGGTCTTGGAGAACATTTGATGCAAGAGAGAAAGGTTTCAAAATTAGCAAATGAAAGAAGCCAGATGGAAGAGAGGAAGACCGGAACACACACACACACACACACACACACACACACACACGCCAACAACCAGCAAACCATAACAGAGCATGAGAAAACATTCTTTTTGCATTACACAAATCATCCCAAAAGTGCACGGTATGTTAATTACCCACAGAAGCTAGCATATGTGACAAAACAAAACCTCATTCTTTATAGAACACTGTGGTTTGGTTTATAACCCTTCCTCCATCTCTGGCCCACTTCCTCCCTTGGAAATGTATTCTTCATAAGAAGCTGTCTGATTCTGTTGTGTGGGGGGAGGGAGAAAGGAAGGAAAAGAGAAAACAAACCGCCTCGTCCTAGTCCTATAGCTCTACTTGAAATGACATCCCATACTGAAACATTAATTTGTTTCTTGCTATCCTCCATCACAGAACATAAGGTCTATGAACAGGTCTCTGACTGCTTTTCTTCCTTCAGCACTTAAAATATTGTCTGGCATACATAAGCATTCAGGATGTAGTCAATGGAAAGCTGGAGAGCTCCAAAAATATAAATATTCATGCATATGAAATGTGTTGGGGTATGGGTATATACATATCTACGAGTTTACATATAGCTCTGTGTACACATGTAAATACACACACTCATACATGCACACCAAATGTGCATATGTAAAACATAAGCCCAATCACAATTAAATATAAGCAATGAAGCATGGGCGTAGGCTTTCTGGATAAAACTCTCATGAGGACACATCCCACCCCACCCCATCTCACCCCACCCCACCCCACCCCCACCACCCGCCACCGCCACAACTCCGCATGTGCGGTTGCCTCTCTCAGGAATGTGCAAGCTATTCATCTTTCAAAAGTTGGCTTAGCTGCCTATCTCCTAGAACTTCCTATGTCCCTGCCCTACCTGACTCGAGACCCCTTTGCTCGGTCCCTGGTGCTGTCATGGTTGTGATCACTACCTTGCCTTATGACTAACTAAACAACAGCCCTCCTCTGTGTGTGTGTATGTGTGTGTGTGTGTCCACCCAGGTATGTACGCACATGTGTGCACGTGTGTGGATGCCAACGATGCCCTTCCTCAGGATCCATCCATCTTGTTCTATGAGAATGTCTTTCACTAGCCTGGAACTTGCTCATTCAGCTGGTGCCGCTGGCTGCCTAGTGAGGCATAGGGATCGATCCACCTGTCTCCATTTCCTCGTTGCTGGGTTACAAGTGCACACCACCGCATACAGCATTGCTATGTGAGCTCTGGGAACCGACGTCAGGTCCTCATGCACAGCATGCATTTTGCCGGCTGAGTCCTTCCCCCAGCCCCTGCAAGGCACATCCTGATGTCCTATGTGGCCCATCGTTTTCCAAAGAGGCAACATCTCCCATGTGCATGCTTTTAGCCAGCACGACTTTGTCATTGCCTTATCTTCTGGCCAGGGATGAAAGTGACACCTTTGGACTACTACTGTCCACACTACTTTTGGACAGGGCATTTTAGCTACTGCTGACTCTGGGAAGCCAGCCATCATGGAAGAGGAACCACTGCCCCAAGGGAACCCTGCTGTAAGAAGCCCAAGACGCATGTAGGACAAGCCACGGAAGACATGCTATAATGCAGAGAAGAGTCCAGAAGCATGGAGATGCCAAATATGTGAGCACAGACACCATCATGGGAACATACTTATCAGCCCCACCCACCATGTTGGCCTCACCACACCCGGGATGAACTGCCCACCTTGTAGAGCCTTTCCCTAGCTCCTGACACACAAAACTGAGATCAAAGTAAAATAGTTTGTTACTATGGTGTGTGTGTATGCACGTGTGCTCATGTGTAAGTTAACCTTGGGCGCCATTCCTTAGGAACTATCTACCTTGTTTCTTTGAGACAGAGTCTCTCACTGGCCTGGAGTTTATCAAGCAGCCTGGCCTAGCTGGCCAGCAAGCCTCAGAGCCCCCATCTCTCTGTCTCAGCAGTATTGGAATCACAACTGTGTGCCACCATGCCCATCATTTTTATGTGGGTTCTGGGGATAGAACTCCAGTCCTTGTGCTTGCTTGTATAGGAGCTTTAGGAGCTGAGTTATCTCTCCAGTCCTCTTGGGGTTGTTTATTGTGTAGCAATTTTTAATTGAAACATCTTCAATGACAAAGAGTTCCTCTTATTCAGTACTGTATCTCCTACTCTGAAACAGGGCAAGGATCATATATGACTCCATAAATTCCAGCCACACAGAACTAGTTGTACTAAATTAACACTCTGCAAGGCATGAAGACTGCTTCAGTAAGGAAAGCCCCAACGTCCCAGCTATCAGCTGAAGCGACTCCCTGGCCCCACTGAAAATGAATGTGTTGGAGAGTTGCTGTAGAGATTTGCAGAGCACGGAATGCTGCTTTAAATGATAGCATTCTAGAGAGATTAGACGAAACCCCAATTACCCCCAGTAAGTTTTAAAGAGATCTGCTGGCCGTTACAGCCACTGCAAAGCATCGCATACACACTCCATTTTTGTGCCTGGTTCCTGAGAACCCTGACACACTTCCTGGGTCCTGAAAGGGCAGGATGGTGGGGGGCTTACAGCAAGTGCTCAGTCAGCCACCAGCAGCCGAGGGCTCTGCCTCCAGTAAGAAGTGTACTTATTAGCAAAAAAAGAAGAGCATTCCAATGCAAAGGACCAGTCGTCTCTGGTTTCTGAGACAGCTGACTGCCAAACGCCCTCTTTGTTCTACCACAGAAGGCTGTGTTCTGACCTGGGGTGTCTCTCCTCATGGTCCATGGTGCTCCCTTTAGTGGCCTTCTGCCACAAAGTCCTCTAAGTTAAGCCTTTGCTTCCGTCTTCCGTGAATTCTGACGGAAACGTGCCTCAGGAGCACCCTGTCCATCCCATAATGGAACCCCTGCCTGGCCCGGCTCTCCCAGGGTGTCGGGAGCTCAAAGGGCGTTGGCCTGGGCTCCACTCTCAGCAGTCCCAGGCGAACCCCGATTCCCCTGCTTACTGGTGAAGGGATCTCAGGCCATGTCACTTAACCTCAGTAAATAGGTCTGGTGACAGCTTGTAGCATGTGGGATTGGTTACTCTGGGGATCAAATGGGACAGTCTTGTGAAACACTGGGAATATAGTCAGTCTGGCATGGAAGGAGCTTCTTGAGATCACAGAGCCCAGGACTGGGTGGCCAACTCCTCTCTGGTTCATCCTTCCTTTTCTTTTACTCGATGTCCCCGCTCGGCTTACAGCTCATGCCTTGTCCCCTCCCACTCCTGTCCTAAAGCCTACCCTGGCACCCGCTCAGCAGCAGCTCAAATGTGGGAGGCTACAACATCCCTAGAGGACTGTTCTTGCTGCTCTCGTTGTAACCCGAGGATTCTCAGCTTTTCTTTAGGGGGAGTTCGGCACCTCCTCTATTTAAGGAAATTGTGGAACAGCTGACCCCAGCCCCAGCTGCAGGAGTGTCCCATCTGCAATCAGATTGCAAAGTGAGTTTTTGAGGCGAAGAATCGTATTCAAAGAGTGGACTCCACCTGCAGACATGCTTCCTTGCCGGTCACTAGTCTTCATCTTGTATAAGATGCATCTGTGGCCCGGCTTGGTGGCGCACGCCTTTAATCCCAGCACTTGGGAGGCAGAAGCAGGCGGATTTCTGAGTTCGAGGCCAGCCTGGTCTACAAGAGCTAGTTCCAGGACAGGAACCAAAAGCTACGGAAAAACCCTGTCTCGAAAAATCAAAAAAAAAAAAAAAAAAGATGCATATGTGATTGTCGGAGCAGTAGCAGTCATTTTAGGACTATGAAGCTACCTTGAAACTGGAAGCCATGTGCTAAGGATGACATGGAAGAAATACAGAATGTTATATAATTCATCTCCTAGCCACGGACTATCTATTTGCCTTAGACTATTGTAGGCTAAGACAGAAAATCAACTCCCTACCTTGTTTAAGCACCTTGCTTTGGTTTGATGTCTGCCAAATATAATCTGGCATTAGGCTGTCCGGTGCATTTAAGTCAAGTATCATTATTGGCCAAGTGTGACACAGTCACCTCTGGAGAGTGCTTTAATTGAAAATGAGCCCGTACTCCAACTGGCGGAATATTGATCAGGAGGCACCCTCAGTGAGTGGAGAGCAGAAAAGACACAGAGTAACTAGAAAATTCTATCCCGACTTTCAAGGGCCCCGTGGCTTCAGAAAGAGTCAGGCATACATGGCTGCAAGTATCAAAGACTTTCCAACACTGTAAAGTGTGTTTAATACACTCCCAAGGAGCCTTCAAGAACAGTGGAAACTCAAGAGACGGGGAAGAGATGCAGGCTTGACTTGGAGAATAAGAGGGTAGGAACAGAATAGGTCCAGGTAGGCACCTCGAATGGAAGTTTGGAATTAAGAATGCAAGTGTGAGTGGGGTTATCTGTGGTTGACAAGATCCTCTAAGTCAGGATCTGGGGGTGCCAGGGAGAAGAGTTTGCGCTTAACCCTGCAGTCATTAAGGGATTACCCAGGACATCGGTGGTGATGGACAAGGAGGGAGACGATGGTTAAAGGAAGGCTCCAGCAAGAAGGCTGCTGTGGTCCAGAGGAGCCACCTTGCCCCCTCTCTGCCTCCAGGTGCCTGAGCCCAGACATCTTCCAGTTCAGATCCACAGACATTACTGCACCCTCACAGGAGGGGAGGAGGCAGAAAGGGGCTCCTGGTTCTACTGGGTCCCAATTTCACACTAGGTTCTATGGACAGCTACAGAGGACAATGTATGAATGCAGACATGTTGTGAGAATGACGGCAATGCCTCAGGTGGGGAAAGAAACTCTTGGAGGACCCTGTCTCCTGCCAGCCTCCACTGGGCTTCTTGATATTGAAGCAAAAAAACCATTTCCACCTGGGGTAGATGTTCATATTCTAATTTACTCAAGAGCAAGCAGAGTGGGAGAAACCAAGTGTCAAGTGACCTGAGTGTCATTCAGACCCCAAATCTGTGCAAAGGTGCTACTCCAGAGCCCCCAAAAACAGATTCGGGGTCTGAATGACACTCAGGTCACTTGACACTTTGTTTCTCCCACTCTGCTTGCTCTTGAGTAAATTAGAATATGAACATCTACCCTGTCTCAAGTCCCTTCTCCCCAGAAGAATAGTGAACTATGCCACATGGAAGCCTTGCAATGAGCTGCCAATGTGGTCACAGGGCATGGTGACAGTGGGCTGGGTGACCAGGGTTGTACCCAGTTCCTCTCACTGTACACCTTTGAGCCAGTCAACAGCCTGAGTTTCTTCCGCTATGCAGTGAAGCAGTAATGCTGCCCTCCTAGGAGGTGCAGGAGAAATTAAATGAGATGGTGTGGGGATAACACTCTGCAGAGCCTGGCATGTGACTGGCTTACTGAACAAGATCACAGGATCACAGGTAAGGACAGAGAACAAAACTTTGTTGCTTTTCCCCCCAAGGTATGTGCATCATGGAGATACCACCCTGGGGCTTTAGGGGGCTGGTATCTACACTTGGTTGGGCAGTATGGACTTTTTGCTTCTAAGGTTCAGCATCCTTCTTTACCCAACACACTCAGCAGCTGGTAGCGGTGATGCCAGGTAAGTCTGTGAATCCCCCCTTTCCAAAGGTCTAGTTTATGAACCCAGGCTGATGTTCAGAATGCACAAAGGCATAGGCTGCATGGAGCTTCCCTCAGCTCACAGATCCAAGAGTCCATCCTCACAGGGTGGCTGATTCTGAACTGGGGTACGCTGTCATCTCCCACTCGGAAAGTAGGTACAAAGGAACTATGAGTGCTCCTTTCTGCTCTTCAAAGAGAAGCAAGCTCTGAAGTGCAGGGTTTATCACAGCTGAGAATTTAGAAACAGAGACGCAGACTCCAGACAGCCATCTAGGCCATGGTCAGTGAAGGGCTCTTGGTTTAGCCATTAACCAAGCCCCCAAGACTAAGTTTGTACTCTTCTAAGTGTTGGGGAGATGGCAGTGTGTTAAACAAATTCCTGTTTTGTTGAGTATGCATGCTGTAGCCCCATTCACTCACTAAACAATTATGGTTAAGTGCCTACTCTGTGCCAAATGCTGTCGTAGTGAGAGGAAGGTGGCCAGGAGATGTTAATAGTTTAGTTAAACTGGTAAGTGCTGTGATACTCAGGAGTAAAGCAAGCACTCACTAAGTGTTTATAAGCAATGAGTTGTTTCATTTTCACCCCTAAACACTGAAGTGACCACACTGTCGAGGGAAGAAACTGCATCCAGAGGACTTTCCCAAAACGGTGGAGCTGGTAACGGACAGTGTTGAGATTGAGCCCAGATGATCCGACCACAGACTGACAGTGGTCAAACCAACCAGATCAGACAGCTCTGTGGTTAAGTAACTTAAGCCCCATGAGTCTCGGTGGCTTCAAGTCCCTGTTTGCTTACATCAGGGTCTGGGAATCATGACGGGTCCTGTCTGTTCAGCCACCAAACTTCTTAGGATGAAAAGCAAACATCCCCAAGTTTCAGAGCAAGCCAGTTTTTAAAAGACAGCCTCCTGGGAGCCGCGGATGCTGCTACTGGCCCTGAGAATGACAGCGAGCTTGTTGACTTGGAAGGTTGAGAAGCGTCTGGCTGGACAGGGATATTTTTGGTTCAGAGATGACTTTGATGAGTTCTGCCTCTGCTCCCTGGAATCAGAAGTGCCACCTGGGGCATAAGGATGTGGTGCAGAAGGGGGCGCGTTCCTTCTCTTCATGGATGAAAAGCAGAATCCTTAATGACCAGACAGCACCTCCTGCTTTGAAGCAGGCAGTTGTTTGAAGCTTCCAGCTCAGTTTAGTTTCAACAGTGGGTGTCTTCCTTCTCCTTCCCCCACCCCAATCTAGAGCTCTATCAAAGGGTTCCAAGCTCAGAATCCACCTCTCTCTTTCCTCCCCAAACCCTGTGGCCCAGTTGCATCTGGGACCCCCAGCATCACGCTTTGGGGTTCCCAGTTTAGGTATTCAGAGCCTCTGGGATGTTAGAGGAGGAAGCCCTTAATAGACTCCATGCCAATGCTTTTAAACTGAGTACTGTACAAAAGCCCCATGCTGATAAAATGAGAGGAGTCAGTCTGTCAAGGAGTGTGCAGTGTGAGGGCTGGAAGCTTGTTTACCTTCCTCCAGCCCTGAGGTCCCTCGGGTCCTTTATGGAGCTTGGGGGTAATAAAGCCCATAGAGAAAACATCATGGGTGATATACAGAAGTCTTATTCCCTCCTTCCTCTTGGGAAATCTGGCGAGCATCCTTTGGGTCATGGCAGAGGGCGTGGCTTTGGTAAGAAGCAGAGAAGCTCCTGTAAGCACCAAGTCTCAATTCCCACACCTCCATGTCACCTGCCACCATGTGCCCTTTCTTCTTCAAGAAAGTCCAACCTTTTGCTGACCTACAGATCAATCAGGCTTCTCATCAGCAACTCTTGCTGCCTCTCCTTGCTGCTTCCTCCTCTCTGCCTGCCTCACTCTAGGAAGAGCTCAACTCCTGCCCTCCTTCCTTCTCACTCCCTCCCATGCTGACTTTGCCCCACTTCATGCCTTTTAAGACTTCTGTGCCTGGGATTTCCATTTGGATTTCCCAGGCACTGTACTCTCTCCTGAATACTGTCTATGACTATCTGTCAATGCAAACACCTCCATCTGAGTGTCTGAGAAGTACCCGTATCTAGCCCCAAAATGGTGCCTGCAGAAGAGAGAAGCAGGGGCAGCACAAGTCAGGGAAGGAGCAGGACCAGGGCTGCCCATGGGTAGAGACTTCCTGCTCTCCTCAACCTCTTGCTCTTTGGGCACAGCCACCAGTGTCTGATGGGGCCGCATCCTCACCACACCCTCCCTAGCAGACTCCTCGAGGGTCTGTGGCACCACCATGACCCCGGAAGGGTGCCGACAAGCACTCACTGAAACCCTAGTGCTGTAGCCGCCATCGGCCCTGCTAATTCTCTCCTCCGAGGCACTGTTCCGACGTTACCTCATAATTCAAGGTCTTGTCCACGTCAAGCTCACATGTTGCTGTGGACCTCGCCTCACTGGCCATTGCCATAGGTGCAGTTTCCACGTGAGCCGACATTGGAGAATATACCAAACCCACCCTGACCTGCAATAGGCAAGTCTGCCTTGGTTCAGGACAGGACTTCTCCAGGTCAGCTAACCAAAGGCCCAAGAAGAGTCGGAGGTCAAAAGAGGGAGTGGCTGGCTCTTCCTGTCTACCTCCAGCACCTGAGCTTCCTAGAAGTATCAAGGGAAAGAGAAGGGTTGATTCACACTTACAGACTCCTTATGCTCATCACACTCCCTGGGTGGTGCCATGTGCCAGATCAATAAGACACGCCACCCAAAGGAGCTCAGTTAATCCACATGACTTCTAGGGTAGTCACAGCTCTTGAAAGATTCCAATCCCTTTGTCTGGCAGCCATCCTGACTGGCTCTCAGATGTAAATGCACCGAGAGACGTTCTTTCCACCCTCTTTCTGCATGCCTGATCTTCACAGCTGTGGCTCTAGCTGGCTCAGCAGATACGTGAGAGACCTCTGCATGCTCCTGCGCCCACATCCACTGTGAGATGGAAGGCGAAAGGCAGGACGCCACAGTGGGGCACTGCTTCCCGGAGGTGACCAGAAGGCAATAGACGGTGGTCTCCTTCCCAGAAGGCAATAGATGAGAGGCAGACTAAGAATCTGGGCTCCAGCTCTGCCCGGTAGTCTTGGTCAAGGCAGTGTCTCACCCTGGGCCTCAGTTTCCCCATTAGTAAAGTGTTACCACGTGAACCACATGCTTCCTCGGGATGATGAAAGAGAAAGGCAGGATCTGAGGTTCTTGGGACTTGAGTTCCTGTTCTGCCGTTGATGGTCTTAGCTTTGGGCAAAGGTCTTACATCCTCAGATTCTTTTCATCTCAAATAGGAGGATGTCAGTACCTAACTGGTCTTCCCATATTCACCCCTCCTCCACACTGTGATCAACATGAACTTTTTACAATACGTATTTAATCACAGACTCCCTCCTAAAGGGCTTCCCAAGGTCTGCGTAAAGTATCTGCAACATAAAGACACACGTTCAGATCCCCAGAACCCACAGACATATCCAAGTATGATTCTCTGTAAGACCAAAGCACTTGAGCACTGGGGTCTGGGACGTAGGCTTAGACAGGAGGTTCTCTGGAGCCAGCCTAACTGGATCAGTGAGCTCCAGGGTCAGTGAGAGATTCTACCTCAAAACATAAGGTGGAGAGGGATAGAGGAAGACATTAGAGATTGACTTCCGAGCTCCATAAATAGGTGCACACATGAGCACCTGAACACACATGCACATATATGAAGAGGGATGAGAAAGAGAGAGAGGGGGGGTGGGGGACAGCACTTTTGGAGGCTCTCCAGGGATCCCAGGAGAGACTTAATTTGGCAGATGCTTTGTCTAACTATTGCCTGTCTCCCTTCAATCTTCTCTTTTTCCATCCCAGCCACACAGGCTTTTCTTCCTTGCTGAAGGCTCCCCTCTGCCACAGGCCTTTTGCGCGTGCTATTTACATCTACAGGATACTCTTCCCCTCGCCACCAAACTGGACTTGCTTAAGCCTTGCTTAAGCTTTGCTTTCCTTACAGAGGCCACCCCCCTCCCAAACATATCAGCTTCAGCAGAGACTCACAACTCAATGGAATCTCTCTGTTGTATCAGGAGCCAAGATGCAAATTCGCACCTGTATGATTATTTCAGTGAATAAGTTTATCACAAACTTGCAAGCCCCAGGAAGGCAGGGACCAGGTTGCCTAATATCTAAGACAGCACCTGTGGAAACAGCCATAAGGAACAGAATAAAGTCATCAGTTTGTGCATGGCAGGGGTTATGCTTCATGATAGTCTCACTGAAGAAGAGAAGACAGTCATGGAGAGTCTAGGTGACTTACCAGTTTCTCGGTCAGTAAGTGTTGAGCCTGATTGCTTGTACACTATTTAAAATTTTTCACCCAATGAGACAAGGTTCTGGGAGCAAGGATTCTAGGACTACATAAGCATTTAAAAATAATAGCCACCCCATTAAGTATTTATTGTGGCACCCAACACTATTCTACTTTTACATGAAGCCACTTGTTCAGTCCTCCCAACAACAGCCTATGATGGAGAACTACCATTATCCTCAAGCCACAGGTGTGGGAACTGAGTCTGGAAAAGATTAAGTGACTTGCCTGATGTCACCTGTTTATAGGGACTAAAGGCAGAATTTGTACCTTTGTCCCCCTAACCCAGTTCTGTGGTTCTTGGGGAAGACAAGGTTCAGCTTCCACCACCAGAGAGTGGATTGAGCTCACTCCGTGTGCTGCAGACCTGTGCCTTCGGTTCTGCGTGTGAAGTGGTATGAGGTCCTTAATGCAGAGTATACAGAGAGCATCCCTTAGGGATAGTGAGCGAGCCTCTGCTCCTGGGCCTTGGCTGAGATTACACTGTGATCTGATCAAAGGCTAGCAGTGACCCTCTGAGAGGCCATGGAGAAGGACAGTGACTTGGGTTATAGCACTGTCCTGTGTGCCCGTATGTTGGTCATCAGGGTAGATACTGGTGCCAAAGGAAGACTTGCCCTGTTGGTTATGCTGAGGGTCTTTTTCTGGGGGCCTCGTAGTGGTCCCTGGGATTCTCATCTCTCCACTGGGTTGTAGCAGTTCAAAGCCCAGACTCTGGAGTCCAAATTCCAAACCCCTCACTTATAGTATTGGGCAATACACACCAGTGGCTGAACTCGGTGGAGCCTTCGTTTGCTCCTCAGGAAAATAGATTTTAGGGACACTCATTTCACAAGATCCGTGAGCAGATGAAATGGGGTCACATGGAAGATGTGGAAAGCCTAGACTAGCACCGGGTCCAGCAAGTGACAGCCCCCTCTGCGAAAAAAACACAAGGGGTGTCAGAGGAGAAAAGGTTCAATTTTCCAGATTTTTTTGGAACCTTGAAACCTTGTATTTTTCCCATGTCTGAGAGCTTCATCACTGTAATCCACACCACTTCCTGCACAGGAAGACACCATCAGTCATAAAGATAAAGACAGCAGCCATTAAATGTGTGTCGTGGAAGAGAGAGCAGAATAAACATCTCATATTTACGATAACACATTGATCTTCACATACTTAAGGAAGAACAGAGAGACTGACGTGCAAATGCGGCCTGGTCACATGCAAGCCATGCCACCTTAGACAAAGTCATTAAACTTTCTGTTCCTCAACTTCCCAATCTGCAAAAGAGTGTTGATAATGCTCCAAAGCCACAGAGAAACCCTGTCTCGAAAAAACCAAAAAAAAAAAAAAACCAAAAAAAAAAAAAAAAAAAAAAGAGTGTTGATAATAACACCTCCCTACAGGTATTGAAGTGTCTAGATATCTAAAGAGTGTAAGGTTGGGGTTGGGACCATTCGCTGCTTATCAAGAATTCGTAACTCCCAGCTTCTTTGCATCTAGTTAAGACCATGTGTCAGAGTAGTGGTCATTGGGACTGACATACGCATGCCCAGAACGGCCCCACAAAAACCTCTTATGCAGCAACTTTGTCTTTCTTACTCCTCCTATCAGCTGGAGTCTATATGAAAAAGAAAACAAAATTTGTTGTTGATTTTTGCAGTGCCACCAATCAATGGTATTGTGTGTGTTTAGGCAAATGCACCACCACTGAGCTACACTCTCAGTCCAGGAAACAACTCTGTTGTGTTCTGCCACTAAGATATCAGGACTTACCTACTACATCAATTAATCTTACTCTGACTAACACAGAAATAGTTACCAGAAGGGAGGTGCTTAATATATGTGACATGATTAGAAGGCAGAACACCGGAGTCCCGTGTTATGTATGTAGTGGTAAGATGTTTGATTCAACTGTCATCTGCGGTAATTTAGACATCAGGACTGATACCCAATGAGCTGTAGCTCTGTAGAAAGAGGTTAGGGGAGATTATGGCAATACACTGTGATGATAAACTCTGAGTTTGGCAGTTATTAGCTGGGGCCCAAGTAATCCAGTTTGCAAGTCAAATCAGAAAGGAATCATGGAGAGGTGGAAAAGAAAACAGTTTATCGACTCCCAAACAATGAGGGAAAAGGTTAAGAGGACTTGTAAGTGAAATAAGTACAAGATTAGCGCTGTGACCCTCCCCATAAGCTTAATAGCGTCAACGTGCTTGCCATGAATTTGAGAAAGAAAAGGAAATAGCGGGTAAAGAAGCAAAGCATGACCAGGCTGTAAGATCTGGTCCAGGAAATAACTCTTGAGTGAGGCTGCTAACACTCTACATGTCCGCTGTGAGTGGTCTGAGCATCCACTGAGGGCTCAATGGGATTAAATCCTGGATTCCCAAGATGGTACTTCTGAGAAGTGGGACCTAGTTGGCGAACTTTGAGTCACTGTGGAGGTGCCTTTGGAAGGTGGTTGAGTGACTATTTGGTAGTCCACCTAAGAAGGATATTTAAAAGCCCAAATTTAGTTTCACCTCCCTCCCTCCCTCTCTACCCTTGACTTAAAAGGTGACCCCACTCCAGCAGGAACTTTAATCATTGACAGCTGCAATGGCAATTTCCATAGAATCCTTGATGGAAGAGAGGCGAATCAGGCACTATGACTTTGACTGAGTTAAATGAACCTTTTTTCTTTGTAAATGTAGTTGCTTCATGCATTTCAGCGTGGTGACTCAAAGCTGACAAATACAATGGCATCCATAACAATCCCTCTAAATTGCACTGGCAGAAATCTCTAAGCTTGGGATTTAAAGGTCTTATCGCTTAAGCAATGAAAATAATCCTTGATATCCAAAAGTTCTAGGGAAAAAGCTATATTACAAAAGATTTAGAGCCTTTAAAGTAGCCATACCTTGTAGGACTCACTTTGAGTGTGGCCAAGAAGAATAAAGGGGGAAAAAAACCTTTCACGCTGGATAGAGCTGAGAGGAGGGAGAACAATGAACCAGCAAATTCTTCCCAGAGGGTAGAATCTAGGCCTAATCTAAAAATGTTAGCCATGGTCATGCACACAGGGCTTAGTTGACAAGCTCTCATGACTACTAAGGACCAGAGCCTGCCATGTGTCTCTCACTAGTTCCTGTGCTAAGAGGGAGTTTCGCTGTGGGTATCCCACCGTGTTATAATATGCTGTGTTGGTCCTTTTGTATTTGCGTTGCTTTCATTGGTTGAATAAAGAGACTGCCTTGACCTTTTGATAGGGCAGAAAACTAGGTAGGCAGGGAAGACAGAACTGGATGCTGGGAAGAAGAGCAGAGTCAGGCAGACGCCATGAATCTCTGGCCTGAGACGGACGTAGGTTATAATCTTGCCGGTAAGCCACAGTCACGTGGTGATACACAGATTTAATAGAAATGGGTTAATCAAGATGTCAGAGTTAGCCAATAAGAGGCAAGAGCTAATGGGCCAGGCAGTAATTTAATTAATACAATTTCTGTGTGGTTATTTCAGGAGTTAAGCTAGCTGGGCGGCAGAACACAGCCCGCTCCTCTTACTACACTGTGTGACTGCAGATAGGCTACAGGTCCCTAAATCATGAATAATCCCATTAAAAGTAGTGAATGGGACTGAGACTCATTCAAAGATCTTGAATACCGAGTCAGGAGCAATGGTCAGAGAGAAAAAAAAATGACACGAAGACATATTATTTGTGGTGTGTGTGTGTGTGTGTGTGGTAACAAGACAGATGTAGCTAGATATGGCTACTGATACATGAACAAGGTGACTTGTCCTGTAAATAGCTTTCTTAAGCCCCTTGTTTTGCCAGGCTTCCTCTTGTCTGTCGGCTGGATGAATGGAAAGGAGGTGCCACACACTGAAGATAACACAAAGCAAAACTCCTTATCAGCCAGGCCTTGGTACCTAAATGATACTCTTGAGTTCCTCCAGCCCACATTTCACCCAATCAGAGTTTAAGAGAAGAATGACCTTCAACGGAGAACTGGAGATTGTCTCTTATATCAACTGATGTGATTGTAGCAATTATAACACATAGAAGCCATTAAAAACAGTGCCTGGCTCATAATAAGCATTGGAAATGTAGCTATTATTCCTACAGTAAATACCCATTTTACAGATAGGAAACCTTGGGCTGACGGGGATGTCTGACCCCAGAGTCAGATACAGGTGAATGGTAATCAGATCCATTTTATAGATGAACTTATTATCTGGTCCAAGGTTGCAGTTAGCAACAAACTTAGACTCAAGAGCCTTCTTCCAACTCAGAGGTCATCACCACGCCACCTAGGTCATCACCGCCCCACCTGTGACCTCAGATCTCCAACTGATCCCTCATTGTCTTAGTAGGCCATGATTATGATGTTTCAGGAAACACCCTTGCAAACACCCCAACAAGGAACTGACGTGACTGCACAGAAAATCAAACAACCCTCTACTGACCCAAATTCCTAGCTTTAATTTACAAAGAGCCATTTAATTAAAAATGTGCTCTGAGTCCAAAGGCATGGCGCGTTGAGGTTCTGGGGAGTTTCGCTGCCTCCCTGAAGACACCAAGTTCCTCATGAGACGTTTTGTCCAAAAGAGCCACAGCGCAACACAGAAGAGCCACGGCGCAACACGGAAGAGCCAAGGTGCAACATAGCACAACCAGCTCCATTCCAGGAAAACTGCTGAGCAAGCATTTAGTGCGGACTCAGCGTCCACAGGGTGACAGAAAAGCAAAGGGCCTACAAGCCAACCAACTCATCTCACCAGTGCTGCTGAGGTAAGGCTCACGTTAATTAATGTTTACAAAGTGACTGGGTATCCCTGAGAGAAAAGAGACTGTGCAGAACCCCAAAGTATTGTTAGCAGCATCCCGAATAACCTGCTTCTAAAAGGAAGTTGTTATTTGGAAGTGCCTCCTATGAAGCTGGCACCTTTGCAGCCCAGATCATTGGGGCTAATCCTGTAATTGTCCTCCATGGTAGGTTTGCATTTCTTTTGGTTTTGTAAATGTGTCTTTCTCTTTCTTTATGTGATCCTCATCACATGGACACACACACACAATTTTATCACAATAATTTACCAGCTAGAAGACAGAGGAACCAAGACTGGAGACTGGATGTTTCTAAGCATAAAATCCTTCCCTGCTTTGGCCAAACTATACCGCCTCTTCCAGCCTTCCCTGAAGAATTTTCTGAGTGTATATCAAAATTTCATGCAAGTATCCCTGTGGCTTTAGTGGAGGGCATGCCTTCCCCCACCACCCCCTGCAGGGTATCTTACAATACAGAGGAATGTGTGAAGCTAAATTTCATGATGGGAGGCATGTGGACAAATATAGATACCTCTATCAACATAAGAGACATTTCTATCACTCAGTAGGATTCCTGAAGACATCTTTTTTTTCTTCAAGGAGTCATGGAGTTATGCTCACAAGCCAGTTCCTGAAGTAGGTATACAAACAATTGGAAAATAGCAGCCTTGGAATCCAAACCCAGGAGGTGACATTGGAGGCTGATCCCAAAGCAACCGCCCTTACAAAGGCTGGTGGCTAAGCTTGCCGTCCTAAAGACTGAATGAGCTGACTATATGCATTCACTCAACAAGTAGGAGAAAGTGTCTGCAGTGTGCCAGGCATTCTGAAGGGGCACTAGAAGAACGCCGTGGATGAGCAGGAGTAGAGAAGGAGTTGAAGACTCTTAGGGGAGGAGGCAGATCATTGGTGATCTAGGAGGTTGAGTGGTTTCTCTGGCGGCATTTAAGATGCAGTGACTAAGGCATGACAAAAGCCTTCTGCCTCCTTCTTGTTTTCAGTGCCAGTGCAATGGATCAAATCAAATGTTCACACCCCACAAAAACTCCACCAGTCCCTGGGGTCTCTGGCTCTTCAAAACACTAAAAATTAACACAAGAAAACCTAGGTCTGAAGAGTTTTTACAGCACCACAAAGATCAAGCTCCAAGCCCTGCCAGGCTGACTGGACCCAAGCCCCGCCCAGCTGAGCTGGACCCAAGCCCCGCCCAGCTGAGCTGGACCCAAGCTCCGCCCAGTTAATGCTGCCTCCCACCCCCTGTAGTTTTCGTTTTTTTCTGAATTCAGTCCTCCTAGTTTTGTGATTCCCCAGCCTTGGCAGTTTAGTACCCAAATGTGACGGAGAGGCTGTTGCAGAAGTGGCAGTACGTGTGGGACGAAGCCGAAAAACTTTCTTTTTTTTTTTTTATTAATTAATTTATTTAATTATTAAAGATTTCTGCCTCTTCCCCGCCACCACCTCCCATTCCCTCCCCCTCCCCCAATCAAGTCTTCCTTCCTCCTCAGCCCAAAGAGCAAGCAGGTTTCTCTGCCCTGTGGGAGGTCCAAGGACCACCCACCTCCATCCAGGTCTATTAAGGTGAGCATCCAAACTACCTGGGCTCCCACAAAGCCATTACGTGCAATAGGATCAAGATCCCATTGCCATTGTTCTTCAGTTCTCAGTAGAAGGAGGGTTTGAGCGCTAGCAAGATGGCTCCAAAGGGTAGAGGTGCTTGCCACCAAGCCTGAGGACCCCAGCCTGATCCCCAGGACCAACATGGTGGAAGGAGGGTGGAAGGGTCTTCTGATTTCCACTGTTTTAGACTGAAAACTGCTCCAAACTTGCCATCCCTGTGAAATCTGCATCCTACGTGGCTCCAAAGCAGCTAGTCCCAGGTCGTCAAGGCACCTAGTCCCAGATGGTCCCGCAAAGCCTGGACTACAAGCAAAGGGCCTTCACTCCTATCTCTCTCTCATCCCAGCCTTAGCCAGCATTCCGGCTTTCTTGGGTCTCCCCAAAATGATGTCCCAATGTCAACAAGAAGTTGTCACAGAGCCGGGCGGTGGTGGCGCACGCCTTTAATCCCAGCACTCGGGAGGCAGAGGCAGGCGGATCTCTGTGAGTTCGAGACCAGCCTGGTCTACAAGAGCTAGTTCCAGGACAGGCTCCAAAACCACAGAGAAACCCTGTCTCGAAAAACCAAAAAAAAAAAAAAAAAAAAAAAAAAAAAGAAGTTGTCACAGAAAAGATTGTGTTGCTCCTTATCATTTATTATCAACAAAAAGGCTGGCATTTAGGTCTCAAACCCAAAAGAAATGGCTAACTGGGGGGCCTATTTACATATCCAAGCAGACCTGGCTGCCAGGTTCTCCCAGCATTCCTCAGTCCCTACCTGTTACAGGGAATGGCTGGCATCCAGTCCAGGGATTGGGCTGCCCTTTCCCCAGACAGCAGGAAGCAGTTTAAAAAGCCAGGACCCTCATTCCTACCTCACCAGCCACCCTTTCCTAACTCCTTACCTTTTATAGTAAAACAAAAGAAAGAAATGTTGGGGACTCTGGCCGGCAATACCCGTCTGGGCATCTCTACTAAAGGTGCTTATACAGTCTCCCCCTTTCCTCCCCGCTCTTCTCACACGGATCAGCTCAGGGGATTGTCCACTTTGGACTATCCCAGATATTTTTGTCCCTGCCTTTGACTATGCTCTCCCTCATATCTACCATAAACCTCCTCTATACCTAAGAACAGTTATATCTTCCTTTTTATTTCTTTTTTTCACTCACACTGACCTCTGCATGGGCAGAATGGCACACTTGCACACACACACACACACTTAATAATTAAGAATGAAATTTAAGAAGCTCGAAGGCAGCTAGCTTGAGGACATCACTGTACAATATAGTACAACAGCTTCAACAGACGTCGAGTAAGTTCTGAGTGTGTATTAGGTTCTCCTTTTGGGTTAGAAGATGTAAAAAACACATATTCAGTACTGCCAATTTAGATGTCAGGTCTGAAAGGGGTGTAAGTGGGAACAAAACAGCAAATTGTCTGGGGCTAGTGCTCAACTGTGTGGATAATGAAGTAGGTTGGCCTGAAGGCAGGGAACTCACCTGCACCTGAAGTCACATATGCACAGCGGTTAAGAGTATGGGCTCTGAAGTAGGCCATCTGCAACCAAACAAGCAATACACTAAAACTCCATCTGTGCCTCAGTTTCTTGTACTGTACAAGGAAGATGACAGTAGTACATTTTGTTTATTTGTTTGAGGCAAGGTCTTATGCATCCCAGACTGGCCTCAAACTTTGCTATGCAGCCGAGGATGGTCTTGAAGGTCTCGTTTTTCTAGCTCCACTTCTGCCAGCTGCTTATTCGGTGCTAGGGATTGAACCCGGAGCTCCACGCATGCTAGGCAAGCGGTCTATCAACTGAGCTACATCCCTGATGGTAGTACTAGACAAAAGGAACGCAGAAGATCAATATGAATGAAATGATCCTGGGAATGGGTTGGCTGTTTTTGCCTTTTATCCAGTGTCTGCTCATTCCCTGGCATTTAAAAGCTGTTCAATAAATATTGAAGAACAGATGAATCCACAAATGAATAAATAAGTGATGTTAGTGAGTCAAAAGAGGGAAAATCTGTTATGGAAGGTGTGTGGTCCTCAGTAAGGCTTGCATATCAGACAGGCTGCCACACAAAACAGCTGGAGAAACAGGCTTGATGTTCAGGGTATGTTTTGGATGCCTGAAACATTAATCACTCATTTCTTAGCTCTTCTGTATGCATGCCTGGCCATTTTGAACAAGCCCATGGAGAGATTAAGAGATCAGGATGGAATACCAGTATGTCTTGGGCCAGAAAAGGCTGAAAGAAGAGCCCAGAAGTTAAGATGTGTGGTGTGGGGAAAGTCTGTGATGGCTTCAAGGCCCAGCGGCCACTCATTCACCCTGCCCAAAACCAACCCTGTGGTTTTCTCTCTCCTAAATTAGCCTTACTCAAAAAAGGGAGAAACATAAATGCTGCTCTTAAAAAGAGGTTAAAGATCCTAAAAGTAAAATTCATTTGGAAAAAGATTGGCTACTGACAGAGCTGTGAGGAAGCTGGGGGTATATTGTTTATTGAAACCTGCATTCTGCAGACACGTGGGCTGGGGCCCAGAAAGTCACCCCAAGTCCCAGTTTAGGAGAAGGACAGACAGAGGTGGGACAGGATGAAAGTGTTTGCAGTCTAGGGCTTCCTTGGGGTGGGGAAGGGGGATGTGAATTCGCCCCCCCCCCCCCGGAAAAGAAAATCGAGGGAGAAAAAAAACCTAAGAGGAAGCAAGGAAGGAGTTGTAGTGCTGAGGTAACTCTGGTTAAGGGATGACTGGGGGGAGGGGGGCACTACAGGGGGAGGAAGACTGAGCGAGTCTGTGCTTTCTGAGTGAGGGTAGTCCTCCAAACAAAGAACAATTTAAAACTCGGGGGTTTGCAGGTGGATCCCCGGTTCTGAAAAGGCACACAGGAAACCTCATGCTTTGTCACCAGATGTCAGCGTTCTCAGAGGGACGTCCTGTGTGCTTGCCGCGCGCGTGTGCCTGTGTCTGTGCACGTCTGTGCGTGTCTGTGTACTCTGGGGAGTATGGCTTAGGGCAACAGAGGGGGAAGGGCTCTGGCAGAGAAGTCGAAGATTCTCCAGGATCAGGGCCCCTCCCCCATCGTGCACAGGCACACACGCACACGCGCTTAGCTCTTTTCTTCCCCTCCCCCACTATGATCACATGCAGGTGAGGAGATCTAGAGAGTTCATCAGAGTAAATTTACAAACGGTTGAAGCTGGAGCTTTATGCCTCAGGAGCCTGCTGGCTCGTTCCTTTGCACACTCACAAGGCACTTGCACACACATGCGCGGGTACACCCACACGCGCACTGTTGGCACCCAAGAAGTCAAGGCAGGCCAGATACGTCTTTCCTACGGCTTGGAAGAAACAGACAGGCTGCAACATGAATGAAATCTACCCAGAAAGGCTGCTTTTTCGCTCCGACCACGCAACCCCGAGCCAAACCGCCTGGAATATGTAGCAAAGTTTTATTTCGCTTTTAGAGTCTCCAGTTACTCTTCTACCATTTCCTGTGGAAAACTGAAGCTTTGAAGTGTCTAGCTCAGGCTTCGCAGACAAGGACCGCCAGCGGGAGCCCCGGAAAACAAACGCCCCAGTACCACCTCCTCTGCTGCCAGGACCGAAGGTTCAAACCCACCCAGCGCCCTCCAGTGGGGCACGATGCGGGAAGGGATTTCAGAACCTCGAGGAAAAGGATATCTTTATCTGATAACCCCTCCCTCTTGCCCGGGTCCTTGGTGGTGCTCCTTCTCCCACCCAAGTGATAGATGTAAATCGCCCCCCAGAGTTGGGAAATTGGAATTCATGGCCTTGTCTCGGGTCTTCCCACCTCCTCCCAGCTCTGGGTTCCAGGGCTCAGAAACTGCTCTGGAAAACTTGGAGCTATGTAGTGTCGCCGGCCCACCACCACCACACATATACACCTCCCTCGACATTTTTAGGCCCACCTAGCTCTACCTCTACCCTTCCACCTTCGCCACAGCCAGCTAGCCATGCCTTCCCAGCGCACCTACAGCGACCCCAGAAGGCCTGGGGCAAGGGAGAGAACTGCACCGCAGAGAAGGCAGAGAAGCGAACGCACCTCCTCCAGATCTTAGCCAAACTCGAATGTGGCACTGGAATGTGGCACCTTCAAAATCAAATCAGGGTTCTAGAAGATATTTCTCAAGCCTGACCCGAGTAAAACAACATACTAACTTATGTGTAAAAATAAAAAGGGTAGTGGATTTTGCTCGCGTGCTGCGGGAGGCAGCCATCTCCTGGCCCTGCACAGGGGGGCGGAACCCTGTGTGCTCTGTGACTTTTATTACCAGTGTAAACTACGCGGAGCCCAAGCTCAGGAATGAACCTGCGGGTTTCTAGCTGTCTCCAGCCTGGCCACCATCTCAAAGACTGCGGACTGCGCGAGTGGCCAGAGAGACGCGGGAGGGGGTGGGGGACACGAGACAAACTTAAACCCGAGTTGATTGAGTTGGATAAGAGAAGGGGGGCATCGGTGCAGCTACTTACCGCTGGCGTTCTTCCCACAGATGAGGTGCTGGTAGGGCTGCAGCAGCCCCCAGATTTCCGAGTCGTTGTTGACCGTGTGCTCCAGGGTCTCCACGGTGAATTTGGGCGCTTCGTGAAGCGTATGGTGGTGGTGGTGATGGTTGGCAGCGGCAGCGGCCGCGGCGGGGGCTGTGGCCGTGGCCGGCGGGACTACGGCCGCCGCCGTGGCTGGCGGGACGCAACAGCTACTGCCCCCGCTGGCGCTGCTAGCTGCGCTGCAAGGGCCACCGCTCGCCGCTCCCCCTCCAGGCGTCTCGCGCTCCTTATCCGCGGCAGGGGCAGCACCCGGGCCTGAGCCGGGGCCTGGGCCAGAACCTGAGCTGGAGCCAGTGCAGGGGCCGCTACAGCTACGGGGTAGCCCGGAGGCCAACACCCGCGTGTAGATGTCCCGGAAGAGGCTCTCCATACAGGCCGTCAGGTAGATGGCCGCATGCTCGTGGATGCGCAGCGCCACGCGGCTGTCCACCATCCAGCGGTACACGCGGCCCACCGAGAAGGTGAGGCCGCAGCGCGCCGACTTGCCACGGCCTAAGCGGTCGCCGCCTGCGCTGCTCATGTTGTAGAGGGACAGCGCGGCTAGCGCGGCAGCAGTGCAGTGCGCCGCCAGGCCCCAGGACAGCACAATCTCCATGGCGCTCTGGATCTCATACTTGGTGCACTTGGCGAAGCGCAGGCTCAGGCGCTGCGCCTCTTTGGCGATGCGCACCAGAGCCCGGCTTACCAGCATCGAGAACTTGGTCAGTGCGTCCTTGGGCAGACTGCCGGGGACCGCTGGGCCTGCCCGGGGATCCCGCGAGCGCAGCAGCAGCAACTCCAGTTCCTGGAGGGTCCAGGGGACCTCGTCGAGGTCCGGCAGCAGCCGCGAGCAGTGCTGGCCGGCGCAGTCCAGCCCCTCGGAGTCTTCCACCAGGGCAGTGTTGACGGTGTCGAAGCTGTTGTGCCGGCTGTGCATGGAGTCAGCTAGAGGCGGCCAGCAGCTCCCGCCATACGGGGACGCCGGGTGAGAGTCAGAACAGCACAGAGACAAGTTGGAGGAGCGCACAGAGTCCGCCGCACCACCATAACCCGAGTCAAGCGTCAGATCCTCCAGCGTTCGCACCACCGGCTTCTTACCTCTCCTGGCCATCGCTGCGCCACTTCATGCTGCGGCCGACGGGGAGCCGAGAGGAAGGAAAGGCAAGGCGCTGTGGGCACCAGGGGCCACAGGGACGACAGCACGACTCCTCGTCGCCTAGGCTCACTTTCCCACCTGGCGTTGCCAGCAAGTGCCACCACTTTCGCCTGCCTCCCACAGGCGTCACCACTGAAAGATACACGACAGAGACTGAAGTCGTCTTTTGGAGTCGGGGCCAGAGCTGGGGTGCACTGAACCGCAAGCCAGGCCGGGAGGGAAGCTCCTGCCAGGACTCACGCCTTTCATCCAAAATAAAAGTGTCTGGCCCGCTCCTCCCTGGGACTGAACAGACGCAGAAGCCTCTGAGTGCTGGCCACGGTGTCGCTAGAACCTAGATCGCCCCAGATACCGCCGCCGCAGCTCGGCGGGCAGCGGTCTCCCGGCTCCCGGATCCGGGCCGCGGCTCCCTGAGCTCCCGCCCCGCACTAAAACGCCGTGGCCAAGCCGCTGCAAAACCCTGCTGAGCCCCAGCAAACCCTGGCAACCAGAGGGCGGGCGTATGCAAAGCAGGGCGGTGTAAGAGCCAATGGAATCCGAGGATGCTAATTACCTTTTTAAAAAATTCCGCCCCTCCACGCGGCACCGCCCCTCGGACACGCCCCCCGGCCTTGACCAGGGCGGCAGCTCGGAGGGAGCCCCTGCCTGTGAAACCAGGACCTATGGAAGCCGGGAGAAGGATGAGAGTCGTCTGTTACTCTCAGCGGTTCACAAAGTGTTTGCCTGAGGGTCACTTTCTGTTTTGGCACATTGGATTTCTTTCTGCCTCCCACCATCCCATACAAGAAGCATCCTCCTACCTCTTCAGGGCCCCTAATTCATGTGGGTATCTTGTCTCGGCATGGGTTTGCTCCAGCGTGAAGGAAAATAAACCAGGAAAGCAGAGGAAGCAGACTGATGGATGCCACTGGGAAGCGAATCTACAATCATAAACCACCTGTCACCAGGACTCACTGGATTTTGTTTGGTTCAGGCAGGAATGTGCACCCACTATTTAAAGTCCCAGGGTTTGCACCCAGCAAGGTGGTTCCCGGCCACTTTGGGGTTCTGGCAGACAATCTTCTAGATAGCTCAGCTTTAAAAAGGGCAAATTTGAACAGAAGGAGAATATTCTTTTTCAACTAAAGAAAGATACAATATATATAGACACACGAGTCTGCTACAGTTCTGTGTCTAATGGCATTGCCTTTGTTAGTGTGTGTCCCCACCTACCCTAGGAGAAACTATGCCTTATTCATCCGAGGATCCACAGCTCCTACAAAATCCGGCTTCTATAAGAAGCCCGCCCAGATCTCCCAAAACTATCTTGGGTGTTTCCACCACCCCACCCTCTTGGATATCTTCAAAGTTCTGGGCCCTGTTTACACTGGGTCACTACCATCTATTTATTTGCGTGAATTCTACGCTGGGCTAGGGAATTGCTGTGAATATGATGAGTTGATGAGGGACTGGCACGCTTTGAACTGCTGGTTTGGATTGTTCAACTACGGCCAGCAGGGATGTGAGAAGACACTCAGCGTCACTGATCATCAGAGAAACTACAAATCAAAACCCCGAAGAGCTGCCAGCTCATGCCTGTTAGGGCTGCAATTATCAAAAAGTCAAAAGATTACAAGCACTAGCAAGGGTGCGGAGAAAAAGGAACCTTGTCCTCTATTTGTGGGAAGGGAAATTAACATAATCATGGAAAAAATGCTAAAGATTCCCCCCCAAAATATACAAATTAGAAGTACTATGTGATCCAGTAACCCCACATCTGGATATTCATCCAAAGGAATAAAATTACTATCTACTGACACCCCCATGTTCACTGAAGCATAACTTTCAAGAACCAAGACCTAGAACGTTGTTCAGATTCCAAAAAAGGAGGAAATCTTGCCATTTACGACCAATGACTAACCTGAAAGACATCATTATGCTAAGGGAAACACTCACTTATGTGTGACTCTGAAAAGAACCACATTCACAGTAATAGAAAGCAGAGCGTATGACAGCGACGGCATGCCTAGGGGGAAGGAGAAGAGGGATTTGTTCAACATACAGATATGCAGGGATGGGTTACTGAGTTCTACAGCTCTAGAGACCTTGTGTACAGCATGGCATCTATAGGGGATAATGACGCATAAGGGAAGCTTTCTGTACGTGTTCTTATCAGGCAGGGGAAAAGGTCACATGTATGAGTTGAGAGATACGTTAATTATCTCGATTATGGTGATCACTTACAATGCATGTGTTAAACACCACACAGTATGCCTTAAATGCCTATAATTTTTATTTGTCACTCTTATCTCGGTGAAGATGAGGGTGAGAGAGTGGGATTACCTGCTATTTACCCCACATATCCCATGACGTCCTGTAGTTTCCATCCTAATACATATCCATGTCAACTTGTCCCTCTCCGCTCTCTGAGAGTAATCTGAGAGTCTTCCAAGAGTCCAGTCCAGTCTCATTTTGTCATACAAAACAAAAAATAGCAAAAAAAATCACATCAAAAAATGTGGACTCTCTCTCTCTCTCTCTCTCTCTCTCTCTCTCTCTCTGTGTGTCTCCTTTTTTTCTTTTGGTCTTGCAGGTATCTAAAGTTCACCCTGATTAGCTGGTTTCCAGGAATCCCACACCATTGTCAAATCCCCCTTCCCCTTCTGTAATATCATATGCTTTGTATAAGATTTAATGACCTGACCCCCGAATTCTTCTCTGGCCTCCTAACCTATCAGACTATACACACAGCAGTGTGTGTGTGTGTGTGTGTGTGTGTGACTCTCTCACATACAAATATTGCATGTGCTTGGCTCTATCCTTCTTACCATCTTATGAAGAGCATGCTGCCTCTTAACTTTTTTTTTTTTTTTTTTTTTTTTTTTTTTTTTTGGTTTTTCGAGACAGGGTCTCTCTGTAGCTTTGGTGCCTGTCCTGGAACTAACTCTTGTAGACCAGGCTGGCCTCGAACTCCCAGAGATCCGCCTGCCTCTGCCTCCCGAGTGCTGGGATTAAAGGCGTGCGCCACCACCGCCCGGCTCATGCTGCCTCTTTTATCCCCTGCAATGTCTTTGGGGATGCTGGTCCCTTTATGCAAATGCCCATCCCCCTTCTTCCCTGCCTGGAAAACACCTCTCTTCCCAATCTCTAGGATTTGGCTTCTCTTGTGAGTGTGCAAAGTTTTTGTTTGTGTTTTTGTTTTTCTCCTGATGCTGCCCACTTTTTGCCCAATCTGAAGAAAGTATCTCCATCCACGGCTCAGAGCTTGTTCTAGAGCCATTCTCATTTCTCTGCATGAGTTCCTGGTCATCTTGTCTACTTCAAGTCTATGTGCCAAAGACACTGGGGTGATGAGTGCCCAGGACACACAAAGACCCGAGGAACCCTTGTGCATATGGAGGAATCTCGCCACAAAGCAATGTACCTCACACTGACTCGTTTTCTTCTGTGGTGTGAGATCAACCTGGTACTGGCTGTTTTCAATATTTTCCCAGCCATGGGTCCCAAGCTTATCCATTCCGTCCATTTTTACCTGTTTTCTTGTCTCTGAAATGCCCAATCAACCTGCCTTATACAGTTGAGTAACTTAACTAAGGTTCCATGTAGTATAATAACCCTGAACATATTTGTGGTAGTTTGACTAGGTATGGCCCCATAGGCTCATGTGTTAGGATGCTTGGCCCAAAGGGAGCAGCACTATTAGGAGGTGTGACCTTGTTGGAGAAAGTGTGACATTGTGGAGGCAGGTGTAGTTGTTTTTTTTTTTTCTTTGCCCTTTGGGGGCCTGCCACCCAGCTCCAAAATGAATACACAGAGACTTTTTCTTACTTATACACGCCTGGCCTTCGTTTGGCTTGCTTCTACCCAGCTTTTCTTAAATTATCCCATCCACCTTTTGCCTCTGAGTTTTTACCTTTTTCTATTTCTGTATGTTTTTTTCTTTCCTTCTTATTCCGTGTTTGACTGGTTGGATGGCTGGACCCTAGCATCCTCTTCTCCTCCCTTTCTTACTCCTTCTCCTTCTTCTTTTCTTCTAATTATTCTGTCTGATAGCCCTGCCTATTTCTCTCTCCTGCCTTGCTATTGGCTGCTCAGCTCTTTGCTAGACTAATAAGGTGTTTTAGATAGGCAAAGTAACACAACCCCACAAAATTAAACAAAGGATGTAACACATCTTTGCGTTATTAAACAAATGAATGCAGCACATCTTCAACTAATATTTCACATTTCCCCTTTTCTGTAAAATAAAAATGAAAGGTTTTAACTTTACACAGTAAAGTTACATACAATAAGAACAATTATCAAGTAAGGGTTACATTCACAACGTCCAGTCTATTTGTGTCTGACAAATTTAGGGAAAAAACTCCATTTTCTATCCTATCTCAGTGAGTCCAAAGTTTAATACCTAAATTACTTTGTATCATAACTAAGGAAAACTGTAACTCAAATTAGTTTTTAACTTCACCAAAGAACCCAGAAGGATGTGATATTTCCTAACAACAAAGACATCTGGCTGCCCGGAGAGTCACCCACAGTTCCTTTGCAGTGTAGGGGCATCCATCTTCAGCCTATCGGCCTAGAATATCTGTCAGGTTTTTGAGTGAAGCAGGAACTTTGAAGGACTGTCTCACCTTTTAAATGACATATTTTATAGGTCTTTGAAGTGTCTGAAGATTATTTATCTATCTAAAATATATCTCTGTTGGAAACATACCTAACAGATCTACAAATTTGATTATTACAGATGACTCACTACTGACCTGTGTTTCTTGATTATCCTAAATAGTTTATAATAATAGCTTTCCAAAACTATAATTTTACATTACATTTTAAAGTAAATTACATAGATACAATACCTTAAACACGAGTAGGAACGTGTATATATTCTTAGTTTTTTGTTCCTGGCTGTTCAAGGGCTCACTGTCTGGCACAAACTCTTAAAGCAGCCATATCCTCTTTTTCTTTCCCCCAGTCTTCTCAGGTCCTAAAGATATTTGAGTACCACCTTGGACACCAAAATAGGGTTTGTTTGCTTCTTTGTTTGTTTGTTTTACTCTTTGCTCTTTGGGGTCCCGCCATCCAGCTCCCAAATAAATACACATGGAGGTTTAATCTTACTTATGAATGCCTGGCCTTACCATGGCTTGTTTCTTGCCAGCTTTTCTTAGCTTAAATTATACCAACTACCTTTTGCCTCTGGGCTTTTATCTTTATTCCATATGCCTTTCTTTGGTTGTGTAGTTGGGTGACTGGTCCCTGGAGTCCTCCTCATTCTCTCAATCCTCGATCCTTTCCTCCCAGATTTCTCCTCATATTTCTCTGCCTGCCAGTCCCATCTATCCTTTCTCCTGCCGTGGCATTGACTGTTTGGCTCTTTATTAAAACAATCAGGTGTTTCATGCAGGCAAACTAACACAGCTCCACAGTTAAACAAATGCAACATAAAAGAATGCAGGACATTTTTGCATCATTAAACAAATACTCCATAGCATAAATGAATGAAACACACCTTCAGCGTATATTCCACAACAGGCAGGTTTGAGGTCTCATATATGCTCAATCCGTGCCCAGTGTGGCAGTCTTTTTCCTTCTGCCTGTGGGTAAAGATGCAGACCTCTCATTTCCTCCGTATCTGCCTACATTCTACTATTGCAGCGTGAATGATATTGGGGTTCAACCTAAACACCAGAAAAGCAAAGCAGCCAGTCACTGGCTCTTACCCACTGACTCTTACCTCTACCTCAGTCCGAAAACGGTCATCCTGCCTCCAGGAATCGTCAGAATGAGAGTGACTGATAGCCATCTTTGTCTTCTCCCATCTTATATTCCTCTCTCGTGATGGGATTAAAGTCGTGCACCCCTACTGCCCGGTTTCTATGGCAAACTAGTGTGGCACCACTGCCTGGTCTGAAAGGCTGGCCAGGGCAGCTGTTTTACTCTCTGATCTTCAGGCAAGCTTTATTTATTAAAATACAAATGAAATGTCACTACATACCATGCTTCTCCCCATAACAATAACGGACTAAATCTCTGAAACTGTAAGCCAACTCCCATTAAATGTTTTCCTTTATAAGAGTTGTTCCGGTTATGTCTCTTCACAGCCATAGAAACCCAACTAAGATAATATATTCTACACTTGCCTATTTTTTGCACAAAGCGTTTACTACTTACGGAGTCAGAAGAAAGGAAAACAAATATTACTTATACGATAAAACTATCCCAGCTTGAAGGCCTTGCCATATCCCGAAGAAATGCTTTCTTCTCCTCTGAAGCTTCAGATGTACACTTGTGTCTTCTTTCCCTTGCAGAGACCCCACTCCTTAAGAGCTGGGACCTTGCATCTCACGCGGGGCCCACACTGATGGCCGTATTTCTTCACGCTGGGGATAAATGACAGCCTATCTCCAAATATTTCACACAGGCAAAATCTTTGTTAACAACATTAAATGACCAAGAGTGAGTGGCTGCCAACCCTGACAAGAACAAGCACACCCGCAGAGTGATAAAGGTCCCATGGGATTAGAAAATTCAACCTGGGAGCAAGGGAAGAGGGGTCGATGAGGAGAAGGAGAAGGAGAAATAAAAACATTCAAAATTGCACTTGACAGAGATAACCAACACTAATGATCTGAGCTGCATTCTGTCTTTTAAATTCCCCCCCCCCTGCTGTTTTCTCTGGGAGGTGTATGCGTGTGTCCATGAATGTATTAACACAGTTGGGATTTGTTCTCGTTATTTTTCTCTTGCCATATAATAAAACACTACAGCCAGGACAACTTATAGAAGAGTTTATTTGGACTTACGGTTCCAGAGTGTTTGAGTCCATGGTGGTGCAGCCGAGGCAGCAGGCAGCTGGAGCAGAAAGTGAACGCTCACATCTTAACCAGGAGCCCAAGGGGAGAGAGGGACAGTAGCTGAGTTGGTGTTCACGTCACTGTGTCCTTTGCCTCAGCTTGGGCCCAGAGTCCGTGAGCCATCCTGGGTCTTCTCACCTCACTTAGCCCAACTGGGAAACTTCCCCGCAGATGTGTCTGGAGGGTTGTCATCTAGGTGACTCTAGAATCTGTTGAGTTGTCATAAGCATCACAGGTGTCTAGCTAGCTTTGTGCACCAACACAGTATTGGGGTTCTCTTGGGGAAGGGTGGCTTGCTAGTGTGTATTAAATGCTCATCCCTTGTAACTTTCCAAAAAAATTATTACTCCAGGTGTTCCTTGCATATTTCTCAAAAGCAACGTAAAATGCTTTAAATACTTTTTTAAACATAGGATTTGGGGGAGCAACCGATGCCTTTTAGTAAAGTCAGTGGAAAGGATTACAGCCTTATCACACGAGGGAATACTAAGCAGCTTCAAAGAGTGACAATGATGGCCTTTATTTCCACAGCCTGTCTTGTTGGTGTGCAGAGAAATGTTTTAAGTGTAAGCTTCCGGGTGCGTGTATGCACAAAGGGTGACCTCATGCACTCACACGTGATCTTACTTGCAGAAAAAATGCTTTATGGAAAACTAGTAAGTGCATGACTCGGAGCTTTCTTGAAAGGATGAAAACACTAGCTATAATCAGATTCTTGAGATTTGTAGTGGTTTTTAAATTACTTTTTTCATGCAATATATCTTTATCATTTTCTTTTCTCTCCTCCCAACTACTCCCAAGAGTTTTGTATTTTTTTTTTTATTCTAGTCAGGCATAGTGTTGCATACCGCTAGTCCTAGCAGTCAGGCTGAATATCTGAGAGTTCAAAGCCAGCTTGGTCTATTAGTGAGTTCCAGGACGTCCAGGGCTATGTAGAGAGACCCTGTCTCAAAACAAAACACCACCACCACCACCAACAACAACAACAAAAATCCACCCTGAACTTTTTACAATAAGCAGGTACTGATTTTTACCAAAGTCATAAAACTTTCCCATAGAAAATAGCATTATTTTCTGCCCGAGATTCCGAACCCTTCCAGTCAATCCAAGGACTAAGGACTTCACCCATCAGCAGTTTATAAACAGAAAGTGTATTGACTATCCCAGCAACCACCATTGCAAGCAGCCTTATTCACTGCGGCTCATTTCATCTCTCCCAGCATCCGGCAGGCACGTGCGCACAGCAGTACCAAGCAATGTCTCTTGAGTTTAGAGCCTGGCTCTTCTCCCCACCCAAGCAGCCTCAAGCAAATTCCTCAGCCTCACTGTGCCTAACTGTGCCTTCCTTCTACACCATTACTTGAATCCAAAAACTTCAAAAGCTCGGCGGCAAGGTTTAAAAGTCGGGATTAGGACTCTTCAGGTAGGACTCTCAGGTAGGAGGTTGCAGCTGTTGCTCTGGGAAGACAGCCTGAGGTTGGGGGACCAGGTTGTAAGCTCCACCCACCTCTGTTTTCTGCTAGGGCCTCTCATTGGCTAGCCCCGCTCAGTCTCTGGAGGCTTGAATCACGTGAATGGGGTAGGTAAGGCAAAATAGTGAAAGAGCCCCGACGAGCTGTGAGCACGTAGGTAAATACTGTACTGCAAGCCGCCGCTATTATGGGGACTCGCACTGCAACACCACACATTTTGAGAGGCGAAGCTTCACCGGTATTTCCCCATCATTCCCGCTGTCTTTTCTCTGGTAGCCCAGTCCATCACCTCCTGCACACAGTTCTCAGGAGTCCCTCACTGGACCACATTTCCTCCCCGATTCTACTCTGCTGGAAGGATCCTTTTCTAAAACGAGTCCCATCAGTATCAGAAAGGAATAGTGCTAATCTCTCTGTCCAACTTCATCATCTTCCTTCCTGTTCAACCACCAGGTTCCTCAGTCCCTAAAACACATCATAAGCGAGGTAGACACCATCAGAAGTACGAGACTCCTGAGCCACGTTAGGCCAGACAGACAAAAGTCCTGTTTCCCTCGCTTGCTCTCTCAAGCAAGCTGTTATGGGGAGGGCAGTGGTAGTTGAGGAAAAAGCACGCCAAAATTTCGTATTGACTTGAAAGACCTTTTTCAGAACTTTGTTTATTCCAAGCACCCTTTAAACATTTTAAACACTGACCAATGAAGTGTTTCAGGCACTATTTCAATACCGATTATATTTCCTGCCCTCGAGGACAGTGCCTTGCTTCAATAGGCATTACCGGCTCTGCAAGGCTGGGATGTTAACGCTCACCAACCCCATTCTTCCTCTCCTTTGCTCTTTGCCTAAATATTGTAGCTGAAACCATTAATCACAAAAAGAAGCAATTAGCATGCCTCCAAATACACTTCAGGACAAGCACAGCAGCTCCACAGCCCGAGGCTTCACTCTGGTGCTCGGAGAGCTTGCCCACACGGTAGAGAATCAGCCAGTGCTTGCTAAATAAAACAGTATGAGTGTGCAGGGGGCAAAAAAGTAAAAGAAGAAGAACAGCTATTAGTTCCATACTGAACAAAGGGGCAAGGCCTGCTATGGAATTTTATACAGACACAGAAGTCTTTAGGATCACAACTTTAATCATTGTTTGTTGACCTTATAGAGAATTTCCCAATGTGTGTTCCGCAGAATGTTACGAAAGATTGAAGTTTGTGTACCACTGAATACTCTTTCTCACTTTTAGAGATTCATGGCAAACATTTGCACACGAAAGCCCTGTTTAGGGATGCTGAAATGGCTCTGGGGGCAAATGCACTTGCTGCCCAGCCTGATGACTGAGTTCAGGCCCCAAGATCCACGTGGTAAAAGGAGAAAACTGACTCCCACACTTTGTTCCGTGACCTCCAAATACACACTGTGGTGAGCAATTGTGCGCACACACACACACACACACACAGCTTTTGCAGCATAGAAACATATTTTTATTAATTAACTCGATAAGGGTTGAAATAAGTTTTTAAAAATGTTTTATTTTTCATTATGTATATATGTGTCTCTCTGCATGTGAGTTTGTAGTGTAGTGCTTGAGGAGGCCAGAAGAGGGCATCAGACCCCCTGGAGCTGGAATTACAGGTGGTTATGAGAAACCCTACATGGGTACTGAGAATCGAACTCAAGATCTCTGAATAGTGGCTCCAAACCCCTGAGACATCTCTCCAGCTCTCCCCCTCCCCCGCGAATTAAGTTCTACTGTGATCACGTATATGTCTTAGGGGCCTCTTGGCACACTCGTGCCTATTTATTGAATAAACAAAAGAATACACTAAGTAACTATTGCTGTACAAAATATTGTTCCAAAATGGGGAGCTTTCAAACAGCACATTTATTATCTCACATCTAAACATGGCTTAGACGGGACCTCAACTTCAGAATTCCATAGACTTCAAGAGGGTTGACTGAGCTGTAGACCCTTCAAATCTCATTTCAAGAGATCAACCTGAGAGAGTATTTGGATGTGTCTGGACTGGAAGCTTTGGTTTCTTGTCATAGGGACAGTTCCCAAGCAGATAACAAATTTCCCTTGTAGCAAAAAAAGACTGTTCCTTTGGTAATGTATATTTACTAAGAGCACAAATATGTTTAAGGGCCTGACAGCACCCCTTAAAGAGGTCAGAGGTCAGTTCTTTTAGGTGAGTTCGGGTATGTTTGGGGTGTAGACAGATCAACCCTTTTAGAATAAAATACTTTGACATAGACCTGCTGTTGACAGTAGTGTGGACTGTCAAGTGGAGACTAGACTTTTGTTTGTTTGTTTTCAAGAACAACCTTGGCTCCTGGAACTTGATTTGTAGACATGGCTGGCCTTGAATTCCCAGAAATAACCTGTCTCTGCTTCCTAGTGTAGGGATTAAAGGTGTGTACCACCACACCCAGCATAGACAGCAATTGGAAAGGAAGAAGAAGAATTTGGTCACCAGTGTGGCTTCCTGGTTAATTAGCACACATTCTCTTTCTCGTTCTTTTTGATGAATCACTGGGAGTGGCCTCTATGTGGTTCATGGAATAGCTACACCAAGACTCTGAGTTTTGAATGAGTGACATGAAATGCAGATCCAAATGTTCAGGGTGGAGGTAGAATGGCAGCTTTGTAGACACCAAAGAATATCACACACTCCTCTTTTGGAGTGCTGAGTAGAATTCAATGCCCAGCACCCTAAGAGTCAGGTGGTATGTTCAGTTAGTGAAGTGGAAGGAAGACATCGTATGTATTGCACCAGAAACTTTAAGAGCTCGTGTGCAGAAAGCCTGATGCTGGTTTTGCTTCCAACTCCGGGATTATGGCTCATTAAACTGATTTGGAGTTTAGGGCCTTTAGCAACTCTGAGGACAGGAGAGATGGTGGAAGACACAAGGAAAGTGAAAAACAGTATCATCTAAGACATTGCTTGCTGCTCCAAGATAACCTAGCTGATACAGTTGTCCTGCTGTGAATGTCAGCATTCGGGGCCCTGGAGTAGAAACTGTGTGTACAGGAATGTGTAGGCCATGGAAGCAGCTCCTCAGCCATGACTTTGGCTGTGTTTCTGCTGGGTCACGTCTCTTGGTTCCTATATTACAATGTTGGCTGTAACTCTATCCTGCCAGGAAGTCCTTTTCTTGCTCAAGTCACATAAGATAGAATTCTTTTGCTTACAACCCCCAAAATCCTAATATTAATTCTGTTTCATCCAGCGGGAATCTATTGATCCCAGTATGCCCATTACTCTCCTAACCACGGGCGGTGCAGTCATGTTTAATATTGGAACTCAATAATGAATAAGAGATACTCCTAATCTCAACTAATTTGCAATCTCATTAAACAAATGATATGCATACAAATGAAGTTGGTACTGAAAATTAAACACGCAACACTGAAGGCACATGTGTGCTCTTCACCTAGCAGCCTTCAGAAGAAAAAGAACATGTAGATAAAAGCAGGAGGTATGTATTTTGATTTCTTTGTGCTCCTTTTCACTCACCAAAATCAAAATCTTGGTTTGAATGATACTTTCTCAGCACTGTGATACGTACCAGTGCCTGGAACACAGTAAGCACTAAGTATTGATTTGTTGAATAACTAAATACATGAATGTGACCAAGGAGAAGTAGGTTTTGGAGTCAGTGGCCAAGAGTTCAAGTCTTAGCTCCTTGAAGCTTCTATAATTCTGCAAGTGTATGCTCACAAATTCCTTGCTGCAGCAAGGCCACCATTCATAGTTTCTCAGGAAGGACCAAGGAAGTGGACAGATGTGTGGCTGAGCTACAGGGAGTGTGCAACCACAGAACATACAATTACCTGGTGTGTACTAGTTCCCAGAATCCACTTCATCTTATCTATTACTTCCGATGGAAACCACTGCCTGGCATGTCCCACAGGCTGCATACATTGCTAGCTGCTGAGACTCGATCTGAGGCGCCTGAACCTTGAGAAAAGTGAAGCTCAGGGAACTGAATTTATGTCACAGGGAAAGTCTAGGCTGGCCATTGCTAACATCTAGCAGTTTTTTTGTTTGTGCTTTTCCGTAATACTGAATTTCCATAATCCTGAGAGCTTTCCGAGTCCCACCTCTACACTTCTTGCTGAGAATAAAACCCGAGGCTGATGCTGTGTCTGTGACCTGCAGCTGATGCTGTAAGTCAACTGCCCAGGGTCCATTTTTTTCTCTACTGAGAGATTTTGAGTTTCTTAAGAGCGAAACAGCATGCTACCATAAGATCTATTTCCTAATGTCTCCTGGAACTGGGTAACCATTGTTACTCAGTTCTGGCTGAAGGTACTTGAGCAGAGTGTGGGGCATGAGTAGAGAGTTGTTCTCTCTTTACATAGGCGGGACCTCTGTCTTCTCAGATACAACCTTCTTTTAGGAGGACTTAGAGCACAATAGGAAGGCCAGAGGTGAAGTGATCTTCATGTACTTTCAGGAACTCCTTGGGGAGAAAGAAAAACATCTGTTGGAAAGCTAGAAACTGGTGGCAAAGTCACTGTACCTGTCCTAATAAGCCACTGTTGTTAGACCTTTCGGTAGTACAGGAAATTCTAAACATTTGATATAATATTGGTCTAATCGGTGTTGACTCAGACTCTCCTATGAGCAAGACTCTATCCCCCATGGTCAGGATATGGCCGAGAACAACAAAAGACAAGTAAATTACTTTGGAGGTAGAAGAACAAAAATAAGATAGTAAATGCCTGTTGTATTGATGAAAAGGAGAAGCATAAGCCACAGGGGATGGGGCGGATGGAAGTCAAAGGGAGTGGGGTGCAATTTAATGAATGGATCAGGAGCACCTCTGGCGAGAGGAGAAGAAGAGAGGATGCTATGAGGGGAAGGCCAGAAAGTGTCTAGGCCAGGTGGGAAGATGTGTAAAGAGGTAGGGGGATGAGGAACAGTCTCCTGTGATGTAGCAAAGGAGGGAAGGGTGAGGCAGGGTCTGAAAGATAACAGCAGGGAGTGGGGAAGAGAGGACCATGTGAGGTAGGGGTCAGCAGACTTCTATAAGAAGAGAATAGTCCATATTTCAGGTTTGACGAGACATGGTCTAGGCAGCTACAGCTAGAGATAGCTAGAGCAGAGACCTAGGTCATGGATGTACAAATGGCCGTATGCTCGGACTTCATTTTCAAAATAGGTTGGCAGACAGGGCAACCTTGGCTACAGGGCCATAGTCTGGAGATCTGCTAAGGTTTAGATATTGAGCCCTGGTGTGTCAGTATTGAAAGGTGGTGTGGAGCCTTTAGGAAGCTCAGTGCAAGGTGATTGATTCATGCGGACACCATCCTCAGGAAAAGAATACAGGTCTAGTGGGTACGGGCTAGCACTCATGAGAAGGTTACTACAAAAGAGCAAGCCTGGCCCCTCCTTGGTTCCTCTGGTTTCTTGTCTTGCCACACAATCCTTGGGCACACAGGTCTTACTATGACACCATACACTACAGCCAGAAAGGCCCTCACCAGAACCAGCGCCACACTATTTAGGTTTTTAGTCTGAGCTGAATAACCTCTTTTCCTCAAGATATCCAGAACGGGTATATTTGTCATGTCAACAGAAAATGGACTAAGACAAATGTCTTTTAGATCAGGCTTTGACATTCTCTAGAATTCATTGGCTAGCTTTGGCTAGAAGTCATTGGCTAGTCTTCATTGGGATGACTTTGAGCACAGTGACATGATAGGAATTGCATCTTAACGGGATCACTTTGGAAATTGTATATATACATATATAGTATGTGTATATATGTATATATTGTATGTACATATACAATATATATGAAATATATGCACAATATATATGAAAGAGAATAGGAAACAAAGACTAGGGAGTGGGGTAGCAGTGAAAAAAACAACAGAGGAGAAAGTTAAGAAAGCTACTGTAAGACCCAAGGTCACTCCACACAAAATATTCCATTGGCTTCCAAATGCTGAAAGGCTACGACATTGCTACTCAAATGATTTATTCAACCCACGACAGCTCATGCATAGTTAATGCTAACTACCTCCCTTCCAATCCAAAAGAATCTGGAGTATTTAGCAACCCGATTTACTGAGCAGTACATGAAGAACATAGATAGCATCTAATTGAAACAGTGTGTATGTGTGTGTGTGTGAGCGGTTGTTAAATAGGCAACCTGCAATTGATTAAATTGGAACCAATACAGGACACCAAGATCCATCCATACACAGAGCAGCCCAGCCCCAAATGAAAGTGAATAACCAGAAGAATAAAAACCTGGATGGGGCCATTATTTGGCTTCATAACAGGGCAAATTCACCACCAGTGCTAGGATTTGGACAATGGTGGTGGAGTTAATTTTCTCCACTCTACATCAAAGATTTCAGGGATCTTTGGGTCAACAAAGAACTTTTATAGAGAGCAACCATGTCTACTACAGGGATAACCAAGGTTGGGATGCTTCAAGGCTGTCTGCTGAGGAATGAGATGAGATGGTATGATTGACAGATCTCATGGTCCCCTTCCCATTGCCATCCACCACTGTGCCCACTAGAGGGCACAGATCTTCCCAGTCTGAAGGGAGAGGTCCTCCAGGTGGGCTTCATTGTGCTAATTGTTATGCTAATCATGAAGTTCCTATTACTCTGGGTTCACATTGTGTCCAGGAGGAGGAGTCTCTCAGGGGCTGTTCTGTAGGGAGTGTAACGGTTCTGGAGATGGATACAGCCCCTCTGGTCTGCTCTGAAACCCATCACTGGTACGTTACTGTTGGGCCAAAATTATCTCAGAGCCTGTACCTTGAGGCCTATGGGATAGAAAAAAGCCTGGCTCAAGTTTGGGTGAGGATGAGACAGCAAAATCAAGGCAGATGCCCCTCCAGCCAGAGGGAGGGTTTGGCTGCCTCTCATTGTCTGGAGGTACCCCCACCTCACACCATGTCACTTAACCTATATAAGCTGATGCTCACAGTAATAAACTGAGTTCCCACTTTGACTGGGCTCCTTATCGCATCTGATTGTCCTGCATCGTGGGGCTGCAGAATGGACAGATAGTGCATTCAACTTTCCCTAGGGAATAAAGAAGCTCAGGAAGCCTGACCTGGTCTACTTCTAGGTCACCACTGAGCATGACAGAAAGCCTAATGATTCCAAGAACACTGGGGCAAACAAATAGTTGAGTAACTAAATTCATTTGCTTCTGGAAAGCATTGGTGAGATAGTAGAGACGATAAGCCCGCCCCTTTGGTCATGTGGTCCATCTACATTCCTGGAGAGAAAACAGTATTAATTCTCATCAAAACCACTCTGGACTGTCCAGGCTGGGATCCCGACAAAAAACAACAGTGAGAACCTTACTAGGGACCAAGAGCTAGGGTTTCTCAGCACATGTGAAACACTTTGGCCTGAGCTGACATAATATTTTAAGCCCAAAATTGGTCTCTCTGTGACTCTCAACTAATAATAGCCCACGACAGGTACTGAGCACGCCTTTATGGCACACACTGCTCCAGCTCACCATGGAGATTTTCATTTCATCAGCAAATGTGTGCTAGGATGGTCAGGACGATCATCCTAGATGAGGAAATTGGGGCTCAGGAAAGTCTAGTAAATCGATAACCATACACAGCTATGAAATTATGAAGCCAAAATAAAAATCCCAGTATTTTGAATCTGAAGCCAGCACAGGCATCATTTTCTGTGGTGATATTTTATTTGTGCTTTAGCAAATAAAGCTTGCCTGAAGATCAGAGTGCAGAGATAACCACACTAGTTAGCCTTACAAGCCAGGCAGTGGTAGCTCAGATCTTTAATCTCAGTATTTGGGAGTCACACACCTTTAATACCAGCACTAGGGAGGTGGAGAGAGAAATACATGGTGGGAGGAAACAGGTGCTCATTGCATTCAGTCTGAGGATTCGCAGGGACAGGCTCGCCCCTTTGGTCTGAGGATCCAGTAGAGGTAAGAACTAGTGGCTGACTGCTTTGCTTCTCTGATCTTTCAGCATTAACCCCCATATCTGACTTGGGGTTTTTATTATTAGACCAATTAGAATTCTTGCTACAATTTTCCTTTTCTTCAAGACTTTTGCAATTCCCCATTAAAAATAAATAAATAAAAGGACAGTTAACATTGGAAGCTCTGCAAACAAACGCCTTCGTTGAAACTACTCTGCTACTGGAGAACAAAGCAGAAAAACATCCAGTTGGCGGAGGGCGTGGCTCGGCCTCCAGAGTCCCGGCCCAGCGTATATAAAGGGTGGAGTTTTATCTCTAGCAACAGCCAAATCAGGCATGATAGTACACCACTTTATCCCTGGCACTGGGGAGCTGGAGGCAGGAGGGTAAGAAGGTTAAGGTCATCTTCAACTGTACTGTAAGTCTGAGGATGTCCTGAGATTCCTGAAACCCCCATCTCAAAACAGAACCAAACCACATAAAATGAACTAGAACAGGAAATGATTCTGACTGGGCCTGTGGGCCATTGTTGGCTGGCCTTCCATGGTGACATCACTCCTTGCTTCTTATGGCTCCTCCCCCTAGGCTGTATCACATCTGCTACAACAAGCACCCAGCCCTCTCAAGATGCAGAATCCAGGGGACCCCCGTTTCTTGGCAACAGCAATGAAGGTCTGCCTACAGGAAGTCTACTAAAGCATTGTCTCCATCAGTTCGCTTTGGCAGGCTCCTTCTCATTCCTGGATAGAACCTCAGCCGTGGGCTGCACAGTATTGTCTGTGTCTGCTTGTAGGTGGAGCCTGCGTAGTGATGGTGACGTACAGATCTGAACACGTATGTATTCGTTATGTTTAACCTTGTCGACTCCATCAAACCCAGACGTACAAAAGCACGTGTCTGTGAGGGGAGTTTTAGAGACAATTAACTCATGAGTGTTTGTTTTTTAACTTAATGTTTTAACTATCGAAGGGTTTAAATTGTGGATAGATTATCAGGAAGTGGCGATTCTGTGGAAGTCAGGCGTGTCCCTGAAGGGAATTCCTTGGCCTTCACCCCTTCTTCGGTGACTCCTCTTTACTTCCTGGTTCCCACACAGTGAGCACCTCTGCTCCCCTCCACCTCCCTCTGTGAGATTTCTGCTTTCCCACAGGCCTCAAAGCAATGGAGGCAGCTAACCACGAGACTGAGATGTTTGGTGCTATAGGACCGCAATCTTTCACATCTTAAACATTCTCTCTCTCCTCTCTCTCTCTCTCTCTCTGGTATTTGTAACAGCAATGACAAATCTTCATAAGGACATGATCTCATCAATGTGTCAGTCTCCTGCTCTCCCCCAGGTCGGGTGGCACCGAGGTGAGTGTATTTCAGACTTGGTTATACGGGAGCTCGAGCGTAAGAAGATGTCTAAATGAGGTTCTGTGTGGTACTCATGGATTCGTGGTCAGTTGTCGGTGGCTAAGCTGTTGCTCGCTGCCTTAGAGGAAAAGGAAGAGGAGGATGGCAAAGGGACAGGAGGTCTTCAAATACAGAATCAGGCTGGGGTGGTGAGCTTCCCCAGTAAAGGAAAGAGAATACACCAAGCCCCGAGACAGAACATTTGGCCAGTGTGGCTGGAGCACAGGGAGAGATGGGGAGGGGTTCAAGCTGAGCTTGGAGTTGTTGTCTGAGACCCGACAGGGATGGCTTTGCAGTGATTTTACTACGGATGCCACTAACCTTCGAAAGTATTGCTTTCTTTAAAAATATTATTACTAGTGTATTTCTGTGTGTGTGTGTGAGTGTGTGTGTGTGAGTGTGTATGTGAGTGTGTATGTGTGAGTGTGTGTGTGTGTATGAGTATGTGTGTGTGTGTATGTGAGAGTGTGTGTGAGTGTGTGAGTGTGAGTGTGTGCCACAGTGTACATGTGGAAGGCAGAGGACGATTCTGGATAGTCAGTTCTTTTCATCTACTGTAGATTCCAAGGCTCCAGCTTGGGTCTTCAGGCTTGCTTGGTAAGTGATTTTCGTGAGCGAGCCATCTCCTCCACCCTCAACGCATTGCTTTCTAATTGCGTTTTAATGCAGCAGTAAATTGGTAGAAACGGGAAAGTTTCCATTTGGTTGTTTCCTTAGAGTGAGAGCAACCGCACTCCTAGATCTCATCCTTCTCCCCCTCCACACCCTTTGCCGCATGGCTTCCCTGTTTCTGTCAGTATAACAATTCCCTAGAATCTGGGCGCGGTGTGGGATTTGCTTTAACCAAAGGCCCCACCAGGAATGGAGTGCAAGCAGACACTTGATGAAACATTTGCCTGCTTCACATCACCTCCAAAGTCTCTCCCGCCTCCTTAGGAGAAAGACACCCACCAGAATGAAGAGTCGGCCGTCTCATTTAAGGCCGTCACGGCTCTGCCAATAGCCAGTGATGTCATCCGTGAACCGCCTGGCCAGACCAGCAGAGCCTACCAGCTGAAGTCCAGCTGACCACAGCCATGTGAGTGAGCCCAGCTCAGTCCAGAGTGGCCAAACCAGGCAAGCTGGTGAGCTAAATATTTATGGAGATATGTCATTAAGGTTTCGTGGTCGGTTATTAGACAGCCTTGTAGTAGCAATGGAGATAACTGATTCATGTCTTAGACTCAAACTGTTCAAATCTAAACTCTTCTAACCTCAAAATTAAAGAGTCCAGATGGTATTTGAGATGCATTAGTTTCTTTAGCATGGTCTCTGGATACCTAGAGACTTGAAGACTGATCTGTTCTTTTTCATGTATGCTAGTATTTTGTGTCTTAGGGTTACTACTGCTATGGTAAAATTCCATGAACAAAAGCAACTGGGGAGGAAAGGGTTTACGACACTCACAGTTCCATATAACAGTTCATATAACATATATAACATCTAAGATAGAACAGTTCTACATAAAAGTTCATCGTCAAAAGCAGTGAGGGCGGGAACTCACACAGGGCAGGAACCTGGAGGCAGGAGCTGATGCAGAGGCCATGGAGGAATGCTGCTTCCTGGCTCTATCCCATAGCTTGCTCAGCCTGCTTTCTTATGGAACCCAGGACCACCAGTGCAGGGGTGGCACTATCAATTTCTAATTAAGAAAATGCTCTGCAGGCTTGCCTGAGTCCAATCTTATGGAGGCATTCTCTTAATGAAGTTTTCTTCTCTCAAGTGACTTTTAGTTTGTGTCAAGTTGACATAAAGTTAGCCAGCACAGTTTGTGTGTGGTGTGTGTCTGCTACTTATTATCTCCGTCAATACTTTGTGGTGTGTGTGCGTGTGTGTGTGTGTGTGTGCGTGCACACATGTGTGCACATACCCTTATGTATGCATGCATATAGAAATCATGGTCTATGTCGGGTGCCTTGTTGGTCACTCTCCACCTTATCTTTTGAGATACATTTACTCACTTGTAGCTCTCAACTTGCTTAGACTGTGAGGCCACCAAACTGAGGCCACCACACTTCATGGATCAGCCTATCTCTGCAGTGACAGCTGCTCACTGCTATGCCCAGTTTTTTATATGAGTACTGGGAAGAAAACTCAGGTCTCTATATTTAGGCAACAAATATTTCACCAATTGAGCCACCTCCCCAGGCCCCATTATGTCAATACTTATATAAGCTATGTCCACTCTGAACCCCAGTTTCTTTATTCATAGAGCACGTTTAAGGATCATGTCTACCCAGCAGGGCTTGTAGGGAGTATCAGTCGGGAAACACTTTGCCGATGTTAAACATTCCCCGCAATGTGTACTGATAACCATCGGCCTTTGCATGCACGGAGAACACAACAAAACAGCAAGGGAAATTGAACCATCTCTTAACCATGCACCTTAGGAGACAGATACAAGAACAGGCATAGGGCTTTGCATGGAGGTTGCATTCCTGCTGGCAAGCTTCATCTGTCACAGAGGATGATCTCTTACCTGGAACATAATGGGTTGGTTGTAAACCATTTTTCAGGTGCTAGATTGAAAAGGAAAGCCAGAAGCTAAGAAACTGCCTGACTCGTATCATCTGTGGGCCAGAGGGCATCATCCATCCGGTATAAAGAAGCATTGCTCATGAAGGGTCCTAATTGTCAGACAGAGCCCCTGGGCTGGCCATGCTGATTCATGATAGTCAGGTGGAGTTAATTGCTCCTCTTGTTTCCCTGCGAAGCTGTGCCTGGGCTCCCTGCATGGCTCCCAAAACCCACCTCTACACTGCATCCTCAGAATACAAAGGTACTGGGCTCTTCTTTTCCCTCTGCCGTCACTTCTCCCTTGTCCTCCACTCTCAGCACAGAAGCATTGGCCTCCACATTGCTTCCTGGCTCTCCAGTAATCCCAGTTTCATAGATACCTTTCAGTTTTAAACAATTGACAACCAGGTCAACTTTTAAAAACGGGGCTCCCAGTCAGCAAACTCTGGGGCGGAGAGGGTTGTTATGCTCTGTTTGTGTGGAAATGTGGCCCAACTGACTTCCTGGATATAACAGACAAACATGGTAGAACCCAGAAAACCGAAGTACCCTGTAGTGAAGCTAATGCTGGCTACAGGCTGACTTGGGAGGCACCTGTGGCTTTCCAGTGCCGAGGCTCCTATTCCCAACATCAGAACATCATTAGCAAGGAACACAGAAGAGACAGAAGAGCTTTCTGGAGATGGTAGCTCTCTGCCTGTCTGTATTTTAGAGTAGCTGCCATGCTTTCTTCCACGAGCATCTATTTTGGGGGCTCTCATTTATTTTTCTTGGTCTCTACATCAATCATTGTGCTGGTCTCCTGGCAGCTATCAGGAAACTCCACAGCACACGCCCCAGTAGGTGTCCCATCCTCCCAAGCTCTATGTGGTCTTGGCAGCCTGCAAGGCCCTGCTTCGAGGAACTGAAGGTAGGGAACACAAGACCCAACTTCCACCAGTGAAACTGCACCTTATCTTTTGGTGGCACTGTATTCATGTTTGCATATGTGCATTCATGTGTGTGTGTGTGTTCATCATGATGTTAGGCATCTTTTCAATCACTCCTTACCTTAATGTGTGTGTTTGTGTGTGTGCACATGTTTTTATACATATGTATGTGGGTACGCACGTTTTTAGATGTGTGTATTTTTTTGCGTGTGTATGCACTGGTTTGTGGAGGTGAGTGGTTCATGGGCTTCTTTCTTTATTGTATTCCGCCTTGGTTTGCTGCTTCGTAGATGAACTCACTGAACTCAGAAATCGCTGATTGACTATTGCGGTAAGCACCAAGGATCGTTCTGACTCCATTTTCCCTAGAGTCACAGGTATACACCGCAAAACCCATCTTTTACATGGGTGCTGGGGATCCAAACTTTAGGTCCTCAAGTCTGAACATCAGGCACTATCCCCATTGGCCCAAGAGCGCATCCATTCTGCTGGACTGGCTAGCTAACAAGTCTCCAAAGGATACTCCTGCCTCCTCGTCTCCACTGCTGGGATTGTAGGTAAGAATCACCAAGCCTGGCTTTTACATGGGTCCTTGTTACAAGTGGAGAGGGGAGGGGGCCCTTTGTTTGTTCTGGCCGCCCGACTAGCTTACACCCGAAACAATCACAGAAACTGTATTAATTAAAAGACTGCTTGGCCATTAGCTCTAGCCTCCTATTGGCTAACTCTCACATCTTGATTTAACCCATTTCTATTAATCTGTATTCACCATGAGGTTGTGGCTTACGGGGGAAAGATTTAGCATGTCTGACCTGGTGTCTCCATGGTGGCTCTCCCTGACTCTGCATTCTTCCTCCAAGAATTCAGTTCTGTCTTCCTCACCTACCTAAGTTCTGCCTTATCAGGCCAAGCAGTTTATTGATTAGCCAATGAAAGCAACACATAAACAGAAGGACCTCCTACACCAGGTGCTGGGGATGAAAGCTCAGATCTTCATGCTTTCACAACACACACTTTGCTGCCTGTGACATCTTCAGTCCTCTTTAGCACCCTCCTTACAGGGCTTACTCACGATCTCTAGCTGTGACTGTGTACTGAGCTGTAGTGGGACTTCTCTTTGGGAAGCCATCTCACAAATAATGACACAAAGACTTATTAATTATGAAAGTTCAGCCTATAGCTTAGGCTTATTCCTAACTAGCTCTTACAACTTACGTTTATATTAACCTGCGTTCTATCATGTAGCATTACCTCTCTTCCATTTTGCACCTACTGTTTTCTCTCTGTGTCTCCTGGCTTCTCCTATGTGCCTAGATTCCCCCTCCTCATCCTCTCTCTCCCCAGAAATCCTTCCTATACTTCCTGTCTAGCTATTGGCCGTTCAGCTTTTCATTATTCCAATCACAGACATATATCTTCACATAGCATACAAATATCCCACGGCACTGAGAACCTATACTAGAGGTTTTCATGGGCTTGTGAGATGCACACAACAGACCTGAAAAATACATCACTAATTAGGGCAAGTTAATATCTGTGACAAGACAAGCCCAAGGGGTTTAACCCAATGAGCGTTTGTTTCTTGTTCAATCACAAGTCTAAGTTATCTGGGGAGGGGAGGGGAGCTTTGTTCCATGCAGTCACTCGGGACTCAGGATCTACCAACATCCTCTAGGATCCCAGGATTTCTGTCTACAGGCGGCAAATGAGGAAAGAGAAGAAAATCACCCATGGAAGACCTTTATCAACCAGGATTGACCCATACCTCATTACTATACATGACATGCCCACTCCCATTTGCATGTAGAGAATTCTTGTTGGCACAGCCCCATAGGCCTTTGCCTGAAAAGGTTCTTAATTCTTGAGTCTTTTAACTTCTTAAAGTGGCTACCACTGCTTGTAAGAGAGGAAACGGTGGGAACTGGTACTGCAATGCATACCACACCTGTCCGTCAAGGTTCCCAGGACATTCTTGGACTAGAGCTGTGCCTCTTCAAGCTGTCAGTTAATCGCATTGCCCTTCTGTGGTGCTTCCCCCATCCCTGGATTGACATGGTGTAGAGTTTCATGCTTCCAGAATTTCTGATGCCTTACCGTAGACTCTGCACATCATAAATGCCTATTTGTGTATTTTGACTGTTAAGCCAGTGTTTTACACTCTCCACACAAACGTAACATTAAGGGGAGGGAGTTTGGGGTGTAGAGTTACCATGGAGAGAAAACCTTGGCATTACTTTTTTCCATTTCTTCCAACCCAGTTCCACACAGTAGACTTGGCTAGTGCTCCTGGTACATCCTCTCCCAGACTTTGGCTTCTTGTGGATGCTTCTTTCTCATACTTTCTCACAAGATTGTCTCTGAAATTAATTACTGGTTTTACATCTTCTCACCTCCCCCAGACTGAAAACTCCATAGCCAAGCAGAACTCACAGTTTCCTTTTTAAATCTATCTATCTATCTATCTATCTATCTATCTATCTATCTATCTATCATCTATCCATCCATCCATCCATCCATCCATCATCTAGCTAGCTAGCTAGCTGTGAATGCACACATGTGTGTAGATATATGTACCTGTGAATGCACACAGAGAGAAAGGCCAGAAAGATGACACCAAGTGTCCTGTTTATCACTTTTCACCTGTTCTTTTGAGACAGCATCTCTACCTGAATCTGGGACTAGCACTTTTTCAGCTAACTTGGAATCCAGATAGCCACACTGATCCTCCTGTCTCTGCCTCCTTTCAGAGCTGGGGTTATAGGTTTGTGGGGTGCCCAGTTTGTTATGTGGGTGCTGGAATTCAAAACGCCGATCTATGCAATCATGTAACCAATGCTCTTAACCTCTGAGCCATCCCTATATCCATAGAGCTCATTCATTCCTTAGTTATTGTATATCAGTCAGTTAATGATGCGTGATAAACACTCTTTAAAGTCAGTAATTTACACTAACAATTGTGTATTCTCGCTAGCGTGTCCACAGACTCTAGATTGATCTAGAATGTGTGCAAGCATCACAGCATATCTATAATTTACATAACTTAAACATTATTGATGATTTAACTTCACTGAATCTAACCCCAAGCTGACAGTTTTTCTTATTCTTCAGAGACCTCCTGGTATGTTGTTTTCTGGCCATGAAAAAAGCAGAAGGAGAACAGGAGACAAGCCTCTCAAAGTCTAGTCTCGGAACTGATGTACAGTCTCCCTCTGCCCATGTCTATTGCTAGAGTGGGCACACAGCCAAGCCCAGTCTCCAGGGGCTGATAAGGCAAGCTCTGCTCCTCATAGGACCAACTGGAAAACCACACACGTAGAGTGAAGACACAAATATGACTGAACATTTTCGAGCAATGCTGCAGTGTGTCACATGGCCGCGTCTCCATCAGCCAGCGAGCAGATTGCTCTGCACATCACAGCTGTAAATTAGTGTCATTTGAATGAATGTATAGGATATGCTCGGTTAATTAACCTCTCTGGGCTGCAAGAGAGAAAATGACTAGTTGGTAAGGCTGGGCTAATGGAGCAGGGTAATATATGAAGAGATTGATTTGTGTTTGTTCTTCCCTTTCCTTTTCCGGGGAAGCTGGGTGGAGCTTGTGTGCAGCCTCCACAGGGAAGAACAGAAACATCGAGCATCCTGGAGATGCTCCCAGATTTTATTCATATCTCAGGGAAAAGGAAGCATGTCACCTGACAGAGCAGAGGGTACACACATGCACACACACTCTACATAAACACCACATACACATCACACACACACATGATATCACACACATGTGCAAACACATTCATACCACAAACCACAAATACCACACATACATCCACACCCATATCACAAATACCAAACACGTGACAAATTCTATACATACACACACATCATACACACATAACACACACACATGCCACACACATTCACAGCACACATCACCTACCACACATACCACATACACACACCACAAATAACACACAAACAACAAATACCACAATACACACACGACAAATACCACATACACACACACCACAAATAACGCACACCAAAAAACCACACACACACCACAAATAACACACACACCACAAATACCACATACCTACACACACACACCAAAAATACCACATACATACACACACACCAAAAATACAACACACAAACACACACATACACACCACCACCACCATCACATATATACACTTCACCTTGTTCTTGTTCTGACAACATGAAAGGGCTTCAGCAAAGATGATTTCATTGCATGAGACAGAAAGATACTGCACCCTTCTGGAAAGAATTCTGAGCCCTGTGATTGGCCCCAGGATAGAGAGTTCTAGAAGTGAAGGACCACCTCCAGCTCAGATAGTGGAGACTGTGGCCACTCACCTAAGTGACCTTCCCAGATCCTGGGACCTTGGGGGCATGTGGGAGTCTTCAATAAGGTTCGAGATTAAATTTCTCACATTTCAGTGGAAATCAGAGTATGGTGTCATAATTGCACTGATTTAAAGGAAAAATTAAATCGGTCAATAGTCATTCACATCCATTAAACTGTACCAAAGTATAGGCTGGGAATTTTCAAGCCGAGGGTTCTTTAATATAAAAATAGTATTTAAATAGGCCGAGGACATTTGTTACCATTGGTATATGAAATCTTATAAATGCAAAGCCTGGTGCACTGCACCACGGGAGAGCTTTTCAGAATAAGACAGAGGCCCTTTCTCTCCATCTTCCAGGCATTGAGGGCTCTTTGTAAAACCCATGCAATCTCAGATTGTGAAGTTGAATTAGAAATAATGTTTAAATTATGCAGGTTTCCAGCTGTGCTGTGATGTTTGCACACTTTCTAGGAAATGACTAATTATAATTAGTGCTTAAATACAAAAGAGGTGCTGTCATCAAGAGAGAAGAGTACGGACTATTTTCACCCTCTCACGCTGGAGTTGCCGGCTGAAGGGCAGGAAGGAAACGGATGCCGGTACCCACACTCCAGGTGAGAAGATGGATTTAGATGTCCGTGGGTCATGGGAGGACAGCAGACACGGAACAGGTCCAGCATTAAGCATCTGATGTTGGGTAGTACCCGACAGGAATGCAGTGGGGAGGAGGAGGGGTTCCAGCTGAGCCATCCCCAGAGCTGGGCTTCTCAGGTCAGTCTCTTACTGCCTGTGGGAGGTCATTTAGCTTCTCCCATGGCTTGGTTTCCTGAATTACAAAGTAGAGCCAACCATGACTGTGCAGAATGTCGAGTTTCCTCATATTCTCGCCAAAAAAATAGCCACCTCTGATTTTAAAAGTTTCATATATATACACAATGTATCTTGTTTTTATTTTTACCCAATTCCTTCCCTCCCACTCCCCGCTTCCCAGCCTCATGTATTCTTTTAAAAAATAAATAAATAAAACCACTAAGTTTAATTAGTGCAACCTATGTTTGTGTGTGTGGTGGGGGGGGGTCATTCACTGAGACCCAATGGCAAATTTCCCCTCCTCACAGAAAAATGACTCCTCCCTCAGCAACCATCAGCTGCCATTAACTCCTCACATAGGCCACTGAGGGTCCCTCCCTTCCTCTGTGCTGAAACTTGTAATTCTCTTGATATTGTGGAAATCTTGTGTGGGTAGCCCCAGGTACTGTGATTCATCTGTGTAGCAGCCACATCATGTCCAGAGACAGTAGTCCTCCCCATCCTTGGGTTTGTGCTTTCTTTTCCTCCCCCATTCCATTATGTCCCCTGAACCCCGAAAAGGGTGGGGTGGAGTGGTAATAAGATATCCCATCTACCGGTGAGCACTCGGAGGTGCTTATTCTTAGCCACCATTTTTTGAGCACTTGTGAGGCGCCAGTCCTTGGGCTGGACCCTGTGATCTGGAAGGTTCTGTAGAAAAACAAAACCTTCCCATCGATGCTCTTCTGGCTTCAGTGGCCATTTTTAGCACGTGGGTTTACCAACTGACCACTTTCAACAAACAGCCTTTTGTCACGAGAGACAAGACCCAGGTCTTGTCCATGGCTTGTCACACCCTCAGTGGCTCTCACCTGTCTGGACATTGCAGACATGAGAAAGACATTTGGAGAAGGGAAGAGAGATGCGTTGACTTGTATTGAAAGACCGTGATGTAAATGCATTAGTGTTGCCTCATCTGCATCATAAACTCTTTGAGGACAGGAAGAGCCTGACATTTCTTCTGGCATTTGCTAAGGTGCCCAGCAATTCTGAGCACATAATTACTCCTGCGTTCCCATGAATAATTATCGAGTCCCTCCTATGAATAAGGTACAAGGCCATCACACTGACAGCGTCCTGTCTCTTGGGACTGACGTGAGGAAAGACAACCAGATTGTTAATGAAGCATCAACCCAGTCAGTATTCAAGCATAGTGAAGAGGGAAAATAGGGAAAAGCCCAACAGCCAATTGCTCCCCCCACCAGCACCAGCCCTTCATTCTCAGAATCCTGGGTTAACTTGGAGGCCACAGCCCCACTTCCTAGTGATTTCCATAATGTACTTGAGTCGGATTAACTGTTCTGACCCCTCCTGTTCCCTCCTTACCAGTTATCAGGCTGGATGGTCATGTGACTCAGTCTACAGGGATCTGCCCGTGGGCTTCTGGGAATGATTTTCCTCCCTGTTAAAACAGAAAACTACTTAAGAGCAGAAGAGAAGTCCACTTGCCTTGTCCTTACTGCTTGGATGTGACAATATGATATTGACTGTTGTGACAGCCGTCTGTGACATTAAGGAAACACCCTTAATTGTTGACACCCTGGTATTGGGCTGTATGTATCTGAACTGGTCAGTGTCCATTGGAATCTAAAGAAGAACTCCTTTACTTTCCTCTTTGTGTTTGTTTGGTTTGATTTTAATTTGCTTTTGTTTTTCAAGACAGGGTCTTACTATGTAGCTCTGGCTTTTCCAGAACCATGTATACTAGGCTGGCCTCCAACTCACAGAGATCCACCTGCCTCTGCCTTCTGAGAGCAGGGATTAACCCGTGTGCCACCAAACCCAGCTTCCTCTGTGTCTTAAACAGCTGAGAAAACAGAAAATGACAAGGTGAGGGGCAAGCTATCGTCAAGGATGTGCCTGTGGTCTCAGGGCCCAAGCTTCACTTTAGGCAGCTTTAATATGAGTTACGGACAGCGTCTTGAATAACAAATTGTTGTATGTGACACTCAGCCTCCAGAAAGTCTCACAAGTTTCCCAAACAGGTAATCTGTCCTTCCTCCTCCTCAGGATGGCATGAATAAAGGGAGCAAAGAGAACACAACTGATGGTATCAAGAAAAAACCTGGGCACTCCCTCCCATCAGCCACGACATGACTGAGCTACATGCTCCTACATGGTACTAACCTCAGCATTGCCTTCAAAAATCTCGTTACATGAGGCTCAGAAACCCCTAATATTTAAAGCTACCTTCAGTCAGGCATGCTGTTCACTGTGACCAAAATGACCTCACTGGTTTAAGCTTCTGAGAAGAGCAAAGGATGCTGGGAGGAACCATGCCAAAGGGAACTTATTCTGGTTTGGCGAGGGATGGAAAGGGAAGCATCTATTAATTCATGCCACTTTACCTGACCTGAAAGGGTAGGAGAGAAAGGCTTCACAGACAAAGGGAACAGCATGGGAGAAGATCTGGCGGCATCAAAGACAGGCCAGTGTGGCTGAAGTGAGCTCTGTGGGAGAACTCATGAGATGGAAGGCAGGGGAGAGTCAGATGTTGAATATTACCTTTATAGGCAGGGTGGAGCAGTGGGGTTCTCGGGGAACAAGCAATGATGTGGAGGTTTGTAAAAAAGGAATGCTCATTAATGTAGCACAAATAATAAAAACCCAGAGACAGATATTGGGGTTCAACCTGAAGATCAGAAAAGCAAAACAACCAAGCCATTAGAGAAGTCTTACCTCTAAGAAATCGTCAGACTGAAAGAGAATGAGTTCCTGTCTCATCCCGGCTTATATTCCTCCCTAGTACTGGGATTAAAGGTGTCAGGTACCACCACCTGGATCTGTTTCTGTATTGATCATGTGTAGCCCAGGGTGGCCTTGAACTCACAGAGATCCATCTGCCTCTGTCTCCCAAATCCTGGGATTAAAGATGTATAACACCACTGTCTGGCCTCTAGTGGCTTGATTTTACTTTTTGGTCTTCAGGCAAGCTTTATTAATAAAACATAAATAGAATATTGCTATACATTAAAGAGGGGCCAGCATATGTGAGGGGATGGGAAAGGAATGAACTGGTGGTGGACAAACGGCATCTGCAGTTTAGTTTGGCTTACGGTTTTGAGGGCTTCAGACCATAATTGCCTGGCCTCATGTATGCATGCATGTATGTATGTACGTACATATGTATGTATGTATGTATGTATGTATGTATGTATGTATGTGTGACTTGGGCAGTATGTGGAGCCACTGACAGAGGGACTAGCATATAACCCCAATGCATGGACTGACTTTGTGGAGCCAATTCTCTATGGAGAGATATGCGGTAGGAGGCTTGGTCCTGCCTCAACAAGGTGATGGGACAGACTTACAGACTTAATTGACTTCCCAGGGGAGACCTCATCCTCTCTGAGGAGCAGATGGGACATGGGGTGGGAGGAAGGTGGTGGGAGCAGAGGAGAGAGGAGGGAGGGGGAACTGGGATTGGTATGTAAGTAAATAATGTTATAGTAGGGTTGGTATGCTTAATTAAGCAGAGAAAATTTAAAATAATGTATATAAATACATATTAAAATATGCAACATAATAAAGATTAGGAAAGAAAAAAGCTTCACTCTATTTTCCAGCTGGTTTAAAACATGTGATGGCCCTGCCCCATCATCTAGTGTGCTGTGATTCCAAGCGTGTGCCCACCATGCCTGGCAGCCCAGTTCCTTCGGAGTCTGTGGTGTAGCTGTACATCAGAGCACAGGTCTATCATAGACCAAATACACTCTTCTCATGACCAAGACACAAAGGAGAGAGGGGAACCAGGGGTCCTTCGGTTCCTGCAGTGATACAATCACAATGACTTAGAGCTCTCTCATGGGCTTTACCTCTTAAAATGTATGCCACCCACCAATAATACATCCCGAGGAGAGGAGTTATCCACCACATGACCTTCAGGAGATGCTTAAGATTCAAACATGAGCACCATCCATTACCAAATGAGGGTCAGAAAGGGTTGTTATTTAAGTTTATTTAAGTAAAATATTCTCAGTGTTTCAAAACCCTTCTTCCAATGTGGTGATGTTAGTTTGTCAGCAAGTTGCACTGGATTAAGATCATAGGGATTTATTCTTCTCCCATAACCAAATTGAGTCTGGTGTGAGTCTTGAATCTTCCCAGCTGTCTGCTGGAAGCATTCATAAACATGTGACTTATCTTCATAGTCCCAGCCCAGCTGCTATACCTCTAAATCATCATGTGTATCCTCCCCAGCCAGAAAAAAGTGATACCTTTATCAGAAAAATAAAAGCTCTCACAGTGACATCCAAAATGGTTTCGTCCAAATATACCTGCAGGAACTCCAAGGATTAATATTTTTTCCTGGACATAATACCGCCCTGAAGAAAGTCTGAGATCTGTGATCTTTAATAAGGAAAACAGGGTCGTGTTTGTAGGGGGCCACCAGTGTTTGCTCTGCTTTTGGCCTTAACTTGGCAGCTAGATTCGCCAAGCCTAGTAGGACCTCACCCCCTTTATCCTATCAAACTCCTAGTTATAGATAAGAAAATTAAATTTATCAATTCAGCTATTGAAGCTATCAATTGAATGTATCAATTCAATTACTAATTCAACAATTTATCAAGTTTCTGCATTAAGAACTCTAAAGCTAATAGAAAAGAAAGATAAAAATGAATTACTGCAAATACATGTTCATAGAGCCAGAGGATTATGGCCTAGGAAGTGACAGTGACTGTCTAGACAGATAAGTCACAGAAAGCTTCACAGTAGAAGGGACTCTTGGCCTTGGGTCTTTACAAGTGAGTAAATATTTTAGTTATCATAGGCTATGCTATATTGTGGTAACAAGTAATCCCTAAATCTAAAGGTATTAACATAAATGCTTCTTTTAATATAAAATAGAACATACACATCTGGTTTGGAGGTATTCTTTGTGCCTCTCTGTCTTTTGGTGACTCTGAAGACCCAGGATCTGCCAGCCACTATCCCTACTGTCTCTTGAGACACCAGCATCCTCTCCAGATTCTCTGAGTGCTACTGTGTTGACCATTGTACTGTGTGAATTGGAGTGTATGGAGGATCAGGAACCCTAAACTGAACATCACCTGTAACTGTCCCACTCTGTTTCTGCTTGCATTGTATTGGACCAATCACATGATTCAACATTAATGCAACGGATGCAGGGAAACAGGAGCCCCCACTGGGGACCAGTTCTGCAGTATGTAAGTATTACGCTGAGTTCACTCAGTCGGCTACCCATCCTACTACTACCTATGATTACGAGGTAAAGAAAGGAGATACAATGTTTGAGGAAGAGGAAGGAGCTCCTGCAAAATCCTGAAAATACGGTTTATTGAAGCCACAAAGTGTATAACACCATGATTAGGTTTCAGATTTTGATGGAGGTAGGAACAGGGGCTAAAGAAGAGACTGGAGGAAGTAGATAAGATGGGTCGGAGAAAGTCCTTGAAGGAACTTGAATTTGCCCTTATCTTATCGGCAATAGGATGATAAGAGACATTTTTCATTTGAGAAAGACTTGAATGGATAGAGGAGGACAAACTGGAGAAAGCACTGCAAAGGAAACCCATTTGAGAGACAGAAGCAAAATTCTGAGACAGACGCGATGGGAGCCTGCCATAGGACAATAGAGAGAAAATAGGGGCAGACTTTGAGAAATATGGAGGCAGATATTTTTGCACGCAGCAAGCTTGTGTGTAGTTTTCTTTGTGTGTGTATGTGTGTTGTATATATACACTTATGTGACATGTGTATTTGAACAAGTGCCCGAGAGGTGAGGAGAAGGAGTTAAAGCTGGAGTTACAGGTCGCTGTGAGCTACCTGGCATGGAAGCAAAGAACAGAACTCATAGCTTCTGTCTGAGCAGCAAGTGCTCTTAACTGCGGAGCCATCTCTCCAGCCCTAACTTATCTTTAATAAAAACCTACTCAAAGGTTATTCGTATTAAAACAGCCATATCTTACTTTTCAATGTAAAATCACATTAGTCATTTTAGACTGTGCGATCATTATCACCAAACAGCAAATAAACCAGATGAGTCTTGAGTACGACATGCTTAATCATTTTTCTAAACTGAAAACAAGAGTTATTAATGTTACTGAATAAATACATAAAACTTACAGAGTGCATGTGTGCTAATTATGTCACATTTATTCAGTAGTTGCTTTTCTCATTGCTGTGACAAAATACCAAACAAAAGTAACAAAATACCAAATAGAAGTAACAAAATATCAAATAGAAGTAACAAAATACCAATAGAGGGTAGGACAGGTTCATTTAGGCTTGTCATTGGTAGAGAGGGCACAGCAGAGTTTGTGACTTTACCTAGATGCTACATCACACATCTTGACAGATCAGGAAATACAACTTGTACCCAAACCGGAAGGAGTTATAAACCCCAACGTCCACCCTTGGAGGCCCATTTCTACCATCTAGGCCCAACTCTGGAAGGTTTTATAACCTCCCAAATAGAACTCCAACTAACGTTACCTATTCCTAAGCACCCTATGGACAAGAGAACACGCAGACCCATGCCAAAATAAAAGTCTTGTCATCCTTGGTCTTCTACCAGACGTTAGTCATTTGTACACCACACATTTATGCTGATTCCACATTTGCATATGTGGATTTTTTTTTAATTTGACCATTATAAAGGTGTTTTTGTAAAGGGTCAGAACATAACTTTAGTCCACAGTTTACCCTTTAGTCTGTTCATCTTTACTTGCTCATTGCCAGGAGTCCTGGTCAGGCTCCCGGCCTCTGGTTTCTGCTACACCACTGATAATGGACTCTCCCTGAGGGCCCTCTTAAATATCCTGTTGTTGTCCTGTGTCATGGAGACCCTGATGTTTTGGATCTGTAGGTTTGCTCCAACAGTTCATAGATTGGGTGGGTGTTGAGGTGGACCAGCTCATAGCCCTGGTTCTGAGCCTGCATGGTAGTTGGGTTGGTCAGCTCACCAGCTTTGCCTTATTGTCACTACTGATGGAGTTCTCCAGCACTTCCTTGGTAGCTCACACAATTCAGCCTAAGCAAAGAGCAGGGCCAGTTGTTCTGCTCTGGGGCCCTCAGATCCAGGTCCAGGCCCAGGCACCCACAGAAGCCTCGGTGGCAGCTGGACCCACAGACTTCACAGGGCCATGGACCCAGATATGGCCCTAGGCAGCAGCCCATGCCCAGACATCTCCATGACTCCAGGTGGCAGCACCGGCCACCCGAATCAGCATGGCCCCAGATGTGGCATGGTCCTCTGACACTGACAAGGTCTGAGGTGGCAACCCAGACCCTGGTCGTGCACATGGCCCTCAGTGACAACATGGGCCCTAAAAATCAACTCAGACCCTGGCTGCTGTAGGGCCATGGACCCAGACATGACCCTCTACAGTAGCCCTAGTGTGGCTGACAATATAGCCCGAAGTGACAGTGCAGGCTACTCAGATCAGGATGTCCCCGGAGACAGCATGTTCCTTGGGCGCCCTCATGACCACAGGTTTTTGCCCACACCCTGGGTATCTATGTGGCCCTTAGTGGCAACGTGGGCCACAGACATTAACACAAGAGCCCTTGGCTGCTCTAGTGCTCCCGTATCAAGACGTGGCCCTTCGTCATAGCCCAGGTTCAGACATCTCCCTGAACTCAGGTGGCCAGTTGGCCGTTCACATGAACCCATTCCTTAGTACCCTTATCTCTCCATATTCCCTCTCTCCCCAGCCCACAAATAATCCCGTCTCTCCCTCTCTCCCACCTCCCCACCGAGCGCTCTCTCACCACAGTGGTGCCCAACTGCCCAGAGCCAGGGCTCTTGGTTGGGTCAGACAGAGGTGGTACTTGGCTGAGTACCGCCTACCTCAGTCACGAGGGATGGCATGGAGCTGTGGAGGTGTTGTTTTTCCTTTCTTCGGTGCCTGGACCTAGAGACTTCAGGCAGTACTTGGTATGATGGTGCTTGATCCCCACAGACCCAACAGTTTGGGTGCAGATTCAGGCCCGGTGGGGCCGGCAACGACTTCGTTCATTGTGACGCCCCGCAGACTCAAAAGTCTGGGGTGGAGCAGCGGTTCAGGCCCGGGTGTGGCCAGCGGCTCCTAGTTAATTGTGATGCCCCACAGACCCTAAAGTCTAGGACAGGGGGTGGGGAGGGGCCATCAGTGTCCTCCGCCAATCAACTTTATTCTTCAAGTTAAGTCTTAGAAACACAAGTGTAGGGCCAATGTGTATCTAGTTTTTCAAAGGATTTTGACATCCAGTGTCAAATTCTCTTCCATAGATTGATTTTCCTTAATGTGCCGTTCCCCCTTGTTATTTTTCAATACAAGAATTTGCAAGAAATCATTTCCTGTGGCTAAATGACTCTGGGATTCAGGAACTCTCATGAGCTACTCCCAACCTTTTTTTTTTTTTTTTTTAGTATGTGTTTCCTACAGACTCTGGAAGCGTTCTCGCTCTCTCTCCCGACAGGACAGTGTTAGCTTCTCCTCTGGGCGTTTGTTTAGGTTGTTCCTGTAGGCTCTGGAACCGAGCTCAGGTGTTTCTTTTCTAGCAAAGTTGACTCACGGTATGATCGTTTCTTTCCAGATGCCTGTTGAACTCTCAGCTTTCTCATAGATTCACCTGGGCTAATTATGTTTACCTAGCTGGACTGAGACACCTTGAGCAAACGCCGAGATTACTATACTGAACTCTAATATCCTAGACAGAGAAGTGAGTCTCCCAGCCTGCTACCATGACTTCAGTATGATTAAGCATTTCTGATTAATATCATTTCCTCTCCTGAAGATATTGGTAAGCAGCTAGATTAAAGGGAAAAGGAAGAAAACTAATGCCTCTGTGGGAATATATATATATATATATATATATATATATATATATATATTCACCCAGGCATTCTGCTAAACTCTTCATGAATACAATTTGAGCTCATTACTACAGCACTAGAAGGCCTTGTCACAGTAAGCAAACTGATTCCCTCAGAAGTTCAGTGACTTGTCCATAACTCAACAGCAGAACTGGAATTTGAACCTAGGAAGTACGGCTCTGCAAATACCAGCCACCCAGTGTTCTCCGCTAACCACCCTGGTTATTAATGTAGTCCCGTCAGCCTTCATAACAATCCTAGGGGCCAGGAAATCTTTTCCAAGCTACAGATGTGAAATCTGGGAACAGGAACTATTTGTGTGAGTTATAACAGAAAGCAAGCAATGGCGTTAGAACCCGAACCTGGAATATTCGATTCAAATTCTGCTATAATCTTAGTGTATATGCAGGAACTTGCCAAGATACCTTGTAAAAAAAATTGATTCTGAAGCCTTAGACAGAGATGTATGATCTCCATTAGGTAAATAAATGACCATGCTCAAAGAATATTGATTAGTTGACTGTCATCCTCATACTGAAGTCAATTTCTAAGGCAGCGACCCTAGACTGTAGTGGAAGCCCATCCTGACTATAGCAGCCTAGATCATCTATATCCAGTCTGTATCTCTGTGGGTTTCCTTTGATCTATGTGTATCTCGGAGGGTTCAATCTGGAGATCCAAGACTGGATGTTAGGAGTCTTTCTCTGTCCCACCTGCCAGCTCCCAAATAACCCCGTGGAGACTTCTTATTAACGAAAGCTCAGCTGATAACTTAGGCTTGTTCCTAACTAGCTCTTGTAACTTAAATGAATCCATTTCTGTTACTTGATATTCTGCTTTGTGGGTTTATCATCTTTACTCCGTATTCCCCTTGCTGCTTTCCTGCTTTCTCCATGTCTGGCTGGTGGCTCTGCCCTTCTTCTTCCCAGTGACTTCTCTGCTCTGAACATCCTGCCTGGCTGCCGGCCATGCAGCTTTTTATGAAACCAACCCGAGTGACACATCTTCACGGTGTACAAAAAGATTATTTCACAACAACTGGGCTTAGAAGATGGACTCCCATGTTGCATTTTTCAGTGTCTGGTGATGCCAGGGACGTGAGATGCTGTCAGAACATACCTACTGTGCGCGTCTCAGGCTCGTTGACTAATTCCAACTGTTTGCTGCAAAGAGACTACTGGAGTCAAAGCCAGTAAGGACCTTCTGTTGATAGAATGTTCTGATGTAGATTAATGTAATCCCAATGTTAGCAGATGTTCAAGGGCCTTATTTTCCCATAATATTATGAAATGGCATCTGAATATGCGAGAACGGAATAAAATGATTAGAATTGCAAATGCCACAGACCTATCAAAGTACACTAAATTTTAAACATGGATATAAAGCGGCATTCCATTTGTTCCATAGTAGTATAAAATGAAAGAGAAAAAACTTCACGGGGTAGAAAATAGAGGCTATGTGACCAAGTCTTAAAGAGCCTGCCTCAGTGGAGCCATCACCAGACACTTGGCATTTGTCAACAGTGGGATAAGCTGTGGACATTTGCAGGCATTGACAGGGAATCATCCTGAGGTTCAGGGTTTCTTTCAATCTTGACATTTTAGAATTCTAGAAAGGGAGGAAGGCTATTTTCAAGGACATGCTAAATAAAGGTAGGTAAATGGCCCAGCAGTTGAGAGTACTACCTGCTCTTCCAGAGGTCCTGAGTTCAGTTCTCCGCAACCACGTGGTGGCTCACAACCATCTGTAATGAGATCTGGTGCCCTCTTGAGGTAGAGACCTGGTCAGTCGTCCTCATCAACTTAGACCATGAAACCCCATTTGAACAAGTTCAACAGAACTGCCATATATGGGCTGTCCATGCATGCTTCAGCATTGCCAGGGCATAAATTCCATTTTTTTCATTGCAGATGAAGATATGCCTTTACAGGGTCCTTCATGTCAACACCTGTTCAGATGCCATCTGGCACTGCTGCTTACCAAAAAGGAGAATTCACCCCAGGCGCAGCTTGCTCCCTGCTGTTACGGGCTGTCAGGTTTTCCTTGAGTTTCCTCACTAACAATGCCTACTGTGAGGGGGCAGATGGCTATGCTGTTTTAGCCTAAGAAACAATAAGCTTGCGAGTGGCCTTCTATGAAGGAGGGGTATCTGGGCAATAATAGCAGTGAAAGCATCTCTCAGAAGTTTCGTTCAATGCCCTATCTCAAAATTCCCCACGGGGAGCTCTCTACCCTTTGCTCATGAGCAGGGAGTGCACATGTGTGGCATTTCCGTGTCTTTCCCCCATTCTATCAGAGTCTTTCCAATCTAACTCAGATTCTATTTGGTTGTAGCTTTTGGAACCAGAGCCTTTTGCACAGAGCAGCCAGGAAGTGGTGGATATGTATCAGGTAGAAGCCTCCTCAATGTCTTTATGTTTCCACGTGGAAGAACTACCATTAGATCAACACTTTCGCTCTTTCTCCTTGGAGAAGTGATTTTTTGGGTCAATGAACATAAGACAAGGGTTTGTATACTCCACCACCTCATCACCATTCCCCAGCCAGATGCCCAGGAAGCATTATCAATAGCTCTTAGCGGTTTCGCTCCAGTAGGAGGGACCTGCATTTGGAGACTTAAGATCAGCGCTGGAAGACCTTAGGCAGCAATCGCCAAGCTCTAAGCTGCTCTTATTGTTTTAACAGTAGGAAAGCTCACACTTTTATCTCTGGCTGCCAGATTCCTTGGGATTTCCCTCAATTAATTAGGAATTCAGGCGGGGAGCAGGGGTATCATTTATTAACGCTCTAAATCCCCACTGTAGAATTCTCTCTCATGCTGACAAGACCATCTTGATTTAGCCCACTCATTTCTCTAGCCTTTCCCCACACTATCCCCTGCCCTCCTTTTCAGTCTCCCAAGAACATTAGAGCATGTGTCATTTCTGTCCCTGGGTTATTTCATGCATTTATGCCTTTGTTTATATATCCCTTCTGCTTGCCCATCCACCTCAACCCCTACCCCACATACCCATGCATCCATCCTGATGTCCCATTTGAAGGAATGCTCCATCCAGGAAGCCCTCCTTGATTATTACCTTCCTGCCTATAGTAAAGTTTGAAATGAACACACCACATTATTTTACAATATCCCAGTCACCACTGGATTGTAAGTTTCCTGAGAGGGACCTATGTGCTCTTTTCTGAACCCTTTGGGAGCTTCCATAGTTGACATGCACATTCAATTTGTGTCAAATCAATCAACAAATCAGGGAATAGTGGGTGATTCTCAATCCTGAAGCCAAACTCAATCAGGGATGACATTTGAACTAAACCAGCCGAGCAGGCTAAGGTTACAGCCCGAGAGAGATGGCCAAGCTTTAAGCTCATAGAGCATTGACGAAGGGAGAGAAGTAAAAACAGACAGACAGGAGGAGGAAGGTAAGATGGGAGGAAATGGAAGGGTCTGTCCAGGACAAGCCTTACAGAATGGAGTCTATAAGGAGCAAATGGCACCCACTGTGAAGGGTGTGGCTAGAGCAGGCCTGTGGTTTGAATGTGTGTCCCCAAGTACACATGTTGGGAACACAATCCCCCAAATTATATGTCAATAGATTTGGGGAGTAGGTGCCTTGGCAGTGTGTAGAAGTACATGAGTTCATATACCCGAGGCTTTCGGGACAGCATTAGCCTTATTGTAAGAGAGAGAGTACCTGCTGTGTGGTTGTGTGTGGTACTGCCCACCACGTTAGGATATAACCAGCATTCCCATTAGATTCCCGTAGGGGCTGGCACCATTGCCCTTAGACTTCCCAGGCATGGCAATGTTGAGTCAAACAAGTGTCCACCCTTCAAAGATGATTTAGTGCCAGGCATTTTGTGACAGCAACAGAAAACAGACCCGAACAGGAGGAAATAGAGGCGAACTGTGGGAGTGAGGAGAAGCTGCGAAGCCTGGCCCCATCTTTGCCACTAAAAACTAAAACCCATTGGGTGGTGGTGGTGCACACCTTTAATCCCAGCACAGGCAGAGGCAGGCAGATCTCTGTGAGCTCGAGGCCAGCCTGGTCTACAAGAGTTAGTTCTAGGTCAGGCTCCAAAGTTACAGAGAAACCCTGTCTCGAAAAACCAATAACCAACTAACTAATTAACTAACTAAATAAATGTATAGATAGATGATAGATAGATAGATAGATAGATAGATAGATAGATAGATAGATAGATAGATAAGTAAATAAAACCTTGAACAATTTTGGACTAGGCTTTTTTTTTTCCTGGGAGGGAATTTTCTCATCTACCATCTTGTACAGGCCCTCTGTAGTTTAAATATTAAATGCGTCTCTAACTCCCATTCTATAACATGCTGGAGACTCTTTCCTGAGTGTAAGTACACACGAGTTTCATAACGTTATAACACAAACTTCACATATAGATGCAAATATGTAATGCTATAATATCAAATGTCCGGTTTAGTGTGTTTATTCAGTCAAAGGCACTTCTTGTATTTTGCGTTCAGCTCTTATGAAATCAATGAGATTAAGCTCAACTCTTCCTGAGGTCCCTTCCAGATCTGAACTGCTCAGTGGGCTGTTTTTTTCTCTGCTCCTTGAGCATTTAGTCTCCCTTTCCGCTGGACAATGCGCAATCTAAGACTAACACCTTTAAACTGTTGAGAGAAAAAACCCAAGCCACTGTTTACTTAGTGTTAGTGCTATATTGTTTGCTCTGCGCTGTAAGGAGGAATTGAAGAGGACCAGAGAAGATTCCCAAAAGGAGGTGGACTGCTTAGGGAACAGGACATAGGTAGAAAGACTCATTGGGCGGGTGCCCTAGGAGACTAAATGAGAAATACAGCCCAAAAAGAGAAAAGGAATGGGAGAAATAGTATAATTATATTATAATCTCAAAAATAAAATAAAAATGTATTTTTAAAAGTTAACCAAAAAAAAATCTAAAGGTAATCATTGTTATATATAGGCTTACATATATACAACCCAATCTACTAGAGTAAAGGGCAGAGAAAGAAAAGGAGGTTGTTTTTGGTTTTTTTTCTGTTTGTCATGGTGCATTCAGGCTGTCTGCCCTCCTGAAGTCCATCTCTCTGAGAGCCATTCTCATGCATAGCTGAAGAGGTTGGCCCACGGCCATGTCTATACCCTGTGAGCCGTCTCACACTGTGACCACATTAATGGATCAGCAGTGGACACCAAACCAGTTTCTTGGATCCAGTTCCTCTACCAGAAATATAGCTCTGGTAACAGGGGGCTCCACAGGAAGGCTGCGCAGGAAAGTCTCCAGGGGGAGATAGTGAGAGGCAGGAAGTCGCTGAGGAGAGCTGTGTGCAGAGAGCAGCTGGGACACTGTAAGAGTCTGTGACTCCCGGGAGATGGAACATGTACCTGGATTCCAGCAAGCCAGCTCCTGCTCCCTCTCCTGAGGACTCTGTCTAGCATTTCCTGTTCTTCCATTTCAGCTTAATAAGTGGTAAGTGCCTTCTTCCTGTTCTGGGCAATAATAACAACTTGCCTAGGATAGATACAGCACCAAGGCATTTTTCTTTTCTTTAGCAATTCTTTTTTATTATTATTATTTCTATTTCATGTAGGTGAGCGTGCTGTGTATGTATATGTGAAACATTAGTACAGTGTCCGTGGAGGCTAAAAGGAGTTAGATGCCTGGAACTGGAGTTACAGAAGGTTGTGAACCATCATGTCAGTGCTGGGAATTGAACATGGGCCCTCTGGAAGAGCAATCAGTGCCCTTAACTGCTGAGCCATCCCTCCAACACCTACACACAAACATTTTTCTATGAGAACCCCACAACAACTCATTGCAATGGATATTATTTCTCCATTATTATCTCGATAGCAAAGCTTAGAGAGAGACAACATGGCCTGTGCCAGGAGCCAGCTAGCTGTACTCCAGCTGTAACTCAAACCAAGGGTTCTCAGACCTTACAGGTCACAGGAAACCTTCCTAAGAACCTTTGTCAAGGTCAAAATTATCAGATGACCCCAAGAACACATCCCTGTAATCTGGAGAAGATACTCTGAGCTCTGAGCAGCATTCCCAGACTGACTTAACATCTAGTTATTTTGAGTTCCCCTTGGGGAGGGGTGGGTTTAAAAAAACTTACTGAAAATATACAAGTTGACTGCTGTGTGGAGAGAGAAAAGCTGGGGACAAGAACTGGATCTGATGTGATGACTGGACCGTGCTGCAGGGTCAACAAGGAAACAGTGTCTGTGGCAGAATCAGGTCATGGTGTTGAAGCAGAACCAGGTGAGAACAATGTCTGCTATCTTCACGTGGTTAGTGCTGGCCCCCAGGATTCTCCCTTGGAGGGAGGGACTTACAGAAGAAGACCCAATGGCCACACCTAAAGTATGTTTAATGATGCAGATTTTTCATCCTATTATACACAAGTCAGAAAGAATATGTTCCGATATTTTGAAAGGTAAGTGTTGTCACCCTGTGCTATACGAACATGTCCTTTCTGCCTTGAGCTGTCCGTATTCAGAGTGCACACATTGTAATCTTCCCTTCAGCTAACATTACCAGATTATATGGGAGGGGGTTTGACAGTTCTCATGCTTTATGATATCATACTGGGCCTGTTGCCTTCATAGATGGGTGATCCCAGCACTGCAGATCTGCACAGTTCTGCTGTCAATCCAGGTTTAGTTAAGTGCTCCTAGTCCAGGTGATCCATCAACAAACAATGTAGCTGAGCAGTGGAAGATGGACAAAGCCCAAGCCATAGCAACAGTGAGAACCCGGAGGAGGCTATAAGTTATGAACATTATTTAAGTTGATCAGATCATCAGGTGTCCATCACCTCTCTTGTTCTGCTATGACTGCCCTCCTCTTGTTTGTATTTAATGGACATAGCTTTAGGAACACTTCAGAATAAAAGCCCAGGCCATCTTCATCTTTGGTCAAGCTTGATTGTCTGACCCAAAATAGAAACATTAAATAAACGCCACAGCCCTTACTAGTAACATTGTAACTTCACCATCTAGTGTCAATTTCCACCTTCACAAAAGAAGGTCAAATAGAACTTAACATTTTTACGGCTTATCAGGAAACTCCCATAAATTCATGTTTCTTGCAAAAAAAATTCTTTTTGCTATTCTAAAAATCAAATTTCTAACTTCAGAATTTGTAAGAAGCTGATAGAGTGAAGAAGGGAAAAGGTGGCCCAGTTGGTAGAGCACCGACCTAGCAGCAGGCTGATCTGGGTTCCCCTCTCCTCAACTCTCCTCAGGCCACACCCCTGTGACTCCAGCAGCAGGGAAGTGGGAGGGGCCAGGAGTTCAAGGTCAGCTGCAGTTACTAAATAGCAAATTCCGGGTGAGCCTCCCTTACCTAAGACCATGACTCGGAAAACTAAAGAAATCAGACATTGTATTTGTTAATCTTATTAAACCAAATTCAAAGAAAGATTTCTTCAGAGAAAGTCTAAATTCTAGGAATTTAAAAGGAAACATGCCTAAATTCGTGGAATTTTTCCAAACTAAAGTAATTAATGCTTCAAATAAATTTGAAAGTGGGTATGTGCATGACACTTAGGAGGCTGAATCCAGAGGATTGTGGGTCTGAGACCACCAAAGATTATAATCAATACCTTGTCTGGACAAGCAGTCATATACTCCACCCCCAAATTTTCTCTTTCAAAGTCAGCTAAATAATTCATTGAGCCAAGCAATATCCATTGACTAATTGTCATGCTTCCTACGTTATTGCAAAGACTCTACATGCAATTTCCATTCTTGTCACTCGACCGTTATGGCCCTTCAAATCCCTGTTACCTGAACTTCTTTGACATAATATGTGTGGAAATTCATTTTCCTCTCCCTGTCCGTTTCGGAACATCCATTCTTCCGTCAGGGCTCAGCTAGATGTGTGTCCTTTAGGACACCTTTCCTCGCTTGTCCATGACGCTACCCCATGAAGATTAGTGGTACATTCCACTCGGGCCCCAGGAGACCAGACCTCAGGTCTCATCACGCACTGGGGATGTCCCCTTGCTCTTTAGCCCCACGCTCCTCTGCTCCCCACAACGCTCTCTTCCTCTATAACGATCCCTCTTTTCCCATCTCTCCCCTAATAGGAAAGTAATTGCTGAGATGATGAACTTGAGCTACCGATTATTCCACAGTTCATTAAAAAGAGAGATTGCTGTTGCCATGACTGCTGCATCTTTTGCAGAAGACAGGGACCTTCTTAGCCTGCTCTGGTCACCCAATGGGTCTTGGCTCTAAGCCAGGCCATCTTTCTCCTTCTCTTCTGTACTGTTCATAAAGTAGGATAACATACAGCTGTGGGTGCAGAGATGTAACGACCTCTATTGGCTGGCTCTGCCATCCTCCCATCCTTCCGTAATTACAAGTTCCTGCTAGGCCAAGGCTGTGTTGCATATGCTGTTCTATCTTTGAGGGAAGAAGAATAGAAGAGACCTATTTGGGCTCCCAGATCAGCTATGGTCTGGCGGTCTGGCTGCTTGTTAGAAAAGTCCTAATTTAGGTGAGTCGTAGTGAGGTGACAGAGCCTGACCATCAGGGCAGTGGACTCATGCTCTCTGCTTAAGTTGGTTTCCTTGATACACATACTAGAATTCAGAATTTTGGAGTTAGCAACTCATCGAGCCTCCATTGCCATCTCCAGCATTCTTCTTGGTGAAATACTGGAGCCCAGTGATTTTCAGGCCTGGATGTGTGCAAGAATCACCTTCCCCATGGGAAGTTCAGACGATGCTATCTATAATAATGGGTGGCTGCTTGTCGGCCTCTGCAAAGGAGTGGTTAGCACATTCCTGCTCTGCCTGAAGACATGAGTTCTGCAACCAAGCAGGCAAAAACAGCTTCAGGAATTAGTGGGACGAAACAGAGTTCAGAGTGACCTTGAATTACATTCAGGTCTGTGCATTTGTTAGAGACAGGGGTACATCAAGAGCTCTGCTTTTGACACCTTTGAAATAATTGTGAAGTTCCAAAGAGCTCCCCAGGAAGCTAATTGTTGTCCACACTTACTTCATTCAGCTTCTGGGGGCATGGGATCCCCTGAGATCTAGGCACAGGGTCCTCTGAAGCTTTCAGATCCTGAGCACTCTCTCTCTCTCTCTCTCTCTCTCTCTCTCTCTCTCTCTCTCTCTCTCCCCTCTCTCTCTCTCTCTCTCTCTCTGTGTGTGTGTGTGTGTGTGTGTGTGTGTGTGAGAGAGAGAGAGAGAGAGAGAGAGAGAGAGAGAGAGAGGTGTTCTGGGGGAGGGACAGACTTCACTCCTTTCATGCTCTTGCTCTAAACATATGTACTGTGTCTTTAAACACAGTGCCAGCACGATGCTCCTGCAGCAAGAGTCCACAGCATCTGGTAGCATCTCAAGCAACCCAGGAGTCTCTTGTTACTCAGATTATTTATTTATTGAGGCCTACTAGGCATTAGACTCTGGGATAAAGTAATCAGCAAAACAAGTCTAATTCCCACCCATGTGCTTTCTACATTCCGATGGTGGGAGATTCATTTTCACATCTCACATGTATACAGGACATGTGTTCACTGAGCAGAATTTTCCTATTTTACCTAAAAAGCTCTCTTTGTCTCTGTCTCTATTTCCCTATTTCTGTATCTCTAACACTGCAAGTACACAGTTAGCTTCATGTGTGTGCATGTGTGTTCCTATATCTTTGCCTTTGTGCATGTGTGCATGCATGTGTACATGTGTGTGCATGTGTATGTATGTGCACACAAGCCAGTGCACTTGCCCACATGTACATATGTCTCTATCATTCTCCATCATTTTTATTTTTGTTATTATAGATGCTCTCTCTATAAGCCCTGACTGGCCTGGAATTCCCTACGTAGAGCACGCTGCCAGACTGGCTTCAGAGTCACAGTTACCTGGTGGCCTCTGTCTCCTGAGTTCTGGGATTAAAGGCATGAGCCATCATGCCAAGACCATTTTTTTTAAAGACCAAGTCATTCACTGAACCTGGAGGTCACTGCTTTGGCTAGCCTTACTAGTCTGTAGCCCACTGGGATCTATCTGCCTGTCTCTCTCTTCCTAGTACTATGGTTACAGACACACCTTAGCTTTTACATAGGTGCTGGAAATCTGAACCCAGGTCCTTATGCTTGCACAGGAGGTGCTTAGATTCACCCTCTGAGCCATTGCTGTAGCCCCATAGTTGACTTTTATAAAAAACTGAAATCAGTCTTTCTCTTGAAATTTGCAAACATCTCTGTCCTTTGCTTATTCTCTATGAGCAATGGTTCTCAACCTGTGTGTCATGACCCCTTTGTGGGTTGAACGCCGCTTTCACAGGGGTCACCTGAGATTAATGGAAAACACAATATTTGCATTTATGATTCATAACAGTAGCAAATTACAGTTATGAGGTAGCAGCAAAATTAATTTAATGGTTGGGGTTCCCACAACGTGAGGAACTGCATGGAAGGACCGAAGTGTTAGGAAGATTGAGAACCACTGTCTGAGAGGATGCTGTCTTCCCTCCTCTGCCCATTCCCGTCTGCCTACAACAAGGGGCCCCAGAATTTGTGGCCATATCCGTCCAGTGTTTGTATCACCTCTTCTACACCAGGCCTTTCCTGTGACTCAAATGTTCCCAGGATTGCAGTGTGGACATGGACCACACTGTTAATTGACATGTCCCTGGCCCTATGAGTGGCCACAGGACAGCTGTTCTGAGGACACTTAGGAGCTTTCTCTGCAGGCTGTCATACCCATGGGGTTGTGTGAGGCCCCCTGCAGAGAGGTAGCATGAGGAGAGAGGTGGATGAATTGTGTACTGGGGACTGGAACTGCGTCTCTCCGGGTGGTCATTTTCCTGCCCTGAAATGGAGAGCTCTAAATTTAAAGCTGGCTTTCCAGGGCATTACATTTTTATAATCAGAGAAACATAGTTGTCAGAATAGGTGACTACAACGTATTTTTAGTTTACAGCTTCTGAGCCTGATTTATCACGTTTAAGAGTTTGTATAAATGGTGTTTGGATCTCTGTTTGGATCCTTATTCTAGGTCCCACAGCTGCTAAGGCCCTTCTAAAGAAGTGAGCACCATGAGAACCAACCTAGGCTGCCTGGTTTATGGTGCTTTCCTTCACCAGTTCCCTGTGATAATGAAGGTGATAAGGACAGTTTTTTTTTGTGTGCGTGTGTGTGTGTGCATGCATGTGTGTGTGCATGCATGTGTGTGCATGCATGTGTGTGTGTGCGTGCATGCGTGTGTGTGCATGTGTGTGTGTGTGTGTGTACCATGTGCACGTATCTGTATTGGTGTGTATACCTGTGTGCATGCACATGTCCAGAGTAGAATATTGAGCCTTCTGGTTTACCACTCTCCTCCTTATTCCCATGAGACAGGGCTTCCCATTGAACCTGATGTGAGACTGGCTTCCAGCAAGCCCTAGCTATCCTCCTATCTTCACCCTTCACAGCACCGGAGCTACAGGCACGTGCAATCATGCCCCCCTTTTAAACATGAATTCTGGGATTCCAAATTCATATCTCCATGCTTGTACAGAAAGTGCTCTTACCCACTGGGCCATCTCTCCAGACCCCAAATAAAACTGTTACTGACATACAGTATGGATATATAAAAGTCTCACTGAAGGATAGCACATATACTCAAAATTATACAAACACAGATACACACATCCATGTGCTAACTGGTTGAAATGTGACATAGAATATAAGCATCTCCTCAGTCCCTTTTCAATAACTTCCATTTTTACCCTTCCCAACGGTAACCAATACTTTATTTTCTTCCTTCTTCATTGAATTTTTCATAATTAAAATCATAGTAAACACAACCTCTTATATATGACATTTTTTCAAAAATATCATTTTATGACACTCACCAATATTACATGTAGAAAGGGTTCACTCAATTTCAGCATTATATAGTATTCCACTGAATAAGTACACATATTCTCTAAAGGAATAGAATTGATTAATGACTATATATATATATGCATGTATGTGTGTATATGTATATGGGTGTCTTATTAAATTGGCTACATGATATGGTCCAGGTTGTCCAACAATGACTGTCTTACACTGTAGAGGTGGAGAATCTGCTAGTTGCTTGACCAACAGCAGGTTGGATGTCTCAGGCATCCCAATCTGGCCTCCAAAATTCCAGAACTGATCTACAGTCTATATTGGAGGCTTGAAGAAGTTCACTCTAATATCAGCAAAGAAATGCAACGACAGTAAAATCAATGAACTTTCCAAGAGAGTGAGGTAAACAGGCAAAAAACACACTCTTTCTTCCATGTCCTTTTGTCTGTGCTGCCACCAGAAGGTGCTGTCCACATTTAGGCTGCATCTTCCCACTTCCAATAATCTGATTAAGAAAATCCCTCTGGTCGGGCGGTGGTGGCGCATGCCTTTAATCCCAGCACTTGGGAGGCAGAGGCAGGTGGATCTCTGTGAGTTCGAGACCAGCCTGGTCTACAAGAGCTAGTTCCAGGACAGGCTCCAAAACCACAGAGAAACCCTGTCTCAAAAAACCAAAAAAAAGGAAAAAAGAAAAAAAGAAAATCCCTCTGAAGTGTACCCATCACCTTTGTGTTTTAGTTGATTCTGGATCCAATCAAGCTAGCAAGTAAGGTTAGCCATCATACCCATTTTCACTTATTTCTTCTGGTCTCTGATAGACCTTTGGGTTACTTTTATTGAAACTCCTAAAAACAATGAAGCCATGACAATTTCCACATGACTCTTTCATGTTTACATAAGCTCATTTATGTTGAGTATATGTCCACAGATGTGAGATTATGAGAAGGGCACATTCAGCTCTGACTAGATGCACAAAAGCTGAGTTGTCTGGGAAGACTTTAAATTATTCCTTGTTTGTCTTGTACAAACTCATGGTTTCTATTTCCTCATGTGTCAACTCTGTTAACCTTGCTTTCCAAAGAATCCATCCATTTTCTTTCAATACTAATAACTTGTTTATAACATTCTTTGATTAAAAGAAATCCACAGACACTATAGTGATAGTCTTTTGTTAATAAAAACTGAGCCCTTTTCCTTTTTCCTTTTACTCTTTTTTTGCTATGAGTTTATACCTTTCCAGATGTTAACCTTTAATTTTGTGGACTTTCTATACTATTTATGTTTATATATTGTTTGCTTTTCCAACTTTATCTTCTATGAGCTCGGCTTGTTGAGTATTTTCCTACTTAACACTGTATTCATCTATTGTCTGCATCTGTGACAGAATCTCACCTGTGACAGCCTTGGTGAGTTACTGAAGAAAAGGAATTTGTGTGTCTTAGTTCCAAGACTGGAAATTCAAGGTGCTGGCATCTGGTGAGAGCCTTCTTGCTTCATTGTAACAGGATGGATGTTTACACGTGTGAGAGGGGGCGAAGGAAGATGAGGATAGCAAATGCCTTGATTGTTTTAATTGTGTGAGACTGAGGGTTTGTGCATGTGAGTGCAGTGCCTATGGAGGCCAGAAGAGGGAGACCGATGACCTGGGACCTGAATTATAAGAGGTAGTGAGCCTCCTGGCACGGGTGTGGAAAACTGAGCTTAGGTCTTCTGCAAGAGCCGTATGTGACTTTAACCATTGACCCGTCTCCCCAGCCCTGAACCTACCTTTATAACAACTGAATCTCTCTCTTTCTCTCTCTCTCTCTCTCTCTCTCTCTCTCTCTCTCTCTCTCTCTCTCACCCATTCATGAGCTCCTCTGACCTAGTCAGTCCCTAAAATTTCTATTTCTTATTAGCATTCTGGCAACTGAATTGCAACGTGAGTTTTGAAAGAAATGTTCAAACCATAGCACACAATTGGGTAAACTGAGTTTGGACTTTGTGTGCTTTTTAATATAAACATTAAAATGCTTATAAAAATGTTCTCCTTTTAAACCCCCTTCCCCTGTGTCCCACAAGTTAGGTGTGTCTGTTTTCATAAACATTCCATTCTGAAAGCCTTCAGATTTATTTTTGATTATTTGGGAGTATATTGCTTAATTTTAAAATACTTTGAGATGTCCTACTTGATCATTGTTATTTATTTCTAGCTGATTTCCTCTGTGACAGAGAGCATAGTTCTCTATGCCCATCCTTTGAAACTGGTTGGGACTGCACTTGGGAAGAGTTTTCACCATGGTTGTTGGGTCTGATATTCTATATATACTAACTAGGCCACTTTATAATCATGCTGACTTTTCTATCTTTGTTCTGTTGGTGACTGAGAAAGTAATGTTAAAATCCCAAGCCATGCTTATGGATTTGTCTGTTCTATTTAATTCTGTCACTACCTCCTGCATTTGAGGTGTTTGTGAACAACTCATACAAACTTACATATTTATAATTTATTGTGGATCGACCTTTTATCATTATCAACAAAAGGAAAAGTACTTCCTTTTGTGGCCAGTTTTTCTGTGTGTATGTATGTATGTATGCATGTGCATGTGTGTATGTTTGATATATGTGTATCTTTGTGTGTACACATACCTGTGAAAGCCAGAGAGCAAGGCTGAATTTCCTCCTCCACCAATTTCTACTTTTCTGGGGGGACAGGATCTCTCATCGGACTTTGAGCGCCTCAATTCACTGCACTGGCAGGTCAATGAGTTCAGGGTACCTGAAGGCATGGAAATATCCTCATGTAACAGTGTTATATAGAATGATTATGTACAATGAAAAGTTTAAAACTATATGATTGTTTTAATGAAGATCATAGTAAGAAAACTGCATCATATTCAAGACAGAAATCACATTTTTACTGCTTTGTAGATTCTATTGATATGGATACATAAAATCGTGTGTATATGGGTCATAGAGGTAGAAGTGTGATTGGGAATAATGGGGAGAGGGAGTAAAGGGAAAGTGGGGGGTGGACCTGATCAAAGTACATGATATACTTGTATTAAAATGTCCTCTGAAAACCTTCATTATAGTTAGGTGGTTGTGGCACACACTTTTAATCCTAGCGCTTGGGAGGCAGAGGCAGGTGAATCTCTGTGAATTCAAAGCCAGCTTTGACTATAGAGAGAACTCCAGGATAGCCAGGGCTACACAGAGAAACCCTGTGTTAAAAAAAAGCAAAACAAAACAAAGAATCATTATTTACAATGACTATTTGACAATAAAGGTCTAAAATATACTGTTATCTTGAATACTCAATACAGATATTTATGTCTTCCATTTAGTTTTATTCCTTTATATGTCTCCAAATTGTATCATTACCTTCTGCCTAACAAGCCTTATCTACTTACATATATTATGAATGAATTTATTTTTAACAGGGGTGTCCTCATGATAATGAAGGCATTGTTTTCGTCTGTAATATTTTCATTTTAAAAGTAGTCGACAATGTAACAATCAGGGAGTAACTATTGTCTTCCCTTCCTCTTCCAGAGTGCTGCTCTTGTTTGTTTTCCTTTTAGAAACCATTTGACCACTTATTGATACTTCCTTGTGTCTTTTACTCTCTGGCTGCTTTTAAGAGGAAACGCTGGGATCTGAACTCAAGTCTTAGTGCTTGCAAGGGAGACACACTTATCCACTGAACCCCTTTTCCAGTTGTATTTGCTCATTTTTTCAAAAGTTTCTTCTTATAAGCTAAAGAATTATAACGAACATACTTATGACAATTATTTTAAGGCCATATTGATCCTAATATCTTAATTACCTGTTGGTTTCTTCATATGGTCTGGGTTTCCTTTTCTAGGGAATTTTGGGCATTTTGTCCTGTCCCCAGGTGAGTCTGGTAACTGGATGAACTATCAGCTGTATGCAAAGTACTGGACAGTGCTGTCTTCCTCCAGAGATTCCATAACCAGGCAAAGGCAAACTAACCAAAAATCAGACCTCAGTCTTTGTGAAGACAGATGGACTCCTAGCTAAGCCATATTTCTGAACTTTATTTTTGAGGTACACTGCAGCTCAAACTAGCTCAAGCAGCAAGAAGAAAACACTGTAGCTTTTTCCCTTGGGCACTCCTCTCTCTCATCCCTGCAGCCTCATAAGTCCACTGGAAGTAGTCTTCAGGATTTTTATCTGATCATCTTTTCTCTTCAGTTTTCTAGGATCCCAAAGGATGCTTATCTGTCAGGACATGCTTTGGGGTAGAGGGGGGTCAGCCTCCTCCGTCCTTGCTCCCTTATTTCTGAGATCTTGGGTTTGGAAGCCTTCTGGCAGAAGAGTTGATCTAAAACTGGGTAGCTACTGCACAAATGCTGGGTGACCAACATCTGTAAAGGGCATGAATATTTAAGTGCTTGTCTAAGTAATCTATGTAAAATTACCCATTTACATAGTATAATGACCCCAAAGTCTAAATTTTCTTATTTTCTATCCTTTATGCGGAAGATAAACGGTAACTTGAGAGGCAAGTGGTTTGCTCAAGATCATACAGTATATACAATATGTCAAGAATTTAAAGAAAGCAAACTGAATTTAATGTGCTCTTACTTCTCTGGGGTTCATTTAGTACCCATGAGGTGTAACTTCTGCCTCATATTAAGCAAGTAAACATTTTGCATGAGTTTCTGTCACTTCCACTCAAGTAATTTCTAATCCAGCTCCTTGCACAAGCGACCCTTCCTACCAAAATCCATCAGTATTAACATTCCTCTCCCCATGGATTCGTATTGTTGCCACAGCTTCTCATTTCCTATCATCTTCACCCTCTCACTTCACTTCCATTGCTTTTAACAAGAGAACTCGTGGGGTGATGTTCCCCTGCCCATTGTGCCAGAAACCCCTGCAGGAGAAGCACCAGAGACAGGAAGGCTAAAAGTAGGCAGCCACGTGGAAGAATAAAGTCCTCCACCAAGGTTAAAATTTCTCCAGACTTGTGTTCCGAGCCCCAAAGCACAGCATGAGCCAGAGGTAATTGAGCATCTGCTGATAGGCACCAGCCACCCCCCCCAACTCATTAACCTGCCCCCCTCAGCTGTGAGAAGGACCCAAGGTTTCCATCTTAGCAGCATGAGGAGGCTTTTTCACACACATGCCGTAAAAATCCCCTCCTGGATCCCTGACCCGAAAAAGGGTTAGAATACCCAAGGGAAGAGTCTCTATAGATTCCCATAGCTTTTTATTCTTACCTTCATAAAATTTATCCAGCCATTTATTTTTTTCACTGTTACTGAGACATGATACCCGTGGTGGGGTTTGGGGCTCCATCCTGGCTCACGTCAAGGACGAGATATGGAAAGGGTATGCCTGGGAGCCTTTGAAGGTGGTGGAGGCACTTCCTCTTGTCAGGATGGAATGAAGAAGAGGATACTGGATGCTCATCTTCTCCAGTGGCTGTGCTGCTCTCTGCCACTCAGAGAGAACCTCGTCTGTCTGTAGAAAGAGAACAGAGATGACAAAGGACTTGTCAAGGATAGCAAAAGGAACTTGGGTTGCTTGTCTCAGAGGATTCTAACTTTCTCAGTTACCTAGCATGGATAACAAGGGGGAGGAGGACAGACCATTTCATTGGCTATTAGATACAACATAATTTAAATAAATAAGCTATATGAAAGCACATATTTTTATCCAAATTTCTACAGAAAATGTGATTATAAATGTTATGTAATTTGCCCGGTTACTCTGTAAATAGGAAAGCCAAGACTCTAACATGTCTGTCTTCCTTTCAAGATTCTACCCCACCTCTCAGATTCTGCCCATTGCCACGCCTATTCGGTAGTACGTATTTTATAGTGAGGGCATATATGCACTATGAGAGAAAATTATTCTTTGTAAAGGGTAAAAAAAATTATCAAGCTACTAGACATTATTTAATAAGATATTGGACAGAAGCTTCCTAGCTCCTCGAATGGATAGCTAAGGCTGTGAATCAAATTTACTGACATCCCAAACATCTAAAGCGAGTGAGAGCCACTTATTCACCCAGGGTGTCATCATAGAAAACAGGTGTACCCTAAAACAGGGAGGGACTGTGTGGTCTGCCTGCTGTACTGGGTAAGGGCAAACCCTTTCCCCAACAGCACAGAGCTAGGGCCCCCTCTGAACACAGCAGTCAAACTTTTGGTCACAAAACCAACTTCTGTTCTTAGAAATTAAAGAAAACTGCAGAAAGATTTTTGATTTAGGTGATATGTGTGAGGATATATATTTACATTATATATAACACATAATTCTATATATGTAAATTCACAGTATTAGCAACTAAAATTAGAGGAGCCAGTCAGATGACTTAGCAGGCATAGAAACTTGCCACCAAGCTTGACGACCTGAGTTCTGTTCCCAATCCCACATGATGGAAGAAGAAAACTGACAACACAAGTTGCCCTCTGACCTCCATATGCATGCTGTGACACACACATACACACACACACACACATATTTAAGAAAATAAATTAAATTTAGAACTTTAAAATATTTACTTACTAACATTTTAAAAAGAAACAGAAATAAACCCGTGTTCTGTTGACCTAAGATTTTATGGAACAAATACACATTTTCAAAAATTAAAAAAAAAAAAACAACGGAGTGGCACTTCTTTTACTAGACAACATAGCTCAGTAGCGAATAGCTGTGTTCTTGTCCCTCTCTCTACTTTCAGACTATCGCACTGTGTTCCCTGGAGGAAAGATAGAAGAGTCTCTCGGTGGCTTTTTCCAGGCTGTGGAAATTCTTCTTCGATATTTACACCAAAACTTGACAAATGTAATACCAAAAATGAAAGATTCTCTATGATGTGGAACCCGAGAGTACCATTTGCCATTATTCTTTCTTACGTGAAAATCCTTTGGACTGCTTCACGTGCAGAACGAATCTTTCACCCACTTTCTTGTGACATCCTGTGTTGATCTGTCTTTTGGAAGTATTTGTCCACTTGCACGGGTCTTCAGATCGATGTATTTCGTCATCCCAGCCCCAAACGTCATCCGTTATCACCGCCCACAGCATCACTAGAAAAGGGTTGGAGAATGTGAGGCTCGCGGATAAAAGCTTCAGATGAGGGTCTTTATAAAATTCCAGTGTCTGCTTGAAAGCTAAGTTTGATTGTTGGCAACAGAATCATCAGGGTTTCCCCTGTGCCTTCGAAGCGGCAGGTCCCTTCATACAGTGTCAAGAAAACAGATGGCATATACCCCAGTGAGTGTAGCCGTGTTTTGCGCGCCCACTGCAAGTGGGAATGGTACTCTGTGCAAGCACCGGCTCACTCAGCTTAGGGCTCCGATGGAGACTCGTTCCTTCCTTAAGACAGGCATCTTCAGTATGCCGTAAGAGTGTGGCAATATGCTGCCCGTTTCATCATACAGGGTACCGTAAAAATATCTCTGGATCTGAGAATTTAATGATGCTCACTTCTTTAACATTTTCTTAAGTGAAGCTATAATTTCCTTTCTCCATTAGGAGAAATGAAAGTGTCACAGCGTCCAAGAATGCACTCTGCCAGGGCATGGAGGTATCTACAATTCCCATACATGCTGGGCTACCATTGTGTTACTAGAATGGGCACTAGCGCCCTCTCTGGGCACTTGTGAAAATGCAGAGTCTCTAGGCGAAGCCTGTGCTGCTCTCAGAAGGAGACGTGGAATCTTGGGGTACCTCGCCATGTGGGAAGCATGCCTGGCTGAAGAAACGGAGAAAAGAGTATCTCTGGGGATTGACCCTCTTAGATGGGGGGTCTTTATAGCTTGTCCACAACTCAGTGTACCTAGAGGCAGATCTGATTCGGGGCATGTACTAAGAGTCTTTCTAGAGTATCCCATAATACTAGGGAGAGGAAGGGCTGTGAATAGTGTGTGTGTGTGTGTGTGTGTGTGTGTGTGTGTGTGTGTGTGTGTGTGTGTGAGCGCGCATGTGCGCGCGCGCATGTGTCTGTGTGTGTTCATACAAAATGACCATAGACTGGGTAGTTTGTAAGCAACAGAAATGTAGGCTGAAGACTAAGCACTGGAGGTTCAGTGTCTGGTGAGAATCGGCTTCCTGGTTCACAGACAGCCATCTCACTAATTCCATTCATGATTTATCCACCAAAGGCTCCACTCCCAACACAGTCTCATTGGGGGTTAATGGGTTCTGTTATGAATCTGAGGAAAGACACAAATGTCACCATCGCCTCATCCTGATTCTCCAGACCCCCAAAAAGGAGTCAAAAGGAAGCGAGTTCCATGCGTCCTGTATTCGCTCCTCCCACCCCCCCCACCCCCCCCACCCCACCCCCGCAGCAGTTCCCAGGTTCCGGGAAGGAGGAACACGGGCTTGGAGTTCGTTTGTCTGAGTCAGGGCAGTAGGGAAGTCGGCTGTGGACTTTGAGAAGCACAGCTTTAAAATGGACTGAACTAGAGCCTACCTGTCTGTTGTGTCAAGAAAATTACTGACTCTAGTGGGAAACTGTGATCTAGTGGGAGAGGAAGATTTAATACTGTGTGACCAGCGGCAGCAAATATAATCAATAAAACTGCTTTGATTTTATTCACCCTCAACCAAGCTGAAACTTTCTAGCCAGACAGTTTTTAAGCAAATAGACTTGATGGGAAGACACAGCAGCCAAGTTTCCTTTAAATCATCTCTCTAAAGCTCTCGGAAATAAAACTGTGTGCTCTCTCCGCTCGCCATTGGCCGGAGGAGCTCCATGGAGCCATGGAGCCAGCACCGGGTGGAAGGAAATAAGCCCATCTCTCTACCCCGGGCCTTCCTCCCACGATCATCTCACCTGGTGTCTCTGGGTGGCAGATTGCATTGCTTGCTGCTCTTGTCCTCAGGCCACAAGGTGAATGTATAACTCAGGGTCGACCAACTTTGATGCCCTGTTTCGATTTCCTTGTCTCAAATGACTGGTGTAATGGGGGACATGTCAGCATCAGTAGCCTTCCGAGGGACTCTGGCTGCTGGGAAGATCCATCTTTAGCGGCCATAAAGTCCATGGGAGGATGAAGGGCAGAGACCAAAACAACAGGGCTAGAGACAGAATGAGGGAAAAGCCAAAGAATGAGTGAGGGGGGACAGTAACTTTTGTCCTGGGTTCTCCTGGGTTTAGCTCAGACTGATCCATTCCTCAAACTTTAACATTTAGAGTCTGGATATTGAGAGTAGCCCAAAGGTCCACACACAAAACCTCGATACTGGGAGGTGTTGTGGACCTATTACAGGTAGCGTATAATCAGATTTTCTTCTAAATCATAGCAAGGGAATCCTTGGCTTGAGGCATAGCTCAGTGCTATAGCGTGTGCTTAGCGTCATAAGGCTGAGCTCAGTTCCAGCGTTTTCCTCCCCTAAACAGAAGAACAAACAAGGAGGCTAGGCCTGGTGGGAGGCTCTTAGATTATTGTTGCCGTGTCCTCAAAGGGGCTCCCCTAGATTTTCATCATATGCACCCTCATCTCAACAGGGCCCTAAAGTTTGGGGCTTGAGCTTCCAGGACTGTGAGCTAAATAAACCTCTTTGCTTCATAAGTAAACTGTCTCAGGAATCTCGTTATAGTCACAGAAAACTGACTAGTGCAGGCCCATTGCTGTTTTTTACTAACCTAGGCAGGCTTGGGGTTTTTAATCTTTTATGGTTGAAAGCAGTCTAAATGTACTGGATTCTAGGTTCAGCTATTTCAATTCCTAACATGTGAGCAGCCGACTGATTAAACATTAGCTATTCATTCTATTTATTTATTCACTTTCTCACCCAGCAAATATTTACTGAGCATATATTAAGTGGTCCTAGATACTGAATTTGGCACCAGGAAGGAACAATGAAACTATTTTACCTCTGTCTTTAAGGAACTCACACAGCCTTTGGGAGATAAAAATGATCACAAAATCAATGGAAATATTTGTTTCAAAATGCAAGGGAAGTGTAGAGAGAGCACATAAATATCAGTCTGTCTGGCGGCATTAGGCAGTGTTGGGAGCTTTGAAGCTCCCTGCCAGAGGGACAAGGGCATTTGAGGCCAAGAAAAGTATCTGCAAAGATGGCGGCTGGAGGAGGGGCGGGGGGGGGGGCAGAGCGGGAGGGGACAAGGGAGGGTGCCAGAGGGGCAGTGGTTAGAGGGGAAGGCTTGGGGGAGAGAACACAGGGGGGTGCAGATGCGAGGGGTCAGAGGGGGCGGGATCAGAGGGACGTGTTGGGGGAGGAGCCAGAGGGAGAAGGTGCTAACGGGGTACAGGAGACAGAAACGGCAGACAGGAGGGTGGACAGGGGCAGATCATGAGCCATCGACGTGTAGAGGAGTTTGGCTTCACTGCGGCAGACCCAGACGTTCACTGGGAGAGCTGGAGGGTGGGACTGAGGTGGGAAACCCGAACAAGCACAATTGCGTATAACCGGAACACACGCTAGAAGATCAAGCAGCGGAACAAGGGCTGGGGACAGGAGCTGTGGCACAGATGCACTAATGACTCTGGGTGCCAGGACAAGATGGGGATGTGAATTATTTCATGGGTTTATAAAGAGAACGGTTTTTAAATTTCTGAGATGTGTCACTTTTTGCGAGCCACGATTCCTTTAAGAATTTCATAACTGTGTTCACAGGAAAGCTAACGTTTGTTGGATGCTTGTCATATTCCGGTCGCTCCTTCTAGAAGCTCTTCATGCTTTTAATCACACCAAAGCTGTAATTTGTACTATTATCCCTACTTCGTGGATAAGTAGCTCAGAGATGTTAAGTAACTTATCCAAGTCACACAGTAAGCAGCTGGCTCAGAACTGAAACCGAGGTTGTCTAACTAAAGCTCCGTGGACTGACTCTACCTCCCTTCCTCTTAGCCAGGGAAGGCGAGGTCCCCCCTCTCTTTCCAACCAGAACCAATTCACTAAGGCTCAAAACCTCACACAAGCTGAGAGACGTGAATGCCTGTTGCATGGTAAACTCAGTGTGGGTTCAGGATTCGCACCATAGACTGTGGTTCCCTTCAATCCATATCACCTCGGTGTGCAAGGGGCCAGCCTTAGGTTCCAATCCAGTGCTATGATGGACATCCCTAATTGATCATTGGAAAGTGCTTTTCCTTTTTGTGTGTTGTGTGTATGCGTGCATGTATGCATGTGAGTGTCATTTATGAACCTGAATGTGTAGGAGAAAGGCTAACATCCAGTGTCATCCTTCAGGAGCTGTCTCTGAGACAGGGTCTTACCCTGGTACCCAGGGCTTTTTAAGTATTCTATTGTGGCTGCCCAGTGAGCTCCGGGATCTGCCTGTCTCACCAGAGCACCATAGCCAGATGCTACACTCAGGTGCTAGGGATCAAACTCAGTGGTCACGTGAGTTAGTCAATTAAGAAAATAACACCTTGTCCTATGAGGACTTTGTGGACTGGGTCATCTCTCTAGTCCAAATAGTTACTTCTTAATAGGTTCTTCATGAAATGTTAATGGTTCAGATGTTGGCACACTATGCGTCTGCCCATGCTTTACAGAGAAAAATGCAGGTTTCTTAGCTCTTTTTCTACTTTCCCTTGGTTGAGACCAGTACACTGGCCCCATGGAACACACTCCCTGCCCTTAGCCATCTCCCTTCAGAGTTGCCTCCAAATCACATGACCACTTATATCTGTGGGTCCCAAAGGCCCCCAGTGATTGACATGCATACCCCAAAGCCCTTCTACATGCCAACAGCGCTTCTGGGCATGTCACACACATTATCTCAGCTGGCACCATAATTAAAAGACGTTGAATAAGTAATTAGCGTTTTCAGGTCTTTATATAAATGACATTAATGTTATACGCTGGTTTGTCTCGATGAGAGCTGAGGCTCTTTGATGCCAACATTTCCAAGGTCTCACCACAAGAAAGTGGCAGAGCCAAACTTCCTTAGGCACGGCTCTGTGACTCTCTCCTTCCAACAGAAAAACTTTCACAGATGCCAGACTCTGCCAGCTGGCAGGGGAGTTCACGGGAGACTGCCCATCCAAAAGCTGAGACCTCTGGCCCTGACCCAGGAGTCAACAGGAAGCAGCATTTACCAGCTGCCCTGGAAGATGCTGAATGTTGTCTGGGTGGCCCTTTCATCTATACTCGGGGGTCTCTTGTACCTTCTCGTTGCTGTGAGCATTACCCACGAGACTGAGCTTATAGACTTCTGGGAGTAAAGCCATTGAGATAAAATGAAGCTGCCTTCTGCCACACCCAAAGCACTACAGAGATGTCCTGTGGACCATGGCAAGCCTATAGTGGCACGATTCACGCCAAGCCTGAGGTAACCCTTATACACCACGAGTGACTATATAAACTAGTCCAGCCACCATGGAAATCACTATGGGGCTTTCTCCAAAAGCTAAAAGTAGTTCTACCTCATGACCAAGCTCTGCCTATCCTGGGTATATCCCTGAAGACTTCAAGTCAATACATTACAGAGATGTGAACTTCATTGCAGCTCTGTTCTCAACAGCTAACGAGCCTAAGTGTCCAAAGCAGAGGAATAAATAAAGAAAATGTGGCATAGAGGCACAATGGAAGATTTCCAGTCATAAGGAATGACCAAGTTATGTTGTTTGTAGGAAAAGGTGGTACACAGAGAGATAGCAGGCACGCTGGAGACGATGGAGCATGTCCACAGAGAAATAGCAGGCATGCTGGAGACAATGGAGCATGTCCATAGAGATAGCAGACATGCTGGAGACGATGGAGCATGTCCACAGAGAGATAGCAGGCATGCTGGATAAGATAGAGCATGTCCACAGAGAGATAATAGGCACCCTGGAGACGATGGTCATGTCCACAGAGATAGCAGCCATGCTGGAGACGATGGAGCATGTCCACAGAGAGATAGCAGGCATGCTGGAGATGATGGAGCATGTCCGTAGATAGCAGGCACACTGGAGAAATATTATTGGAGAAATATCCTGTGAAGTCTGGCTATGAATTTAAAGCAAAAAACCAGCAGGAAGTTGGGTCATTTTATTCTTGTCTCCAGTCACATTCAGCTGCAGGTTGGGCCAGCACAGGCAGCCTTGCATTTAATCAGGGCTTCATCATGCCAAGAGAGGAAGACAAAGCTGGAGAGGATGGAGAGCAGAGAGGATTCACGAGGCCATAATTACCCTGGGCTGCAGAGATGAACACAGCAGGGTGGAAAAACTGCAGGTCCCAGTGGGGACAAAGAGTTATTTTCAGAGAAAGACCCCAGGAATAAAGATTAGAGGTGGGGTGATGGTGTAGGGCACAGCCACAGGAGAATGACAGGAAAGGAAAATGTCACTGGAGAGAGGAGTCCAAAGCGTTGAATCACAAGCATGTCGGCAGGGGAACAGACCATTTTCAAAACTGACATATCCAATGTATCTTCAATTCAGAGATTGTTGATATTGACATTGCAAAGGGGAAGGTAGGAGGAACACATAAACATGCTAAAAGGAGGCTATTCATGAATTTGTGTATTATGAGAGAAGTCGCTTATTCAAAAAAGCAAGAGGTGAGTCTTCCATGTCTCTCTGTGCAGTGCCTGTGCTTGCCAGAGGAACACTCACGGGTGGAAATCCTTAAGCCCTCTTCCCTACGGGTCAGTTGACTGACCCACTGTGTTTCTTCCGGGATGCTGTCTCTGCTGTGAGACAGCGCTGTGCCGCGTGAGCAAGCTCGCTGAAGGTCACTGAGATCGTCTCTCTGCTAATGTGTACACAGGCCCTGACATTTCTTGGGTCTGGTGGTAGATTGCTTGATGCACCGCGTATTAGAGGAGCTTTGTAGGGGGCAGAAACAATGCAGGACTTCAAGCCAGAATCTCTACGTGGTGGCTATGTGATGGAGATCATGGAGAGAGGACAGTTTTCCTCATCAGCCGTTCATTTACTTTTACATAAAACAGGAATGATTTTGCAAATCATGAGTTGTGCAAATCTAATAATAAAACAACAGCAAATGTTTAATCCAAGTCTTGATCATGGCGAAGGCATTGCCCCCTTCCCTGCTGGGCACTGTTGATGTGTTGTGCAAACACTAACTCCTTTCCATTTCATCCACGCAGCAGATTTGTGTGGTAGAGGTTGTAATAGCTCCCAGGTCTTAGATGAAGAAACTGGCCCAGCGGGGTTGAGCATGTTGTCCCAAATCAGATTGCTGATAGTAGATTTGAGCTCCCTAGTCTAGTTCTGGGGCCTTTAGTTTTGATCACTGTAGGCTACGTTTCTATTTATATGATAAAACACCATGACCAAAAGCAACTTAGGAAAGAAAGAGATTTTTTTTTTTTTTGGTCTGGTTTCAGAGAGGTAGAGTTTGCCAGGGCACAGCGGTAGGAGCAGGTAGCAAGGGGCTCAGCGATCACGTCTCAACCACACACAGGAAGCAGAGGAGTGAGAACAGGGAAGCTGGGTGAGTCTGTAAACACTCAACGCCCACCTTCAGTGATGTACTTCCTCCTAGGTCCATAGGACATTCCAAACAGTGTCACCCACTGGGAGCCAAGTCTTCAAACGCATGAGCCTGTGAGGATCATTTCTCATCAAAACACCACAATCGTAACCATTAGACTGCCTGTGCGTGCACAGGGGGAGACCGTTGGTGCAGAATTCTCAAAGATGTTTTATGTAAAATAGGAATCTAAGCAAGTCTTCAATCTATTTTCTTCCTTCATCCAGCCTATTGTCTTTCTTGTGCTACCTGGAATATATTGTTGAATCATGTTGTCCTGTACTTTCATGACATCAGCTCCTTGGATTCTTATCTTTGCTCAGATATCAGCCCTTCAAGGAGGGCTTGCCATGTCTAAAGCCCACACGGGCGTGCATGTGCACACTCACACACAGAATTCACTTTCCACCATGTTATTGTCTGAACAAGACTCATTACTCTAAGTCTGTATGTATTATGTCTGCTTCCCTCTCTAGACTACCAGCTGCAGGAGGGCATGCATGTGAGATTTCCTCTTCATGGTGATAAACCAGTTCTGAGCATGAGAAAATTCTCAACAAGTCTTTGCAGAATGGATACTGGAAAAGCTAGCTGTGACTGCTTCTGGGTCTAGCACCACTCAGCGTTAGCTACGCATCTTTCGTGGCTTCATTTAATCTCCACAAGTAGCTGAAGAGAGATGTCTGTGTGTGACAGACTTAAGAGGCATTCCGTAGTTTTAATGAGAATGGGCACCAGAGGCTCATATATTTGAATGCTTGGTCTCCAGTTGGTGGAACTATTTGGGTAAGATTAGGAGGTGTGTCGCTGGGGTGACCTTTAAGGTTTCCAAAGCCCATGCCATTCCCAGTTAGCTCTCTCTGCCTTGCTTGCTCTGCCTCCTGCTGGTGGATCAGATGTGAGCTCTCAGGAACTTCTCCAGCTCCACACCTTCGTGCCTGCAGCCCCACTCCCCACCATGATGGTCGTGGACTCCAGCCCTCGGGAACTGTGAGCCATAAATTGAATGCCTCCTTTTATAAGTTGCCTTGGCCGTGGGGTTTTGTCACAGCATAAAAAGGTGACTAAGATGGGTCAGAGCAGGTAAGTGCCATTCTTGAGATCACACAGCAGATAATTGGAGAAGTCAGGCTTCAAATCGCACAACTGGCAAAGCCTGAAGCCTTGACCGTCGTGTACTTGCGGTAACAAGAGACTTCTGTCTTTCCTTGCCAGAACTTTCCCTCTCATCCAACCCAGCTGCTTTCGCTGGCACCCGGACAGGCTGCCTCCAAAGTTCACTAGGGAATATTCTGGAAAAAACGCAATTCTCTCTTTGGAAAAGAGCCCTAGATGGGCTGGAAGCAGGAGGCCCTGAGAGACTCGTGCTGGTTCATCCTTGTCAGCTGGAGTCACCACATGGCCGTGATTGATGCGGAGAAGAAGCCACCAGGTGTGAGGGAGGCTGAGCCAAAGTCTTAACAGGCCCTTCATCCTTCACAGCCTGCCCCTGCTGGTCCCTCATTTTCAGCGGGGACCAGAATATTTGGGCTCCCCAGAAGAAGCCAAATGGTTTTCCTATCTCTTGCCTCAACGTACTGCTCCCCTGCCTGGCATACATACCCTTCCTGCACCCTTGTCTTCATGGCTCCTGCTCATCCTTCAAGACACAGCTCAAGGCCCCTCTTCCATGAAGATCTCTCTGATTTTTCCTAGCAGAATATTCTGCTCTTTTCTGCCCCTGCCCTTGGTGTTATATTTCAAGGCATGAAGAAGATGCAAAGCCAGGCAAATTAGATTCACCTGACCCTCATTCATGCAAGTAACTTGAACATACCAAGCCATATTTTTTTCCCTCTAAAATGGGGACAACAGTTCTGATACCGGTTACAAATGAGATAGCTTGCGTAAAATGCCAGGCCTTGTGAAGTTTCAGAGAGAAGTTTAAAGACTCTATCAGAGCCATTTGCTATTTTGAATTAAGATTCTGTTGTTCTGGTCAGCTGGGGCTGACAAATCAGCCGTGATTAACAAGAGACCGGCAGTGCTGAAGGGAAACCTTTGTTTTACTGGGGACTCTGACCTTTGCAACCTCGGTATTTTCATCTGTGAAGTGGGTTATACTCTCCACTCCATACAGTGTCTGCAGACCTTAGTTTTTGTATGATCTATGAGACACACAGAGGCTTGTGTTGAAATAAACACGCCTTTCATGATTCAAGGGAACGGCTTTGATTTTGGCGTATGTCCTGGGTGTGACCACTGCAGGTCCATGTGCAGCAAACATTCCATTCCTAATTCCTAATAACTCAATTATTAATTTCTGTTGTGTGTTAGATAGTCCCTTGGGTGATATGGAAAATAAAAAGATAACACAGGACGATTCTACACTCAAGTGTCACACAATTTGATGAGGAATAATAAAAGAAAAATGGTTAGCCAACGATCAGCAGAATTTTAAAAGTGTGAAAGGAGGGTGTGGTTCAACAAATATCACATCCCTTTTCAATGTGCAAGACAATTACGAAACACACATCTTGGTTCTGTTCAGTATAAGGACCCTAGCCTGACTCGTTAACCAAAGAGATGGGTTCCAGGTAGCCATCTCACCACACCCAAACACGGTCGGGACAGGGATGGCTATGTAACTTTGACTGAGTCAATCAGCATGTCATTGGAATTGGGACTAGAAGATTCTAGCTAATTATGTGTTGGATTCTTGTAAAAAGATTTTCTATTTCTGAATGATTGCTGACCGCTAGAGCAAAGCCTTGTCCTCACCCCATCCTCTTGAATGCTGGCCTTAGCGTGAGGCACGAGCTCAGTCTCATCAGCCTGGACACTTTCCTCTTCCTCTCTTTTTGATCTGAAAGCTGGAAAATTTCTGCATTAGGTGCTAAAATCTGATACAGTTTTGTAGGGGGTAAAACGATAGATTAATAATTTTGTTTTGCTTTGCATTAATTATTTCTTACCTACTGCTAGGGTCCATCAGGGCACCAAGAACTCAAGGCAAGATGCTACCTGCTGCTTGGGCCTCCTTCTCTGTATTTATTCTCTGAAATCACAGTGGGGATATATCCTCATCTCTGGGAGTTTTAAGCGCTGTACCTGCTCAGCACAGTCTGCATTATTGATAAAGAGCCAGAGAATCTGAAAGGTCAGCACAGAGAACCTGCTTTTCAAGTCTTGTTCAAGCACAGCCTTACACCTCTCGCAGGGTTGTGAAAGCTTAGAATCTGTGTGGAGTTCTGTGTGCGTGCGTGCATGCACTTGTGTGCACGTGTGTGGAGGCTAGGGGTTAGTCTTCAGTGTCATGTTCTTTAGGAGCCATCACGTTTTGTTCAGTAGACAGCCTCATCGGCATGGAGCTCACTAAGTAAGGGAGGGGTGACTGGAAAAGTGAATGAGCCCCAGGGATAGGCCTGTCTCCGGTGCTGATATTTCAAATATGAACCATCTCTCCTTAATGAGAGAATCCACGGACATCTCTTTATTAAGGGGAGAAATGGACATAACACACTCACCAACACAGAATGAGGTGCCGCTGCCTCTTAGCCCACCAGGGAAGGATGGGGAAAGCTCTGGACCAGATCACCGAGCCCGAGCGTCAGAAAGCTTTCCGTGTTCAAGAGAACCCCGACCCCGACTTAGTTCTTATCCTTCAAGTACCCCGAACAGACCACGCCCATAGTGCTAGTCACCCCAGTGCCATTGGTTAAACAGACCAAGTTCCCACAACTCCTAGCTTTAAAAAGCAAACAAACATACCCATGGGGATGCTTGCTGGGGATCTCAGGCAAGTCCTCAGACTGAGACAGCAAGCACTTGAGTGGGACATCTCCCCGGCTGAAACTTGGGTTTCGACGAGACTCCTCTTCAGCTTGCTCTGGGTTTTACTTTGGTCCCTTGGAATTCTCCCCGGAAAAGAATTCAGCAGACTTAGCAGTCAGCTCACTCTGGATGAAATGAAGACAGATGGGCTGCAGTGTCCCACATTTACCAGTCTGGAAACGAAATTGCAAGCGGTAGTCACGTGCCCAGAGATGGCCTTGAACCCAGTGACTCCAGGGCCATGGAGGAGGGAGGAGCCTGAAACTGAGAAACATCAAAGGGAGGATTCACTTGCTTGGGGAGCAGGAGTGAGCCGCTTAGGGATGCAGCATCTCTCTCCAGACTGCATCCCCCTGAAGCTGGTGCCTTCTTCAAAAATTCCCACTGAAAGATCTCACTTTAATATCGCTTACAGTGGCAACACCAAGTTGGAAGGCTGTGGCCAAATCACCCCAGAGTGGGGGACAAGCAAAGGTGAGTTCCATGGCTGGAGCCCTGGAAGGCAGAACAACCCAGGCATGGCTCCATCAGACTAACCACAGCTACCAAAGTTGTTAAAAAAGTCCTGAAGGATCAGCCAGCCCCTGAATTTGCACCTCTAGCTCGTAAAACAGAGTGGATGTGTGATTAAAGGGGTTAAGTACCATCTTTGGTAACAGAGGTGATCTCTATTGTCAACGAAAATCCCAGTGTTCTGAACCAAAGTCATTCCCCATCCATATCCCTGTTAAATATTTTTCTGGACTAGAGGGATCTTTATTGCTTCTTATTTTGTGTCTGAGATTAATCAGATGTTGTATTTCTCATACCTGGCTCTAGGGAACAATGGTAATTTTCCTCTTTATAAAGCGTCCTCTTGCCCACCTCATCCCACCCCCGGGCAGCTATTTTAAATTTTAACTGTCTTCTGTATAGAATGGCGCTCCTCGGACTGGTATGGATGGCTTTTTATGAAAGGCGACTTCAGTTACTCTAGAGACAGTGGAGAAACGCCGGAGCCCACGAGGTTACATTCATCGCAGGGGTCTGGCTCTCAGTGTTTTATAGACATGACCACAAACCCTGCATTTAATCACCTGGCCTGTCTATGTCTGTGCATTAGATAGTAAAGCTTTCTAATCACCAATAAATCACTCGTGCCGGGCCAGGTAGAAATGAACCTCATATAGATTATTCATTTATGAGTTTCCAGGGAGAGGAACTTCATAACGAAACGGCTTAGAAAGATGACTAGGAGGAGTAGGACTTCAGATATCCAGAGTCAGCCTTCTCCAGAGAGCCGAGAGTGGTTTGAAGACTGTCTTACCTGGGCTCAGCACATACCAGCTCAAGAACAGATATATACAAGTTCATGTCCCATCTCTGCTGCTTGCTCAGTCTATGACTCTCCAAGTTACTTAGTCTTCTTGTCAATTAAAAAAAAAAGCATGATAACAGATTCATGCAATGGAATTGTCGCACGCCTAGATGGGATGGTGACATTAATATTAACAGCCTAGTCTTTCACAGGGAGACAGCAAGCACTCGAGGTCTTTCCATCCAAAGGGATTCATTACAGAAAATGAGCACTAGAGTTGATGACTGTGGTGAGAAACCAGAGGGCCCAGAAGGCAGCTGGGAGATTAGAGAAAGCGGGAAGCTGCTAAGGATGGAGGGACAGTAGGGGGTTGTCTTGCAGGAGATAAAAATCACATCCAGATCTGAGCTAGACACACTGAGGAATGCCCCCAGGATGCACAGAAAGGGAATAAAGATATCCTGGCCTGTCTCCAAATTCTGTTTTTTCATCTTGCACCAGTGCCTTCAATGGCTGAACGTTCCTGGGAGTTAGAGGGAAAGGGATCCCAGAGGATGTAGCTCCCCACATTACAGAACAGACAAAGGGAAAGTCAAAAGCAGATCTGAGTGCGTACAGGAAGTCAACCTGGAAATCCTGACATTTATGGAGCCTTGCTATGAGCAGGCTCTGGGGCTTAGTGCTTTATACGAATTAACTCACTTGACTCTCTATGGAATACACAATGAATGTTAGCTCTGTTGTTGAAGTAATTAGCATAAAACTTAAAGAAAATAATAGCATACGGGGGCATCCTTCACACTGAGATAACCTGAACTGGGGAAACTGAGCCTAATTTATCTTTAGGTGCCCGGCACAGTGCGTGGTATCCTGCCTGTGGTGGTAATTCCGTTCACATTTGTTAAGCTAAATAAAATCAGCAGCAATGAAATCAATGGGGTGAGGCTAAGTGGAGCGTTCTCCCAGCTTGCTGGTGACTGCCAAGGCTCCCTCATAAACCATCCCTGCCTGGCTATCTCTGAGAGAGAGAGGTTGGGACTTTCAGAATCCTGTGCCGTCATCTCCACGCCCCCGAGAGCTCCAAAGCTGTGCTGGGAAGACCATATGATCTGAACACAGAGGGATAAAGACGTCTAAGGAGCCTTAGGTGCCTAGAGTCAAGCTCAGGCATCAGACTGTGCACACATGTAGCCCAGGTATAGCCATAGCCTGAGAACGGTCGCATGAACAACTCAGAGTCCAACTGTCAGCGGAGCCAGAAGCCAACTGGACTGAAAAAGCAGGTGTGAATATGGCCCTTCTAAGATGCCACGTTTGGATGTAATTTGTCCTTCAGCAATAACTAATGTAGAAGTGTGTGTGTGTTCTATAAAACATAAGCAAAAAATTAAAAACAAAAATCCAATAAAATATTAATAGTGAGTTATTTAATAACTCGTTTGTAGCCTGATAGTGAGCCTAATAACTTTTCTATAGATTTTTTTTCCTTCTCCTTGTGTATAAAGTTTTGGAATAATCAGGTATTTCCTTGAAAATTGAAAAAAAAACATTGTATGTTGGCAAGCACTGAACAGTGGCTTTGGGAACATCTAGACTTCTTCAAGAAGCTCCAGGCTTGCTATCATGGCTCCCTGATGATTCAAACAAGTACACAAAAGTGATTGTAGCTAGTGTGTCTTAGTGTGAAGACTCCTTTTGCCCCCCACAAGGTGCTGAGCCCCTGGGCATACATGCATGAGAACATTCTCGTCCATCTTTCCATGAACCAAATCTCTTCATGTCAAATAATTTATCCCACCCAAAGCCAAGCCGTCTTCAGGACCCACTGGCAAGAAGACTATCTTTCTAACAAACTTAACAATGTCTCCCTGGAGCTGCCAGTCACAGGTCTTCACAGAGTACCTGCTATGGGTCAGGCATTGTTCTAGGCCCTGGATACAATAAAGAAGAAGAAACAAATCCTTATTTCCCAGGAATGGAGAGAGCAATGGGCAAAATGTACAATTTAAAAATCAAAACTTACATGATTGTTGCAAATCAAGGAATTGCCTAACAGGCCATGCAATAGAATTCTTTAATAAAACAGTGCTGAGAGACGGGTGGATCTGGTCATGGGGGGGGGGGGTACCCTCATATGGATTCCTGCCTCTCCCAGGGGAATGGGTTAGCTACAGTGGAGGCTCTGCCTTATCTCCCTTGATGCTCCGTTCCCTCTCACCCTCTACGAGGAGTTGGAGCATCACAAGGCCTTCATCTTATGAAGCTGCCTGATGTTAACTCCCCCGACTTCAGAATCACAATGCCCAAATAAAGCTCCTTTCTTTATAAAGTATGCAGTATCAAATGCTACATCATTAAAGCAACAGAAAACAGAGTAAAATACTAATTAAAGACATAGAACCATGTGGAGAGAATAAAACAAGGACACGGTGTTGAGGGGTTTCTAAAGAATGGTCATAAAAGACCATCTTGGGGAGGTGACTTTCTCTTTCTACTTCTTCACTGGGTTGCGATGCAGCAAAGGGGACCTTGCCAGGATGCTAGCGCCGTGGTGTTCCAGGAACCAAACAAACCTCTTTATAAATTACTCGGCCTCGGGCATTTTCTTATAATAAAACAAAGCACGCTAATAGATATGGTTATTGCAAAGTTGAAATGACTTGAAGCATGAAGGAAAAGATCCAGAGCATTTAAAGGAGTCATTGCCCAAGGCTATCAGTAGAATCCCTCTATAAAGCAGTTCACAAAATCATGGCATTTGTGGGCGGAGGGGGTTCAGAAAAATTACATTGTAGGTACTAGAGAGATATAGGCTCATCACCGGCTCAGCAAGCAGCCCCTTGGAACACACCTGTATCTTTTCTCTTATACCTCAGGCTGTGGGAGTTGTGTCCCCACTGTGCACTGTTCAACATGCCTAGCAGTATATAGCAGATCCTTGTTTAGAGCATCAGAACCTAGCTGGCTTGGGAAAAGTCATGGGGGAACTTAGGGTTCACTGGATGAATCTTAGGGTCTTTGGATTTGACTCTGAACTCGTAATGAGTCTGCAATTATGAAAAATGTGTAATTCATTTCCGTGAGAAATAATTTTGATTGTTTTTCAGTTTCCTGGTTGCCTTTAATTTTTACAAAATTGTTTGCTGGCGGAGATTTCCCCAGGAATTTGATGAGGAGTGTTGTGGCTTTCCAATTCTTCTGTGAGCCAGCAATGATCATATCTCTGACCTGGGGGTGGCCCAAGATACAATAAAGCCTGGATCCCAGGAATCTATGTGAAGTCAGTGGTGCTAGACAGTCCAAAGGAAGAGTAGAATGAGGAGGAAATTTAAAAATAATAACAATAATAGGCCCATACAACACTTGCTATATTAAGACATTGAGATTTGGAGGTCACGTGTTACTTCAGTATAAGGTAGCTCTCATACCTAGTGCACCTGATACACAGCGATCCCGAAAGTCTATCACAACGCTTCTAATCAGTGTCCTCGAGTGCGTTGCACGTCAGGTAAACTTCAAGCAAAATTTAGGGAAAACAATGTTAAAGAATGAGTCTCTCTATTGTTTGCCTGTGCAGAAGGCTAAGTAAGTTTTAAAAATACAGTGTTTATTTTAGAAGTCAGCAATGACAAAAAAAAAAAAAAAAAAAAACCCTGGCCTGCAATAATTAGAAAAGGTTTGGTTTTATATTAAACCCAGATTTACTGAGACCTTAGTTTTTGTTCTATCTAAAGTAAAAAGAAATTTAATTCGTGACATGTCTTGTCATATAACCTAGACCTTGAGTTCTTGGGAAGAATATTGAATTGAATATTTAAGCAATTATAGCAACCAGAGTCTCCCAGAGTGTTACCTGCTTTCATTACATTTCAATCTTGAAGACAGATATCTTGTATTTTGGCTTTTCATTAAAAGGGGAAAAACAGAAAAGAAAAAAAAGAGCACGGTGAATGTCTTTTAGATAAACGAACACATCGTCCTTTCTTGCTAAAGGTATTTTCTCTTCTCTTTGAGCCCTTGTCTGCTGTCCAAGTCACTAGGGGCCAAAGAGGTCTGTGTGGTAGGACGAGGAAGACTGCGGAGGGATACGGCGTGACAGGGATCACCAGGTGCTACCAGGAGGAACAGGAAGACTGGATGAGAGTGGTCAGAGCCAGTGCCTCAAATCAGGGACACCAGGAGCTGGGCCCAGCTTCCCCTTAATGCCACTTAAGGAGAAGGACATTCTCCTTAATACAGATGGAATTTCGAGGTTTGAATTGATTAAACTGAGACTCTTCTGGGAGGGTGGGGACTCTGGGGTGAGAGGAGAAACACGTCCCAGGTGTGGGAGCACAGGTGTGGAATCCTGATACTCAGAGACGGAGGCAGGAAGATTGCGAATTCCAGGCCAGTTTGAGCTACATAGCAGGATAATGTCCCCCACTCCTACCCCCTCCCACCAAAGAAAGAAAGAAAGAAAGGAAGAAAGAGAGAGAGAGAGAGAGAGAGAGAGAGAGAGAGAGAGAGAGAGAGAGAGAGAAAGGGGCTATAATTCAGTGGAGCACTTGCCTGCATTTCACAGGGCTCTGGTTCAGGCCCCAGCACAGGAGGAAGAAAAAATAGAAGATATTTTGAGAATTCTTTCCTTGGGGAGACATAAGCAATGTCCACTCACTCTTTAGACGATCCCAAGGACGAACCAAATTACGATTCGCGCACAGATCAACCTGGGGAGCTGATTGGTTTACTGGGATTGCTTACAGAATGTGGGTGATCCCAAAGCAGCTGTCCTGGAATGACCCTCCGTGGCGTGAACCACGTTTTCCCCATGGGTCCATAAATGGGTTTAATTAACCTTCTCCAGCCAGCCAATATACATTCTCTACACCTCAACCCCCCTTGACCCAGAGGCAAGAAGGACAGAATCGTGTACAAATGGCTAAGAGGAGGAACTGGACTCTCCGGAGTGGGGAGGGGGCGGCGGAGAGCCCAGCGACACTCCTCACCACCTCCTCCGGTCAGGGAATGCCAAACCCAATCACAAGGGACTCTTGCAAGTAGACTGGTCTGAGGTCTGAGGAAGATGGTGGCCATTTCCTCAGAAGAACAGCTTCTACAACAGGAGGGTAGGCATAAAACCACTTTTAATAAATGTAAATATTAATTTATAGGCATATTCAGTGAAAGTGCATGACTGTTTTACACACATTTCAACGAGAGGAAAAACCATGAACACTGTGGCTCCTTTCTTGTGAGACCCTGGAAGAGCTCTCTTGACTTTGGCGTTTCTAGGTTTCAAGTGGGCAGCAGGCTCACACTGAGGGCTCTACACTGTCCCAACTGCTGAGTTTCTTGTCCAGTGGGTCTGGGGAGGAGCTTAGAACTTGCTTTTCTAGAAGGTTCTCTAGTGAGTCTGACGCTGCGGATCCAGGGATCACTCTTTGAAAATCCGGTGTTCCGCTCGCCCCAGCTGACACTAAACACTGGAGGTGGACTCGTGCCTGACACAGCTGCAGCGATTCCCAACGTCATCGTGGCCACCGTCTTACCATCGTACCCCTGCAGACATTTGCACCAGCAGTCCCTATAGGTCAGGCGTATCACAGAGCATTTCCTACAGCTGGCCCCATTGACCCGCACGCATGTCCTTTTCCCGTTTCTGCAGGTGATGGGGCCGAAACTTCAGTAAGTTCAGGAACTTGTTAAAAGGAACAGAGGTGGAGCAGCATGGCCTCACTAGGCTGGCTGTATCAAGAGAACGGTTTCTAAGCCCCTGCTAACATTGCTCTTTTAAAGGGAGAGGGTAGTTTGGGGATTACAAAGACCCAGAACGGATTTATTAAAAAGCTACTTTTTTTTTTTTTTAATTTTGGTGTCGGTGGTGTTTGAACCATCATAAACTCTGGGACATTTCTAGCCAGAGTTCCACAGCTCTGCCACTACCACCACTGCACTCTGAGACTTCTTCCCTTCTCAGAGCCCAGAGCTTTGTTTTCAGTTCCTATCACAGAGGTTAGCGCTTCAGCTTTCTGGTCATTTCTTTAATACGCACCTCCCCCACTCCACAGCTGAGGGAAGGGGCCAGAGAGGGGTGCTTGCTCAAGCATCTAATTAAATTGAATTTTGCTAAACAAAACTTCATCTCCTCCAGAGAGAAATCATATCACTGTTTGTGAGCAGAAGCAGCTGTCAGCAATTATGTTTTAAATAGTAGGGTTTATTCTATTTGATATGCACAGTTTATAAAAATGCCTGCAAGGAAAAGCAAGTCCAGTGACGAACTCGAACAGGAACAAGTCCATTTTGAGCAGTCTTTATTCCACCCCGAGTGTTTTCATGATCTTCCTTCATTCTGGCTCTGCGCTTGGCCCATTTGCTGTTCCCACCGCACACGTGGAAGGTGGCCTCAACAGTCTTCTCAAACTCCAGACCCAAAACTTTTAAAAGAACAGATAAGGCCATGAGTCCCAATGGTCAGCTGTCAAGAACGCGCCTCCCAAAGTTTCTACACAGCAGCCTGCACGCTGGGTGTCACTCTAGACAAAATCACCTTTTCACATTGATTTTGAAGTATGTGTGTGAGCTCGTGTGCACACGTGCAGGCTTGTGTATGCACGTGTGCACGAGGTATCTTCAGAGGCAAAACTCATCAGATCTTCCTGGACTGGAGTTACAGGCAGTTGTGAGTCATTAGATGTAGACACTGGAAACCGAACTCTGATCCTCTGTGAAAGCAGTTCATGCTCTAACCCCGGGGCCAATTCACCAGCCTCCCAATGTCCTCTTCTCAAGTCCATCCGGGCTGGAGTACATGTGCTCGTGCTCTCTCCAAACTCTCGGCTTGTTTCCCAAGACCACAAGAGGAAAAACCCAGACAGAAACCCCAAACCCCCTCATGTTCTCCTTCCCTTCCTGTTCCCTCTTTCTCCTCTTTTTCCTGCCCCTTTGGGAACACAGGCAAAATCCACCTAGGTCCAGCTCTGTAGGTGTGGAGAAGCACTTTTCCCAAAATCAGCTATCCCCCAAGGCCAAGCAGCTGGTGCAGGTTGGGGCAAAAAAGCAGACATAAAGAATGAGGGCAGTTAGGAACAGGAGGGAGGAACTTGGATCCACAGAGATCTAGCCCCCTGCCCAGCCAGAGATAGGTCTACTATACTCATAGGTTAGCCCTGGGTTTCCAAGCAGAGCCGTCTGCAACCATCTAAGGATGGAAGAGCTCACGCTTGGTTCTAACTCATTCACATCCCCTCCTTTATGATCTTTTATGTATGTTCTCTTTCCTATTTTCCTGACTATAGAAGAAATGCATGCTCACTGCAAAAGGAAAAGCACTGGAAACGAATAAATATGAAAACACAGCTCCTACCCTCCAAAACAACCACTGTGTGCCATTCTCCATTTCCCCATACTTTTCAGTATCTCAGAAATACCCAAATATTTGTCTACATCTTCCAGACAGTTTCCAAAGGTTTGTGTAATTCTCTGAACAGAACTACTTCATATACTGTCTGTACTACTTTCTTTTCTACTTCATAATAACTTTTTAGTCCTTTTTCCAGGTCAATCATATGTCCCTACATCACTGTTCCTAGTAACTATTATAATTTATTGACTAGATCCCTCTTGATGAACTCAGGGCCTTCCCCACAACTCTTCCTGGACAAACTAACAGGTAGTAATCTTTCCATAGCTGTTACTGGTTTTCACCTTTCCTCTCAGTTTGGGGCTTGAGTCTCTTCATCTCCACAGATGCTGCTGTGGATGGGACTATGCATACAATCGAAATTTCTGCAGCCTGCGCATCCCTGTCGGCCTAACTGATGGCCGGGCTAACACCGCACACTAAAGAAGGGAATTTGCCTTTGACTCTTTGTGGATTTCACACATGTAATCCAATCCCACTCATCTCCCCAACCCCTCACTTCTGCACTCTGCTCTTGCAACCTCCCCCAGTTCTTGGCTCTTAATGGCCGTCCTCTTTCCAGCCCTCATGACTTACAAAGTTCCAGCATGTTCCTCCTGTCACTCCAGTGTTTCCCTTTTCTTCAGCTAAGGCTCCTTCAAGAATTCTTCCTCTCTGTTTCTGTTCCCTTTAATGTTTTGGGGTGCAGGGGAGATAGTTCAGAGAGTAAAATGATTGCTAAGCAAGCATGAGAAAATATCTGTAACCCCAATGCTAGGGGCACAGAGATAGGCACATTCTGGGGCCCTGCTAGCCAGAGAGTCTCCAGTCAAAGCAGCAATCCCCAGGTTCAGTGAGAGACCTTGTCAGATAAGAATCATAGAGAGAGACACTTGACATTAATCTCTGGCCTTCACATACAAGTATACGTGGACAAGCACACACATGGGCAGCACACACGTGCACACACACGTGCACATACACACATCCTTTTACTTTTCTGCCATTGGCCATGCCAGAGGAGCAGCGAGTCACAATTGAAGTTCTAGGTGTCAGCCCAGCAGAAGGGAACCCTCTAGGCACGGCCACGGGACTGCAGATACCAGAATATCTTTTGCTTCTGCTGTGCCTGTACGTTTGATGCAGCTCTTTCTCTGGTCTCTAGCATGGTGTGACTGCATGTGGGGCCTCGCCGCTGCCTGCAATATAGTTTCCAAGAAATAATATTTGTCTCTTGGAAACATCCCATTCTACTGGGCATTTTTACCTGTGGATTGTCAGGAAGATGACCCCACACACACACACACACAAGCTGTGCTGTCTAGTTTGGTAATAATAATACCTTATACAGAGTTTCAATGAATAAAAGGATGTGTTTCATAGCCAGGGTCTGAGTTTCACCTAAGGAGCAGCATGGGTTGTAGCTCAAGTAAATGACTAACTGTTGAGTCTCAGTAGCCCAGCTGGTTTAAATTTTTTTTAACCTTAATACTGGGAGAAGTGTTCACAGGTCTCGGAGTACATCACAGCTGAAACAAAGTTTTGAAAATAACAAAGTTAGGCTAAGATGTTTTTGTTAAATAACTTGGAGGTGAAAACCCAAAAAGGCAATTTAAAGTTTTAGAAGGACACATAACTGAATGTAGAACTCTTCAAGGTCAGGGAACAGGAACAAAGCAACCCAATTATTACTGGCTGATGGACTCTCCTTGCTAGGTTTGGTTGATGACCAAAAGTGATGATTAATTCCTTATACCCATTTCTGCTCTCAATCTCCTGATATAAAAAAACTATTAATAAATGAATATGTACCCTAAAGATTTAAAATATAGCTGACTTATTCTTTTTCATATATAAAAGTTTAGGTTTGTGGTTTCTTTATGATTCCTTATAAGATTACCTTTCAAGATAAGTAATAAAGTAATTGGCTCTTTCTTTGTAACTGCAAAATGCAGCCCACCAGCCAAAGACCTGACAAGAACACCTTGCTTGCTGCATGGTTAATCTATAACAATTTGCTTGGGTATGAATGCATGTGGGTTCTTTTTTGGGATAATTTGTTTTTCACCTGTAATACATAAAATGTTTAATCATGTAAGGAAGATGAAAAACATGTTTTTACCTATAATCATTGACTTGAAAATGGAATGCAACCGTTTGACCCTTGCACTGCCTGGAAGATTCTGTTGGGGTATGGAAGCTGTAAAACAACATGAGAGAAGAGAGAGAGAGACAGAGACAGAGAGACAGACAGAGAGACAGACAGACAGAGGCAGAGACGGAGAGAATAAAGAAGAGAAAGAATAAAGACAGAAACCATCAAGAGAGCTTGAGAGTGCCTTTTCCCCTAACAGCCCTCAAATGGGAAAGTCTAGCTCTACAGTGGATTCTGTCAAGGCCCTGTGCTGCTGGAGCCTGGCCCCCCAGAAAGCGGGACTTTTCACTGCCTTCCATCTGCAGGGGAGGAGGCAAGGGGGGGGAGCATTTGCATTCGTGTGATAGGGTAAAACAAGACAGCCATGTTCAGCTTCCTCCTTGTCAGCAGTCACTGGACTCACACTGAACCTCAATTCTTCTATCTGAAGACTCAGAAAACTTTGACTAGCCCCACATTTCTATGTGAACAACGACGTTGCTTTAGTTGCTTTAGGGAGCAGAGAGAGGAAATAAAAGGGATAGCTTGGAAAATGTGAGAGACTATCTCTCCGTCATACATGAAGAAGCCACCTAATAGTGGTCTGCTCCCGGTGGCTAAATACCGAGTGAGGTGGTTTGACTGAGAATGGTCTGCATAGGCTTGTAGATTTGAATACTCAGACCTCACTTAGTAGAATTGTTTGGGAAGGATTAGAGGTGTGACCTTCTTGAAGAAGCTGTGCCACTGGGGACCAACTTTGAGGCTTCAGAAGAATCAGGCCATCCATCCCCAGTCTCTCACTCTGCCCCCTACTTGTTGATCAAATGTAAGCTCTCGGTTACTGCTCTGGCACCATTCCTGTCTGCACACTGCTGTGCCCTGGGGACTCTAACCCTCTGAAGCTGAAAGCGCAAAATAAACCATTGTTTTTATACGCTGCACTGGTTCATGTCATCTTATCATAGCAATAGGAGTATAATTAAGATACCAAATCATTAACAAGTCTGAGAATCAGAAACAGTGGAAATATTCCCAGGAAGAAAGCTGGAGTCTGTTGACTATTTCTCAGAGACTGCTGGCTTTTTTTTGACCTTTAAGTAATAGAACCTCACACCTACCCTTCCTCCAAATGCATTAAATGTCAGTTAGGCACACAGTAACCTAGCCAGAGTCAAAATTTCCCAGAGTCCTTTGCAGTTCTTGCCAATTGTGAACCAGTGGGCCACACAGCTCAATAAGCAATACCAATGTGTGCAAGCTCAAGTTGCCCATCGTTAACTCTTTCCTGCACTAGTATGACAGGTATGGCTGGCGATTCTGGCTGCAGCCTCCCAGTTCTGTGAGTGCCTTAGTTAGGGTTTCTATTGCTGTGAAGAGATGCCATGACCACGCAACTCTTATAAAGGGAAATTTTAATTGGGACTGGCTCATAGTTCCAGAAGTTTAGTCCATTATCAGCATGGCAGGAAGCAAGGCAGCCTGAAGGCAGACATGGTGCTAGAGAGGTAGCTGAGAGTTCAACTTCTTGACAGACAGGCAACAGGAAGTGAACTCTGTCCCACACTGAGCATGGCTTGAGCATATGAGACCTCAAGGCCCGCCCCCACAGTGACACACTTCCTCCAACAATGCCACGCCTACTCCAACAAGACCATGCTTCCTAAGAGTGCCACACCAAGCATTTATGGGGGTCACCCCTATTCAAACCACCACAGTTGTTTTAAGTGGACCACCTGCCTGTGTCTGTTTCGCCTTTGCGAAATACAGAACATTTCCAATGGGTTTATTGGTTAGATAATTGGTCTCTAGCTGGCAGCACTGGAAATCCTGGGAAGATTAGGAGGTGTAGCCTAGCTTTGAGAAGGTCACAAGGAACTTGACTTTGAAGGTTATGTCTGGTCCTCAGTCTCCTCCACCTTGTCCTGTCACCCATGAAGAGAAGAGCCTGCTCTGTATGCTCGCACCCCTACGATGTCATCTGAACACGTGGTGCAAAACAACTTACTAGAACTGTGGGCAAAGCAAGCGTTTCTTCTCATGAGCTGCGCTGTAATACCACAAAGTCCGACTAATTCATTTCCCATCTGTAACATACCATCTTAATTTGGATTTTTGTCATAATAGACATCAAGTAGTAAAGCTCCTAAGGGCCCAATAGATGGTAGTTGTGGTTATTGTTCAAAAGGACCATGGGAGAGACAGTGCAGGGACTCATGTGGTAGGATTCGGAGGAAAAGAGACATGTTTGCTATTTTTATGTGGTGGCCTGTAGCTCTTAGCTTTAGAGTTGTCAGTGGTCCCAAATGCCATCCAAACTGGGGGGAAGCAGTTAGCAAAACGACTCAATGCCCAAAGGAGACGCAGAAAAGGAAATACGTTCAGGCAAATCAGTGACTTTTGCAGAGCTGGGATCAGGAGACATTTCTTTCTGCTTCTGGAGTTGAGGAATCACACCCGATAGGCTCTATAAATCGTGTGGCTGGCCAGGTCTCCCTCTGTGCCATGACTTCTGGGAAGCCCCAAGCAGGCTTGCGGTTGTGTAACACAGCGCACTGGTTAGCAGGATCGAGTCTTCTGGGCTTGTGTTGCTTCTGATCTCATATCTATATTCTGGACTGATTTTCCTTTCTTCTTTCTTCTAATTTATGTTGCCTTATGACATTTTATGAGTTCCTTTAAGGCTCTTAAATATTTTCTTGGAACAAAGAATGATGAATGGATAGATGAATGAAAAATAACAGTAAAATCAGTAGAAAAACAGTAAAAACAGTAGAAAATATTTTAGAAGCCATGTAATTCAGTTCAGGTAATTCTTTTCCTACAATATTCTTAAAGGAGAGTCAATCTAATTTCCTAATCTTAAGATTTACAATAATTAGAAACTCCTCTCTAAGCTAGAAAACATTATTTTGAGTGAGGTAACCCAGACACAGAAAGACAATTATCACATGTACTCAGTCATAGGTGGTTTTTAAACATAAAGCAAAGAAAACCAGCCTACAAACCACAATCCCAGAGAACTTAGACACCAATGAGGACACTAAGAGAGACTTACATAGATCTAATCTACATGGGAAGTAGAAAAAGACAAAATCTCCTGAGTAAATTGGGAGCGTGGGGACCTTGGGAGAGGGTTGTACAGGCATGTGCAGGGCTCCGCGTAACATAATAAGAGAAGGATGAATAGCCCAATATAGAAATGATCAAAGGCTCTGAATAGACATTTCTCTAAAGTAGCTCTCAGAACGGCCAATAAGCATACAAAATGATGCTCGATATCATTAGCCATCAGAAAGATGCAAATCAAACCCAAATGCAGTACCAGTTCATGCCACCAGCACATCTACGACAAAGAGAGCTCTATGGGAAATCCCAGCAAGCATGTAGGAGAGCTGTAACCCCCACACGCTGCGGAGAGACCAGGAACTGCTGCAGCCACGTGGGAAAACAGCCTGTGCCCTCCTCCAAAGGGGAAACATCTGACCGGATCATTCCACCCCTGGCTGTCTACCCAAGAGAAATGAAAATAGGTCTCCAAAGCCACTTGTGTTCTGGCGGTTCTAGCAGGAAGTTGTTCGTAATAATAAAAACAGTTCAACTCCTTTCAGCGGGCACGTGTGTAAAATGAGGTTACTCACACTGCAGGACTAATTTCAACAGCCAAGAGAAGTACTGAGGCATATTTCAGTGTGGATGGAGAAAGATTTGAATGAAGCTATGTGGAAGAAGAAGATCAAAAAGACTAATTAACATCTGTGTGTAGACTCTGTATGCAATATACAGAACAGGCAAATACAGAGATACAGGAATTCGGTGGGTGGTTGTCTAGAGCTTAGGCTGGGGATAGCGTGGACACAATTGAGGGGAACAGAGAATAATTGCTGATGGGTGCAGAGTTTCAAAAAAAAAAGCAAAATTGATTGTAGGGATAGCTGCACAATTTTGTGACTGCTAAATCACATTAAATATTGTATTTTAATTAGTTGAGTTGTATAGTAAATGACTATGTATCAGAGTGATCATTTTAAAGGAAGGGGCAAGTGTTGTATCAATTAATACATAATTGAGACTTAAATCCATAGTTACTCTATTGTCAACTTGATGCCACCTAAAGAAAAGGGAACTTCAAGTAAGTAACTGTTTCAGTCAAACTGGCCCACGGCCATATCTCTGAGAAATTATTTTGGGGAATGATTGATGTGGGAGGGCCCGATCTCTGTAGGCAGCACTGTCTGTAGGCAGGAGAGCCGGAGAGTGAGTCAGGAAGCTGGGTTCCTCCATGGTTCCAAATTTTACAGTTTAAAATGGCTAATTTTGTGTCGCATAGATTCATTTTAATTTCAAAAATTCAAAACGTGAGCTGGAGAGAAAACTCAACCGTTAAAGACTACAGTTCACCCTCAAACTGAAAACTTCAAAACTTCATTTTACATGTCGAAGATTCGTCGAATCTACCAAAAAAATTTAAACTATTAGAGCTGATATATAGTGTTAGCGAGGTTGCAGGGGGAAAAAATTAGCAAATAAAAATCAATTGTACTTCTGTATACTGGTAGCAATTTCAAAATGAAATTAGGAAAACAACATCTGTCACAATAGCATTAAGGAGGATGATGAAGAGATAAGCTATATACGGAAAGAAAACATTTTAAAATTGTATGTCTGATAAAAGACATGTATATAGCATGCAAAGAACCCTTACAACTCCTAAAATCCAACTTACAATGGCAAAAATAATCAAAGAAACAGTTATTCTAAAAGAAGGTATGCAACTGGCTGAGAGGAATATGAAATGCTGCCTGGCAACCATCATCATGACGAACATGCAAACTCATCAGGCTAGCTGCAGAGCAGTGGAAGATGGGAGAGACGGGCCCAGGTGTGGTCCTCTGCCTGTGGCGTGAGGAGAACGTTCATTCAGGGGGACATCCCTTCTTGCTAATATTTTAATAGTATTATAGATCTAATAATGAGCTCTTAGCGACACTCTGCTTGCCAAGCCTGCTGCTGCATGTCTCATTTTAAATTGAGCATTAAGGGAATTAAGTATTTAAATTCTAGTTCTGCCAGGACTTCTACCCTGAGGGCCTGTTGCCATTTTTAGCTTCCATGAAATTTTTGTTACTAAGGAAGACAGAATTTCAGGGTTTATTTTCCCCCCTAGCAGATCCACTTGGTATGGTGTATTCTTCATTATGAAAATACCCATCTTTGAGCTGGTGGATGGTGGACAGCCAGAATGCATAGAAAGCGTGGCACGCTCTGTGTGATCTCCGTTACCTAGACTGGAACACGGTGTCCATACCCAGACCTAGACATTGTCTGGCTGAACTGCTTTGAGTGTGGATAATTTTGTTCTTTGTCTTGTGTGCTTTTGTTTCCTATCATGTACACATTCCCCTTAAAAAACAAAATTCTTTTAAAAACCTTAAAGGAAAAGAAAATGCAAATTGAAACCGTAATTGTAGTGGCATTTCAACTGTATTTTAATAAATAAAGATTGCCTAGCCGGGCGGTGGTGGCGCACGCCTTTAATCCCAGCACTTGGGAGGCAGAGGCAGGCAGATCTCTGTGAGTTCGAGACCAGCCTGGTCTACAAGAGCTAGTTCCAGGACAGGCTCCAAAACCACAGAGAAACCCTGTCTCGAAAAACCAAAAAAAAAAAAAAAAGATTGCCTGAAGATTTGAGAGTAAAACAGTCCCACTGGTCAGCCTTACAGACCAGATTATGGTAACACACACCTTTAATCTCAGTAGCCATAATGACACACACCTTTAATCCCAGAAGCCTCACTAGTTGCCATAGAAATTGGGCAGGGCACACCTTTAATCCCAGCCCTAGAGAGGAACATAAGACAGGGGAAGACAGCTCTGAGGCGCAGTCTCCTTCTGAGATTCCAGGAGGCAGGATCACCATTTTCAGACTGAGGTCAAGGTAAGAACCAATGGCTGGCTGCTTTGCCTTTCAGATCTTCAAGCTGAACCCCAATTTCTGACCCTGAGTTTTTATTAATCGTGCTTCGCATATGATCACTATCAAGGATGTGGAGAGTCTGGCACCTCTCTAATGACTCATAGGAATGATAAGACTATGAAGTGACCTCATGCATGACCAGCAGGAAGAACCACGATATGGAGAAACTGATGCCCCACGCATGACTGGTGGAGACGCAATGTGAAGCCACTTTAGAAAAGAGTATGTAGTTTCATTTAAAGTTAAAAATAACCTTTCTGTACAATTCCATCCTTCAGTGTTTAGCCAAGAGAAGAGACACCCATACACGTTCACACAAATGCACACAGTGACTGTACTCACAATGACAACGAGCAGAAAAAGTCCACACGTCCATCAGTCGGTCCAGAGTGTGGCAAACTCACACCGTCAGATACAACTCAATCATGTACTAATTATTTTCCATCACTGTGACCAAAATACCTGGTAGAAACAACCAAAAGGAGACAAAAATTCGCTTCCCAGTCCATCATGGTTGGGAAGGCAGAGTGGGGATCATAGTAGCAAGAGGTTACTATGAACAATGACAGAGGTTCTTCACACCACAGAGGACCAGGCAGTATGAACTAGGACCGGAACAAGGGACCAAGCTACAACCTTCAAAAGCCCACCCCCGGTGACCCCTTTCTGCCAGCCAGGCCCCCACTAAAGATTCACAGCCTCCCCAAAATAGCACTGCAGCTGGAGAGAAAGTGTCTCATACATGAGCCTAGAGGACACCACAGATTCAAACCATAAGACGCAGATAAAAGAAATTGACTCACATAGAGCTACTGGGTGAAGAAATTGACTCTCATAGAGGCTGCTGGAGGAACAAATTTGAAAACATTCTAAAAGATAGCAGCCAAGGGGCAAAAGTCTACATTTTGGATGAAATTTCTGAGAAAGATAAATCTGTGGAGCAGATCAGCAGTTGCCTGGAGCTAGGGATCGAAAAGCGGCTGAAAATTTGAATTAAAGAAATTGTGGGGAGCATTCTAAAAATAAACACAGTGATGACTTCATAACCATAAACTTGACTTTTTAAAAAAAACCAATGAATTGTGCCCTTTGGGAGAGTTCTGTGGTATTTGAATTATATATCAATTAAGTTAGTAAAAAATGTGTGTTTTGAAATCTGTAATTCCAGTTCAATGTATTTTTATAGTCATAACCACTGGTATGATCCAAGTTTCTGCCCTGAAAATGTTTATTATTATTTTATGAACAAATAGTAAATAGTTTGAAGTTAGATGTCTTAACATTGTGTGATAACTAAACAAAATGTAGACCTTTAGATGTAAACACTATAAACAAATACTACACATACTACATATTCTGAATGCTACAGAGCAACAGTGGAAGGTGTTCAAGATGTTCTATTAAACAAAATGGTAAGATTATATTAAATAATATACGGGATGAGTCAATGCGTCTGGAGAAGTGCACATCAAAACCACACCTGAATGATAGCTCTGCTTCTTTTATCTTTGCTTATTTGCCTTTTAGAATTTTTCTAGAATATGGGTATTTATGAGAAAAGAAAATGCAACTGTTACTGTTCTGTGGGGGAGGTCTGGGGTCTCTCAGCCAGAAGAAAGAGGGATTTGTTTCCTTAGGTCTCCAGATTTTTCACTTCAGTAAACAAATTTGTCCACCAAATGCTCAGTTTGAAAGGCACACAGCAGCAGGTTGTTCTAGACACAGGCTCATTAATGTCTCGTGATCAAAAATCCTTATGTTATCTCATGCTAACTGATTATTATAACGCACACCTGTTATCAAACGCACACAAATAACATTTGTAGCTCATAGCATGTTTCATGACACTCTGTGCTCAACAGTTTCTTTTGTTCATGCAGTCACACACAGGAAAAAAATGACTATGTATTTGTGTGTGCTGTTGTCCATGTGGTATATGTTAGTAATTAGTATCTATTGATTATTACATGCCACATAGTATATAATGTGATTAATGCATATAACTGCATATATACATGTTCTTCATTTAGTTTTCACAGAAAACTCTAAGGTTCTTAGCCCTATTGTATGGTCTGGAAAAAAAACAGCATTATAGTCTGAGGGATGGACCAAGTTACACCATCATCTCCATTTTAGACATTGGGAATTAAGAACTGAGCCTTGGGAAGGATGAGGAATGGCGAAAACCCGCAGTTAAGAGCCAAGTTTCCACCTTAGGTGAGAAAGGCTCATACTCACATATCCTGAGTCCTCAACATTGTTCCAATGCTGACTTCCTTCAGAAGCAGTGAAATTAATACGTGTGGGCACAGATGGATTTATGTCTGTGCTGGGGGCAGTGACCAGAGCTGAAAGCGGTAGCTTCCTTCTAGCTGTCTGTCCAGGGCGCTCGGCCCGTTTTCTCTCCCCCATGGAGCTTTTAAAGAGGTGATTTTCTTTCTTCTGAGCTATACCTTAATTTGGACTTGAGTAAGTTGGAGCCATGGTGCTTTGTTCATGTAAGGGGCTTCATATACAGTGTTTGAGTCAATTTGTTGCTGGATTTACAGGTCAAACTGCAATGTCAAACATAAAACCAGGAAGGCCGAGGGTCTGTTTCTGGACTCCTAATTCACTAAACATTGAAATCCATGTCTGCGGAGGACTCAGCATCTTTTACCACCTTTGTGGAACCAGGTGTGTGTGTGTTTGTGGGGGGGGGGAGGGAGGGAGGGAGGGAGCGAGCAAGGGAGAGGGAGGGAGAGAGACCAGGGGAAGCAACAAAAGGCAAAGGCAGTAGTTGATGAGTTCAGGGTTGGTTTCCACAGCTGCCAAACTCAGCAACAGTAGCACCTGCTTTCCACTTGGCTGACAGTTGTGACACACCGTCTACTGGCTATGACAGGGGCATTGCGCTCCGGAGCTCACGGCAGCTACGGCTGCCTGCCTAAGGCCAAACCATCAACTTAGCAACAGGCAGAGGAGAGGGGCTCATAGGCCCCACTCCAGCTGAGGAGTTGTTGGCAACTGAGCTCTGGAGGAAGTCACTTTTCTTCTGGCACGTGGCTCCAATAGACTGCCCACGTTCTGGTGTTGGCCCTACATGCGCATGCCCTCAGTGGGTTATCTTTATCAAAGAGGACATGAAGCTGGGAAAGAGATGCAGTGGTAAGAAGTGTGGGAAGAGTTGGAATGGGCGGAGTCGAGGGTGATTATCAAAGTCCATTGTATACATGTATGAAATTATCAAATAAACTGAAAATATAATAATACCTGCTTTATTGAGTGATTGGTGGGTACTCAACCTTCATGCTTTCTGTACAAGATCTTGTAGAATCCTCTAAGGGAGGTTTCTGAGAAAGTTTCCGTATGTACCCCTTGTACAGATAAGCATGTCGAGGCTTAAAGACACAGTAATTCAGAATTCAAAATAAGAACTGTTGGGCTCTTAAATCGAACCATGTTCCACAGTAGACTCTGTCTGCTGAACTTCATAAGCTGTCTGTGAACTGCGGTCATAGGCGTTGATATCTCTTTAGAGGCTACCTCCATCAAGCATGCATATTGTTGAGATATTGCCAAAGACCTCTGAGATAGTGAGCACTGTAGTAGATATGGAGGTCTAGCCTGTGGCTGCAGCACTCGGGAGGCTGACGCCAAGGAATCGTGAGTTTCAGGACAGTCTGAGCTACACAGACTGTGTCAAACACAGAGGGAGGAAGGGGGGAAGGGAGGACAAAATGCCGTTTTATACCATGCCAATTTTAGAAGTTTCTAACCACGGTGGAAACACCTACTCAGTGAAGCTGGACATTAACTGTCTGGTAAAATTGAGATCACAAATATTTAAAACCCATGAATTCATTCCACTCAGAGTTCTAGGTGGTGTTGTATGATGTTTTACTCTTTGGGCTTTTTGAGGGTCCCTCCACCCAGCTCCCAAATAAATCACACAAGGAGGCTTATTCTTAGTTATGAATGCCTGGCCTTAGCTTGGCTTGTTTTTCGTCAGCTTTTCTTAAATTATCACGACTACCTTTTGCCTCTGGGCTTTTTCGTTTTCTTACTTCTGTGTATCTCTTTCTCGGTGGCTGTTTGAGTGGCTGGCCCCTGATGGCCGCCTACCTTTGTTCTCTTGTTGCTCCTCCCTCCTCCCAGAGTTCTCCTTCTAGATATCCGCTCTGCCTGCCAGCCCTGCCTACCCTTACTCCTGCCTCCCTATTGGCCGTTCATCTCTTTATTGGGACCATCAAGTTTTTTAGACAGTCACAGTAACACAGCTTCACAGAGTTAAACAAATGCAGCGTAAACAAAAGTCACACAGCTGAAAATAATATTCCCCAACAAGGTGGTGTTGAGGATGAGGTACTAGACCTTCTACTAAGTCCTGGGTACCTGGATTCAGTCCTGACCTTAAGGGGGTTCGTGACCTCATAACATATGGGGTCATAGGAGACTATCTCACACACCTCATGCCTTACAGGGACAGCAGGCAGTGCTAATAATGTCTTTATCCTCTGAGCTGCCATAGGTGCTGACCAATCAGAGTGAGCAGATCCTAGCTGCAAACTATGGCATGACTGAGACGCTGTTGGTGAAGATCAGCTCCAAAGCTCATACCAGAAGGGTGTGCAACAGTTCCTGCTTTTCGTGGGAATACTCTCCTTTTACACTAGTTTTATTGAATCACTATTTTTTTTAAGATTTGCTCATTGTAAAATAAGCCACACCCTACAGAATTCATAAAGCTAAAAGCAGTCCACTGTTTCCTAGTTCCACTCAAATGTAACTACCACAATGTTGCCCTTCCAGATTTGTAATTAAAGTTTGAAACATCTGCTGGCCATCTACAGACTCGTGGTGGTTGACATTAGCCAGCTCTTGTCAGCTGCCCCATATACTCAAGCTACTGGAGAGTTTTGCTGCACTGGCTCCCCCTTGACCCTGTGTTGGGTTCATCTTGTTAGGTTGGGCATATGGTTTCCAGCTATGATTGTCTCTCTATTTCTTTGCTTTGTACAATCTACAGAATTGATAAGAAAATTCAACAGCAGAGTTCTGCTCATAAACCCCCTCTCACTGTGCTCATTTAATAATGGATATTTAATTTTGTAATACACAAGTCTTAAAAATAACAAAGCAGTGATTACTGAAAAATGACATCAAAGCAGATTGGCTATATGAGCAGGTCTTACTCCCCCTTATTCCCCTGCTGAACTATAAAATCCCTGGGGGTTTCCCATGGCATCTTTGGGCTTCAACCTATAAAGCTAAGGGTTGTGTGTGGTTTGATACTCCTTAAGATTGTACTCAGATTTTAAAGTCTTAGGAGCCATGGGGGTGTGTGGCTTGCCCTGCTAAACCGCCTTCTATAGACAGTGCTCAGCAGCTTGTGAAAGTCCTTATTTCCAAGACATATTGCAGAAGCCGGAGGCAGCTATTCTGAAAAGTCGATCGAGACCGCAGCAAACTGATTAAATTATCCAGGCTTTGGCTTTGAAAGACAGGACCCAGGCAGGTCAATCAGTGTGAAGATATTCGCAGCAAATCGAAAGAGAGGCCCAGCTAGGAGGTGTTTTCCAGGTCTCCAGCAAGAGCTGCTTTCTTACCCTGTAGGAATTTGAACTTGAAAAAAAAAAAAAAAATCAAACGCCAGCGTTATAACTGTGTCTCCGGCTTCCACCAAGGTCAGATGAAAGTTACTAACTTCTAAAGGTGACTTAATTGGTTGGCCAGGCAATTATTTTGCGTGGGGATTTTTGTTTAACCAGCCTTATGAGATTTTTTTTTCTTGAAATTAAATTTAAGGCTGCCTTGAGACGCTTGTCCTCATGTAGTCCTCCTCAAAGGAAAACCTCCAAAAGCAAGGAACAACCCGAAGCTGAACAGCAGACAAATGTGCTTTAATTATTTGACTGAAATACATCGCAGGAATAATCTAATTTCCCCTCTCCATGGTAAAGAATGTAGTTACTGATATTCTTTCTCAAGGGCACATTCTCAGGACTCTGCGAGGATTCCTCTTCCCAGTTTGTACCACGCATCACCACAGCAAATATTGCAGCATGCGGCTTTGATTGACTTCCAAGGAAAAGAGGCACAGAAATACTCTTAGGAACGGGGGAGATGATGGAAAGGTGTGCTGGGAAAAATAAAGCCTAGACTTCTGTGACCTCAAAAGATGTAGAGATTTCTCCACAGCAGGGAGCAGCTCTGCAGCAGGCGCTGGTTGCCTGTCCTCACAGTGACCTCAGGTCTGGAACTAGCTACCTGAGACAGTGCCAGGTCCCACGTGCTGAGGGCTCAGTCCCCAAGACTGTCCCCATATCAGCCCCACCCGCAAGTCATGGCCTCTTTAGCCGCTGAATGATCAGCTGTGAATTGAGGCTCAATCAGCTTGCCTGTAGAAGAGCTCACAGAACTCAAGGAAATATTGTAGCTACATTTACTTGTTCAATAGAAATGATAGAGTTAAAGACAGGTATCTGGATGAGGGGTTCTATAGGGTGAGGTCTGCAAGAGCCCCAAGTGCTTGAATCTGTGTTTCTGCAGAGCTGGAGAGCTGGCACGCCACCCTCTTGGCATATAGCTAGGTCCTCGCCTTCCAGCAAGCCTCCTCGCCCTCGACTGTCTAGGAGCTCCTGAGCCCAGTACTTCAGGACACACTAACACATCCATGACAGAAACATGGGAAATTGAAACCATGAAAGGATAGCCTCCAATGCTGATGAACCCAGTGATGAAATCAGCAAGAACCTTCTGGATCCTTCTTGGTTTCTCTGTGTGGCATTCCTGCCTCATTGGCACAAAGAAAGACCCCTCCTGTCATAGGGAGCTAGTCATTAGAGAAGGTCTTTTATTTTAATTGTTTAATTAAATCATAGACAATTTTTCTTGTACAAACTACATAGTATCCACTTTTACTCTGCACTTCCTATCGCCCTGTCAGTACTCCTCCCACCCACAAATCTCTCCCATGTGTTTGACTGTTTTGTGACTCACTGAGAAGAACCAGGGCTATCTGCGTAACTATAGCTCTAGAGCTATCTGTTGGAGCCTGTTGGAATCGGGCAACTGAGACAGTGGTTCCCATTTCACTGTGGCTTTCTTTGTCCAATAGTTCAGAGGTAAGACCCCATGAGACCCTCCCCATTCCTGTTGATAGGGATGATTTATGTGGGCTTAGTGCATGTGACTAAAGTCATTATGAGGTACTAATTGGAATAGTTAGATCAAGTCTAAAGAAGACAATCTCAGGGTGTCCTTAAATGGAGTTCACCTCCTTTGAGACAAGGACTCTCGTTGGCATGGAGTGCACCAGTTATGCTAGACTGACTGTCTAGCAGGCCCCAGAGGTCCCGTGACTCTCCATTTCCAGCACAGGAATTACAAGCACGTATCACTTGCCCAACGTTTTTATGTGGGTTCTCCTGCTTGCTAGGCAAGCACTGTACCAGCTGAACTGTACGCTCAACCTCAGAGAGTTTCCTTAAGGTTAGCTCATCTTCAAGAAAAGCGAGAAAGATGGAGAGTATTTTAGTTTCTGTGATCGATCTTGGGGGACAAGAAATTCTGATTTCTATGTCCTGGTTTGGGGAGAAAAAGAAACAGGGGAAAGAAAAGTGGGTCATAGAGGCCCACTTCTGACGCCCATCCCCTAACCCCCAATGGCTCTGGCCATTTAAGGAATTCAAGAGGTGATGGGAGTAATGAGCTTGGAACCAGAGATGACAAGGAAAAGCATCATGTCACAACAGGGGAAATCCATGGCATAAACCCACCAAAATAGCTGGAGTGAGGTGGGGCCGTCAGAACAGAGGGTGGCTGAGCATCGTTTGGCAAAAACAAGGATTCTGGAAGTAGACTGACTGCTGACTTCAAATTATCACAGACCAGATGCATGACTTTGGGCAAGGACTTCTTCACCTCTGCATGCTGATTTTCTCATCTGCAAACCAGGGGCCCATAATCATTCCCGCTTCATGGGATTGCTGCATGCACCACATGAGCTAACAAAGGTAGAATGTAGGGCAGCACCTGGCATGCAGCCAGGCTCAAAGACAGGTTAGTATGCAATCTGTATACAATGTATTTATTTATAATACTACATACTCAGACTTGAATGAAACCTTCACACTCACTACAATGGCTATTAAACTAATCAATTTTCCCCAGCAAAACTGGATACCTATATATCCCTCCATCATCTATCTATCCATCCATCACCTCTTAATCCATCATTTATTCATCTTCCTTATCTATCTACCCATTCTTCTATTAACTCATCCATCTATAATCTGTCTGTTGTCTATGGACAAATACAAAGGACAGAGGAAAAATTAATAAACAAAGTTAAGAGAAGTGGAACAATGGAATAGACATCACTGATACGGATATCAAGGGAATATCGGGAGCACCTATTCTGACAAAAACAAGCCCAGTCAACCATCATTTCTCCACATGAACAAGGGGAAGCCAAGATTTTAAGGGTGCAGGAATGTTGTAGAGGTCAGAAACTTCCCTGTCTTAGGCCTTAGAATGTTTTGAGAACAGTGGGAGCAATAAACAGAGCTTTCTGGGCAGATACAAGATCACAGAGGATGCTGCCCCAACCTTCACCCTCCTCAATTGGTTTCTGTAGCAACTGTGGCCCTCAAAAGTTCAGGTATTATAAACTTAACCCCTAATTCATGCATTAATGACATCTCAAGATAGGGCATTAGGAGATAATTAGGGTTATCTGAAGCCATGAGGATGAACCCCAGTGGCATTAGTAGCTTTATCAGAAGAAGAGAGGCTAGAACTGGAATGCTAGGTCTTCTCACCATGAGACATCTTCTCCTGCTACAATGTAGAAAGAAAGCCCTTACCAGACACCAGCACCATGCTCTTTGTCTTTCCAAACTCTAAAACTGTGAGCTAAATAAACTTGTGTTCTTTGTAAGTTACTCATCTGTTACATTTTGTTACAGTAACGGGAATAGGATTTAGACAGACCTACGAAGCAGACTTGCCACTCACATAAACAGCTGCTGTTCACCGTGTGATGGGACCTTCTCAGCACTTGGTCATCATCTCAGATCTGTCTGACTGACCTTACAAAAGAGGTGTGCAGGCTGGAGAGATGGATTGGCAGTTAGGAAGACTGGCTGCTCTTCCAGAAGACCTGGGTTCAGTTCCCAGCACTCACACGGCAGCTCACCGCCATGATTACTGTCCCAGGGGATCTAAGAACCTCTTCTGACTTCTGCAGAAAAGCAACAGCACCGGTGTACAGCATTCTCACCTATTTCCTGTGAAAGTCTGACTCCTGCAGGATGAAAAAGCCAAGCTGGGCTGCACGGATGAGAGGAAACAATTATCTCTTGCTATATTGATAAGGAATTTCATCTCTTAAGTTCATGGGAGGTGATTCTTGTAGTTCTCTGCTCATCATGGTGTCCATCAATGGCTCTACCTTGAAAGACCTTGTGACCCTGGGGGCCTCAAAACGTGATGTTTTGTTGTTCTGAAGTTTTACATGAGACACACCACAATTTGCAGAACATCATTCCAGGAAAAAATAAATAGCAACGATAAAGCATTGCTTTGCAGATAGGAGTGCCCCAGTCACTTGTATCCTGACACCTTCTTGCTCCAGTCAGAATCAGGACACTGTCAGCCTTGACCCTCACTCTGGCAACAATCACAGACTCGAAGAATCTAATGATAAGCAGAACAGTAACAAGAAGAAGAACAGGAAGAAGGAGGAGGAAGAAGAGGAGGAGGAAGGGGAGGAAGAGGAGGAGGAGGAGGAGGAGGAAGAGGAGGAAGAGGACTTATATAAATTGGCCCAAGTACTGTCTGATTGAAACCTGCAATTAAAAGTTACAAAAACAAACAACCCTTGAGAATCAGAATGAACGAAAATTGTTTCATATGTTCTCACAAAATTATATGGATTAGAATCTGTCACATCAGTTTCACAGGTAAAGGGACAGAGGCAGAAATATCATACCAAAGAAAATATCAATTGGTCCAAACCCCAATTCTGTGTCCTTCCCCACTATGTATCATCCCCTAAAGACTTGTAGCAAAGGGATTCCCCAAGCTGTAACCACACAAGGGCCATGGAACAACTCCAGGATGCCTGGGAACCTCCATATCAGGCAAACAGAATCCGCAAACAAACATATAATGCTTGAAACAGAGTCACACAAATATCAAATGTGTGCACATACTGCTGTGAAAATAGAAATATGAAGCACTGAACACAATATTATTTTCACTTATCCTGTCTCCATTACAAATTCAGGGGAGAAGCCCAAGCTCTTGGTGATGTTTCTAATTACAGTCGCCTTTTCCCTCATTTTGAGACACTGATAGATTTGCTTCTCTATAATATTTTAGGGAAACATAAATCAAAAGAGTAAATGAGTATAAATTCTAAACAAAGGCAATTTAAGTTTTTCTGGAAGCATAGCACAAAGGTTAATGCGCACCACACACCATAAGTGAATTGAAGGACAAATTTCATAAATTGAAATCACCACACAGTTGGCATCCAGATCCAGAAACAGAAGACCATTCGCCTCCTAAAGACCCCTCATACTTTCTGCAATCTTTCACCCACAGGGCAGCCATTTGTAGTGGGCACAAGAGTGTCCTCAGAATGACATGCTCATGTCCTAACCCTTGGTACCTGGTTTGGAACTAGAATGTGGTCTTTTCAGTTCAATCAAATGAACACAAGATCATATTGGACACAGGTAGACTCTAACCCAATATCTAATAGCCTCATAAAAACAGGAAAGAAAGACAGCACAGTGGGATTCACTCCTCCCACCCCTACTCCACGAAGACCCAGAGACACATAGATGTGATCATGTGTTGATGGAAACAGAGTTTGGGGTAACGCGTCTACCCAGTAAGAGACATCAAAGATTGCAGGCAGTCACCAGAAAGCAAGAGAGGCAAGAGAGTGCACTCCCCTAGAGTCCTGAGGGGCTCAAATCTCTGAAGACACCTTGATTGCAAATGGGCTTCTAGCTTGGGTCTGTGAGAGAATAAACATCTATTGTTTGAGGCTACCCAACCTGTGGTAATGTGGTAAGGCACCACAGAGACCTAATACAGTTATTCTGCCTTTGAAACCTATAAAACTGGGGTTTTGCCTGTGTTTTACTTTATATGACTGGAATCATACAGAGCACAGCGCTCTGTTTTTCTCCTCTCACCTGTGGCATTGTTTGTAATTCACTCACATTTTTGTGTATAGTTATAAATCTTTCATTCCTTTGCTGTCAGCGTTAGGTCTAAACAAAGAGGCTCTTGGTGGGAGAACGGCCAACTTCACAGGGAGTTTACAACCCACCCTTCCATGAAGGCAGGAACCTTGGTGTGGTGGTATGTATAGGAATGGCCGCATAGGCTCATATATTTGAATGCTGGGTCATTAGAGAAGGGTGCTAGTTGGTCGGGATTGGGAAGTGTGGCTTTGTTGGAGTAGGTGTGGCCTTACTGGAGAAAGTGTGCTACTGGGAGTGGACTTTGGGGTTTCAAGTGCTCAAACCAGGTCTAGTATCCCTGAGTATGGATCCAGATGTAGAACTCTCAGCCACCTCTCCAGCACCATGTCTACCTGTGCGCCGCCATGTTTCCCGCCCTAACGAACTGAGCCACTGAATGTAAGCAAGCCCCATTAAATGCTTTCTTTTACAAGAGTTTCCATGGTCAGGGTGTCTCTTTGCAGCAACAGAACACTGACCATAGTGTGAATGACAGCTGTGGTTACAGTTTGTGCATTCCACTGGGAGGACCATAATGTCATGTGTCTTGAGTTCCATGTAGAGTCTTTGAAGGTTTCACACACTGCCGGAGTCTTGGTGCTGAGGCCACTGCCTGGAAAGAGAATAACATTTGGAGTTGAATTGGGGGAATCTTGTAGTGGAAAAACAGACAAAATTCTGAGACATCTTCCTTCGGTCTCCAGACCTCCTCCGGGGACCACCTGGTAAAGCTGTAGCATTCTGGGCCTTCCTGTTGCTGGTTTCAGCAGGTATATTTAAGAACCATAATAAAAGAGATAAAAGGTCTTCATACCGGAATGGTACCAAAGGAAATAATGGCATTAGTTTGCTGGGGTATTGGGAACACGACATCCAAACAGGAGGAGGGGTGGCTGGGACAGCAGAGACTCGAGATGACCAAGTCCACAGTCAGGTAGTTTTCTCTGAAGTCTCTCCTCTTCCTCTGCAGACAGCCACTGTCTCCCCATACCCACATGGCCTTCCCTTTCCTGTGTTCTGTGTTCCCCGTGTCCTCCATGGCCCTGACCCCTTTTCATAAAAGGACACCGATCCGATTGGGTTAGGACCACTCTAAAGTTCTCCTTCTCACTTGAATTAATCTTGAAGTTCACTGTCTCCAAATGCAGTCATATTGAAGGCCCTGGAAAGGCATGGGATGAAAGTCTTTCAAGTCCAACATGACTATGGGGGAAGAGGTATAATTCTGCCCATTCCCGTAAATTCCTGTCATTTCTATTTTTAGCTCATGTGGAACTCTGCCCTCACCATAGTGGACTTTCTTACAAGCAGGTTTCAGATACTAATGCGGAACCCAATAAACCCAGCCCTGGCCAATGGTGTGTGCCACGGTCATTGGAAGCTGCACTGGAAGTCCCCTCTCTCCATTGATGCAGGTTTTGGTTTTGTTCTGGTTTTAGAATGTAGATGGGATCCCAAGCAGAGTTTTAAATGTCTTGCCTAGTGAAGTTTGACACCAGCATCTTCAAATGTAGTGTTTACTGCCCACGACTAACAATCATGACCACTTTAGAAGGAAAGCCTTCCCTGTTCATTAAACAGCCAGCAACGATTCCCAGGTTTTTCTTTTTTTTCTTTCAATGAAGCCTGCCCCTTCCACAGATATGCCTCACTTGCTCGCTGGTGGTGGTGGTGGTAGGATGTTCCTTACTGTTTTGGATCTGTCCGGTTGGGTTTTATTGAGAGGTGTGTAAAGTGAGACTTTCATTATCATTACTGTAGGAAAGCAAGTTCCTACAAGGAGGCCTTTGTTGAGCGTCCATCACCAGGTGGTGTTCTTAATCCTGGGACTACACAGATGGGTCCCCGTGGGGTTCAAGGTGCAGTAGATGACACAAGCACACAGCAAGTGATTCCAGGAAGCCTGACAGGTGTAGCGAGAGTGTGTTCCACCTGGGCTCCATCTCTCTGGGAATTATCCCTTGTGGTCCACAGAAGTAGGATTCCAGCAATTATAAGCAGTCATGACGTTGCCACTTAGCACAATGGATGGGTAAGGGGTGAACAGTTACTCTAAGCTGAGTGATACGGTCTCTGTCTTTGGGAATTGTGATCTGTAGGCATCTGTGATGATCACTTGAGCAAAAGATGGTGATTTTTTTAACATAATTTTTTTATTGATTCATTGGTAATTTCACATCATACACTCCAAGCCCACTCATTTCCCAGTCTCTCCATATCGACCCCTCACCCCCATAGCATCCCCCCAAAAAACAAAACAATATTAAAGACAAAACCAAACAAAAAGTCACTTTGCTTTCCCATCTTCCCCTCCTCTCTATCACCTCTGTATTTGTCTTAGTGGCACTGGGAGCTGCGGTGTGTCACACAGTAGATTCTTTTGTCCAAACAGCTTTACTTACAAACGCTCATTGTGTAGTGAGTTGTTGGTCAAGTTCAAGACCTCTGGTTTCTGGTACACACCAGTATTGAATATCCTCCTATTGCCCAAGTCATGGAGATCCCGCTGCTATGGTTCCACAGGAACAATCTCTTTACAGACTCTGGCATGCCATAGATGGGGTAGATGATATAAGCGAACCAACTCATAGTCCTGGATGTGAGCCTGGGTGATGACCGATTTGGTCAGTGTGGGACACTGGGACCATCCCCTCGGATGAGGGATGGGGCAGCTCTTCTGTTGCTATGACCAGCTAGGGACAGAACCAGCTCTCCCAGGGCCAGAAAAGGTGGTGCTGACTCAACGTGGCCCTCAGATTTTAACACTCATGGGTCCTTTGGTCCCATGTGGGAACATAGGCCATGTGTGCCCTAAGCCCCCCCAAAAAGTGATTTCTTAATATTTACTTAATAGAAATAAAAATTAGAAGGCACGGAGGAGACAGAAGGAGGTAGACCATGAGGGCCAGAGCACAGTCGGGTGAAACGGACAGGTCCTGGCGTGCCATGACACACAGAGGCGACACTGGTTCACAGTAACCTATTACTTATTTTATGTTCATGAGGAACTAGAGGTAAAGAGTTCAAAGGATCCAAACATAAAGAAACAGTGAGGGGGGAATGCTAACTGCTCAGACTTGATAGATGCATGTTGTATGCACTAGAATACATACCATATATGTTAACCTTCAAACGTCATTAAGTTGTGCAGAAAAGTAAATGCAGGCATGTGAGCATCGAGGGATACGAAGGAAAATGTGCACAACAACGCTGTACCTAACAGCCCCAAACTAGGAGCAATCCAACAGGGATAGGATGGGCAGACAAGTTATAAGTCACACAGTGAAACTCCATCCAGCGGCGAGAAAGAATGAAACAATCCCGCACGCAATGAATGCGTGAATTTCATGAAAACACCTCAAGCAATAGAAGCCAGACACAAAGGAATACATCCCGTGTAATTCCATGTAGATGCTAATTCCACGTAGATGAAGAAAGCTAATGTTTAGCCCTGTTGCTAAAACACAAGCTTGTGGTTGCCACTCAGAATGTGGGTGGGGCTCACAATGGGGCAACCGGAGGTGTTTTTGACTTACAGATAATAACCTATTTCTGTGGCCTGAGATCACTGACTGTTACATTTCGACTTTTAAAAATTTTTACACACATCTTAATATTCTTTCTAGAATGAATAAAGTGGAAAATACAGATAAACAGAGTTAAGAGAGATCTGCCAGAGTCCTCTGTCTCACTTCAAGGTGGTGCCTCCAGGGCCCAGCTCAGTTCCCATGGTGGTAGCTGGCCGTAGGGGCCCTCTGAGGGTCACTGGCCTCACCCCCTCCTTCTCCCTTAGCTGGACCACCCAAGGAAGTCAGTCTTCCCAGGTCTTCTGTTCCATCATCCTCTTCTTCACTTTCTCACCACGCCATTCCCCACCCCTGATGTCCTGGGAAAGCTTATCAGAATGATTTCAGCATCAGTCTGTCAGATACAGAGCCATCCTCCCCTCCCTGGGAAACATGGAGGGGTAAGACCAGTTCCCGGCAAAGCTTAAGCCAAGAGCGTATTTCCCAACATGACTTCCAGGCAGCTGCTTCATCAGTGCCCACTCCACCCTGCTGTAAGGAGCTCCCCTCAGAACTATGGGTGCTGTGTGTCTCCTTTTCTGAGGGAGGCTTCTCTCAGCAGCTCTGGCGGTGGGTGCAGCTGAGGAGGGCTTGTTCTTCACAGCTTTTGGGGTTGAGCACTTGGAGTGCGCCCTCTCATCTCATTTAACCTACAGAACAACCTGTTGAGTAGCAATGAGGATCAGTCTCTCTTCAGGTGAGGATGTAAGAGTCAGCAAATGATTTTCCAGGAAGACTTGTTCCTGTAAGGAAACTTCACTGGAGCCGAGGAAATGGCTCAGTGGGCAATGTTCTTGCAGTGAAAACATAAAGACTTTCACATCCTCAGCACCTGTAGGAGGAGGGGGCTGCTTGTTTGTCCCGGCCGCCTAGAACAGAAATAACCACACAGAAACTATATTCATTAAAACACTGTTTGGCCCATTGGCTCCAGTTCCTTATTGGCTAACTCTTATATTAATCTAACCCATTTCTATTAATCTGTGTATAGCCATGTGGCAGTGGCTTACCGTCAAAGATTGGGCATGTCTAACTCTAGCGGCTTCATGGTGTCTCGCCCTGACTCTGCATCCTTTCTCCCAGCATTCCATAGAGTTTTCCCCACCTACCCAAGTTCTGCCCTATAAACAGGCCAAGGCAGTTTCTTTATTCATTTATGGTAATCACAGCACACAGAGGGGACTTCCACATCAAGCAACCACATAAAGAACTGGAGAGGTGGTGCATGCCTTTAATCCTAGCACTGAGCAGCACAGACAAGCTGCACTGAGTGCTTCTAGCTAATCACTCTAGCCAATCAGAGAGCTTCATATTCAATGAAAGACCGCCCCCCGCCCCCAAAATGCAGTACAGAATGATGGAGAAGGATCCCTGATATCACGCTCTAGCCCCCACAGGTTCATCCTCCTGCATGTGTGCCTGCAGACACGCATGCATACATCACATACGAAGAAAGAGGGAGGGAGGGGGAGCAGGGAAACAAACTTGACAGGGCATTCTATCCTTCCTTTTGACCCTAAGTGAATTAGTGACATCTTGGAAGGAGTCTCAGAAAACATGCAGAGGCGAGGTAACTTCCCCCTATGGACTTAAGGGACAGTGGGCGGAGAGACCAGTAGCTGGTGAGCCCTCAGCCGGGTAGCTAGGACTTAGGCCAGCAGAGAAGCGGCGAATCCATGTCTGCTTCAAGGCAGAGCAGTGGAAACACCAGGCAGGATTAGGAAGTCCAGATTGGCTACTAAGAGCTTAAGGGTGGTTTTTAAAAGGCTCCATATGCCCCGATGGTCACAGTTTAATGTGTCAGCTTAACTGGATTGTGGAGTGCCCAGTTGGGGACCAAAGACTATTTTGTGCTTCTCGGTGGGTGAAAAAAAAAATCATTGAAGATCATCTGGGTGACATAAACATTTTAAACAACAGACTGAGCAGAAAACATGGCTCTAGTGTGTGCAGGTAAGAGAGAATTCTTCTTTTACATTGATTCTGGGGCTCAAACTCAAACTCTCATGCTTGCACAGACTGAGCATCTCCCAGTCCTAGTGACCGTCTTGCCTATCCCAGCAAAGTGTCCAGCCCACAGCAGCCCAGGGAAAACATAACTTGGGTGACTCTCTATGTTCTAGTTCTTTCTACGCTTGCTTCTCTTCCCCTCTAGATTAGAAGCTCTCTGAGGCCAAAGACTTCCTGTCTGTGATCCACACCAACGATCACAGGGCTCCAAGCTTCACGGATCAAGCATTTCTGGAGATCTGCTCTTCTAAAGCGTTCGGTTACTGCTGTGCACCTGCAAAACCCTCCATCAGTCTTTGATTTGCACTAAGCATCTCCACTTAAACACCCATTACTACGTTCATTATGAAGAAGGAACACACACATTAAGCAAGAGAATGACCACATGGGGAAGAAGATTTGACCCTCGTTCAACTCAGGGGATAATTTTCCATCTGCAGCATTAAGCAACCTGCTATTTGTGCCATGATGATTCTTCGGAATACAGAATCAAACCCACTTGTAACATGATTAGGTTCTTTTTAAAGTGCCGCTTTGCCATCTCTAGAGACCACATCTTCCGGCTAGCATCTCGGGATAGCCTGCTTCGGAAAGCCGCATCTTGGGTGGGATGCAATACCTGTGGTGAGGACCGCTCTTCTGGAACAATCAAGTGAGAGAAGACGCTTTGTTTCTGAACCAAGGGTCCACAAGAGAATGCAGCTGTCAAACACGTTTGCCCCCATGAGAGAGTTCAAGAGCTGAGCTTACGGCTGTTCCATTAGGAAGGGAAGTAGAGGGTGGAAAGAGAGGAGAGAAAGAAAACTAATGTTACTTAGATAATTTCCTACAGGAAGCTCTAAGCATGCTGCATTCTCGGCTTACACCACAGTCCATCTGGAACCTGGCTTGGAGTCAGAGGCCAGGTCGCAGGTACTTAGGTGAAGGAGGCTCTGACTTCATCCACTCACTCACTCATTATACACAAAGCTCTGCAGAATTTGTATTCTCTCTGATTCTGGGAAGATCAAATTTAGAAACAGAGCACAAAGACGATTTTCTAGAATCTAATGACTCCCATTATAAGCCAAAAGCAAAACCTTAGCTCAGGGCGGCAGCATAGTGAAGTCAGTCATTAGCAACAAGGAAATACTGTTCCCTCAACCCTTGCTCTGGTGAACCACAAAGATTGGCTGGGAAATTACAGATTGCGGTTTTATCCTGCTCCCCCTGATCCGTTGTAGAGCGAGAGCTGGGTATTGTCATCAGTTACCTGAGGAAGCCAAAGGAGGATAAACTGAAGAGAATTCCTGGATCTACAAGGCAAAAGGGCATGTGTTAAAATAAGGGTCTGCTGAAGGGGCGGAGCCTTTCCTCCAGGAAGAGTGAAGGCACCATTTCACAAAGGAAAAAAATCACCACCACCACCATCACCATCACCACCACCATCACCACCACCACCATCATCACCATCATCACCACCATCACCACCACCACCACCACCATAACCACCATCACCACCACCATCACTACCACCCACAACCACCATCCCCACAACAATCCCGCCCCCACCAAAGAGCTACTTAGCAAGAGACACTAAAGACTTTTTAATTGCAAATCATCACACACAAAAGAAATGTGTACCCTCACCTTTCTGGCTAATAAAGTTCTTATGTTTATCATGGAAGACACACACGGTAGTTTCAAATTTGGGGGAACATGAAGGGCTCAGTTTAAGAAATAGAAATACTACACTGAAGATCCATCCGCTTTCTGTTGGCCTCAATGTCCATGATGGTCATTAGCTTAGAAATGACATTTTGGGATAGACCTAAAAGTGTGTTAACTATGACTTAGTGGTAAAAGAGGAACAGTGTGGGCACATGCGAGGTATTTCTTTAGTATGGCATGGCTGTTATTTCTAGGAGCCATAAAATAGCAGACTCACATGGAGACGGGTGAGAGCCTTTGATCGAACAGAGCCTTCAAGGGGATGCAATGTCCTAACTGGGGTGTCAGTGCTCAGACTCCAAAGGTCAAGGACAAAAGGTCAGTGAAGTTTCCGGAATGGGAGCAGGGATGTGCTGTAGCCAGTTCATGAAAGCCAATGGTTGAATATTCAGGAATTTGGGGAGCTGATTGTAGCAAAATGAGCTTGAAATCTGTTGGAACTAGTTACAGTCTAGAAATAGGTACGGTACAGAGTTTAGCATCGTCAGGATGGCTGCTGCCCTTCTATTACCTACTTCTGAGAGAAGTTTTTCCCAGCATACCCACTGCATAGAAGAGGTCCGGAGGTCTGTAAAATGAATTCTATCAAAGGAACCCAAGAGTCCAGACTGAGAGGCAGTAGCAGTCAAGAACAGCTTGGAGCAAGAAAGAGAACATCTCTGATCACAAGGCATCATGTAGAACTATGATTCCAGGCCAGTCACTTATCCGGACCTGGAATTTCTCATTTATAAAGTAAGGCCAGTTGCAGGACATAGTTTGGTGATTAGGTAAACTATCATATATGCAATCATTACCTCATTTAGATAAAGATGCATTGCATACAGCAGCCATTCAGGAGGCACATGTGTGTTAAATGCTGGATGAGTCCGTCCCAAACACACACGGTTAGCTCACTCTTATAACCTAAGTGACTGGGGTCTCTGTCTTCAAGCCCGTTTGCCTGTTTTTACTCTTACTCAAGTCTTTCTCCCTCTGCCCTTCCCTCCCTCCCTTCATCTCTCTCTCTCTCTCTCTCTCTCTCTCTCTCTCTCTCTCTTTCCTTCTTTTTCTCCTGTCATCTTCTGGTCCTAAACATTTTGGGCACATAGGAAGAGGTACTGGTGAAGGGATGTGACGGAGTTCATGGGTAACCAGAATCCTGAGCAAATACAGATAATCGCGACATCACAACACAAATCATATTTGTTTCCCGGCTGTCCCTTTAAACCTGCCTCAGCAGCGTAGTAGGTTCCTCAAAAGCTTAAGAGAAAACCATCCTGTCCTCCAGCGTTTCCAGAGCACAAGACAGAGCAGCGAGTCGTCTGTGTGAGCAGCGTTCACAGAAACAGTATTCACTAATGGACACAACTGAGTCTCAGCCAACTGACAGAAGAGAAACAAAAATGTTCCGCATCCATACAAGGGGATATTATTGGCGCTTGGTGGAATCTGGGGTTGCAGAATCGTTCATAGAGATTTGCTTTGCAAATTCTGCAACTGGAATACCTGTTGGCTGGGAGACACTCAGATATCCAGACATGGCACTTCACAGGGTACATGCAACTGTTACCCTTCCTTGTCACCAACTGAGGTTCCTGACCAGTCCTTGCTCTCCAGGGACACCTCCGCTCAGTCACTGCCCTTTAGACCTTGAGACTCAGCAAAGTCTTTCAAAGTGCCGATGAGATCATAGAAACTCACTCTGAGGGTCTGCAGGGTCATTTCCGGAGAAGATGAACAGTCCCAAGGCCTTGCCCTGAATGTGGGTGGCACCATCTTGTAAACTGGGGATCTGGATGGGAAAACAGGACCTGCCAGTACAGGTGCTTTCTCTCGCTGCTCCTGGAGGCTCCAGGGAAGAAATAAATACTGATTCTCCTCGCCTTTCCTGCGTGATGTTCTGCTTCGCTGTGGCCTAGAAATGTTGGAGCAGGCTTACCATGGGCTGAAATCGTGAACCAAAAAGAGTCATTTGTCCTTTGGACTCTTTCTCAGGCGATCATTCAGCCTATAGCTGTTAGGGCATGGCCCATTAGGGCGTGGTCTGAGGTAAGAAAGCGTAGGTGAAAACAAGCTAGTAATCTTGGTTGGTGGTTGGAGTTCGGCTTCCAGCGCCTGCAGGGGACCACGGCTCTCTACCCATATTGTGAGTTTTTTCCCAAAATAAATAAACAATTGTTATCCTTTATTCCAGGCTCTTTTGAACTTCCTTAATTACACTGCCATCAACTGTCCAACTTTTCTCCTAGTGGCTGGGAGACATTTTGAGGATTGGGTAGTTAGGAGTGTACAAAAGATTTTTCCGTCCCTTCCCCCTCTCCCAACCTATAGCTAATTCAAAAATTCTTAGATTCATGATGCCAGAAATCAGGGGTAGAAAGCAACTCCACACCCTAGTAGCTGCCAGCCTCACTCCTGTCCGTGAATATTGTGTCTGCTGAGCATGGGTGTCCATCATCCGTCTCACGGATACTGCTTCCGGAGAAGGCTCAGACACATCACAGACCCTTTAGACAGTACATGGACAGGGCCTGTTGCATCCATCTATCTTCTAGGGCCTCAAGCTCTTGTACTATTCCCTATGGTTCTCTCTGGTCTGGGGTGACAACTCCCACCTCCCACGACCCAAAGGTCTTCCCTCCATCAATTTCTCCCAGTGACTCTTTAGAAGCCTTGAGTTGAAGCCAAGCATGAGATGGCTCATCCCTGTCATTCCAGCTCTGGAGAGGCTTCAATGCAGAGGCCTTCCCTCCCAGGGCTCTTCCACCAAACTCCTTGTGCCCCTGGGGGTCCTGCACCCTGGAGAGCTGTGCTGGCTCTTGTGAGCACAGTCACTGCCCCCGTGCCCTCGGTTGGTCCAGGACGTAACTGTAAGTTACCTATTGTGGGAGGATGCAGTTCCCAGTGCCAAGTCAGCACTTTGCTGAAGGAAATTTCAGACTTAGGATTCTGTATAGAAAGAAAACAATGACTATTGATTTCTACTCCCTGAGAAAGACTCTAAACAAACCCTTGCTCCACTTATATTTTATTAAAAGCCCTCTGCAGCTTCTGAAAGGCCATCTTCACAACCTTCCCAGGAAGCCCTGCCCCTTCCCTTCCTGCCACTCAAACACAGCAGGACCAGCTCCTCCACTTCCAACCCTGGGAAGTGTCTGGTGACTGTGTCGGCTTGAAAGGGTTCTCAGACCCCTCAGAAAGCTGGCATCACTGCTCTCTACCCCTCCCTGGCATCCAATTCAGATCGTCTTTTCTGTTGTGATGTTTTATACATTGTATCACCTTGACCAGGCACTGTATACTCTGCTTCAAGACTCAGATTCTTTTCCTTCTCCATCTCCTCTATCCTCGCTTTGATAATTATTATTGTTACTGTGTGTGTGTGTATGTGTGTGTGAGAGAGAGAGACAGAGACACACACAGAGAAACAGAAAGAGAGGAGGGGGGTGTGTGTATGTATGTGTGTAGGGGGCACACATATGTTTAAGGGTGGACGTTCACATAAATATGGAGACCAAAGACAACCTCCGATGTCCTCAGATGTCATTCCTCAGCACTGCCCACCTATTTATTATTTATTTGTTTGTTTATTTTGAGATAAGATCACTTACTAGCCTGACACTCACCGTGTAGGCTAGGCTGGCCGGCCAGTGAGTCCTGGTGGCCTATCTCTTACCTATCTCCTCTGCTGTCCTAAAGCTGGGATTAAACCTGTATGCCACAGCATTTGGCTTTTTATGTGGGTTCTAAGGATCAAACTCAGGACCCAGCTAAGCCATTCCTGCAGCCCGTTCCTATTCTGACAGTTAGTTCTTCCCCACGACATGCTATGTATCCAGTACCAAGTAAACCAAGTGTCCATACGTGCTGTCTTCATAAACTCCACAACCACCTTCTAATGCCATGATGGTCATTACCACTCCATAAAAGAATGGCAATTTCCTAAGGCTGAGGCTACAGCCTAGGGTCACAAAACTGATCTTGATCCAGGCACACCTGACTTCTGTACCTTCACTTCCCAAGTGTGGTCCTCGGTGAGCTTCAAGAGTGGAAAATGGAAGACAAAGAAATCTTCCCTTGTAGAGCAGCAAACATCCCAGGAAAGGCCCAAGCCAGGGCACAGAGAGGTCTAAACATGAGGACTCCTGATCTCTGAGCCAACCCTCCTCTTCCCACGTCCGGGTGCTCCACTTCACGACAAAAATACCCTTTTGAAAGCTTAGTCTCTTTGTACTTCTCTACGGCAGAACAAACCACCCTTTAGCAAAAAACCAAAATAGTAATTTTCTGTAGAGTGGATAATCACCCCGTCCAGCAAACTGAAGCAGCATTCTGTGGTTAGAGTGAGGACATAGGAAAACCCTCTTGTTTTGTTTATCTTTGTATGAGGAAAAAACGCATGTGTGCCTGTGTGCACACGCCATGTGTACCTGCTCCCAGGTCACCTATCTTGTCAATAAGTCCTTGCCACCCACCCACTGCCGCTCTGAACACGATTCACGGAGGACAGCTAATCCAAAAGTTTTTCTTCTTTTTTTTTTAATGCATATCCAGGAACTTCTGAGCAGTGTGGCATTGACAAGGCATGAAGGAGGTTGATGGGGATTAGGGAGGAGAGACAGAAATGACTGAGGCCACACTCTGCCTAGGCCACCTCTCCCAGACTTCTGCAGGTTTTAATAGAGATCAGCACAGGCAACTACAGACTACTTAACACCTTGGCAGACTGGTCCATGGTGGAGATGCAAAGGCAAATCTTGATCTCAAGTTTCAAAGGCTCCGAGGGACGGGCTAAATGGAGATGTCAGAATGAACATTCTGAGACAGGGAAGACTCAAAGAAAGCAAAAAAGCCCCTGAGCACCAAAGAGAGCTCCCTGCCGACAGAATTGCTCACACAAGAATGACAAACTGCCAGACAGTTAGGTCCGCTCCACCCCGCCAACTCCATTACCAGCCTCGCTGCACAGAGCCTTAGTTTCTGCATCTGAAAAGGGATGACGTTCATGTCTGTTTCCGGAAGTGGCTAACAGGATTTTAAAAATCACTGCACATTAACAACCCGCAGCAGATTCCAAAGTGCTTGGTAAACTGGAGTAAAAGAAAGCAGGAGTGAGGTGGGTGGTGCTGTTGCTCTTTGCTTAGGGTTGGTTCCTTTCTTTTGTCTTCACTTCATTTTTGCCATTTTGAGAAAAGATCTAAGAGAACCTTAGATCACCAGGTGGACCACACTGACTGCAAACTCCCAATCAGCACCTCCATCCCAGGCTTCCAAATACTGGTATTATAGGTGTACACCACCAAATCTGGCTCAAACCAGACGTTTAGGGTTCATTGTTAAAGAAGAAAGATCTCCCTGAGGAGCTGAAACACCAATGATAGAGGAAGTCTGCCCAGGCAGCGGCAACAGGAAGTAGTTTTCAAAGCGGGGAAGAAAAAGACCATGGGTGTGGCTGGCCTGGAGAAGAAGGGAGTAGTAGTAACACATTAAAGATGGTCTGAAGAAATGGGTCAGTGGCTAAGAAAATCTGTTGGTCTTGCAGAGGACTGGGGTTCAGTTTCCAGCACCAACCATGTGCAACTCACCACCACCTGAATCTCCAACTCCAGGGGATCCAACACCCTCTTCTGGGCTCTGTGGTCACTAGGATACACATGATGCACACACATACATGCGGGCACTTACAAATACACATTTCAAAGACTAAAAGTAAATTTTAAAAGAAGAAAGAAAGCATTAAAGAGGTTGAGTTTTGTTTTAAGAGTGATGGGAAGCGTGGTTTTTAAGTGTGATCAGCTGGTGGCATGTGTCACCGGGTGACGAAAGTCATTAGCATACTAGGAAGGAATACAAGGCTGCCTCATAGAGCCAACACCAGAAATGGTAGTGATTCGTCCAGACGCAGGAAAGACAGTGAACCTGGCCACTTTGAGCTCTGCGGGCATGGCTCACGTGATGCTCATTGACTCCTCAATGCTGACAGAAATCAGTCGGCAAGAAGAAAGCATTTTGAGTTTTTTGTTTTCTCTGAGTTTCCTTTTTCATTGTTCTGGCACAATTTCTAATATAAGGTCTGATATATAACTATCAATCAATACGTATTTACATGTTGATTATATATTTCCCTTAATAAACAATATAATCTATATGGGATGTGAGGAAAAGCGCCATGTCAACCTGAGATTGACTTTGCTTTGGCCACATAACAGTATCTTGGCTCATTATCATGGGTCAGCTTTTCTCCTATGCTCTCGGCCAGATAAATGTATCAGTTACACACATGCACACACATTCTCACACATACACAGATTCTCTCTCTCTCACACACAGTCATACACATACACACACTCTCACACACACTGATACACACACATGTTCACACACGCACACTCTCATATGCACACTCATACAAACACGCTCACACATACACACACACTCACACACACACACACATACACACACACACTGGAGTCACAGGACATAATCTGGGCAAGAAAATCATCTAATACAGTTCCATATCCTCAAATGAGCATAAATACCACACTCCTTTTGACCCATGAACAAGGCAAACGAAGGACCAGAAGACTGAACGACTCACCTAACACCCCCAGTACTCAAGCCTAATGCTAACAATGCATGCATTTACTTTCATTTGCTGTGTGCTGGACACACTGCAAAGCACATTGGAATTCCCAGTTTCCCACAGAAGTAGGAACTATCAGTATTGCCATTTTACAGATGACAAGAATATGGCACTACCAGCGCACCCAGGCAGGAAGTGATAGGCAGGGCTGAAATCCAGATTTAGTTTGATGCTAAGGCCACACATGCCTGTACAACTTCCAAGAGACACACTGTATTCGAGCCACCAATCCTGGCCTCTTGCAGGAACTCTTTCCCTGGGGAGATATAAAAAAATATCAAACGCCTTCTTACAGGGCCTCGGTGAAAAACCAATGCACAGCTCCACTAAGGTCAGCTTCGGGAACCAGTGAGTTTACTGGGCTGACTTACAGAGCAAGGGTGAGTGAGTGAAACACTATCTCTATGAGCACAGATGACCCCGAAGCTACCCACTCTGCATAACTGCAAATCTAGAGTCCCCACCTCAGTTAAGCTTCTGCAGTTTATGTAGCCTAGCACCTCCTGAGACCAGGAGAGAAAGACAGAGCACAGGTGGAGGGGTTTTTTAATGGGGGAAAGTGAACAGGAAAAGTGAGGAGGAGAGAGAGAGAGAAACAGACAGAGACAAAGAGGGAGAGATGGAAGGAGGTGGGCAGGGCCCTTTACAAGGGAATGGAATATATTGATATACTGAATGTGCACAGGGGGTGCTCCTAGTGGCTACAACTGAGGCCGTAAACCCCAACATCAGGCCAGTAGAGGTACCTGAATACTAACGAGAAGGTTACATGAAATTAAGGTAGAATGATATATGGCTGGATGAGAGGCACAGGAGAGAGGGATTGAGATCGGGTGAGCGTCCAGTGACCCCTTCCACCTCCTTCTTCTATGAGGGAATGTCAGCTGCTAACAGGCAGCATCAAGAGGTCCTGCAGCAAGAGGCCATGGGTACTTGGAGGAAATGCTTGGAGGCCATGTTACACAGCAAGCAAACAGGAGCAGCGCAGGGTCCCTCTCTAACCTCACCATCCCATAGGGCCTGGCTTTGGTTGGGCCGAGGAATCAATCTGTCGCTGTTCCCCATACCTGACTTTAATCTCCCCTACAGATAGGTCATCGTTAATGAAATGTGCACAGGTCAGCTTGTGCATGTGATAACGCATTTTAGGAGGAACTGCAAAAACTTGAGGAATTGATTTCTAGTCTCTGGTCAAAAAAAAAAAATCAAAAGTCGTTATATTTCATTTTTGTTCAGATTGGTATGAATGGCCTAGAAGTGGAGAGGTCGTTGCTTATTTTGATTATCTTTTCAATATTTCCTTGATTTTTAATGACATATTGATCAAGACTGTTATTCAATCTCTAGCGTTTGTTTATGAAATGTTCCTATGTAGCCAGCAGCTAACACTGAGACAGCAGCTCAGAAAGGCACCACACCAGCTCCAGAGAAGCCAAAGCTCCGAGCACCGTACACTGCGTTAAAATTGCACACGTTAGATGTCTTCTCTCTTCCCTTGATTCTTACGGAAATATAGTTTTTATTGAAATTAATGTTCAAAGCATTAGATGCTTAAGAAATAACACTACTGGATACCAGAACATGAAAAAGGGTCACAAAACCAAATATTTCACATCAAATACAAAATGTGTCTGTGTGTTCATGTGTGTGTGTGTGTGTGTGTAAATGTGTATATAAAATCAGGAAGAGTGCCCATAATAGAATTTAATCAATTTTCATTTCTATCAGTTTGGTTTGACTATTGGCCTACACTAGAGACCAATGGACAATGTTGACCTGTGTCAAGAATAACTTGCATATAGAAAAACAGCCATCTTCTAACCTTGAGGGCTCAAAAAGCTGGGTGTCCCTTGGCTTACAAGTCATGGTGACAGTGGTGCCATGCTGTTTATTGAGGGGATACAATAGACCAGGAAAATGGAAAACTCCCCATACCTAACTTCTGAAATGTGGATGTCAAGTATTTCTCTATGTGTGTCAAGTGCGATAACTCAGTCCTCAGGGCAACGTTGGGAAGCAGCTACTGTCATTGTTGGCACTTAGCAAATGGGGACAAAGGGGAATATGAAATTGGGTAATACAAACAATTCAAATGAAGAATGAGCTCAAATTTAAATAAAAGCAATTTAGCATCAACATCCAGATTCTTAGCCACTGTGCTAGGATGTCTTTAAATTATCCCAACAGGGCAATAAAGCGACATTATTGTAAGTTTGCAGCATGTCCTAGGCCTTAGGGTTAAACTACCTTATCATTTTATTTAATTTTATGTCATCTTCTAAGACCCCAACCCAGTTGGTTTGGTGTCCTACTTTATAGGTGAGAAGCTTGGAGGCTTAAATAGCTTTCTCTTCCATGTTTCTACTTTCTCTTCCCCATCTAAGAAGCAGACACAGAAGGAATGCCTGAGAACACAGATTCTTGGGACTGGAAGCTAAGGTCACCCTGAACATGAGGCTTAACATCGTCTCCCTTCTCACTAACTAGACTTGGGTTGTTCTTGTTAGACCCTTCGTTCTGAGGAGAAAAGTCGAATTCTGTATTAAGAAAGAAAACCTCTCCTCATTTTCAAGAAGTTGAAGTCAAACAATACAAACCCATTTATTTGAAGGGATCCATGGGAAATAGTTATAAAAGACTATGAGAATTCAAGGTTTCCTCCAAAGATATTTATTTTCTAATGCATAAAAACATTAAGAAGTAAAAAACGGCAGGATGTTTGGTGATCTATACAGCAGAAGAAAAAAAAAAGATTCGTGGGGGGGGGGTCTGCTCCCTGGGAAGAGTTTCTCAACCTGTGGGTTGCAGCCCCCTTGACAAACCTCTCTCCAAAACCTATAACAAATCTTACAATCTATAACACTGGCAAAATTACAGTTATAAAGTAGCAGCAAAAATGACTTTATGGTTGGAGTCATCACAACATGAGAAAATGTATTGAAAGGTCGCAGCACTAGGAAGGTGGAGAATACTGATTTCCAGGGGTTTTATAAGCAGACCTGGAAATGGCATATATCACGTCTGCCCACAGATTGGTCAGGTGCTAGTCACGTGATATGATGCGATTTCAAAGGAGGCTGTGACCAAGAAGGAAAAAAAAAAACAATAACTCAGGCTTTGAAAACAATGTTTCCTTTGTCACCAGTGATTTCCCTAATTCTGCCATCTTATTTCCACTTAATCTTGAGGAGACAACTGTGTGAGAGATTGATACACACCAGCTCTTCTCCTAGCACCTAACAGTCTCCGCAATATAGTGCAGGGAAGGCAATAACTATCTGAATAAACGAATAAACTAACTTCACAAACTCGTACATGGCAAGTATTTCACTCAGTAAGTCTGGGACACGGAAACAGGAAAATGAATTTCCCTAGCTCTGGCTCCCCGCTGATTTCCATTTTGCCCCACATATTTTGAAGAGCATTGTATTATGGAATACTTCCTAGAACATTAAGACAAGGACATTGCTAGACCATCAGGAGTTTGTCTTGGTCTTAACAGTTTTGGACATGTGGTCTTTAATAAATCCCTTAACCTTAGTGGACCCCAGCTTCTTCATCTAGAAAGGGTGGTGGGAAGACACATACAGAGACCATTCAGGGGCCCATTCTACAGTCTTTTCACTTCCTGACTAATAGAACCCCATTTTACTTTCTGACTAATAGAACTCCGTTTTACTTTCTGACTAATAGAAGCCTGTTTTACTTTCTGACTTATAGAACCCCTGCTCACCACCAGGGGATGTCTATGGTCATTTAAGGCAAAAGGTGGCAGTCCTTTCCTTCCTCATACTTCTCAGTTCGGAAGCGGAAGGTCCTCTTTGCTGAAAGAGAACAAGGTTTTAATTTTTGATTCTATCTACTTCATCCTATATCAAATGCTGAACTGTTAGGCTATTCTGCTCAGAGTCCTTGCAGGAGATACTGGCAACATATCAAAGACGCAGCTTGGACAGGCAGGAAGAGCCAGGGTCCTCACTAATATTGCTGAGCCCTTGAAATAACCCTCAGCCAAGCTATTTCCACTCTTAACACTGTATGAAAAAGAAATACAGTATCGTGTTTAAAGCACTTGACTAAGCACACGTTCCTTGAAGTCAAAAATATTTCAAACTGAAACAAAATGGATGTGTTTCAGAGGCCTTTCCACTCCAAAACTGTCTTAAATAACACTTCAAACAGGGGTGGGAGCAATTCTTCTTGAACGTATAAAGGACAGGAGAATTTTAATGTGGGGAGAAACAATTGAAGAGGCTAAATCCAGAGACATCAACCAGGTGACAAGCATATCATAAGAGCTGAAATGCAAATTGGGATGGCCACAGAAACAGGAAATTGGGCCAGGTCCCTGTGGAGAAGGGAAGAGAGCTAGTGATTCAAGTCTCGGGGACACAATTGAACACCAGTGTGTGTCTTCACCATAAAAGGTGATTATAAAGTATGTCTTTTGAAATCACACACATTTGGAATAAGTGCTGAATTGTGATAAAGTAAGAGAGTTAGTTCTAAAGCCAGGCTTTAAATCCATCCCTTAGGATCTAAATTTTAAGAGCTTGTAGCTGCCATCTTTTTAGAAGACACAGCCCCATGGTTCAATGACGAGAACAAATTGGAAGGGAAATAAGACTAGAGGGTAAATTAACTGACGATTGCAAAGGGCGCTGATGGAAGCCGCATCTTAACCACTTCTTTTCTGTGCTGACAAGATGTCATGACCAAGGCAACTTAGAGATGCAAGAGTTTATCTGGGGCTTATGGTGTAGAGGGTGAATCCATGACCATCATGCCTGGGAACAGGGCAGCAGGCAAGGCAGCAGGCATGGCCCTGGAGCTGTAGCTGAACGCTTAACACCTTTATTCTCAAGCAGGAGACAGAAGGAGCTAGCTGGGAACGACGTGGGCTTCTGAAGCCTCAAAACCCGCCCCCAGTGACACAATCCTCCAATGAGGCCACACCTCCTGAACCTTTTCCCCTGGGGACTAACTATGCTAATAGATGAGCCTATGGGACCACTCATTCAGACTGCTACAGGTCCCAAGTGTGGAAGTGGAATATGCTCAAAGTATGTCATATATAAGCATGAAAGTGTCTGGAGAGATGGCTCAGGGTTTAAGAGTGTGTGCTGCTCTTGTGGAAGACCCAAATTTAGGTCCCCAAGTCAAGTGGTTCCTGACTGCCTATAAATCCAGCTCCAGGAGATCTGACGCCCTCTTCAGGGTTCCCTGGATACTGCGCTCACATAACCCACACAGAGACATACATACAAATAATTAAAACTAAAGTCAATCTTAAATAAAGGTTCTTCTGAAGCTCAATACCATCTATAGTGAACATATACCAATTAAAAATCAAGGTTATCACTCTGCATCTGATCCTGTGGTTGGCATTAACACTTTCTTTTGTAAAACATCCGTGAGCACTGTCTGCCACTTTCTCTATAAGCTACCCCACAAATATCAGGTTAATCTGGCTTTATAGACATGTATATTAAGTAATTCTTACCTGTTTGGAATAGTAACCCGAAAAAAATTGGCAGGCAGAAGTAGACAATAAATAAGCAAAATACTTCTTGCTTAAGTCTTTGAGAAGGGACTTAGAGACCTCAACTGGCACTAAAAAAACAAAATTTAAGTTAGTTTAGGGTTATAATAGATGACAAGTGTTTACTAAATGTTCATTATGTGTCACACATTGTATGTTCTTGGTCTCGTGTGGTGCACAAACTCGGAGTCTTCATTTTTACCTATTTTACAAGTACAAAAAAAAATAAATAAAAGATTAAGGTCAGTCCCTTCACCCTTCACCAAAGTCATTCCTTCTAGAGAGTAGAGCTCACGCCTTGTTCTGTCTGGTTAAAAAAAAAAAAAACTATTATTTACCACTGTTCTCTGCTGCCTCTTGGGAGAAAGAAGAAGGGGAGGTGGAAGGGACGGATGGGTTCGGGAAGAGTGGACGTGAGAAGAAAGTCGTCTCTCAGAGAGGCGTGGTCAAAGTGCAACTAGCAGAAGACTGGAGGGTGAAGACAGTCTAAGAAGAGGGATGACTAACACAAAGCTCAGGTAGAAACAGGCGGAACCAAAACACAGACTTCTAGTATAGTTGAGGCGGAAGGAGAATTGGGGCAAAGGAGGATCAGAAACTAGAACATCTGGATCGCTCTGGACACAGGGAAAATCTCAGAACAAGTTTTACGTCCTACACTGGATTCCTCATAATTCACCTTTTTTTTCCTAACTGATAAAATGCTCATTCTGTGAAAAGCAAAATATTTGATGAGTTCTCCACTTGCCTTGTTCGCAATTTCTTCTTTTAGAAGATCCTGGGAGCAGTAGAGAAGAGGAGATGTAAGACACATAATCAAAAATGAGCAAAAAGTCCTGTAGTAACAATCCCTGAGAGCTAAAGCCCCAAATCTTGGAGGCTCTGATAAGAATATTACTGGGAACAATAAAGAAGGATTCTTGCTGGGAAGGTGGTTCATACCTGTAATCCTAGCACTCCAGAGGTAGAGGCAGGAGGATCATGAGTTTGAGAAACTGTCTCAGACAAACAGACAGAAGGACCACCTGCTTGGAATTGAAAACATAATGCTAATAGGTTAATAAAATAAAACCAATAAATGGTAATAAATGGCAAGATAAAATGAAAAGGGGTTGTTTGTTTGTCTGTTTGTTTTTTTAAAGAAGCTAAGAGCAGCGATGTGAACGAGATTTAGAGGGACCACAGGGGAAAGTGTAGAAAGCCTGGAAATGCATGAACCTTCCCTGGGTAGAAATGAGCAAACATATAGCCATCCTACATAAGGCACCAAAGGATGATTCCACCTAAGCCGAGATGATGAGTTTATCAGGCTTACAGCACGGGTGAGGAATTACTTACAGGAATGTGGGTTCTCCAAAAGTGCCACTCCGCACAGGTGAGGCCTTCCAGATAGACACTTGCCGTGATGGAAGCCGCCTTCAGTTAACTTTCCACCACCACCCCCATGACCTCTCAAGATCATGTGCAGCTGGGGTAGAATGACATACATCTGGGAGGGGGACTCAGGAAGAACCGGATGAGAGAGTCTGATGACACTCCCCATCTCTCCGTCTTGGGGGGCTTTAACAGATCTGATTGGCTGAAGGTCTCCTGTGGGCCGTCACACTGCTCTGATGATAAAGATGGAGCTGGAGAGAGATGCTCAGTGGTTAGGAGCACTCGCTGCTCTTGCAGAGGACTTGGGTTCCATTTTCAGCATCCACGTCAGGGCAGATTACAGATCCAGGGAGTATGATGACCTCTTCTGGTACAGGCATGGAGTACACATACACACACGCAGGCACTCACATAGAAACATAAGATAAAATATTTTTAAAGGTTATAATGGTTATGCTATGCAGAGGACAGAGTTCTATAAAACCACAGGCATAAAGGGATCTAGGAAGAGACAACTTATCAGAACCCAGAAGATGGGAAAGCCAGCGTGTAAGTTGAAGATCACTGGTCACCCTCTGCAGAGCACAGCAAATGTAAAACTGCCTTTGCAAGATTGGAGCCCAGCACATGTGCCTCTGACCTCCCTCCCTTGGTTCCTAGCCAGATCCTCTACTGATCCTGACCGGGATCCCTGGGGCTAGCAGGGATGTGTGGAAGAGATGAGGAAGCTTTCTTGGACAGAGAGAACAGTGAGCATGGACATCGGGGATCCCCAGAAGACAGCTGGCAATTGTTTCCACTGTTCCATGCTTCTAAACTTCCCACAAGCCGTGGGCACACTTCTTTAAAACGCAGATGCTCCTGGAGCATGTCACAACTCTCAACACCTGCTTCCTTTAGACTAACAGACCGTCTTACGTCTGAGCCAAAGTTGGTGATCCGGCTCTTAACCAATCCTGCAAATGGGTGTGGTAAAAAGATCTCTTTTTCTAGATTGCGGCAGTGGAACCAATTTGGTGGGCCTCCCCCGTTTCCATGGGACAGGAAGCAGCCTATTTCCAATGACTTTAAAGCCTACAGCAGAGGCAGCGATACCAGACATTAATGCTCTGCTGTTTAACTTCGATTCTGGGAAGCAGCTCCCCAGGGAGGGGCTATATTTTCCAGGCTTCGCTTCTCTTATGTCAGAGTCAGGTGACTAGCGGGGTGAGGAGAAACAGCAATGTGGGGCCCCACAAATCGAGGCGCTCGTACCATGTGACCTCACACCCACCCTCCCTTCCACACCTACAAACTAGGTAAGTTATATGCAAAATGATGTTGTCATAAATAAAAGACCCGAGCTACTAAAGAACTGCGTAGATAAAATCCACTCAGAGATATCTGTACTTTGGAAGCGATAAGCGAATTTTTGTTTAGCGAAGAGTGGCTGGCTCTTTGTTACAGCTGTTAGACTATCTCAACCAGCATAAGGCCTTTCCTCTGCACTTCTGACAGTTCTCCTTGTCCCCCAAGGAGTAATTGCAACTGGAATAAAAGACCAGCAGCTGCTGGGCCATCCTGTATATGAAGAACTCGCGCTAACAGTTCTGTTGTTTGAGGACATCCAGCTTGTTTTCCTCAGGTTAGCTGCAATTTGAGGCAATTTGGGAACCAGAGAAGAAATGCGGTATTTGGAGAGTTTCAGTCCAAGTTTTACCACTTACGCTGTCTGACCTTGAGCAGATCCCATCTTCTCTGTCAAACACGGATATTAATAATGCTTCCCTGTCAGGTTGATGGAAAGATCAAATAAGATAAAGGACATGAAAACATTTTGTTCACCAGAAAGCCTTGGATAAAATTAGTTCCCGTCTCTGATCAAAGGGTGTAAGGCACAAGTGTCTTGTGAGGGCCTCTCTGGGCAGGGTGCTGTCATGTTAATCCCAGTACCTCATGTTCTCTCATGATCAACTCTCTCTCTCTCTCTCTCCCTCTCTCTCCCTCTCTCTCTCTCTCTCTCTCTCCCTTCCTCCCTTCCTCCTTCCCTCTCTCTTTTTCTCTCTCCCCCTCTCTCTCTTTCAACTCTCACCTCAAGGAGAGAAGTTCCCTTCATTGTCTGGGATTTTTTGCAATTTGCATTTTTCACAGCACAAATAATTTTCAGAAAGGTGGGTCAAAAATAAGTTAATAAATGGAAAATTTTTGTTCATCTTAAGGCTGTGTTTTACAGAGAATCTCGTTATAGGCTCCTGGATGTGTATTCATATTGAAATTGTTAAATTTATCATATCCAGATACATACAGAAAGCCCCATATCCAAATGCTCCGGGGTTTTAAATTTCAGAAAAGATGTAGCTTCTGCCATTTTAAGTTGCCTTCGTATTTATCAGTAAGGTTTTCTTAATTGCTATTTTTTTACATTTCAGATATAAATGAGAGATCTGGTTCAATTCTCTTGTTTCATAAATGAGAAAAGAGGAGCCCAGGGATAGTCCATGACCTAGTTTAAGTATCACCTTCCCCAGTGGACTTCCCAAGTTTTCTCTCCCTGTATGCTAAAGAGATGCCCTTCCTCTGTTTCAGAACTTGGTGATAGAAGACTCTGAACTACTTACGGGGAGACCATCCTCCCTGCATCCCAGGGCCTCTACCCAACTACTTATGGGAGACCATCATCCCTGCACCCAACAAGTAAACCCCAGAGCCTTCTTGCCCAAAACTGTATCACTCAACCACCTCTGTCTGCAAGGGAGACTGAGGAAGTCACTACAGTTTTTCCTTGGTAGCTGTGGGGATAGATTCAGGTCCCCTTCAGATAACAAAATCTACAGCTGCCTAAGGATACCATATACAATAGCATAGCAGATGCACAGATCCTATGAATGCGCCCTGTTTATTTTATATCTTCTCTAGGTGACTTTTAAAACCTGAAATTTGAAATGAAATTTATGCCCTGGCAATGCCGAAGCAGGCATGGGCAGCCTGCATATGGTGGTTCTTTTGAACTTGTCCATGTTGGGGTTCATGGTCTAACTTGATGAGGATGACTGACCAGGTCTCTTCCTCTAAAGGGCACCAGGTCTCATTACAGATGGTTGTGAGCCACCATGTGGTTGCTGGGAATTGAACTCAGGACCTTTGAGAGAGCAGGCAGTGCTCTTAACTGTTGAGCCATTTCTCCAGCCCCCACTTTTAAAAGCTAATACAATATAAATGCTATGCAAACAGCAATTTACGGCGACACTTCGAGAACAGAGACAAAAACTGGTACGTGCCCACAACCGTGCGGCTAGAACATGAACAAGATGTGAGGGGATTTGTTCAAGCACGTGATGCAGGGGACAGAAATTCAGGACACGTTCCTTAGTGTGTAAATTCAGGAGAGAGTTCAATGTGTGACAAGTCCAAATCTTGTGTTTTGGAACTTTCTAGAATTCTTTTCTGGATCTTTTTAACTGCGTCCGATTGAACCCACTGGGATGGGAGCCATGAATACGGCAAACCCACCATACTTAGCTGGCCACATTGCCTCTGGAAACAAAGTCGGGGCTTTACAAGCAGAGACTGGACCGTGGGTATTTGGCTACTCGGTGCCTGCTGCAACTCAGGACATCATAAAAATATCTGTAGACTGGAAAACTAAGATTCCCAGGATTGTAGGACAAAGATTTGGGTTTGCGCGTGCAAAATTCCAGCCTGTTACCTGTCCTCCTTCCTACCTCTTCCTCTGTGTCTAGCACCCAGTTTCATGAGCACTGATTCTCTTTCCCCACAGCCTCCATCCTCTCTCTGCGGTATCTGAACTCCCTCAAAGACGCACAATAATCCTGCTGAGGATTTTCTCTCCATTCCCACAGTATTTACTCAGATACCTTCATAATAGACAGATGACATTGATAGGGGTCTGATAAATATAAATCTTGGAGAGTTGCAAGGATTTCCTAGTCTTTTCTTCCCCTCTTCCCTCACTTCTGGACTTACATTTATCATGGCAGGTAACTGTATCTCACCCAACACTACAGAGTTATTAATAACTCGCCCTGCTGAATAAATCAGAGACCCTGAAAAACTGCGGAGTAAGCGTTTGCCGTGCACACGTGGGATTTGCCGAGTTCCCACATCTGAAGGTCTAATATTAGGATTCACACGCTGTGCCTGGCTCTGCCAGAGGAGAAAGTGTTTCCCGTCTTCTCGACTTTGAAAATAGGGTATAGTTTGCATGCAAACAAGTCTATGTGAGTATAGTGGCTTTAAATAAATCACCAGGAAACTAGGCTTCAGTAAGCAGTAAGAAACACATTTCCAGGACAATTTCAGATGCAAGGGCAACAAATAAATAAATGTCTAAGGATTTGCCTGTAGTCTGGGATGAAAAGCCAGAAGGCTGCTTTTCAGGTTGGGCTACCCTTAAACACAAACAGTGTGACTTTGTGAACCCCTTTAGTACACGGTGGGGCTCCATCCTCCTTCCTCACTCACACTTCCTTATTTGGATTCTGCGTGTCTTCCTTAAGTACTGCTACCCAGAATGCTAATTTGTGGTGTTATACGATGGTCAGATTCCACAAAAAGCCTGGTAATATTTTGCCAGTGCTTCAAGCTGATTGTTTAATTTTAATTGCCATAAAATTATGATTATTTAGGCACCTTGGTGGGGGTCTTGGAATTTAGACTTGTGATCATTAGGGATATATTCATTTGCGTTCTATTTTCGCAGTTGTGTGCCTTGAGTTTTGAAAGAGAATCTTACGATATGGTCCCGACTGACCTCAACCCCGCTGCCTCTCTCCAGCCTCTGCTCCCAAAAGCTAGGACTGTAGATATGCGCCACCATGCTAGCTTGAATCTTGTTGTTGTACTTAATGTTTTATCGTAAGCAATAGTCTGCATTTGCGGAAGAGCTTCATAATTATGATTCTGACGGTGACAGGTTATCCCATTTGGGTGATAGATGACAAACCTAGACTCGGCCTTCTCTTCTTCTCACTCTTGACATCCGGTTCTTCAGCACACCTTGGGAGCTCCCTCTCCAGATTATATGTGGAGCCCAACATCTCACCACCTCCTCCTAGTTACTATTCACATTATTAGGACAAAATATCTGACAGAAGCGACTGAGGGGGTTGTCGTGGCTCACAGTCCAAGGGCACAGACTGCCCCAGCAGAGCAGCTGGCCACAGCCTGTGTGCAGCCAGGAGGCAGAGAGCAGCAGACGCTGGTGCTCGACTCTCCTTCTCCTTTGTATCCAGCCCAGGCCGCCGGCACATGGAGCAGGTTCCCTCTACCCTACCACGGTCTGTTGCCTAGATTATGTCCCTGCTGCTCCTACCGGCGTCCTCATTTCCTGGCCACGCTGGTGTGGATTTTCATTGGGAGTAGTCCTTCCAAATCAGTAAGTCATAGCCCACTCCTTCTCTTGTCGAGCCCCCATCCCAGCCCCGGCAGCTTTGCACGAGGGAGGAGTCGCCGTCTTTCCTACGACCTGAGAATCGGCAGGGCCTGGTCTCCTTCTCTGATCCCATCCTCAGCAGCTCTATACCTGCTGCACTGGTCCTCCTGCTGCTCTTGCTGATGTCGCCCATGCTTCCCAGCCACTGCCCCTCTGCTCTGGTCCATCATCTCCCATGCTTCCAGACAGTTGTCCTTATTTTTAGATCTTTGGTCACACGCCACTTTATCAGATAGCTCTCCTCTGACAACCCTATCTAAAACTGCAACTGTGCCTCTTAAGGTTTGCTTTCCAGCACCTGACATAGTATTTTGCCACTATTTGTGCAACAACAAGGAAAACCCACACGGATGGGGATGTTGCTCATTGCTACCGTGCCCGTGCCCGAAACAGTCAGTACACGATAACTCGGTGAGTTAATTAAACCACTTGATGAACACAGGATGTCAGGTCTCGTGGTAGAACACTCAGGAGAGTATGTCTGGAGATGAAGCAAGACAGGTGAAGGGCTTCTGTCATAAGGACCCCTGTGTGCTGCGTTAGAACTTTGAACCTCATCAGCACCACATCAGAAACCAAAGAAAAGCTTTAATCAGGGAGATGACAAATCATATTTGCATTTAAAAAGTAAAGCCTACTGCCAACGGAGAAAATATTTTTGATATGAAAGCGCTAGAAGCAGTGAGGAGGTTTTTATACACACCCGTAAGAGACAAAACTTACAAATAGGATTAGCCAGCTTGGCGCTATAGTGCTCACTGGTAGGAGTACATGCTGAGTAGTTATGAAGCCCTGAGTTCAATCCTCAGCGTGTGCAAATGCACGGGTGTGCGGGCACACACACACACACACAAGACACACACACACTCACACATCTACACAACTGAATTATCATGTGATCTAGACATTCTGCTCCTGAGTGTACAACCAAAAGAATCATAAACAGCCTAATATCACTCTGCAGGAGGACACTCTAAACCGGTTAAAAGCCTACGACTGGGAGGTGCTAGGTGCTAGTGGGGAAATTAGAGCTGTTGTTTCGGTAAATGGACACGAAATGCCTGTCAAACTGCCTTCTAATTAACCGTGTTTATGTCCACCACAGAATAGTGCTGGCGTCAGCTTTGGTGATCAGTGGTGACAACAGAGAATCAACTACAGAGAGTAAACAATTATTGAACGCCTAGCCATTAATGGGATATCTACAATGCCTCCTCCATGTCTGGGGGAACATTGCTGAAAGAGGATCAAAAAGAAGGTAAAATCTAAAGAAGGACACGGGGAAGAGGGAGTTAAAATAGCCAGGGAACCAGAGGAACAAAATGATTCTAAGATGGAAGGAACAGACACTGGTGTCAGAAGCTATAGTACGGTCAGGAAAACCTCTAGACTCTGGGAAGACAGACGAAGAGAACCTTTATAGGAGCAACTTGGAAAGTGTGATAGATTTTAAAACCAAATGCAGTGAGACTACTAAGAAGAAGTAGACATCAAGCCACGAATGGGAATTTGAGAAGAAAATTGCAATATGAATATGCATACCATATAATCTCCTATAATGCAGACCTTCGATCTTGAAGAAGGAAAAAAAATAAACCTAATCAGCCGGGGACACCATTTAATTTTGGTGACGACTAAGTACCAAGTGACATGGGAGACAGCCACCTACTTGTCCCTGAATAAACAAACAGCATAGCTGGGTTAGAAGAAATTACATCCACAGGCTGGGGTTGTGGTTTAGTGGTATATCTCTTGCCTGGCACGCCTGAGGCTTTGGATTTAGCCCGAGAGAGAGAGAGAGAGAGAGAGAGAGAGAGAGAGAGAGAGAGAGAGAGAGAGAGAGAGAGACAAAGAGAGACAGGGGTGGGGGAGGAAGAAAATCGGACCGGTGTGATAATTTTCACTGTTTCTTCCTTTTCTCAAAAATCAATAACAGAAGTCCGGCTTATTCTGGGAAACCTCTTTGGCTTCTAGGGATGTAAGTACAAATCTTTAGGTGCTTTTCAGGGGAGTTTCACTTTAAAAAAAAAAAAGATGAATTCTTGGGTTTTGGTTTTTCTTTCTTTCCAGAAAGACAATGTCAGAGCTAGATCCCTGGGAGCCAGATGAGGCCAGGCGGACTACATTGAGACTCAAGCCATTTACTGACGATGACAAGGCAGAAATTTACCCAACTCCCAGGTGCTGTGGTAAAGATACCGTGCCTTCTCTGAAATAGTGTCCCGCAGGATTCCTTTTGTTGTGATTTTTGTTTTAGTTTTTGTTAAGACAGGCTCTCCTTACATAGCCGAGCCTGGCCTTGAACTTATTGTGTGACTGAGGATGATCTCCCCACCTCCACCTCCCTAGTGCTGGGATTACAGGCTTACGTGAGAAGACAAACCCCTACTAGGTTGTAGTTAGACTGCCGCCATTTGGCGTATGAAGAGATGTGTCATCGTAAACACCTGATTTTGAATTACGATTCTGTTCGGCTCTGGCCTTCTCAAGAGCAACCACAAAACTGCTGCAGTTTCAACAGCATGGCAAAGTCAGCTGCTGGAGAAATAGCTTTCCTGGGTGGCTGGTGGCTGAAATTCCTGGGGTAGTGGCCTAAGATTGACTATACGGCCACAGTCATTTTAAACATCAAATGTCCTTGCGAGTTACCCCTGGGGGCTAAAAAATTCTTCCTGGAGTCCATCTGGGTTGTGTTCTAAGTGAGAAAGCAACATGATATGGATGAAGTCTGGCAGGGAGGAGGCATCTCCCGATAGAACCCAGATTCCAGCACCAAGACCAGTGGAGGGGCCATACTCACCCAGTTCATTATTTGCCTTAGGGTTGACCTGCATGAGGGGCCAATGCTTTAATAATGGCCTACGTAACCCTCCAAGCAAATCGATGCACACTTCACTTACAGGATTTCATTTAATCCTCATAACACAGCTGTGCACTTAGATGGATGGCACTGGCCTCGTCCCCTTGAGGGAAATCTAAGGCACAGAGGTTAGGTAAACAAGAGACTTGAAACCAGAGCTAACTAATGATAGTTTTAATAACGAGCCGGCCTATAGCATGCGCCAAGCATTTAACATGTATTAAATGTATTACATTTAACAACTTCCTGAGGTAGGGACAGCTCACATCCCCATTTTATTGAAGGGGAAACTGAAAAGGTTAATGAATTTGCCTGCACGCAGATGCCTTGCGGTACCTGGAACATGGACTCACATTTGCTTCACTTCAGATCTGGGAAAGAGTGATGGGAGACGTTTTTAAAGCTTTCTTCAAAACCCTTCACTATTTGTAGTGTGTGTGTGTGTGTGTGTGTGTGTGTGTGTGTATGTGTTACAGGTACATGGGTGTGTTGACACTGATAAACAGAAGGTCAGAAGAAGAGGATGCTGGGTATCTCCCTCTGTCACTCTCTGCCTTACTCTTTTAAGATGGGGGTCTCTTCCCAAACCAGACGCTTGCTGTTTAGAGCACCTGGCTGGCCAGGGAGCTCCCAGGGATCTGCCCATCTCTGCAACCCAATGTCGGGTTTCAAGTGTGAGCAGTCATGTTTAGCTTCCTAAGCAGGTTTTGGAGACTTGACCTCAGGTCCTCATGCTTGCACACTGTCTTAGTCAGGGTTTCTTTTCCATGAAAAGACACCATGATCTCGATAACTCTGATAAGGAAAACATTTAATTGAGGAAAACTCTCATAAGGAAAAGCTTACAGATTTGGGGGCTCAGTCCATTATCATCAGTGCCAGAGCATGGTGGTACGCAGGCAGACATGGTGCTGGATACATCTTGGTTTGCAGGCAACACTAAATCGGCTGAAACACTGGGCAGTATCGTGAGCATAGAAAATGTCAAAGCTGGCCCCCCACAATGACACACTTTCTCCAATAAGGAAATACCCACTTCAAAAAAGCCACACCTCCTAATAGTGCCACTCTCTATGAAGATTATGGGGGCCAATGACGTTCAAACTACCACACACAGCAAACACCCACTGAGCCAGCTTCCCAGTCCCTACACCTTACTCCTCAACCCACCAGAAAACTAAAAAACAAAGAACACCACGCTGTATATCTTGAATTTCCAAAGATAGATTCCTGTTAAAAGCAAACAGTACATAATGCCATTCTTTGGACATTAAGGCACCCAAAAGACGGCGCCTCTCATTATTCTCTTTATTTTACAAACTGGGAAACAAAGAGTCACATGACTTTCCCAAATACAACTAAGGGGTCAAAACCGTGGCCCTTTAACAAAGGCGGGCCCTCAGCTTGATTCCAGATGAAGAGGCCTGGAGCATTGCTGCAGAATCCAGACCCGGGACTTCAAAACTTTTAAGGTGAAATTTTGTCTTCCCTCTTCCCTTCCCACCTTTGAAACAAAGGTTCATTTGTCACTCCTGAGGAACTCAGCCATTGCAGCAGGTAGCCTAGGAACGACGAGTGTGCTTTAAACACCCAGGAGCTGGGGCCAGAGCTGCCTGCACAGAAAAGTAGAGTCATGGATCATACTGACATCTGAACAACACCTTGGAAGAAGGAGAAAAGGAAAGGCCTGTGTTTCCTCTGTCAGCTGCTACTCTCTGGCTCCAGGGCATGTTCACTTTCTCTCGCAGCAAAGTCACTGGGGGGAATGAAGGAGACGCTCAAGGAATCCCAGACTGAGGCTGGAATGGCAGGCATCCTGGCACATCAGGGCAGGCTCCCTGAGAAAGCCCTTGGTCTCTCCTCCTCAGCGAGCCTCTTTTCCTGTTCTCTCAAGCTGAGGGCTCTAAAAAGGGCAATGCCTCGGAGCCTTTGCCCCACCTTATTAAGCCAGCCTCAATAACTCAACTTTAATTGCATGTGTAGGTCAGCGCTTGTTTTTGCTTGTCTTCAAGCTCTCTGATAACGTTTAAAATAAAATTAAAACCACAGCGAGAAGCCATTCTCTACTTTCCAAACACTAAAAGGTTTTCTAGTAGTAATCACTTAAAATTCATGGAATGATATCCTCAAAGTCAGCAGGCAGAAATAAAGAGTGGCACACAGCTCGTCAAGGGCCTTAAAATATGCAAATTACCTGATCCACTGATTTTCTTGAAAATTTAGCCTAAGAAATGAGTAGGAAGATAAACCATGATTGATGGGAAAGAATATCATAGCAATCTGTTGAAATCTATGTTTGAAGTCTATCCTGAACCAGTTCCACCTACACTCACCCCTGAACAAATTTTTACACACACACACACACACACACACACATGGTTTAACTGGCATCTTCTTACCCATCACAGTCCCCTGGCGACCACGGATAGGAGAAGTCTGGAGTTCTGACCCAAGTGGACCCAAACCAGACTCTTCAGACACCCTTCGCCAATCAGCATTTACGAGGACAGAGATGAATGGCTATTTTTCAAATTGGGTTTCTCGAATGCGTGGGAAATGGTGCGGACAGAGACATCACACATCTTCTACACACTATCGGCTACACAAATTGTGGATCCCTACAGGGAACTGCAGGGCTGTGACACTGGCAGCTGCAGCTCAAGCACTCTGTATAGAACGTCCTGCTAAGATCACATCCTCCCTGCATCCGCCATGTTCTCTCTCATTTTCTAATCAAACTCCTTAAAAAAGACTAAACTTACCATCCCTCTCTCCTTTTTTCTAGAATTTAGCAAAGTTGATCTTTGTAGCTGCCTGGTCTGTTGGCCTAGACCTTGTGTGCAGCATTTGACACAGGCCTCCATGATGCTGGAATTCTTCTATTTCCTTGTCTTCCACCTCACCCCATTTACCGTTTCTGTGCCTTCTCAAATCCTGGTTCCCTGCCATCCTCCCTACTTAGAGATATGGCAGTGCCCCAGAGCTCAGCCCTTTGACTTGCGAGCCTTTCTTTTCACATTCCCTAGTAATGTCGACACATCACAATGGTTTTCAACATTTCCAGCTGAAATGTTGTGTGGGTTTTTTTCCCTGACTCCCACACCAAGCTACAAACTCTGTTTCTTCATTTGGCCGTCCAATGGGCATCTCAAGACCATCTGAGTGTCTAAATTCCCCCTGTGTCCCAATACTTATCCTAAAACACACTCTTTCTCCATTTTTCCAGCCTAATCAAACAGCCAATGATTCACTTTGTTGCTCAAGTTCATATCTAAGTAGGAGCTACCCCTGCACGATAGGGAAACCATCTTCTGGTTTTCTTGCCACACTAAATAGGCAGCCTTGATCAGAAGGAGGCCTCGAGCCAGTCACAGAAGAGAGAGAACTCAGGAAGAGTAAGCACAGACTATGAATTTATGGCAACGTGTACAATATACCAAGACCTTGTCAATTAACAAGACAAGGCAGAATACAGGAGTGGAAACAGGAACTGTACAGTGTTTGGGCCCTGATGACCAGAAGGCAATGTGGCCAAGAGCAGCTGCCGTTTGGCCAAATGCAGGTCCATGTGCACACGCTAGCATGACAAGCATAGTGCCTGACACCCTCACCTGTTCTTCCCCAGACCACGCGGCACCCTCTGGGATGAAGGCCGGCTAAGAATGACGTCAGGCATAGCTCAAACACCCCTCTCTTTATGTCTTTATGACTACTCCTGAGAAAGCACGGTGTATTTCTAGGACTCAGGAAAAGGGCAGAGGACTTGACCCCCTGATCCTTTCCAGCCCAGGCAAAGTAAGTGTCTGACAGAATTGCAGCCGGATGTCTTCGGCACAGCTACGGCAGGGGCTGGAAGCAGTCGGGGCGAACATAAAAGGCAGTAAGCATGAATTCTTGGAACTCTTTACCAGGGTAATGTTCGACTGGGTAACCCGCCTTCAGGGCCCGGAGTCTTGGGGGTCTGTCTTAATTAGGGTTTCCTTTTTTTTTTTTTTTTTTTTGAATTTTTCGAGACAGGGTTTCTCCGTAGCTTTTGGTTCCTGTCCTGGAACTAGCTCTTGTAGACCAGGCTGGCCTCGAACTCACAGAGATCCGCCTGCCTCTGCCTCCCGAGTGCTGGGATTAAAGGCGTGCGCCACCACGGCCCGGCTAGGGTTTCCATTTTTATAAGAAAATACCACCTGATCGAAAGCACACATTTGGCTGGGAAGGAAAAAGTTTGTTCCAGCTGACACTTCCACATGAAAGTCCATCATCCAAGAATGCTGAGACAGAACTCGAGGCAGGAACTGAGCAGAGGCTATGGAGGAGTGTGCTTACCTTGCTAGCCAGGGCCTGCTGGGCCTGCTTCCTTTATTCAGCCCCAGGCCATCAGTCCAGGGATGGCTCCACCCACAGTAAGCTGGGCCCTCCCACATCAATCACTAACAAAGAAAATTCTCTATAGATTTGACCACAGGTCAATCTGACGGGTCACTTTCTCAGCTGAGGTGTTCACTTCTCAGATAACTCTAGCTTGGGTCAATTTGGCAAAAAATAAATAAATAAATAAATAAATAAATAAATAAATAAATAAATAAATAAAACTAACCAGGACGGTTTCTATCTGCCTCAAACTTTCTGCGGGCAAGACTCAAGACTGAACCGCACATTAGTCAGAGGTTTTCACAGAAAAGGAACCCTCAGTGTGGGGAGGGAGTCAGAGGGCGCGCAAGCTAAGGAACGCAACTGCAAAGGCGTGGCAAGTCCACAGACTGCTGGGATTGGGCCAAAAGGCTGAGGAAGGCGTGGCCATCCATCCTACATGAAGCTCATTAGGCAACAGAATCCTTCCTTGTTTTGGGAACTCAATCTTTGCTGGATGGATCATCGTATGAATTTCCTACAAAAATAGGTCTGAACGCAAAGAAAAAGAATAAGATACTTTAAATAAAAAAACGAAGTGTATGCTTGCGTAGAAGGAGAGCGGAGAGGAGGGGTCAGGAGACAAGAAAGAATGACATCATAAAAATAGTCCTCCTCTTAGAAGCTTCCTTCGGGGTTGCTTTTAATGTTTGCTTATTTAGTTTATTTTTTATGCATGCATATGTATGCCTGAGTACATGTCTGTGCACAATGTGCATTCAGGAGCCCTCAGAAGTCAAAGGGCATCGATCCCTCAAACTGGAGTTACAAGCAGTTGTGAGCAGCCCTGTGAGTGCCGGGAACTGGACCCAGCTCTTCCGGAAAAACGGCCTGTGTGCTCTTGCCCACGGAGTCATCTCTCCGGTCCCCTCCCTCTGGGCTTTGCCCAAGTCACCAGGATAACTTGAGTCCTTTGCTCCTAAATTCTTCATGCTTGCTGTCATCTATGATTTGACCCTTTCTGTTTGTCTTTCTGTCTGACCTCTGAGACGGAATCTGATTAGCCTTATAATAAATGCTTATAGGAAAACACCAAGACTTTCCTCCTAGTGGATGAGCAGATTGCCTCTGTGTTCATTTCTCAAACTTAGCCTGTCATTCTGTGTTTATAAAATCGTAAATTCTAGAGCAGGGTAGCATCTGGAGGTTCGTCAACTCCACCTGTCTGGGTCCTGGGAAATCAAGGCCCAAAGATGTTGAGCAGAAATGAGCCTCAGCCCCAGTTCATCTATTCCCACTTTCTCTGAAGCATCATGGGAAGAAAGCATAGGATCCCAGGCAGGATATCTATCGAATCCCCTCCCACAGACAGAGAGGGATACACCTCTCTCCACACCCTGCACATTCGTTACTGTGGGATTTATTGGCTCAACTTGGTTGGAGTTAAAATGGCTCACGTGACTGAGTTGGCCCTGGTGAGGGATCAGCAAAAAAGAGACTGGAGCTTCTTTGATGATCGTCAGGAGCTGTCCCTGAAGGGCTAAGACACGGGGCCAATTTTGGACGACGGTTCTGATTGCTGGATAAATCACAGCAGGAAATTGAAATGAGCGGTGTGGAGGGCACCGGCAGGGTACATTAAGGGGAAGTAAACAGTCCTGTCTGCCTTAGAGAAATCACTGCATCCAAGCAGAGAGGATCGTGCACGCTGTCCAGGGAAATAAGGAGGGACGAGGAAAAAGAGAAACGTAGATATGAGATACATAAATCAAAATGATAAAGTGGTGATAGAGGAGGTGCAGAATTAAAAGGAAGGAAGAGAATGATAGCAGAAGATAAAACTGAATGGAGACGCAGATTGCAAGAACAAGGAAAAAAATCAGAAATATATTTACCTCTCGATAGTTCCCTGGCTTGGTGATTTATTCGTAGAGTCTTTTTCATGCCAGGTTAGATTGACATGACCACAAAGCACAGAGCTCCTGTCTTTTCTCCTTGCCAGCCAACATTTGCCCAGAGAATGCAAATGTGATAATAAAAAATGATCAAAGGACAACGTTCATTGTAGTCATAGCTGTCAATAAGTCATAAATAACTTACGCCGGGCAGTGGTGGCGCATTCCTTTCATCCCAGCACCCGAGAGGCAGAGAGAAATGAATCTCTGTGAGTGCGAGGCCAGCCTGGTCTACAGAGTGAGTTCCAGGACAGCCGGCGCTACCAGAGAAACCCTGTCCCAAAATTAACTAAATAATTAGAACAAACTTTTTCATTGATTTCAAACATTGACTGAGCATTTAATATGTACCAGGCACTATGCAAGATATAGCACTGGCCAGAATTGCTGCAGCCCCTATTCCTCATGTGCTAACACTCTAACAAGGGGACAATGTGATATACTACATAGCCACCTCAAAGGAATTTGGGGTATCAGCCACATTACAACTTGGATGTCCCACAAGACTCAGCCACATTTAGTAGAAAGCTTAAATAAAAGAGACTCAAACAAATAGGGGTTGTTTTTATACTCATGTAATAAAATCTAAGCAAATACTGATATACTTTTCATACATGAAAAAAAATATGAATGTAGATAGTCTATAAAAGATGCAACTCCTCAAAATCACACAAAGACCCAGCATGAATCTGTTGATCTAGACAGGCAGTGTGGCCCAGGGCTCCATGAAGGGATGTCCACCCCAGGTTGCTTGAATTGCTATTTGCTTAAAAGCTCTTATCAAATATTATTCTTAAATCTTGGCCCTGCTACGCATTAGCTGCCTAACATTGAGAAAGGAGCTCAATGTCTCTCCAGTTCTTCAATTTCTTATCAGTGAAGTGGATGGAAATAGCAGGCCCTCTCGCCTAAGTCGCTCGTAAGAATTAATTTATGCGAACTTCCAGAATAGCACAGTGAACATGGAAGGGTCATTGAAGGGCTGCTATGTGTTTAATGTGCTGGGTTTGTATCCTCATTCTTGGCCTCTCGTGACCTGTGTCAAGGAGTATACCCAGCTTCAGGCACCATGAGATGCTCAAGACAAGAATGTTAAAAACTGTCTCTAGCTTCGTACCATGAGTTGGTTGTGGAAATTACAAGACACGGGGCTAGTAGAAGGTCTTTAGATCATTGAGGATACTCTTGAAGATTATGCGGCCCTGCCCCTTTCTTTTCTGCTTCGTGGCCACCAAGTAAGCAGTTTGGCTCTACCATGGGCTCCTACTGTGGTGTGTTGCCTTTTCAGAGGGTCAAAAAGCAGAAGGACCCATTGGTCATAAAATTCAACCTTGAAGACAATGAGCCAATTTGAACTTTTTCAGTCTATAACCATCTCAGGTGTTTGTTACAGTGATGGAGCCTTAACCACTACAATAGCTGAATACAGTTAACCACTGCAGTAGCTGAATACAGTTAACCACTCCAGTAGCTGAATGCAGTTAACCACTCCAGTAGCTGAATACAGTTAACCACTACCATAGCTGAATACAGTTAACCACTCCAGTAGCTGAATACAGTTAACCACTACCGTAGCTGAATACAGTTAACCACTCCAGTAGCTGAATACAGTTAACCACTGCAGTAGCTGAATACAGTTAACCACTACCGTAGCTGAATACAGTTAACCACTCCAGTAGCTGAATACAGTTAACCACTCCAGTAGCTGAATACAGTTAACCACTCCAGTAGCTGAATGCAGTTAACCACTCCAGTAGCTGAATGCAGTTAACCACTCCAGTAGCTGAATACATCGCTATCATGTTGCCATTCCTAACTACAGCTCAACTTCTCAGAGGTACCCAAGTTATCAGCAGCCCTCGCCAACCACAACCGGCAGTTTTCTTGTGCCCCGCCTCTCTCCTAAGCTTTCTCTTCGGCTGGTTGTCTCTGCTACATTCTACCAGCTGTTCCATCACTAAGGGCCCAGAACGATTTTTGGATAAGATTAAATTGATTGACTTTGAGGAAAGCAGGTTGTTCTTCATAATGTATGCCTCTCCGCCCCCACAATATATTTCTCCCTTGCATCTGCTGAGCAACCCTAACAACACAAACCAAGAAGGCGCTGAATCAAGTCCAGGCAGTTGTCAGAACTGCACTTTCACTTGGACCATGGGGTCCATAAGATCCAACACTGCTTGACAGATCGCTTGCTAATGGGTGGAGATGTCTGAAGGCTTTAGCAGGTCCCCTAGAGGTCAGTGGTCGTACCCCCTCTGAGGGTCACTATCAGATATCCTGCGTATCAATATTTACACTACAATTGTTAACAGTAGTTAAAGGAAGGTTATAAAGCAGCAATGAAATAATTTTAAGGTTGGGGGATCACCACAACAGGAGTAACTGTATTAAATGGTCGCAGAATTAAGAAGGTTGAGAATCACTGCTATAGGTGAAGAGAGAGAGGAGAGAGAGAGAGAGACTGTTTCTGGAGGACCTCCCCTGATCTAGATAAGCAAATACACACACACTCACATACACACACACACACTTATTGGTTCTGTTTCTGGAGGACCCTCCCTGATCTAGGTGAGCACATTCACATACACACATACATGCCTGCCTGCACACACACACGCACGCACACAGGCACACACACCGCTATTGGTCCTGTTTCTGGAGGACCTCCCCTGATCTAGGTGAGCACATTCACACACACACACACACACACACACACGCACACACAGGCACACACACCGCTATTGGTCCTGTTTCTGGAGGACCTCCCCTGATCTAGGTGAGCACATTCACACACACACACACACGCACGCACACACACCACTATTGGTCCTGTTTCTGGAGGACCTCCCCTGATCTAGGTGAGCACATTCACATACACACATACATGCCTGCCTGCACACACACAGGCACACACACCGCTATTGGTCCTGTTTCTGGAGGACCTCCCCTGATCTAGGTGAGCACATTCTCACACACACACACACACGCACACACACAGGCACACACACCGCTATTGGTCCTGTTTCTGGAGGACCTCCCCTGATCTAGAACACTTCTGTGATCCTTTTCTCTTCGTGTCCTAGTCTGGTTTTGTTTTTGATCACTCTGATAAACACCACGACCCAAAGCAACTTACAGAGAAAAGGGGTTATTTCATCGTCTACGTTCCAGTTCATTGTTGAGACCAACTAAGGCAGGAACTCAGAGCTGGGAATGCTGGCTTGTTTTCCACTGCTTACTCAGCCTGCTTTTTCATAGAGCCCAGGATTCCTGCCCAGGGGTGGCACTACACATGGTGGGGTGGCCACCCTATGTTGATCGTAGCTCATGACGATGTCCCACAGATGAGTCCGTAGGCCGATTTAATGAAGGTAACTCCCCAACTGAAGTTCCTTCTTCCCAGATGATTCAGTTAGTGAAAAGTTGGCAAAAAGTAGCCGTCAGATCTGGTGACTGCAAGCGTTCCTCGATTTGTTTCTTCACCTTCACCGCGTGCCACCTCCCCTCCTGTCTTTTATCAGGACGCTTGTCACTGGATTTGGGAGCCACTCGTTAATCCAGAGTCATCTCATTTTGAAATTCTTATCTGTGTCTGCAAAGAAGCTTTTTGAAAACTAAGTTCACATTTACAGCTTCTAGGGATTAGAATGCAGGCCTATCTTTTTAGGCCACCATTCAATCCATGGCATCTCCTCACAGCCCATTCTCATTACTTAGCGGGGAGAATTTCATCTACTAAGCCACTCAGTGGCACTCCTATGCACCTTAAAAAGTTGGCGATGGACTTCCTTTGTGTATTGGTCAGGACTCTTGAGAGGCATAGAGCTTATGGAATGAATTGCTTTCTCTCTCTCTCTCTCTCTCTCTCTCTCTCTCTCTCCATATATAAGCATATATATGTATATGTACATATGTATGTGTATGTACATATATACGTGTACATACACACACACACACACACACACACACATATATATATATATATATATATATGATTTATTGGAATGACTTACAGGCCGCAGTCCAGCTAATTTGAAAATGGCTAGCCGTGAACAGAAAGTCCAAGAATCCAGTAGCTGCTCAGTCCCACGAGACTAGATGTCTCAGCATCTTCTGTATATTCTGGAATCCTGAAGAAGTAGGCTGCTCCAATGCCAGGGAAGGAACAAATGTGTTAGCAAGGTAAGGACAAGCAGGCAGAAAGCAAACGCTTCCGTCTCCTACGTCCATATGTAGACTTCCAGCAGAAAGTGTGGCCCAGATGAGAGGCGTGCCTTCCCTGCTTTCCCACTCTTCAAGATCCAGATCAGAGGTGTGTGTTTTCCTCGATGGCCCAGGCTAGAAGTGAACTCGCCCACTTCAAACCAAGCAGGAAATCTCTCACGGGTGTGCCCTCCACTTCTGCACTGTAGTTCATTCCAAACATAGTCGAGTTGACAACCAATCACGGCTGTCACACTTGTGTTTCAAAACAAAGTCACCCTGCACACTTCCCTGGCCTCACCCCCTGCCTCCCCGAACTCCTGCCACACAGGTCTGGTGCTCCTTCTGGAAACCCAGCACAGTTATTTCCCCTTGCCCAGGCTCACCTTCCTGTGACTCCACATTGTCATTCCGGTCATGGCTCAGGCCTCACCTCCTGAGCAATGGCTTTCCCAGAGCACTCAGCCCACACTGTAATGTTTCTCAGGTTCCCTACCTCTGTCTAGATTATGCATTTGTTTATTGGTTTACTTCCATCATCCAGGATTATAAAAATTTCGTCTTTTTCACTGTGCTATTTCTCATTGCCTAGCCACAGCAGAAGCATGAAAAATCCTCGTCTGTAACAGAAGGCACTCTGAAATAAGCGGCTAGACTCTGAGATGGATTTGTTCCTGTAGCTGTTTGCTGGAGCCCGGAGCGGAAATCAAACAGCATTAGATAGCCAAATTTTTAAGCTCAAGGAACTTTCCAGAAGCTTCTAGACATTGGGTTCAGTGACACCCAGGCAAGAATTTCTGAAAGAACCCAGAACTGGCACACAGACCTCATCTGGAACTCATCACAGCTTACATTAGATACATAGCTATGAGAAGTAAGGAGGGAAAATTTTATGTCAGGAAGGTCAGTGTTTGCAGTAGGAGAACAGCTCTTCCCGGATGCTGGGAAACCTTTTGTAACATTAAGTGACCGTGGACTGAACAGGGCCCTCCAAAGCCCCATGTTAAAGCCCTAACTCCTGGTGCAGTGGAATTGGAGATGGGGCCTTTAGGAGATAATTGAACCAGGTGGTGGTGGCGTGTGCCTTTAATCCCAGCACCTGGGAGGCAGAGGCAGGCAGATCTCTGTGAGTTCAAGGCCAGCCTGGTCTAAAGAGCGAGTTCCAGGACAGGCTCCAAAGCTACAGACAAACCTTGTCTTGGGAAAAAGAAAAAGAAGAAAATAATTGAGCCTAAAAGATGCCATGAAGACAGGCTCCTATTGACTGGATTCGTATCCTTTAAAGACACCCTCGCTTCCTCTTCACCCTGCTGCTGGGTTCTTTCTTCCTCCTTGGCCCTTGTCACTGGCATGTTAAATGATTGACTCATTTTTCTCCTTCCTTCAAAAAGGGTCGCATCTGCTTTGTTCGTTTCTATGCCTTCCGCCTGGAGTGTTTCCAAGCACATACGACTCCGCGCTACGGGGGTTTATAAACTACGTGGCTGATCAGGGAAATGGTGATCGGCCTGGCAGAAACGAGACCTGAAACTGACTCGCTAGCTGGCGTTTGTCCTCTGTTCTGCTAGAGGCATGGATAGAAACCCAGAAGAACAGAAACAAAATCACAGAGAAGCATAGGAGGAAAGTCTTAGGTTTTTAATACCCCCGACTCGCAGTTAATAAGCTATGCTTGAGCCAAGGCCTTTCAAAAGAGGCCACTGCATTCCCGAGTAAGGCTTCCACCATTTCCTTCTCCGCGGGTACCCCAGTTGCTGGGAGGTATTCAATCTGAAGCAAGGAGATAGACAGTCTGGATCCTCCATTTCAATCTTGGCATATTCATTAGCACAAGATGGTTAACAGATTCAGTGATTTGGGAACCGAAGGCTACAAGCTAAGGTCTTACATAACAGCTACCTGCTCGCCTCCCTAGTCCACCGTTCTAAAAGAAATGTTATTGTGGGTGCCAATATGCGCAAGCAACAGCGCAGACCTGGAGAGTCAGGCCAGGTAAAGTGAGACCCCCCTAAGGGGGACAGAGCAAAGCCTTTGCCTTGAAGAAATGGCAGGAGAAAGGGCGCAATTTTGCTTCCAAGCCTCAAGGTGCTGGCTTTTACGCTAAGGTAATTTCTTTCTTAGAGCGCCACCTACTGGTGCAGGGCTTTCTAGCAATGCCTAAATTCTGCTTGTACAAAGTACCTAATCTTGACTTCAGCGAGGTTTAGAAAGATTATCGCATGGTATTTAAAAACAAAATCTCTCTCATGAAGGGGGTCTCTATAGAAGCGTTACCGCTTAAAAAAAAAATAGAAGAAGAGATTCCTGGGCCTTAGCTTTTATAAGAAACAGACAGGCCTTTCATTTTGCCTTCTGCTTTCCAAAAATTCCTTGAGTTGGTAAAGCAAGCATACTCCAAAACTGAACGGAGAGATTTACATTTTAATTGCAGCGAGGGGACATCCTGCTTTAAAGAGTCCCAGGAGTAATCGAATCCTTTTCTAAAGTCAAACAAGCACTCCATCACGATTGCCTCATATGTAATTTGCTCCAAATTCAGGCCCACCTGTTCTCATAACATGGGTTCTGGGCAAATTTAAATGACAGCAGCTCACTCGCACCCTCTTTAAAAACAAGCCAAATACACTCCCAGCCCATTCCGAGCCTGCAGCGAAACCCGTGGAAGAGAATATTTACGAGGTGTTTCGCCTGCCTGGATCTGGGGATGGGGGTAGCCCAGACAGGCCCCACACTCTTGTCTTGCCCTACCCATCCTGCCTTGTCACGTGATGTGCTCAGCAGCCACCCCTCCAGGGTGCTGAAAACTCACTGTTTAGATTCCCTGATGCTGTTAGCCCATCCCCCAAATGAACAGAAGAATTTTGTGTGAGAGCCATAAGGAGGTTAGTAACTAAGGGGGAGGGGAAGGACTTCGTTATGGACCACTAGTCAGGGAAAGAAAACTCTAAGAGACTAATATCGTTGGACCTGGTAGTAATGTTATTCATATAACCAAGATCACTGAAGGCCAGGAGCCTTAAAAGACGGTGTTATACACTCTCTGCCAAGAAAAGACGGCTCTAGGGGATTCGAATATGATCTTAAGTGTAAGCGTTTTCATTGTGAGTAAATCAGAAAGAACAGATTTTAAAATCTCAATTCTACCTCATTATCCTTTAAGATGCAGGGGAAATTATTTATCCTCCACAACTTGGTCCTCTCAGCCATAAAATAGAACAAAACGAACACTCTCCTGCAGGTTGTCAAGATGGAGAGAGAATTCTTACGAGGCTTCAGAACACAGTGGTGGCTATTAGCAATAGTGACCCAAATGTCATTTTCCTTTAATAAACCCTGACAAGGACAGTCAAAGGCCAAAAAAAGACAGTAGAAAGAGCATCTAGTTAGAGCAGCAGACTGAAGGCTTCGTCTATGAATGCAAATATAATAATAATAATAATAATAATAATAATAATACCCTTACCACAAAGGGAATAAGAGGTGGTCAAGCATGAGTGGCTGTAGTCCAGGAACTCAGACTCCGGTCATCCCAAATGCCATATTCTACTGTGGAAGTAGCTTCTTGAGACTGCATCTGTTACAGAACACAGAAAGTCATAAATCAAGGAATGTAACAGACATGGTGGTGGAGACCACAGAGGGAGGTTACAGCAGAGCAAGGAAATATCTACAAAGGCCTTCGATCTACTCAAAGGCATAATTAGTTTTAGGTTGGTGGCACCTAGGGGTCTGTTAGTATTCTTGGGGATTTAGCATCTCGTCACAAAGGACATTAGATCACAAACACAGGTGGACGAGAAAGGACTATTTCGAGGTGTAAAGTAGGCCATGATAATCTTGGCCCTGGACCTGCAACGTTCCAACTCTTTCCAATCACTGAAGTTTTAATGAGTCAATCTGACTTGTAGGATGTCTAACGCAGGTGCAGCCTTTTCTCTGGGAACATCACATGTCCCAGCTCTGTTTGGAATTGCCTGTTGTTGGGACCATTTGGAGTCCTGGCCTCCAGCTGCTCTTCCCTGCTAGAGATCTTTATTTTCCTTCTGATTTGAGTTACTGAAAGCTGTGTCAGAGTTGTTTACCAGCTCTGCTTCACGAGCGCGTGTTGCCTTGCCTTGAGGATCAGGGGATAAGGTTTTCACCTGTTGGCCCACCTGACTGTTGGGTATAGAAGCCTCCATGGTGCTATTGAATAAGGGCTTCTTACCAGTGACTACAGGTCTGTGTCTCTGTCTCTCTGTCTGTGTGTCTTTGTGTGTTTCAACCTCCAGTCCCTTGTCCAAAGTTCACGGACTGTATGGCAGCGCATAGAGCGCAGACAGGCGTTGTGCACTGTGATTCTCAGCTGGTCCATTGGTTTCCCTTTGGCCCTCATTCTCCTTACTTACTTACTAGGTAAAGTCATAATGGTAACCAAAGATCTGTTGCTTTAAAGACGACTCACAGGGCTGAAGCAATGGATCAGTGAATAATGGCACTTGCCGATCATGCAGAGAACCCAGGTTCTGTCCCCAGCACCTACACAGCAGCTCACTACCATCTGCAACTCCAGTTCCAAGGGACCTGCTGCCCTTTTCTGACCTTTGCAGGCATGCACAAACATACATACAGGTAGTACACATGGTACACAGACATACATATAGGCATGGACATGGTACACATACATGCAGGCAGGCACATGGTACACAGACATACATATAGGTAGGCACATGGTACACAGATATACATACATATAGGCAGGCACATGGTACACAAACATACATATAGGCAGGAACATGGTACACAGACATACATACAGGCATAAACATGGTACACAGACGTACATACAGGCAGGCACATGGTATACAGACATACATACAGACGTGCACATGGTACACAGTCATACATATAGGCAGGTACATGGTACACAGACATACATACAGACATGCACATGGTACACAGATATACATACAGGCAGGCAAAACACGCATACACACAAATGAGTTTTTTGAAGTGGTTTCACCGTTCTGAGCACTAGAAGTATAAAGATGATTATTCTACGGAACCCAAGTAAAGCATCTTAATCTAAACTTTAAGCTAAGTCTTCCCCCTTCTGTTTGCAGTGTCGTATGTGTGTGTGTGTATTACAAACAAGGCTCCCTTTAGATTGTCACTAAAGGTTTGGTTTGAAATGAGGTCAGGGAAGACAGAATGTGAATGCTACTGTCCCCATGGGGGGCTCTTTGTGGGCTCTGTCACAGCCACGAGAGTTTCCTCCAGAGCAATTGTCCATTGGCTGGAATCCAGGCAAAAGGAGGAACTGCTTCGGAAAAGAGCAAATATTCTCCAAGGACCCGATTTTAATCACCATCTTGTACCTTTCAAACATGACATGGGGGGGAGGGGGGGAATGACCTTGTAATCAAATCAGAACAGCAGAGGGAGGCCAATCTAGAACAGAAGTGATTTCTGGAAATCAGATTTATAAATTGTCTTTTGACAACAGCCGTACAGACCCCTCGGCTTCCTTGACTGGGGACGGGCACCTTCACCGTCACCAATGGCTGTACGGTGGATGCAGTCTAATTAAGAAGTCAGTGTGAGGGCCCTTCCCCTAAGAGCGCCTAAAACCAAACTGTTGATGTCACATAATAACCCGTCACCGAGCAATCAAACAGGAATTTTCCAGAAAGAGCCTGTATTATCGGCAGCGTCTGGTGGAATTGCTTAGGCCTGGGAATGATTTTCTGGGTCTTCTTGGTGAATCAACAGCACACATTTTAAAAACAAAACTAAATTTGCATATAGGAAAACTCTGACAACAATGACAAAGGCTTTCCTTAATTCAGGAAGCAAAGAGAGCCAAGAGGCCTGTTTTACAGTATTTTTGTGTATATTTGTACACAGGATGTGAATAAAAATGGGATCGACTCTGATTTTTTTTTATTGGCCTAAAGAAAGTTCTGAAATACTTCGAAAATAAAAGAGTTTTGAGAATCAAATAATGAGTTAGAAAATAGAAACACAATACTCGAGGCTCAAAATGGGCATTCAGCTGTGCTGGGTCTTGGGAAATGCTACCCAGAGTGGGGCGGGGGGTACCGAAGAAGAGAGAGAAGGCCTCGGAAGCAAGAAAGTCACAGCCTCCCCTTGCCTTTCTGAGAGCTGGGCATAAACTCTGACCTACCTTGTCTGGAAGAAGATCATAAGCCCCTGGTTCCTAAGGGGCCACACCCGTACAGAGGACGAGAGCTGCAGAGAGAACCAAATAAATTTGAGCAGTAGGACCTCGCTCGCAGGCTTCTACCACCACAGCCGTTAGCACTGGAGCCCAGTTTGGTCCACTCAAATCCTGCACAAACACTCTATACCTCATTGAGCCAACGCATAAAAATAGTTTTTCCTGGCCATTTGTATTCATATTTTTTAAATGCACTGGTCTTTTTTTTTTTTTTTTATGTACGGGTGTTTTGACTGGGTATATATTTGCAATTGGTGCCTGCCCAAGGAGGCCAGAAGAGGACATCCGATCCCTGGAACTGGGGACTTTGGAAGAGTTGTGAGCTGCCATGTGCTAGCAATCAAACCTAGGTAGTGTGGAAGAGCAGAAAGTGCCCTGAGCCATCGCTCCAGTCCGAGCTATTCATTTTGGGAGGCTCTTCTGACGATAAGACTTTATGCAAATTCATTCCACTTTATTTTTATTAACCTGAGTTTTGTTATGGGTATATGGGCTACCTTCATGAGGAGCAGGGTGGGTGCACACTTATATTCTAAAGTATGCTTTAAAGAAATAAAAAACATTGTCTCCTCCCTGCCCCCACACCCCTTTCTGTCAGGTCTACTTTGTTACTATTTTTCAGTTTTATATTAGGGCTTCCTTTGCTTTTCTTGCAGCCTGAGACCTCTTTAATTGTGTCCTGTGCCTCTGTGTTAGCTCTCCCACTATTGGGAAGAGACTTCAAAGCATCCCCAAAATGTGACCATTAAGATCCTCATTAAACAGCTAGGGGAAGTTAGTGAGAGGCTGCTGTGGAGACTTGAGACGGAAGGGATTGTGTTGTCCAGTGAGAATAAAAGATTGCAATTAAAACTGATTGGATAAAAAAAAGCAATAATAACGCTACAACCATCTTCTGCTTCAATAACACTAAAAAGAATCTGCCGTTTGCTCTCTTAAGATTTAAGGACGTGGCTTCTATTGAAGTGGTTGTGTAATCTACAAGAACGCCTATGGGATTAGAAAATCATGTTTCATTGTATGAAATACAATATTTTATCTATTACCTATTATTGTCATGTGAAATTCATGTACCTGCTACACAAGACACACAGCAATCAGAGTCAAGGGAATTAGTACTTCAAAATGGAAACCTCGAAGCTTCAGAGGTGGCCCAGTAGTTAAGAGCACTGTTCCCACAGAGAACCAGGGTTCAGTTCCCAGAACCTACATGATGGCTCACAACCATCTACAACTCCAGTTCCAAAAGATATGATGGCCTCCTCTGACCTTTTCAGGCACCAGACATACATGTGGTGCACATACATACACATATACAGATAGACAAACATTTGTACACATGAAAATAAAATAAATCTTTTTTAAATGTTTTTAAATAAAATTTGGGAGTTTGGAAACCATTGTATTAGCAAAAACTCTAATTCATAGGCAAGAAAAATCTTTGATTTTGAGAAGGAATTGAAGGGCAAGTAGCACTACTGAATATTCCAGTAAAGAGCAATAAAGTTTAACACATGCCAAGTGCCTTGCTAGACAGATGCTAACATGAACTAACCCGTTCGATCCTGACCAAAGTCCCTGTGGTCATATACTGATAGCTTCCCCAATGAGCAGATGGTGAAACTAGTGAGTAGCTAGATGGCTGAGTACGGATCTTAGCCTAGGAAGCTTAACTCAGAGCCTCCGTGGGTCCTCCCCTCACTAGCTCAGAGCCTCCACGGGCAATGGGTCCTCTCCTCACTAGCTCAGCATCCCTGCGGAAAATGGGTCCTCCCTCACTAGCTCAGAGCCTCCGTGGGCAATGGGTCCTCCCCTCACTAGCTCAGAGCCTCCGTGGGCAATGGGTCCTCCCCTCACTAGCTCAGAGCCTCTGTGGGCAATGGGTCCTCCCCTCACTAGCTCAGAGCATCCACAGGCAATGGGTCCTCCCCTCACTAGCTCAGAGCATCCACAGGCAATGGGACCTCCCCTCACTAGATCAGAGCTTCCGTGGGCAATGGGTCCTCTCCTCACTAGATCAGAGTCTCCGTGGGCAATGGGTCCTCTCAGGAGCTCAAAGCCTCCATGGCTCTCAATAAAAGAGAACAAAGGCCAGCCGGGCGGTGGTGGCGCATGCCTTTAATTCCAGCACTTGGGAGGCAGAGGCAGGCGGATCTCTGTGAGTTCGAGGCCAGCCTGGTCTACAAGAGCTAGTTCCAGGACAGGCTCCAAAACCACAGAGAAACCCTGTCTCGAAAAACAAAACAAAACAAAAAAAGAACAAAGACCATTGTTGGTTCCTAATCCAAATAACTCAGATCTTTCAGACTTAACCAGAATACTTCCCTTGAGACCTCCCCTACTTCCTTGGACTACACGAGCTCCGTGCCCTTAGCGTCATAGACGCTAAACAGCATTGCCCAACTTACAAGTGTTGGAAGTTACTCGCTGAACAAGCTGCCTTCCCCAGTGTAACTCTCCACGGCAGGAGGGTCTGCCATTGGTTTTCTCATCTCTGTTCTCTTAGGGCCAGGCACAGACGAGACACACGATAGGTCTTCCGTGTATGGATAAATAAACAAACACGTTATATCTGTCCTTGTTCATAGGAGATGATGGAAAAACAAGCGACCTGTGATATGAAGCCTTCCACAGTGGGGGGGGGGGCGGGCAAAAAAAACCCTATGCTATGAAAACAGGTTACAACCATCCCAGTAGGGTCACAACAGATCAGACCTGACATCTGCTGGTGGTTTTATATATCAAGGAAAAGCTAGTTTGCAAAGAGAAAACCCGTGGCATGGCTCGCTGAGGCTGTAAACCTTTACTAGGCTCTTACATGGCACCTCCCTGAGAGGGGGTAACTCACACAGAAACCGCAGGACCAGCAGCGCAGGCCCCAGCTGCACGGCCTTTAAGGATGAATAGCAAAAATCATCCAGGGTTTTTGTTACTGACTGAGATTTAAGAAGAAGAAAAAAAAACTGTCTCCAAAGACTCAATTTTTTATAAAGACCCTGCATCTTCACTTTATCGTAGGCTTCTAATGAGAACAGCTTATCTCAGGTAATTTGGCTATTTCTATTCCATTTGGAAGCCTGGATCAGATCCCAGTATAGCCTGTTTGTTTATTTAACTCATTTAACACATTTTAGCCCCAAAATCTTGCGTTAGTCAGTGGGACACTTCCAACGTGAAGTATAGCAGATAATACAGTGTGGTAACGGGCTACTAGCAGAAGCCTACCGCTTGTGCATAGAGGTTTCTTTTTAAGATTTATTTATTTATCATGTATACAACATTTTGCCTCCATGTATGCCTGCAGGCCAGAAGAGGGCGCCAGATCTCCTTACAGATGGTTGTGAGCTACCATGTGGTTGCTCGGAATTGAACTCAGGTCCTCTGGAAGAACAGTCAGTGCATTAACCACTGAGCCATCTCTCCAGCCCCTTCAGCAGATTCTTAATCTACTGGCTGAAGGAATTAAAAACTCAAAAGGAAAGCACAAATTGTCCATCTTGGCCAGTTGGAACTGGATGTATTATGTAATTGGACCAAGCAGGAGCAGCTATGAATTAGTAACCAAAAATCTTTATTCTATTTTAGAAGTTCTGTGCAGAGGATATTCAAAGATAACAAAGAGGTAGGGGTTATAGAATGTGACTTTGCTTCCTACCAGTCTCTTCTCCCTCCCTGTGATAGGATGACACCTCCCCAGCCTCCAAGATATCAGGCCTGGCCATGAGGTTTGCTTGCTTAATGACCTGTGCGCAGAAATGCCGCATGTCTTGTCCAAACTGAAACTTTGATAGCTCTCTGGTAGGTCTGCTCTGTTCATCGCCATACAACATCTATTCCGAGCAAGACTAGGCCCAGAATGGAAAAGATACAAGGTTTACCTGGGCAATGAGCAACACATGAATGAGGGTCAGGCCACTGCAATATACATTCAATCAACATCCTTCAGCATCATCGATAGTATCCACACAGTGGCTTCAGGAAAGGTACAGGAAAGACAGAGAGCAATACAAAACCCTATATAACAAGCCAAGAAATTAAAGGCAAGAGAAATTTATGATTACATAGACAAAGGGGTCAGTAAACTTTGGGAGATGTTTTTGGTGAACATGAACAGGACTGATGTAATATTTACCTATAGTATACTTTAAGCAAAGAACTGGACAATATGTATTTTTTCAAGCTCAATGGAATAACCTGCGAAAATGACTTGTGTTAACCATTAAACAACCAAAACAAATTTCTGACCATACATAATTAAATGATATTGAGAACTGATTTTAAGACAGAACTAATTACACAGCAGGTATGGCGATATGGTCGGCCTGGTAATCTGAGCACTGGGGAAGCGGAGGCAGGAGAACCAAGGTTACCCTAATCCTCTGCTGTGCAACAAATTTAAGGTCAGCCTGGGCTATGTGAAACTCTGTCTCAAAGAATCAAAACAAACAAACAAACAAAAATGAGTGGAAGGGAGGGAGGAATGGAGGAAAGGGGAGATAAGGTGACATATATTTAGAAGTTGAAAACATACAAACCATGAAACAAATTATAATGCAAATTAGAACTAGGATGGGCACTCAGGAGGTGGAGACAGAAGATCAAGGCAACCCAAGGTCACAATTCAAGGCCCCATCTCAAAATAAATAAATAAGTGAAGGATAAGAAAGAACAATTTTTAATTTAATTTTAGAACAAACTGGGCAACTCTTGGTCACAATCTCCTTAGGTGTATTACTATGCTAGGGCAAAGCTAAGGCTTGGGGGATGGCACAGTGAGTAAGAACACTTGCTGCACAGGCATGCTGCCTGAGTTCAGATGCCCTGCAACCATGCAAAAAGCCCAACATGGCTGCATGCACCTTTGACTCCAACACTGTAGGAGACATCACTAGGGTTTGCTGGGCAGCCAGTGTAACCAACATGGTGACCAAGTTCAGTGAGAGACCTCTGTCCCAAGGGAACGAGAGAGCTCAGAATAGCCAGTGTTCTCTGTTCTCCATACATGCACACATGGGTCCATATACCACACTCAAGCGTGCACATGCATACACGCACACACACACACACACACACACGGAGAGAGAGAGAGGGCGAGAGAGAACGCTAAAAACCAATTAAGCACCCTACTTTGTAAGTTTAAAAAAAGCAAAACAAAACAAAGGGGGAAAATGTATCTGCCTTATCAGATAGTAGCTGAGATACGCTGACTAATGAAACATTATAAGCAATCCTGAAATAGAAATAGACTAACCTTGTTTATTGCAAAGCCTATTGCATGCCCCAAGCTACCCTTACTTTAAAAAAGGAAAGATTTTATGATTTCTTATAGTTCTGTAGGCTGAGTGAATTTGGCTAAATTTCAATGGTGAGTCACAAAAACCAAGCCACAGAATACTTACTAGAACCTATCTCAGACAACTTACATGAAGTTTAAACTACAGAAAGAAAAGAAATAATTCGATTAGAAACATGTATATATGCATATAAATAAGGGAGAATAGGCATGAACTTCACAATAGTGAGTCCCCTTTGGGAGAAGACACTAAAGGGAACAAAGAGGCACCCAGAGTGACTTCAAAGGCACAGGTTACCTAGCTTTAAACTAGGTGTTGCATATGTCCATCCTCAGATCATATATAAGGCTTTTTTCTTGCATTGGTCTAGGTAACTGGCCTAGGAAACAAGAACTTTGTGTTTAAATGCAATATCTTATTCTCTGTGTTGTTGGTGAGAGGTCTTTGATGACTGAGGTTTGCACAGAGTCATTATGTAACCACCTTCTCAGTTATTATGTAACCTTCTAGACTGGCCTCTGAAAACCTTGTATTATTACTTTGGCCAAACAGATAATCAAGATCACCTGGGGTCAAATGCTTTTGAACTTTCTGACATGTCTAACAACTTCTAAAATCAAATTTAAAATAAAATTCTCTTGACCTTGAGCGAATAGAAATTTCCAAAGGGCCACTGGAATCTCAACAGAATGTGTCCCTTACCTCGTGAAAGAGAAATACTACATTATGAAGGTTTATTTGATGTGTCAGCTTCCGTGGGAAGCACTGCCAGACAGGAAGGTGAAGCTAGGCTTCTTCTAGGTTAGATTCACAGCAGTTGCTGAAGCTGTGCTAGCATTCCTAAACACATCATGGTATGTGATCGATCATAACTTTGCCTATTACGTTAAAGCATTATATGCCACATAAATAAATCCTCTGTCAAGAAGGTTGAAAGCAGAAGAAAGATATATGTTGTTTTCTATATGTCATTTCCCTTAACAAAGTCATATGCTCCTGAAGAAAATGTATGCTTTTCTTTCTTCTACTGTCAGATCCCGGCATGAGACTCAGCACACAACAGGCAGAAAACAAATGCCTGAGACATAAATAAGAGATATGAATGTCAGAAACAATAGCTAAATAATACATTCTCTTTATAAATCCTTAAGACATTCATCTTTCGTAGCTTAGAAAGTTGTGTATAGAGCCAATGATGTTGAACTAATAAGATTAGACTTTGTAGAAGGTTCTAAATTATTGATGCTATCCCTTGGAACCCACAGTATAATAAGGGGGACTATTCATGACAGATTTGAGGGGCTCTGGGCATACACAAAGCTGTGCTAGAAGAAGTAGGTATCATATCCACTCACTTGCCCAAATCCTTGGAAATCTGTGCTCAGCTATCTCAGCAGTTGAGATCTGGGAACGAACCTCCAGGTGAGCCATTAGCACAATGCTGTCAGCTTCCTGGGCACTCATGCTGGGTGAGTCATGGGGAGAATATTCTAGCAACTGCAGAGCCAGTAAGCATATGACAGGGTAGCCGAGAACACTGGAATTTGAGTTACATTTTTGGACATCTTTTGGAAATAACGAGGGTGACATCTGTGGGCAGGAAGCGGGTCCAGGTATAAGGACCACTGGAAGGCCATCAAGCTAGCAGGCATGAACAGTTCACGGAGCACGTTTCGCCTTGGTGTGGTATTTAGGAGGTTCTTCGTAAAGGCCTTATGGACGTTTCCCTTGATTGAGAAAACCTGTTCCTGGCCTAACTCTTCATCCCCACTAATTTGAAAATCTTGCCCACCTATTATAGTTGGCCTTTCTCCTGGGGTAGTTGCCCTTACTTCCTGCCCAAATGCCTGCACTTCCCATTAATAGCTGTCTCCCAGGAGCCGTGGTCATGCCACAGTTTGGCATCAGTCACAATATCTGGACAAAATCTGTTTGAATGTTGGCCTTGATCTTTAAAAGGTCAAGTAGCCAATTTGCAACTTTAATGTCATTTCTGGCATCCCTACGCGGACATATGATTGATGAGCGAGGGGTCAAGTAGTGACTATTGAGTTTTATCAACAGAACCATGTCACCTACAGAGTGAGATGTGTCATTACATTATTAATAACTGAACACATCATTTCAAATATAGGTAAGTGTGTTAGATATAACTAATAACAAACAGATTGGTATGCCTTGGATTTTGAATTCCTATTACTCATTTGAAGTATAATTGTTTTGGGTTTTTGTTGTTTTGTTTTGTTGTCGTGAGATAGGGTCTGGAACTTGCTATGTAAACCAAGCTGACATCAAACTCAGAGATCAGTCGCTTCTGACTCCCAGGCTCTGGGATTAAAGCATGTGCCACCACACCTGAATTAATTGTATATTTTTTTAATGTTTAAGAACAAAATTCCAGAGCAGTTAGTAATGACCATGGAAATGTTTTGTTACAGAAATCAGACTAAGCAATTACTAATGAGCAGAGATAGCATTAACTAGAAACTGTCCGGAAGAATACATACTATTCCCTTTTTTGTTATAAAAGTTTCAATAATGTGAACAGCCTAGATTAGATCAGAGCCCAATCTAATCTTCTTAGAAGTATTGGGGGAGGGGTAGCACTCATACCTTACATAAAGTAGCCTCCCAAAGCATTTAGTGTTTAGAGTCTTCATTCCCTTTAGCCCATGCGTCTTCAGTTCTGTTTTCAGAGAGTAATTAGCATGCGGCCTAACTAAGCCCGATTGCTGGCTGTAAACAGAGCGATAAGAGGAGACTTTTATCATTTTCCTTCTGCCAAGGAGAAACCACAAGGCAGGCAAGGGGTTTAGGAATTGGCTTGTCATGCATTCAAACAAGATGTTCAAACTAGATGAAATAGCAGCTATTACATTTTTAAAAGGCTGCTTGAACAAGAAAGAGCCTTTAATGTAGCACTTTGCAGATTAAAATACCAACACAGCAGCAACTGCTACCACCAGAAAGTCTGCACGGATCAGAACCGAGGAAGCAACCACACAGTGTTCCTTAAGGGAGGTAAAATGTCTTAGCGGGGCAGTGGTGGCGCACACCTTTAATCCCAGCACTGGGGAGGCAGAGGCAGGCGGATCTCTGTGAGTTTGAGGCCAGCCTGGTCTACAAGAGCTAGTTCCAGAACAGGCTCCAAAGCTACAGAAACCCTGTCTCGAAAACACACACACACACACAGAAAGAGCTAACATGTCTTATCCCTAATATTCCTATTGTGCTTTTCCAGAAAAGATGCTAAAATGGGCATGCATGCCAGAAAAGACAAGTTGTAGACAGAAATGCAGGGAACTTGCAGGGAACTGTTACTTCGGAAGCTAGTTAAACTGGTCCATAATTGCCCTTTTGGCCCCGAGATTTCAGAAAGAATGTTTCTCAAGGAGAGATTTGAGGTAGTAAGTACCTGCAAAAACATTACGAATAAAATTCGGGGGTCTTTTGATGTCTGCTTCAGAAATATATAGCTAGAGTACCTTTCTCAGAGGGTGCACAGAGATTATCTCAGAAAAATTTTATGTGAGCTGGGTGGTGGTGGCGCACGCCTTTAATCCCACCACTCTGGAGGCAGAGGCAGGCAGATCTCTGTGAGTTTGAGACCAGCCTGGTCTACAAGAGCTAGTTCCAGGACAGACTCAAAAGCTACAGAGAAACTCTGTCTTGAAAAACCAAAGAAAGAAAGAAAGGAAAGAAGGAAGGGAGGGAGGGAGGGAGGGAGGGAGGGAGGGAGGAAGGAAGGAAGGAAGGAAGGAAGGAAGGAAGGAAGGAAGGAAGGAAGGAAGGAAGACAAAATCATACTTGAACAATTAACCAAATCGTCCAGGAGTTAGGAGTTTCATTTTCTCCCAGACAAATAGAACGGGTTACTGGCAGTAGTGATGTCACCATGGGCTCTGAAGTGGTAAACCTCGTCATTAAGGCTGTCAGGTCAATTGGAATAACTGAGGTGTTCTCCCGCATGGGTCAGCATCATCCAGCAGACCAGCTTGGGCTTGGGTTTGATCACATGGTAGTGGCTACAGTAACCCAAGCTCAACAAAAGACAAAGCCTGTCCCTCCCTAAATAGCTTCTATCAAGATGCTGTTTGTGGAGACAGAGACGGGGGATGTAGTTCACTGGGCGGAATGCTTATACAGCATGCATGAAGCTGCGGGCTCATTCCCCTGCAGAGTTTAGCCTGAGTAAGGCGATACACACCTGTAATACCAGCATTCCAAAGGCAGAGGCAGGAGGATCAGGAATTCGAGATCATCCTCGGCTCTGGGGTGAGTTGGAAGCCAGATTGGACTAGGGACCCTGTCTCAAAAAAAAAGCACATGAATGTAAAAATAAAGATTTTGATAAAGCCACTTCATTATTTATTAATCAGCTTTTCTCCCCTCTCCCATCTCTCCCTGTCTCTTCTCCCCCTTTCTTTCTCTCCCATCTCCCCCTCTCCTTCCTCCTCCCCCTTTTCTCTGACATATTGGTGTTTGTGGGTGGCGTATGTTCATGTGTGTGCACAGAGGCCAAAGGAGGTCCTGCTCTATCACTGACCACCGTACTTCACAGTCCCAGTGAACCTGGAGCTAGGCTGGTAGCCAGCAGTCATGGAAAGCCTCCTGTCCCCACCCCTACAACAGCATTAGCACAACCCCACCTGGTTTTGTATTTAGGTGCTAGGTGTTAGAACTTAGGTCCTCGAACCCCAAGATGACATGTCTGAAACTACTTTGGTTCATGTATTTTGCCTGCATGTATGTCTGAGCACAGTGAGCATGCCTGGTGTCCTCAGAAGCCAGAAAAGAATGTCTGATCCCCTGGAACTGCAGTCATAATCCCTGATGGTGGTGAGCCGCCATGCTGGTGCTGAGAATTCATCCAGAGTCCTCTGCAAGACAAGCGAGTGCTCCTAACTGCTGAGTCATCTCTCCAATCGATAATTTTAACTTTGGGGGTTTGTTTGTTTGGGGATTTTGTTGTTGTTGCTGTTTCCCACCCCTGAGAGAAGGTCTCTCTACATAGCCCCAGCTGTCCTGGGACTTGCCCTGTAGACCAGGCAGGCCTGGAACTCAAGAGATCCTCCTGCCTCTGCCTCCTGAGTACTGGGATTAAAGGTGTGTGCTAACATGCTCATAAATTACATTTGAATTGAAAAAAAATCACAGGGAAAAAAACGTTTCTATTATTTAAGGAAGCATCTGCATAGAAAACTAAAACCAGTGTGAGTCCATTATACATAAGTGGCCCCTTAGGAAAGGTTGGCCCAGCTCAGTGGCCTTCCGGCTAGGCACCCTCCTCCTCGGCCAGGTTCCCAGTGATCTCCTTTTGAACTCACGGGTTTCATGGCAGCCAGAGTCTTTTTCCTCCTTGCCAATCCTACTGAAAGTAAAAGCTCTTAGGGAGGAAAGAATTAAAAGATCTCTCTTTTAGCTTGTTGTCTGTGAGAGGTAATGGAAGTGGGAAGTTAGTGGTGTGTACAGAAAAGGTCCTTTTAAAACTTATATTCAATGTATCACAGGCGGAGATTTAAAGAGTAGTTTCTTTCTGAAGCCTCAACACATAAATCTTTTTCTGCTGGTAAATCTAGCAGTACATTCTAATAAGGCAGCTTAGGCTCATAGTCTCCACTTATACCGACTAAACTCCCCCTGACCAGTTCTGTTTATAGTTCGTTTAATTGAATCTTTCCAGGGTAAAACACTTTAAATTGTATTCATAAATTTAGCATTTTCAGTTTCTTCTTTTAAGCACATTAATGACCAACTCTGACAAGCAAAACATCCCCAAGTACTTGCAGACCAAATTAAATTTATAAATGTAATGAATCTCTTAAAGATACCAGTACAGTACAGTTAGTGAGACGTAAAACCCTCTTATAGCTCCTAGCAATAGACCACAAATCTAAACTATCTGCTTCTCCGATGCACATTCTAAGCTGAAACCTGAAGATTAATCTCTCAGACACCCCACCATTTTAGACACTGCAAATACCACAGATATGTAACACATAAAGATTGTCCCTAGCTTGCTAATGCTGTGTATTTGCTCTCCTGATCTTTTCATATTCATTTTCAAGTCTTCCAAAAGCTAAAATGCATGTGTGTATACTAGAATGAAGGAAATAGGAACTGAACCTCAGATTGGGCAGCTGCTTCCATCCAGACAAGTTGCGTCCATCTTTTGCCAGAGACTTTTGGCCCAAAGTAGGATGGGATAGGAACTCCAAGGTGATTTTTCACACACACACAAAGGCATGCCTTTGTTCTTTCAGAAAACTAGTCACTTACTCCAATCTAGGACCACAGCTTAAGTTCCTTCCCAGGAAAGACATAAACAATGTCTACCCCTCTTTCTCAGGTCCAGATGACAAATGTCTTCATTAGGGTTACGAGGGCTGCGATGAAACGCCATGAACAAAAGCAACTCGGGGAGGAAATGGTTTATTTGGTTTACACTTCCACATCACTGTTCATCATTGGAGGAAGTCAGGATAGGAACTCAGACAGGGCAGAACCTGGAAGCAGGAGCTGATGCAGAGGCCTTGGAGGAGTGCTGCTTACTGGCTTGCTCCTCATGGCTTGCTCAGCCTGCTTTCTTATAGAACAGAGGACTACCAGCCCAGGGATGGCACCACTCCCAAGGGGGAAGGTCTTCACCCATCAATTGCTAATTAAGAAGCCCTAAGGCTTGCTTACAGCCTGATGCTATGTAGGTATTTTCTTAATTTAGGTTCCCTCCTTTCAGATGGCTTTAGCTTGTGTCAAGTTGATATAAAACTGTCCAACACAACAAACTAATGTATGATTTCACATAAGTTCACCTGGGAAACGAATGAGTTTGTTAGTCTTACCTACAGAACAAGGAGGAAGAGGTTATGAGCAGAAGAACAAATGACTTTAAAGCAACCATCTTGGCGGGCCACCCAGCAAGCAAGATGGCTTTCCCAAGGCCACATAGATGGAGCACCCCTCCCTCATTCTTTCCCACTTATTACCTATTCCCTTCCCAGAGATCCTGAGCAATGGGGCAGAATTACATAGAAATGGTTGGGAGAGCTGACTTGATATCCAGATGGGGGTCCCATAATTCTCCCTACCCCTTCCTTCCTAGAGGGAATGTCAAGAGTCAACAAACCCAGTCATGATGGTTTGGCAAACAGCCCAGCGGTACTCTTAAAGATAACAGCAGCTTGGCCCAGAAGATGGTCCTGTACAAGAAGACAAAGCATGATCCAGGAGACCACTGACTTTGTGAATCTGCCTGCTGGGTTTAGGTTGTACCGTAGCTTTTCTTTGAGTTACATGCCTGCTCTGTACTCCACACTGTTTCTCCACATTGATTGGATTCAATCAATAGTTGTACTCTCTGATTGAATTAAGCAATTTCCAATGTTTATCTTTGCCATCTGTACAAGTTAGAAGTTTTATTGATGGTGTCTGATAGCTTTGAGGAAGGAATGAAGTCTGGGGAGCTGTGTGATGCTGAAATCTGCTGAATGAGGAAGGAGAGAGAGCCCGAGCCACTGAGGAGACGGGAGCCTGTCATACGTGTGAGGAGACGGGAGCCCGTCATACGTGTGAGGACACGGGAGCCCGTCATACGTGTGAGGACACGGGAGCCCGTCATGCGTGTGAGGACACGGGAGCCCGTCATGCATGTGAGGAGACGGGAGCTTGTCATACATGTGAGGAGACGGTTACATTTCCAACTGTGAATGAAAATGGTCCCCATAGGCTCAAAGGGAGTGACACAATTAGAAGATGTGGCCTTGTTGGAGGAACTGTATCACTCAGGGGTGGACTTTGAAGTTTCAGATGCTTGAGACAGGCCCATTGTCACACTCTCTTCCTTTTGCCTGCTGACACAGATAACTTTCCAGCACCATGTCTGCCTGTGTGCTGCCATGCTTCCTGCCATGATGATAATGGACTGAACCTCAAACTATAAGGCCAGCCCAAATTAAATGTTTTCCTTTATAGGAGTTGCCATGGTCCGATTTCTCAGAAAATTAGAAAACAACCTACCTCCGGACCCAGCAATACCACTTTTGGGTATATATCCAAAAGATGCTCTATCATACCACAAGGACATGTGCTCATCTGTGTTTGTAGCAGCATTATTTGTCATAGCCAGAAACTGGAAACAACCTAAATGCCCCACAACTAAAGAATGGATAAAGAAGGATGTGGTACATTTATACAATAGAGAAAAAACACAGCAGAAAAAAATAATGACATCTTGAAATTTTCAGGCAAATGGATGGATCTAGAAAACATCATATTGAGCGAGATAACCCAGACCCAGAAAGACAAATATCATATGTACTCACTCATAAGTGACTTTTAGACATAAAGCAAAGAAAAAACAGCCTACAATTCACAATCCCAGAGAACCTAGACAACAATGAGGACCTTAAAAGAGACATACATGGATCTAATCTACATGGGAAGTAGAAAAAGACAAGATCTCCTGAATATATTGGGAGCGTGGGGACCTTGGGAGAGGGTAGAAGGGGAGGGGACAAGAAGGGAGGGAGCAGAGAAAAATATATAGCTCAATAAAAACAATAATAAAAACTAAAAATATATAAACGTGTGGAAATAAAAAAAAGAGTTCCTGTGGTCACAGTATCTCTTCATGGCAATAGAAAACCCTAAAAAAGACAAAAGTTAGTACCAGGGATTAGGGTACTGCTCTGATAAACCAGACCATGCTGTTGTTAGGAGGAATATGGAACATTTTGACTTTGGACTAGAAAAACAATTGATACACTAAACAGGCCATGAGAGTAGGAGCATGGCTGATGGCGGTGGCCCAGCTCAAGAGGTTTCAGAGGAGAAGAATATTAGTATGCAGCCTAGAGACGGTTCTTGTGATGTGTTGGTGAAGAATATGGCTGTTTCCCACCCTTGTCCAAAAAAAATTTTAACCTGAGGCTAAATTGAAGAGTTATGGATTAACAGCTTTGGCAGAGGAGACTTCCAAGCAACCTAGCGCTGACTGTGTCATGTGGCTATAAGCGGCCAGTCGTGTGCAGATCTGTAATGAAAAGGAGCAAGCTGAGCAAGAAAAACTACAAATGTCCAGTTGGAGGAGAAAAGGAGCAGCAGGAAGTATAGATGGTGAAAGAAAAGCCTGATGCTATATGGGATAAAGGGAGCAAGACCCCATCCAGCTATGTAGCCCTGGCTAACCTGGAAACCACTATGTAGACCAGGCTGACCTCAAACTCACAGAGATCTGCCTGTCTCTGCCTCCCAAGTGCTGGGTTCAAAGGTGTGCACCGCCATGCCTGACCAAAAATACTTTTTAAAATGCAGATTATGATTGTGCCCTGTGTTAAAACTACTGTAGATAAGGCTAGAAGTGTTTGTCAAGCATACATAAGGCCCCAGATTCAATTCCCATACCCAACAACAACAAAAGGAACTTCCAAAATTATATTTTGTTACAAAGCTCAGTAGCAAAAACTTTCATTATTAATCTTACACTTATTAATAAATAGTAGGATTTCCTTAGGTTTGTAACTAGTGTTTTCACATCATTGTTATACAACCACTGCAAAATTAAATGGCTTGAAGCAGCAACATTTGCTAATTTTCTCATTAACACGCATCTGGGTAGTAGTGGGAAGGACAGCTTGTCTCCTGGCGTGGGGGCCGTGCTTGAGTTGGATCCAGAGCATGACTGAAATGCAAGGATATATTACATTTTTTTTATTGACTCAAACGACTTTAGCTTGGAACAATCCTTGCTGCTAGATTTTTTTCAGTCATTTGAAACAATGCTCTCTTCCACCTGGTCAGTTTAAACTTTGTTACTTACCTACTAATGCTTAACTAAAGATTTTCAACTGCTGGGAGAGAGAGAGAGAGAGAGAGAGAGAGAGAGAGAGAGAGAGAGAGAGAGAGAGAGAGAGAGAGAGAGAGAGAGAGAGAGAGGGAGAGAGGAGCGCATAAAGGCAGGAGTCAGGTATCTCCATCGCCAGATGTTAGGAAGAGCTGCCACCCCCCCCCCCATAGAGGAACAGCAGAATTGCCACACTGCATAGTGGTAGCGCCCCCAGGAGACGACAGCTCATTGCCAGAACTGTTGGGGATGTGAGCAATAAAACCCAATGCAACCAGAACAAACTGTTACTATGTATCATATGGCATACAAAGTCAGCAAGTAAACGGAAATCTGAAAGGGCCATGCTAGGGATGTGAACAGAGTCTGTGCTTTCGTTTCCCAGACGACCAGACCAGAATAATCACAAAGGAACTATATTAATTACATTGTTTGGTCAATGGTTCAGGCATATTCCTAGCTAGTTCTTACATCTTAAATTAACCCATTTCTATTCATCTATGTATTGTCATGAAGCTGTGGCTTACTGGTAATGCTATGAGATCTTTCTCTTTCGGGGGCTACATGACATCTCCTTGACTCTGCCTACTGTTTCCCTCTATCTCTGTTTGGATTTCCTGCCTGGCCTTACTCTGCTAAGCCATGGGCTGAGACAGCTTTCTTCATCAACCAATAAAAACAACACATCTACAGAAGGACATCCCACATCATAGGAGGACGGCCATCCTCTCTGAAGATGTCAGTAAGAACACATCGAGGGCCCAAACTGTGTCTACCATTTGTGCCACATGTCTAGATATAGCTCCCAGGGAACGCTAGGGAAGCCTTAAGAATAACAGGTAAGTTTCTTGTCAACTTGGTAAAGTAGAGGCATGGCATGAGAAATTGGGAGGAGGTTAGGAGCACTGGCTGCCTTTCAGAGGACCAGAGTCAGCTCCTGGCACCCAGATGGTGGCTCACAGCCATCTATAACTCTAGTTCCAGGGAATCCAGTGCCCTCTTCTGAGGGAAATCTGAGGACCCTGTAAATATGTCCTCACACACACACGCACACAGACAAAACACTCATATATATATATAAAGTAAAAATAATTGGTTTTGAAAAGAGATTAAATTGATTCCTAGAAGATAATTTTTCAAGCTGGGTGGTAGTGCACTCCTTTAACCCCAGCACTCAGGAGGCAGAGGCAGGCTGATCTCTGAGTTCAATGCCAGCCTGGTCTACAGTGAGTTCCAGGACAGATAGGGCTACACAGAGAAACCCTGTCCCAAAAGAAAGAGGAAAGAAAGAAAATAATTCTCCTTTATATACACCTTTAAGGGCTAAGATTCAAAACAACAAAATAAGGGTAATAAAGAGCTTGACTGGGGTGGAAGTTTTGAAGACTGGAAAAAACCTGTGTGTGGGAACAGAAGAACTCCAGTGCACTGTGGGAGATTAGGTAAAGAATAGTCAATAAGTCAGGATCTCCTAGAGGGCCGGGATAAGAACCTTGGATTAAGGTACTTCCATTCCAAGAGTGTTTGTAATATGCAAATAATCTTACAGATGATTGGCTAAAGCAGAAATGATGTCAATGAAAGGCCAAACCTGTCATATGTATTTTATCTCTCCATTGATGTTTTATTACAACCTTTCCCCCTGAGTAACAGAGGCTGAAAGACACACAGCTGCAGGCATCATTGTGAGCCATAGAGGAATACAGTACTGTGTAGAATACCCATGATTCATCCGTGTTTCCTCTTGTCTGCATGTAGCCTCTGTCTGTCTTACCTTACTGGCCTTTATTGAATTTTTATCTCAGGCTAACTTGTCCTTATATCCTTTACAAAAAGTCAGCTTTGGTTTTTAGAAGTAAAGCCCTGTGTTTAACTGCTCACATGGAGAGTAAGCTCGTTAGGATCATCCTTTGGATGCTGCAGGTATTAAATTGTGGGCATTTAAGTGTCCAGTTCAACCTCACTTTTAATAGACCTTGTGGCTTTAACTGCATGTCTTGCAGAATAGTCCATACAGGTATGCACAGATTCTCACGGTTCTTTTTTTCTGTCACATGCCTCCAGGTGGCATCACCCAGTACCAGGCAACTTCATTGCTCTCCTGGAATTCGAGCCATTAAGGGTGAGAGGGAAGTGCCGGCTGGGCAGTGTCTGTTCTCCCAGTCAGCATGTGCTTGTAGCTTGCCTTCCTTTGGTTACCTCTCAGTTTTGCTCAATAACTATTTCTTACTTAAAAATCTAGCCAGGCATGGTGCCCCCACCTATAATCCCAGCAGTCAGGAGGCAGAAGCCATAGAATGGCAAGTTTGCACCAGCAGGGACTCAGAGTAAGACCCAGTTTTTTTTGTTTTGTTTTGTTTTGTTTGTTTGTTTTTATGGGGGAGCAGTTTCAAGACATAGTTTCTCTGTAGCTTTGGAGTCTGTCCTGGAACTAGCTCTTGTAGACCAGGCTGGCCTTGAACTCACAGAGATCCGCCTGCCTCTGCCTCCCAAGTGCTGGGATTAAAGGAGTGTGACACCTCTGCCTGGCAAGACCCTGTCTTAACAGTACTAGTGCCTTTGGCTTTGCAGACACAGAGGACTTTCTATCTGTTTTTCTACCTTGAGCTCAAAATACTTGTCATTTTTGCATGTTTTCTTCCAAGCACTCCTTTCAGTTCTTTCGTGGCTTTGGTTACTATCTGAAGCAATCTCTAAATCTGCTTGTCTATACAGACACCTCTCCAAGTGCCGGTGTGTCGGCATAACAACGCCAACAGCCACAGGTTTATTCCTCAGTGAATGTCCAAGCTCCACGGACCCACACCCTTTAGAAAGCACTTCCACAGCCCTGAGCAACATGAAACAAGGCCGCCCGGTATCTTTCTGTGTTTTCTATCCCTTCCTTCTAACTGGCTGTGTTGATGTTACGCTTCTAACCCATACCTCCTCACCCCAGCTTTCTGTGTTGTTCCTTATGTTTTCAATGTGTAGTCAACATACTTCTTCCAAGATACAAAAGTTGACATAAGCCTTGTAAGTAAATACACTGCCATATGTTGTCCACCACCCACTTCTTGGGAACCTCCCATTCATTCCTTTTTAAATATTTGGTTCTGTTTAATGTGGGTGCAAATTTCTACAGCCTTCTGAGGTCCCTGTTAACCCGCATCCCTTGCCTTCCCCATGTCCCAAGAGGTCTTGATTTGCACCTCTGGAAGAGCCTCTAAATGCCACTCCAGGGGAGGCCCTGGGGAAGCTCTGCTTCCTACCTTCTCCATTTTCAAGAAGCTGACGAAACTGGGCCTCAGTTATCTCATTGACTTTGTTCCTTGTTACTATGTTACTATGACAAAAGGCCTGAGAAAACCAACAGAAGACTTGGGGAGGGAAGGGTCTGTTTTGGCTCCTAGTTGGAGGATACAGTCTATGGTAATGGGCAAGTCCAGGCCGCAGGAAAGTGAGGCAGGTGGTAACCTTGTATCCACACCGGCAGAGCAAGAAAGATTAGAGCTGGAGCTCAGCTTGCTTTCTCCTTTTTATTACATCCAAGCTCCTAGACCAGTTACTACAGTGGATCTTCCCACCTCGTTTAACCTAATCTAGAAACTTCCACCTAGGTGTACCCAGCTTTCTAAGTGATTCTAGAGGCTGTCTAGCTTACAAGTGACATCAGCAAACACAGCGGGAAGAGTGTGTGGGTGCGAGAGGCTCTACCCGTGGTCGCGGGAATGTGAGGCAGCTGATCACACTCTCTTTCTCTTTCTGAGTCTGAGTAATCTCACTTAATATAATAATTTCCATATCCATCAATTTCCTGAATTTTTATTATTTCATTGTTTTACAGATAAATAAAAACCTCTTCTGTTTATAGATTTATCTGGCAATGAACATCTCGGCCCACTCCATTTCCTTGATATTTAAGGACCTTCACGCCTTAAGGAAGGTTGTCTATGCTGCAGTCTGGTTTGGAGATAATTCTGTATGACCCCCAAGTTATAATCTCTCCAAGCTGGCATTTGCTGAATACCTGTGTCCTCGTCTGCCTGCTCATCACAATCCCTTATGACTTTTTGCATCATACCATCCGCTTGTTATAACTCTTTAAGTAGCTGGTTATTTTCACTCCCCTCTGAGGAAGTGCAGACATGGAGACAAATCAAGCTGCGGGCTGGGATGTAAGTGAGGTGACAGAGTCCTTACAAGGCATGCGCGAAACCCTGTGTTTAACCATCACTACCACATAACCTGGCCGTGGCGGCTCACACCTGCCATGCCAGAGCTCTGAGGTGAAGGCAGGAGGATCGGGAGTTTAGAGCTGAAGGCAACTTGGAGTACATGAGATCCTCTCTCAGAAAACAAAAAAGGGGCTGATGAGATGGCTCAGAGAAAAAGAACAGTTGCAGAAGACTCCAGGTTCAATGCCCGGAACCCATACGGCAGCTCGCGATCATCTGGAACTCCAGTTCCAGGGGACCCAAAGTCCTCTTCTCAGCTCCTGGGACGCTAGGCATGCATATGTGCAGGCAAGTGAAACACATGAAGTAAAACACGAGTGTAACAATAAAGATGAGCCAGGCGGTGGTGGCGCACGCCTTTAATGCCAGCACTCGGGAGGCAGAGGCAGGCAGATCTCTGTGAGTTCGAGACCAGCCTGGACTACAAGAGCTAGTTCCAGGACAGGCTCCAAAACCACAGAGAAACCCTGTCTCGAAAAACCAAAAAAAAAAAAAAAGCAATAATGATGAAAAGTCTGCCTGTTCTCTGTAGCCAGCAAGGAGGGGGCGGGGGCTGGGCTGTGCTTTCTGGGCCTCCTCTGCCCCGTGGCGTTCCGTACAGGCAGTTTGGGTGCGACCACAAAAGTCTCAAAGGCAGTTTTTCCAGGGACTTGGTCTCCTGATTTCAGATGGAAATTGGCCTAAATCCTTTCTATCGTCAGATTACCCAATGTTTATCTTGGTAATCTGGAGCTGATCCTAGATAAAAAAGTATGTTAAGATATTACCTTCTTACTTCAGATACGGTTTGACCACATTTTATCTTATTTTCCTGTTCTTAGGTCGCTGTCCAACATGGAGAGTGTCTATACGGTGTTGTGGGAGGAATGGGACACAGTGAAGCTTTCCTGATTGGCAACGGGACTAAGCTTGAGTTCAGGACAAGACTTTGTCCTCTAACGCTGCTGCTCTGAGACCAGACCCGAACACTGATGCTAATGCTGGCCTTGAATCCAGTGACCTGCACGGGGATCATCATAGGACCAAAAAAAAAAAAAAAAAAAAAAAAAAAAAGGTCTGTGGAAAGGAAAAAAACATTGGGAAAAAAAACATTGGCTAATATTTCACAATATCATATTGCTACATTTGTAACTATTTACACTTTGTAAATGTACTGGGTCAGCAAGGAGGATAAGAACCAGGGAGAGGGCTTTTCACAAGCACATCCTTATTAACTGGGTAAACTGTGGATTGCATTATACTACAGCCAGGAAACCAAAATGACTGGCCATATAAAATGGGGAATAAGCCGGGCGGTGGTGGTGCACGCCTTTAATCCCAGCACTCGGGAGGCAGAGGCAGGCGGATCTCTGTGAGTTCGAGACCAGCCTGGTCTACAAGAGCTAGTTCCAGGACAGGCTCCAAAACCACAGAGAAACCCTGTCTCGAAAAACCAAAAAATAAAAAATAAAATGGGGAATATTTTGGTGTGGGAGGTCCTTCTGTCTGTGTGTGGCTTTTATTGGTTAATGAATAAAGAAGTGCTTTGAGCCTATGGCAGGGAAGAACAGAAGTAGGCAGGGAAAGCAAGGCTGTATGCTGGGAGAAAGAAGGGCGGAGTCAGGGAGATGCCATGGAGCCACCATGGGCCGTGGGAGATTGATGTGCTGAAACTTTGCTGGCAGGCCACAACCTCGTGGTGATAAACAGATTAATAGAGATGGGTTAAATTAATATGTAAGAGTTAGCCAATAAAAAGCTGGAGCTAATGAGCCAAGCAGTGATTTAACTGATACAGTCTCTGTGTGATTATTTCGGGGCTAAGTGTCCGGGAACCAACAAGCGGCGCCCTCCTCCAGCAATATTTAGTAAGAGGAACTGTGAGTTATAATAAGCAATTGACTAAGATAGGTAGAACTCCAAAGAACACCCAAACCTGCGCCTGAGTACTAAGGACACATTTAGTGAAGCCAGGGATCTTCCCCAAGGGTAGGATCTACACCTCACTAGAGAAGGTGTGGCTACAGACTCTGGGGAAGGCCACAGAAGTGAATCCATTCCACCTCCACTAAAGGTCAGAGAGTTTAAACCTATTCTTGCGCCTTCTGGTCATTGACAGGAGATTTGACTTAAGATTTGACTACTAGCAAAGATATCTTGACATAGAGTGCGGTTATTTGGTGTTTTGATATTTAGATGGTAACTACGTTGTTCCTGTATCGTGATAAAAGGAAGTCTTTGGCTTTCTTCCCCTTTTTTGGATTGGGGTATTCAAAGACCATAAGAAATAAACGTGGACAGATTCAGTATTTACTGGTTTGCCCTCCCAGTACTGTCTCTGTATTTTGTATCTCTGTTTATTCTACCTAACATTTCTAACCTACACGCCCCTACCCTGGATCATACGAAACCATCGAGGCTGGACCCCAACGGATGTCACCCCCATGTGTGGCCACGACAGACACTGGAAAAGGAAATTAGCCAGAACTCACTCAGAGGCTGGTAGGCAGAAAGTCATTGCTTTCCTCAAATGCACTTAGGTGTGAGACTCAGCGGAAAGCCACCAACCAGGCTGCTACTGAAACTTGATAAAACTGGCTCATGAATGTCCACTCTTCAAGGGTTGCTGCCAACCACAGAGTAGGGGTCAGAAAAAAGAAAACAAAAGCATGCAGATCTCAGAAGAGATGGTGTCTCAACTTTCCACCCTGCGTTCTACTGGCAATTCATAACATAATGCCAGAAGCAAAGGAGATGTCCTTATAAGGTTTTGTTCTACTATCGAGAGGCAATGAAATGTGAATTTGGAGCTGAGATACAATAACTAATAACTGACGTGTGAAGTAAACTCAGTGTTAAATGTATTAGCAGAGTCTCTAGAAGAGTTTATTGCAGGGCTGGAGAGATGGGTTAGCATTTTACACCACCAAACTGAAGACCAAGCTTCTCACACATGCACCCTCAATGTACAAACCACACCCAAACCATAGCAGTCCTGACGAAGTTAATGGCAACAGACTGAGGCAGTCTCTTCCTCTTGGTTCTATTTTCTTTCTGCTTCTATCATGATGCTGAACCCAACAAGAATTTAACCGGTAATTCTGTTCTCTCTCTCTCTCTCTCTCTCTCTCTCTCTCTGTGTGTGTGTGTGTGTGTCTGTGTGGTTTTGTTTTATTTGAGAAAGGGCCTCACTAAGTAGCCTTGGTTAGCTAGTCCTGAACTCAGACTGATCTCCCCGACTCAGCCTCCCAACTGCATGAAACCACAGTCAGTGCTTGACTATGCCTGTAACTAAAATTCACTCTAAAAGAACGAGGGCCAGTGATGAGTTGTAAACCAAGGAAAGAGCTTTGGATTTAAAACAGGTTGGGATTTTCATCCAGTTTTATTACTTATGTCCTGGAATTTTAGGATTTTTTTTTGTTTGTTTGTTTTTTTGTTTTTCAAGACAGGGCTTCTTTGTAGTTCTGGGGCCTGTTCTGGAACTTGCTCTGTAGACCAGGCTGGCCTCAAACTCACAGAGATTCACCTGCCTCTGCCTCCCAAGTGCTGGGATTAAAGGCATGTGCCAGCACCACCCGGAGAGTTTTAGTTTCTTATCAATAAGAATTATCTTACACTGCTGGGCGGCTGTGATATACACCTTTAAATCTCAGCACTTGGAAGGCCAGAGTCAGGCAGATTTCTATGAGTTCGAAGCTAGCCTGGTCTACTAGACCTAGTTCCAGGACAGGCTCCAAAGCTACAGAGAAACCCTGTCTCGAAAAACCAAAAGAAAAAAAAAAGAAAAGAAAAAGAAATAAAATTATCTTACTCTAATAGATTTAACTGTATCCCAATAGCATTATAAAAATCAAACCCAACATGTCCTGCCACTAATCCACAGACACAGGGTGCCCATGTAGCTCCCATTTTGGAAAGCCCAGCCCCTGCCCAGGTTGTCCTCATACCCATAGTACCTTAGAACACCTACTGGACCTGCAGGGTGGTTTGGAAATGCCCTGGAAGACACAACTTGGTCATCCACTGCCTGCATCAAATACAGAAAAGTTACTGCCAAGACCTAGAACTGGTTTTTCAGTGTGAAGAAGTTTAAAACTACCTTCTCCATGATGCCACAGCATAACCTCCTAATACCCACAAAAATGCTACAGAGAAAAAAGTATCACAAGATTACTAATATACTGTATATAGAATATAGCACTTGCTCAATAAGTCATGGCTGTTATTAAATGGCAATCTCCATTGCCCAATCCAAATATAATAAAGTCATTAAAACCCTTTTGTATTTGAGAAATGCACTGCTGATGTACTTTTATAACAGATTAATACTTCAATGCTAAAGTTACACAAACATCCCCACACTGTCTGTTACAAAATTCATCTTTATTGAATGAACAATCCATAAACAGAAGTCAACTCTACATGGATCAACTTTCTCTTCACTTCCCACCATTTCATTTGGATTCTTGAAAACAGCTGTTATGTTTTGAGATACAATCTGCTTCCTTTCAAATTGTTCAAAGCCAAACACAAAACACTGTATCTTTTAAAGGCACAAAAATAGGTCCTAGGACACAGCACCGTCCCAGTGAAGAAAGCACAGCTCTGTTATCAGGTCTTCTGCATGGGCGATAAGAGGCTCGGAAGGTCCCTAGCAGTGACCACAAAAATTTTACGCCTTTTTGCAGAAATGAACAATTTGCTTACTTCTCTATGGTTTTCATCTACATAGTTTCAAATCTTCTGCAGAAACTAAAAAATGAAGCCCGACTACTGTGGCAACAGAAGCAGAGGTAGAGAAGAATGTTTAGACATTGGCTCCCTAAAGCACTGAAGTTAGCTTCCTAGTATCATTTGTTAAAGCTGCCATTATAAAGTACTGCACTCTAGGTAGTTCACAGCTACAGAATTTATTGTGCCACTTCGAGAGGTCAGAGTTCAAAAGCAGGCATCGGGAGGGTCATGTGGTCTCTGTAGTCAGTAAGGAAGGATCTGTTCCAAGGCTTTACTGATTCCTGCTCATCCCTCCGTTTGTGGCCAACCATAATTTCAGTCTTCACATGGCATTCTCTCTATACTCATGTCTGTTTTTATGTTCAAATTTATCCTCTATTTGAGGACACTTATCATGTTAGATTAGAGTACACCTTAGAGATGACCTAATCTTGAATAGGTTGTACTTAAATACCTTGTTTCCAAATGTAGTCATTTTCACAAGTAAGGGGGTTTTGTAAGAACTTGAAGTAGACACAATTCAACCTGTAACTAGCACTATTTTCTTCCTCCTTTTAACTTTGCCAAACATAATGATGCCCAGCAACTCTTCATTCATTTGTTCAATTAACACTTAATTAACACATGCCAAGCTCTGTACTCGATATTGATGGCCCACAAAGACAAACTGGACTCAGAGACCCTGTCCTTGAGAAGTTACACTTTGGAGGGAAGCAGAAACACATTTACTATATTGGTTAAGTATTGTTGTTGAGGTAATATTAGGTATTGTAATAAAATGTTTTGTTAGTCGTAGTAACAGTGTGTCAAGTGATATATCAGACACAGGCTTGGAGGACTCAGGGAGGCGCTATATTTGTAGTAGAGGTAAAGAATGTTTTCACAAATTAGGGAGCATTTTATTTGGATCCAAACGGGTATGATGTGATATATACTTTAGGTAGCTCAAAGATGATTGCAGTGAGATGTAGATCCCAAAGAGCATTCCTCGGTCAAAAGAAAATACAGCACAATAAAGAGTAAGAAACAAATTGCAAACTCCAGGAGGGCTGGGGTTTTGTTATCTCCTTTGCACCCTCCTGCTTCATTCAATAAGCAATCTCTGCACTGGCCCTAGAGGCACAGGTGCCTGTAACACTGAAGTTGTTCTCCTGAAGCTGAAGCAGGGTGTGTAAAGATATTCCTGGCCTACAAAGTAAGTTAAAGGCCACCCTAAGTAACTTAATAATATCCTCTCAATAGATAGATAGATGGAGTCTGTATATAATATATATATTATATACACACATTCTCTCTCTCTCTCTATATATATATATATGATCTCATAAATAATATAAGCACATAGGCGATGCTACGACTCAGGGATGGGGACATGAGAATCAAAGTCATTCTCAGTTCCATAGCGGGCTCAAAATAAACCAGGGCTACATGAGACCCAGCAGTAACAAAAAAGGCATTATATGTCTAATGCATAACATGTAGTTTATTGTTGGAAAGTCTGGCAAAGGTGCACACGTAGCCCTGTGTTCTAGTTAGATTTCAATTGTTTGGATAAAACATCATGACCGGAAACAACTTGGGAAGGAAGTTTACAGTTACTAGTCCTTCATGGAGAGAAGGGCAGGAATTCAAAGCAGAAACCTAGGAACAGAGCTGAAACGCCACGGAGAGAGCTGTTTACTTGGTTACTTCCCCTGGGTTTGCTCAGCCTGCTTTCTTATACAACCTGCCTAGGACCACCTGCCTAGCGGTGGCACCACCCACACTTGCCGGGTCCTCCTACATCAGTGATTAATCAAGAAAATGCCAACAGACTTCTCGACGGGCAACCTGATGGAGGCCTTTCCCCGGTTGAGGTTCCTCTTCCCAGATTAACTCCAGTTGACAAAAAAACTAATCGATATCCTCTAAATACACCTCGTGTAATAGATTAGGGTTGATAAACTGACGATGTACCGACAGTATTATGAAACGCCGGGAAGTGCTGAATTAGCTGGTACTGGATTTGTCCGGAGCTTGTGCAAAAGTGTCTGCGCCAAACAGAAGCAACGGCTAAAGGGGGTGGTGTCCGCTCCTTCCAGAGCAGGGCACTCCGGTTCACGCCGGACTGCGGTGGTTCTCCTCCTGTACGACTCACCCAGCTCTGCCGGAACTCTCGAGGTACACCGCACTGGCCCCAGACCTCCCGCACACCGCTGAGGAAGAACCTTGGGCGCGCTCCCGTGCCCCGGTCCCTTCGATCACACCGCCAGGGTTCCCGCGTGCCCGCCCGCCCGCGCCTAGCAGAGCGCGTGCTCGCGAGCTCCCCGCAGCCCCGTGCTCATCCGGGTCTCGGCGAGCCTCAGCCAATGGAAGCCGCTCCCGGCCCCCCCGGGGAGTGGGGCCACGCCTCCTGCCCCTCCCCCGAGGCCTGCATCCCCGGCGATCATCCTGGGGGTGGAGGACACCCGCCGAGGCGGTGAGCGCGGCTTCCCGGCGAGCACTGAGGTCCCGAGCGCCCAGCGGCCTCAACCGGTGCAGAAGCGCCCGGCACCACCGCTCACGCCGGGGTCCCGGGCCGACGTAGTAAACACACTTCAGAAACGTGAGGTGCCGGTGGTCACGTGGGGCGCGTGCCGGCCAATGAGGAGCCGGGGGCGGGGTGGAGGCCGCTGACGCGGCGGAGTCACCCGGGCAGCCTCGGGACCGGTGACCGGGCCGGGCTGAGAGAAACGTCTAGCGAGCCGGCCTCGCAGCGCCTGCCGGCCGCGATCCGAGCTGCCTGCCCACTCCGGGGGCGCACGGGGGCCGCGTGTCGGTCGGTCGGTGGGAGGCCGCTCGGGGCGAGCCACCGTCTCCCCCGCGGGCGCCTCGCTTGGGCGAGGTCTCCGTGACGAACCTCCCGAGGCGGCTGCGGCCAGCTCGGGCCGTCGTGGCGGCTCGAGCCCCGCGCGCTTGCTTGCGCTCCGGGGGTCGCAGGCCCTGGAAGGTATGCGTGTCCTCCGGACGCCGGCCGCGGGCGCGGGCTCCTGAAGGACGTCGCTCGTGGACCACAGCGCCTCAGCAGCCTCCATTCATCTGCCAGCTGCGCGCTCGCCGCCTCCGCGCCCGGCCTGGGCGCCGCCTCCTCCCGTCCCCCCTCTGCCGTCCCTTCCCCGCTCCTCGTGTGCGGAGGTTCTCCTGGAAGCGCAGGTGTCGGTTATGAACCCGGCTTCCCTCCCTTGAAGCTCTCGGTAGAGGAAGTCGGGGTGACCCTCTGCGCCCCCCACCCCAGGCATGGGAGTGAACGCCGTGCACTGGTTCCGAAAGGGACTCCGGCTCCACGACAACCCCGCCCTGAAGGAGTGCATCCAGGGCGCCGACACCATCCGCTGCGTCTACATCCTCGACCCCTGGTTCGCCGGCTCTTCCAACGTGGGCATCAACAGGTGGCGGTGAGTCCAAGAGCTCTGGGGACACTGATCGCGGTGTATACGAATCGGGGCTTGATGAGTTACTAGCAGATCTGAGATTTGGTTTTTCAGTCCAGAGACCGAATTGCTTACGTCGTTTAAGAATCGTAGATGTGGTCATTGCTAAGTGGTAGAGACTTAATATTAAATAGAGAGAACTCTCGACCTGGAACGCCATCGGTAAGTTATGTGTCTGTGTTGATGGGAATTCTTTCCCTGATTTGTGAACTATACGTCATCGGGAAATGAAACACTCCCAGGCCTCGATTCCTTTTGCCTATGAAAGGGTTGTAATCTTTACTGTTGACGTGTGTCTAGGTAACTCATAATGCGGAGAAAAACCATTCATTTATTATAGCCGGTTCCAAATCCAGCTCTCTTCCCCCTTGAGGTTAGAGGAGGAAAAGCAAGGGAAAGGATTACCTGAGTTCTCTTTACCCAGTGCGCGCTCTCTCTCAACTCCTCCTTGTGGTTGATAAGATTAAGCACAGTTTTTTCTTTCGAGGTAAAATATAATCCTTCTAGGGAATCTACACTGGAAGAAACCCCTCAGGACGTTTTAGGAGCTGTTCCTGCAAAAACAGGATAGATGATTGTGCGGCTGAAGAGTTTGGCAGATGTCTTGATAGTGTCTGTGTGAGGCATAGCTTTGAATGGGAGAGACAGGTGTGAACGAAGTCTGCACTTTAAGGAAAAAATATATATAGTCTTTTAGGTAGTGAGACGTGCTGCAAAGAGACGAGGTAAATAGGAGTAGAGATGGAGCCGCAATCGAAAGCGCTGTTAGGTAGTTGGGCATAGAGAGCTCACTGGAAGAGTACTTGCCTAGATGTGTGAGGTTCAGTCCTCAGAACCATGGGGAAAACTGTCAGTTGGTGTACAAAGAGCAGAGAATGTGACAGCAGGTTTGAAAGAAGTGATGGGATTGTAGCTATCTAAGTGAGAACATTCCAGGAAAGGGCCCTGAGGTGACAGTGCACTTGACCTTTGGAAGGAGCAGCCAGTCAGAAGGACTGGAGCAAAAGGAGTGGGGGAAGCAGGGTAAGGAGGTCGGAGCTGTAATAAGGGCCAGATGGATAGAGCTGGATATGCAGTTGTGAGGTCTGCGAGTTTGCTCAGAGTGAAGTGGAAGTGATCACGGGATTAGGAGCAGAGAAGTGGTGTAGTCTGACTCAAGTTAGTGCACACTGCATCGGGGTGTGCACCAACCCCCAAAGAGGGACAGGGAGCGAGAAGACCTCTTAGGAGACTGAACTTATGCAGATACGATGAAAATGGCGCACACAGAATGTGCTGGCAGGTTGGCTGTGTGGTCAGAAGGGGCTATGTTTCCATAGTCAGAAGATGCTTCGTAATGTGGTGTATCCTTGTACTAATTACTTGGCCGTAAAGGAAGGAACTATTGATAAATGCTGTAAAATGTGTAGGTGAACCGTGAAAGCGTGGTAGGTGAAAGAAGCTAGTCATAAAATTTCATATATTATATGGCTGTGCTTATGAAGTATCCACAGTGGGCAAATACACAGGGACAGAGGGTAGTTAAGTGTTGACTTAGTCCTGGGGAAACTGGGACGTTTCGAGGGTGTAGCTGTGGGCACAGAGGTGGGAAGTTATGGCTGCACACCTCTGCACAGCCATCGAACTGTGCTGCACACCTCTGCACAGCCATCGAACTGTGCTGCACACCTCTGCACAGCCATCGAACTGTGCCGCTTTTCTCTTCAAGACGGAGCCCAAGTGCCGCTTTTTCTGGTGTAGGGTGATGGCGTCAGTAGAGCTGATATATAGCAGGAGCATTTTATTTTATGGATGGCATGTTCTATATGTTCTTACATTGTGATGGAAATGAAAAGGTTCTCACGGGCCTGATGATGGGATTAATCACACTCACGAGGGTAGAGCTCTCCTAGATTGCCCCATGATACCATCACACTGAAGATTAGGTTTCATCATAAGAATTTGTGAGGAGAGCCGGGCGGTGGTGGCGCACGCCTTTAATCCCAGCACTCGGGAGGCAGAGGCAGGCAGATCTCTGTGAGTTTGAGGCCGGCCTGGTCTACAAGAGCTAGTTTCAGGACAGGCTCCAAAAGCTACAGAGAAACCCTGTCTCGGAAAACCAAAAAAAAAAAAAAAAAAAAATTGTGGGGATGGAAATGCAACATTCAGACCATAGCAGGTGTAATATGTGTTCATTTCTCTCTTCCATTTAACAGATTGTACCTTCCTGAAGATAAGCTATAGTTTCATTTAATCAAAAATCAATTCCCTCTTCTTCCTATTCATGGAAGGCTCTATTCCTAGGGGATTTGCAGCAGTGAATTAAACCATAGTCTCTGCTGTGAGGAGCTTCCATTCTTGCAGAGGACAGAATGTGTGTGCACAGAATGTATGTACGCCCCGTGTAATAGAGAGAAAAATAAAGCAGAGTGTGAAAATGTAGACCTAAAGGAAGTGAGGAAACATGCTGGGCAGGAGTATGGTCCTGCATCCTCATAGCATGCTGACTACATAGCAGTCGTCTGAGAAATGCTAGGTGGGAGTATGGTCCTGCATTCTTCATAGCATGGTGACTACATAGCAGTCATCTGAGAAATGCTGATTCAATTTCCCTTATAGATCTAGGGTTTAAGAATGAGGCAGTTACTCCATTTAACTTAGATACTTATGCATACCTTAAAATTATGACTGAGAAAACCTTTTAGCCAGGTGTGGCGATACATGCTTATAAATAATTCCAGCATTGGGAAGTAGAGGCTAGGAGAATCATAAATTCAAGGTCGTCCTCAGCTATGTAGAGTAATTCTGAGGCCAGCTTGGACTATATTAAAACCTATCACAGAAAACAAAATTTAAAAATTTTTCAGTGAATATTTTACTTTTATCATTTAAACATTAACTATTTTATTGAAACTATCACATATAAGGCCTCTTAATTTTTAATAACCAAATCTACAAAAGTGCCTACCATGTTTACCCATTTTCCTTTTAGTATATGATTTCAATGGGAAGCATGTAGGTCATCTTTAATATACTTTTTAATCCCATAGCTTCTAGTTTATCTAACTTTATATTCATATTTTCTTCAAATGTCTGTATTTAACCTACAACTTCTGGTTTTATATGTATTACTGAAATATATAGTACATTTAAACTCAATACAGTTATTGTTAGTCTTGCTCTCATGTTACTGATAGGTACTTGGAGTCTTCTCTTCTTTGTGTCTTGGTTTGCTCACTGCCTTATGATGATATACATCTATAATCCCAGGACTCAGGAGGCTCAGGCAGCAAGGTTGCTGAAAGTTGGAGGAAAGCCTGTACTCCACTGAAAGACGCTGCCTCAAAGAGAAGCAAGCAAAACAACATCCTAGAAATATAATAAATAACAGCAATATTAAAAGGATCACCTTTATGCCGGGCAGTGGTTGCGCGTGCCTTTACCCCCAGCACTTGGGAGGCAGAGGCAGGCGATTCTCTGTGAGTTTGAGGCCACCCTGGTCCACAAGAGCTAGTTCCAGGACAGGCCCCAAAGCTACAGAGAAACCCTGTCTCAAAACAAACAAACAACAACAACAAAAAAAAATCACCTTCACAAAAAGCATGAGGTCCAGGGTTCAGATAGTTTCATAGTTAGGTTTGAGTGACTTTTCCAGGGAGATATAAAGTAACATCTACTGACTTCTCAGGGAGGGCATTGATAGACAAGGATCCCACCCAAATCCAGCCATTTGAACCAATGACTGTGTCTTGTATTATTTTTAATAAAATGCTGATTGGCCAGTAGCCAGGCAGGAAGTAGAGGTGGGGCAATGAGAACAGGAGAGTTCTGGGAAGAGGGAAGCTCAGTCTGCAGTCCTGACCCAGCCATAGAGGAAACAAGACAGCAAGATGTGACTGCCTTGTCGAAAAAGGTACCAAGCCATGTGGCTACAATTATGGGCTGATGTAAGTTCTAAGACTTAATAAGAAGCCTGAGCTAATAGGCCAACCAATTTATAATCAATGTAGACCTCTGTGTGATTCTTGGGGACTTAACAACTATAGAACCGGGCAGGACAGAAACTTCTGTCAACAATAATGGAAGCTCATGTATTCTTGGTTTTCCTGTTATGATTATAAAATGGTGGGGAGCTTTAAAAATTGCATCTGTCATAAAAAATAGTTTTCACCTCAAAGGGAAGAAAAGAGTTTATTCTGCAGCCAAGTATGAGTAATATGGTCTTGGAGCACAGATTCAAGTTGCCCCAATACCATGTTTCACTGCGAAAGTAATTACATGAGATTTTATTAGTTACAGAACAAATAAAGCCATAAATCAAGGAATTTAACAAGCACCGCTGGGGACCATAGGAAATTTTACTGTTGTTAGAGGTTTCAGAGTCTAGCTGGGGACATGCTTGGCTTTTGGGTTGATAGGAGCTGGTTATCTGTCAACACACTTTAAAAGTTTTGGTGGTTACAGACAGGCAACACTGACTTTCAAAGGGACTGAAAATTGCCCAAGGTAATTTGTTTATGGCCTATAACATGGTCCTTCTCTGTAGTAACACAGTTCAACCACTTAACCTTGTAGAAACTTTAACAGACATGGCTATTTTTCACCTCACATCTTTGCCATCGTGAGAAAACCACAATGGGGTACTGTAGAGCTCTGTCCTCACCTTTGCCTTGGGAGACGGACATTTTAGCACACATTCCAAAGCTCATCACCTTTTGCATCTCACTAGCTTCATTTTGTTCACATTCGCTGCTTGAGACCAAAATACACCTTTCCATAAAGCTTCAAGAAATCAATCCCAGTGGTGCGGTGGTGCACACACATCTGTAGTCCCAGTGGTGGTGCACACACATCTGTAGTCCCAGTGGTGGTACACACACATCTGTAGTCCCAGTGGTGGTGCACACACATCTGTAGTCCCAGTGGTGGTGCACACACATCTGTAGTCCCAGTGGTGGTGCACACACATCTGTAGCCCCAGTGGTGGTGCACACACATCTGTAGTCCCAGTGATGGTGCACACACATCTGTAGTCCCAGTGATGGTGCACACACATCTGTAGTCCAGTGGTGCGGTGGTGCACATACATCTGTAGTCCACTGGTGGTGCACACACATCTGTAGTCCCGCACTCAGGCTGAGGCAGGAAATTTCAAGCAATTTCCAAGGTATTCTGGGTAACATAGCAAGACCTAGTCTCAATAAACAAAGCAGGAAAGCAATCTCGTGATGAATAAGTAGGATGAGGGTTGCTTTAGCAAAAAAGGGGTGGGGGTGTAGCTTTAAAAAGGCACCAAGCATCTGCTGCAGACTATGTGCACCAGTGTCTATTTGAAAACAGTCAGAGAGTGTCCATCACAGATGAATGCAGTTACAGACGTGTCACAGGGCTACGGTAGCTGTTAGTTACAGAATGCCTACCCAGGGTATGAGGCTCTAGGTTTGATAATCAACACCACAAAAATAATAATGAAATGAAATTTTTTAAATTGTCATCTTATGGAGCTGAAGAGATGACTCAGTGGTTAAGAATGCTTGTAGATCTTGCAGATCTGGGTTTGGTTCCCCACAGACACATGGCAGATCACAGAGTTACAGATCATCTGTAACTCTAGTTTTAGGGGATCTGATGCCCATGTGACCTCCACGGGCACTGCTCACACCTGCTACACACAAGTGCAGGCAAACCATTTCTGCACATATAAATAAATAGTTAAACCCAAACCTTTTGTGAAATTCTAATCTCTCTGCTAACATGATCATAAAGGTTAATGAGAAATTGCTCCTTGCTCCCTCAACTCCTTCCTTTTGTTTTCAACCTCTCTATAATTCCTTCTGCAAAAGAGAAACTCCTGCTGAGTTTTCATGTAAAAGGCTGCAGGAGGTCAAAGTCCATGTCTGGATCTGCCTGACTGTGTCACCGCGTCACAAGCCTGCATTCTGAGACGACCAGCTCCACCTCACTCAGCACTGAGGAGCCAGGTTAGAATGACCTTGCCACATCCCAGTGAAGTGGAGTGATTACCAGTGTGGGCTCTAGCCGCATAGAGAGGAGCCGTATGTACTGTGGATGTCAAAGTACAGACTATAGCTACACGTGCGTGCACACACACACGCACACACACGCACACACGCAAACAGTGTCAAGGTGTAGAATAATGTCCAGAACAGTTACTAAATTGGTTATTCAGGGAGTAAGATGATGAGTTGGGAGCTGCATTGTTGGAGAAGACTGTGTGCTACCCACAGCTGAAGGAACTAGGCTGCCTAGTGCATGACCTGAAACCAAATGCAGGTCTCTTACATTTGCCTTCGTCAGGTCCTAAATCTATATAATTTGATGGCTTTTGATAAACTGATAATGTCCAGGTAACAACAATTCCAATTATAATAAACAAAGTATCTTTTTACCACAGAAAATTCACTCATAGCCCTCTTCCAGTCTTTTGAGTGTTTAAAACAAACAAACCAACACTTTGTTTCAGTTTGTACTCCTTCAGTTTCAGACCTCCATCTACCTAATAGTTCCTTAGGGTGAGGCTTTTCCCTGACCCTTCCCCAACCCTGATTAAAAACTGTGCCCCTAGGTGCTGAGGAGATGGGCAGTGAGTCAAAGGATCTTCCACACCCATGTTAACAGCCAGGCACATATATCTGTATACCCATGGCTGGGAGTGAAGAGACGAGGCAAGACAGACTTATCTCTGGACCTTGCTGGCTAGCCAGCCTAGACATGACTTTAGTTAGCTCTAGGGTCAAAGAGAGCTTCTGTCTCAAACTAGGTGTAAGGCAGTAGAGCAAGACACCCAGTGTTGGTCTCTGACTTGTACACGCACATGTATCTATGTCTGTACGTATGTATGTATACACACATAATAAATAAATAGCATTATTAGCAATTTTACACTTAAAATTCATTTTTTAAATTCCTAACACATTAAAGTTCTTGTTAATTGTACTTGATTATGAGCTGACTCTCTCATCTTCAAGCTTTGGGCTATAAGGAAGCTCATGGGGATAGAAAGAGGTATTGTGTTACTTCTCCATCGCAACCAGTTTTCTCATTTTCTCATTCCTAATTCGATAGACAGACTTTATCTTTTTAAGCTGTGTGTTATACTGCTTTCTGATTTGCTGGTTTATCCATCTTCGTGTGTTGTATATTGCTGTTATAAAATGCCCGACACTATACTTTATAAAGGTATGGTGCTGTTCTTGCAGGGCACCCGTCTTCCCTGCCTAGTGTCATAACCTGGGTGAAAAGCAGAAGAGACCAAGTGTCACAGTGTCCCCTTAGTAGGGGAGAGGAGAGGAGGTCACAAGTGTCCCCTTAGTAACCTCTTCCTATGACAAGGCCCAATCTCGAAAAAATTCTCCCGCCTCCCAATAGTTCCATGAATTGGTAATCAAGCATTTAACATAAGAGTTATGGATGGTCATAAATTTCTCACCCATACCAGATCCCATCTTTTTTATAGTATGGTATAGAATAATTATAAGTTGACACTTATCTTTTCCTTGCATACTAGAAGTGTGTGATCAGCTGTTACTCCCAATATGAATTCTATGAGGTCAACATACCATCTTCGTCTGGTTTTAAAAATTCCCTTTGTCGCCGGGCGGTGGTGGCGCACGCCTTTAATCCCAGCACTCGGGAGGCAGAGGCAGGAGGATCTCTGTGAGTTCGAGACCAGCCTGGTCTACAGAGCTAGTTCCAGGACAGGAACCAAAGCCACAGAGAAACCCTGTCTCGAAAAACCAAAAAAAAAAAAAAAAAAAAAAAAAAATTCCCTTTGTCTGATGCTGTACAATATTTTAAATGATTTTTAAAATTTGTGTATTACTCTGTTAACTCCATATGGACGTGTCCAGCTTTCTGAAACTGTGTGTCAGTGTCTTTTGTCAGGTAGAACATGTTCCAGGCATCGCCTTTCTGATACAACTCTGATGGTTCTCTTTTCTCCTTTTAAACATCCATTTGTTTATGTTAGATGTTTTTAATGTATTTTTCATGTCTTCTTTACATTTGTGTCTATTGGCTCTATTTTGTCTTGTAAAATGGTTTGTGCCAGCCTCTTTCAATTAAGAAATTAAATTATATAAATAATAGCACATGATCACTGTACATGCATACAGTATGTAATGACCAAATCACATCAACATACTTACACTTTCAACATCTGTTGTTTCTTTATGTTGAGAGCCTTTAAATTCTTCCCCTTTGTCTCTTTACTTTTTTTTTATAAGCTGTTGACACCTGACTGCTCGCCGGAGCTGTCCTTCTGTGGCCATTGTTCTAGCCTGCACTGTGTGAACCATCTGTTCAGTTCCCACATAAATCTCAGGGTGTCTGGACCATCTCACTTGATGCCGTGTCTGTGTACCTCAGTCCTTCTTCCTTGTCCTTGCCAGAATTTGTTATTTTTATCTTCTTGATAATAGCAATTCTAGTTAGGGAAAGGAGGTATTTTTCTTTTTTGAGAGGAGGGTCTCAAGACAGGGTTTCTCTGTAGCTTTGAAACCTGTCTAGAACTAGCTCTGTAGACCAGGCTGCCCTCAAACTCAGAGATCCGCCTACCTCTGCCTCCCCAGTGCTGAGATTAAAGCTGTGTGCCACCACCACCACCTAGTAAGAAAGATGATATTTCATTATAGTTTTGATTTATATTTCTCTGATGGAGAACTTTTTATTATAAGATCTTGGCCATCTGTCAAATCTTCAGCAAACCAACTTATGTTGGTTATGGATTTTTAAAAGTAGAATATTTGTATTATTATTAACCTGAAGGCCAGAAATGTCAAGTCAGATGGAAAGCATCAGACTTAGATCTAGAGCAGCATGCTTTTAAGCACGTTAGGCAGATGTTCTTTAGTACTAAGTCCTCTAAAGCCTAGAAGTGCGTGTTATACTTGCTGTAACCTGACTTTGGAGTCACAATGCAGTGGTGTCTAAAATTAGACAAGGAATATGATTTCTAGATTATAAATAGCTGTGTTGTTTTTTTTGAGATCACAAAGGAATAAGAAAATTTTAGATTTTTATCTGTCCTATGTATGAAACAAGAAGCTCGATAAAATTAAAAATATCTATTCCGTGAATATTTGATTGAAGTTTGCCTACAAAGCTGTGATTTCTTTGTAACTTTTTAACTATTGATTTTTGTTTAATTTTTCCCGTTTTTTTTGTTTTGTTTTGTTTTGTTTTTTGAGATGTCTCATGCAGGCCAGGCTGAACCTGAAACCCTAGTCTTTCTGTCTCTTCCGTCTGAGAAATGGGATTGAGGCACAGTCTGCCATGCCAGCTCTGACTGTTTGTTGTTGTGCTTGGCTATGGAATTTTTTCCACACTGTCTAGTCTCTCACAGTTCTCTTGCCTCAGTGTGCCACCACCCCTGGCTTCAATGTCCTTTATAGATACTAGGGCCATTTTACATGCTCTGTGCACTCAAGTTCATTTTGGTAAATTTTATATTTCTTCAGGTCATTTTTGTTTGTTTTTTTTTTCAGGTCATTTTTGAATAAGGAACTTATTAATCTTTAGTTTTTTATTTTTATCCACGTGTTCTCTCTCTCTCTCTCTCTCTCTCTCTCTCTCTCTCTCTCTCTCTGTGTGTGTGTGTGTAGTGTGTATGTCATGTATGTCATGTGCATCTGGAGGCCACAGGCCAATGTTGAGCATCCTTTAGAATTGTTTTCCACCTTGTCTTTTGAGACAGGGTCTCTCACTGAACCTGCAGCTCACCAATTGGGTTAGACAGGGTGGTCCTTGTGTTCCCTGCTCCACAGCACTGGGACCCCAGACACAGACTGTAACACACTTTTCCACAGATATTGGAAATCCACTCAAGTCTTCATGACTGCTGAGTGAGCCATCTCCTACAGGCCCTTAAGTTTTTAATTTATTTTCATAAAATTTCTTCATAATATCTTTTAATTTAAAGCCACCTGTATCTGAGATTATGCCTTTTTTCCTTAATATTGCTTATTTTGCCCTCTCTTATATTTTGTTTTGTTTTTCTTTTTTTTTTTTTTTTTTTTTTTTTTAGACAAGGTGCAAGGTGACCTCAGACTCATAGTAACTGTCCTGCCTCAGCTGCCCAAGTACTGGGATTATAGGCATGAGCCACCATACTTTTTATTTTACTTTTTTTTTTTTTTTTTTTTTTTTTTTTTTTTTTTTTTTTGGTTTTTCGAGACAGGGTTTCTCTGTGGTTTTGGAGCCTGTCCTGGAACTAGCTCTGTAGACCAGGCTGGTCTCGAACTCACAGAGATCCGCCTGCCTCTGCCTCCCGAGTGCTGGGATTAAAGGCTTTATTTTACTTTTGTTTTACTATTTATATTGTTTCTTCATATAAGTTTGACCTTTTTTCTATTTTTATGAATTTGTATTCTATTTTCACATCTTTATAATTTCCTTTTTCTACTTTTTTAGGAGTTCCTGGTGTTTTTCTAATGTAATTTAAAATCTTTCCTAGTTAGCATTTAAGATGATATATTCCTTCCTTCTGCTGTGATGTAGACATTGGGTTGTGTGTTCCCGAAAAAGTTCCATGCCTGAAGACTTAGTCCACAGGCAGATGCTGTTGTGAAGTGGGAGCCTTTAGGGGGTAGCGTCTAGTAGGAAGTCCTGGGAGGGGGACAAGTATAGAGCCACACCCATGTTTTCATCCTTTCTGCCTCCCAGCTCTGACCCATGCTCGTGGTCCTCTACAGTCCCACCATGGTCCATAGCGCAGAGGCCCGAACATTAGAGCTGTCCAGTCCACACCTCAACCTCCAGGACTGTGATCCAAATACACCGCTTCCCTTTATAAAGTTAGTTGTCGTGGACATTTTGCTGTGGTGAGGTAAGACTGACTAATACAGCACCACTTATGGTACATTCAACAAGTTTTAGGTGTAACTTCATTGTTTTTCAGATCTAGGCCTTTTCTAAATTACCACCACATCCTCCTCTCTATATCTTGCTTCATTTTCTATATTGATTTTCTTTTTATTTCTTCTAGTTCTTCCTGTCCCCAAACACCTTCCTAAATCTTTCTCTGTGTTACCTTGCTTGAGATTCATGTGTTTCTTAATTAGTACCTTTCATGAGCTCCAAAAAGTTCTCAATTATTTTTAGATCTCTTATTTGCAACTCAAGTGATTCTCCTCTATTTTGTGATCGATCTTTTCTTTGTGTGGAACTTTTGATGGGATTTCTCTGTAGTATGTATTGAAGTTAGGAATCTGATAGGATTTGTTATTTGTGCATGCATGTTTGTGGAAGGGAGGGGTCTTGTGCGTTGATGTTTGGGGCATCACAGAGAGGCATAGGTAGACTTTAGCATTCTAGATTACTAGGAACCTGTTACTACTTTAGAATGTAATGCTTTGCTTGAAGTGTTTTCTAACACATAAATTCCTTGAATTTTCTTTCTTTTTTAAAAGATGTGTTTGTTTGTTATGTATACAGTGTTCTGTTGGCATGTTTGCCTGAAGGCCAGAAGAGGGCACCAGACCTCATTATAGATGATTGTGAGCCACCAAGTAGTTGTTGGGAATTGAACTTGGGACCTCTGGAAGAGCAGTCAATGTTCTTAACCTCTGAACCATCTCACCAGCCCAATTTCTTAAATTTTCAATCCAGTAACACATTCTCAGGGCAGATATTTGTCAACAAAACTTATTTTGAATTACTTTAGATACATAGAAAATATGACAAATAATTCAGAAAAGTCCTGTGCTCTCCATCTCCAGCTCTCTCATATTAATGCATCTTTTTTTTTCAAAGTTGAGATAGTACATTATTACCAAAGTCCAAGCGCTATTCAGATTTCACTATTGATTTTTTTTTCTGTTCTAGAATTCTCTGCAAGGTACAATAATGACTCCAGTTAGTGATTTTCTTCATCTGCTTTATAACAGTTCTTTGGGATTTTTCTGCATCTTATGACCTTCATGATTTTGAATATTATTTCTATATTTTGTAGAATGAACCTAAGTTTGGGTTGGTTTGGTTTTTTCCCATGATTAGACTGGAGTTATAGGATTAGGAAAAATGTCTTATTAAAATGTTCTTCCTGGGACTGGAGAGTTGGTGTCTTCCTTCTTTCTGCCTCATTTTGCTTCCCCTCATGCTGCCTACCATGATGTTCTAACTTAGGCAAGGTGCCTGTGGACTGAACTCTGTGGAACTATGGCCCAAATGCAGCCTTTGTATCCTAAGTTGTTTTTGAAGGTATTTTATTACAAAAAGAAAAAGTGAACTGATACAGTGCCCATCTTCCCCAACCTCGAGGGAAAAAGGAAACTGTTGTAGTCATCTTACGTCCTTAAAGCCGTCAGGTTAGTTTTTCTGAAGTATCGTTGTGATACTCCATGTTAGAAAGATAAAGACGACCACACTGGCTAAGCCAACTAAAATTATATGAGTGTTGTGGGACAGTGGTCCTTACCTCTAAAGATTCGTCTCTTGTACTTGTAAGTATGGGGGGGGGGCAGGACAGGACAGTTCTGGGAAGATGAAAGGCTCAGCAGCAGTCGTCACCCAGACACAGAGGAAGCAAGATGAGAACGCCTCACTGGTAAAGGTACCAAGACTTGGCTAACACAGACTAGAATTATGGGTTAATATAAGATATAAGAGTTAATAAGAACCGGGCAGTGGTGGCGCACGCCTTTAATCCCAGCACTTGGGAGGCAGAGGCAGGTGGATCTCTGTGAGTTCGAGACCAGCCTGGTCTACAAGAGCTAGTTCCAGGACAGGCTCCAAAACCACAGAGAAACCCTGTCTCGAAAAACCAAAAAAAAAATAAAAATAAAAAAAGAGTTAATAAGAAGCTTGAACTAATAGACCAACCAGTTTATAATTAATGTAGGCTTCTGTGTTTCTTTGGGACTAAACAGCTGCAGGACCAGGCAGGACAGAAACCTCTGTCAACATATGAGTTCTTAATTTGCCAATGACGAAGAACATACTTGTGCCTCAGAGTCTCTTGGTCCCTAAACTCAGGGATTTGGCATTTTTAAAACCAAAAACCACATGACCATAATTATATCAGAGTTAGATGAGGGTCAGAGTAACCTTGATACATTCATGCCTCGCAGAGCATAGTAAGTGCTTTAGACATCACATGACAATTATTTTTGACATATACCTTCTTTAGTTATTTTGGTTTGCATGAATTATTTTGGCTAATACATTTGGACCATGGCCAAAGTCACGGAAACCTCAGGTTGCTGCCTAGGTCTAGAGCTGTCTGAGTGGACACAGATGGAGTCAGGGTACGATGTCATTGCCTCAGTCTCTTCTGTGTTAGTGCATGCTCTATAGAAGTGGTGCTGTGCAAGCAGAGCGCACAGCTTTGGGGTCAGGCACATCCATAGCAAATTCTTTTTTGGATTTTTTTTTTTTGGTTGTGAACTTAGCTTTTAACTGCTGGGCCATCTTTCCATTCCTTAAATTCTTTTTATCCAGACAATTTTTAACATTTATTTGTGTGTGCACACACATGCACATATGCACATGCATTCACTGCATAGCCTGTGTTAGGAGACCAGACAATAACTTAGGAGAATGAGAACATCTGGAAAAGAACATCTCCCCCACACCCCTCAATCTATTTCTTCCAACTAGGCCATATTTCCTAGTTTCTACCACTTCCCAACAATTCCATCATCTTATGAATCTATCAATGAACTAATCCATTTATAAAAGCACATCATGTTCGTTTTGTTTGTTTATTTTGTTTTTTTGTGACAGGGTTTCTCTGTGTAACAGTCCTGGATGTCCTAGAACTCACTTTGTAGACCAGGCTGGTCTCGAACTCACAGAGATCCACCTGCCTCTGATTCCCAATTGCTGGGATTAAAGGCGTGCGCCACCACCGCCCGGCTCCACACGTCGTGTTCTAATAGCCTTTCAGTTCTGTCACAGTCCATTGTCTCCTCTTCCATGTGGACCCCAGGGGTTGAACTCGGGTTCTCAGACTTGGTAGCAAGTGCTGCTACCCACTGAGACATCTCACTAGCCCCGAATTAAAGTTTTATTTCATTTCATAGCTGAGATTGGAAAACATACATGATGAGTTTCCAAATTTGTAGTTATTTTAATAGGATATTTTATAGGGTTGTATGACTAGAACTTAGCAAAATAGACATGGAACAAATATTTCCTCCCTGTCATACTTCTCCACTGACTATTGAGTCAAGCCTTTAAAATCCTTCTTATTACTTAATGTTTGATGATTAATTAGGTAGCTATGTATGGTACGTCTACTATATGTCAGGAATTATCTGGACATTGGAAAGTGGTAAACCTGGCCTTTGTTGAAATCCAGGTTTTTCCTTCTCTTTCTCTACCTCTATTACTGTATTGATACTAAAAGGTACTCCTCAACCATCACTAGATTCTTGAAATTTTAATGTCTTCCCTACCTTAGAGAAGTAGGAAAAGCCAAGAATGTTTTCTCCCTTCTGGTTTATTGCCCTTTTGTGCTACACATGTTGTCTTCCATCATAACAGGTGTGATGTGTGTCTCTATATCATGTACATGGTCAAATATCTTTCCTAGTTCTGGGGACATTAAAACTCTCTCCTAAATTAGTTATCACTTCTTAGAAGGCATTTTAGAATTTTTCAGAGGCAATGTTGGTTTGGAGAAAGCTAGGGGTCTGCTGTGTGAAGAGGCCCGGAGTGGGGTGCTGCCCTTAGAACTGCCCGTGGTGTCTCGCAGTAAAAAAGTTTTTCATCTTCTGAATGGAAGCCTAAATTCACTGTACCTCAGATCATCAGGTATGAAAACGCTGTTTTATATGGAGATTTTTCTGATTTTATGTACTACTTGTACACATTAGGGAAGCTTCAGGCTTTAATAAATCTTTCTTAAAGCTCCAGGGAGTCACATCACCAATAATGACAGTGCTCGTCCTGTTTAAGATGCCAGTGATACAACTGCATCAATCTGGTTCTGCAGCTTTTGAACTTAAAATTGTTATGTAATGTCTTTGTTCAGTCAAGGTTCCACTATGTTTCCAGGCCCTGAATTTAAATTCTGTGTCAGTAGCCTGTGTGCCACCGTCACGAGTGTGCACCTGTGTGCCACCATTACAAGTGTGCGCCTGTGTGCCACCGTCACGAGTATGCACTGCAGGCCTGGCCTTCTGATTTTTATTCATTACTTTAATTTCTTCGCTTTTGATGTTTGAGAACTGAACCTAGAGCCTTGACCGTGCTGAGGAAGAGTTCAGCTGTTGCAGTGCGGCCATAGTCGTCTTGGTCGCGCCTGACCACCCACACCAAAGCCCTGTTCTGCCTCTTTTGACTTCTTTGTAGGAAGGTCTGAATGGGGTAGCTATAAATAATTTTAAGATTTTAAGGCATTAAAAAGGATTTGTCCTAAAAATAACTTTGGGTTCTTATATGAGCCTGTGGATGTGTGCTCTTAATTCTGAGCCTAACAAGTGCAGAACTCACCTGCATGATACATTTTATCTATGTTAGGTACTTGAGTACTATCCTTGGGGAATCAACCTTCGTAATGTGTATTTTATCTGTGTTAGGTACTCAAATATTATCCTTGGGGAATCAACCTTCGTAATGTGTATTTTATCTATGTTAGGTACTGAAGTGTTATCCTTGGGGAATTAGCCTTCGTAATGTGTATTTTATCTGTATTAAATCCTAAAGTCTTGTCTTTGGAGGAAATGTGCAACGCATTTGACAGACTAAATGAAAGCACTGGTTTATTAGAAAGCTCTGAAAATGGAGCATATAAAAACCTTATCCATATTTAGAGATGCAAATTATGATTTTTAATTTTAAAATCTCTGATAAAAGATTTGGTATGGTTGAGAATCTCATTTTTTATTTATAATAGTAGGTCTAGATCTTTAATTTTTTCTATATTGAACTTTCATTTCATATGTAGAGGAGATGTTCTTGATGTGGTTTTAGTTTATATTCTGTAGGGTCAACACTGTACGGTTTTGTTTAGGAGTTCTAAGAGTAGTTTGCACTGACAAGTGTGTGATACAGTATGGAAACACCAACGTTAGCAGATGGCTTCCTGCTGGTGTGCACACGTGACTTCGCAATGCCTTGTTTTCAGTAGCAGTGGGATTATCTTGCCCTTGCTTTTTTCAGACTATTTTATAGACAGAACTAGAAATACTAGTTATATAAGCTATTCTAGCACAGACTAGAAAGTAGGTCATTGTGATGGGAGTATGCTAAACCACCCACTGGTTGCTATAGCAGTGACCTACTTTAGAAACTATTTCTGTTGATTCATGTTGAAATCATCTTTTGGAAGTGGCATAAGGAAGTTACTACATGTACGCTTCTATAGTAGTAAAAGGTAGTGGTTTTTAGAGGGAAATTCCTTAAAACATTTAAAATAAGGAGGTGCATTAGTGTCTCTTTATTTCAGAGTGGTTCATTCAGTGTTATTAATTAAGTTGTGCCTTTGTACAGTGAGGGATTGTAGTGAGTTTACTAACAGTTGGCCTATTTAAAAACCAGTCTATTTTCAGCCAGATCTTCCAATGGGAGCACATGGCTGCAATATATGCCGAAATTATCTGCTCAGTGTTCAGTGCTGTTTTAAGGCACATATCTTTATAATGTAGGAGTGTTTAAATGATGTGTTCTGTGGAGCACACAGTCTGAACTCTGAGTCTTCCTATTCCAAACTAAGGACAAAGGGTTAGATTTTGTGTAGTTTTCAAATACTGGTTTTCATTTATCAGTAAAGAGAAGCTGTTCTATTCAGTGACTTGGTGTTCTGAATCTACACTGTTTATGGCTTATTTTTATATAGCACCACCACAGACTTACAAGCTTAGAGATCAGTCGATTTGAGTTTTAATTGTATCGTCCCTTTTTAACAAACAGGTATTTGTATAGCAGCGGCTTTGTCACTGGGGAAGATAAAATCTTGGTTCACAGTCACATTCATATGGAGTTATACATTCAGTGAGATTCTGTATAGGCCTGGGCGTCCAACCAATTTATTCTTTCCTGTTAATGTATATACATGGAGTTTGTTTTCAGAAATAGATATTACTCTCTTTTTTCTCTCTTTTCCTTTAAGGCAGGTCAGACGGACTGCCTATGTAGTCCTTGGCCTTGGGATCCTTCTACTTCATTTCTTGAGTATTGGAATTACAAGTGCACACTTCCCTGCCCATCTTAAGAATAGAACTATTCTAAAAGGAAAGTAACAATGACTTTCATTTAATGTATATCAGCCATGTGCTACCAGTTGATTTACGTATTTCTAATGTTCTCAGGACCTGTGTAAAACAGCCGTACTAGCATCCTGCCCTACTTCCAGTCTTTTCAGTAGACTGCAAGACACGTGGCGGTGGCATTTGCCAGGTACATAAACTAAAACCCAGGTTAGGGAAGCCAAGGCATGAAAAGTTAGATACAGGAGATGCACAGAAGAGAGGGGTGTGTGTACATATACATGTTTGCATGCAGGTTTTTCTGCTAAAATGAATGATTTGAACTTTGCTTGTGATGGAATACATTCTTCTTGACAGTTGAAAGAGGAGAGAAAGTGACTTCAGCTCTAAGTCTTCAGACTTGTTATAAACTTGAGATGGGAATTGGCAAAAATCCTTCAGACTGAGGAAGGATATCACATGTTCAAGAGAACAATTGTGTACAAAAGAGTAGTAGCTTGGTTTAGTGCAAACAGTAGTGGCGTGGGATAGAAGATGAACCTGGAGCCATTGGATGGTGACTGAGAACATACTTTGCTTTTTATTGAATAAAAAATGAGTCCCAAAGATCTTTGTACAAGAACATGTGCCTCAAAGCGATCTGATAATGTGCACTGAGATGGATTATCGTGGCAGAGATTGTTGGTAGGCAGGGCTATTTTAAGACTGCAATAAATAAAAGCAAGAGATAAAACTACCATTATTGTAGTAAAAATAGAACACCAAGTATTCAGTAACACATAATAATGCTCACCATGTACAGACACTGTCCTAGGAGCCTCACATACGGTAATTTACTCAGCTTCCACAAAAATTCCTGTGTGTGTCCTATTATACTCTAATTTTATAGACAAGGAAACTCAAGATTTTCTGCAGGTGGTCAGTGTATAATACATACTGCTAGACTTGTTAAGAATATGGAATATCTGTGCAGTGCATGCTGGAAAACATGAAATTACCTGTTGCTCTCTAAAGGTGTTTAGCACCAGTAAACCAGGTGCAGGAGATCAGGCCTCACCCATCCTACCCTGAAGGAATGTGTGCTGGAATCACTTTTGAGATTAGTGCATTTTTATCTCTACTCAAACTCCATTTCTCAAGAGTAGATACAATAAGTACCCTGGTAAGTAATGTTCCAGTTATTTCCTTATGCACAACTAAACATAAATTGATACATATGATATAAATTTTATTTAACCAAAGAAATACGCATATAGTTTTTTCTGTTTTGTGGTATATACATGTTTATCATTTTCTTATGGGTGTATGAATATGAATTCACATGCATGATGTTAATCTAGACTTGGTTGTTTATTTTATGAATTAATTTATCATTTTGGCGTTTTTCTTTTCCCACCTTTCCTATTATAGATATGTTCCCATCATTACATTCAGTATGAAGAACACTTACTTCCAGTTTTGGTAGAAAATGTGGGCTCAGTGATACAGCAAAGATTTAGAGATCCCATCTGCCTTGGATTGTCTCTACGGGATGTTTGAGCTTTCTGCTGTTTTTACTTAAGCAAACTAGTTCATTCCATTTCTTTTATCAAAAAATCCTTTGGTGATCTTTATTACATCTGAGATATCTCAAATATGCCTTGGGAAGTGGTGAGCTGGAGACATGGCTCATTAGTACTTACTGCACAATTATGAGGACCAGAGTTCAGATCCTAGCAACACATAACAAGGTGCCCCTCAAATACCAGTCATGCCAGTGCTTCAGGGAGGCAAAAACAGGATTGTTGAGGTTGCTGACTGCCACCAATATAGCAGAGTTAAATGTGAGCTCCCATTCAGGGAGGGACCCTGCCTCAAAGTAATAGGAGGAGACTTTCGGGGGGGGGGCACTGACACCCTCTTCTGCCCTTCATGGGTGTGAACAGGCGCACACACCCCATACATGGCTGTCTATTCATAGAGCCATATACTGCAAATAAACAATCTCTAACCATTGTTGTGAAAATTAAATAACTCTTCTGGGTCTGCAGCTGTATCTGAATTGATAGAGTGCTTGCTCACATGCTGGATTCAATCTCTAGCACCATATAAAGAAGCCTAGCATTGTGGCACTTAGAATCCCAGCAGCCGGGATCAGAAGTTAGAAGCTATCCTTGACTTCCCAACAAGATCAAGGCTGGCCTGAACTACACAAGACCACGTCCTCCCAAACTCCAATACAGTCTTGCTAAGAAAACACAAGAAATTGCATGACTACTCGTGAACACTTCTCACTTACTAAATTATGCATATTTGTGAATAATATGAACCTCAGATATTTTTGTATCACTGCATCTACTAACAGCAATCTTTTCTCAAAATAGTAAGACATGTTGTAGTAGTGCGCAGGGGTGGGGTTCAGGTGTTAGGAAGTAAGTCCAAACCAAGACAGAAAGGGGATAGTTGAAATAATAATTAAAAAAAAAAAGAACAATGTTTTATTTCCTGTTTGTTTAACAACACCATGAGACTTGTTAAAATGATAATGCTAAGATTATCTTTCCTATCTACATGGGTACACCTACGGATATAGAGAGCTCTCCAAAGTTCTCCAAAGTTATAAGAGGTTGCTAAAGAGGAAATATGTCAGACTAACTAGTGCACTTACGTCACTAATGACTGTAGTTATAAAATACCAGCAAGACTGAGGTACTGAAGGCAGAGAGTGCACAAAGAATATAGACAGTCCCTAGTCGGAGCAGTCTTTCAGGACAGTGCCGTGTGTGTGCCCTTTCAGAGGTAGAAATGTGCTCTGTGTTGGGATGTTGGCTGCTGCCGCTGGAGATTGGACACCATGGCTCCACTTAACCCTTGGCTACCGTCCTGTAGCGTCTGTTTCTGCTATGTGTTCTTCCTTTCCGCCTGGCTTCCTCCTCACAGCTTCTCAGTGAGGTTGTAGCTCGTGGGAAAGGCAGACAAAAGAAACCTTAACCCGAAGAACATAGAAGAAACAAAGTAGAGACAAACTGAGATCTGCCCAGCTGAGAGGAGCAGAATCTGGGTGGAATTATTGGATAATGAGCTTGGACTTTCCAGAGTAGGCCTCCCTTTTGGATGTGTTCCTGGGAAATGCTGTGTCCTCGCAACAGAAGATGTGGAGTAAGCAGTTTCCCTACTGCTCCAGAATTTTCCCAGGTGTCTCTCATGTGTAAATCTTATTTCTGCTTACTTCGCTAAAGAAGTCTGTGTGATCCCACTCACTCCATGAAACCTTTGCTTGTTTCAAATTAACCTAGTATTCTCTATAGTCACGAGTTAATGGCATATGATTTAGCATCTATCTATTCCTTTTTCTTATATTAGAAGCTTTATTAGATTTAGAAAAGGACATTATAGTTTCTCCTAGGTGATTGCAATGTCCTCTAGCAAAATATTCATTTTCTCTCATTTGCCTGTTTTGTTTTCTGCATCAGGGTCTCATGTAGCCCTGACTGACCCCAAACTTGTTACATAATTGAGGCTGATCTTGAATTTGTGACTCTAAGGTCATCTCTCAAATGCTCTGTTTACTGGTGTGTAGCACCATACCACACCCCAGATGCTTAAATTATTCAGACATCCAGAGTTACCAAGTAGAACGTTTCCATTTTTCCCAATAAAAGATATTCTAGATTCTTTGAAGTAACTTTTCCATAAAAAATTTTTTCATTTTATTAGATTTGAACAATGAAACTGGTTCATTTAATTGCTTTGATATTTATTTACATAATTTTTATGATTACAAGTTAATTTTTTACTAGATTATTTAGTGAAAATTAGTGATTTAATTCAGGATTTGCTTAAAATGTTAGAGATTATGATGTAATAAAAAAAACTCTTGTCAGTATAGCTTCTGAGAATACTGAGTCACCAGGAAATAAAATGATGAGTCCACATTTGTCATTTGTAGAATGTAGTGTTACAATATTTTATACCTTGTAGATACATATTTTAAGGTTTATAATATTTTCTCTCTAGATTTTTGCTTCAGTGTCTTGAGGATCTGGATTCCAATCTACGGAAGCTGAATTCTCGTCTGTTTGTGATTCGTGGACAGCCAGCTGATGTGTTCCCCAGGCTTTTCAAGGTAATTTGAAAACATATGCCTGAATAATAATCTTTGCCAGAGCAAATATTTGACAAATACCTTTTTAACAAAACATGGGAGGTAGTATTTTTTTAAGCTTTTTATTGATTCTTCGTGGATTTCATATCCTGTATCCTGATCCCATTCTTCTCCCCGTCCCTTTGTATGCGTCCTCTGCCCTTGCAACCTCCCCCTCAATATAAAATAAGAAAAGTTAAAAAAAAAAAAAAAAAAAAAAAAAAACCTCATCATGGAAGCTAGAGTGTGACATAGAAGTCACAGTACCCTTTAGTCCACACATCTTGTAAGTGTTCATTGCAATGAGGCCTCTGGTTTCTGTTACATTATCAATACCGAATCCTCACTGGGACTCTTTGTGGAGATCCTGCAGCTCTGGATCTGAGGTCCGGCCCCTTCATGTGCTCCAGCAGTTCACGAATGGGGTGGATGCTGGGTTGGTCAGCCCACCAGCTCCCCCTCTTCCCCACCATCAAGGGGAGCTCTCCAGCACTGCCCCGGGCAAACTCATCAGTGCAGCAGGCAGTAAGGGGCCAGGCCAGTTCTCCCGCTCTCTCCTGCACCCACACCACCAGAGCCAGCCAGCTCCAGTGTGTTGCCCTGCTCTCCCCAAGTGCTGCAGCCAGTGAGGACCAGAGCCAGCTCTCTGCTCTCATGACACCAGGGCCATCACTCCCACGTGCTGCGGGGAGGGGGTTCTGTGCCAGGACAACATGGTGGGGCCAGCTCTCCTATGCTCATGTTCTTGAGGCTGGCTCACCAGAGCCCTGTCAACAGGATCAGCCCTACCGTGGTGTCCAAAGGAAATAGTATTTTTAAATAAAGAAAACAAATGTGGCTTTTTTTTATTGACATTGCTAATATAGTAAAATTAGACATTAGAAAGGTTAAAATGAAAAGTTCCTTTTTGGCCTCAGACTATTAGTTCTCCCCAAAGCAGCACTATTTCCATTTCCTGCATGTGCAAGAATTTATGTGTGTTTAGACATCCATGTGTCTGTGTCTGTGTTAATTGTTCTCTGCTTTAATAGTCAAATGAGAACATGTTATACACAATCTTCTGTTCTGTGCTTTATTCATGTGTTGAAGGACATTTCATGTCATCTCCTGGTCTTTTATATGATTCTGTAGTAGTAACATGTATGGGTGTGTTAGATTTCTTCTACTGGTTTTCTATTGAATGTTTAGTTACTCTTCCCGTAGGCCTCTGACTAACACAGTGTTGCCAGGGAGCCTCCTTGTCCACATTTATGTTCCTTTGTGATTTTTTTTTTAAGAAGGCAGTGACAGTTAATCTCCATTGTCACCTTGATATTTAGAATCACCTGGGAAATGGGTCTCTGAACATGACTGGGATGGGATTGTCCTGACTGTGTTACTCCAGGTGGCCAGACCCACCCACTGTGGGCGGCACCATTGCTTTGTGGGGTCCTGGGCTGTGACTGGAGGAGGGGAGCTGAAAGCAGCATGGCTCATCACTCCCTGCACCCTGTCAGCTCTCCTCAGAGAGTCCTATCACAGCAACAGGAAAAGGAGTGAACACTCACATCTCACCAGTAGTGTAGAATTATAGTAGTGGGGGATTTTATTTTGAATTGGAAGAATCTTCCTAAGTTCCTTGTCTTACTGCAGTGAAAACTTCTCAAGGTCTGAAGGAAATTAGTGAGTTGCCCAAGATCAGACTTTAGCTCATCTGAGCGTCTCAGACAACTCGTGTTCCTGCAGTCTTCAGTTCTCCCTCCCTCTTACTGCACATAGTTTCTAGCTGTATAGTTTCTTACTGCACATAGTTTCTAGCTGTATATCTCTTATGTTGCAGCTATTTGATACGTCAGTTTTTAAAATGGCTTTTTTTTCCTGGATTTTCGCAGCAGGGTTTCTCTATGTAGCCCTAGCTGTCCTGGAACTCGCTCTGTAGACCAGGCTGGCCTTGACCTCAGAGATCCATCTGCCTCTGCCTCCCCGGTGCTGGGATTAAAGGTATCTGCAAAAATAGCAATATTTCTAATGCAAAAGAGATGTTGCTTTCCCTGAATGAGAAGGTCTCCAATGCTGGGAAGTAAATCAGTTTTGCCTAACTTTCCTAGTATGGAAGAAACATTAGTGCTTACCTAATGTAGCAGTCTTAGCTAGTAGAGACTGTTTACTCCTGAAGAATTCTCATTTAGTCTAGTTATGTGGAAGAATTTTGACAAGAAAGCAGACTGAAAGTAATGATACTTCATCCACAGCTCATACAAACGGCAGTGTGTGGAGATAAGTACATCAGTCCTCTCTCCGAATCTATTTGGTAGAAGTAAAATGTCTTCTAAGATTTTAGTATTACAAATACCACAGTTTTTTATTTTGTTTTTAAACAGACTTTTTTCAGGCCAGCGACTTTTTTGTATTGTGTTGGATTTTCCTCCCTGGGACAGGAGAGAGGGTTCAGTGACTGACATACTCACTGCTCTTCCCGAGGACCTGGACTTGGTTTCCAGCACCCACATGACAGCTCATGATCGTCTAACTCCGGCTCCAGGAGATCCAGTGCCCTCTTTTGGCCTTTGAGGACACCATGCATTGTGAAGAACTTCATATATGCAGGCAAAATACCCATATACATAAAATAGAAATAAATTTAAATATATAATTTTAAACTTTAATTCTGGATAGAATAGCATCATATTGTTTTATGCTGCCTTACACAGAGTCAGTGAGATGGCTTAGCAGGGAAAGGCACTTGTCACCAGATCTGACACTTGAGTTTGGTCTCTGGACCCATATGGTGAAAGCAGACTGGCTCCTGCAGCTGTCCTCTGACCTCCATGGCATTGAGACATGCACATGCATTCTCTCACACATTTGACACTCTCTGAGTCCAATAGAATTAAATTTAAAATAAATAGCAACAGAATACCAAATATGGATAACCGCCCCCAGAAGTACTCGGGAAAGCTCATAGCTTTCTATATTGTTATAGAAATGAAGGAGACAAATAAGTAACTTTTTGCCTCAAATATGGAAAAGAAATAAATCAAGCCAATCACAAAGTAGAGGAAAGGAAACGGTAAAGGACTGGATATGAGTGAAGCAAAGCAGTCTTGGGAAGACATGGTGCAGGCATCGGCTGCTGTGCCTGCAGTCCTGGGAAGGCATGGTGCAGGCATCGGCTGCTGTGCCTGCTCTCTGACTCTGTCCGGCACTGTGACATGAGCTGAGCACTGTAAGCATGTCTCCTTTACTCGTTGCCATGACAGTAGCCACTCCTGGTTGTTCTTTCCAAGGATATTTCAGAGGTGCTTCCTAGAAGAAAATGGTGTGTAAATTAATACATTTAATGTTCAGGGAATGTTCTCCCTGGCTTTTCAGTTTTTCTTATGGAGAATGTTCACTAATTCATTCCCAGGGAAGAGATGAGTGATGTATTGAGGAATTGAGGAGAAAGAGCTAGGTGAGTATGGTTCAGACAGTTCCTTTTCTCTTTCACATACATTTTACCCTCCTCTTCTGTATACTGTCTTAGAGCAAGAGCCCATAACGTAAGGGAGGTGCTCCGTATGATTGGCAGAGTAGGGATGTTAAGTAGCACTGTCCACTTCAGTAGTGACATCAGCAAGCTGATTTCCCTTAACCCTATGATACTTTCTCCAACTAAGCTTTACTGATAATGTGCTTATATTTTTACCTTTAGCTCTTGAATGTGCCTGAACTCAAAAAGCAAAAATAACAGGGAGTATTATTTATTAACTCACCTCAAACACTTAACAGCTAAAATATTATTTCTCAAAAAATACACAAAACTAATTGCAAGATACTCGTTAGGCTAAAGGTCTTCATGACTTACACAATGAAGGGTTCTGTTGTTAAATTACAAGGAGCTCTAAGAAACCACACAGTTACAACAGAATCAAGAGGACATCAGCTGCAATGCACAGAAGCGCACAAGTGGAAGCCGTGATGCTTAGGATTCACCATTCTCCCCCGTGCTCTCTGCTCACTAACACACGACGCAGGCTAGAAGAGCAGTGTATCTGCAGTGTGAGCAGTCTTCACTAGGAGACTCAGCTCTCAGAGTGAGCTGTCTTCACTAGGAGAGCAGTGTGTCTGCAGTGTGAGCTGTCTTCACTAGGAGACCCTCAGCTTCCAATCCTGGGGTGTGTTACTGCTAGACTGTACACCTTAGCATAAAATAAATACATAAGTGTGTATACACTATGGTTCCTACTCTCATTTACAGTTTATCCTTAAATTTCAAAACTGTCACGTTTGTACTAGCAAATACAAACTTTAAGGTAATCATCTGTTAACTGCTGTTACATTCCAGACCTTCAAGAAAGGAAAAACTTTTAAATGTATTATTTTTCTCCTAGTAGTTTCAAAGATGCCTTTGAACAATAATGAATATGTGCAGCTGGCAGTCACTCTAGGGCAGTGCTGATGGGAATTTAAGGCACAGCAGCTGAGAATATGCCCAGCATCTAAGCTTAAAATGTGCTGTGTTTAATCCATCGTTTTTCTCTCAAGGATTTATCTCTAGGAAAATATGATAAATGACTAAATATGTCTTTTTTTTTTTTTCGAGACAAGGTTTCTCTGAGTGGCTGTCCTGAAACTCACTTTATAGAACAGGGTGGCCTAGAACCTGGAAATCTGCCTGCCTCAGCCTACCAAGTGCTGGAACTAAAGGGTGCACCACCACCACCCAGTTTGCTGTCAACATTTTAATAGTCAGAAATAAGTCTTTCTAAGCAAAACAGTTCATACCATATCAGCTATCAAAGGCTTTTTAAAGGGAAGTTCTTAGAATCACCAGACATAAGTTCATGTGTCTCTGTAAACCTGAACATGTCCCTTTTTAGAAAAATAATAATAACCTTATCTGCAAAATAGCAAATGGAGGTGGTTTTCATTCAGAAATAAATAAGGCAATAAAAGTAATTGAAATAAATACTACCTAAACACTGTAGTATAGAGAGTACGGTAAGTATGTTGCTAAATTTGCTCATGCCTGGCACAGTGCCCGGAATCTAGTTAGCATATATTTGTCATATTTTCACATTGACAAATGGTTTATTTTCCACCTACATTTTTGAAGTTTGGTTTATGTATGTTGTTTGATGTAGATTTTGAGCTTTTCATTATTTGACGTTAGAAGAAGAACACAATTATAAAACCATAATGTATTGTTGCCCCCTCTCTCATCTGGCTTTAGGAATGGAGCATCACTAAACTTTCCATTGAGTATGACTCAGAGCCTTTTGGGAAGGAACGTGATGCAGCTATCAAGAAGCTGGCCACCGAGGCTGGGGTGGAAGTCATCGTGCGCATTTCACACACCCTGTACGACCTGGACAAGTAAGGCGAGCTTTTTATTGCAAGGAATATACAGTGACATTCACCATCTTAGACATTGTTAAGTACTCTGTTGGGTGACATTAAGTACATAGTTGAGTAAGGTTATAAAGTAGAAATGACAGAACCAGAATATACACCAAGTCCTTAGCATTTTACTCAGCTGCTGTGATTTCATTTGCTCAGTTGTAATACCAAAATTATAGACATAGTGCATAAAAGTATTTAGCCTTTCAGCATTGAACTAAGAAATATTATTTACACATTTTTATCCGACTACTGACTCACCCAGTATTGCCTTTCTAGGGTGTCAGTATTACTAAGTTTACAGCTATGTGTTTGACACATAGCCATAATTTACTTTGATATATTTTGTGTTACCATGTGGGTACTCTTTTGTCCTTTTGTTTAGCTGAGATGAAAACAGAAGTAATGTAACTACCCAGCTAGAGTCCTCTGAACCATGGTCATCCCCTATTGGTCAGTGTGTTTATTGAAATACTATCCAGTCTCTGGAGCGCTTTGGCCAACAAAGATTCTGTGGCCAAATTGAGCTTAGCATGTAGCATGTGCTAAGATTCTAGGGAGTTCATGAGCTATGCAAGTTTACAGTAACTGCTGGCATGAAATCTTCTTTATAAATATGAAAAGATCATGATTTATGTACTTATTAAATGATTTCACCTTTTAAATTATGTGCACATTTTACCATTAACAAAATAATTTTGTAAGTCACATATCAAAGTAAATTAACTTCTGTTTGTAAGTGAATGAATAGAATCATGATTTGATTCAGACAAATATCTTACCTTGTTATTAACCTAGAAGTGCCCGGCCCTTTTGGTAATAAAATGTGCCTTCTAGTTTACCAGTTTTCTTAACTGCAGAGAGTGATTATAAGGAGGCAAATGGGATAAGAGAAATTGCTGCTAAGTGGGAGACTTGGTGTGTTGTGAACTTAATTTTTATTGGGTTGTTTGTGAATGCATATTAAAGGTTATCATATTTATGTTATGTATAAAAATGTTTCCTATGGGTTCCAGTTTTCTAGTAGATAATTAAGAGACATGTGATCTTGTCATTGTAGCATCATTGCACTCAGCAAAATTCCTTATGGTCCTGTGTGTGATCTCAGGACACTAAACCAAAACAAACTTTACTTACAGGAAGACTAGCTTTCCTGATGTTTTTTTATGTAAACATAATTGATATTAAGGTATAAAGAAAAATACATTATGTTTGGGATGAAGAAATACTTGATTAGCAATGTTATCAGTTATGTGATCTTTGCTAATCTACCTAAATGATAAAGCTGCTTTAACCTGTAGTTGTAAGCAGATAGCTGGAATGAAAAGGCATAACTAACTATTGTGAAAGTGTCTAGACAGCAGACCTTCGAAGGTGCTGCTGCCTGGTCTGGTCCTGGAAGTGTGACTGCATTGAGGCATCGAGTGGTCAGCAATCACTACATAATGTACTTAAGTCTAAATGACTTGGAAAAAAAGTAATGATTTGGAATTTGGTGTACATATATCTTTGGTATTTCTCTTTTTATCCATGAGGATGACATTCCAAAAGCCCTGGTAGATGCCCCCAAACCACCAATTCAAGCCTGCGTACTCTGTACTTTCTGTCTAAATCTCACACAACGATGAAGCTTGGTTTGGAAATTATAAACCACAGGAAGTTAACAGCAGTATTGAACAGTTAAAACAGTATTCTACAATAAGTTATATCGTCTAGATGTAATATTTTGCAGCACGAGTGAAAATAACTGAACCACAGATAACAGAAACTCAAGGGTTACTGCTGTGTAACAGACACACGTGTGTCTAACAGAGGCACACACACAACAAGAAAACACCTATATAGTCTTAATGAAAAGTGATAAAGGAAATGGGAAGACAGAGAAGAAAAGATACAGGAACAGATACACAGAATGAGAATGTCTGGGGGTGGAAGACACAGCGTGCGGGCTGTAGTTAAGGAGGTGCTGATGGCTTGGGATTTTAGCTATTCTAGCCACAAAACAGGAACAGGTTACCAGTGAGATCATTTACTCTTCAGTAAAACTAGTATCTGTATGTTTCCTGCAACATCATGGTGTAAACCTCAAATACACACAGCAAATTTAATTTTTACTGACAATTTCAGCCTAGTTGAGTTGTATAGTGCCTCTGAGATTCCTTGAGCTCATTTTTCACTTGTCCATTGATGGTAGTTTTGTTTTTTTTTTTTTATTTAATTATTAAAGATTTCTGCCTCCTCCCCGCCACCGCCTCCCATTTCTCTCCCTGATGGTAGTTATTATATACACATCTTGTAGGCTAGTTGAACCACTGTGATTTTTAAAAACTTGACATCAATGTTTTGATATTTGCATATTCTATTATTTGACACATAATAAATATCTAAGAATTTGAAAGAATGATTTTTAGATTCATTAACTATTTTGAACACATTTTCTGGTCATACCAAAGGTCTTAATTGATAGATTTCTGATGTTAAGTCTTTGAGCTTTTCAAAGTCTATTGTCATTTCCTGTGTTTTACTCGCTCCTGCAATAGGATCATTGAGCTCAACGGTGGACAGCCACCTCTCACTTACAAAAGATTTCAGACTCTCGTCAGCAAAATGGAGCCGCTGGAGATGCCAGCAGAGACCATCACTTCAGATGTGATAGGAACGTGTGTGACCCCTCTGTCTGATGACCATGATGAAAAGTATGGAGTCCCTTCCCTGGAAGAGCTAGGTGGGTACAGCTCTTTATAAACATGGTGCTTAGGGGTTAAAAATCCACCGAGAGTAAATGGACAGCACAGAGTCGACCTGATGGCTTTGTTAAGAAAGACGAACAAGAACACAAAGTCAGGATGGGAAGCTTTAGGGGGATGGAGGATAAGGGATGTGAATGTGATCAAAATACATTGTATGAAACTCAAATAATTTAAAATATATTTAAAAGAGTTAATATCATAAATCATTTGGAAAAATTTACTTTTAATGTAATTTTAATTGGAAGAAAAGTAAAGGGGAAAATAAAGGGAAAACCTCAGAATCTAAATATTTTGTATATTCTGTAACATGTGACCTGCTGTCCTTGTGAAGAAGTGCATTCTGAAGATAAGTGTTGGGGGAGGGGCTTGTTGTCTCGGCTGTATTGTGGTCTCTAGGCAGGAGTCTCACATTAGGTGAGGCCAGTGTAGACCTTCATGTGCAAGTCTAAGCAGCCCTGTGCAGTCCTGTGTACTCCTGTGCAGCCCTGTGCAGTCCTGTGTACTCCTGTGCAGCCCTGTGCAGTCCTGTGTACTCCTGTGCAGTCCTGTGCAGTCCTGTGTACTCCTCCTGTGCAGTCGTGTGTAGGCCTGTGTACTCCTGTGCAGTCCTGTGTAGGCCTATGTACTCCTGTGTAGGCTTGTGCAGTCCTGTGTAGGCCTGTGTACTCCTCCTGTGCAGTCCTGTGTAGTCCTGTGCAGTCCTGTGTACTCCTTCTGTGCAGTCTTGTGTACTCCTCCTGTGTATTCCTGTACAGTCTTTTTTTTTTTTTTTTAATTTTTCGAGACAGTGTTTCTCCATAGTTTTTGGTTCCTGTCCTGGAACTAGCTCTTGTAGACCTGGCTGGCCTCGAACTCACAGAGATCCGCCTGCCTCTGCCTCCCAAGTGCTGGGATTAAAGGCGTGCGCCACGGCTCCTGTGCAGTCTTGTGTACTCCTCCTGTGCACTCCTGTGCAGTCCTGTGTACTCCTGATACAAATTATTTTTGTTTCATGATAATAACAATAATCATGGTGATTTTCTTTTCTCTCTTTTCCCATAGGCTTTGATACAGATGGTTTGTCCTCTGCAGTGTGGCCAGGAGGAGAAACTGAAGCACTTACACGTTTGGAAAGGCATTTGGAAAGAAAGGTACAATGTCGATCATGTGCCCAGCTCATACTTCCAAATGAGCTTTCAGAATGATTTCAGTCTTGTTTAGATGGCGTCAGGCACATCCAGGGTGGCTCATCCACAGGCTGAAAACAAAGCATAGACTGTTGGAAAAGGACCCACAGAAATGGCTGAAACAGCACAGATATCACAGTTGTGAAATCGCTGTTAGCCATCATTTAAATCCATTTTTCTTCCTCTTGATTATTCCCTCTGTTGCTAGTGCTTCTGATCCTCACACCTGTGTCAGGTGACCTCACTGGAGCTAGAGCAGGGTTGTACCTACAGTCACGCTCCCCTGTCCATGACTCCTGTGTTCCTGAGACCAGATAATAGTACAGATTCCTGTATTTACCGTGTTTGTGCCTTTATGGCTGTATCATGATACAGTATCACTTATTTGTTATTGTTACTGTCAACACATACTGATGATACAAATTAACAAGACTCACGTGTATTGTGCTTATTCACCCACCATAAGCCCTCACCCATACACTCTGAGATCACTTTTAATAAAGCTTGTTCATGTTAGACACATGAGGAGATGAATGCAATCACTAATGGTAAATTAGAATAGTTATGATCCATACTGTAGTAAGTCAGTTAGGACCTATAAGTTATTTGTGTAATTTTCCTTCTAATGTTTTCCAACTCCCTTCATTTGACCATAAGCCTCTGAACTCTTGGGAAAGGCAGCAGTGGAGAGGGGCAGAGTTGTAGCCCACCTGTACCTCAGTGTCGACAGAGACACATGGAGGTGCCTCACGCCTGATGCTGGGAATCTGAAGGTCGTGGATGGCTTCAGTGAAAGAAAACTCACCTTTCAAGTCCCTTTCTAAGATTATTAAGTCAGAACAGGGGGAGGTGGGGGACACACATGCCACAGAGATAGGTCCTCTCCTTCCGCGTGCGGCGAGGTGATTGAGCTCATGTCTTCAGGCTTGGTGGCAGGTACTCTCCAAACTGCTGGGCTATCTCACTAGTGTCGTTCTGACACTCTAACGTGATTGAGGAAGCATGTGCTTGTCCCTTGTTTCCAGGCCTGGGTGGCAAACTTTGAAAGACCTCGGATGAACGCGAATTCCCTGCTTGCAAGCCCTACTGGCCTCAGCCCTTACCTCCGGTTCGGCTGCTTATCGTGTCGACTGTTTTATTTCAAACTAACAGATCTCTACAAGAAGGTATTATCTAAAGTCAGAGCCTATTTTTTGAAATGCTTTTAACATTTTTTTTCTGATAATACCTCTATGCTTTTTAATTGCAGGTAAAGAAAAATAGCTCCCCTCCCCTCTCTCTTTATGGGCAACTTCTGTGGCGTGAATTTTTCTATACGGCAGCAACAAACAACCCACGCTTTGATAAAATGGAAGGGAACCCCATCTGTGTTCAGATCCCTTGGGATAAGAATCCTGAGGCTCTGGCCAAATGGGCAGAAGGCCGGACAGGCTTTCCATGGATTGACGCCATCATGACACAGCTTCGTCAGGAGGGCTGGATTCACCATTTAGCCAGACATGCAGTTGCATGTTTCCTGTCACGTGGTGACCTGTGGATCAGCTGGGAAGAAGGGATGAAGGTGAGTGTCCTGACTATTACAGAAGCATTTGGAGTCTGGTCTACACCTAGATATGCATGCTAGTGCACGTCTGAAATCAGAGTAGCCTGGGAGGCTGAGGATGGAGAAGGCCATCTTGGGCTGCAGTGTGAGGTGGGGAAGAGGTTGGTGGGGTGGTATATGGCAGGGAGAGGGAGCACTTGTCTGTTTTGTAGTTGGCTTTTCAGCGGATAAAGCATATAATAGCCACAATGTAGATAGTTCGAGAGCATGGTGTCAAACTCAGGCAGGACCTAGTTAAATTGTAGTCAAAAGTTGTCTCTGTGGCTAAGCCAGCCTCCCATAAGAAAACTGTTACTGTTGAGCGCTCACGCTCTGGCTTTGTGCGGTAGTGCATGTCTGTAATCCCATGCAGCATGGTAGACATGAGAATGTCTGGAACCCAAGGCCAGCCTGGGCTACTGTCTGTCTTTAAGAATAACAAAAGCAATTTATTGGATAGATATACTTATAGGTGAAAGTTTCTGTCATACTCATCCGTGAGCTCTTAGAAATAGTAAATTCCTATTACATGGAATTATCAGTCATCTTAACTCATCTTAGTAAGCCTTTAATACATACATTGAAGCAGACTGTGTTTTCTGACATCACCATTGTAACTATGCGTAAGACTTTCATACATGTTTTAATACATACATTGAAGCATACTGCATTTTCTAACTTTGCCAATTCAAAGACTGTTTCTTTATTTTTTAAAAAAAAAGCAAAAGACTTTTAAAGTTACTATTTATTTGTGTGTGTGTGCACATGCTCACTTGCAGCCCAGTGGATGTGTGGAGGTCAGAGGACAACTTGTAAGATCCGGTTCGTTCCACCATGTGGGTTCTGGCATCAGGCTTGACAGCAAACTCTCTTACCCCTCAAGAGCTATTTCTAATCCTGTTCTTTGTTGTTTAATTGTTGATGATTTTTTTATCTCATATTTTCTAATATCTACTTAACTTTTATTAATTGTTGAGGATTTTTCATGTCATATGTTTCCTAGTTCCTACTTAATAAGTTTATTATTTTTTTAAAATGTTTTCTTTATTATTATGTATATAGTATTCTGCCTGCAAGCATGCCTTCAGGCCAGAAGAGGGCACCAAATCTCATTACAGATGGAGATGGCTCAGTGGTTAAGAGCACTGCCTCCTCTTCTAAAGGTCCTGAGTTCAATTCCCAGCAACCACATGGTGGCTCACAACCATCTGTAATAAGTTTATTATTACATTATTTAGTTAACTTTCTTTTGGATCAGAGCATTTGAAGTTTAAACTGCGATGCCACCACATTTATAGAACCTTGTATTAGAAAGCTCCTTATGTCGAGGGGTCAAGATGGTGATACCCACAGAAACAGCTGACCTGAGACTGACAGTGGGGGTCTTGCATAGGACCCAACCAGGCCCTCTGAATGTGGGGGCACTTGTGGCTGGGGCAGTCTGTGGGGCCACCAACAACAGTGGGGCCAGGACTTGTCCCTAGTACTTGAACTGGCTTTTTGGAGCCCATTTTCTTTGGAGGGATACCTTGTTCAGTAGTTTAGATACGGTCCTGCCTCAGAGTGATGTACCAGGCTTTGCTGGCTCCCCGTGGGAAGCCTTACCCTCTGGGGAGTGGATGGGGAAGGTGGGGAGACTGGCGGAGGTGAGGGAGTAGGGTCTGGGATTGGTATGTAGAATGAGAAAAGATTGTTTTTAAAAATAAATTAAAAAAAACAAAGTTCCCTTCATCTACCAAACTTCTAGACTTTTTTTCTTTGTGATTTTGTTGGTAATATTTTTACTTGCTTTCTTTTTTGTTTTTTTAGGGTTTTTTGGTTTTTTGTTGTTGTTGTTTTGAGACAGGTTTTCCCTATGTGATCCTGACCGTCCTGGAACTCATTCTGTAGACCAGGTTGGCCTTGAACTCACAGAGATCTGCCTACCTCTTCCTCCCAAGTGCTGGGATTGAAGGCGTGCGCCACCACAGCCTGGCTATTTTTGCTTCCTTAAAAGTGGACTACTGCCCGATAGTGGTGGTGCATGTCTTTAATTCCAACATTCAGGAGGCAGAGGCGGGCAGATCTGAGTTCAAGGCCAGCCTGGTCTATAAGAGCTGCTTCCAGAACAGGCTCCAAAACTACAGAGAAACACTGTTTCGAAAAACTAAAAAAAAAAAAAAAAAAAATTAAAAAATCTAATTTACTAATATCTTACACTTCTTTAAAAGCCAGTGATCTGAGTAATTTTTTATTTTCCCTACAACAGTACTTCCAAAGTTATTGCCTTAGTTTACTTTTGTGTTGTCATGACAAAACTCCATGACCAAGGAGCTTATAAAGAAAGCGTTTAACTGGGGTCACAGTTTCAGAGGGCAGTAGACTCTTTGACCATCATGACAGGGAGCATAGCAGCAGGTAGGCAGGCACAAAACTAGAGCAGTAGTAAAGAGCCACAAGTACAAAGCCGAGAGAGAGAGAGAGAGAGAGAGAGAGAGAGAGAGAGAGAGAGAGAGAGAGAGAGAGCGCACATGGGGCATGGAGTGGGCTTTTGAAACAAAGCCACACTTCCTAATCCTTCCCAAACAGTTCCACCAACTACAGACCGTGTGTGTGTGTGTGTGTGTGTGTGTGTGTGTGTGTGCGCGTGCACGCGCGCACACTAGCATACATGCTCCCCTGTGGGGGCCATTCTCATTCAACCTTCACAGTTATAGAAGTAAATTCTCTATTTACAGTATATTCTTTCCCTGAAATTGCTTGTTAGAACATATATTTTGGAATGTTTAATTTTACAGTTCTATTCAGATTTTCTTGTCTTTTAATCCACAGTGACCTTAAAAATGTTGATTGGTTACTGTTACTTCTGCAGGTCTTTGAAGAATTGCTGCTCGATGCAGACTGGAGCATAAATGCTGGGAGTTGGATGTGGCTGTCCTGTAGTTCCTTTTTCCAGCAGTTTTTCCACTGCTACTGCCCTGTTGGTTTTGGTAGGAGGACAGATCCCAATGGAGACTATATCAGGTAAGGCAAGGGTGTTGTTTGTACATTTTGAAAGAGCTGTTCCAAAGGAGAGCTTTTCCTGCTTAAGCAGCACTTAGGGGCATGGTGGCACACGCTCTTAATCCCAGCACCCAGGAGGCAAAGGCAGGCTCCTCTCTGAATTCTGATGAGCAGCAGAGAGAGTAAACACGTCATTCAAGTGATACTGCTTTGCTCTGTGTCACTCATGGTTCATGTTCTGTTACAATGTGCAGTTCATTAAAACATGTCTTCTCCCAAAAGACGTTATTTGCCTGTCCTGAGAGGCTTCCCTGCAAAGTACATCTACGATCCTTGGAACGCACCCGAAGGTATCCAGAAGGTCGCCAAATGTTTAATAGGAGTGAATTACCCCAAGCCGATGGTGAACCACGCTGAGGCAAGCCGCCTGAATATTGAAAGAATGAAGCAGATCTACCAGCAGCTTTCCCGGTACCGAGGGCTAGGTATGTCGGTCACGGGCTACATTTGGCTGTCTCCTTCAGCTGTGCAGCCTTCGCTGGATTTTGCCTTAGTCATAAGTTTAATAGGAAAATGTTTTTTTCCCTTTAGGTCTCCTTGCCTCCGTCCCCTCTAATCCGAATGGTAATGGAGGACTCATGGGCTGTGCTGGAGAGAGTGTCCCAGGCTGCAGCACTGGAGGAAGTAAGTGAGGGGTTTCTGTGCTGCACTGTTTAGTAGCCTTACTGGAATAAGCATCAGTAACTGCTTAGAAACTGTATGAAATTATGGATTGTTTGTGTCCATACATACAGTGCATACAGGGTCTTAGACAGGGTTCTTGTTGCTGTGAAGAGACACCACGACATGGCAGCTCTTACAAAGGTGAAATTATGGATTGTTTGTGTCCATACATGCAGTGCATACAGGGTCTTAGACAGGGTTCTATTGCTGTGAAGAGACACCATGACATGGCAGCTCTTACAAAGGAAACATTTAATCGAGGCTGGCTCGCTCACAGCTCAGAGGTTCAGTCCATTATCATCATGGTGGGGAGCATGGCAGCCTGCAGGAGCCATGTGGTAGAGAGGTTGCTGCTACATGTTGACATGCGGGCAACAGGAGGTAGAATGAGACACTGGGTGGTGTCTTGAGCATATATGAGACCTCAAAACCTGCCTTTACAGTGACACTTCCTTCAGCAAGACCACGCCTACTCCATCAAGGCCACACCTCCTAATCGTGCCACTCCCTGTGAGATTTGGGGCCAATCACATTCCGCCTACCACACATAATACGGTCCCTTCTGTCCATTGGTAACATGTTAAAGATGCGAGAGTAGCTGAAGGATTTATATGGCTGCCTCATGCTTTTGCACACAAGTTCTTACAAAGTCTGTCTGTGATGGTGGTTAGTAATTTTAAATGTATGTAACAGTAGTATCAAAAAAAAGAGCACTTGCTGTTCTTGCAGAGGATCCGAGTCAGGTTGCCAGAGCACATGCTAGATGCTTCACAGCTCGCTGTGTGTAACTCCATCTTCAGGAATCCGACACCCTCTTCTGGCTTCTTTAGATACCTGCACACGCATTGTGTGCATAAAGACAAGCAGACACAGACAAACATAAATTTAAAATATGTATCTGTATTTTTTAAGATATATTTATTTATTATGTATACAATATTCTGCCTTCATGTATGCCCACACGCCAGAGGAGGGCACCAGATCTCATTACAGATGGTTGTGAGCCACCATGTGGTTGCTGGGAATCGAACTCAGGACCTCTGGGAGAGCAGCCAGTGCTCTTAACCACTGAGCCATCTCTCCAGCCCCTGTATCTGTATTTTTTAAAAGTCAGTGTATATTGGAAATTTAAGGCATTATATTAGTTTTCTAAAGTTACAGCCAAAAATCACATGAGGCCAAGTAACTAGATTCAAAAGAAAGTATAATTTCAAAAGTGCTTTCTTTTTAGGTACATGTTCTAAGCTGGTATTAAAAATAAAGCTTTTTTCTGTTTTTTGTTTGTTTGTTTTGTTTCTTTTGTTTCTTTTTTTGTGGTGCTGAGAATTAAAGCCAGAGTTTTCATGCTGGGAAGAGTGCTCTACACACGGAGCTATCTCCACAGTCCAGAATAAAATCCCTTTGAAACGTAAATATTTGTAACAGAAAGTTCCTATGTCTCTATAAAAGCCACATTTATATTGTCTTTGTAGAATTATTTTTTTAGGGAAGAAAAACCTATTTTTACTGTCAGTCATGCATCGGGAAATAGGGGGTTGGCTCCGTGGTGACAGTGATCTCGTGGGGGATGAGTGGTGGGGTCCTCACTTGGTATTTGAGGAAACCATCTTAAGGTTTAGCAGCTTAGCCAAGCTCTCCCAGCTCGTAAGAACTGCACGGGATTGTACGACCGCTCTCAGCTCTCTCCCACCTCCTCTGCAGGTGTGGTATTGTATGCGTTTTTTGTGGGGTGAATATTTCATTGCTGGGACATGACCCACCCCAAACAGTTGCCAAGGTGACAGTCCACTTCAGAAAGGTTCCTTGGAAGGAAGTCTTGGTGTGTCATTTTGAAAGTCTTTCAGGTCTCTTGTTCAGCTCACAAGTGTGAGAGACAGCCCCTCGGGAGCACTGTGATGACAGGCAGGAAGCAGAGGGATGGCCCAGTCGGCTCCAGGTGCCTGCCGCTGGACGGTGATGCTGCACTGCCCCCAGTCCACTTTGTTTGGGATAACCTAAATCTAATCATGATAGCAAGTTAAGCGAGCTCCTTCTGCTTCATGAATTTATAAAATAAGATCATTTTTCATGGATAGAATTAATCATGAAATTACTATATTCATGTAAATGTTTGCCTACACCATTTCTTGGGCTCATTCTCTGAAACATTTAAAAGACATGCAGAATATACAACCTACATAGTGCTCCCTGTCTAAATGAAGTATAGAAGAGAAAAAGTGACACACACACACACACACACACTTCCAGCCACTGGTTGAGTGGGTGCAAGGGAGGAATCCCTCAGAGCCAACAAACCTAGGGCCAGTTTTTTTAGAAGATGGTGGATTGACAGTGTTTTAATTGTCAGGTGGAGACGAAAACGTTTTAGAGCTAGACCCGTAAGTTGTGGGGAGATTTCCAGGGTTTTGCTCATGCCCAACCCCTATCCTTTCTGTGGGCTGTTTTCTATGGTGCCTCACCAGGCTCATCCAAGCTCATGACTCTCAGTGGCGTTTGGGTTGTGTTCTACCTCTAAGGTAATAAGCAGCTCTCTTTGGGGGATTGCTTCTTTCCTTTTTTTTTTTTTTTTTTATGACTGGAAAATTCTAACTCTCTGAAATGCAAATAACTCTTTTTGGTTGTTTTTACGCTCAGGAAATTAGCTATAGACCCAGAGTAAAATAGCTGCCACCTGTTTCCTAGTACCAAACTGGTTTAGTTTTAATTTAACTTTTAATACATTTTTTTCTATTAAAAAACTACCTTTGTCAGAGAAATGCAGATTGAAAGTGTTGTGAGGTGGTTCTTGACACACACCATGTAGAGTGACTGGGGCGGGACGGTTCCTAGATGCCTGCAAGAGTAGGGGAGAAATTCTAGTGCCTTAAAAAAGACAAAACAGATACCCAGAGGAAAACCCTGGAAGCTGTGGAGAGAGAGCGGAGTGTGAAAAGGCATGAATTTACTGCGCAGCCCCCAAATCCCAGTCCAAACTAGTTTCCCAGAAGAAAACATACATTCCCCACAGGCTAACAACTGATTGTGACAACTTGACTTATGTGCCCATGCAATCAAATGTTATTTATAAAAGAATGAACAGTATGTTAACATGTGTCACATGTGTGACCTCAAAAACACTGTGAGCTAGACAGGAAAAATAACATCTTGCAAATGTTATTTTTAGAGCAGTGGTTCTCAGCCCTCCTAGTGCTGTGACCCTGTAAGATAGTTCCTCATATTGTGGTTACCTCCAACCATGAAATTATTTTCATGCTACTTTATAACTAATGTTGTTACTGTTATGAATCATAATCTGTGTTTTCTGATGATTTTATGCACCATCCCCATGAAAGTATCATTCGGACAAAGGGGTTGCAGCCCCTTGTTGAGAAGCCCTGCTTTACAGTAAGGTGTAAGTTAGCGTTCACTCTGGACTGAGGGTGTCTGCAGTGGGTGTGAGGGACCTTCCAGGTGGGAGGAAATGTGGCTGTGGCTGCACAGAGCTAAATTAACTTTAAAACAGAGCCCTGGGCCTACTTAAAACAGATGAATCCAGTGACACCAAGGTGCACCTAGATCTCTGGGCCTGTGACACACTCACCTGCTGCTGGCAGCCCTCAGGGTTAGGGCAGCAGTGCTGTGCACTTACTGCCTGATCTTCTGAGCCAGCTTACTCTCCGGTCATTGTTGCCCAGAAAGCTCAGAACGTCCTGGGGCTGTCCTTCCACCTGCCTTTGAGCATAAATCGCTCAGCCAGGCAGACACTAATGTACACTTACGTAGCAAGAACTCAAGCTGTAAGTTGTTCAAAGTAGCGCTGTATGGGAGAGTAAGGAGAGCCTTTCTCCTCGGCGAGCCCTCATTGTTCAGTTGAGTCACCTCAGCCAGGTAAGTAGTGTGCCCGTCAGACTCATCGTAGACATGTGTGTGGTTAGTATCTTATTTCTAGAGTGTGCATGCTTTTGTTTCATTTTAATGTGCTTTTAAAAATATGAATTAGGGAAATGAACTTAGCATCTGGAAAACTAATAATATAATAATTAACTGATAATATAATTCCCTATAAGCAGTTGTTTGTTGGGAGAGGCTGCTTGTTCATTTTCCAGCTGCCCAGACCCCCAAAATAATCACACAGAAACTATATTATTCAAATCACTGCTTGGCCAATCACTTAATCACCAGTATTACTAGCTAGCTGTTACATCTTTGCTTAACCCATTTCTATTATTTTATATTTTACTATGATGCTCCTGGCCTACCGGCAAGGTTCCAACTGACAGCTCATGCCTTTCCCCTCTGGCAGCTCCATGGCTTCCCCTGACTCTGCCTACTCTCTCCTCCTCTATCTGCTTGGAACTCCTGCCTTGTCCTGTTCTGCTAAGCCACTGGCCAAAGCAGATTCATTTATTAACCAGTAGAACAATACATAGACAGGACTTCCCACACCAGTTGTTTCTATGTGTTCAGGTGAAATGGATCTGAATGAGAAGTCATGGTTGTAATAACTTGTGCTGCTAAGCTCAAGAACCATTGTCTCTTTCGAGACAGGGTTTCTCTGTGGAGCCCTGGCTGTCCTGGAACTCACTCTGTAGACCAGGCTGGCCTCGATCTCTGAGATCCTCCGGCCTCTGCCTTCCGAGTGCTGGGATTACAGCCACATGCCTAGTTTTTATGAGTTGAGGGTTAAACCCAGGGCTGCCTGCATGTTGGCAGGTGCTCTACCACCTGAGCTGCATCCCTGCCCTGCCTCCTATTTACTTGACACAGTCTGGCGGTTGGTCTTAGGCCAGCCTCAAATTCATCTTCCCTCCAGGGAGCTGGGGTTATGGACATGACAAACAGTTGGCAGGTTTGGTGTTTGTTTGCAAAGGAGATCTCATAGGAAACTGGATTTGTTTAAAAATTAGAAGCTGTTCTCTCCCAGAGCCTTATGAACTCGATCAGTCCCTGGGACCCACTGGGAGAAGGATAAATCCTAAAAGTTGGCCAACAACCTCTAGACAGGTGCAGATGCATGCACATACAGGCCACATATACACAACACATACACAGGCCACATATACACAACACACTGCACACACACACACAGGCCACATATACACAACACACTGCACACACACACACAGGCCACATATACACAACACACTGCACACACACAGGCCACATATACACAACACACTGCACACACACAGGCCACATATACACAACACACACACTACACACACACACAGGCCACATATACACAACACACTGCACACACATACACACACAGGCCACATATACACAACACACTGCACACACATACACACACAGGCCACATATACACAACACACTGCACACACACAGGCCACATATACACAACACACTGCACACACACAGGCCACATATACACAACACACTGCACACACACAGGCCACATATACACAACACACACACTGCACACACACACAGGCCACATATACACAACACACACACTGCACACATACACACAGGCCACATATACACAACACACTGCACACACATACACACAGGCCACATATATACAACACACTGCACACACACACAGGCCACATATACACAACACACTGCACACACACACAGGCCACATATACACAACACACTGCTCACACACAGGCTACATATACACAACACACTGTGCACACACACACACACATAGGCCATATATACACAACACACTGCACACACATGCACATACATCTCAAAGTGATTTTTATTAATATAAAAACAAAAACTGGAAACTACATTCTCAGCCATTAGTTGCTCATTGTGTTGTGAACAGTATCTTGCAAAAGCAATGTGAGGGCGAGAGGGTTATCTTAACTCATAGTCAAGGATAGGATCTACCATTGCCAGGAAGCAATGGTGACAGGAATAGAGGCAGCTGCTCACGTGACATCCACAGTGGAAAAGCAAGTGATGGGTGCTGCTCAGCTTGCTGTATCCTTTTATTCAGTTGGGACCCCAGCATATGGGAAGATGCTGCCCACAAGGGTGGGGTGCTCAGAGACTTGTGTCTTAGATCATTCTAGACCCTGTCGTATTGACAGTGTTAACCACCATAGCCATTTAGGTGACTGTGTTAGAAGGCCTTTTACAGCCTCTTTTCCCAGACTGCACATAGGCCTGTAATGAACAGTAGGCGTAAATGATTCGTTTTAGGGGGAATGATAAAATAATAAATCTCAGTGTGATTTAGAAAGCTCAGAAAAATATAAAACAGAAAAGATGCCGTGTATCGTTCCATTTAACATAGACTTCTTACAATTTCAATGCATCTTTTCAGAATCTGAGAATTTCATACATGCATATAATGTTTTAATCAAATTCACCCCTTTTCTCCTCCAGTCCCTCACCCTCACACACGCTCTTCCAAATCCCTGCCCTCTTTTTAAAACACTCACTGAGTCCTTCTGTTGAGTTTCCTTGTCGAGAAATGTGATGGTTTTTGTTTTATTTTATTATATTCTGAAGTGTTTGGTTGTTGTTTCTTAGAGGCCTGTTCCTTTCTTTTTTTAATATTTATTTATTATGTATGCAATATTCTGTCTGTGTGTATGCCCGCACGCCAGAAGAGGGCACCAGACTTCATTATAGATGGTTGTGAGCCACCATGGTTGCTGGGACTTGAACTCAGGACCTCTGGAAGAGCAGGCAGTGCTCTTAACCTTTGTGCCATCTCTCCAGCCCAAGCCTGCTCCTTTCTAATGAGAGACAGAAAGGGAGTGGATCCAGAGGGGAGGGGAAGTGGGAAGGAACTGAGAGGCATAGAGGAGGGGAAACTGTAATCAGAATATATTGTATAAGAAAAGAATCTATTTTCAATAAAAGGGAAAAAGAAATAAGTAGTCTTTTTGACGTTTGTTTATTTCTTTAATAACCAAGGTTTTGCTATTTAGTCATAGCTGGCCTGGAACTTGCTGTGTAAGCCAGGCTGACCTCAGACTTGCAGCAGTCTTCCTGCCTTGGCCTCCTAGTGTTGGGACTGCAAGTCCACACCATTATGCCCAGCAGAAATAAGTGCAGTCTTGGGCTGACCTACCCCATGGGCCATGTGACTGTATTTTCTTTTTCTCTCTCTAATATGTTTTGAGTTTTTTGTTTTGTTTTTGTGTTCAAAGTCTGGCTTTGATGCGGTAGATGAGGATGCCCTTGAACTTCTTATGCCTCCTGCCCCGTCCCTCATTTCTGGGCTTATCAATATGTATCACATCTGGCTTGCATAGACCTTTCATAACCTGGGCACAATGACAAAAAATAATGCCTTTATAAAGCTCCCCTGTGTTAGGAAGTCAATTTCTTTTTGAAAGCGTTAATAAAATTGCTTAGGGAACTGTTTCATGTCTGTGTCTTGTCTTCGTGACCTGAATTGTTTAACTCTCGTCAGGAGACCCTTATTCCCTTGTCTCCAGTGAAATACAGTTAAAGGCTCTGACAGAGGAGATGGACAGGAGGGCAGGGTTGAAGGAAGGGCATCTGTTCTCACTGGTGCCCATGTGCTTTGTTCACGATTCCGTTACCATCCAGAACTGGTAGACTTTGGGTGACTTACAGATGCCTGGTGACTCCTGCTCCATGGGCTTCTGGGGCCTCTGGGGGCCATCCCCACATACAAGCACATAACTAAACATAAAATAAACCTTTTAAGAAATAATGAGAGGCTCACACATGTAAAAACCAGGTGTGGTTACACATATCTGGAACCCACGGACGACCATCCAGTTAGCCAGTTGGTGAGCTCTGCAACTCCTGTCGTAGAGAAAGACACCTAACAACCTCTGTTCCATACATACGAGCACATACATGACATGTACATACACACAGAATACATACATGTAAACACTACACACAAAATAAAAATAAAGTACCACCAGTAGTTGAACTGTCAGTGGTCAGCCTGAACTTCAGTTTTCTGGATTTTGAGATGTGATTTCTGGCTCAGAGTTAAGATTGAGAAAAGTTAAATACAAATATTAAAAAATAAAAAAAGTCTTTAAAATATACATCTTGGGTTTTTAGATATTTTCTTTTGTTTGAAATGCAGGTTGCTCTCAAGGAAGTGGTATTTTGCATTATGCTCACGGAGACGGTCAGCAAGGTAAGGACGAAGCAGTCGGGCACACTGCACCCTGCTCCTGGCCCACCTCACACACCTTTGTACATGTGCAGGGAGAAGCTCCGTGGGCCCGGGCCTTGGCAATGGGAAGCGCCCTAGTCAGGAAGAGGACACACAGAGTGCTGGTCCCAAAGTCCAGCGGCAGAGCAGTCACTGATGTGGTAAATACTTGGGGGGCCGGTCTGGTCTCTGGGATGCATATGCAGCTGTTATAACCCAGTTAATGGCTGAACAGGAGACAGCACTGCACTTGGAGTACCCCTCCCTGAACCCGCTGTGTTTCACCTTGAAAAACTGTGGTTTTGACAAAGACAAGGTTTTCTTGAGATGTGACTGTGAGCCTAAAACACAGGAGCCCGCTCATTTCAGTAACTTTAATATGCTCTCTCTAAACCTTTACTCTCAACATTGATCATCAAGGAGGGAAGAGGTTTGAGACACGGTCTCGGTGTGTAGTGCAGGCTACCCGTGACCACATGCACAGGCTAGCCCCATACTGCAGTGATCCTTCTGTGTCATCTTCCTGCGTGCTAGTGTTGCACAGATACGTCATATGCTCAGGTCATGCCCCTGCCTTCTCTGAAACCTACATCATTCCTTTTTAAGCAATGCTGAGCCTTTTTAGAAGTATCAAAAATTGTACTACATTCAATTTAATTAAATTTGTGATTCTGTTTTGTGTTAAAAATATTTGCATGTTACCTTGCCAGTTTTGAAAGGTTTTTCATACTTTTGGTTATCTTAAGCTGTTTACATTATCACGTAGTTTTCATGCTGCCTAGTTATAATTTTCTTGAAGTTAAAGTCAGTAAATGCTCATCAGTTTCTTATTATCTAATTCTTTGCAGAAGTTTTAAATCACAGAAAGCGTGCACGCGGATTTCTGGCGCCCCTGAGATTGGCGGGAAGTCACTTCGCTTCACTTATATTATTAAAAATGTCCTTCATTTGTGGAAAGCAGTTAGATTTTGAACATATTATTTCTAATAACATTTCTGTGGTTTTTAACTTTTTAATGAATATCACATAGGACAAGTGCTAATTTGTATATAAAGAACTTGGTAAAAGATTTGCTTAATGTAAATATAGTCACAGTTAGTATAGACTCATCAGTATATTTTTGATAATTTTTCATGTATGGTAAAAGTTAAAGTTAACAGATATTCTGATATAAAACTCAAGTTTTGAGAGCCATTGCAAGAAAATGGGAAGTTTTTAGACTTTCTTAAAAGACTTTGTTAAAATTTTAGGACACGTTTTTCTTGACATTATTGTTTAACCTAATTTTGCAGTGTTTGATAATAATGCTTTACAGAATACATGAGATCCATGGTGGACAATGCCTCTGTTAGCCGTGTGCAGCTGCTCGGACTCACACGACTGGGTGTGCTCACTTCTTTCTGTCTCCCCATTTGTTTGTTCATTTATAGCTAAAGTGACTTTTGTTATTAAAGTATATGCAAATGTGGAATACTGTGTACTTGGTTCTATTTTCATTTTGTTTGTTTGGGGTAAGAGAACTGTTGTGACATGTGATACAGACACAGACACAAATAGTCAGAGCCACGTGTCACCATTGTGAATCAAAGAGCAAGTATTATCAGTCTAGCAAACTGGTATTTTTCAGAACTATCTTAAAAAAGATTTGAAATCTCGTTGTTTGTATCACATAAAGAGTTTTGTCACTGTAGGGCTGTGTGGGCAGCAGTTCAGAGTGTGGTTCTGAAGTCAAAGCCTGTCTGAGATAGTGGGCAAAGGCTTTACCTGTCCGTCTTCATTTCACCATCCTAAATGGGATGAGAACAGTATCTGCTTTGTAGTCCTGTTTCATACAAAGTGCTCATTAGCACTGCAGGACAGCCCACGCCCACAAATGTTAGCCTGGCTCCCCGGGTTGTGTGGGCTAGGCGCCGCTCCCAGTCACCCCCTTACTGTGTTCCACTAGGCACCTTCAACTAAAGGCTGATACAGCCACTGGCTTTTTCTTTTCCTCAGACACCCAGCTTAGTGGGGGTGTGGATCAGTAGTAGAGCATTTCCCTAGAATGTGTAAGGCCCTGGGTTACATCCTCAGTACTGCACACACACACACACATACACAAACACAAAGTCGGTGTGATTTTATTTTAAAGGTAACTAAAAGGATAAATTTGAGTCGAGATGCAGAAACATGATTTTATATGACAGGCTTTTTAAAAATGTATACTGGATAGTAAACTAATAATGCTTAATAAATTTCAATAATAATAAAAAGTCAAGAAGGCGAGAGCTCAGCTTTGTTGTCACCGCTGTCACAAACAGTAGCGTTCCAGTTGTCTTCACTAAACCCTCCTGTGGGCCTGCCTGATGTGTACTCGGCAGAACTGCAGAAGTCCGCGGCCTGAGAGTTATGGCCATCCCGGGGGAGAAGATTCACTGTTAATATAAGTGAGTGAGTATCTTGGCATAGGAATGCTGCCGCACGTGGTGTTTCTCGGCAATCTATTTTCTCTCCAGAGATTTTCTGAAAGCTGGTCAGCTTGGTCTACACTGTGGCGAGAAAGAATCACTAAAGAAAAGGCCAGTTCACGCTGTCCTTGAATACAGAGTTCTCCCTGCAAAGAAAGCAGAGTTAAGTCATCGAAACCCTACCAGAGGTTGAAGTATTAAAAATCTTTTATTTAAGCCAGGTGGTGATGGTGCCTGCCTTTAATCCTGCCTCAGGAGGCAGAGGCAGGAGGATCTCTGTGAGTTTGAGGCCAACCTGGTCTACAGAGCGAGTTCTAGGGCAGCCAAAGCTACACAGAGAAACTCTGCCTCAATAATAATAGTTATTATTTATTTGGTTTCCTGAATTATTCTTTATTAGAGTTTAGGAGAGGGAGAGAGAGAAAACCATGCCTTTCAAGCTGGATGTAGACAGATGATTGAGGAAGGAAAAGGCACGCCCAAGAGCACAGGTGGCCCAGGGAGCAGAGGAAAGAGCCAGTTTCCTGAATACCGGAATCCTTATGACTGCACACTTTGGAAAACTGAATTGAGGGAACCAGACTTTTGAATTAACTTACAAAGTTTCCTCATTTCCTAAATTTAATGTTCTGCTACTATGATAAAATGCCATGACCAATGCAGTTCATAAAGGAATGCATTTAACTGGGATTATGGGTCCAAAGGGCTAAACTCCATGATAACAAAGCAAAGGAACAGCTGGGCGCTCATGTCTTGGTCCACAACTGAGATTTAGCAGAGAGTGTCTGAATGTCTGGGAATGTCAAAAGATTGAAACCTTAAAGCGTGCCCCAATGCTACACCTTTTCCTACAAGCGCACACCTCTCTATCCTACCCAAACACTTCTGCCAGCTGGGGCCTGGGTGTTCAGTGAGCATGTAAGAGCCATTCTCATTCAAACCACTGAAACCATTATAATTTTCACGCATTGCTTATATCCTAGAGACCTCAGAATTGTCTCATTTTTGTAATTTTCTTGAAAATATGCAAGGTAGTAGACTCATGGTGTTCCTCCTAAGGCTTTTTCTGTGTGTGCTGTATGGCAAAGTCTGACGGAATTCATTTGATACGGTTGGCGCAGTTAGTGTCCACTCTTGATTGCAGTGTGCAGGGTCCATACTCCTCCAGCAGTTGTGCGGAGCGCTGGTGCAAACCTCCCGTGCCCTGGTGCTCGCCTCTGCTCTCCACCTCCTGACAGTGACTGCATGGTGTGCGATTCCAAGTCTTGACTTCACAACCTGTAACTGTTTCTTTTTTGTTTGAGTTTGTTTGTTTCGTGGTGGTGGTTTTGGTTTGTGTTTGTTTTTTGAGATCTTATACTGCAACCTAGGCTGGCCTGGAATTTACTGTAGCCCAGGCTCTCCTTGAAGCCACACCAATCCTCCCTCATCCACCTTTTGGATGCTAGGATTACAGGTGTGACGACTGTTTATTCCTCTTCTATGCCTTACAGGAATTTCCTTTTTCCAAATGAGAATAGCACATCCCGAATTCTAAGAAAGTCTGTAATAAATCCGCGAATAGTGTTGATATACCAAGAAGGGTTACTGGACATAAATAACCTACCCTCTGTAATAGCTGCTCAGTTAATTCCAGAGTGTCCTACAGAACGGAATTGATCTTGAGTTGAGAACTCACTCTGCTTCCGTGAAACTAAAGAGCAAGTCGTTGGTTCCTCCAACTTAAAGCCCAGAGCACAAACCTCAAGGGACAAGGCTGCAATCAGATTTGATTACCATTTCCTGAGTCCTGACTGTGAGTCAAGCCTTGCTCTTGGGAACATAATCGGTAACCACGGGTCTCTGCTCTATAAGAGGGGTGAGGAGGGGGCAGCAGCCTCAGAATATCCCAGCCTAGTGTGTGAGGTCCTGGGAAACACCATTTTCCTTGCTCCGGGGCAGATAGCACAGAGTGGACACAGGGTACTCTGTCCGGGGTAGCGCTCAACTCTCTGTGAGTGATACGTTGTTACTGTTATTTGTTTCTGGCCCTTGCATTGCAGTTCCACAGGTTTGGCGCTGAGGCGACAGGCCCATAAATGTTTGCTGATTGGGTGGATGAAAGATTCTGGCTTTGTTGACTTTTATGAGTTCGGGCATCACGAATGAGAGACCGTGAAGCTCTAGGTCGTTTATCAGTTCACAGCAGCGATGGAGCGCGGCAGGGAGGTCAGGTTTCAAAGTTTTAAGCTGTTCTGAGAGTTTTGAATTACTCCATTTTACAGACTACAGCCTCTGGTACTGTTCTTTAAGGGGCTGTGACTTCTCCAAGGGAAAAAGCGAGCAAGCCGCCGAGCTGGCTGAGACGGAAGCGCCAGGTGGCACTGGCCAACAGTAGTCCGGTTGTGACACGCTGATTCCCACGGGACAGCGACGCAGCTGTATCCCGTAGTCTAATTGGCTGCGCTCCGGGCGTAGGGGCGTGGCTACTTGCTCATCAGTTTCCCGAGCTCTGATTGGTTAGCAGCCAAGGGCAAGGCGCAGCCGCCTACCTGTTTCCAGGGAGCAGAGGCCTGTGGAGGTGAGTGGGAACTCAGGACCCGGGGATACCCGCTGCGCCTTGTGCTCGCACTGCCGCCCACAGGTGAGCCACCCCCTTTTCCTCCAGCTCGGACTGAGCCCCAAGCCAGCTCACTGGGGTCATGGTTAGCAGTTACCCACCGAGAACGTTCCCACAGACACTCCAATGGGGAAACACCTTGAGTTTTCCAAAAGGGAAGCTGCTCGGGCCCCTGTATCGACCCTGGCAGTGCTAATTCCTCTGAGCAATTTTGTAGCTGCGATTTTGCTTGCAGAAATAGGATTCACTTAAAACTTTAGATCAGAAATTAATTGGTGTTATCGGGTGGACTGTTTTAAATATAAAAAAATGCATTTCACACCTCAAGAATGCTTAAGAAACGCGAACCTGCAGAGAGCAGATCATGTGACCTATTTACGAAGCGCTTCTCCGCATCTCCCTACATAGGACCCAGGGCCGAAAGTACTACCAGGACTACCATTATCTGATGGCAGCCTTGGGAAAGCTGCTATTCCTGCACCGTCTTTAAGGTGGATTGTGGTCTAGTGAGCGTAGATGTGAGGGATTTTTAAATATTCTTAATGACTTGTAATATTAACTCATTTAATACGCACTTTAACCGAGGAGCAGCGTCCCATGTTCCAGTTGCCCACACTGCCAGCACAGAAAGGTGAAGTAGCTTCCCGAAGTTATGGCTAATTGGAAATTAACCCCAAAGTGGTGTGGCTGTGCCGAAGTAACTCAGTTTTTGCCCTCTGCATTGTTCCCTGGCCTTGCTCTGTTACTTTGATTTCATTGCTTCGTGGACCATGTTCTTTGCTTGTTACAGAAAGTAAACAACAGGGTCCACTGTCGTCGTCGTCGCTCACCCCCACACCCCGCGCGCGATTACTACGGGCTGCTCACAGAACCTGCTAAAACCATTTCCGAAGTGGGAAAGGTGTGGGCCTTATTTTTCTGGAAAGTCTATAGCTCTCAAGTTCTCAGATGGGCTGCAATCCCAACAGAAGTATGAAGAAGTGTGTGCAGGAGACCTGGTGCCAGGCACCCCTAATGTCAGCCTAAGCTTAAAAAGCAAGGCAGAACAAAAAGAAACTGCTGATAAATGCTACTGTGAAAGTCACAAGCACAGGGGAAGGCGCCTGCTCCTCCTTCCCAAAGTCAGTGTTGGCAGTCTGTGAGGGGCGGAAATGTAGCCCATTAGAGCATGGTGATGTGAAGGGTCTTCTCTTGTGGATTACCAACACAGAAACGTGGATCGCCACAGTCGTCCTAGTTAGAGTTGCGGTCCCTGGTGGCATAAAGCCTATAAAGGGGACATGAGGTTTCACCTAAAAGGTCAGAGGGAGACGTTTCCTTAAGAAAGTGACACTCAGTTCTGCGAGTCAGCACAGTGGGAGTAGCCCAGGGCCTTTGAAGGCCGGGGTGGGAACAGTTAGTGCCTCAGAATCTTTTCTACAAATGGCTGTGTGTCTGTCCTAAAGTGCCACTGAACAGTCTGTTGTGTGTGTGTGTGTGGGGGGGGTGACAGGGTCACATCTGAGAAGCTGCAGGGAAGTGCCAGCTGAAGTAACTGAAGCTCTAGACAGGAACAGGCTCTTTGGGGACTGTCAGGTAAGAAGGAAAGGATGCTTGCTTATTTGGTTTCTTCCCCTTACCCCCCCACCACTGGAAAAACCTATCCATTTTTAAGGTATTTTTAATTAAAATATAATTGTATCATTTCCCCTTTCCTTTTTCTTCCCCCAGCCCTTTGTCAAGTACACATACACATTACTCTCTCAAATTCGTGGTCTGTGTTTCTTTAATTGTAATATAATTTGGTTGAGACAAGTTGTTACTTTGCAGCCTAGGCTAACCTGAAAAACTCGAGGTAGAGCAGGCTGGCCTAGAACTCATGCCTCAGCCTTCCTAGGCTGGAATTCCAGACTACCAAGCCTAAAGATGAGGCTGTGGAGGGACAGGGGGAGGAGCCCTAAGAACACGGAGAGGTAGCTTGGAAGTCAAACAGAACATTTTGAAAAACAAGTGGTCGAATAATGCCAAAAGCTACAAAAGCCAAGAGAAATAGGACTTGGAACTACTCAGCAGCTCTGGTTACAGGGCAGCTGCCTTTAGTGAGAGCCATAAGCTTGACATGGAAATGGGGCTGCAATGTTCCTTCGTTTTGCAGGATGAGACTCTCACACCAAGCTAGCTATTTTATCCGGTGTCCGAGCTACACTCATGGGATCCTTGGCTCTCTGGGACTTTGTCAGAGTTGTAGACAGAATTCAGATGTAATTCCCATGTGCAGCTTTGCTCTGTACGTTTGAAAGGTTGTGACAAGGCAGTGAGAAGCAGAAGAAAACAGTAAGCTATGAGCGGCTGCCATCAAGCACATGCCTGCAATTTCAACTCAAGAGGCTGAGGCGTGAATGCCATAGTTTGAGGCTAGCCTGGGCTACACATCCAGAGCCATATAGCAAAACCCCACCTCAAAAATAACGAAGCATTAAGTTATCTATAAATGGCAGGGTTGTAGGTTTTTTGCCTGCGTCTGTTCCTCAGATTTCAGCAGCTCTGCAGAGGGTATATTAGTTTTATGGAGTTATTTTGGAAAGCTGACATACTTAAACATTTCATTTACCCTTTGTAAATTGATTTTCTGTCTTAAACTTGGGATTTGGGGTTTGTTTAGCAGAAGAAAGTATTTTGCTTTAATGCATGTGGGCTTTTACAGGAGAGCAGCTTAGACGGGCTGCTCATGATAGCGGCTTATTATTCCTCAGTTCTAGAGGCTGGAGGGGCTGAAACCAAGGTGCCTGCAGGCTCTGTCCGAGAACAGCCTGCTCCTCTCAGATGCCATATGTTATGTGTCTCACAATGAGAAGACAAGCAATCTCTTGAAAGCCTTTTTAAACTATAGTTTTATTCTTTGAGAATTTTATACAGGCATACAGTGTATTTTGGTCATATTCATCCCTGACTCCTTACCCTAATTCATGTTCCAGACCCACCCCCTCCCAAATTCACCCTGAAAATCAGTTTAAAGTTGTATCACTGCAAGACTTTGGCTTCCCGTAGTTCCCAGTGATAACTACCACTTATTAGATACTTACTCAGAGGCCTTGAAGCGTGTTTCACTCCGACAGTGCCCTGTAAGGTGTGGGTGCTGTCCTGTTTCTAATGCTCACCAGCACGTTTCCCATGAGGTATTTTTTGAATTACTGTTTAGTCTGGAGCTAACAAACTTCATGATCACTCCATAAGTTCAATCCAGGGCTGGCACAGGCAGTTCAGCCACAGAGCCTTCGCCCCAGCCCAGCATGAGGTCCGGACCAGAGGCCAGAACCTGCAGAGTAGCACCGGTGAGAATCCACATCCGCCTGGGCTCTATCTGCCTGGGCTCCAGCATACTCACGAGCTCTTTCCCGCTAAAACTGACAGCTCTCACAGAAACTATCTTAAAGATAATATTTTTATCTTGCCTTGTGGCATTGGGAACAATGTGAAGAAAGCTAAACTGTGAGTAAAACAAGCCATCGACGTGTGAGCCTCCACTACCAACCAGCGTTCCACACAGAGTAAGACAAGCTGTCCACGTGTGAGCCTCCACTTTAAACCAACATTCCGCACAGAGTAAGCATTTGGCTAGGACAGGTCTGCAGTCAGCAGCCTGCAGGGCAGGAACACTGGTGGTAGCAAGGACTGGAAATGGCCGTCTTTGCACTTACACAGGGAGCTGCAGTAAGGAAACAGTGCTCTGTGGCAGGGCTGACTCCCCAAGAACCTGCTGTGCTGAGGAGTCACCCTTCTTAGACTGAGCCTTACGGAATACCTCAGCTCTGAAGCTCCTCACACAGTGGACTTGCTCCTCACATCTTACTGTCCGTCCCCTTCCATGTAGCCTGTCCTGCTCTGGGTCCTGTCTTAATATGGGCTTCCAAGACATGTCCAACTCGTAGGAAATAAACTGACATGCTCTCCTGTTGACCATTTATGTCCCTTTATCGCATGGGCCCAGCTAGGACTCTAGAATGGAAGTGGAATATTGCACCCCTTACATGGGCAGGGGCAGCAATGCTTCAGACAGTGTAATGTCTTCTAATAGGTGAAGAAGGAAGGGCTACGTGGGCAGACGTGAGGTCCTGCTCAGATCACCACTGTGTTCAGTTGGATTCAGCTAACTCACCCAGCCTTAGTCAGTTAGAGCCAGGTTCGGCATGGCCTGGTGTAGCACAAGGTGAAAGGGTCACCGTCATAGCTGACCTGATTTCCAGAGGGCTCTCTAAGGCTGTCACATAGCACTTCTCGCTTAGCTTGGCTAAGATCAACTTTAATCCTGAATTTATTTTTTTTAAAAAAAGTTGCATTTACATAGTTCTAATAAAAACAACTACGCATTTATGAACTCATTTCAAATAAAACAAGGTCAGCTCATCAGCAAAAATACCTTAAAATACAATGAAAGATGACATCTTCCCTTCCTAAGTCTCTACCCGAGCTAAACATCAACATGAAAAGACAATTCCCTGTGTGATATGATGCACAACTAATAAAAACTCAAAGAAATTGGGGTTCAACCTGAAGATCCGCAAAGCAAAACAGTCAGCCACTGGCTCTTACCACGACCTCATTCTGAAATGGCGATCCTGCCTCCAGGATTCTCAGGAGGAGACGGTGTCTGAGAGCTGTGTCCTCCTGTTTTATCATCCTCTCTAGGCCTGGGGTTAAAGGCATGCATGTTTCCATGCAACTAGTGTGGCTACTGGGATTAAAGGTGTGTGTCACCACTGCCTGGTCCGCAAGGCTGACCAGTGGGGCTGTTTTACTTTCCTGATCCCCAGGCAAGCTTTATTAAAATTGAAATGCCACTACAGTAATATGCCACCTAAAAAGAAATGTAACTGTTGTAGGAAGGGGATTTGTGTCTGATCAGTTGAGGCCCTTGAACCCCATGCCTTCCGACCTGTAAATGGAGCCCATCCTTCACAGGATGGATGTGGGGCTCAGGCAGACAATGTTTATTCATAGAGGACAGGATGCCTTCAATTAGGAGATGGCTTGGAATGGGGTGGTTTCCCCTGCTATCTTAAATCTTTCATTTCCAGTTACTGCTCAGAACGCAGGTTTCTGAGTATCTGTCCTAAAAGTCAGTGTTCCTTTAAAGCCTTCATCTTCCTTGCAGGCTCAATGTGGACATTATCAGTTTAGGATGCAGGAAGGAGCCAGGGCTTACAGCATGTTGTGGAGGATGTCATGGAAGGTGCTGACAGGACCCCAGCTCTGCAGGCTGCGTCTTTACAGAATACCGCCACCAGCTCTCAAAATCAGACCTTTGGCGTGTGTCACCTATGAAACAGACAGCCGGTCAAACCAAGAGAACATGAGAACAGTGGCTGGGCTCCATGCGTGCTCCGTGGACATCAGGAAGATCCGCAGACTGAAGCCATGGGTGCTTCTAGAGGATGACACCCACGTTGAAGAGATTGCAGACATTCTAAAAGAACTAGGTGCCAGCAAGACTGTAGTAGCCAGTATCTTGGAACGCTGTCCAGAAGCGATCATCTGCAGCCCTGCTGCGGTTAAGGCCAAAAGGGAACTCTGGCAGATGGTCTGCAAAAGCGAAGTAGAGCTAATCCGGTTAATAGAGCAGTTCCCAGAGCCTTTCTTTACTGTCAAGGACCAGGAGAACCAGAAGCTCAATGTTCAGTTCTTTCAAGAGCTGGGGCTCAAGAATGTGGTGATTAGCAGGTTTCTGACAACTGCTTCTAGCATCTTCCATAATCCTGTAGCGAACAACAAGCAGATGATAGGGGTTCTCCAGGAGAGCTACCTAAACTTGGGCGGCTCTCCGGCCAACGCCAAAGTGTGGCTGCTGAAGTTACTAAGCCAAAATCCATTCATTGTGTTGAGTTCTCCCACGGCTGTAGACCAAATACTAAAATTTCTTCAAGGGCAAGGTTTCACAGACTCTCAAGTTCTTCAGCTGCTGTCCAGACTGAAAGGGTTTCTTTTTCAACTGCAGCCAGGAAGCATCCAGAACAGTATTTCCTTCGCTAAGACGACTTTTGAGTGCACAGACCGTGACCTGCGGCAGTTAGTTGTGGACTGTCCTGTGCTGCTGTGTTTCCCTGCCCCAGTTCTAGAAGAGAGGATCCAGGCACTTCTGAAGGAAGGAATCTCCATGACTCAGATAAGAGAGTCACCAATGGTCCTTGAGTTAACGCCACAGATAGTCCAATACAGGATAAGAAAGCTGAACTCCTTGGGCTACAGAATAAAGGATGGCCATCTAGCAAGTCTAAACGGAACAAAAAAGGAGTTTGAGGCTAACTTTAGCAAAATGCAAGCCAAGCAAGGAAGGCCGCTATTTAACCCTGTGGCACCATTAGATGTGCACGAGTGACAAGGAGCTTCTTTCTGGCGGGGAAAGTGACCAATTCACAAACAAGCGAGTCAGCTTGTGAGTACTAGGGAGTCTCAGGACCTACTGAGATTTGAGTTGTGCTCAAATTACCTCACGACTGATGCCTCTGACTCAATTGCTGCGTTTTAAAATATAAAATAAATATAAATTGTGTTTAAATAAAATCATTCACTTGACCTATTACTCCAAAGCATCACATAGCTTGATAGTTCATACGGACTGTTTGGAAGGAACTGACGAGTACACACTCTTGTTGGGAGTCCATGCACACTGCTGGTCCCAGAGCTGCTGGCAAAGTGGAATTCCTCACCGCCAGCCCTGAGTCACCAGCAGGCCAATGACACAGGCCTTCAGAGAGAACCTGCCTCACCTTGTGTGTGAAGGAGTGTCTCTTCAAGTGTTGCTCATCCAAAGGGATATAGTCAAGCACCTACTTCTACGAACACACACATCCGTTACGAACCTAACAAAGAGTCCAGATGTATTAAGATCTGAATTCTTTCCAGCCTCAGGAATAGGTCCTTTCCCTGCACAGTAATGCCACCAGGAAGGAATGCAATCAGACTGTGGGGAGGGGTGTGGAAACGGTCATTTCAAACTTCATTCGCATCTGAAATGAATGCAGCTTCCTAGAAAGCATGAAAATCTACTTCATGTGGTACCACTTCCAGCTGTAGTGTTCCACTTCGTTTCTAAATCTTGTCCCAAGGTAAACATGACCCAGATAAAGCCTGGCTCGCTTTCAGCTGTACCGCTCCTAACAACTGTAATACTCACTGGCGCTAACACACAGCCAGCTGACTATGGAGTGTGCACAGCTTCTGAAACATACTAAGAATGCAGCCAGTACCCTTTTTTATTCTCTTAGCAAATTCCAAGTATCTCTCACTATCCAAATCTGCTCAGCTTCTTAGCTGGGATACTGAGTAGCCACAAGTGCTCAGGAAGTTAAGAATACTCACTGTTTACAGTGAGGCTCAGTGTAAGGCATTACCCAAAGCGCTCAGGACTGTCAAGAAAAATGTTAAGGCCAGAGGCAGCTTGTGGCAGAGTGCACGCTTCACCTCAGATTCAGTCACAAGTGTGGTGGGGACCTCCAGAGCTCCGTCCTGGCAGTGAGCAGTAATGCATGCACTCATCGCTCTCTCAGAGCAGGTCTGTGGCCTTCTACAGTTACTGTCAACTGTGAGGTGGTTGGTAACAGTCAAATGACCAAGTGCGGAGCAGCGAGGAGCCAGCAGAGGAGATAAACATTAGTGCCGTCTGCATTACTGTAGCGTCTGAAGCCACGCTGTAGATGAGATCCCCACAACGCAGAGCAGTGAGTAATCAATCTGGAGAGGAGCAGTCACTAGTTGACTGCATCAGGGGAGAATGGAGGAGTAGGGAAGTGAGGCAGCTGCGTGGGGTGGGCTGTGTGGGGTAGAGTGGGCTGTGTGGAGTAGAGTGGAGTGGGCTGTGTAGAGTGGAGTGGGCTGTGTGGAGTAGAGTGGGCTGTGTGGAGTAGAGTGGAGTGGGCTGTGTGGAATAGAGTGGAGTGGGCTGTGTGGAGTGGAGTGGGCTGTGTGGAGTGGAGTGGGCTGTGTGGAGTGGAGTGGGCTAAGTGGGGTGGGCTGTGTGGGGTGGGCTGCGTGGGGTGGGCTGCGTGGGGTGGGCTGTATAGGGTAGGATGGTGGGGTGGGCTGCGTGGGGTGGGCTGTGTAGGGTAGGATGGTGGGGTGGGCTGTGTGGGGTGGGATGGTGGGGTGGGCTGTGTGGGGTGAGCTGCGTGGAGTGGGCTGATGTGAGGGAGAGGAGGGTTCAGGACACACATCAGTCAGCAGAGCGTTTGGGACATGAGAATCTAAGTTAGGTTTGATTCCTAGAACTCATAAAAAATGCCAATTCTGATGACACTTAGAACCCCAGCCCTGGAGAAGTGGGCATGGGACCCCACATTGTACACTAGATGTGTTCCCTAGGTGTAACTCAGCGTTCACACTTCAGTGTGCCTGAGCACAACCTACAAGAGTTAAGAAAGCCTTGGCCCACCCTGGAGACTGACAAAACCTGGACATCTGAACTCTCAGTCTTAGTTCTTCAATTGTGTTTGTATTTTACTGTGCTGTCTACATCCAGATTATCACGTCTGTCAGCTACCACCAAAAAACTGACTACAGCACTTCCTGAACTGCTATGTAACCCAAAGTTTTAAGATCCTGTTTACGAATTGCCTTTATTTCTGTAGATCTTTATGAAGCATTCCATCTTTGTAGATCACAGTCCTTTATTATCAGATTTGTGTGTCCTTTCTCAACCCTTTAATACAAAAAGGAACAACCCGCATTATTCAATCAGCTACTTTCATCTGACATGTCACTAAATACAGTATTCATACGTCAACATTAGGTCATTTATTCAAGTGGATCACACAAATTTATCTCCACTGTGCCAAAACCCACTAAAAAAAAAAAAAAAAAAAAAGGAGCTAAATACCAGATGCTTCCAGATGTATACAACAACCATAGTTTCGGAAGTGAGCTAGTCCTGTTTAACAGATCACACTGCTCGTCTATGTAAATAAACCGGAAGACACCTACGTGTACAGCTGTACACACCATCAAATGCAAGCTCATCTCAACGGAACGATATAACTGTACATCTGCACAGTTCTGCTACTGCTGTAAAAGCCCCTCTGAGCAACATTGCACTTTAGCATTTAGGAGTATGGAGAAAATTTACCGGGTGGCTTTTCTGTAGCAGAAATTAATCACAGCCATCCTCCTCAAGTGATTTTAAAGACAAGCAAAGTTGAAAATAAATATGCAAGCTCATATAAACCAGTCTTGAAGTTAGAAATACAAGCCAGCAGTAGTTTCTAAATGGCAAGAATCGAGTTCTCCAATACCAGTATTTAGATCACTGAGAATGGGCCTATTAATTTTGAAATTAAAAAAATATCATTTGTTAAGACATTTCACCAGATGTACCAACAAATGCCTCTTACATTACATTGCATGAGATAAATGGCCATTTAATCCTTCTGAATTTAATTCCTTAATGATTTTCAGTTCTCTGTAAGCATAAAGGTCCAAGAACATTTATAGATTTGCTTGAAATTCCTGCTGTTATTTATGAAGGCTTTTAAATTTTCTACTTTTATCCAGTTGTTGACCCACGAGTTACACTGAAGCCTGCATATGAGGGTGATCTTCTCACGCTCTCAGACACTACGCTTTGACCTATTTATGTCAAGGCACCACTCCTTCCTCTCCAGGGAATTAGAAAGGACAAAATGGAGACAGATTTCTAGTTTTAGGTATAAAGAAAATTAAGGGTTTTCCGCAGGCTTAGCTTATAAGATAAATGTCAAATACATATTCCACTTACTAAAGTTTTCATGAAACTGAACACTAAAACAAATGGACTTTTGAGTTAGGCTCTGTGAGAATGAATGAGCTATGATGAACATTCAGACAGCACACTCACCAGCCATGCCAAAGAAAGTCAACTCCCTACCTGAAACTGGCTTAAAAACGGTGTCTACATCCGCTTTAAAGGGCTGCAGAAGAACATGCGTTAAAGCACGAGTGAATTCTGCTGCGCATGCAGCTCAGCTGGTACAGTCCTGGCCTACCACGCATCCAGCCCTGGGCTCCATCCCCAGCATCACATGGACCCAGCACTTGGGAAGTGAAGGCAAGAGGATGAGCAGCTCCAGGTTTCCCTCCGCTGCAGGAAATACCATCTCAGAAAACAAACAAATGAGCAAACAAACCCATGTAAGTCACTGAAAGCACGTGTGTGTTTTTATTCAAAGCCAATGTGTGGAGGCCATCGCACTCATTTGAAGAGTCAATCCTCATATATGTGTGGTTGCTTCTATTGTATTTTTAAAGGAATTGCTACTAATAATTTAAGACATCCTAAAGACAGAAGATGCATGGAGGATTATCTTAGATGCTTCAGATAATTATAAGAACTTAAAAACTAATACTTGTTCCTTCTTAATATAAAACTCTTCCCACACAGCTTCTGATCAGCTAAGAAATATTCCCTAGGCACTGTGGGGTGTATTAACGATGGGACGACGAGCCCAGCTGAAGCCTATGTCTGATGTTAACTCCTGACAGCAAACAAGCACTGTCTTACTCACCGACACAGGAGACGCCTTCACCCAATACTCCTGAGATTCTTAAGAGGGAAAACTAGTTTTACAACCTTTAAAGGAATTCACTGATAATTATAAGAACTGCACATATTTACGGTATTAGAAAAGATGTTTTCTTTTGTAAGGCATCAATGATTAAACAAATAAAAGGTTTATCTAACAAAAAACAATTAACAGTATCATAAAACCATTTATCTTCTAAACTTCTGAATTCCTGTGACTTTTCTGCCAGCTTAAATAAGAACACCTCTTGGCCTAAACCACTATTGTTATAAAAAACTAAGACATCTGAAACTATTAGGCACATCAAAGGTACAGTTTATGTGGTTCGAGTCCCTTTGTAAGGGGCACTGAGTTACCTGGCACACTGTACACATGGAGCTGTAAAGTCATCTACTAAGTTTCTGTGGTTCGAGTCCCTTTGTAGGGCACTGAGTCACCTGGCACACTGTACACATGGAGCTGTAGAGTCATCTACTAAGTTTCTGTGGTTCTAGTAAGCTGAACTTTCACATTTTCAGTCAAACTGAAAGACTTAGAGCAAATATTTAAACATACCATATCTTCAGTTACAACCAAGCAAGTGTAACATTTTACCAGATAAAAAGCTGGACTTAAGTGTGAAAAGCCTCCACACACTGTGAGAGTATTGGTCTCGTCTTGTTTTAGAGAAGCCAGCCGTCAATACTTTGAGCACAGCAGTTTAACAGTAGGCTTGGCTGTAGTCTGTGTTGAGCAGTTCAACGCCACTGGCATCCTATTCTGTGGCGCACGTGTGCCAGCGCACAAGCGCACGCGTGTTCCTGTCCCTTAGTCAGACTTGTCTTTCTTCTTTCCTGATAAGGGCACTTTGTTTACAACAGCAGACCCCACAGCCGTCACACCTCCAGCCACAGCAGACACGCCGCCTTTCACCAACCCTATTCCCATGGAAGGCACAGTTGTAACAGCTGTTTTGGTCACCTCCAGACTCTTTCCACCAATCCAAGCCACACCACCAATGGTGGCGCCAACAGCTCCCTTTGTAACACTGAAGATCCCTCCAGTCACACGAGACAACATGCCCGGCTGCTGCTGTGGGTGATCCTTCATTGACCCTGGTGAGAGAAAGCAGACGATAGTCAAACACGAGGCAGTGCAAACGTCTTCCTCACGACCAGGAGCTCCATCTGACAAGCCCCTTTACTGAGCGAGCAGTAAGGAGCTCTTGCCTAAGTATAGCTGCACAAATTTTATATTATACCTTGGTCCAGAGCTAAGTCTTCTGAAGCAAGGTCTTGTTAATGTAACCCACACTTTCCTCTGCCTCACAAATGCTGAGATTACAGGCATGGACCAGCACACTTAGTGTTCTGTAGCAATTTCCTCAAGATGAAAATCTATTTTGGAAGGAAGCTGGTTAAGACACAGATTATTTTATTAAAAAGGAGATGAAATATTCCATTCTACATAGAAGCTCCTTAAGCTCAAAAGCAAATAAATCAAAACAGCTTCAGGAAGTTCCTGAAATTGACCAGATTCACTAGGCCCCTCCCTTCCTGAGCATATGTAAACTGTAAAGAGGGCTTGGAGACATTCAGACCAGCTGAGCAAACTGGACAGGGCATTCCCCAACCTGCTGAGCTGCCACCGGGCTGTGTGATGTGCTCCAGGTTTCCAGCTGCTGTGAGCTGTCACCCACACTGGAGTGGACTTTGGTGGTGCAGCTGCCTTTGAACTGTTCCTACTCCTATACGTAACTCCAGTTATACTCACTGGTTCACCAAGGTGGACTTTGGTCTATTGGTGGCTCCCTATCTGGAGTGAGCAGATGTCTCTGTGTCTACCCTGGAACAGTATCACACAGCAAGTGCAGCCAGGGCTAAGTCTCGTCTACAACAAGACATACTGTAGAGACTAACCTGCTTCAGTTCAGTTACTAAAATTTTACCTTTGGAAGTATAAAAAAATAAAATTATAAACATATGTATCCCTTAATTTCTTATGCAGGATTCAATCAATAATTACTAAAATAATCATCTTTATTAAATGTGTTTCTCGAGATGCTCTGGGGATCTCTAAGGACTACGGGGGGAAGGGATACATGGAAAAAAGAACCTCTTTCAAAGTAAAATCAAGATGTTACTGTCTTTTCACTTCCTTCTCACGATGACAACTCAGAGTTCCAGAAACGTGATGATGCACAGCGGAGTGAGCAGGAGCAGCCGCACCGATGCGTCTGTCTCCTCTCACTCCAGACAGCAGAGGTTTATAAAATACGCAAACACCATCACTCAGGTAACAGATCTCTTATTTGAAAGTTCTAAAATTGAGCTTTTCTAAGACACAAAGCATAAATTCATCTTTAGACTTTTTTATTGTTCTACATTCTAACTGGGAAAATCTTACTGATTATTCTAACTAGTACATCAGGCAGGAAATAAATACCAGAATTAACAGTTGGGGCTACATGAAATTAAAAGGTTATTGTACAGCACAAGAAATACTCAGAAAAGCAACAGCCTCCAGAACAGGAGAACATCAGACAGACAACTAATATCCAGATTTTGTTTTCTTAAAGTACAAAAATCATATACACAAAAAGCAATAGTCAATCAAAGTATTTTATATCCTTGGCCCTCTGGAAAATGGAAATTAAAATTGCTGTGAGATACCATTTCACCCAAGTCAGAATGGCTACCATCACCACTAATCAGTATTATATTATATTATATTAAGTGAGATGACTCAAACGCAGAAAGAAGTAACTGCATTTCTCTTTCATATTTGAATCCCAGCTTACAGTATACACAAATGAGAGGAGATGCAGATACAATCTAAAAATCTAAAAAGGAAATCAAGAGGGTTAAAGAACAAAAAAAGATGCTGAGGAAAGGGGACATGAAGGCTAAGGAACTCATGTGACCGGAAAAACAGAAACGAGAGAGGAAAGGGGAGGTAAGAAATGGGGAAGAGGGGGCTGGAGAGATGGCTCAGAGGTTAAGAGCATTGCCTGCTCTTTCAAAGGTCCTGAGTTCAATTCCCAGCAACCATATGGTGGCTCACAACCATCTGTAATGGGGTCTGGTGCCTTCTTCTGGCTTGCAGGCATACACACAGAATATTGTATACATAATAAATAAATAAATATTTAAAAAAAAAAAGAAATGGGGAAGAGAAATAAGCTTGAAATGCCATGATACTGATGTAAAATATGGAAGATGAGTATTTAAAAATGAACAAAATATTACACAAGGATAAGATAAAGCCATTGCTAAACTTGTTTTTAAAATACAAATAGTAAAACTACTAAGCATAATACACTTTAAAATTTTAAATGGCTAAAAATAAAGTACTTATGATATAGTAAGAACCTGAATAGATTAGTTATAAAATTTTATTAAATCCTGAAAAATAAAGCAAGCAAGGAGCTTGGTGTCATCTGACATGCCTGTGATTACCGCTCTGAGAAAGCACAAGCACCTCAGTGTAAGGTTAGCCTAGGCTGCATAGGATGACCCTGTCTCAAAACTGTACGATTAACTTTATTACAATATACAATCTTGGACAAGGGAATAGTGGCACATACTTGTCAGGAAAGATCCTGTCTCCAAAGAAAAGAACAAAGCTGGTTTTTTTTCTTTTTTCTTTTTTTTTTTTTTTTTTTTTTGAGACAAGGTCTCACTATGTATGCCTGGCTATTGTAGGCTAGGCTTGTAGATGGAAGTTTCTGTCCCATCCAGTCCCGCAGTCATTCAGTCCCAAAGAAACACACAGAGGCTTATATTAATTATAAACTGTTTGGCCTGTTTGCCCCATTAGCTCAGGCTTATTATTAACTAACTCTTACAATTTAAAGAAACCATAACTTTAAATTAAAGTTAGTTAAAGCTAACTCAGTCAGTAGAGCATAAGACTCTTAATCTCAGGGTCGTGGGTTTGAGCTACATACTGGATGCCAAATGTAGCACAAAAAATAAAAACACAGAGACAGATATTGGGGTTCAACCTGTAGATCAGAAAAGCAAAGCAGCCAAGTCGCTAGAGAGCTCTTACCTCTATGAAATCCTCAAACTGAAAGAGTGAGTTCCTGACTCATGCCGCTTTTATATTCCTCTCTAGTTCTGGGATTAAAGGTGTGAGCCAGGTCTGTATGACTGACCAGTGTGGTTGTTTTACTCTCTGACCTTCAGGCAAGCTTTATTAAAATACAAATGAAATATCACTATGCAAGCTAGCCTTAAAGTCAGAGATCTGCCTGTTTCTGCCTCCCAAGTGCTGGAATTAAAGGCGTGTTCCATGACACCTGGTTAACAAGTTTTTAAAAAACAAAACACAGAAATAGAAACATACATTCAAAAAATATATATTTGTAAATTACATATACCCAGAGTATATATATTAAACTTATACAAATTGTTCTTTTAAAAAAATCAAAACTGAGCTAATAATTTTCAGGATATTTTTTTCACTAAACTAAAACCAATTAGATAGTTCCTCTGTAGGTGTGTATGGGGGGTCTCACTATGTAGCCAAGCCTTGAGCTTAATATCCTCTGGCTTCTACCTCACAATTCTGGAATTATATTAATCAGTCACCAAGGCAGACAAGCACATCCATCCTCTTTGAGGCTTACCTATAAGAATTTTACTGTTATTTTTATATTTTGAAGGTTTTGTTTTGTTTTAATATTGGCCCAGAAATTTGATTTGTGCTTAACACTCTGGGAAGAAAATGAACTACCTAGAGTTAGGCCATCTAGCCCAGGGTGACATGCTGCCCCAAGGAGGTTGTGGTTTATGTTAAGCTTAGAAAGTCTATACCAAAAAAACATGAGTGAGAGGTGACCTCAGGCATTTTCTGTAGGAGTCAGGATACGGAAGGACAGGAGACAATGTTTCCAAAGCTTTCAGAAGCAAGTGCTAAGAGTGATTTGTGTCACAATTTTCAAGCTAAAATAGTTATTATTTAGAAAGACAAATTAAGCAGAGTCCAAGGTCATATAAGAACATAGAAAGGTATCAAATATAACAAAGAATGATATGAATTTTTAAAATCTCAAGTCTCAAATTAGGTGCAGTTGTACGTGGGATATCAGAAATAAGCAGTCCACCCTGTACCTCACACACCTTTCTAAATAAACCGATGCTCTTGCTTGTGAAATGGTCTTAAGATAAAAATGTAACAAGAAAATAAACCTTAAATAATGGAAATTGTGTCTCTATCCACCAAGGTCTGTGCTTTCTTATTAAAGGCTAAAAGTATTTATTTCATTTATTTTGGAGCATGTTTACTGACCAGTTAAAAAGGTTATGATTCCTTATATTTAGTCTTTAAAAACAATCATAACTTTAATTTGATGTGGGTTCTCTCTGCATGCTGTGGATACCATTAGTTAATAAAGAACTGTCTTGGCCTGTGATAGGGCAAAAGAGTAAAGCTAGGCGGGGAAAACTAAACTGAATGCTGGGAGAAAGGACACAGAGTCAGGGAGAAGCCATGGAGCTGCTGCAGAGACAGACAAGCTAAAACTGTGCTGGTAGGCCACGACCTCGTGGTGATACACAGACTAATAGAAATGGATTATATTAGGATGTAAGAGTTAGCTGATAAGAAATCAGAGCTAATAGGCAAAGCAGTGGTTTAATTAATACAGTTTCTGAGTGGTCATTTTGGGGCTGAGCAGCTGGGAACCAACAGTGGCTTCCTCCCTACAGCATTAATTTACCAGGACATTCCTTCCGTTCTTACTCTCAGGTACAAGCTTACCTTCGGGTGGCTCATCACTAAGATAAGATGGAATTTCTTGATTTTTATCTGCCTGATTCATGATCACCTACAAAACAAAACATATTTCAGTGTAAGACTACCACTTCTCACATGCTGCATTGAATCAGTTTAAGCAATTTTACTTAGAGAACATTTTTAAATACCTACCACCAAAGTACCTCATCCTACTGTCTCCTATTTCAAACTGCAGAGTTTACATAGGACTTGAAATTACATCAATGGACACTAGAAATTTTAGCATCAACACTAAAGAAGAGCTGCAGTGACGATGCAAGTATTCCTTTGTTGTTTCTACCGTGGAACTTCAACTGAAAATTGCTAGTGAAAAAATAAGATCCATTCTATGTCTAAGTATCCGCCTCTGTCTACAGCCTCACGGCCAACTTGGGTATGGTGGTAGAGCGGACTGTAAAAACAGAGACTTTCAAAGGTAACTTTGATTTCACGTATTATATCTTGTTATGACTTTACAACCTGAATCCTAAAACAGACTTCAGTGGCCTAAAATCCAACAGCTCAGATCACAGGATTGATAAATACCTTCTATTTGCTCTGTGATTGATAAATACCTCTAGTTGCTCTGGTCAGAGTCCTGACTCAGATACAGCAGCACCTAGTCTGTCTGACTTGTGAATTGAGGATCATTTCATAGGATTAAAGAAAGTACTAATGAAGCTATGAAAGCTTGTACAAAGACAAACAAAACGTATCATTTGGTGCATTACTCCAAGGTGAAATTCTTGACTAACTTAATTAGAAAACCCCTCAAACTAGACAGTTACATTTATTTTCATTTCTATCTATAATCATGGTAAGAACATAACAAATTATTCAGCATAGTGTTCAATAATTAGAAAGCCTAAGTTTGAATCCCAACTGATATAAAATATATGGCAAAGAAAAAATGACTAAGATTTCAAATAGAAATTAAGATATTCTAGCCCTGATGCTAAGATGAGAATATTGTTTAACAAATTGTAAAGCAAAACATACAGAAAATCCTAGAAAAATATATGTTCCTTTTGTGGAAAAAATTACTATATTATAGCCAATTTCTTCCTTAATTTCAAGAGGAGACAAACTTCTGTATAAACTACTCATTATATCCCACTAAATAATGCACAAATTTGTACACCTATACATAGAAACACACCATAAACCGGCTGATGGCCAACATGATCAGTAGAAGCTATAGTAATTTAGAAATGACATGAAAACATACATCTTACTTCTTTTTTTCTGTTTAGGCAGCGTCTCCTGTGCAGCCCAAGCTGATATGGAGCTCAGTCCTGCCTCAGTCTCACAAGGCTGGGATCACAGGATTACGCCACCACCCCCAGGTTCAACCTACATTTTAACTGGAATTCAAAAATATATGTGAATGTGATTCCAACTATATTCATTTCAAAAGTGTCCCTATAAATCACTACTAATGGTTTTACACTTTCCTCTTACTACAGAACTTTTTTAAAATTATTTTTCATACTTCATCTGTATGTATCTTGCATCTAATAGAAAACACCACCACCCATAGATCATAGCTGCTTTACAATAGCCTACAGACATGGCCATTAAATGTAAACTGACCCCTTCCTACTGTGGACAGACAATGAGGAACTAGTGCAGAGTAACAATGCCAGATCTGTGCTTTTAAAACCGAGCTAAAACTCCTTGTCCATTACGAGGTGAGGAGTCTCTGCTACTACTCACCACTAACCCTGCCATGGAAGACTATGTACCCTGCAAACCCTTGAACCAAACCAAACTCCCCCCCCCCAAAAAAAGCCCCTAGCTAAAATCTTTAACGCATCCGAGGAAACACCAGCAGACTGAACAGACAGCCTACAGAAGATCTTTGCCAGTTAGACATGAAGTAGAGGATTAATATCCAGGATATATAAATAAAATTAAACAGTGAAAGAACAAACAATGTAATCAGTAAGTAGGCAAGTAAACGAGCCAATTTCCAATGTGCGCATTAAAAACATCCTTAGCCATCAAGGAAATGTAATCAAAACTGGATCCCCTCTCAGCCCAGTCAGAATGGCTATCAAGAAATCAAAAATCAAAAATCAAATCCTGTCAGGGTTAGGAGACTAAGGGGGTCTTGGTATAAAAACCCCCCTGTAAGATCTCTAGGCAAGCACTCTCTTCCACTCTGCCGGTTGTTTTTACTTTCGTCTGAGTTCTGCATAGCTTTTATTATAATATCTAAGTGTGTGTGTTCCTATTAGAGTGTACACTCTGAGGACAAGGATTTGGGTTTTGTTTACGATTTCACCATCAGATTCTTCTCTCTCTCTCTCTCTCTCTCTCTCTCTCTCTCTCTCTCTCTCTCTCTTTGGTTTTTTGTTTTTCGAGACAGGATTTCTCTGTGTAGCTTTGGAGGTTGTCCTGGAACTCACTGTAGACCAGACTGGCCTCGAACTCACAGAAATCTGCCTGCCTCTTGCCTCCCAAGTGCTGGGATTAAAGGCATGCACCACCATCACCTGGCCTATCTTCAGATTCATAAAGTCAAATACTTGAATTTTTATATAAAGTCAACTTGGATATTAATACAAGCTTATGGGAAAGATCTATGGTGGGTGTTCGCTTTCTAGTATGGGCAATTAAGTATGCAGAAATGATAACAAAGACAGGATATATTAGAAAAGAAACCATTTCATCGAAAAATGAAGGGTTTGTGAACAAGCCCTTGTATCAAAACATACACAGGAAGTTGAACCAGATACCTTCAGGGAATATACAGAAGACATCCATTAGGCAATTGTACTTAAGAAGCTGAGACAGTCTTAGACAAGGTGAGGTTTAGACAATGGCTCTAAGTAATAATCTATACAGGATGTGTGATGTGATCACGCTAATGAGTGGTGAGAATGGACTTACAGCCTTCATTAGGTTGTTTGCATTTAAGAGCCAGCTGAAGAAGAGAATTTAGCAAAACAAACCTTCAAATAAGCAGTCAGTATTCAGTGAACAGTTAATGTAGCTTCATAGAGGGCAAGAAAGGAATGTATAAGAGTCCTAAGAATATAAGGCAGACATTAAAACAATTTATCAGGATCGAATACTAGAGGGAAGTGCTAATTACCACAGAGATTAATATAAAAGATTAGTTTCAAATGGCCTGGGTGTTTTTACATTGTACACACACACACACAAAATAATCCTAAAGTTCTGACTAAGATTGAAGCAGGAAGCCAGGTGTCAAGCAACCCTATAGTTCCAACACCCTGGAGCTGAAGCAGGAGGACTGCCATGAGTTTGAGGCCAGCCTGTCCTCAGTGATCTCCAAACCAGCCAGAACTGGAAACAAGATCATATCTCAAAAAGAAATAAATATATAAAAGTTACCCTTTAGTGAGAATTTCTTATTTTATGTGTTTGGCCTTGTGTAAAGTGTGTGTGTGTGTGTGTGTGTGTGTGTGTACCACATGCACACAGAGCTTACGACCAGAAGAAGGCATCCGATCCCCTGAACAGGATCACAGTTGATTCTGAGCCCCCGTGTAGGTGCTGGGAGTTGAATCCCTGTACTCTGGAAAAGCAGGCAGTTCTTTCAACCACTGAGCCATTTCTCCAGTCCCCCCACAAATTATTAATTTCTGTACAAGCCGTTCTGTTCTAAACTCAATGAGTCATTGGTGTAACATACACTTGAACCCTAAGCATTGCATCCTATGATGCATTTAGACACATACAGGCACTGCTCTAACCCAGAACTTACTTCAGTAGCAACACACTTTCCAAACAATTACCACTTTGTGTTTTTTTTGTTGTTGTTTTTTGTTTTTGTTTTTTTTTTTTTTTTGGTTTTTTTCGAGACAGGGTTTCTCTGTGGCTTTGGAGCCTGTCCTGGAACTAGCTCTGTAGACCAGGCTGGTCTCGAACTCACAGAGATCCGCCTGCCTCTGCCTCCCAAATGCTGGGATTAAAGGCATGCGCCACCATTGCCCGGCAACCACTTTGATCATTCCTTAAGAAACAAAATATATTATCTGTATTTTAGGAGCTCATGATGCATACAAGTTAACAATACATACAAGTGTCTAGTTATAAAAAAGCTTTCCTAAAGAGGGCAGTAATGAAACAATCTTTAGATCAAAGAAAATGATTTATTTTAGAAATGTAATCAGTTCCATCTTTTGGTCCTGACACGGACAAACCATTATAATATCAACTATAAAAGACTTCTTTACTACAAGACTGTATAACATGACAGTAAGTTCAGCAATAGAGACTTTAATGGGAAAGGGATATTTCTTATCTAATACAAAATACTACAACAGCTGGCAGATATATTGAGTAAATATCAATACCACTATTCCCTAGAGAGTAATTTATTCCAATAATAGAAACAACCAAACACCTGCTGGAAACCTTTCCTCTGTTGTGTGTATGTGTGTTTTATGAAAAATAAAAGCACTCATGAAGAAATGCTGTTTGTGGGTTTCAGCAACATTTTATATAAAATGGTTTTTTGAAAATCCTCTGGGTATAAACCTCTAAAGTCACATAAGTTAACAGTATAAAACTCAGCTACAAAATATAGTGTGCAACACTTCACCTTCAAAGTCACTTCAAGACATTTGTTACCCAAGTAACAGTCTTCCTATGTAAGAAAAAGACTAAGCTAGGCATGGTGGCTCACACCCATAATCTCAGCTCTTGTGAAGCACAGAAAGATTGCCTTAAGCTAAACCAGCCTAGCTGCATAGTGAGGTCTAGACCAGTCTTTATCTTCTGTAGCTTACAATCCTGAACACTGCTTGTATAAAAGGTGGCTCCTGCCAACTAAGTTAACAGCAAATAGACTAGAAGGAAGGCACTGAGTAAGAAAGTAGAAAAAAATTATCAATGAAAGTTTAAAAGTCACATACAAAATGACAAATAACAGTCTCAGAATAGAAAAGTTTGTGTTGTCCTTAAATGAAACATGGAATAGGATTAAAATATTCTGCCAAGCCAGAAAACCAGCACAACAGTCATCCTCACTAAAATACACTTCATTGGCTCAAGAGATGCTGGCATCCCCACTTCGTGCGAGATCTTATGGAGACAATGAATGAACATACACACAAAGACGCCTACTCTTAATTGTATGTAATCTGATGCAATACCATCAGGAAGTAGGAAAAAGGCAAAAACTCAAGGATTGAAACAGGAAAGTTAAGATTTTCCAAGAAATAGTAGAAAAAAAATCAAATACTTGCCTCATGTAAAAATCACTTAAGCTTTTCTAAGGATGTTTTCATTGAGCTTGGTTTCTGGTATAAGCGATATAACAAAGACCAAAAAATTGAAAGTGAAAAATGAAAGCCGATCTCTATGACTTCATTAACGGTTGCTAAAGCAGGAGTGGAGATACACTTACCTGTTGGCGTGATAGCCCTTGAAGGCAAGCAGAAGTTTTAAACACTAACCAACAGCAGACACAAATAATGTTTCCTTTTGGATTAGCAGCGTTCACAAAGACACAATCAAATAAGAATTCGCTTCCTAAGCTAGGTGTTTCTAACTTCCCAGAAGCCCTTTCTCCCCTCATTGATCCACCTTTAGCCTTTAGGCACAAGCAAGTCTTTTTTTCTCTCTCTCATCAGCAGAGGGAGTGACGTGGCAGGAGAGGCAGAAAATGACCCTAGAGGCTAGTGCTGACTTGGGCACCTCCTTCCTCCGCTGTCCACCTAGCACACCCTAGTTCCTGCAGAATTCCAACGTAAGACGTGTTAAAGGGAGACGATCCAATCTGATCCGGAGTAGGAGCTCCGGGGCCAGTGCACATGCTGCGTGTGCACGGCGGTCACTGGTTTTGGATTAAGCCTGGGGTCGGCAGTGACTACCCGGAGAGGGGTGCTCCTGGACTCCCCAGTCGTTCCTTGACACTGCCAGCGCCCCCTTCTTTCCCACGCCTGCGGGTTTAGAACAGGCGTGGGAGTGGAGCTCCCAAATTTAGGAAGAGCAGCGGGAATCTCCGCTTGGAGCCCAGCCCCAGACTTGAGAACCCACCCGGATGGTTTATCAACAGGTCAGAAGTGAAGTGGGGCGCGGAAGCCGGGCTCCTCCTCGGATGCACCCACCTCCTCCACCTCCACGCCAGCCTGATCACAGCTCAGACCCGGGCTTCCAGGAGCGGGCCACCCCCTCCCCCCCATCCATCCCTCTGATCTCCCAACACCGCGTTGGTCCGCGAACTCACGGACCCAACCCGGGGGCGAAGCGGCCGCACCACCTCCATCCAACGATACCCCGCCCCGCCCCGCCCGTCCCCTCCCCCTTCCCGCTCGATCGCCCCCCAAAAGGCCAGGGTGGGGTAGCCAGGCCCCCCCGGGTCGCGCAGGTGAGATGCAGAGGGGCTAACAGAAAGGACCCCGGAGGCCCCGCGTCTCTCCCCCCCAGGACACCGGACCGACTCACTCACCTCGGGGTCGGGGTCGGGGCGGGCAGCGGCCGGGCGGAGGGGAGGAGCGGCGGCACCGGGGACTGCAGAGGCGGCGACGCGACGCGATCGGGGTCGGCTGCGCGATCCAGATGCTCGCTCTCCTCCGCTCGCTCTCCTCGGGCTCAGGACTCGGAAGACTCGGTCCGAGGCGGCGGCAGCGGCGGCCTCCGGCTGCGGACGTGGCGCCTGACGCGAGACCCGCCCCCTCCGCAGCCTCCCGAGCTCCCGCCTCCTCCCGCGCCTCGGGTTCCTACGCGCACGCGCGCTCGCGCCCCCGCTCCCCCCCCTCCCCTCCCCTCCCTCCCGCGCCCACCGGTCGCTCGGCGCGCGCAGCCCCCTCTCCGCCCCCCGCCCCCGGCCCGGCTCGCCTGCGCGCGCCTCATCCGGGGTCTTCCCCGCCCCCTCCGCCCCGGGCGGCCAATCAGAGCGGGCGAGGGGCGAGCCGGCAGCCTGCCAGCCGCTCCGAGGTCGGCGGCGCCTGGGCGAGCGCTGGGCGAGCGCTAGGCGAGCGCGAGGGGAGTAACGGTTCTGGGAACGGGCAGCTGCTCCCCGGCGGAGGGCGACGTGGTCGCCAGTGTCACCAGCCATCCTTCTGTAGCCTTCTGTCAGCGGTTCTCCTCGGGGGCAGGCTGCGTGCCTGTGTGGCCAAGGGATAGGGAGGAAGAGGCCTTGCTAGTTGCTGGGGGCTTTTTGTTTGGGGGGTTGTTTGCTTCACCCTCCGCCTGTCTGTCCTACAGCCGGATTCCTTGGGAGTAAAAAAATAATAATCCTGCCAGGTTTGCCCTCATCCCGCAGCGCTTCGTGCCCAGGCCTTGCAGGGAGTCTGGAGTTTTGGTGGCGGAGAAAAAGGTTGGTCCTTTGTTGTGAGACGTGAACTGGGAGTGAGAAAAGGCTGCCCTCTGTCACTTGTAACTCCCCGACCCTCCACGCTCATACCTGCCTTGGGAAGAAAGTGCCTGGTGGGGACCCGGGAACCCAAGAGTCCTGCAAGTCCAGCCCTGCCTCAGCCTGGGGTGGAAGCAGGACTCTTCTGAGCTTCAGGGGGACCTTATAATAGCCACCCAGGAGGCTGTTTGGGGGAGCAAAGGAGATTGACTAGAAAAATGCTATTAGCTTTTCTTTGGCTCTCAACACCTTTAAGGCAGAGATGACAAACGCACCCTAAGCTTTTGGAGAGGCTAAGAAGAGATGGTGGGTGTAAAGGGGCTTTATAAACTGAAATCTTCCCAAAATGTGAGGTTTGTCTTTTGCCATGCGGACACATTCACAGGGTGGGGGACTTCAGTTTTTAAAGGACAATAGCATGGTGTAACTGAATAGCGTTGACAGGTCTCAAAATAAGGACTGTGAAGAAAGAAAAATCCCGGGAGGGAGCTAGCTTTGCTCCAGTTCTTAAATACAATGGACTAGAATATGACTTCTTAATCGTTATCAAATCGTCGAGTTAAATCCATGTAGATCACTGTACTGAAACTAATCGTGATAATCTTGTGTGTACTGATCTTATCACCTTGAGTAGGTGACTAGGAGAGTCTGAACTGGGGTGTCTTTCACTGCCACAGAACCCTGAATTCTTCATAGGATTTTAATAGGTGACTTTCAAGATTGATATCTAGGCAAAATTACAGTGTGCAAAATTACACTTTATAACTTTCTTCCCAAATTTGATAACTATTTTGCTAGTTATTAAGGCCATAATTCAAAGCTGTGGTTCTCTCTGTTTCATAAACTAATGAAGATACTGGGGAGCTTTGGCTCCTTCTAAAACTGTAAGTCGAGGTAGTCCTGTATCCTGAACGCAGTCATTTTCTACTGCCTCAGGCTCCTTACCTATGACAATGAATAGCATCCCATTCAGTTCTCACCAACTCCGGTCTATATGAGCATACGTATGAAGATCTTGATGAGATTGCTTCTGTCTTGATGCTATCTTGATTTCAGATACCTTGATGTAACCAGAAGGAGCCCCAGTGAAATCGGGCCCTATTTATTTTATAGGCTGACCTAAATGCCCACACCCCCAAACAGGATTTCTCTGTGTAGCCCTGACTGTCCTGGAACTTCCTTTGTAGATCAGGCTGGTCTTAAACTCAGAGAACCACCTGCCTCTGCCTTCCGAGTGCTGGAATTAAAGCCATGCACCACCACAGCCAGGCAGCAACATTTTTTTTTAACGTTCTCTATGTAATACATTCTTTTGTTATTTTGAAATGAATGATAGCAGCTTTGAATAGGTTGCCATCCAACATAATAAATGCTATTATTCTCGTTCTTACTGGACTCTGCACACTTACCTCAACTCTTTCTTCTTCCTTGATTCACGATTTGACATGAGCTGTTAGGTTGTGCCATCCCATTTCTCTCTGTGATGAGGCAAACGCTTGTATAATCGTATGAGCTGAAGCAGATATGTTAATTTAGTCTATTTTCACAACTGTTGAAGATAAAATTTTACAGTCCAATGTTGTGACCACAAACCAAGTTGTTAACTGTCATATTTTTTTAAGATTTATTTATTTATTATATATACAATATTCTGCCTATATGTATGCCTACATGCCAGAAGAAGGCACCAGATCTCATTATAGATGGTTATGAGCCACCATGTGGTTGCTGGGAATTGAACTCAGGTCCTCTGGAAGAACAACCAGTGCTCTTAACCAGTGAGCCATCTCTCCAGCCCCAACTGTCATATTCTTGTTTGAGAGATGAGATCTCTCTATGTGACAGGCTAACCTGAAACTTATGTTCTTTCCAAGTGTTGGGCTTAAGGTATAAGCCACTACATTCAATTTAACCACTTCATCCTGAGGGAAAAGCAGTTCCTGAAATCCAGCAAATGACCCAGCCCTATCAACAAGGCTGTAATGTTGGTAGGATCTGGCCTGGCATAACTAGACCTTGGTATTTTCTAGTTAAGCAAAACAGCATGAGGCAAGGGTACTTCACAATTGGTAATGGTCAAAACAAACAAAAACAAAAAAACAACTACTTTCTAATTACTTGAACATGAGCAAAATCGTGAATGCTGTCCAGGTCACCAAGCAGAATACACAAAATGAGAAGGTGAACTGGTTAAGTGGCTTTTGCTTCTTCACTGGTTACAGTTTTACTCATTCTAGCCTTTCCTCTTTGTAGGTGACATTTATGAAGATAACAAACCATACAATCACTCCTGCCTCATCACAAAAGAAAGGCAAGAAGGTTCTGTTTCCTTAAACCCTCCTCCAAAACATCTAACTCGACCCTAAATCTGAAGAGCCCTGCTTTACATCCTATTACTGAGATGCCATCTGATTGACTGGGATGTGTGTTCTGCCTTCCTCTGATGAGTCATAACCTCAACCTGTTCAGCTTGCAGGAATTCTTGAGCTTTGGCTAAAATACACTGACAATTCTTTGTGTCTTATCTGTACCAACTATTTCTATGGAGTGGACAACATGCAGTGAGGTAGAAGACAGACATGACTAGTGGGGCTGAGAAGAGTGGCCCTCGAAGACAGCCCAAGCCCTCTCCCTTTCATACAGCCTGATAAGGTACTGTAGAATTCTAGCTTCATAGCCACCACCCAGCAGACAGCCTGCACAGCTGCATGGGCAAGCATCTCCAGGCAGCAGCTGACAGCCATTCTCAACTGTGCCCCGCCCATTCCAAACAGCCTGTTTGCACATCCAATGTGAGGTCCCCCCAGCTATAAGGCACCATGTCTGAGAAGTTCAACTGCCACTACTGCCAGAGTCCCTTGCAGGGGCAGAAGTATGTGCAGAGGGAGAGCTACAACTGCTGCCTGGAGTGTTTTGAGAAGCACTGTGCCAATACCTGTGAGCAATGCCATAAGCTCATAGGTGCAGATTCCAAGGAGGTACATTATAAGGGCCGCTACTGGCACAACACCTGCTTCCGTTGTGACAAGTGCCTTCAGCACTTGGCCAGTGAGACATTTGTGGCCTGGGACAACAAGATCCTGTGCAACCTCTGTGCCACTCAGGAGACCTCCCCCAAATGCAAAGGGTGCCTACAGCATATTGTGGCAGGAGACCAGAATGTGGAGTACAAGGGCACCATCTGGCATAAGAACTGCTTCACCTGCAGCAACTGCAAGCAAATTATCGGGACCCAAAGTTTCTTCCCTAAGGACGATGAGTTCTACTGTGTGGCTTGCCATGATGCCAAGTTTGCCAAGCACTGTGTGAAATGCAACAAACCCATCACATCAGGAGGAATCAGTTACCAGGATCAGCCCTGGCATACTGAGTGCTTTGTGTGTGTTTCCTGCTCTAAGGAGCTGGGTGGGCAGCGCTTCACCGCGGTGGGTGACCAGTATTATTGCGTGGAATGCTACAAGAACTTTGTGGCCAAGAAGTGTACTGGATGCAAGAATCCCATCACCGGCTTTGGTAAAGGCTCTAATGTGGTAACTTACGAAGAAAATTGCTGGCATGACTACTGCTTCAACTGCAAAAAGTGCTCTGGAAATCTGGCCAACAAGCGTTTCGTCTTTCACGAAGAGCAGGTGTATTGTCCCGACTGTGCCAAAAAGCTGTAACTGGACAAGGGCTGCGATCCTGTAAAACAGCATTCGAACCGTGATTTGTGTTTTTTCTCTTTCTGCCCTGCACCAACCACAGGGGGACAGGGGCCTTTCACCTCTAGAAAGTTGCTCCTCTGTCCTCTCTCACATTTCACAGTGATCATGTTAGGGTTCAATGTAGAACAACCTTGCGGCAAAAATCATTTCTCTGTTGCACTAACCATGTAACCACATGATTTAAGCAAGAAACCTTAGCGATAATGCCTCTACTGAGATGTCCCAGGCTCAGCTGGGTTCCTCTGTGTAGTCACACAACATGCAAGAGTTGTGGCAGCTGCTCCAACTCACCTCTTACCCTCCTCTGTGAACAGAGAAAGAACTTTCCACATTGCATGATTAACTTCTTCATCACACTTGTGCTTTCACAGTACATGAATTAACAGAAAATAAACATTTTTAGCCTGGCGGTGGTGGCGCACACCTTGATCCTGGTACTAGGGAGGCAGAGGCAGGCGGGTCTGCAGAAACAGTTCAGGACAGCCAGGGTTACACAAGAAACCCTGCTTTGAAAACAAAACACAAAATAAGCATTTTGAATTTAGCTGTAATCCTCAGCTAATCTTCTCCACACATACTAATATTTGATGGCTCCATGTAACTTTCCTTCTGCAAAATGCGAACGGTGTAGTGATAGGGAAGGAAATGGAAGCCAAAGTGATAGCGAGGGGGTGTGGATATGGTTCATTTGATGCTTGCTTGCCATGCAAACATTTTGAGCACCCCTGTAAAAGACTGTCTAGCACTAGAAGATAGACAGCTCTATTGGTGGTATACTTCTCTGACCCCAGGGCTGGCATCAAAGACAGGCAGATCCCTAGGGCTCATTGACCCGCCAACCTAACCAATCCATGAAGAGCAATCCAGGGAGAGGCCAGAAGTAGATGTGTGGCCTCTACATGTGTTCGTGCACATGTGTGCATACACTCACACATACATGCCCCTCGGCAAAACATCTACCTGGTTAATTTTTTTTTCATCTAAACATTAAGGGAGAGAAGCTGAAACAGTAGAAATTGAGCAAACACTTGGAGAATGGCTTGAGAGTCCATTTACTTACAAAATAATACACTTACATTATGACCCAGATATCCCACTAGATATCAACCCAAGCAGATACACATATATACAAAAATAAATCATAACTACTTAAAATTATAAACACTAATACCCTATAGTTAGTGAATATATAAACAGATGTTGGTACATATGCTCAGTGGAATCCACTTGGAAACAAAACTACACAAAATGAATAGGTACCATTCTCAGTGAAAGACTTAGGACCGGAAAGTATACGTCCAGAATGAGCCCATATGGAGAAGACAAAAAACAGAAAACATTGACTAGGAGGTAGGAGTGGTTATCTAAGGGACTTGAGGGGTTTGGGGGAAGCAGTGGAATTCTGTTGATTGTGATATGGGTATACAATGTATCTCTCAAAACTATGCTAACAAATTTTTAATTTATAAGTGATACTTCAGTAACCTTGATATAAAATAGAAAAAATTTTGAAATGGAATGAAATGAGGTGAGACCATTTGGCACCACGAATATAAAGGCTCCTCTAAAAGTAAACACCCCCCATTCACAACCCTTTAGAAGAGTTTCAGTAATACTGCTAATAAAAAGCTTCATTGGCTCTTAGGTGTTTTTATAAATGTTCACCAAATATGACCACAGTTGGCTACTTTCTGCTCTCAAATGCTCTTCTATAGAAACAGGGAAACTTGAATACCACTGTGTGAATCTGGACTGTCCTAGCATCCTGAAACATAAAGCTACAGCCTAATTCTGCTACAGATCCTATTTTTCCTATGGACTGATTGGACTTTGTCCAAATTTCATTTCTGTAATCTTTCTCGTTACTTAAGAAAGTTATAGCCTGTGTTTCTTGTAGCCAGGACAATCTTACCAAAATATGGCCTATTTTTACATATTTCCCATGTGTTTAACACTTGATAAAGGGCAGATGTTTTAATGCTATAGAGTTCACTCCATTAAAAAAGACATTTTGTATTTATAAATTATATTATGATACAAATAAAGTCTAAAATGAGTAGTCGAAAAAAGTTGAGATTAAGTGAGTACATCAAAAATAGCTATGGGAAATAGTTCAATGGCTAAGACCACAAGCTGCTCTTTCTAAGGACTAGGGTTCGATTCCCAGCACCCTGCCCCCTCAAAGGCTGACAATCATCTGTCACTCCAGTTCCGGGAGTTAGAGTGCCAGGAGTTCTGGTATCCAAAGATACCAGGCATGCACATGTTACAAATAATCCATGCAGGCAGAACACTCAAACACAAAAGCCTTTTTAAAGGTAGAGGGGACGGAGAGATCACTGAATGTGCAACGTGCGATCCTGAGAGCTCACTTCTTTTTTTTAAAGCCTAATATGGTTTTGTCTACTTATAATAACAGTGCTGGGAAAGCAGACATAGAAGAATCCCTGGGGCTCATTGGCAGTTCCAGGCAGTGTCTCAAAAACGAACGCACCCCAGCCAGGCTGCCATCTGGCCTGCACATGCACACAGATACAGCTGTGTGTGAGAGCTGGAGAGGAATCTGGGTGAGAAGGGACTGAAACCTTTTAAGGCAGACCTCAAGACGCAGCACGAACTGTTCTCCATCCCTCCATCCTGTTGTGGCCACACCCAGCTTTGACCTTATCTTTTCATCAGACTAAAAGTGGAGCTCATTGCTGCTAAGTCATCACAGAGGAACCATTACTGTTGCCCACATCTAAAAGGAGGATTGACATGAGACTTAACCTTAGAACAAACAATTCAAAATGGCCAGAACTCACCCTTTATCAATAGCTTTACCAGTGCTGTCTTAGGGCCTCTATTACTGTGAAGAGACACCTTAACCACAGCAACTCTTAGAAAGAAAAGCATTTAATTGGGTGGCTTACAGTTTCAGAGGTTTAGTCCATTATCATCAAGGTGGGACATGGTGGTATACAGGCAAGCATGGTCCTGAAGGAGCTAAGAGTTCTACATCTTGATCTGCAGGCAACAGGAAGTGATGGAGGTGGGTCTTGTGTTAATCTGTTGCTTTCATTGGTTAATTAATAAAGAAACTGCCTTGGCCCATTTGATAGGCCAACCCTTAGGTGGGAGGAGTAAACAGAACAGAATGCTGGGAGAAAGAAGCTGAGTCAGTGAGTCGCCATGATTCTCCCACTCCAGACAGACGCAGGTTAAGATCTTTCCTGGTAAGCTAGCTCATGGTGCTACATAGAATATTAGAAATGGGTTAGATCAATATGTAAGAGCTAGCTAATAAGAGGCTGGAACTAATGGGCTAGGCAGTGTTCAAAAGAATACAGTTTCCGTGTAATTATTTCGGGGCATAAGCTAGCCATGCGGGCGGCTGGGTGCCGGGGATGCAGCCCTGCCGCAGGTATTTCAACAAGGAAGTAAACTGTGTCTTGTTGGCAGAGGGACACTTGCTGGTTCCCAGCTGCCCGGCTAGTTTAAACCCAAAATAATCACACAGAAACTATATTATTTAAAATACTGCTTGGCCTAATAGCTCTAACTTTTTATAAGCTAGTTCTTTTTTTTTTTTTTTTTTTTTTTTTTGGTTTTTCGACAGGGTTTCTCTGTGGTTTGGAACCTGTCCGGGAACTAGCTCTTGTAGACCAGGCTGGTCTCGAACTCACAGAGATCCACCTGCCTCTGCCTCCCGAGTGCTGGGATTAAAGGTGTGCGCCACCACCGCCGGGCTATAAACTAGTTCTTACATCTTAATTTAACCCATTTCCATTAATCTGTGTATCACCATGTGGCAGTGGCTTACCGGCAAAGTTTCGGCATGTCTGACTCTGGCAGCACCTCCAAGGTGTCTCTCTGACTCCACCCTTCTTTCTCCCAGCATTCAGTCCAGTCCTTCCTGCCTAGCTCTGCTCTTCCCTGCCCTGCTCTGCTATAGGCTCAAAACAGTTCCTTTAATAACCAATGATATTCACAGCATACAGAGGAGTATCCCACATCAGTGTCTTGAGCATAGGAGAACTCAAAACCCACCCCCACAGTGACACATTTCCATCAGCAAGGTCACATCTACTCTACCAAAGCCACACCTCTTAATAGTGCCACTCTTTAAGGGGGTCATTTTCTTCCATACCACCATATTCCACTTCCCAAAACTTATAGCCGTGGCCGGGCGATGGTGGCGCACGCCTTTAATCCCAGCACTCGGGAGGCAGAGGCAGGTGGATCTCTGTGAGTTCAAGGCCAGCCTGGTCTACAAGAGCTAGTTCCAGGACAGGCTCCAAAACCACAGAGAAACCCTGTCTCGAAAAACCAAAAAAAAAAAAAAAAAAAAAAAAAAAAAAAAAAAAACAAACTTATAGCCGCATCATAATCCAAAAATGCTTTCAGTCCAACTTCTAAAGTCTCCATAGTCTATAACTGTCTCAAATTTACTTAGAAGTCTTAAGTTCAAAGTCTGTTCTGAAATTGATATTATATCTTAATTGTAATCCCCTCTCAAATCAAAATCAAAAAGCAGAACACATACTTCTAACATATACTGGCACAGGAAATACATTACTATTCCAAAACATAGGAAGGGGGCATAGTGAGGAGATACAGGACCAAGTCAAGACCAAAAGCCAGCTGGGCAAACTCTGAACTCTGTATCTCTATGTTTGATATCAAAATACTCATCAGATCTCCAACTCCTTTCTGCTTTGTTGACTGCAACACACTTCTTTTTCTTGGGCTGGTTCCACTCCCTGTTAGCAGGTCTCTTCTCCTCAGCAGGTGTCTCATGGCTCTGGCATCTTCAACATCTTAGGGTTTCCAAGGCAACCCAGGCTTCACCTTCACAGCTTCACACAATGGCCTCTTTGGTTGTCCACTCAGAGACACCCCTGACACATGCCTGTCTCAGCAGCTTCTCTTAGTCACTCCTTGACTATAAAGCTAGAATCTTGTGGCCAAAGCTACCAAGTTCTGCTGTTTCCCAGGACTGGAACATGGCCCCTTGTTCAGTTACACCTTCATCTGCTGTGAAATAATCTTTCTATACACTCTGAAAATGTATTGCTCTCATTGTTAATAGAAAGCTAAATGGCTGATGGCTAGGCAGGATTTTCAGGACAGAGAATGTTGGAAGAGGAAGGGCTGAGAATTCTACATCTTGGTCTGCAGGCAAAAGGAAGTGAACTGTGTCCCTGGAAATAGTTTAAGTATAGGAGACCCCCAAATCCACCCCCACAGTGACACACTTCCTCCAACTAGGCCATACACACTCCAACAAATAATGGCACTTCCTATGGAGTCCATTTTCTTTCAAATTACCACAAGGAGGAAAGGGTTTATTCAGCTTACACTTCCATATCACTGTTCATCATTGACAGGAAGTCAGGACAGGAACTCAAGCAAGGCAAGAAGCTAGAGGCAGGAGCTGATGCAAAGGCCATGGAGGAATATTGCTTACTGGCTTGCTCCACATGGCTTGCTCAGCCTGCGTTCTTATAAAGCCAGGACCACTAGCCCAGTGATGGTACCACTCAAAATTTTCTGGACCCTCCCCCACTGATCACTAATTAAGAAAACGCCTTACAGCTGGATCTTATGGATGTATTTTCTCAACGGAGGCTCCTTCCTCTCTTGTGACTCTAATTCGTGTCAAGTTGAAATAAAACCACCAAGTACAAAAGGTAAAGAGCTAAATGGGCATTGGTGAAAACCAGCAAGATGGAGCTTTATTTAAAAAACAACAATAGTTTTTAGAACTAGCCCTCGGAGTCTTTGGTGCCACGAGCAGTAGCTAGTTGTAAAGAAGGCACAGGCATGGTCACCTTGAGAAGTGAGACTTACTGGTCTACATTTTTTTCATGTTATCCCACATCATGAAAACTCCCAAGTGAACTTCAAGTAAGAGATCTTTTTGGTTTGGCGTCTACGTATGAGAAATTGCCTATCATCTCATTTAGGCACTGAAGTCCGCATTCTAAAATGGTCTTCCTTTCACAGATAAAAGCCAAGCGTGACTGGCATCTTGCATCAAGCCTAGACAGTGGAGATGGATTCCCACCAATCTGAAACACGAATATCAATCAGTCTTCAGATTTGAATGAGTCTAAGGATGATAGGAACTCTTTCTTAGGGTATTTTTAAAGTCTGTCTTCACATTCACATTGAAGTGGGAAGGAAATAGCAACCAGTCCTTATATGAGTGTGACGAAGTCAACATTAATATCTTCAAGCTGAAATTTGTATCAGTGACTACTTGGCCTACTTTCCTTCCTTCCTAAGGGCACACCCTTATATGAGCCGAATCATTTCTTTTCCAAGAGAGCAATTCGCTTCTCAGCACCTATGTGCTGTGCTAGTTAACAGCCCCAGAACGCACCAGCCACACAGCCACTGTTTCATAGAAGGGTGGATTATAGAAACAACAAAATCGAGCAAGAATATATGGACCAGCTCAATATTTTGGCTGCCTCTCAAGAGTTCTGGAACCTTCAGAGGATAAAACACGGTAACATGATTAGGCAATATAGCCTGGAAACAAACTCCAAATGTATGCAGACCCAAAAGTGTGAACCTATTCCACCTTGTCTGAAGGTCAGAGAGTTTGGACTTATTTTTGCCTTTTCAAAGTTGTTAAAAAACAAGTGTGGCTACACTCCCTGACCTAGGCTGTGATTACTTGGTGATTTAGACACTAGAATGGGCCAGAGGTAGATCCACTTCACCCTGACTGAAGGTCAAAGAATGCAAGCATCCTTCTGCTCCTTCTTTTGAAATAGGTTTGACTTAGGGAGTGGCTGCCTGCAGGATACTTGGACTAGGGTGGGTTTACTGCCCAAACACAGAGTTAAAAAAAATGCAACATAAAAGAGCGCAACACATTTTTGCATCATTAAAACAAACATTCCACAACATAAACAAATGTAACACATCTTAAAATAATATTTCACAACAGAAACTCAATGATAAAGCTTGGTGAGGATGTGGAGAAATGTACTCTGAGGACACGGGTCATGGGAATGTAAACTGTCATTTTGGACAGTGCCTCAAAAGTGCTGTTGGCTGTGTTCAACCAGCTCACCTTAACTAGGAAGTCTTTAAACAACAGTAACAAAACCACCAGCTCCAGCATGTGATGGGGACTTAATTTTATATTCCCTCTGGGATAGTGTTTGATAATTCAGTATTCACGGCAACCTCAGGAATGACAAAAATAAAGGTAATTAACTGTGTATCCATACAAAGAAGTATTTCTCATGTGCAGTACACTGTATACAAATTTCAAAAACCGTATGCTACTCATGTAGGAGAAATGAGAAGTTGAGACTCAATGGAACATTCCAGTTCATAAACATACAGAATTATATAACTGTATTACTGATCTAAAATACCAGAATAAAAACAATACCAGAATGCATAACGTTCAAGGGAATACAAAATGATAGTGGATTTTGAGCTCACTTTATCTGAAATCAAAACTCCAGCTGTCGCATCTCATTCATCTTTAGTAGACAGAAGCACCTTTTCAACACGTGTTAGCAATCCCAGTGAGCTGATTCAAAATCTTTCTCCTGATTCTCACACAGCTTGCTCTGGTGGTGTGGGAGGGTCTTTTTTCTATGTGTTGTTTTCATTGGTCAAAAAAAGAAACTGCCTTGGCTTTTTGATAGGGCAGAATTTAGATAGGTGGAGTAGACAGAACAGAATGCTGGGAAGAAGGGAAGTGAGGCACGCCATGGCTCTTCTCTCCGAGACGGAAGCTGGTTAGACTCATGCCGGTAAGCTACAGTCAAGTGGCGATACAGATTATTAGAAATGGGTTGAATCAATATGTGTGAGTTAGCCAATAAGAGGCTAGAACTAATGGGCCAGGCAATGTTTAAATGAATACAGTTTCCGTGTAATTATTTCATGTGTAAACTAGCTGGGAGCCAGGCAGCAGGAAGCAGCCCGCTGCTCCTTTTACAACACTCTGGTGTCCTGGTTTTTACAATTATCAGGCTTGACCTGATGTTCTGCTCTTGGCTCCCCGCAGTTGTGTGCGGGGGTGATTTAGTTGGCGTTAAGTCACGTGCTCGAACTTTCTCCAGTAATATTAGTGAGTGGTGTCCTACCTGTGAAAGAACCCAGATGCTAAGGACTGCGTACTGTATTTTTCCATTTGTATAAAATGTCCGGAAAAGGCAAACCTAGAGTGACAGAAAGCAGATCCACAGTTATCTGGGACTGGGGGTGGGGCTAAAGATTGACCACAGAGGGGCTTGAGGACCCTCTCAGGGGGGTGAAAATTTTCTCATAGTAAATTTTGGCAAAATGGTTCCACGCTACTTAAATTCAGTAAAGTTTATTGTGTTGTACATTAAAAAAAAAGACAGGAATTATGTAAATTTTGCTCATTAAAGCTGTTGATTTAAAAAGAGAGGAAATATTTGAGTAGCCACACAGAAAACCTTAACCCACTTGTAGGAGAAGAAAAGAATGAGTTTTTCATTAGTTTCTCGTCTCATTCCATGATCTTTTGCAGTGTGGCTTTACCACTCTGTTAATAAAACGCGGGGCCTCAAGCCAAACAAGATGACCCAAGCCTGCCATCCCAGCACTCAGGATCCCAAGTTCAAGGCCAGCCTGGACTATAAAAATAGTGGAAGCCGGGTGGCGGTGGCACACTTGGGAGGCAGAGGCAGGCGGATCTCTGTGAGTTCGAGGCCAGCCTGATCTACAGAGCTATTTTCAGGACAGTCAAGGCTACAAAGAGAAACCCTGTCTCAAAAAAAAAAAAAAGCAAAAAGGAAGGAAGGAGGGAAGGAAAGAATGAATGAACAAAGGAAGGAAGGAAAGAAGAAATGAACGAAGAAATAAGTGGACGTTAGCTACTCTCATGACCATCAGAATGAGACAGAAGTGTCTTCCAGTCTTTGTGGCTCCTTTAGTTACCTGTTGAACTCTCTCTCTTTCACATGGATGCTGTGTCTCAGAACTCAGTACCAAATGTGAAAAGCACAAAACCATCTGGAGAGGCTGTATCTTAGGGTTTCTATTGCTACGATTTAAAAAAAATGAGCATGGTAGACAGTTGTGTTTTCTCTTACATATTTGGAGTAACTTGTTAGCCATCAAGAGACAACCGTAGGGCAACAGCAGGCCAGAGCGGTAGCGTGTTCCAGCCCCGTCTGTCTCATCATACCCTTCAACAGCTTATTTAATCCAGTATCCCATAATGCTGGTCTTTCATTATTACAATAAGTTTAGTTTTTTTTCAGATACAATGTGAGACTTTGTAAATCATCTAATTCTCAATTGATTTATTTTCTTATATTTAAATGAATACAGACTCTTTATATTCTATTTGATATTTTGTATCCACTACTGTTGTTATTTGATGCTCATCTAAGCCTAGACCTGAACAGTGAGAGTCCATTCAGGTCGACAGAACTCTTTATTATATATGGGCACATAGAAAGGTGTGTGATATTTCTCCCCATATGGACAACCAGAAGTCCACATCAGCATCTCTGGTTCTGAATCATCACCACACAGCTCATTTTTGTTCCCTGCCTTTGCACACTGGGTGCCTTGCTGTGACAGTGGCCCACCTGGTTTCTATCACTTTTAGTGCACTCATTTAACCAATCCCACTCTAGACAATAGCTCTCTGCTTTCTCTTCTCTGCATGGACACCCTCCTGTCCCCTTCGCCTTAGCGCCGTGGACGTGACAGAGGAAATGACAAACAGGGCAGGAAGGCAGGGTTGGGGAATTGTCCCTGTGTGACTCAGGATTTCAGAATGGCCATGGAATGTGACTTGTCATTACCTTAAGGGTCTTAGACTGAGCTTTGTACAAAGAGAAGGAAAGAGGAACAAATAGGGAGAAAGAATGAAGGAACTTAGCAATGGGGGGGCGCTAAAATACATTCTTAACAAATATACAAACAAGTTTATACTTTAAAATATCAAACACTATATCCATAATCTGTTATAGTTACTTTTTTCTGAGACAAGGTTTCTCTGTACAGCCTTAGCTATCCTGGAACTCGCTCTGTAGACCAGGCTGGCCTCGAACTCAGAGAGATCCGCCTGCCTCTGCCTCCTGAGCGCTGGGATAAAAGGCGTGTGCCACCACCGCTTGGCACTGCATTAGTTCCTGAGCTTCCTTTAGCTTTATGGTGACTTGTGCTTCTAAAATCGTATTTTTTCCCATTAATCTGGCCAAGTCATTCTAAGTCTTAAAATCTTAAAATCTGGTACCCAAAGCCATGGTGACATCCAGGCCCAAGCTGTTGCTGAGGGTCATGTCTGGGTCCGTGGTCCTGCTGCAGCTAGGGTCTGTGCTGATGTATGTAGTCTGTGTTAACATGGGGGGAGGGGAGCGCATGTGGACCTGCGTGTTGAAGTTCAAGGGCCATGCTGAGTCAACCCCGCCCCTCACCGGCTCCGCCCCTCACCGGCTCCGCCCCTCACCGGCTCTGCCCCTCACAGGAGAGCTGGTCCCAGTGACCCCAGAACAGAAGAGCCGGCCTCCACACTGGGGAAAACTGGTCCCACCCCTCAACTACAGTTGTGAAAAAGCTATCTCCGCACCGCACCTGAGGTTGGGGGCGCGGGGAGCAGCCTGGACTGACCAAATCAGCTACCACCCTGACCCACATCCAGGGCTTCGAGATGGCCTGATTGAACATTTACCCCATCTATGGCCTGCTGGAGTGTACGGAGGGTCTGATTGTACAGAATCGTGGTGGCAGGATCTCCATGACTCAGAACAACAGCAGGATATCCGATAGGAGTTTCGGTCCAGTATTGACGGTGTACCAGAAGCCGGAGGCTTTGAACCAGACCAACAACTCATTGCAATGAACATTTGGAAGCAAAGCTGAGTGGACCAAGGGTTTACTGCGTGGCACAGCGCAGCTCCCATTGCCGCTAAAACGAACTCAGAGGCAGGAAGGATGGAGGAGCAAGGTGTTTTTTTATTTGTTTTTGTTTTGCTTTTTGTTTTTGTTGTTTTGTTTTGCATTTTTTTGTTTGTTTGAACTAATGTCTTTATTTTTATTTCGTCTTAATTCTTTTTTAAATTTTCTTTAGGAGTGGATGCTATAAGGTGAAGGGTAGATATGGAGGAACTGGGAAATAAGTGGGACTGGGGTGCTTGGTGTGAAATTCCCAAAGAATAAATAAAAAAACTATGTTCAATTAAAAAGAATCTTAGTTACTTCTTAATGAAACATTTGTCTTTGTTTACAAACACAGCTAGTGACAAATCCCTAACATCTCAGCTTGCTTGCTTGCTCTTTATGCAAGCTTGGATGTTTAAGTCCTGTCTTGGGCATTTTAATTTAAAATACATAGACAAAGACATCAAATTTGTCATTAAAATGCTAGTTAAAACCCACAATTTCAACAGGATAATGACTCAAAATAAATAGTAAATTTAAAAAGAAACATTATAAATATGGATTAGACATCACATTTCTTATAAGAAATTTGTTTACCTAAAGTACTGAGGTGATATAAGTTCTTTTTTCCTCTCGGCATGGCCTCTCCTCTCCATAAGCACTGTGTTTAGAGAAGCTGTGGGTAAGTCAGCTCCATCTCTCCTTTAAATTCCACCCCTGTAGGCAGAACAACCTGTCTCAAAGGACAGCCACATTTTACATATGTATTGCCCTGGATTTTGATGTGAATGTTAGCTTCCAAAAATAGAGGGCTTTAAGAACTTAGTGACCCAGAGTGTCTAAAAATAAGGCAACATGGGTGAAAATCAAAAAGAACAGTTTACTAACCAAATCTCAAGAATTAAAATGAATACTGTCTAATAAGCGCAACATGTAACAATAATGAATGTTCTCAAGTGTTTATTTCAAAACGTAATCTAAAAAATATTTATTAAACAACTATCTAGATAAGGCCCATCAATTTTTTCCCCAAAGATATTTTTATGGAAATAATAATTATATAAAAAAGTCTTATAGCCAGGCAGTGGTGGTGCACAACTTTAATCCCAACACTCAGGAGGCAGAGGCAGACAGATCTCTGGGAGTTCAAGGCCAGCCTAGTCCACAGAACTAGTTCAGGAAAGCCAGGGCAACACAGTGAAATCCTGTCTTAAACAAACAAACAAAATAATAACAAAAAACTCTTGAGGTCAGGCATGACAGCACTTGCCTGTAATCCTAGAATTCAGGGGCAGTGGATCTGTAGGGTAAGGGCTTGGGGGACACGGAGGAGTGGAGAGAGGAGAGGATGTGATTGAGGTACATGATAGAAGAATAAACAAGAAAAGAAAAAATGCAGATTAAGACAAGGAAGAAGGAAAAGAAAAGAAAAAGGAGGAAAACCAGTAAATTTTATACACATATTTACACATACACATTTTCAAAAGCAAAATGTTTTCTCTTTATTATTAGATAGAGTCTGTAAGTATGAAGTCTCAAAGTCTCTAGACAAGAATTATCAGTAGAACAGAGGTTGGTGTGGGCGCTGTCTTCTGGGAAACACACTGTGATGGTGGTCTCCAGGCGCCAGGTGGGACAGAGGTCCCTTAGAATAAGTGATGCTGTCCCTGATGCTTGTGAGGACAAGATATGGCCCTGTAACTGCTGGTAGATTCACCTGCAGTTCCCAGAGTCCATGATTCACAAATAAGCATCTCCCCGAAGCTGAAACAGCAGTTTTAGCTGGATCCCTGTGAGAGCACCATATGGTTTGGGGAGGACATAATTGGTAGAAGATATGATACATGAGGTCAAGGACTGTCTTGGATTTGAGTAAGGACCACCACATGGGAAGCATGGTTAGTTCAGAACTAGGGGGGGTGCTGTGAGCGCCAGTGGAAGGTACAGAGGGATGCAGTCCTAGAGAGACTGTCCAGAAGAGCGCTGTACTTGATGGGACACTACACGGCACCGCAGGCTGAGCTCTCGTGTCCTCCCTAGGCCTGAAGAAGCTTCTCCAGGCTGTGTCCTGCACACAGCAGTGGCCTGGATAGGGAGCGCGAATCTGCTACAGAAATTCACCGGATATCTTTCTGGCAAGGCTCTAGCCTTCACGAGACTCCATAGCGGAGCTGAGAGAACTGTGTTCAAGGGAAGTAGAGCTGATGACGGAACCACAGAGTCTGAAAATGGTTTTAGTCACAGCTTTGTTGGGATACAGTTCACACACCGATTTTACCCATTTGAAGTGTACAATTTAGTTCTATATATACTCAGAGCTGTGCAATCCTATTCATTACCTATTTTTAGAACATTTTCATCGCCTCAAAATGAAACCCTGTGTCCACTAACTGTAACCACTTTAACCCCATGTCCCATTTTTTTTATATATTTCCAGCCCCAGGCAGCCATAAACTGGTTTTCTGTTTGAGTTTTTTAGTCTAGAAAGTACATATGAGTAGAATCTTATGGCCAGTTGTATCTGGTTTCTTTCACTTAGTTAAAAAAAAAAAAAAAAAAAAATGTTTTCAAGGTTTTATTATGGCATTATAAAAGGTAAATATTTTCTTTTCAAAAACAAAATGCACATAAGATACACTCTTTATAACAGATTTGTAGTGATCTTTCATTTGTATTGTAATAAGTAAAACTTGCCTGAAGTTCAGAGAGTAAACAGTCACACTGATCAGTCTTATAGACCAGGCAGTGGTGACACACGCCTTAAATCCCAGTAGCCACACTAGTTTGCCATAGAAACCGGGCGGTAGTGGTGCACACCTTTAATCCCAGCACTAGAGAGGAATATAAGACAGGAGGACACAGCTCTCAGACACAGTCTCATTCTGAGGTTCCTGGAGGCAGGATCGCCATTTCAGACTGAGGTAGAGGTAAGAGCCAGTGGCTGACTGTTTTGCTTTTCTGACCTTCAGGTTGAACCCCAATTTCTGTCTCTGGGTTTTTATTAATCATGCTATAAATTCATAAAGATTGTATATTAAAATTTTTCAATAATTTATTTATTTTTAATTTTATGTGTAGTGGTGCTTTGCCTGCATAAATGTCTGTGTGAGGGTGTCCCTGGAACTGGAGTTACAGACAGGTGTGAGCTGCATGTAGGTGCTAGGAATTGAACTCAGGTCCTCTAGAAGAGCAGCCAGTGTTCTTGACTGCTGAGCCATCTCTCAGACCTCTAAAAATATTTTACAAAAGAATAAATTAGTCAGAAGATCAGGTGCAGGCCACACCAATCAGAACAGAGACCCCCTATTGCCCCAAAGGCCAAGCTAACCTCCAGAAAGACAGCCCCCAACATGGACAGAAATCATTGGTCATGAAGGCAGCCAGAAATCCAGGCTGCAAAGACTAGAAAACCAAAAAGGAGACAGAAACCATGGAACAAAACGCCCATCTAATAAAGACAGAATAAGAAAAGACTAAAAAAAAAGAAAAATGCGTAAGGGTTAAACTCTTATTATTATTGTAATTATTACTGTAAAGACTTATAATAAGAGCTGGGCAGTGGTGGTGCACGCCTTTAATCTCAGCACTTGGAAAGCAGATGCAGGCAGATCTCTGTGAGTTTGAGGCCAGTCTAGTCTACTAGAGCAAGTTCCAGAATAGTCAGAGCTGGTACAGAGACACACTGCCTCAAAAAAAAAAAAAAAAAAAAAAAGAATAGAAGTTGGAGGAGGAACAACTGATCTAAAGGAAAGCAGAATTGCAGGTATTAGGAGAGAGAAAACAGATCACTAACTGGTTTTTTTGTTTAATTTAGTTTAGTTTAGTTTTGTTTTTACAGTGCTGGGGGTTGAACCAGCAATGCTAGGTAAGCAGTCTATGACTGAACCACACTCTACTGAAAAAAAGATGAAAAGATGAACTGATGACGTCTTTGTAAAATCCTCATCAGGCACAAACTTGACAAAGGAGACAAATCACTATTAGCACACTAGTCAGTTAAGGGTCCCATCACAAAGATTCAGTGTGCCTGCTGAAGAGACACAGGCTGAAACAGCAGGACATACATCCAACAGCATCCAGAGGTCTTGGGCACAGTTGTCTTGGTTCTCCTGTGGAAGTATCCAGTCACACAAGATAATAGGTGTCTGGTTCTTCAACTATCTCTAACTGTCAGGAGGGGAGCATCTTAGATCCAGGAACTCAAAGCCACCTTCTAGTGAGTCTGCATTCTATGCGCTACCATACAGTTCGTGAGCTGGGCAAGGGGCTGGAGATTGAAACACACAAAGACACAAAGACAGAGAGACAGAGACACAGGTCATCCTTGAAACAGAAATGCACCCTTTATTGTGTCCAGGGGCAGCTTAAATAGGAATTATTAACTGATAGCCACGCCCCAGCCAAACCCACCAGAAACCACTCCTCTGCCATCAGGAACTCCTGAGGATCTCCTGCTCAGAGCTGCTGCAGGCTGTCTCAAAGCAGAGGAAAACAAGTTGTTTACAAGAAATTCAGGATCTGGGGGTTCACAGCTCCCAATAGATAGAAACATTTTTGTTTCCAGGGTTTCCTATAGCCCAGGATTGCCTTAAACTGGATTTGTAGCCAAGGCTGGCCTTGAACTCCTGACCCTCTTACTTCTGCCCTGGGGGGGGGGGGCACAGATACTGTATCCAGTGCTTACCCACCCACTGAAACATAATTGTTATTACTAATCAATGCTGATGGGCTGATACATTCTCTCTGGAACAACCCAGAGTCCTTAATGATAGAATATTATTTATCTTCTGTTAGTAAATTCCAGTGGTTATAAAAGGTCAGGAGCTCCTTAGGAAACGATGGTCAGTCCAGGGCAGCTGATATTAACCCATGCAATGCAATGTATATAAACTGAAAACAAGGGAAAACTTAAAATACAGAATAAAATTCAGAAGGGAAGTAACAGGAACATAACATTGTTTAAATAGAGACGATTTGACCAAGTTTATACTAATGAGTTTTAAGACCTAGGTTTAAAATTATTTTAATCATAGAAATATGGAATTCTACTTTAGCATAAACAAATCTAAGCCAACTACTTTTCATGGAAGAAACAACAAAAATATTTAATTTCTTCCTCTTAAAACTCAAGGCCAAAATAACTTCACAAGATAATTCTATCTTCTCTAGAAGAATACAGCATTATAATGCTCTTAACTGTTGTAGAGCCTAGAAAAACAGGGAAGCATCCCAATTATTTTCAAGAAGCGAATATATCATCATCAAAACCTGAGTAAAAGAAGAAAAGTACAGATCAGTATTTTATAAATATCAGTGAAAATTCCAAATAAAATAATATCAGCACATTCAAAATAGTACGCCCTGGATAAAGAACAATTTTGGGTTTTTGCCATAGTTGTCTGTCTTTTGTTTTTGAAACAAGGTCTCATGCATCCCAGAATGTCCTTGAACTTGGTATGTAGCTGAGTATGACCTTGAACTTTTTTTTAGGTTTATTTTGTTTGAGACCAGATAGCTTAGTGGTTAAGAGCATTGGCTGCACTTCCAGAGGACCTGGGAAGTCTTTCTGTATGTGTGTTGCTTTTATTGGTTAATGAATAAAGAAGCTGCTATCAGCCAATGGCGTAACAGAATATAGGCAGGCTGGAAAAGATAGAGAGTAGGAGGAGCCATGGAGCCACAGAGGAGGAAGACAGGAGCTGCCAGCTGGAGCCTTGCCAGTAGGCCAGGAGCCTCGTGGTAAAATATAAAATAATAGAAACGGGTTAATTTAAGTTATAAGAGCTAGCTAGCAATATGCCTAAGTGATTGACCAAGCAGTGATTTAAATAATATAGTTTCTGTGTGATTATTTAGAGTCAGGGCAGTGGGGAAATGAACTAGTGACCTCCGCCAACACACAACTGTCCATAACTCCAGTTCCAGGGACTCTGACACACTCACATAAACACACATGCAGGCAAAACACCAATGCACACAAAGTAAAAAGAAATAAATTTTAAAATATGTATTTTATTTGTGCATGTATGTGTGTGAGCACATGCCCACACGTGGAAGCCAGAAAAAGGTGTTGGATCTCTCTCAGGTAGAGCTACAGGTGTTTTCAGGACGCCTGGCTTGTAATGTGGGTGTAGATGCTTGAATTCTGGTCCTCATGATTAGAGCAAGTTCTTTTAAGCGTGATCTGTGTCTCCAGTCATGTCTGTACCTCCAGAGTGCGAGCTTACAGGCTTGTGCCCCGTACCTGGTTTATGTTGTGCTGAGAAGCAAACTCAGGGCTTCACAAATGCCGGGCAAGCATTTACGAAGTGAATTATACTGCAAGCCCATCATTCTTGTTTTTAAAAGCCAATAAAATTGGAGTACTTTTTTTTGACATTGTTAGCACACTCATATGCATGCGTGCGTGCATGCACACACACACACACAACATTATATGTATTTCAAAACAACAGCAACTAAGAACTCCAACTTTACAGCTCCTAACTTGATGTCTCCTGGAAGAGTCGCACCAAATTTACAAAAGGGTCAAAGATGACCATCAAACTCAAGAGGGATGTAAATGCAAGGAAACAAAATTAAACATGGGAGGAAAATGAAGTACCATTCATATGTCATTGCTAGTAACTGTAACTCAGGAAACTCAGAGAATGGACAGGAAAATGGCTACAAACAAGAAGAGATGTGGGTAAATGGGAAACACTGTCAGCCTTCACCTGGGCAGGCAACAGGTGGCCTGAATAATCCATTTCCAGTAGTGTAAACAAAACGAGGTAATGAAGAGAGGAGCACTGCGGTAACTGTATTTCCAAGGAGAGGGGTGATTCACTTTGTTACTTTAAGATGCTTTAATCCGTGGTGATCTGGGTTCATGTTTCTGGGCTGTGATGAGACAGAATATCATGGCAGAAGGGCACAACGGAGCAGAGCAGCTTATGTCTCATGACCAAGAAGCGGAGCACCCCACCACGACACATGCACATGCACACACACGGACACACACGCACACATGCACACACGGTCTCGTCTAGCCCAGGTTGGCACACTATGAGGCTAAGAAATGGTCTTGAATTTCGATTCCTCCACTGTCCAAATTCAGAACTAGCTATAGTGAACCCACTCAGAGGACCCTAGCAAACAGAAGGACCTAAAGGGTTTTTTGTTTTGCTTTGGTTTTGTTTTTTTCGAGACAGGGTTCCTCTGAAGCTTTGGAGCCTGTCCTGGAACTAGCTCTTGTAAACCAGGCTGGCCTCGAACTCACAGAGATCTGCCTGCCTCCGCCTCCCGAGGGCTGGGATTAAAGGCGTGTGGCACCACTACCCAGCTGACATACAGGGTTTTAAATAGAAAGAGTCAACACCGTATAAATTCATTAGGAGACCACAGCTGAACTTGGAAATTTGAATTTGGATTTGAATGCTGAAGCTGTTTTGCCTTAAATGCAAATAGTTCATGGCATCACCAACAGGTGGCAGTATCTCGTGCTTCTTTACAACAGCCAGTTGTGCGGCTACTCTTGGGATTTGCACTAGCGTTTGCTTCACTGCCTTTAACGTGCATATATGGAAACTTGGAGGTGACGTAAATGCAAAAAGCGCAGGACAGTGGGGAAGGAGGCAGGGAGACACACTTAATCTGAATTATGTCCAAGGTCTCGAAGTCAGCTGCTCAAGGAAATGTCAAACACAACAGAAAACACTTGTGAGTGTGGATGGGGGTTTCACTTTGTGGGACAAAGAACACACCCCATGGTCACACACAGTAAATGCTACGACCCTCAGAATGTGGAGATCTCCTGCCCTGCCCCCCTTTACAGTGGTCTCCATTTGATAGAAGCAGGGTCCCTTGTTGTGGTACTGAGTCCCCACAATCAGGGACAAGCACTCTCTTATTATGAATTCGAGTGCAGGTCAGCCAATAATTTATGATAGCACTACTTCCCAACCAAATTCCATATAATTTAACTCTTCTTAATGTTCCCTAATATCATTTTAATGTAATTTTTATTCATTCTACACAGACACAGGTTTCATAAATAGTCTCGTCTAGGCGTATCGTGTACTTTGACCATATTTATACCTGCTCTTTCCTCCCCAGGATTCCCATTCTCCTCTTTACTTCCAGTCTCTTTATTTTAATGTCATATACATCATCTTCATGATTGTTTTTTCAGTGTCTAAACATTTGTTTGAATATTTAGTTTCTTTGTTGCTCAGAATGTAAGAGCCTGGAAGACGTCCACGTATCTAGCAAAGTTTGTGATTCTGTCGTCCCCCGAACTCTTCGAATGCCTCCGTGAATCTGGACGCGCACAAGCCCAGGTAGACCGCTAGATGGCAGTAGAGGTACACGCTGCTTTTAGAGTTCCGGCTGCATCTCACAACTGCAGAAGATTCCCTCTGATTTTAAACAGGAAGTTTGCAACCCCTAAAGGAAAGGCAATCATTGAGTTTGCATGCCAGTTAGGCAACTTAAAAGCAGAATTGCATATAGATCATCTACTTTTTATGATTTAGTACTTGCAGCATTTTTTCCCTTATGGGTACATTTTTAAAAAAAGATTTTAAAATGTTTTGTATAAAAACCTTTTGTAAGAATGAGAGTCGATACAAATGACTTACAAAAGTAAGTCTCCCTCCAGCTGCCCCCTCGGTTCTCGTCCCAGGAGAGAATCGACCAAGTCCCTGACTATTTCACCCAGAGATGCATGAATTAAGTTCATGCTGACAATTGATGCAGTATCTGTGTGCCCGAGTGTGTGGGGAATCAAGTGGACTGAACGCATGCACGGACTACAGAGTAATCTGAACAAAAGCGGGAAATCTGTGGATGCCAGGAAAATGTCTCCTTCGCCCACCCAGCCTTGCTCCCAAAACGGGAATCTGTAAAGGTTTCCGAACTCTGAAGTGGTTTGTTTTCTTCTTCTTCCTGTTGATCTAACAGATTGAAACCCTAGCAGAGGCACCCACAGTACCATCTTGGTAAATCCTGCCTTCTGAAGCTGTCCCCGCTGTAATTAAATTACTGTAAATACAATTAGAAGGTCCCGCTAGGTGGTCTGTGTGACACCAGCCACAAAGGAATTGTCTTGAGATATCTGAACCCAAAGTAAAGAGCAAAGTGGCAAGATCCCCTTAATCTTTGGGGCCAACCCTTTGAGGATTTGTGGCTGAAACAACCGGTGGCCGGGGTTAGGCATGACTAGCGGCACTTTTAGGAGACTGTTTTTCTCAACCCACCCTGGCCTTCAGGGTCAGTGAGGGGGCTCCAGCTTCCTCCGCGGTTCGCAATTCTGTTTTCAGTCTGGCTAGGTAGGGTCCGGGCCAGCTTTGCACCCAGCACATTTTGCATCGCTGTTGCTATGTGGTCCACGTGTGTTGCTCAACAAGCTTAAACTTTGCCTAACTCGTGCTAAACTAATTTGCGTCAATTTGTCTACATCATGCCAACAATCGTTCTGAGAGTCCTGAATAGACCATACAAGGCCGCGGATAAAGGCCCTGGGACCAGATGCCGCCGGCCATTCTGCTGAGCCCCGCGGTCTCAGGTTTTTCTCCATGGTTTCGTCATATCCTAGTGACAATGTTAGTTTTTCCACTGTGGAGTTAAAACTTCTTTTTTTTTTCTTTTTAAACAAAGGACATTGCCTATACAACTGGCAATCCTGCCGATTTTTTTTTTGAAAGAAACTGCTGAATTCTACACCCAGTGTTCCCTAACAACGCACTCCCCCCACCCTGAAGTTTTAAAGAAGCAAGTGGAGCTAGGTTTTATAGAAAGTGCTTATACAGCTGTGACCAGGTACTATCCAAACTGCCTGCCATTCCTGCAGGCTAAAATTGTAAGCCTACAACCGACTGCTTTTTACAGAATGATCTTTGTAAATAAGAAAATAATTAGCATTTATGCCTAAAGACAGCAAGCCACACAGGATAGACAAGGCAGTGTAATAAAATGGGTTCTTGTAAATGAGCCGTTTTGTTGTATATTTGAGGCAGGGTCTCACTGCACAGTCCAGGCTGATCGGGAACACACTGTACAGCCCATGTTGGCCTTGAGATCACTGTGATGCTCCTGCCTCAGCCTGAACACACTGTACAGCCCATGTTGGCCTTGAGATCACTGTGATGCTCCTGCCTCAGCCTCCTAGGTATTGGGATTACAGGAATAAACTACCACACTCAGCTCAGAAATAATAATTTTTAAGGATTTATTTATTTTTAATCGTGTGCATCTTGGGAATCTGTGTGTGGATATGTGTGCAGGTGCCTCCGTGTATCTGTGTGTGGGTGTGTGCACACGGATGCAGGTTCCCTTGTGTACCTGTGTGTGGGTGTGTGCACACGGATTCAGGTGCCCTCGTGTACCTGTGTGTGGGTGTGTGCACACGGGTGCAGGTACCCTCGTGTACCTGTGTGTGGTGTGTGCTCATGGGTGCAGGTGCCTCTGTGTACCTGTGTGTGGGTGTGTGCACACAGATGCAGGTGCTCTAATTTATCTATGTGTGGGTGTGTCTACATGGGTACGGGCGTTCTAGGTGGCTAGAAGAGGGTGTCTGATCACCTTACAGAGGTTGTGAAGTTGTTACTCAATGTGGCTGCTGGAAACCAAACTCTGGTTCTCAAGAGCAGTGTGAACTCTTAACCGTTGAGCTATCTCTTCAACCCTAGAAAATTTTATTGTTGTTTTGGGTTGGTTTTTTTTTTTGGTTTTGTTGTGTTGTGTTTTGTTTTGTTTTTGAGACAGGGTCTTTCTGCATAGCCTTAGTTGTACTGGAACTCACTATGTAGACCAGAGTGGCCTTGAACTCACAGAGATCCAAGTGCTGGGGTTAAAGGCATGTGCTATCGTAGCCAGCAGCCCCCAAGACACAGTTTTAATGTAAGAGAACTTTCTGTGGTTGTTTTCTGAGCGCAGTATACAATGCCTCTCCTTGCATTACCCCACACACACTTTAAGAATCTAAAATCTTTCCTTAGGAAATTGATGAATGTTCAAATGTATTTAATCTAATGAACGATTATTAAGCAACTGCTATGTGCCCGGCAGCCTTTGAAGCACTCGGAATCTAGCTGTAAACAGACTGTCCTTCTGAAGCACCGTGGAAAGAGATATTTAATAGGGAAACCAGTAAACACATATCAGTAGTTGGGGGGATGCTGGGATCCTGGATGCTAACAGAAAGTATTCAGAAGAAAGCTGAAGAGGGGAACCTCCTCAGAATGATGCCTTAGAGGCAGAGGTCAGAGACGATGTCACTGACGAGTCGACATTGTGCAGAAACCCAAGGGAGAGGAACACAAGCAGAGGCAAACTTAGGAGTCCAGGCCCTGAAGGTGAGGATGCCTTTGAACATCCTGGAAAAGAGGAAGCTGGAGGAAGGGCAAAGAGAACCTAAACTGCAGGCTGCGGCATCGTGGGCTCTTTCTACCGCCCACTGACACGGTAAACCTGGCTGGTAGTGTACACTTCTTGCTTCCGGAGGAAGGCGGCTCGGATGTTCGGTCCACGGAAGCCCTGAGAGCTCACTGGGCTCGGATGCTCGGATGCTCGGTCCACGGAAGCCCTGAGAGCTCACTGGGCTCGGATGCTCGGATGCTCGGTCCACGGAAGCCCTCAGAGCTCACTGGGACTAGCAGGCAAATGAGGAAAAGGAAACACCAAAACTGCCAACTGGCGGCCATGAGCTACGACCTCCCTACTGGAATCTGGGGGAGCCAGAAAGCGGGATCAGCCCGTGTAGCCTGAACTGTAGGCTCAGTGGATCCTCTAAGCATAGCTGGTGCTGTGGCAGCCAGCCGGTGCAGCAATTCTAGGGAATAATCTGGAGTTACTTAGGCAAATAAGTCAAAGGCACCTTGTGGTCAGCGGTCTCATCCTTAGGATTTATATAAAGTAGGAAAATTCTGTTGCAGGAAAAAAAAAGACTCAGAACTCCGGAAAGCATACTTTAATGCTGGGAAAGGTGCCGTATGCCTGTAATCCCAGCACCCAAGGGCCAGGAGGATTGAGAGATGAGGCCAGCCTAGGGTGCATCGTGAGATTCAGACACACGCACACACACATACACACACACACACACGCAGGCACACACACATACACACACACACACACACACCGTAAAAGGAAAGAAAGAGAAAACAGAAAGCTGTCTGAAGTACTTTTTTATTACTGTGATAGCACACCATGACCAATGTGACTTATAGAAAAAGTTTATTTGGGGCTTACGGTTGCAGAGAGTTAGCATCCGTGATGGCGAGTCAGAGGGAGCAGCTGGCAGCAATCAAGAGCTCACATCTTAGACTACAAACAGGAATCAGAGAGAGCAAACTCCAAATCACAGGAGGCCTTAGCAGCCTCAAAACCTGCCTCTGGTCACATACTTCTCCCAGCAAGGATGTGCTGTCTGGTTTTATGTCAACTTGACACAAGCTGGAGTCACCAGGGGCAAAAAGCCCAGTTGAGGAAATACCTCCATGAGATCCAGCTGTAAGGCATCTTCTCAATAAGTGATTGGTGGGGGAGGGCCCAGCTCATGGTGGGTGGTGCCATCTCTGGGCTGGCAGTACCGGTTTCTATAAGAAATCAGACTAAACAAGCCATGTGAGCAAGCTGGTACCTCTCCATGGCCTCTGTATCAGCTCCTGCCTCCAGGCCCTGCCCTGTTTGAGTCCCAATGTTCCTCCCTGAGACATCAGTCCCCCAGCCCCCCCAGTCTCTCCATACATACTAGGAGCACATTGATTGGGTGGGAACTTCCTTCTTGGCTTTGCTCTTTCTGTGGCTGTCTAAGGCACGATGCCTCTCATGGGACTTTGTGAGAAGATCCATGAACCCCAAGGGAGGTTTTGGTTCCAGGATCACCTGCATCTACATGAAAACACTGTGGGTTGGGAGATGAGACTTGAGGCCCGGGCAGGCAGACATGACTGCTGAAGAGAACAAGACCCTGCAACAGAACTGCCAAGCTTGGGACTTGGCTCTTAGGAAGCCGTTTCTCAAATGCTCTGAATGACAGATGCCGCCCGGCCTCTCCAGGCCTCCGCCAGGCACCTGCAGAACAGAGCATTTTTGGCAGGTGAGGAGAGAAGAGAATAGGGCTTTTCTCAAGCCGTTCTCCCGGAACGACACGAGCTGACATCTGGGGAGACACTGGGTGAGAAACACAGGCCGCTGTGTGTTGGTCTCAGTGTGTGAGAACCAGCCAGCCAGGGGCAGGAAAAGGACTTTGTGCTTAAGTGCTTTGCAGCCCTACGTCCGGAGCTTGGTATGTTCCGGGCACCGTGAATGAGACCGGTCGACGCTTTGTACCAGATGTAAAGTAGCCTCTTTTCATACGATTGGCATTGAAGACTGGTGAAGGGGATCCAGTGCTCTCTGGGAGCTTGGCAGAGCTGGGCACGGAGCCTGAATGGTGGCTCTGTGGGGGCAGCAAGGACAATGCTGCTTGCTAGGAGAAGCAGAATTCTTCGGCCTGGAAGTGATGAGTCACCTCTATCAGGGATGACCCATCACACCCAAACCTCCTGGTGTCCTGAGCTGCAGCTCAAAAAACAGGCTTTCCCAAAACAGACTGGAACATGAATCTCACCGAGGGGGTTACTCTTCGATACCCGAGTACTAGCATGTTCTGGAGAGTTCCTTGGCTCTAAGAAAGCAGCTGGGGAGACTACGGAGATGGAGGTTACAAATGTACATTTTGCATTTATTTATCCTTTCTCTGTATTGGCTGTTTTATAGACGTCGTTATCAGTGCTATGAGTCACGCGAGGGCATTGTTCCCGCTCATCACCACCACATAACCTTCATCATCATCATCATTTGAAATGAGGTCTCACCGTGTGGCTCAGACCAGCCTGGGGCTTCTGGGCTCCATTTCCTGAATACTTGGAACTGTGGGTGCAAGGGCACTGCTCCTGGCTCTAGCTTCTAGTCGATGGAAGGCTAAGAGATCAGGGGAAATATAGTCGCTTGCTCAAGCTTTGTGCCACCGGGATTCAAACTCTGCTCCAGGGTTGAAGCCTCAATTCTTCCTGTGATGTTGAGCTGTCCATAAAAGCAACTGGAGGGGACTTCTCTGTGTAGGTTGTGTATACACGTATACACATGTGCTTGCGTGACTGCCAGAAGTCAACCTTAAATGCCTTCTTCCGTCTCTCCACATACTAGAGTGTGTGCATTTGATCCAGGGTTCCTTGTTGTTCACTGATGCATATATGCCGGGCTAGCTGGCCTGGGAGTGTCTCGAGGGGTTTTCCTGTTTGCACCTCCCATTCCATTATAAGAACAGTGGAATCACGGACACACCCTGTTGTACTTGGAGTTGTAAGCTCAGGCCCTCACGCTTGCAAAGTTAAGGATTGGAACTCAGATCCCCAAGCTCACACAGCAGGTTCTTTGTCAACTGATCCATCTCCGAAGCCCCCAGAGCCTTTTAAAATGTAGTTTACACGTATGAGTGTTCTGTCTGCATGTACACTTGCACTCCAGAAGACGGCATCAGAACCCACTCTAGATGGCTGTGAGCCACCCTGTGGTTGCTGGGAATTGAACTCAGGACCCCTGGAAGAACAGCCAGTTCTCTTAACCACTGAGCCATCTCTCCAACCCCCCAGAGCTTGTTTTTAAAGGAAGCTGAGGTGACAAAAGCCAGGGTGTCCTCAGCTTGATCATCGTGCAGACATGTTAGTGTCTGAGTCTATAATTATCACCAGAACTTCCAGGACGCTTTGGAAAAGGGAGAGATGAAAGGATGACTTGTTCCTGTCCAAATTAGAGTTTGTGGTGTGCCCAAGGCAACTGTTCTCCATGCTCTAAAAAAGGTCTAGGGATGTAGTGACGCTTAACACGGTCAAAGCCCTGGACTAACCCACGCACTGCAAACAACCAGACACCGTGACACACCTCTAATCCCAGCTCTGAGGAAGTAAGGGCAGGAGGCTCAGAAGTTCAAGGTCATCTTGTCAATGTGGTGCCGAGAGATGTGGAGGAGGAAGAAAGGAGGAGACAAGGAAAGATACAGTATCACCTCTGTAGCTCATGGGCTCCAAGAACAACAAAGTAGCCAGGCGTGGTGGCGCACGCCTTTAATCCCAGAACTCGGGAGAAGAGGCAGAGGTACCTCTGTGAGTTCAAGGCCAGCCTGGTCTACAGGGTGAGTTTCAGGATAGCCAGGGCTACACTGAGGATCCCTGTCTCAAACCCCTCTCCCCAGAAAAAAAAATGGAAGAAAGAAAGAAAGAGAAAAGAAAAAAAAGAAACCAAGCTTTAGGGGCTGGAGAGATGGCTCAGCGGTTAAGAACATTGCCTGCTCTTCCAAAGGTCCTGAGTTTCCCTCTTCTGCCCTGCAGGAATACACACAGACAGAATATTGAATACATAATAAATAAATAAATAAATAAATAAATAAATAATATTTTTTAAGAAAGAAACCAAGCTTTGGAAATGACAGGAACTAGATCTTCCTCCCCACGGCCCCATTCTGTGTTAGGGCAGACTCAGGCTCACCATTCACTGAGAAGTTTGTTCTGTTTCTCAGGGAAGATGGGTTCCTTGCTGTAGCAGTGAAGAAAATGGCTTTTAAACAGCCACGGAGCGAATGATCCACAGCTTCTGACCTGGGCAGCAAGTGTGCAGGCCGACTCTGCAGCTAAATCTTCTGGGACAAGCTTAGTTCTGGGATTCTCTTCCTGGCGAGGTTGGAGGGTGGAGGTCATAAAACCCACGAGAGACATCTCACAGAGGCTCAGTGCCTGGCCCTTTGGTCACCAGGGTGCTTGGCTGCCTTCTCCATCACATCCTGAGATGAAAGGGTCCGTGTTATCTGCTGAAGCACCCCTGTGAGGTTTTCGCCACCCAGAACTTCTCATGTGGCATGGCAGGGAACACAGACTGTTACCTGCGACAGGTAACGTAAAGTATTTTGGGGGGTGTCTATACTTGGCCATGTATTCTCAGATTTTTGCAGGAACATCTTTCTTCTCTTGCTCCAAGCTTTGAGGACATTGGCTGGACTTTTGGGAAACCAAAGTAAAATAACCACCCGAGAATTTTTATAGTTAAATCTATATAGGCAGGGGGAGGGGAACGGTGGTTTTGTGTGTGGCTTTAATTAGCAAGATCAGGAGGTAACACAGACCATGATATGATCTTTCAGATTTATTTCTGATGGGCCTGTTATTGATCACTCTTAGGATGCTCATAAAATAGACAGACAGTAATGTTTCTGAAGTGCAAAGAGAAATTAATGAGTGTGACAGACAGTGAGATGAACTTACAGCCACTCAGAGAGGAAAACGGTTCTCTTGGTTGTTGCTAATTCACGGAGCCTGGGGAAGGGAAAAAGGCATGGATGACCACAGTTTCATAAGACGTGGGAGCCTTTGGAGTAATGACCCCTTTGACCTAGCTGTCTTTCCACAAAGCCTGTCTCCCGGTCAAGGTTACCACCTGGCAGCCACAGATCTACTTAAGGTGTCCACACCCTCCCACCCCCATGTCGGCTGTCAGATTGCTTGCACTGCCTTGTAAGAAGTGGTTCGTGTGTCTGCTTCCAAGTTCTCCTTTGGCCCACGGCACAGAAAGTGTGCTGGGAATCACGGCCAAGGCTGGGACGTTTGCTGAGGATGGCGTTTGCCAAGGATGCTTGAGCCGCGAGTTCCAAGCCATGAGAACGGAAGCATAGGCAGGACTTGAACGCAGTCCCTGTGACCCCCTTCTGCGGTGGGAGAAATGCTCTCACTAGGGGGAATCTCAAGACCTGAGGACCAGAGGTTTCTTATGGTCTGTGCTAGAGAGGGTTCCTTTGCCATAAGAAATGCCTGCAGGTTAGGGGGACAGACCAGCTGGTTAAGAGTTTGCCAGAACCCACTTGAAGTCAGGAGCAGCAGTGAAGTGAGAGGCAGAGACAGGCAGCTCCCTGGAACGCATTGGCCAGCCAGGCTGGCCTAATTAGCAAGTTCCAGGCCAGCAAGAGACCCTGTCTCAAAACAAGACACGTTACATCTGAAGAACTATTCAGCAGGAGCCTCCAGCTCGCTCTTGGCCCGTTTCTGTCTCTCTCCAAACCTCGCTCTCTCTCAGAGAATCTCCCAAAGGAAGAGCCCCCAACAAGCCCGGTTCCACATTCTTGGTGATGGCAGGTGGCTCCCCTGTTGGCAGTGTACCAATCCCCGTCTAAGGTGTTATATTGGGCACAAACCCAGCTTGTGGAGAATATGTCATCACCCCTTGACTCCAGGGTACATATTTGCCCTTCTTAGTTCCGTCATACGAGTTTTCTCCTGGCTCCTCCCCCACCTCCATCTCTGGAAGAGTCACCTGGGAGTGACTTTGCTCAGAATAAACCTGGTTTTTTACCTTTTAATTTGGGTTGATCTGGGTTACTGCATTGGTGGAGAAACCTATTATTGGGGTACAGAAAACTTATTAGGAACAGAACAACACTTGAGATTTGAGGTTCTTCATAAGTCTTTATACGCATAATCACATAAGTATCTACATCTACAACAAACAGAGAGAGAGAGAGAGAGAGAGAGAGAGATTGATTTCCCCCAGGTGCTTAACTTGCAAAGAGAAAATTAAAAAAATATATTTGTGTTTGTATATGTAATGTATACATATACATAATGTAATGTATGTGTGTGGTGTGCTCACAAGTGTATGCACAGGTATGCATATCCACACATGTGTGCAGAGGCCAGTGGAGGATGTCCAGTGTCCAGCTTTGCCGTTTTTCACCTTATTCTTTTTGTTTGTTTGTTTTGGGTTTTTTGTTTGTTTGCTTTTCAAGACAAAGTTTCTCTGTAGCTTTGGAGCCTATCATGGAACTAGCTCAGTAGACCAAGTTGGCCTCGAACTCACAAACATCTGCCTGTCTCTGCCTCCTGAGTGCTGGGATTAAAGGCATGCATCACCACTGCCAGGTTTGTTCTTTTGACACAGGGTCTCTCGCTGAACCTGGAGCTGGACTGGTAGCCGGCAAGCTCCGGTGATCCTCCTGTCTCTACCCTTGACAATGTTGCAATTATAGGCACAGCCAGACCTAGCCCTGGCTCTTTACATCAGTGCTAAGCCAGCCCACACTTCCTGAGGTTCCAGTTCATGACCAGTGACCCTTTTGCTTGTGAACCCATTGTGATGGGGCTCATCTTGCAAGAGCAGGTGGTGAGGCAAAAATGCCCACTTCATGGCCAGGAGCAAAGGGAGGAAGAAGGCCTAGGGTCCCACTGTCTTCTACATTCCAAGGCTGTTCATATAACCCAAACCACCCCCTAGGCCCTCCCCCTTCTTCTTCTTCCTTTTCTTCTTTTCATTCTTTCTGGCATGGCTATTCTTGGTTGTCAACTTGGATGTATGTGGAATTAACTAAAACCCAAAAATGGAAGGCATATGTGTGAGGGATTTCTGCTTAATTTGAGGTGGGAAGATCTAGTTTAATCCGGATCAAATCTGGGCCACACCTCCCACTAGAAGCCTGTGTGAGCTTGTGGAAGAAGGACCCCTTTGTTCTTTCCCTCCTTACTCTGCTCTTGCTAGCAAATCCACTCCTTCACCGGCATTTGGTGCCTACTTCTTTGGGATTCTGGCATCTACAGAAGACCAGCAGAGACATCCAGCATGCTGGACCGAGAAACTACTGGATTATCTTTCTAATAATCTAATCTAATGTGTAAGTCATTCTAATAAATCCCATATATATTAATAAGTTCTGTTACTGTAGAGAATCCTAACCAATATACTTTTCTGTTATTGTTGTTTTTCTAGACAGGGTCTCTGTGTAGTCCTGTAGGTCTTAGAGTCACTCTGAAGATCAGGCTGGCCTCATACTCAGTGATCTGCCTGCCCCGTCCTCCTGAGTTGTGAACTGCCTGACGTGGGAGCTGGGAACCTAACTCAAGTTCTCTAGAAGAGCAACATGGACTGCTGGGGAATATTATTTTCAGGTGTGTGACTTTTGTTTATGCTGCATTTGATTAACTGTGAAGCTGTGATTCTTTGCCTGTCTAAAACACCTGAGGGGCCTGAAAAACAGTTGAATAGCCAATAGCAGGGCAGGAGCAAGGATAGGCGGGGCTGGCAGGCAGAGAGTATAAGTAGAAGGAGAAATCTGGAAGGAGAGAAAAGGAGGAGCAATGAGAGAACAAGGAGAGGACCAGCCACCCAGCCACCCAGCTACACAGCAAGCCGCAGAGAAAGAAGCAAAGAAATAGAGAAAGATAAAAGCCTAGAGGTAAAAGATGGTTGGGATAATTTAAGAAAAACTGGCAAGAATCAAGCCAAGCTAAGGCCGGGCATTCATAACTAAGAATAAGCTTCCCTGTGTGATATATTTGGGGGCTGGTTAGTGGGCCCCTTGAAAAACCAAAAGGACTTAACATTTCACAACACTTATATGCTAAGCACCTTTCCAGATCCTAAGCCTTACTTAAAGCTTCAAGAACTGTACCATGAGCTGGGGACCATGGCTTTTGGGCTTTCCTGGGTTCAAAATACGACAAAATCTTTTGTTCCTTTTCTGAGACAAGGTCTCCTATAGCCAAACGGGTCTCAAAGGCACAAAGTAGCTCAGGATGACCTTGAACTCCTAATCCTGCTCCTCCACCCCTCAAGTGCAGGGAGGGCAGGGATATGTCAATGCTGCCCCTTGGTATCCTCAGAGCAGCTCGAAAGCAGCTGTGTCTGTTTGCAGAGGCTAGCACAGCTGGGCTGATTGACTGAAGACATTCCCTCCTAGAAGGAGGGGTAGGGCGGGCCCTTGACCTTCCCCAGAGTGGCCAGCTGCTTTCTCCAACCATTTGTGTGCAATTCTCTAACTGCCGTATCCTCAGGAAGGATCCTGGGGGGAGGAGGGATAGGTAACGGGGCACCACATCCTTGGCTATGGTGGAAGTCATCACTTGTGCCTTAACTTCTCTATTGCTGTGAAGGGGCACTATGACCAAGGTAACTTAAAAAAGAAAGCATTTAATTGGCAACGTGTTTACTGTTTCAGAGAGCTAGCCCATAGCTCTCAAGGCAGGAGCCCTGACAGGCATAGCACTGTAGCTCCTGGGAGCTTATAGCTCATCTATAAGCAGCTTACAGAGTGGGCTGGGCTTACCAGGGGCTTTTAAAATGTCACTTCCATCCTCAGTGACACAGCTCCTCCAAAAAGGCCATACCTCCTCGTTCCTCCTAAACGGTCTACCAACTGGGAACCATAGACTCAAACGTGTGAGCCTTTGAGGGGGCCGTTCCAACCACCGTGCCGTTTGGGGTACAGATTTAACTGGGAAGCATAGACTCAAATGCGTGAGCCTTTGTGGGGGGCATTCCAACCACCGTGCCATTTTGGGTACAGATTTAACTGGGAAGCATAGACTCAAACGCATGAGCCTTTTGGGGGGAAGCATTCCAACCATGGTACCATTTTGGGTACAGATTTACCAGCATGCTTTAGGGTCCAGCCTAGTGTTCATAGGCTCCGCGGAGCAGGCCTGTAAAGGTCCCAGACCAGTCCAGCCATGCCCTGCATTGCAAGCTCCTGCCACAGGGGACCAAGCCCTCCAGTTACCATGCCTCGCATGGTGGCTACCCTCTAAATTGTGATCAAAAAGAAACCTTACATTGCTTCTGCACACACGTTGCAGGGACAAGAAAAATAGCTAATACAAACTCTATAAAGGGTCCATGGTCGGGGCTTTTTGTTATACCCACAGGGAGAAAACTGCCGTAAACACCAGTTTGCAAGGAAGTCATTGTTCGCCTGTCTGTCTTCCAGCCGATTGTTTCCCCAGCAGGCTGATTGTTAGCTCCACAGACACACATACTGTGCCTGTCTTGTTTAGCCCTCGATATCACTGGCTGCGCATGAGATAGCTCGAAGTGTATTTGCCCAATAATGGTGGAGGGGGGCAAACACTGGGGATGATGAGATCAGTGTACGAGAGACGTTGGGAAATGTGTTGTTGTTGAAATACCTTGGTGATCTGTAAGGGAAATGTGTTGTTGAAATACCTTGGTGATCTGTAAGGGAAATGTGTTGATGAAATACCTTGGCGATCTGTAAGGGAAATGTGTTGATGAAACACCTTGGTGATCTGTAAGGGAAATGTGTTGTTGAAATACCTTGGTGATCTGTAAGGGAAATGTGTTGTTGAAATACCTTGGCGATCTGTAAGGGAAATGTGTTGATGAAACACCTTGGCGATCTGTAAGGGAAATGTGTTGATGAAACACCTTGGTGATCTGTAAGGGAAATGTGTTGTTGAAATACCTTGGTGATCTGTAAGGGAAATGTGTTGTTGAAACACCTTGGCGATCTGTAAGGGAAATGTGTTGTTGAAACACCTTGGCGATCTGTAAGGGAAATGTGTTGTTGAAATACCTTGGTGATCTGTAAGCAATTGCTGCTGCGGGGGACAGCCCAGGAGTCCACTTGAGGCCGGTGTTGCTTGATCCTAGAGAGCTAGTGGGTCTGGGAATCATGCTTGAGTTTGAATTCTACCACTTTCAGTGATGATGTCTTTCTTTAGGTACTTGGTTTCTCATCTGTATAATGGAGTCAATAATAATGCCATTTCATAGAGACAGAGTTTAGGAAACACACACACATGTGTGTGTGTTTCTCTAATATATCCAATACTAACGCATACACCAAACAACATAGCTTTTATTGATGGAATGAAAGAATTAATGAGTTAAATGTTGTGCCAAGGAATATAGGAAAGCTGCTATGGAATAAAATGACTCAATTTTTTAAACAAATATTTTTATTTATTTTATTTTTCCATTCAAAAATTTACATTTCCCTCCTCCCAATTCCCTCCTGCTCCCGACTCATTTTTTTTTTTAAGATGGAATAATTTTTTAAAGACAAATATAGGTAGTCACGGGAATTTACTCTCCTAAACGGTTCCTTAACTGGACAGTACAGGCTGCTTCTTGGAAAGTAGTTTGGCAGGACGCAAGCAAGAAAACCTTGCGTGAGCTGACTCCTCATTACCGAGAAATCCACTTTTAGGAATCTACACAACCAACCAGGGATGCATGGGTTTGTTTACAAAGCTCTTCCTAGATGCCCTTGCAGTTAGGCCCAAATAACAAGACCCTGAGGCAGCAAACTTGTTACCCAGCAGTGGGGGAACGCCCTTGTCGGACAGCTTCGGAAAGTAAGCGAACAGCGCAGGGTACGACTAACGACGCCCAACACATGAAAACTGTCCAGTCAGACGCAATTGTAGATGGGGCAGGTGTGACGAGACGGCACCTAGAAACAGCAAGCCGCTGTCCCCGGTGAACGTGGGGGCAGTAGTCACGGTCTTACTGATGTCCTCGCCCGCAGCCTGGCTTCCGGCTGGCATTCTGTCACCTTGGCCTCGGAGGCTGCGCCTCTGCCTCCGCTACTCCAGTCCGCTGCAGCTGAGGCTCATAGTCTTGGCAGCCTCAGCCTGGTTCTCCCTGCTGAGGGAGGATCGTGAGAGGGTTCGCCTGCACTGTAGGACAGAGAATGTTAGCTGGCACCCTGGCTTGGGCACAAAAAGTGACTTTGGGCTTCACAGTGGTTCCCTCGTCACTGAAATAAGGGAAATGGGGAAATAATCCCCAAGGAGCCTTAGAGTTCCAGGACTCTGGCTCCTCCCATTCAGCATGTATCTGCTGAAGGAAGCCCGTGTGCTAGGCTTCACTGCAGACGTGTGTGTGTGCGCGTGTGCGAGTGTATGCGGTTCATAGCATGTGTACATTAGAGGACCATTTGGAGGAGTTAGTCCTCAGCTTTCACTGATTTTTCTAATTATGTGGCAACTGGTTATTTTATAAGTTATGATCTCAGTCACCCCAGGTTTAAATGGGGTCTTCAGAGCAATTTCGGAGTGTTATTATATTCCAGATTTGTCATCATCTATGAAAACCCTCACGCCTCGATTTTCTCACACCCCTCAGCCATGCTTTCTCTGAGACCTACAGGGGAAGCAGGACCAGCTGCATCCCCTTCACCTGGACATACGGGATCAGGCCTCCCAGCCCCTGAGTCTAGATCCTTATATAACCACATCTGGTGTGGGAGGTCCTTCTGTCTATATGTTGTTTTATGGTTAATACATAAAGAAACTGCCTTGGCCTGTTGATAGGGCAGAACTTAGGTGGTGGTGGGGGAAACTGGACTGAGTGCTGGGAGAAGGAAGGTGGAGAGGGGACGTCATGGATCCATCGCCGGAGACAGACGTGCTGAAAATTTGCTGGTAGGCCGTGGCCTCGTGGTGATACACAGATGAATAGAAATGGGGTAAATTAAGATGTAAGAGTTAGCCAATAAGAAGCTAGACCTAATGGTCCAAGCAGTGATTTGATAATACAGTTTCTGCGTGGCTATTTCGGTTCTGGGTGGCCAGGATGAACAAGAAGCTCCTTGCTACATACATCCCCCAGGGATTTGGATGTCCTGCAAAAGCTAAGATGTCCCAAACAGTCGTGCATTTTTCTCCTGGTTTGCTGTAGACCGAGTGTGAAGCTATTTGTGCTAATGACACCCTTCTTTCTATGTGTTGGAATTCTGCTAAATACTTTATATACATGGTTTCATGTCTTCTTTCTTATCCATTCATTGGTCAAGGGGCATTTAGATTGTTTCCAGGTTCTGGCTATGACAAACAATGTTGCTATGAACATAGTTGAGCACATGTCCTTGTGGCACAATTGAGCATCCTTTGGGTATAGACCCAAAAGTGGTATTACTGGGTCTTGAGGAAGGTTGTTTTCTAATTTTCTGAGAAATTGCCACACTGACATCCAAAGGGGTTGTACCAGCTTTCATTCCCACCAGCAATGCAGAAGTGCTCCCTTTTCCCCACAATCTCTCCAGCATAAGTTTTCATCAGTGTTTTTGATCTTGGTCATTCTTACAGGTGTAAGATGGAATCTCAGAGTTGTTTTGATTCGCATTTCTCTGATGGCTAAATATGTTGAACATTTCCTTAAGTGTCTTTCAGCCATTTTAGATGTTGAGAGTTCTCTGTTTAGGTCTGTACTCCTTTTTAAAATTGGATTATGTTTCTTTTGATGACCAATTTCTTAAGTTCTTTGTATATTTTGGAGATCAGACCTCTGTCTGATGTGGGGTTTGTAAAGATCTTTTCCCATTCTGTAGGCTGTCGTTTTGTTGACCATGTCCTTTGCTTTACAGAAGATTTTCAGTTTCAGGAGGTCCCATTTATTGTTTCTATCAGTGTCTGTGCTGCTGGGGTTATATTTAGGAAGTGGTTTCCTGTACCAATGCGTTCAAATGTACTTCTCACTTTCTCTTCTATGAGGTTCAGTGTGGCTGGCTTTATGTTGAGGTCTTTGATACATTTGGACTTGAGTTTTGTGCATGGTGATAGATATGGGTCTATTTTCATTCTCTATATGTTTATATCCAGTTAGGCCAGCACCATTTGTTGAATTTCCTTTTTTCCATTTGATATTTTTTGCTTGTCAAAAATCAGGTGTTCAAAGGTGTATGGATTGATATCCATGTCTTTGATTTGGTTCCATTGGTCCTCCTGTCTGTTCTTATGTCAATACCAGGCTGTTTTCAGTACTGTAGCTCTGTAGTTGAGTTTGAAGTCAGGGATTGTGATACCTTTATTGTACAGGATTGTTCTGTCTATCCTAGGGTTTTTGCTTTTCCATATGAAGTTGAATACCATTCTTTCGAGGTCTGTGAAGAATTTTGCTGGGATTTTGATGGGCATTGCCTTGAATCTGTAGACTGTTTTTGGTAAGATTGCCATTTTTATTATGTTAATTCTGCCTACCCAAGAGCATGGGAGATCTTTCCACTTCTGGTGTCTTCTTTGATTTCTTCAAAGATTTAAAGTTCCTGTCATACAGGTGTTCCATTGTTTGGTTAGAGTTACTCTGAGATATTTTATGTTATTAGTGGCTATTGTGAAATGTGATGTTTCTCTGATTTCTTTCTCAGGCGATTTTTCATCTGTATAAAGGAGGGCTACTGATTTTTTTGAATTAATCTAGTATCCTGTTACATTACTGAAGGTGTTTATAAGTTGTAGAAGTTCCTTGGTGTTGAATTTTTGGGGTTGTTTATGTATATCAGCAAATAGTGAGAGTGTGACTTTTTCTTTTCTGATTTGTGTCCCCTTGATCTCCTTTTGGTGTCTTATTGCTCTAGCTAGGACCTCAAGAACTGTATTGAATAGATATGGAGAGAGTGACAGCCTTGTCTTGTTCCTGATCGCAGCGGGATTGCTGTGAGTTTCTCTCCATTTAGTCTGATGTTGGCTGTTGGCTTGATATATATTTCCTTTATATGTTTAGGTGTGTTCCTTGTATCCATGCTCTCTAAGACCTTTATCATGAAGGGATGTTGTATTTTGTCAAAGGCTTTTTCAGCATCTAATGAGATAATCATGTGGTCTTTTCTTTTTTTTTCAGTTTGTTTATATTGACACATTATGTTAACCATGCAGTCAGATATCACGATCGTCTAGACGTCTTGAGTGACTGTTCTTAGTTTCGGGTTTTGCTATCTAGATGTGTGTGCCATGTAGAGCGACTCCCTCTTACTGTGAGCTTGGCTTGACGTTCACTCTGGAGACCACAGCTCAAGTGTTCCCTTCAACATCACATATCTGCTCAAACCTTGGAGTTTCAGTTAGGGTAAAATTAGGAGTCTCTTAATCCTTGTTTTGTTCTTCCTATGGCCCATTGCTCTGTTCACCAGTCACAAAGCAGGTCACCTGGATGGGAGTCCTTAGTTGGGGATGCAAGGATCTCACCTGGCCTCTCAGGTGGAGATTCAAATGAGGTAGGGGAAGGGAAGGCTTTTGTGAACTGTCACTGACTGCAGGCATGCCCAGGCCGCCATTGCTCACAGACATGCTCACCTCACACAGCTAGTGACGCTCAGAGCTGGAGTATTTTTCATCACAGGGTGATTCCAGTCTTTCCACTGGAGTCACATTATGCTTTTCTGCTCTCGCCGCAAACGCAAAGCTCAAGCCGGCCCTGAAGTAGGACTCAATTCATTTCCCAGGGGATCCTCCGGGCTGACCTACCACTGGCCCACCCGCGCCTGCCTGCACCCGCACCCGCCTGCCAAGCATCCCTGCCTCCAAGTTTGGCTAGGCTCCCTGAGCAGGCAGGGTTGAGCCTGAAGCTGCAGCAGCACATTGGCACGCTGGCAGGGATGGGCTTTTGTTGTCCCTCTGGGCTGCACCCCCCTTGCTGTGGCCAGTTTCACTCATTTCTCCTGGGAGCCGCCTCACCACAGAGAAAAAAGCCTTTGGAACCCTTCTCTTTTCAGCCCGTCTTTATTGAATTTCACCTCCATGTTTTCTTCTTCTCAAATAGGAGCGTCATTTATCTTGGACTTTAAGTTGCGGAGGTCTTTAAAAGCTTTCCTTTTTTCCCCCAGCTGCATTTGTTGACACACAGTCAATCTGTTTCTTCCCTCCTACTCCCCTTTCCTCCCACGAAGCCCCCCAAGCAGGCCATAAAGTGTCTACAGCTGTGCCTTTATTACCCTTCCCTTTCTGTGGCTGTAAGGGGGACGAGCTGAAATACAGCTCAGCCATTACGGCTGACAAAAAGGGACAATTTTAAAACATTTTTGCTTTTCATCAGGAAAGCTGACGGCACAAAAGAAAGTGCATCATTTTATTGTAAATGCTTTTTAAATATGGGTCACTTGGCCATAATCAGTTCCAAAGGACAGAGAAGTTCAAAGCCCCAAAGCGGCCCCAAAGATATTGAGAGTTTTTTCCCCACTCGGCCTTTGCCTTTTAAATTATGCTAATTGACACCAAGGAAAAGGGGGTGGGGGTGGGAATCGCCAATCAGCCCACGCACTCTGCCTGCAGCTCCCTTTCTTACACAGAAACTCCCTCCCTTTCTTACACAGAAAAGCACGAACGTGCACCCGCCAGGCCAGGAATGGTGACTGCAAATGGTTAGAGCCATTTTTCTTTTTGTTTCATTCCAGGGAGTACTAAGAGTAGGGAAGGCGCTTCTGGTCTGGTTTTTCAGGATGGGGTGACTTGCCCAGCCCTAGTGGGGGGGAAACTCTTGTTATCTTCCTTGCAGAATACCAGGGAGAATGTGCTAAGGGCCCCTTGGTTTGGGATTATGGGCTGATTTCCCAGGGGTACACGGAGGTGTAAGGGTGGGCAGTACTGCCCAGGGGAAGGGTGAGAGGTTCTCCTGTTAATGTATTTATAGAGTGGTTCTCAGGGTTATAACAGAGTGGAAGCAGCGGAAGGGAGAGACACCGACGTAGAACGTGAAAGGTGTCGCCAGCTACCCCTCCCCGTTACAGTCCAGACCCTCATGCTGAAGTCTGACTCTTCCTGCTTGAGGCTGTCTCTGGAGAAGGGATACAGATCATAAGAAAGATCCTCCTAGTCGCTGGAGTGGGGTCAGGGTTACCAGTCCCTGTGAACCAGTTGCCCACACGGCCCCACAAGGACCTTGATGGTTCAGGCCAAAGAGCTGGACTCAAGCCTTGGTCAGTGCTGTTTGCCAATCCTGAGACACTGTGGAATGAGGTGCCGGGGAAGAGCTCCCACCACCCGGCACCCATATGGGATGCGTCTCCGACAATGCTTGACAAGGCTGAGACGGCACCGGCAGAGCCCCAGGATGGCTGGATCCCTTTGGAAAGGAAATGGCACTGAGGGTCCTGAAAAAGCCCGCCTACACTGAAAGGTACAAAGAGCCCTATTGGGTGAGACCGAGTGTCATAAACCCAGCCCCGCCCCCCGAGGGCAGAGAGTCTGGTTCAGGATTCTCTCCTCTGTGCTAACCACTAAACTCACGGCTAACCAGGTCAGACTTTGCCTTCTCAGCCTCCATATCCCACCAGCAGATGAAGAATAAGAACAGCAGCTAAGCCCTAGCTTGTGGTGAAGACTGATTAGATATACAAAGATCCGTCACAGGCCTTGCCAGAGTGAATACTGTAGTCCAGTATTAGTCCTAAGAACGTGAGGTGAGACGCGTGCGCACGTGATCTCTCTCTGTCTCTCTCTGTCTCTGTCTCTGTCTCTCTCTCTCTCTCTCTCACACACACACACACACACACACACGCGCGCACACCCCTCTGCATGCACATGTGTACTGACTGTTACCGTATAGAGTCTACTTTCCACACAGTGTCTGTTTAGCCCCGGTGTCATTTCTCTCCTCAGAGGACCCAAGTGTCCTTTCAGATAGTGTCCCCGCCATGCGCCATGCTCGCTGCTCTCTGACCACCATTTTTCCTTGCTTGCTCTTTGGCCCTACCTTACTTTTGGGTATCGCTTCCTTGATCTTTCCTTTCTGGGTAAAGCTGAAGCCCGCAGTCAGAATTAGTCACTAATCCGTAGAGGAGGAAAGGCTCCTCATCTTTTCGGTCTTGGCCTCTTTTTTCATGTGAGAATTTCCTCAAGATCCAGTGACCTTTGGCTATCTTTTCAAACTGAAGAGACATGGAACATCGACTTGGGGGCACCACAGGGCTCACTGCTTCTCCTCCAAAGTTGGCCTAATCTGCTGTGCGGCTCTGGCCTCACCTTCTGGCACGGTAGGGTCACTTTCCCTTTTAGTTCTGTTCTAGGAAGTATTAACACTGGGAGGTGCAGCACAAATAATAAAAACCCAGAGACAGATACTACAGTTCCCTGGTCAGACCAGGACTGCGACAGGGCCCATGCACCTGCTGTGCCTTCAGTGTTCTTGTGGCTTCTCTCAGGTCTCAGCCCCAGCAGCACTCTGTTGGAAGCATTCTCTCAAGACCACAGAATCTCTACATCTGATGGTGTTGCCGCCTTTGCATGCACCGGTGCAGGGACGGCAGCAGATGCTTAGCTCTCTTCCGCTCACAGATACGCTGTATCCATGAACTATCTCTCTGCAGAAGGCTAGGCCTTTACCACTGCTTTCATGTCCTCTGCAGCAGGCAGTGGTGCCTGTTTGATGCATGAGCGGGTGGTGACAGCACCAAGAGCCATCTTCCCGTTTAAGGAAGGATTCCTGTATTGTTGCTTCAGGTCTCTTTGGGCCAGTTCTTCCAGAAGAAAAATGCTGTGTGCCAGGGTTCTCAGAGTTGCCTGGACAAAGACTCAGAGTGTGAGGCACCTACCTTTATTTTTTTCCACCTCAGAAGGGACTCTTCCCTGTCTTCACGGCTGGCATAAGGTCTGGAACCCTTTGGATCAACCCCTTCTTAGGGAAACTCTTGGATTACGGGGTTCTGGGGTGTCATACAGAGCAGGAATCCCATGGTTTCATGTATGCTGGGGGCTGGTAGAGAAAGGATTTGCCAACCCTCACCAGGAGTCCTTGTCAGAGCTACCTGTTAGTCCGGTCCTCAAGTCAGTCTAGGCTCTCTGCAGCTCTGCCGGTGACTGCTGCAGATGTAGGGAAGGCCCTAGTAAACAGTGCTTGCCAATTCCCATGGTGTAAACCCTCCTGCCATAGCCAACATCGCAGGGTTTTTATAAATCCCTTCATAACCTTTTGTAACCGCCCCTCCCGCAGTAGAACTGCGATCCATCCCATCTGTTTTCTTTGACCGCCTCCAGGCGCTTCAGATAAACAAATTTTGATTTTCTTTTGATATCAGTTACCAAGGACTTTAAGTCTTCAATTATGAGATCTTTTTAAAGCCTGAATTTCCCAGCTTCTCCTTTCCAAACAATTGCTACAAAGTGTGTACTCTGACAGAAAACAAATAGGCAAAAGGATACAGTGAACACAGTAAAGCTTAGAAACAGTCCTCCACTGTCCCCGATACCAGGATGTATACATGCAGTGCTTGCACACCCACGGCACAGTTTGTGTGGTATAGAAATGCTTGGGAACTGTAGTCTCTTCTTCCCTAAAGGGCGATGTATTAAAGGCTTATTCTTCAGCCTGGGCCTACTGGGAAGGAATGGAAATGTGGGGAGGTGGGGTCTATTGGGGAGGCCTCTGATCAGTGGGACCATTCCCTGTTGGTGGGATGCTGCCCTTTCTGTCCCTGCCTCCATTTGCTGGCTCTAAGATGAATTGGGTCCCAGTACACTCACTTGCCACCTTGCTGTGCCCCAAAGCAATGACATCAGCTAACCTTGAACTGAACCGGCCAAAGCACTGAGCCCATGACTACCCAGTCTCTTTTACAAGACAAATAGCTTGATCGTTTCTAAATTACAGAAGCTAATAAGTGACCTGAAATTTTTGAAGTCCTGGAAATAGTTCTTTTTTGTTATGTATGGGTATTTTTCTGGCATGTTTGTCTGTACCATGTGTGGGTTTGCTGGATTCCATGGGAATGCAGTTACAGAGGTTTGAGAGCCACCATTTCGGGGCTGGCCCTCTACAACATCCAGGGCTATTAACCATTGAGTACTCCCTCTCGTGCCCCGGAAAGAATTCCTAGTTACCAGTTACCCTCTCTGGTTCCCAACCCACTGAGTTTGAGATTTTCCATGATCTGAATTTTCTTGCCTTCAGAAGAGACCGTGTTGATTGTGGTTTTAAAGTATTTCTTGAATTCGCCCTCGTCCATGCCTCTTATGCTCCATTTCAGACCCTCCTTACCTACAGATGCTGTGACAATGGCTTTCCATCTTGTCTTTCTTTCCTCCAACCCAGTCTGCCCCATAGCGTGGGATACCTCTTGTCATGCCTACAGTCTCTCTATAGACACACTGTGTGCCTTTGTCTATGAGCTCCAGTTTGAGGCAGTTCTGGCAGGAACAGCTTCTCTCCTGTACATGTTAAGTTCATGCTGAAGTTAGAATGCCAATTACAAAGTGGAAACTGCGCCAGGCTCAGCAGCATGTCTACACTCTTCCCAGTCCTTCCTGGACCTCGCCCCTCGCTCAAGCCTCATCTCGGCTGTTACTGACTTCACCTCCATGACTTCTTCCTAGAACACGATGCATTTCTCTGTGCTGTGCTCGCCACACTCCGGCAGGTGTCACGTTGCTTTTCCTGCAAGTCACTCTCCACCCTTGAGTGTCCTCCCACCTCACAACCACAGGGGACACCTCCAAAAGAGCTGGTGCCGGGCTCCCTGCCAACCAAAGCTATCGTCTTTGCATTTCCAGGTCCTCTGGGAGGCACCCTTGCTACCCACTTTGCAAGACTTTCTGATCTTGCTGCCATGGCATGCCGCCACAGTTTCTGGACAGCCCTGCACAGCTGGATGAGCCTGTTCTTCTCCAGTTGTTGCAGCTCTAACAGGCAGAGGTGACATCTTTTTAATGGGTGGGAGATGGGTTATCGATCATAATGCTGGCTGCAGAGATCTACAGTGTTTGCCACACTTCATGTAATGGAAATGTCACAGCCATTAACATTTAAAGAATCTTTATTGGTATGGGAAAAATGCTCACAATATGTTAAAGAAAGCAGGGTACAAATCTGTAAACACAGCATGGTCCAATCTTGTAGTAAAATAAATTATATATGCATAGAAAAAATACAGGAAGGGGAATATACTAAACATTACCAGTGATGCTCTGGGGTGGGGGGCAACTCGGAGTTAATTAGTTTTACTGTTTCCCGCACTTTCCAAACATTCTACCAGGAGCACGTATGACTTTGATAGACAGGGGATGCATGTTGAACCCCAGTCCTGGGAGGCAGCGAGACTCATGTGCGATTAGTTACTTAGAAAGCTTCAGCCTGTCCTATACGAAGGAAGGGTAGCATCTGCCCTGTCTGTTACTGAGGGCCACTGGGCACCTGAAAGGGTCACAGCCATCTGGGAACTGTTCCGTCAAGCAGCTCGGATGCTTTGTTTTAGGACATGCTTCTCCATCTGTCCTTCACCTCCAAAGTCTGGTGTGGGCAGAGTGCTGGAGACTGCAATGGTCTCTGTCCCATCACCCTCCCTCGAGAGGGAATGGCCCCACACCACTGGTCTCTGACCTAGCGGTGCCCAGGTCTTCATCTAAACTCTAACTGACCAAGCTTCTGATGCCCATGCTGGCACCTCCCTGGTAGGAAAGACTGAGACTGCTTGTGCTAAAACCGTTATTGCTTAAGATGGCCTGAGAACCGCCGCGCCCATGCTGCCTCCATCTCAAAGCCTCTGGCTAAGCGGCCGGGCATACAGTGGAGAAGGTGGTGACGTGAAGCCTGCGGCTGGACTCTGGCCGGCGGCTGGGCTGGGGAGTCAAGGGGAAGCTCTCTGGAGAGGTGTTGCCTCCAGATAAAGTGAAGCTACAGAGAAGACACGGAACTGGATGCTCAGTGCTCTTTCTGTGTGTGAGGCGAAACTAATCCCCCTTCTTTCTAAGAATTAATCCTTTAGAAAAAGAAGTACCCCGTACAGAGAGAGGGAAAGGGATGCACGGGACGTCCAGGAGCACAGCTGCGGCCGTGTGCACAGGGCCAGCGAGGGGCACCCTACCAGGCACGGCCTGGTGTACTAGGCAGCTACTCACAGAAAAGCTATCCAACCAGAGATTATAAAAATACTTTCAAAATGCATTTGTAGAATGAAATAACAAAATAATTATAAATTCCCTTGCTCTGGATTTTTCCACTTAAGCTAAAATCATGAATTGCCAAATAAAATGAAAACTGCATATGCCATTGGCTAAGACATGGACACAAGTTCTTCCCAATGATGGTGGGAACCCTGTAAGGCATGTCCTCTTCCTGGTCGCTTACAAGTCTTCTGAATTTGATTGATCAGAGCGGGTCATTAGGAAATACGTCTATGGCCACAGCATCACACACAGTATTTTCTGGGTTGACTCTTGAGGTACGTAGAGTCCCGGGTTTGCTCTGCCTTGGACAGCGGGTTTCTCTCCCATCCTGACATGCACCCGACCCCATCTGCACTGTGACGAATGGGTCCAGGCCTTCCGCCCTCAGTGGGCCTCCTTTGCTTTCAGTGCGCCTACTTAAGTCTAGTAAACTCTTTCTGCTTTTGTGTGTGTGTGCTGGGGTGAGGGGAATGGGGGGGGGGCTTTTAAAGCCCAAGCAATCACACGTTAGAAATAAACGTAAATCTTAGTGATGCAATGTTCTTTAAGGGTTCTCCTCTGAGTAAATTTTAAGAAACTTACACCTCTGACAGCTCAAAGGCCTTTTGCTATTCAATTCCTGATGTGCAGCTTTGTCAGGAATAATTTAGGATAAAACCATTCTCACTGGTACTACGCACGCTTTGCCCATTAAAGAAGAGGGTATGTGATGACAAGTGAGGGAACAGACGGAAAAACACTCTCAAACATAAACCGGGCAATGGTACCCATAAAGAAACACACACACACACAGATGACTAAATTGAATCATCCCCAATGTTTTATTTAATTTAAAGTTTTAAAAGGCAGTGGTTAAGCACATAATCTATGTGTGTGCATATATGCATGTATACGTACCTACACATACATACATATATGAAAGGAAACCAACCCCTTTTCAACTTTAGCCACTGATCAACTTGGCCCACTGTCTACATGATTGCACATCTACTTCATATGACCATTTCTAAGAGTAAAAATAAACAGCCTTAATCAGTTTAATAGTAACTATTTGTGTTTCTTTTTTAAATAAATAAAGTTACCATTAAACTGATCACATATGGTAGAAAGAACACACACACAAATACACACAGAGACCCTTGTTTAAAACGTGACATACGAATGACCTTTATGTACAAATGGTGCTGTTGGCTCCCTACCCCCAGCACAGGCCATGAGAACCCCACTACTGGGTAGCCCCATCCTCTCTGTTGCCTGGAGGATGAGTGTGCACTCGGCACCCTGAGAGCTCAGAATGCGCGTGCGCTCTGGATGCGACAGTACGGATGGTGGCCCAGCCCTACGGTACGTGTAGTGTTCAGAGACATGAGGGATAAATAGGCACGTGTAGCTGCCTGGAACGAAGCCGTCATCTAACTCCTCAGGAGAGCTGTGTTCTCAAGTTTAGCGGGGTGACATACAAACTTTATAAGTCTGGGGCTCTGTGCGTATGTTTCCACGTGTATACAAAACTGAAAGGAAGTGTGGGGCTGGGTCACCGAGGAGTCCCCTGCCTCAGCCCTTGGTACTAGCTCCACAGGCGCTCATGTGCCTCGGGTTCTGGAGAGACTCAGAAGGGGCGGTTTACATGAGTGGGTGGAAGGACATGGCTGAATCTTCAGCTAGGAATCCCGGCAACAGGACTGCCAGGCTGGACCAGGCTGCTGTGCAGAGTGAAGTCCCACACTGCATCCTGATGAAATGGAATGACCGTTTCTGCTCCTAGCCCGCGACTCTGCCTAACTCCAGCTCTGTGTGGATGCCTCGATGTTGCAGAGAACACAGGACCACCTCTTAAATATGCTGGGTTCCCAAAGGAAACCAGCTAATGTGTTTCTAGCCAAAGCAAGGGCATACATGTTTTAGAGAAGAAGATTCCCCTGGAGCTACAGAGAGAAGATGCTGATAAAAGCCATATTGAGAGTGGAACAGGCGACGGTGCTCTTCAGTCCGTGTCGGAGCTGGTCTCCTCGATGACGGAATACTGGCTGAGAGCTTCCTCCAAAGGCGTTATTGTCCCATCAGGTTTTAGTCCCATTGGTTTAAGCAACTCCTCTCTGGAAAAGAGATAAAAGAAAGAGAAAAAAGTATTCACCAGCATCACACACACCCCTCCCCCACCCAGAGCCACGTCCTTTTAAAAGGAGAAGTCTCTAAAACCCAAAGTATTTTCTCTCAAGCTCTCTCTCTGTTTGTGATAGGAAGATGAAAGGGGCATGGAAAGAAAAAGAGGAGATGAAAGACTTCATTCACACAAGCCAAACCCACTAAGCCAATTAAAGTATGAAAAGTCAAGGTCCAAATGGGCTCAGGACAAGGAGCAGGTCTTTTCTGTTTTGAATAATTAACTTTTTTTTCCCTCTTGTGGATTCATTTGTTTTAGAGAAGTTGAAGCTGCCAGAGTTTCACCTGCCCAACTTAGAATTAAATGCATGTTTCATTTAATGGAATCAATTTGTCAAATTTGGTTTTGTTCCCACCATCTCTGACTCAATGAATACTTGTGGATTCATTTCAAATCAGCTGAATTTCCCCACGTTTTCTTTCCTTTTTCTCGTTTAAAACACCATTGCTTTTGTTTGTGGCAGTTTAATTATGGGATTGACAGCCATTTTTAATCTCTTCAAAGCTCCCCAACTGTCTTCACCTAATCCAATTGTATCCACTCCACAAGTTACAGCCTCATCTAAGATGGTTAATTATTGATTAAGCCAATCAAAAAGCACCAGGAAAGATTTATTTAATCTCTTCATAGGCCGTATTTATTATTGTATGGAAGTCGTGACAAATCTACCTACTGAGTTGCTAACTCCAAGCCTTCCACTCCCAACAGGCTGTGAGTGCGTTGAAGGCACGGGAGTTGCTTAAAACTTATTTTTCATGGAGACGGTACCACCATCTGAGAATATGATGCAGCCGCTGTAATGCTGGTGGGCTCTGGTGTGAAGGGAAACAGTAACACTTCCCCTCTCCTTGCTACTGTCCCTTCAGATAGCACAGTGAAGCCTGGGGAGGTGAGCTCAGCTCGGTGACTGGGTTAAAGGAACAGGAGCCTATATAATGGCTCTGGCTAGCGTCAGAGGATGACTGCTGAGGCCAGAGTCTGGGAAATGTGGCTGGCTGGGTAACTGAGGCTCCTGCATGTTCTAAGTAAGAAACAGGATCAAAACCATAAAGCTCGAAGTTGGAAGGAGCCTCACGGATCATTCAGTCCAACCTCCTTTTTGAAAGGAGGCTGAGCCACTTACCCAAGGCCGCTTAGAGGCAGAGTTGGGCATGGGACAGGTCTCCTGAAACAGAGTCCTGTGCTCTTTGCAGTAAATCCCATCTCAGCTGGTCGCCCTAACTGCACGGAAAGCAGCCGAGTTCACTGCTCAGTGGCCATGTGAAAGGTACTGCCACTTGCTGGGCAGACGAGGAAGACAGGCGGCAGCGGCTGCCCTTGACGAGTGGACAAAACAAACAGACCCAAGATGACCTGGGCCACAGATGGGGTGCGACAGTGGCTCCTGAGAAGCACGGCCGCACTACCCGAGGGACGCAGAAGTCCACACAGATGAGGAGACTGTGAGGTCCCATTGTCTTGTGTGCCTGTGTTAAGTTGCTTTTGCTGCTTTGTGCTCTTGTAAGGCTGGACAAGGCAGAAGTGAGGGGAGAGGGAAGGGTAACATGGCCAAAGGAAGGAGCTTAGCATTTGTCCTGGAGTGTCCACTGGTTCACACCCTCTGGGAGCGCTGTGCAGACTCACCAGGATGGAGGCCATTGTAATGGTGTATGGAAAATGAAAGAGATGGATTGTGGCTGAGGCTGTGGGAAGGAGAGGCCTCACGCCTCAGGTGTGGAAGGGGCTGGGGAAGGAGAGTGGTTAAATGTCTCTATGGCTCCAGGGCAGGTACTAAGGCACTCCCTACAGGAGCCAGAACAGAGGCAGATTCGGTGGAATGGTGCTATTTTTCAGGACACAAAGAGCTTGACCTGCCTTTGTGGCAAACTAGAAATGCCAGTGGAGAGCCACCAGCAATGCTCTCGGCCTGCTGTGACCTAGCCACGATTGAGAATACATGTTTTTCTAGTTCTGACTATGATGAGGAACTGTGTGATATTGAATCCTAACGACTGATGTGAAGGAAAGGGGACACCTTGTTGAGAACAGCACACTGCAGGCTAAGAAAATTCACATCTGTGAAAACAAGAGCCTGGCTCAAAAGTTCAAAAACCCAAACCCACGTCAACCAAACACGAAACTTTAGAACCAAATGACTTAGGTTTAAAGGTGCTGGTAACTGACGGCTGTGAGGGACGGTAGGGAAGGCAGAAGCAGAACCGGCAGGGGCCCGACCAAAGGCAGCGAGGAACTGCCTGGCAGACACACCACTGACTAACACAATTACATTTCCATAGGAACAGGTCCATACTGGGACCAGCTGCCAGTGTGTGAACAGCCCAGCGACTTCCTACTCTTTAGTCCAACTTTACAACTGGGAATAGCTCAGAATCTTAGTTTTATGGAGAATTTACAAGAGTTAATTTACAGAATAAAGGGCACCCATCTTTTAATTCTCACTTGTTAACTGTTCTCCAGCATTTAGGGGTGCCCTGTATCACCTTGCACACGGCTCCATGCAATGTCCGTGTCTACTGACATTTCTGTAGGAAAGACTTCAGTGCACCCTGGCCACAGTCATGCATTCATGCAAATAAATTAAGACAGCACTGTGACGCGTGGGAAGAGCGAGTCTAAGATCTGGACTCTTCCACCTTCCAGTGTGAGATCTTGGGCAAGTCTCTGAAACGGGGTCATGGTAACACAGCTCTGCCGACTTCCCAGTGAGGACATGAAGTCCCAGCATCGCAGTGGTAGCAACAACAGCACCAGGACAGATCAAAGAGTTCTGGGGCCTGGAGAGGACTCAAGGATTTACTCTGGGAAGTGAAAAGCATATACAGGTTCTAAAGCCAGACCTGGTTTTTAATTCTAGATCGACAGCTCATTACCTAAAGACCTGAAAACTCTAAACTTGGATTTCATTCTCAGTAGAATGGATCAGAAACACCTCACTAAGCAATCATGAAGGCACACACTACAGACTACACATAGAAAGTGTGCAGTGTAACGGCTGGGATAGAATCAGAACCCACAAGCTTTACTCTAGTTCCTTGTGTTTACAGGAGGCTTCCCCTTCCTGATAAAATAGTGTGAGGGGTGGTGGGGGAAGAGTACACAGAGGTAAATAACAGACGTGGTCCCTGTCCTCAAGAAGCTTCAGTCAGTGTGGAAGAGAATACACACACACATTAAACAATACCAAAGGGATCACAAAACAGCAGATCAACAAGCTAGGATGATTGACAGGCAGAGCCTTCCAGCTCACCAGCAGACTCCTGCTATGTGTGGAATGTGTTCAAGAAAATTTCTTGTCCTGTTTGGGAGCAGAAATGATCACTTACTAGCTTGTGACTGCTTTACCCATGGACCTGGATTGCTTCTCATATTCTTACGTCTAACTTTTCTGTTCTTCTCTATCCTGAGCTAGCACAGCAAACTACAAACGCCAAACACAATCTCTGCTCTAGACACTGCTCATGGCCTGGTGGATGGGGATATCTTAGTTTCCTGAGGTCTGTTTGTGCCCAGGTCAGTAAGATATGGACAGAGGACGCCACGGCAGCGCCCTCCACTGTCACCTGGCGATGCACACACAGAAAGGACACGGAAGGAAAGGGGACATGTTACTACGGCTCTCTGCAGGAGGCAGACTGGAGGCCACACCGTAACGGCAGTGAAGACACGCATCACAGAAGAAAGGCATCCCGGAAGCAGAATCAGTCAAGCAAAGGCACACAAGAGAGTTAGTCATGTGCGGGACTGGCAAGCAGGCCGGCTCGGCTGAGGAAAAGAACGGGAGCTCAGAAGTGCTGAGGCAGGAAAGAGGGGCTAGAGACCTGGGCTCCAAGGCTGAAACTGGACTGAGTACTCTCAAGAGTCACCTTCCATATTTAAGTGTATATATTAACAATAACCATTACTATCAAGTTTGAAGGCAGCAAACAATGCTGCTCTGACATACTAAAAGAAACCATTCTATGCTTTAGTCAGTTTTAATATCCTCCTGCGCTCTGGCAGAGGGCCTTACAGAGCACAGCTTCAGTTAAGCACCTGTAAGCTACATGTAGCTGGTCTTTTCACAAAAGTCATGATCATACAGGCTTCTCATAACTAAGTCATGAACAAGACACAGGTGAAGTCTGTAAGCAAATTTGTTTTCATCAAGATTTACAGAATCAGGAAAGGATTCCTAATCCCTACGAGACCCTGCAGAATGCTTTCCAAAGGTTTACTGCTCTCAACTTGAAGGCAGAGTCCACGTCTTCTCGGGCTGTGGTTTTCATGTATCTGGTCTAGGACAGAGCACACAGTAGGTGCTTGGTGAGTGTTTCCTGCAAGGATGTAGTACATGGGCCATGGCAGAAGTGGAGAACGGCAGAGGACCACATGCCAGGAAGCATTCCTGCCAGCTGTGGTAGCTTCCTTGAGTCAGCCCCAGAACAAGTGAGGCGTCCTTGCTGTCCACCACTACCTGGTACGGACTCAGAGTCCTACATCAGTCAGAGACTCTGGCCTCGTACAGTCTGCTGATCTGTCACAAGACCCTGAGCAAGTCATTTGCCTCTTGAGCTATAAAATGAGGGGGTGGACAAGATGATCCACACTATTCTATACTGATTTTAAAAATAAGTATCAGGCTACTAAATTTCAAATCGCATACAAAGCTCCTGGGGTTTTAAGATACTCAATCACCATCCTAGGCCTTTCTCCTAATCAAGATATTCTACCCCCAACGGTCAGCCCATCAGCGGGGAGGGACCACTGCTGAAGCACTGGCAGGCGCCTCTCGCAGGGTCCAGACTGCATCACGGCCCTCACTGGTCATTTTACTATAAAACATGCTAGCCGAGTGTCTAATAAAGCATCATGGTTGAAATGGTATCAGGAATACGATATTCACAAACAACAACTGCTCCACACTTACCTTCAATGCTATACACAGGCCTTAACAGTTACGACTGCCCCCGTTATCACCAAAAAGTACAGTGATGTCTACTGGATAAAGAGCCCATTCTAGGCACTGGGACAGTATCATGGCGGGCTTCTCATCTGATCAGGCATCTGGCCAGGGAAGAGATAAGCCTCCAAGAATGTTCAACTGGAACGAAACATCATTTAGAAATTTGATCTTACTAAACGATAAGGAACCATAGTCTGTAAGGGTGTGGCCAGGCAAGAGGACACAGATAAAGTACGTCCAAGGAAAGAAACCCTACTTTGGCCCCAGCCTAACCTTTGGGACTGCCAATGGAAACCAAAAAGGGGTGGAGACTTATGGGATTTAAACATATTTAAATTTTTCTGTTCTTTAAATACATTTTTCTGTATTTTAACATTTTCCTGCTGGGATGGTACTCTGTGATAGCTCTTCAGAACTGTGGAGGTGGTCAGTGTTTTAGGGCTTCAGGGTCCTATGTGCGGACCCCAGCAGTCATGGTGCAACATTGGGGCTCGGATAACAGCATGCCCAACTGCACGGTGCATGTTACAGAACAGGTCAGGTGTGTGTGTGTGAGTGACACCTTACTTGACCTGGAAGCGAGACACTACTCTTGCCCACAGCGTATGTTCTGTGTAATATAAATAAAGCATTGGGCTCAAGTGTACTTGGTGAAAGCAGGACATAGTCAAGCAGCTGGTAAAAACACATCCTTGTTCCCACTTGTAGGTCTCCCAAGAGTCCCTTCGAATTTACCTATACGAGTTTCAGCTTCCCGCTTGCCACTTAGCTTGATAACGACTCAAAAATCATTCCCTTGTTTTCAAGGGCTCTTCTTTCTTGTCTGCTCTGTGTACTACAGGGCAGTATTGACACATGGAATTAATGACAGGGTCTGTAATGAAACAACAGTCATGCAAACACCAGTCTGCTCTTTTGATAAAACAGCATGTTAGAGACCTATTCACCTCCCTCTAATTGAGTACTGCATAATAGTTCCGATCCTTTTGTCTAACATATTTTGTTCTATGGTTAGAAAAGGAGAAAAAGGGGGAAACTGCTTCCTTTAATCACCCCTGATTAATTCTCTGCTCTAATGAGGGTGCTGCTAGTTAGACAGGTTCTGTTACTTGTTTTGTTGACTTCTGTTCAATGTATAACAAAACCCAAGACAAGATAATTGGGAACCATTACTTTGACACAAGGATTCCTGTTCTTAATGTGAGGTTGGCCTGGAAAAAGAGCCCTGACATGTTAAATTAGCCATTTCATATTTAATTCCTTTTGGCCTTTGGAAGATGGGATGAAGCATTAGTATATAAATGAAGTATTTTAATTAATGTAGGATGCCTACGGGGATGGATCCTGCCAGCCCAGAGGGTGCATGGGACTGAGACCTGGGCTTCTTGCGCTGTGACAGCCCTGCTGACAGTCACAGAACGCTGTTGATGCCGTGAGGGAGGGGTGGCCTTCGCCGTGTGTGGACACTGCTGACTGACAGTCACAGAACGCTGTTGATGCTGTGGGGGGGAGGGGAGGGTGGCCTTCGCGGGTGGACACTGCTGACAGTCACAGAATCCTGTTGATGCCGTGGGGCGGGATGGCCTTCACGTGTGGACACTGCTGACTGACAGTCACAGAACCCTGTTGATGCCGTGGGGGAGGGGTGACCTTCGCCGTGTGGACACTGATGCTTTACATTTTATCAGTGGCTTCCGAGTGCAAATGCTCTTTCACCAGGACAATGACAGAAAAGGAACACTGAGAATGGTGGCTTTACCACAAGAAAAAGGCCTTCCAATTGCATCTTAATAAATAATTGAGACCTTTTCGTCAGCCCTTATTACGTTCTAAGTTAGGGCACTAGTGGAAAAGGAAATACGCTGTGTGAGTATGCTGACCCCAAGATAGATGGACGCCGTGACCTGCTCACAACACCACAGCCTTCCACTTTGTAATGGGACTGGGAACTAAAAATTCCCACAGCGAAGCTACTTTAAAGTGAAGATTCAGTAGTGTGATGACGTGGGTGCCATACTCATTCTCTTTTAAAAAGAATGCCCAAACCCAGTTTTAACAAAGTATCTTAGGACTTTTACTGCTTCCCTCATAAAGCCAGTTCTTTAGCTAGTGACGCAGCATCTGACATGGAGCAGGAAACTGGGGTGCGTGATGCTTTTCCACCATAACCTGCAGTACGTCAAAGCAGACCTGCTCACTGCTGGCCTTTGGTGCTTCGCATTCATTTACAAACTGCTGAGAGTAGCTGGTAACTTGTCAGAACAGCATACTATCTGGGAGTTCTGGAGGGGTCATCTTACGGCTGCTCTTGAGTCAGCCCTTAACCTGTGACGGCTCACTCCTCAATGATGCCTCCCATCCTACTTAGACCACAGGATTGTCTCATGACAACAGGGAGCACACATAGCTTTTTTTTTTTGTTTTGATTTTTACATTTTGAAGCACTGAATTAGTTTTTTATTATTCTCATTTCTGTTAGAAGATAGCATGCAAAGCTCCTGAGACTCTGCCACTACCCATGTTAGTCAGCGCAGTGAGGAGCAGTGGGGGGAAGGCAGGGGCACTGCTGAAAGAACACTGGTTAGTTCACCTTAAATAATGACACCCTCATGTCTCGGTGACATTGTGAGGAAACTTCTCTGCTCTGTTGTCTACGTTAACACAATTACATGAGGTCTGCAGGCCAGCAAACTCCACTGAAGGAAGCAGCACAAACGGAAATTCTAATAATCTTTCCAATCAGGAAAATCTGAACGTTAAAAGGCAGGCAGCTAGGAAGGAGGCTATTTTTATTTTGTGTTTTGCTAACTGTCAAAAGCCATTTCAGCTTGTGCTGTAACCAAGCACTCAGTGACTCCAATAAGGAATACAAAGGGCACATGACATCGTGCTCTGGTGTCTAGCCAACCTAAAGAGGAGCAGACTTAAAGCCTCTCAAAAGAGTCCTCTCGTTCTTGTAAGGGCATGTCAGCTGAAAGCACCGAGCTTCCTTAATTGAGATTTCATGGCACCGTCATGAGGGAGAACAGTGCTGTAGTCAGAAACATGAGCCGACCAGCCACGGGGGTTGAATGTCAGTGGTCAATGGCCAGCTAGCCAGACAGAAAAGTAACGGGAGGTAAAATTGATTTCAAAGCTAAATTTAATTTAATCCCAGACAAAAATTGGTCATTTTAAACACATAAGCTACTAAATAATCAATGAGACACTTTCCACTCCCTTTTTGTCTTCAGAGGACATTCTGATTTGGATTAACCACACTTCAAGGGTTTAGTAGTAGTCATGCTAGTAGTCATGGAGTAGTGGTTCCTACGACGGACAGTGCAGATCCAAATGATCTCCTGACCTAAACCATTAAGATCTTTGCACTCTGGTGTCATATCAGGTCTCATACCGCCTCAAAAGGGCGGGCTGTGTTCTAAAATGCACTTGAAGGGCATATCCTGACTAGCTTCTCACAAAGGCATGTGCAAGTACAAGTTTTGGTATTTTTGTAAGTTGAGCAATAGAATTTATTTATATGGAAAAAGTTATGTATGCTACTTTTTATCCATCAATCTCATAACTTTAGACTTGATGCCAGAATTAAGAAAGCTATGTCCCACATACCAATATGGCTGGCAAAAATGGGGGTGGGACTGGAAGCATGGTTAGTGCCAGGGAATGCATGGGAGAAGGAGGTGGTGGCAGAATAGGTATTGTCTGTTTACACGCAATTTCAGCCAGTGTCCTGTGTAAGCAAACAGGCAAAGTGACTTGGTAAACAGAGCTGGAGTGAGAATGGAGGGTGAGATCAGTCCACCGGTGTCGATTAGGGAAATAAAGGGGCTGCGAGGAAACAGAACTGCGATGAAAATGCCCCTGTCCTTGGCCCACACTGGCCTAAGGCCAGGTCAGTGTATGCGCTGCTGCTGGGTGCTGGGGGCAGGGGGCTGTGTCAGGCACTGGACTTCCTACCTACACCGCACTCCAGCTTCCTGCTTATTTTTGCTTTCAAAGTCTGAGGAGGAGAGAGGAGGTGGAGAGGCAGGCCAAGTTACAAAGATCATATGATGTTTTCTGTAATCTTATATCTCAGGCTTGATTGCTAAATATACTTCCATTCTAGATTAAAGAAATTCATATCACTAACTTAAATCAGCCAGCCATGGCCCACATTTCTTTATGATATTCCTTTACTTTAATGAAGTTTGGCTAAGAAATGGACCTGACAATTACACTTTGAAGTCTTGAATCCTGCAGGTTATTCTACAGAGGAAAAAAGCAAACAGAACCAAACCAGACTTCATACCTGGAGATCGGTCCTTTCCATCCCTGCACACTGGGGAAACCACAGGGCAAAAGGCACTGAGTTAGCTCTACAGGGCAGGGCTTACATGGTCCAGGTGATTTCCTAGCTTTGAAAACCCCCTACATAAGGACTAGACACATCTAACACAAACATGATCTGACATCATTGAGAGTGTTACTCCGTCCATACTCGGTAAGAGCATTCTAAGCACCAATCTCAACATCTTTCGAATCCTAGCTGGGATGAGGATCCTCAAGTTTCACAGCAATGGTTTTCCACTTTTGACAGTAGCGTCTACACCCTACACCAAGCTCAGGAAGAGTACGTGGCATGACCAACCTTAGTCATCACTTTGGAAAGTGCTTTGGCACGGGCCACTGTTGCTAACCACCATCCTGGTGCAGGGGCTTCACATCTGCTCTCCTAGGGATGAGAAAAGGAAGTGTCTAGTGTCCACGCCTCGGCCATGCCACCTCCAGTCCTAGCCTCAACTCTCTCGGGCAGGAGAAACTGCAGAGAGGATGCTAAGAAGTGCTCTGGCAGACACTGTAACACAGTGGACAGAGCAAAGGCCTTGAGTTCTGGAAAATGAAGTTCCTAGTCTCACTTTATTTTCAAGCTGAAGAGAGCACACATGGGTGAGTGTATGATAAACTGCAGTCATCCGCTTAGAAATGTTTTGGGCATTTCTGTGTCCTTGCATTTTCCACTGGTCAGTGAGGTTAACATGCCACCTGAGCTCCTTGGAATAAAGACACAGTAAGCAAAGTCCAGAGACTTGGGAGGACTAAGTCTCTCTCCCTACAACGAATGGCCGTTTCCTCCAGAGCACTTCAACTCCATGACCAGCCCACTGTCACTTCCGTTCCCTGGGACAGGCTCCCTGAACAGACTGCTTCTTTTCCTCGGGGCATACACTTCAACACATAGCTTTTGCCACAATTTCTCCTTTTATTTCTGAGATAAATTATACACCTGTTTCTCCCACTACAGTATGAGTTTTCCAAAAGCAGAAACTGTCTCACTTGCCTCCTAGCTCAGTGCTCTGCCCATGGAGCTGCTGAGTACTGAACCTAAGTCCACTTAGCTGTATGGCATCTTATTTTTTCTTATTTTACCAAAAATAAGAAAAAGTAAATAGAGAGATGAAGCTTAAGCCTGATGAGTAATACAGCACAGCAAACATGAAAGACACATGAAGGAGTGGTTTCGTCTGCGTTCTTGCCCTGGAACGCCTACGCTGACCTCTGTACAGATGTCACTGTAATTAGTGAGAGCAAATGTTAGAAAGCACACAGGCAGACAATGTAAAACCGCTGCACGTCATGCAAAAAGTCAACACGACTACGCTCAAATTTACTTTTGCTTCAACTTCAATAGCAAAATAGGTTCTATCAAAGCCAACACAAGACATCCTAGCTCTGTTCTGTACAGGCAAGCGTAAGAGCCACCTTCAGCTTGAGCCAGGCACCTGCTGGGTGCTTCTTGGTCAATGTCTGTCTTCTTTGAGACATAGTTTAAATCAAGTAGGGCATTTCAGAATTAATGTTTATGTGTTTACTTATTTAGTAGCTTCTAAACTATGTATAAAATATGTAGATACCCCTGGGATTAAAAAGAGAATTGATTTATGTGAATTAATAGGGTACTTTATAAAATTGATTATCTATAAATAAGCCAAGTATCCAGATTACACTGTATTATCTTGGTCGTTTCCTCGTGCAGGTTGAATGAACCAACTAGAGTAACTGTTAACTGCAGGAAATGCCTATCACCACAATAGGAAATGTAACTACTTGAGTGATCTACTGAGCTAAAACACAACATGTTCCACTCAGGGCCTTGCTAACAATTTCCCTTCTGGCTTCCCCCAGACAGATCTACGGATCTTATTCTAATGTACTTATACCATCCGGCTTCATTAGCTATAGCAGACCCACTCGGAAGCTGTCAGACACATACAACTTATTTTTATATATATTCTTTTTTAGGAGAGGAGGGTGCTGGGGACTGAACCCTTTCCCCAGCTACCAGATCTTATTCTTATATATTCACATAGAGCGTGTAATTCTGCTCTAGTAACAGTTTCATGACTATTACTAATTCCTTCTGGGAAAGAACTTGTATAAAATGTTATGGAGAATGCAATTTGAAAACAGGCCAAATGCTGGGAAAGGACAGAAATGTAGGAGTAGCCAACAGTCATCAAAGTTCTACAATACTTTGTAGACAGTGAAGCTACTTTTAAGCAGCTTCTACACATGACCACTGTTATCCACCACAGAGTGTCAAAAAACAGCCCTATCTGCTCTAATTCTGTCGAGCCATAGTCATCCATTTCTCATTCAGCTAAGCCTCTGGCTACAAATGTAACCTCTGCTGTCCCTGTGAGCCCCTTCCCTTCCCACCACCAGTCTCTGGCTGTTCTTCTCCACCTGTTATTTCTCTTAATGGATGAATAGCAGCCTTTATGGTTATGTGAAAAATGAAATAAACAGAAAAGATGTACCTTTACATGGTGGCTGTCACCAACACAAAGAAACACTCACTCAAGATGACTTACAGGAGACAGTGGCTTAATAATGACTGGAAAATAAGGCAACCCATCCAAGCCTGCAGGAATCAGCTCTAGTAACTCCTCCAGAAGAGGTAGTTGTTGATTAGCATATCTTCATTTAATTATCTACAAACTAGTTATTTTGGAAAGGAAGGTGGTGTGAAGCAAGAGGGGAGGGCTGGTTGTTTTTGGAACCCCTAATTAGTAAAAGTGCCTCCTTTAAAAAAAAAAAAAGTTCTTTATCTGAGCTATTTCTTTTCACTTCTTCCTGAAGAGTATATGGCATTTTAGAATCCTTGGTTTCAGCAGCAACTCAAAAAGCAATACTGCTAACTTGCACATCGAAAAGGAAAGGAGAAAAAGCGCACCATGGTTTCAAACAAAACCCAAAACAGACTGAAACAAAAATACAAGAAGCAGCAAAATCACTGGCCCTAACTCAAAGCATTCTTTTAAAGGCAGGGGTTAGTCAGTTAATAACAGAGCCACCTCTAGCTCCTGCTCAGCACTGAGGGTTGACTGACTCACTGACACACACCCAGAAGCGGCACCTGAGTCTTGCTGCTGCCGGTCTCCCTGCTCAGTAGACATGGATTCCAGAGTTGCTGTTCTACGGTGACTCTCAGTGAGAGAGACAAAGGACTAGAACATTCTTAGAAACCAAGCAGAAAATGGATGGGAATACAATACCTGGAAAGTTTATCAAGCATGTTGACAAGTTTCATGGCTTCATATTCTTTTTGTTCTTCTGTCATTTCATCTATAGGGTTTGGCATGGGTTCCTCTAAATGACCAGTGATAAGATTAATGCTACAAAAAGAAAAAAAAGTTATGCTGTATGTTTTAGAATTATGCTCTTTCTATACTTTTCTGGTCCAAATTTTAAGTTATATAAGAAAGAGTATAATAGCCAAAAATTGGCAATAATTTCAATAATAATTTTATTATATAGAATTGCTATAGGAATGTTTATTATTATTATTATTGTTGTTGTTTTGCTTTGGAAAATTAGTTTTTTTTTTTTTAATTAAAACTGACTTGCCAACTATTTTTTTAAAGCATGGCTGCTTTTAAAAATATAAAATTTGATTGGTGCCGTTGGATAAATATCCTTGGATGCACATCTTATTAATCGTAAGGGGACAAATACTTTCAGAAGTGGAACGAGAAAATCCATTTTGTGATACAGCATAAAACAAACATGTCCAAAAAAAGAAGAAAAAACAAAAATTGGAAAAATGATGACAGAGAGGCTGCAATCTGGAAATGAACGCATGCCGGTTTATAATCTCAGGAAATTAGTCCATTAGTGAGACCACAGAGTGATGAGAATCCAAAACAGTAAAAGATGAAGTAGACGAGTAATTTTAATTCAATTTGATCTAACTTAGGAAGAAAATGCAAGCTAGCCTACCAAGAGACAAACAACAACATCTTAGCTTTCTGGAAAGAGATCTAGAACAATGCTCACAACAATGGATTTCTTATACCAGCTTTGTATAAAGTTCTAACACCAAACAAATTATACTCGTAAATAAAAAGGCCACATTTCTTTCTTTTTTACTAAGAAGGGAAAATAAAACAGCTGTTTCAGTGTCTAGTGTCTAAACATCAATACCTTAAAGCAGTATTCTTGAGAAGATACAGACACAGTTAGTGTCTTGTACCAGCCAAGTACAGGTTATTTTAATGACCAAAATGCAGACAGCACGGCTGGCATTGCTAACAAATGGCTTCCTGAGGTCTTCCAGATAAAGGACCAATGCTCTCAGGGATGGTCTGGGATAGCAAACCAATACAAACTGTGAGGCGTCGGAGGCTTGGGTAAACTGAAGAAAAAGCGCCACACGAGCCAGCGAAAGGCAGTGTAACTGACTGGCTCCTCTGGTTGTCGTAAGGGCGAGCTCACGGGTCACTGTCACTACTACCAGACTTCCTTTTTGCTATACTCCTCAGAGGCTACAGACCACAACAGATCCATGATCTGTGTTGCTGTCCTCAGACAGGGTCTGTGACTACAGCTGCGCCTCAAAAACCTGCTCAGCAGGGTCTAATGCTGTGTGCCTAAGAAACTTACCAAGGTTTGAAGGGGGCTGGGCAGCAGCTCAGGGGTAGAGCCTTTGCTGAAAAACTAGGTGTGAGGTCATGCATTAAATCCCTAGCACGTCCCTCCCTCATCCCCTAAAAAGGCAAATGAACAAATCAAGAAAACCCCGTGTTCCCATCAGCAAACTATGTACAAGTCAGAAAGCCGCGGAATTCCTCAGGGACAAAGGAAATGGAGCAGGCAGAAGACACTGGGACCTAGAGCCCGTCTGCTGGCTCTACCCCTTGTTTCTAGGTATCCTCTGTGGTTCTTCGGGGACTCTGGGATGTCCTGAAAACATGCAGACTGGTCACTTATTCCTAGTCTTGAATCACTCGGGGAAACACTCTAAAGACAGAGCTGGCCTGGCTTGGGTCGACGTGTGAAGTTCCCCGTGTGATATTAATACACTGGGCTCACTCAGTGCCCGATCAGATATTGCCCTGTAGTTTCCTTTTTAAAGGTGTCCACAAAAGAGAAAGGGTCTCTAGCTAGAGTCTGCCCTCACAGAACTGCTAAACGGGTCACTATATTTCCGAAGCTTAAGAACAAAGAGAACTGAACAAGGTTTCAGAAGGGAGTCTGGAAATGCAGTGTCCCCATTGCTATTTCCTAACAGCTGGCCTTATAGGTGAATAAAAGTAATTATTACAGCTAAAACTCAAGCCCAGGAGTCGGGCATTCCGGGAGAGCGCAGGCGCAGGCCACTATACTCCTGTCATTGAGAACAGGCTCCTCACACTGACAGGTGTGATCTGAAGAACCATACCTGCACACATCAGAAAACAATGGCAGTAGCACAAGCAATTATGCACCTCAGAAAAGAGTCAGGGACACACAGGTGAGCCCTGTGGTGTTGCGGATTCCTAGGTTGAGCAGAACACAGAACAGTTCTTTTCTTGGTACCCACTCCCCAAGACAAGGTTTCTCTGTAGCCCTGGTTGTCCTGGAACTCACAGGGATCCACCTGCCTCTGCCTCCTGAGTGCTGGGACTAAGGGTGTGTATTGGTGGGATGCCAGAATGATTCAAGACTTGCTTTGAGGCTAGCTCCCAAGCGACAAGGTCCTCTGCTGTCTAAGCACGAAGGCAGCATTTTCATTCTCAAAGAGCGAGGCCCCTCCTTGACCCATGGAGAAAACACAATGCCCCAGTAACCCCAGGGACTCAGGATTCATTTTTCCTTTTAAACAGACATCTTTTTTCTTCCTTATGGTACTCAGGGGAATGTAAACGAAACCACATAAAACACAAGCCGGGACAATGAACGGTGCCACTCCTCCATGAGAAAAATGTCAACGTGTCGTGGCAGATGGGACTCTGTCCCCTCCAGCCAGTCTCATACAGCTTCCCACCCATGAGAAGAGAAAACAAGACACCATGACAATAGCAAAGCTGTATATTTTGGAATGAACGCATACCTAGCACTGTTAGCCCCTATAGCCCAACACTCAGCTTGATAGGTTCTAAGATCCCAACATGGTGAAATTCTGAGGTTATTCTTCCTTGGTGTGAAGACCGAGTCTTCACTGCTTTAAGGACACTGTGGTGGACCTTTGGGTGGTTGTCTTTATTTACCCTGTCTTCCCCTCTTCCACCCTTCCAGGCCTGTGAGTAGCTCTATCTTCCAACTAGGTGACAAGTATCTGAACTCCTATGTATACTAACCATGATATTTTTTTAAAATAAGACCATTATAAGAACTGATGAGTTATGATCTGACAACAGGAGGATTATGGCAAAAAAAAAAAAAAAGGTATGAGCAAAAGAGCATGTGTATAAAAGTTGAACTACGTTTCAATTCTTTTAACTGTTTCTGGTCAATATCAGTAACATAAAATACTTAAAATTTTATTAGTGCATAAAGACAGATTTTTTTTTAAAGTCCTGTTCCCTTATAGAACTTACCTTCTAACAAAAAAAGAAGAAAAAAAAAAAAACAACAGACCTAAGGAATAGGGTAGCTTATGGTGTGCTGAAGGTAGGAGGTGCTGTTAAAAAAACAAAACAAAACAAAAAACAGCGCAAAGAAGAATGAGTGGAAGGGGAACTTAAGTGATCTCAGGCTCTACTGAGGACTAAGCAGCTGGACAGAGGAGACTCAAGCCGGACCCGGAGGTGGGGAGGGAAGAGAAACAGCAGTCATCGGGAGGATGTGGCCCCACAGTGAGGACTTTGGTCTCGGTCACCAGGCAGTTCTGAGCAATTGCGAATGGAGTCAACGAGGTCAGTGGGAGCTGCTTTACAGCAGCAGAACTGGGCTGGGCCTTGGTGCTGGAGCCCCAGCTCTCCAGCTAAGAAGCCCGGTTTCTGTCACTAGTGCCAGCCAAGGGGAAAAGGATTTCAGAAAGAGCCAAAGTTTGAGCTTGGTGACAGTTAAAAGCAAAAGACCCAACTAAATTCTGAGTGTTATCAAGATGGAGCCGTGACTGACAGATGTGTGTCAGCATGTACTGGAGGATGCTGAGTCAAGTGCACGCCTGCACTCTCAGGGACACTGATTTCTGTTTCGGAATTATTAAAGTAGCCATGTCAAGGAGCTATGAACAGGGAAGCTGCATGAACGACAAGTTCGTCTCTGACTAGTGGAATGGAGTGGTAGGTGGAATACAGGAGCAGCTAAACCACAAGTCCCCACGTTTTATCCTTTAGTAGTTACTACTGAAAACAGACAAGCACCCTCCGGAGAAGTAACACATACTGTGTTCATATAGCATATCATGAACCCCGTGGCTTCAGTAAGAATATTTTATATAAAATGGTCCACCTGTGGTATAAAATATGCAGTTCCTCAGAAAACTGAACACACAAACACAGGTGATACAGACTCAAAAGAAAGGAAAGCAGGGACCTGACGAGATACCAGGGCACACAAGCTCAGCACTGGCAGCCACTGGTGAGAAAAGGTGCACCGGGTCTCATAACTGCCCATGGGTAAACACAACGTTTATACAGTAAAATGGAGAACCTTCCAGTCTTAATTTGGGAGGATATTCTGATACACACTACAATATGGGTGAGCCCTAATGACAGACTAAGTGAAACTGACCAATCACAAAGGACAATATATGATTCCACAAATATGAGGCTTCTCGATATATAGATAGGAAGAGGCGAGGACAGAGAGGGCACAGGACGGAAGATGCAAAGTTCTGGAGATAAACGGGAACAACAGTACACTACACAGCTATAATCGCGGCATTCTCAAGGCTGTGGTCAGCCTGGGCTATGCAGGGAAGCCTGTTGCAGAGAAGAGGAGGATGGGGCTTTCTCTGAAGCAGCTGTGTTGAACACACCTATAATCACTTGGGAAGCTGAGGCAGGAGGATGGCGAGTTCAATGTCAGCTTGAGTACTGAGACGATTCCATTTTGAAAATGCAGGTACAACAAAGGCTGATGAGTGTGTGGAGGGGGCGTGAGTGTGGCAGAAGCATTAATGATTTTGCTTTCATCCAGGGTCTTTTATGATGAGATCTTAGATGTATTCACTGGATGCTTACAGTCAAAACCCTGCGTTCCTGAATTAGTTAAATCCTAGTATGTACAAACACAGTCCTGATTAGGCAAAGAAAAAAAAATCTGCAAGTCCTGATCTGTGGTTCCTTCACTTTAAGAAATATTAAACCATATAATTTCTACAATAACAAGACAATTATTACCAGACCAGAGTGGCAGAGGGGAAGAAGACCCAGGCACTGGCCCGACACCTGAGGTCAGCGTACTCGGAACTATCCCGAGTGCTGGGCACAGCTCTGAGGCTCTGCACTCACAGGTCAATCACCCGGGGCTCCTCCCCCCGGAAGACACCTCTGGATGCCTGTGCACCTAGCCTGAAAGTAAGCCAAACACATTAAACCTCTGTCTTCCCACTAACGTTTAGAATGACAAACCACACCAGTTATCAAGGGGCTCCATGCTCAGAGACATAAAAGGAAACAGTATAAAATTAAAATTGAGCTGGGTGTGGTGACACAGGCCCAGTAATTGGGAGGCAGAAGCAGGTCGATCTCTGAGTTCTAGACCAGCCAGAGCTCCATAGTAAGACGCTATCTAAAACAAAACAAATGAAGAGGAGCTTAGACAGCTGGTGTCCTTTTGATGAAGGACTTCTCTGAACACTGGACAAGGCTAGATGTCCATGCGGTGTGTAATAAAAGACTTCTCTGAACACTGAACAAGCCTCACTGGCAGATGTCCATGTGGTGTGTAACTGGGTTCTATGACTAATTGCAGAAAACCATTTCCAGTTCATTAAATACATTTATTTTGACACAATAAAAAGACTGCTGTAAAATTAACTGTGTCTCAAAGTCTGGACAGAAGCTCCACATCATTCTTGGTTTTAGATTCCAATAAAGGATTACAGGTTACCTTGGTGCATTAATCAGAACCCACTTACGTTCCTGACAACGGGATGAGATGTGATCACTGCTGTGGGTAAATCACAAGAGCAGCGGAGCGGGGTCCTGGGGAAGACTGGCAATCAGGGGACAGTAAAATGAGCAACCCCTTCTGAACTTCCTAAGTTTGCTCAGACTACTACAAAGTGGGTCACCCCAGAGTGACAAAGGGTTGCTTGTGACAAGTGTTTTATTCACTGTCACTTCCCCAGGGACCCTGGAGGAAGATTTTAAAGTAACGCTAAAGATTCCACCAGGTGTTCCTCTCCAGAGGGCAGACTTGAAAGCAAACCGAACACTAGTCTATTTGAAGGGTGCATGACATACTTGAAAAACTCCTATTTACGCTTATAATGAGCAACATTTCAAAGATCAGTTTACACTGGAAATGACTGGCCCAGTCTGAGCTGAGAAGGATTTCATTAAGGCTGCAAAGCCTAAGCACAGTTTGTCTCAAACAGGTGCTTTCTGAGGTCTGACATTTCCTGCACTGTGGGGAGGCCTGGTGTTCCTCCTTCTCTGAGCTCCTTGTTAAGGTAGCATTCTGCACTTCCTAGTTACTATGGCCATTATACAGGTCATCTCTTGGGTGGAATAAAGCACACAAACGGAAATGCAGACACCAGTCACCCATGACCTTGGCTGACTGTCCACAGGCCCTGAAATTTGAGAAACGGCCAATGTCATCTCCATCTTCGTTTACAACCACAGGACTCTTACGTGGTGGCTGTAGCGTGTGCTGTAGTGTCAGCTCCTGGGAAAGCTGGCGTGAAAGGATCTGCTTGAGTCTATGACTTTGAGATCAGCCTGGGCAACACAGTAAGCACCCGCCCCCACCCACAAACACACCACCACCAAGAGGGGGCTTTTCCCACTAGTATATCATGACAAAATGATGCGGAAATGTACTTTACGAGAAAAATTAAAAGCAACAGCTTGGAAAACTAATTCGGAGCGTTGACTTCTTCCTCTTTTGTTCTCAAATACTTGAGACGTTTAACCCACAGCACCTAAGCGACAACAGTCTATAAAGTCACTACTAAGAGCCACCACCAGCCTTTGTTTCGCAGGTGACCTGTGAGACCCCGCTGAAGCTTGGAGGATTAGGGTGCTAAAAATAACACCATGCACTCAAACCTGACTTGTCAAGAAACAGGTCACACTGTTCCTGCCTGATGAGAGACTGGCCATTTTTTCCACTTTATGGCAATTTAATATTATGTTGTCAACAGAACACAATCTATACTTGATTTTAGATTGTGATTTTCTATTCTTGGTTACCTACTTCATGACCCATATCATTCTACAGAAGACGACCAGTAGAAAACAGAAGGCCAGTCCCACTAACAATATCCAAAATGAAGGTGCCTTATAGCAACCAGTCATGGAACCCAGGAAAAATTCTTCTCAAATGACTGCTAGTAAGTGGGGATTTAGGATGAGCATTGGAGAGGACCAGGAGGAAGAAGGAAGAAAGGAGAGAGGAGGCAGTTTGAGAAAAGAGTGTCTTTAACGGCACATGCTGGCTTGTCCTCCAGGGCACGGAGACACCTGTGACTACAGTTCTGCACAGAGCCCGCCTCTTCCTTTTCTCGCTGCAATACTTTTTGACTTGTAAGAATTTTTATGCAAGGGTACTAAGAATGACTGAAGCGTCAAATAACCAACTTTAATACTTGATGTTGTTAGCTGTACGTTCTATTATGTATGCACGTTAGTTGTACATTAGGAAGACTCACATAAAGGAAGGTAAATGGTGACAATGCTCTTTTAAATTGATCAGCACCTAAAACTGCCAGCACTCGTACTGCTTCAGAGAGGATAATGGACTTGTTGAAAGAATCGTGCAGCATATTTCATGAAATCCCACCCTTCAATCACCTGAAGTCACTCTACGGTACTATTTGAAACTGTCTCTAAAAAGACCAGTAGGTGGAAAACTTACAAATCCACAAGAGAAAGCCAAAGGAAGCGGAAGACAAACCACTAACCGAAAGACACAGCCACAGTGAAAACAGAAACTTGGTACTGTACTTTGGCTTTGCATTTTTGTATTCTTCGGTGTCCGTGTCCTCGTCCTCGGAGTACCAGTTGTCTCCTCTTCCTCCAGCCAAGAGGCCCCTGGCCGCCAGCAGTCCTGCAGCGTTCCCATAGCCAGTGTACTTCAGCAGGCTGTCCACTGCAAAAACACAACAGGGTTTAGACAGGCGTCCTAGGTGCTCACCACTGACACCCACCTTCCAGCAGAGAAGCAGGGGCTGCCTGCCATGTCAGGAACCCTCTGAGAGAGGCCTTTAAACGTATTATGGTTAGGGTGAACTACCTACAAACACCCTACCTGCTATGAAGACTAAGATCCTGTTTTTAAGATATCAGCAATTCTGAAACTGCTCATCCGTACACACTCTGGCAAAGGGGGGAGCTCTCTCTGCCCCTGATAGTAAGAGGCGTGCACCAACTTTCTGATCTCTTATTTTTTTAAACTAAAGATAATGAAAGTCAAATGGTGGTTCTGCATGTGTTGTATGAATAACCTTAATTTTTTTTATTCCTTAAAGAGATAGGAAGGGAAATATATAGGCATTTTAACACCTAAGGGTATTAGCAAATTGGAAAGGTTAATATACCACTTAGCAGGGCAGGGCAGGCTGGGAAGATGCTTGTGACACAGGCATGAGGAGCAGAGTTCAAAATCCCCAGAACCCATGTAAAAGTTGAGCAGGTACTTGTAAGACAGAGACAGTACTAGAAAGTCCCAGGGTCAAATGAGAAACTGCTTCAATAAATAAAGTAGAGGGCAATTGAGAAAGACATTCAACTTTTGGGCCTTCGTATGTATACACATGCACACCTACACACACACAAACACACTAAAAAGTACCATGTAAACACAGGAAGCCCACTGAGTCCGACCAGCTACATTTCCATATGATCACTATCACTAGCTGGTAGAACTTTAGTAAAGTCTTTGCGGCTCTGGCCCAGTGTCTGACCTGTAGAAATGGAGTAAGCTGCATTCCTCAGAGTAAGGCCACTGAGCTCAGAAAAGCAAGCTCTCCTTCTCTTAAAACATGATGTAAAATGATCATGTTACACCCACACACACAGAGTTTGGGGCACTGGGTAGGTAAAAGAAGCCTGCACTGCAGAGGCATGTGTGTGTGTGTTACATAAACTTTTAAATATACTGAACAATTACTGGCACTTCATTTTCTTCAGGTACAATTTCAAGGCACACAATTATGTCTATAATAAAAAGAATAAAAACTGTCAGAATTTCTTCAAGGTTTTAAAATAGAATTTCATAAAATGATATCCTAAGGTCGAGTGCAGAAAACAAACCACATATTGTCCACGTATGAAACCATGGTAAAATTGAAATAGCACAACTCATACCATCCACCTCAAAAAATAATGCTGGAGAAAATTCACAGACGTACAGACGGGTGCTGAGGAGGAGGGAGAACTCAGATGTACAGATGGGTGCTGAGGAGGAGGAGGAGGGAGAACTCACAGACTGTACAGAAGGGTGCGGAGGAGGGGGAGGAAGAGTATGTGCACGGACTTCAGCTGGGGATGGAGTCATACAGAAGGAGGAAGGGGAGAATCAATACTAAGAATGTTTGAAGAAGCCACAAGGAAACGTGATAAGCTTGCTTACAAATGCATACAGAAGTGTGTGTGTAGTTTACATGCAGTTATGTCACGTGGGATGATTACACTCCCTTCAAAGTGTCACAGACTAACAGAACTCAGTGCCAGGCGTTAGAAACCTCCCTTTGAGTTGTTAGGGAAGTTCAAGGGACCCCCAAAACAATACAGGCCATTGTCCTTGGTTGCTTCCCAGAACTTGAAGACCCTACTACTGGGACACTATACACTTCAGACACAGGACTGAGAGGAATCAAGCGGCACTTGCCGTGGAAGGCTCCTCTCTAAGGACTAGCTCATAGTATCTGAGGATGCTACGCGAGCTGCCAAGGGAGCCAAGCTAGCGACAGTCCTACCCAGCTGCAAAGCCGAGGACTGGCAGGGCAGCTATTCCCAGAGGTGCAGTAGTGGCAGCACCTGAGGCTACCCACAGCTGTCTAACTATCTGAGACCCACTCACTAGAAGGCAATTCAACCTGTCTGGAAAGGTCACAGATCCTACGGGAAACCTACTACTTCCGTCTTCCTAACCCAGTATCATTTTTAACTGCCTTCAAATACTCCCCTGATGCCTACAGATAAACAGAGCTCCTCTCTGCAGCAGATGGAGGGAGGGAGTGACAGTGGAGTGGACAGGCCCATTCAGTGCATCGACAAAGAACACCTACAGCTAAGACTCAGGAAACACTGGAAGGTGGGGCGGAAAGGGTGTTACGACTGCTAAGAGCCAGAGGTCCAAGACATCTGCCACCAGACAGTGGTTTCCAGACACAATAGGGATGCTGCACCCATGAGATCTAAACAGCGGCCTCTCCTAAATAAGACCTGGGTAATGATTAAATTTCGTAGGGCCCCACCCTTAGATGAAGATTTACAGGCCATCAATGGCATCTGAAAAAGGAGGATCAGTTTCTCCAGGGAAGAATCCAGGCCCCTGAGAGGTTACTGAATCCCAAGTGACCAGCCCTAAACACATGCACATAACAGTAACACTAAATTGACTCAGTAGGTTCTTGGATATTTATGTGTGTGTGTGCACATGCATATAACTATATAATATAAGAAGTCACGAATTTGAGAGGGAGTGAGAGGCATGGGAGGGGTGGAAATAATACAAAATATAGCAGTCATGTAAAAATTTAAAAAATAATTATCTTGAGGACATTAAAGTAGTTTAAGACAGAGAAACAGATAAGAAAAGGGAATATTCTGGTCAGAGTATGAAATTATAAAGAATATGGATAACACTAATTTGTTAAATTTTAAAATACTTGAACTAGAGAGCATTTCTTTGATAGAAAAAATACCTACTCTGGGGACATATGAAGGCATACCTTCTTTCAAGGAATATAGAAAACTGGGTACATTTGTAAAAATGGAAACATGGGTTAAGTGAGATTTATACCATAAAGCCCCAGTTGGCCTGGGGCTCACCTCCCTCCTTCCCAGGTCTCCAGGGCACCGAAATCACAGTAAGGTGCTACCACACTCTGCTTCAACCAGTCATTCTTAACCCCAGACCTAAGATAGCTGTACTCCTTCTCAGTGGTACTGGCAAACACTATAAGTTTTTAATGAGGGAGAGTAATTTGTGCCCTTGGGTAAATCTGATATACTGTCTCTTGCTGCCAGAGCTTCAAGCTGCAGAGATTCGAGTAAGTCAGCAAATGCCTAGTGAGCTACTGAGGGGACAAAAGAATTTCTGGGGTACACAGGTATCCTTAATACTCACAGAGGCCAGACAGGATGTTAATGGTCAGATACAAATCCTCTGGTGATCAGGGGTCACAGGCCTAAGCCCTCAGAACACTGATGTTTTTAACACAAGCATTACTACAACACTGATTTTTATTTGGCGTATACAGGCTGGAAAATGAACCGGGGCCTCACAGAGGACCACTGAGCTAACCCCGTTCTTGAACTTTTTTTAAAAAATAAAGATGTTTAGTGGTTTCAGAAAAGTGACATTTACTAACATTTTTAAAGTTTAAATTAAACATTATGAATAAATGGTTTAAATGAATATACTTAAGAAAGACACAAAGGAAGGGAAAAGGCTCAGTGGTTAAGAGCACTGGTTGTTCTTCCAGAGGACATGAGTTCAGTTCCCAGCATCCAGACGGCAGTTTGTAACTGTAACTCCACTGCCCTCTTCTGGCATCCATGGGTACCAGTCATGACAGTGGTGCACAGACACACATGTAGGCAAAATACACACAAATAAAATAATGCTCAAAAAACGAATGACATAAAATGGCCCAAGATTAAATAGTCTAAGATCCCAGAGGCTGTGGAAGGTCAGGAGAGGTTAGAGAGGAGTAAACAGGACACTAATAAAGTGCTTCCTTTCTATGAGAAACCCTTCTGGAAGCTACTCAATAACAATGACCCGGGGTTTTCATAAGAACAATGTTACTGCTCTTTTACGGGAACGATATGCCAATTCTGTGGGAAACAGGCTACAGAGATGATTTAAGACATATTGTTGTCTTCAAGATAAAGTTAAATGAAATCTCATTAAGTTTTTAAACAACTAAAAACTGGGGCGCAAAGAATGGAACCAAAGGGAATACAGAACTCTAGCAGAGACGACTGCTGGAGAAGCCTTAGCTACCTCTCACGGTAGGGCTAAAACAGACCCCGGGAAAGAGGCTTTCTAAGGGAGGGCTTTCTGTGGTGTTACAAAGAAACACACGTGGGTGCTTGTGCTTTGTCATCATGACTGTCTTTGAAGTCAAACAATCCCAGCAAGCAGATGCGTCAGGTGCTGGAGACCCGCACTGGCAGGCACAGTGCTGGAAGCCTACCCAGATGTGAGTTCTATCATTTTACCACAAGGCAGAGGAGAGCCCGCTCAGGAGACCATTGTTCCTTCTCAGAGGACTCTTTCCATCCAGAGATCCACACCACCAGCAGCTCTAACTAGTTTCCTTTGCAGCCATGTCCTCCCATATCTATTTCCATACAGCCACCTAAGTCACGCTTCGTTCCGCACAAACATGGCTCTCCTAAAGGCTCAACCCCCAACCACAGGTCTATAAGAGCTCTTCATCTGGCAATCTCTCTCTTCTTTTCTAAAGCTGGTTTCCACTCTGTGCACGCCTCAGACCCTGCAATGTCTTTTTCTGTGACTATCTCCCACTCCTCTGGCTCCTTTTAAAAGTCCTTCTCTAAGATGCCACTGTAGCAAGCACAGTCTTCTCTTTAGGAAGTTATTCATCTCTGTGGGGGAAATATGCAAGACAGTATGGCCGTTATACTGAATTCACAGGAAGCACAAATGTTTGCTCTTTTACTTAATATTTATGAAACAATTGCTATCTGTAAGCTAAAGAAACTCGGTGTTGGGAATGCAAGGCCTGCAGAGTCAGAAGTGTAACAACTGGGGAAAAAATGATCAACTTGAATGCCACAGAATTTCTCAGAGATGATGTCCATGCTGCTCTTCAAAGACAAACCTCGGGTTGGGCGGTGGTGGCGCACGCCTTTAATCCCAGCACTTGGGAGGCAGAGGCAGGCGGATCTCTGTGAGTTCGAAGCCAGCCTGGTCTACAAGAGCTAGTTCCAGGACAGGAACCAAAACTACAGAGGAACCCTGTCTCAAGAAAACAAACAACAAAAAAAGAAACAACTCAGCATGCTGACACGGGAAGAGCATCTCGGCAACACTAAAGTATCAGTTTGCATTCATGGCAGGGGAGCATATGAGCAGGGGAGCACATCAGCAGAAGGAAAACATCACAGAGGCAACCCAATAAAAGCTGGATTTCACCAGGCAAATGATGAGACAACACTAAACATTTACATGGAGGGAATGAGAAGCTTGTGTCCTCATTTTATACCAAACTCTCCAATAGCCACCTCCAAGACACACAGTAAAATCTGATTAGAAACAGGAGATCTGACTATTTTAATATTTTAAGAAAACTATTTTAAAGTCATTTAACAAGAAGTGGTGTGGGAACAGAATAGGAGAAACAGAAAGATGGTATTTAGGAAGTAAAATCTGTAAGGTGCAGTTAGTTGTATATGAAGAGAAGACAGTCAGGGCACTTTAGACAATGTGACCTTTACAGAAGAGAGCAGATGGCACAGAAAAATTGAGGAGCATGTGCACTGAAGATAATGCATTCACTTTGAGACAGGAGGCGCAGGTGTCTGTGAGAAACTCAGGTACAGATGTCCAGTATGTAAGTGGCTACATGAGGGGTTCATCCTGAAGCAGAAGTCAGAGACAGAGAGGATGGGGCTCAGAGGACGACTACAGGGAGCTACATGTGGAGCTGGGATAGCTGTCAAGGTCATCTAGGACCCCCGAAAACAGACACACAGAGAGCGGGATACAGATGAAAAGACACCCATCGCACCAGAGAGTTAGGAACCCACAGTGGGAAGGGTAGCAGCGAGGAGGGCACGTTCTCCTGGAACTGGGAAGGAAATGGCTGACTCATGGCAAGGTGAGGTCTCCCCGGGTAGTGGGGATACTTGGAAAGATGCCAGTATGGGAAAGACTGCTGACAGGTGGACAAGGACACACAAGGAGAGCTCAAAAAAATTAAACCAAAACCAGAGAGGAACAACTCACAGAGGAAGACTTCTGAGGAGAAGAAGAAGAATATCAACAGCAAAGAGGCAGTGTAGCGACAAGCCAGAGGCCTGCAGCCTGACACTAGGGCGGAGCCCGGAGCTCTGCACCTGTGAGCTACAGGCCTGCAGGGCCAGCACAGCTCACGGCTGTGACTCAGCCTGCCACATACTGGAAAGAGCGCATTATTTCACAAATCGCTTTCTTTTGGTTAAGCCATGTAGATGATTTTTAAGGAGCCAGAAGGAAGTCATTTTAAAATTATTTTAGAAAATTTTTATTAATGTTAGCATGCAAAGCGCTAAGCTTCTTTATGGTATTTTCACACACATATGTCGTTACAGCTGGTTCTTACTCACTTCCTCCATCCCATCTGCCTCTTCCTAGCTGGTTTCCTCTTTCCCTGACAATGGCCTTCCTTCCTGCACTCTATTACTCAGATACCCCATGGTTCATATTCTCTCTCTCATTTAGACTTCACATATGAGAGAAAATATGTAGCACTGTTTGTTTTTCTGAATTTAGATTTTTTTCTTACCATGATTTCCAGAAAGCACTGACTTTACAGAGGACAGTAAAATTTAGTTTTGTCACAGTTGAACACATGCTGGTGGCATGACCACAAACCAGCATGTGCTCCTGCGGGCTGGAGAAGTGGGCTGGCCTGGCACAGGTGGACAGTCTCTCCCAAGACTTTACCCTTCGTGTTTTGTTTCTGACAGCTGCTTACCTCTCTACTTTGTGGTGCGAACACAGATCACAGCTCTTTCACGTTCAACTTAGCTTTGCTACATTGAGAAAGTTTAGCTACTCTGACTCTTTGAAAGTTATCTGACCTGCCCACAGACCTCTGATCTCTCTTCTCCTAGACCCAATCCTGAGGCTCGTCCCTACCACTGCAACAGAACATCAGCTGTGGCCTGCCTTCCCGTCCACAGCTTCTGTGGATCCCATGAACCATCCCCTCCGTACGGTACGTTCCCTCCCCTAACTTGTCGCTGCCATCCCAGCCTCCAACACTAGCAGGCATTCCCTGTGAACACACCAGCTGGGCAGGCCAGCAAGACAGGCAACACACCGAGAAGCCAGAGAGGAAGTAGAGACCGACAGGCAACACACGGAGAACCCAGAGAGGAAGTAGAGACCGACAGGCAACACACTGAGAAGCCAGAGAGGAAGGAGAGACCTATAGGCAACACACCGAGAACCCAGGGAGGAAGTAGAGACCGACAGGCGACACACTGAGAAGCCAGAGAGGAAGGAGAGACCGAGGAACAAAGCACACACCCAACAAAGGCAAACCCAGAAATTAGCACCTGGACCTACAATCACCCCAAACTGAGATGCCTAGATGCCAACATAAGAACACAATCAGTAACAGCCAGGGCAATAAGTTCACACCAGAGACCGCTAGCCTACCACAGCAGGCCCTCAATATTTCAAACATAGTTGAAGCATAAGAAAAAGACCTTAAAACCAACTATATGAAGATGACAGAGGTTCTTGAAGAGGAAATGAATAAATTCCATCCATCCATCCATCCATCCATCCATCCATCCATCCATCCATCCATCCATCTTTGTTTTCTCAAGACATGGGTTTTCAGTGTTGTCCTGGCTGTCCTGGAACTCATTCTGTAGACCACGCTGGCCTCAAACTCAGAAATTCACTTGACCCTGCCTTCTGAGTGCTGGGATTAAAGGCGAGAACCACTACTACCTGGCTCATATATGAATTTTTAAAAAGTACACAATAAATGTGTATTGATTGAAATAAATCTATGAAGAACTAACTAGCAATCTTCTTAGTCAAGAGTAATAGTACTATTAATAATACATTAATATCGAAAACCTTTGAGTGTGCAAGTGAGAGAAAAGCCCAGGCGTGCTCTCGAATCTCTCACTCACAGCTGGGTAAGCCTGGGGCTGGCCCTTCCCTTCTCTACATCCCATGTTGCTAGGGACAGAGTTTACATGAGTTCTGGGGATCTGAACTCAGGTCCTCATACTGCACACCTCTCCAGCTCTGACAGCCATGTTTAAGTGGCTGGGTAACATATATGCTGGTTTAGATTAATGTACACACACACAAAAACAGGTGTACATGTGTGTGCATGAGCGTGTGGAAGCGAGAAGGCACCTTCAGGTGTCATTCCTCTGGAATGCTAGCCACTGTCTTTCGAGGCAGGTTTCTCACCGGCCTAAAGCCTGAAAACCAAGCTGAACTGTCTGGCCAACAAGCCACAGGGATCATTCTCCAAGGGACCCTTCTGTCTCTGCTTCTCCACTGGGATTCTAAGTGTGTGCCACCAAGCCTGGCTCACTTGCCTGCCTGCCAACCAGCCTGCCTTCAATTCAGATTCTTTTGCAAGCATTTTACTGACTAACCCATCTCTCCAGCCTCCATACAGCTCATTTTCGATCTAAGAAAATAGGTACAATCAGTGACTGTTTTGACAACACATGTAAGAACTACAGTAACTATCTGATTACAAGATGTAAATCAATCTTCTTTCAATCATGGAAGAAGTTAACAGTTCAAGAAGACAAGACTGAAGTAGGATCACCTTAACAGTCCTTACGGGATTAAGTGGGTTTGGGCACAGGATGTCAGGCACATGACACCTGTCATTTCTAAAAGCTGTCATCAACATTGTAACATTTCAATTATGTTGCTAATAATGCATTATTGCTATAGGAACTCAGATGATTGAACTAAAAAGTCAGAAATAGGGTTTAAGAACACAGAAGGTTTAAATTTTGAGGGCTGGGAATATAGTTCAGTAGTAGGGCAATTGCCTAACATGTATGATACCCTAAGGTCAATTTCCAGCCCTGAAAAATAAATAAATAAACAAATTAATAAATATTTTGAGAAGACTGTTTTTCATCTCTGAACTACCTTGTAAAATTGGAGTCCTTAAAAAAGTGAAATAAAAATGCTTCAGTTTGATTTTTTTGTACAAAGATGTTAATAAATAAGAAGAAATATATTACTGTTACCTCAAGGGTAAAGCCATACCTTAGTAACTTTTGGATTTCTACGCAGTATATTCTACAGTTAGTATTCTGTGACTTCCGACTGCAGAACTCAGTGCCATCTTAAGAGGAAGAGAGGAGCCACAGAGAACTGTATCTAGCCATTAAAACAGTGGTGGACCTCTTACAACGGCTTCCAAGTCCGAGATGCGCTGGGGTCTTGGGTCCGCAAACACGAGGCCAAGTTTAGATGCTCGTGTATCTGGGAAGCATGTTTCTGCATGTCCTAAGGAATGTGGGAGCACTTAGCACTGCTGTCCGATTACCACTGCCGATGTCTGGACAACCGCAGTAACAACAGGTGAGCAACCAGCTCTGTAGGGTGGACTCAAGCGCTACATCAACAGGAAACTCTCAAACTTCCTCCAAAAGATAAAGAGTAAGGCAAAGAGTTTCACTTACCTCTCTCTTTGCAGAGGACGAAAAGGAACTCAGCAGCGATTTGCTTGACCCCAAGGTCAACATGTGTCATGAGGCGCACCAGCTTATTCCTCACAGTCGAGCCCACTTCAGGCCGGTTTGTCACATCCCTCAATGGCGGTAAAACCTGACGCATAAATGAAAAAGCCACCATCAGTTGGGGCCCTGGGTGTGTGACAATGGTACTGAGCAATGGGTCAGTCTTAGTTTTATAAGAGTAAAATAATCATCAACAGCCACACCTAGATCATCTCATGTGCAGAGCATGGCTCTGTTCCCCTGTCACCTGGTTATCTCAACACTTGCAGTGCTTCTGGTGCCTAGAAAACTTAATTTAAGAGTCTATATTGAGTTTCTCTTTCTTGCGGGGTATGGCAGTATACACAAGCTCAAGGAAGGCTGAACAAGGAGGAAATGAGCTCAAAGTCTGCTTTAGCTACATAGCAGGACTGTCTCCAAAACCAAAAGGAGGGCAAGGCCAGTGGAGCAGTTTCTGTGAGCATAAGGACCCGAGCTCAGTACTCAGAAACCAGGGGAAAGTCCAGAGGTGGTGGCATGGGCTTGTGATCCTAGCACGGCAGAAGAAATATTTATTGTGTACCCTCTTTCCACTGAAGTGCATTCTGTGATTCTTAGGAGGCATGCACTGGGGTGTGTCTTTCTTTCTCATCGTTTCTCTCTTAACCCTAATATCTTTTTTCAAAAGTAAGTTCCATAGGGACAGTTCTCCTTTCTTTATTAGTCTCCTCTCAGTGCCTGGAATATTACAAGTGTCCAATAAGTATTTGCTGATTTAGAGGGAAATGAATAAATCCAAGTAATTTTCATTAGATGATGTATTGGTTCATTCTCTGCTACTGTAAGAAAAGACTTACGGCACACTAACTTTACAAAGTCAACAGTTTTCTCTAGTTTACAGTTTTGGTGATCCTACCTACTGGTTCTACTTCTGGTGAGGGCTTACTGGAGGAAGGTATCACAGAGGCGGGGTGTTTGTAGGAGTTAGGGATTTAAGGGTCAGGTCAGTTCCAGTTTGTTCTGTGAGAGCTAAAGGGTCTCATAGGAATTCTTAAACCCTGCTGGGCAGTGCCCCCCGAGACCTTTCCATGAGTCATACATCTTAAAGGTTCCACATCATCACCCACCACTGCCACTTTGGGGACATCAAATTTCTACCGTGTTCATAGAGCAAAAAGCACACCCAAACCACAGCAAGTGCCTTCTGTATAAAGAATGAGTACTTGCACTAGGCAACAAAGCATATCACAAAGTCGAAGAATGATCTACTGTACACTATTCAGACTGTGTAAATGTAGCAGTTGTTTAATTGATTTAACTGGTCCCCTTCCATCTCTATGTAATATACAGGGATTGGAAATACAGCTATAAATTAAAAAACAGAAAAAATTTCAGACAAGTAATCTATCCAAATATTTCTAGAAAAGGTGAGATTAACATAAGGCATAACTCTACCGGGTTTATTTCTTATTTCCCTGGGAGAATGAGTCATGTGATAGGCGATTTCTACAGTAGATACCTTAGTATCTACAGAAAAGATCAGCATGCAAAATTTGTTAGCTACTTTGTTGCTGCATGTCACTCCCAAACGGCACACACGTTTCTCCTCACATTATCTCGCTAAGCTGTATCCAGTTTCTCTTTGTTCCGCAGCTCTTCTATAGGTCCCTAGACTATACCACCTGGGTCAGTACTTTCCACTGCTTTCATTTGTAACTGCTCAAATAAAGCACCCCAGGGCAGTCTCCCTTGGTACACTTGACTTAGATTTAATAAAGTAGTTGTTACTACCTGCAGTAACTAGTTAACAGGGAAGTTTCCCTTGGTACACATGAGTTAGATTTAAAAGGTAGTAGTAACTAGTTAGACATAACTTCAACTATAGTATTATCAAAAATATTGATCTGTGAATCTCCTTGGTGTTAGAGTTGGAGTTTATGCCAAGTACATGCTCTGAGAGCACGTGCTACATTAAGCTCCGCCTTCCTTGAGTGCAATCTACAATGCATCCTCTTTAGAAGTTTGTCTCTTTCTCTTCTCCCTCCTCCCTTTCTTTCCTTTCTTTGAAGTCCAAGGACTATTTGGTTAGAGTTTGAGAGAAAAACAACAGGACTGGCAAGCTGTATGTTTTGGCAGCTGCTAGGAGGAAGATGAAGAAGAGGAAGAGGAACTCAAGTCCTCTGAGTTAGAATCAGTCCTGGAAGTCTGTAAACAGCTGTAGAAAGGGGGTGGGCAGTGCTGGGGCAAGTACTCTTAGGGTCTTGGCCAGCAGCCAAAGAACAGAAAAGAGGACAAGACACCGTTACAGTGAGGAGCTGTACACACCTGTGGCGAGGGAGAGCCGTGGGACAGGTTAGTGTCCAGACTGTGCTGGACTCTCCACGTATTCTCCAAGGTTTCATGTGCTAAAGCATGATTCCTAGTGTGGTGGTGGCAAGAGGTGGGGAGTTGACCTTTAAGAGCTGAGGCAACGGGGAGGGTCTCGGGTCACAGGGGAGTTGTTCCTCAAGGGATTAAGGTAACTCTGCTAAGACCCTCCAGCTTGCAGGAGGGTAAGCTATTACAAGCTGGGGTGCCCTCACTCTGGCTTTCTGCTTTCAGACATGACCTTCCTCCTTGTATACATGCTTCTGACACAGGCAATGCAGCCCTCAGCAGAGCCTTACTTTTAAATCTGTTTTCTGTTAAGTCAGGCTGCCTCAGGTATCTCGTTATCACAATGATGAGCAGCAGACAGACATAAACACGGCCCCTGAAACAGGGTCGTTCACTGTGACTCTACCTGAAAATGTAGAGGCAGCTTTGGAACTGAGGGACCAGAAGGGGTTGAAGAATTTGGAGGAACATGCTAGAACAGTTTGAATGCTGTAAGCAGAATTTAAATGGAGGTTGTGGTAAGGGTTCAGAAAAGGATGAAACTGGAGATTAATATTAGATGGAGATGAGAATTTGACAGGAAAATAGAAAACAAAGTCATCACACTATTACCAAGACCCTGACCATAATGGATCCATGTCCTAAGACACTGCAGGGCCTGGAATTAGGAGTGCTTGATTAGTTTATTTGGCTAGAGAAACTTCAAAACAAGAAAACATTGGGGTTATGATATTAGTGTTCTGGCTATTGTTAGATCTATAGTAAGATAAGAGTTGGAAGCAAAAAGGAATGAAATAGATTTTTTTTTTTCGAGACAGGGTTTCTCCGTAGCTTTTTGGTTTCTGTCCTGGAACTAGCTCTTGTAGACCAGGCTGGCCTCGAACTCACAGAGATCCGCCTGCCTCTGCCTCCCGAGTGCTGGGATTAAAGGCGTGCGCCACCACCGCCCGGCGAATAGATTTGTAAACCTTGCAGCTTGCCCAAGGAAGGAATAAAAACTGTAACTAAAGGTATGGCTTAGGTAGGCACACTGAGACTGGCAAGCATGTTAATTATGAGGTTACATACAAGCCTTGAGGCCATCTCCCAAGTCTTCTAGGTCACTCCCCACCCTCACCACAGGCCAAGAGATGGGTCTTTCAGGACAGCACTGTCTTAGATACCGAGTTTGGGTGCTCTCTACTGGCTTACTATCCGAGACCATCTCAGGATTTGTTTTCCTATGTCCAACTGGGGAAGCTCTCTGGCTGCAGTCATGGCTCAACCAGGCAGAAGTTGGGTTCATATCAGAGTAGACTTTTCTGCCTCTCCACGGAGCTGGTTCTGCAGGTGTGCAGAATTTAAGACTCCTGAGATCACGATGGTGTCAACCACAATTTCAAAGAAAGGCAAGCAGAAGTCTGCAGACTCAGAGCCCTTGCAATGAGTGCCCGGTGGGATGATGCATGGTGGAGCTGCTGAGGTAGGGACCCAAGAAGCAAAGGTCACTAGCAACACGTCACACCTGCTCAGGAAAGCCATGCATGTGTTCGTCATCTGGGCGATGGTCAGCAAAACTGCAGGAAACTACAGAGTGCTTAAGATGCCAGACTTTCAGTGTCTTCCCCACTGCCCACCCCGCCCCCTGCTTGAGACCTAGAACCAATTCCCCACTTTCACTTCTTTCTTGGACTGGAAATATAAGCCTGGTGGCTGTGCTACCACTGCACACCAGAAGTGGAAGGTCATTTTGATTTTACAGATAGAAGGAATTTACTTTGAGTTTCTGAAACTTTGTATTTTTGTTTGTTTGTTTGTTTGCTATTGTGTGTGCACATGCACGCAGACATAGACACGGAGGCCAGGGGACATCTCTGTGCCTTATTTTTCTCTCTGCCTTATTCCCTCGAGGCAGGGTCTTTCATTGTGCCTTGCCCTACGCTAATAACAAACCAGTCATCCTCACCAGTCCTCCTGTCACTGTCCCCTGCAGTGCCCGAGGTTACAGTTAACACATGGCCATGCCCAACCTTATTACGTGGGCAATGAGGATTTGAACTCAGGTCCCCGTGGTTATGAAGCAAGTGTTCTTACCTACTGGGTCATCACCCTGGACACCTGTTATTGTTTTGAGTCAGGTTTCACCATGGATCTCAGGTTGCTACCACTATGTACCTTAAGGGATGCTGGAACAAGTTAAGACTATCAGGAGTGGAGTGGCTGTTTTGAACTGTGAGGATGTGAACACTGAACATGAACAAGCGAGCCCAGAACTGGCTTTCTCTTTCTTTCTCTGCTTGCAGGTTTGCTGAGATAGGAATAAACAGCTTCGTGTTCCTTATGTCACAACTAGGAGCTGCTGTAGCTTCCATGCCTTCCTTACTACGATGGACCAGAAGCCAGAATAGATTCTTTCTCCTTCAGTTGCTTCTGTCAGAACCTTTGTCCCAGCAACAAGAAGTGTAACTAATGTATCCACTGGTGTCCTGCATCTCCCTAGGAATGTGATCTCTCAACCTGGGACCCCCATAATGAGACACATCCTCCCCCCTGCAGTATCGTCACAGGCTAACAAACAGCTCTCTTTTTACCTGCCCTGTCTCAACATCTCACCCACAGTGCAGGGTTTCCCAAGGAGACAAAGGTCTTATACTCTTGTGCATTTACACAGCATGTGGCTTACAAATAGGTTTCCAGATATAGAAATAGGATGTCCACATCAGAAAAAATAAACACAGCCAGTTTACTTGGACCTTGACTTTGCTTTTATATTAACAAGAACACAGAAAATGAAGTCTTTTAAGAAAGCATTATGTTTCTGTGTATGGGTGTTTTAACTGAATGCACGCCTGTGCGAAATGTGCATGCAGTGCCAGTGGAGGGAAAAGAGGGCACTGGGCCCTGGAAATGGAGGGACAAACGCAAGCAGCAGAGTGGATGCTGAACACTGTGCCTGCCCTCCGGAAGAGAAAGCAATCTCTCCAGTCCCATAAAACATTTTCATTTACTATTCTTCACCAGGTTCTTCTGGCCAAGGTAGAATGCTTTAAAGCAGTCAAACCAATAACCACATAGGGCTGATTAACTTATCTGGCTGAAACAGTGGCCATGCTTTTACTATTATCTGCTTAAAGCAACACGGGCTCCTGCTCTCTGAGGTCTTCCATCAGCACTACTCCGGGGTTGATACACAATAAGGTGTCTACTTAATGTTCACCATGTATCAAAGTGATCCTGACTAATTTATCAATGGCCAGGGAAGCACGGGAACGGAGGATGGGAAATGATGCACTGACTTGGGCTACACTAAAGGACAACATCCATTAGTGGAGTTACCTCCGAGCCTTTGCCAGCCGTCTCTAGGGGTCTAACTATGCCATAGGGCGGCATCCACACATGTTCCACTATACTCTTACACACAGCACCTCAAGTATTTTTCAACACAGATGCGGTCCTACCAAATCCTCTGAAAAGATTCCAGTGTTTTCTCATCTTACTTAGAGAGAGTCCAAAGTGCTATGCAAGCTTGTCATCGCCCTGTGGACTCTGCTGCACTGACCGTCTTTCCTTTCTGCCTTTCATCCAGGAACACTGGCTGCCGCACGTCCCGCAGCATACTGAGGCTTTGCAGCTGAGAACTCTCAACATTCTGAGACACTTCTCAGTTCTCCAACTTCCTGCTCACTGTCACCCTTCGGGAGCACTCCCATAACTCAGCTCTCCTCTCCCCTTCTCTACAACACAGATGATGCCCTGCAAGGGCAAAGGACTCATGGTACCGAATACTTCACAGCAGCACACAGCAGACCTCAGTGAGCATGTGCCAGGTAAATGGGAAAGAGTAACAATGTGCACAAGACCGTTTATTCTGGTTACAATTCATTAGTTCTACCTTAACAACATAGAAACAAAGTTTTACATTTAAGATGTAAGCAGTTACCTGATCTTTGAGAAATTTTCGGATATTCCGATGGGCTCGGGAACACTCTGTTAATAAGCTGAGAACTGGAGTTAGACCCTCTCTATAGCTGCTCCCCTACAAAGAAAACCATGCATGCCGTATTAGTCCAGTTCCTAAAGGATGGCTCTCCTCCGTAACCTGAGAATATGAAGACATTTGTTTTTTTTTTTTTTTTTTTGAGGGGAAGAAGGGGAGAGGAGGACATATCTTATGATATCTAAGCTTACAAACAATGTTTAAAGTTACTTTAAATAGTATTTCCATAAGTTGTCTCCATTTTACTTTCTAGTTTTGTCTTTTCTGGTTTTCCCTACATGTTCTAGGGTTTCCACCAGCTTAGTTAATGTGCTTCAATGAAGCCAAGGATTGTGAGATCCATCGAAGCCACACCACTGCCTTTAACACATTTACCAGAGAACATTGAGTGACAGACTAGAGAAACTGAGAACCAGACACTTCTGAAGATGTCATTTTGGAATGAATTAGTTCTTCTAACATTTACAAAGTAGCTATACAGGGAAGTTACTCGTTTTTCCTTTGCTTTCAGATACTGGCTATAAATTTGGTGTAAAAATACAATTTTCAGGGGGCTGGAGAGATGGCTCAGCAGTTAAGAGCATTGCCTGTTCTTCCAAAGGTTCTCAGTTCAAATCCCAGCAACCACATGGTGGCTCACAACCATCTATAATGAGGTCTGGTGCCCTCTTCTGGCCTGCAGACAGAATATTGTATACATAATAAATAAATATTAAAAAAAATACAATTTTCAGCATAAATAAACTCACTTATTTCTAGCAATTTATCGTTATTATGATAAGATTTTTTTTTTAAAGTACAGCTATATAGCATGCCAAGTACAAAGAACAAGCTTAGTTGTGAGCGCAAGCTGTGTGGTCATCTCTGGGCAGGGCACACTGGTCTTGAGATGTCCCTTCCAAGTACTCACGCTAGCAGCCTTACCTTGTCAATTCTCTTCTCCATAAAACTGAGTAAGACATGAATGGCCTCCATATTCATGCCATTGTATACCATGGTATTGTTTTTCAAAGCTGTGTCTTTCTCGGCTGTTTTATCACCGGGCAGTTCATCTGGAGTCGTGGCCTCTTGAGCTGTTTCTTCGTGGGTTAATGGACAAATAAGAACGTCCAAACAAGAGACTGGAACATTGCTTAAAAGGTTGACGGCATTGCTGAAAGGCAATTTGAAAATACAATATTTTAGTATGACTGAATGGGCTTTTAAAATGCAAACATAATGCAAAGTTTGAATAAAATTTTTCTTTTTCAAAATGAGCCATTAATATTACTTGGCATTTACTCAGAGAAAATGAAGAACCATCTCAAACACACACACACACACTACAAATGAACGAGAAGCCATATTAAATGGACAGACACAATCACAGAATGACACGTTCCTTTCTGACACGCTAAAACAGGAATTAGCCATCTGGAATGCCAGCGCTTTAGTTCACTATGACAATGCTGGCTCTCAATTTTCTTCAGGGGCTTGAACTCCTTTTGTGGATTCACTGGTGTTTATTATCCCTTAAATCACAACATAATAACCTGAGAAGCAACGCCTGTGAGCTGCTCGTCAGATGCAGCAGCATTAACACTGCTGTTCTAGTCTCAAGTCCAGCCAGGCTGTTCTGCTTTCCCAAGGATTATACACAAACCTGAGATACACACCAGCAGGGGGAACCCAAACCTTGTGTTTTTGGCATTTCCTAAAAACTATTCTGTTGTTAACAAGAATACAAGAGGTTAAAATGAGAGTAGAAATTCAGAATTAGGCATGTTTTCGGTGTACAGATTTTCTTCCCTGTACTACTTCCTATTTTTGTCTACCAGGAGAGGCAGAGCTCGTATGGAACTGGATCTTAACAGCCTGCACCCCAGGACTTCCTGATAAACAGCAATGGAAAGACAGGCATTGCATTTCCTAGTGACACAGAGGGAGTCTAAAAATAACCACATCCTGACTAAAAATAAACTCTTGCAAATACAGTTTACAAGTCTAACCACTTGGAAACCACAGGCAGGGCTTAATCCAGCTGATGTCGTCTTAATTTAGACCACAGCCATTTAAAATGTAATTGATAGTGACACTAAAAACTAAGACAAAGCAAATAGAGGTTTTCCTTTCTTTTACATTCAACTATGGTTTTATTTATCCATGAATTACTATTTCATTCTTTTTATATTATAAAAAATAATAATTAGTAAAAATCCACTACAAATTAGACAAAGCAGAAAATAAGTGGGAATGAAAATGACATGAATTGTAGGCAAAAAATAATTGAACCCTTTTTATGATCAGATAGCCTCTGGTTCACTGTGAGCTCGGCCATCCTCACTGGAGCTGCTGCTCCTGCTCCTGACGCAGTCTGCTCTGCTGCTTGTCAGCACTCTTCCACACACTCACGCTCCTTATTAAGAGTTTACAGTGACTTGCTTCTCACTTAAGCATTTGGAAACTGTTATTAAAAACCACAGTCACTGGAGAGGAGAAGAACTTTACCTAAGAATCGCTTTCTAAAACAGTACAAGCCATTCTGAAATGCTAACGTCCCTCAACACAAGACAGCCAGCTCTGGAAACCATCAGCAGTGACTCTAAATCTATCACAGGCCAGCTGGAAGAGTTTGAGATGGTCACTCCATCACAAAGGGACGCTTCTCCTTTAGATTCACTTAAAGGAGGAGTTTCCAGGAATTCGCAGATTTAAGAAGCCAAATGCAGAGCTGGAATTAACAAATATTTGATGTTTAAGGCTTTTCAAGAAAAGTTCCCATTTTCTCATTTCTCACTGAACAACTTGGTTCTCAAACAGCTACGAAATTAATTCTCTGGCTCGCTGTGTCCAGCTACTCTGTTTAAGCGAGGGGTCAGCCTTTGAGCCCTGTCACTCCTCTGACAGTTTTATTTGTGGGAGAAGAGTGCGTGAGATTCCCCAGCGACCAGGAAGTCAGTGACGGTGCACACATTTACACAATGGTGTTTGCATTCCTCCTCCAGGGGGTAGAAAGGCTGTGTATATTACTCTCCTTTTCAGTTCCTAGAGACCATTAATCACTGTGCCCTGACATCCTCCCAGCCCCCAACTGATATGCAGATTCAGAAGCAAGGCTTACTTACAGCAACTTGGTGCCTTGATTAAAGGCTTACAGCTGTGGGAAGGGGAAGACAATCCCAAACCTAGTCTTCCAACAATTGCTGAACTCAACAGAATGCCACATAAAAGCGAGAAGCAAGCTAACAGCTCACATTCATCAACAGCAAGTAACAAATCGTATGAATATAGTTTCTTTATATATGAAGTTTACATGTGCATTTTCAAGTTTGGAAAGAAAGACAAAAACAAACCTCAAGATCTTCAAAAGATGCTCCTGCTCTCTTTAGTTTAAAAAAAAAGTGGAGGGGGGTTAAGTTTTGTTTCTTTTGTGGTAAGAGCACTTAAGCTTAAGATCAACCCTTCTGCCAGGTGGTGGTGGGACAGGCCTTACTCCCAGGAGGCAGAGGCAGGTGGATCTCCGATTTCGAGGCCAGCCTGGTCTACAGAGCGAGTTCCAGGACAGGCTCCAAAGCTACAAAGAGGAACCCTGTCTCAAACAAAGCAAAACAAAACAACCCCCCCCCCCCCCAAGATTCTACCCTTTCTACCAAATGTTACATATATGCTACAGTCCTGTTAACCATAGACCCTGCTGGACAGCAACACTAGAAGTCACAACCACAAACTGTAGGTTTTTGACTGATACCACTCCCACACCCTGCCCCTGGCCCACTATCATACTTCCTGGCCCTATGAGTTTCTGTTTTAAGATTCCTTACTAAAGGGGATCATGCAGCGTTTGTCCTTTTGTGTCTGGTTCGCTTAATTCATTAGTGTCTTCTGCACCTAGTGACAGGATCTCTCCTTTTCAAAGGTCGATGGAGCCCCGTCACACGCATGCGCTTCCCACATTTCCCCACGTATCTGCTGTTAGGCTTTCAGGCTGTGGCCCTATGTCCACCTCTTGTCTGTCTCTATCCTTCCTTCTCCCTCTATTTTCTTTATCCGTCTTATCTGCTGACAGGCATTTAGGCAGTCTTCACGTCCCTGACATCGTCAACAATGATGAACACGAGAGGACAGGTATCTCTTTGAGACAATGTTTTTTTATTTCTTCTGGATATCTATCCATCAGTGTGGTTGCTGGAGCCAATGCCACTTCTCTTTTCAATTTTTAGAAGAACTATCACACTGCTTCCCACAATGGCTATGTTAACTCACATTGCTGCTCTCCACACCCTAGATCTGTTGTGGTCTTTAAGCAGCCACTATAACAGATGTGAGGGGATTTTGATTTGCATCTTACAGGAAATTAGTAATGCTAAACATGCTTTCAGATGCATGTCTTCTTTGGAGGAATGTCCACTCAGATCCTTTGTCTTACCTTCGTGCCTGCCTGCCTGCCTGCCTGCCTTCCCTCCCTCTACTCTCTCTTCCCCCTTACTCCCCCTTTCCCTCTCTCTCTTTTTTCTTGGCAATCAAGAGTCCTGTGCTGGTAATGCATGCCTGTAATCCCAGCACACAGGAGGCTAAAGCAGGGGATTACCAACTGAAGAGGAGTTTAGTCTACATAGTGAGTTTAAGACTAGCCTGAGCTACAAAGCAAGACACTGCCATCCAAAGCAAAACAAAGAAACACATTCCCTATAGATGTTTTAGCTGCTTACTCCCTACCGAAGAGGCAGGGCAGCGATGAACAGCTTCCCATCGCACAGGTGTGATTTCACCTGGGCAGTTTCCTGTGCACAGCAGGTTTGCAGGCTGAGGAATTCCCACTTAACTATCCTTGCCTCGCTTGTCTGCTCCGGTGTCAGACCCACAAATTATTGCTAAGACCAAGCCCTACAAGTTTGTTTACCCTATGTATTCTAAGTTTTACTGTTTTAGACTTTATATTAAAGGCTTTAATACTTTCTTAGTTCCTTTGGTATGTGTGTATAATGTGAAGTCACAATTTAACTTCATTATTTTACATACAGAAGCCCAGTTTTCTTAACACCATTTCTTGGAGAACGTGCATTCTTTACAGGCATGTGTCAATACAGCTGACTACACATTTGTAGTATGCAGGTTTACTTCTAGGCTCTCTATGCTGTTTCAGTGGTCTACATGTCTATATTCATGTAAATGCTACCAAAATTTGATTATTGGAGTTTCATAATACCTTATGAAATCGGGTACTGTCATACCTCTAAAGTTTTTTTTTTTTTTTTTTGGTTTTTCGAGACAGGGTTTCTCTGTGGCTTTGGAGCCTGTCCTGGAACTAGCTCTGTAGACCAGGCTGGTCTCGAACTCACAGAGATCCGCCTGCCTCTGCCTCCCGAGTGCTGGGATTAAAGGCGTGCGCCACCATCGCCCGGCTACCTCTAAAGTTTTGTTCTGACTCAACAACCTTCACTATTAGGGGCTTTCTGTGGTGATGCGGGGAAGAAAGATGACAGCACTCAGACTGAGTCTTCTGCTTCTCTTTATTGTCACATGCTTTGCTGGTGACATTGAGCTAGAGTTGTCTAGGCAAAGTAGCAGAGGTGCAATTCTGATGAATGCCTGTTAATTCATTTGTGTGATCAAAAATGAATAGGTGAGGGTCTGTGTCCAGCCTTGTATCTTGTTAGGTCATGTTCAGTGGATATCCCTGGGAAACCTGCCCCCCCCCCTTTAAAAGGGAAACAGGAGGAGTTGATCTGGGGGAGAGAAGAGGTGGGAGAGGGACTGGGAGGAGTGGACAGGGGGAACTGCAGTCAGATGCAATGTATGAGAAAAGAATAAAAGAAAAAAAAGTTATCCTACTAGGCCTAGAGATGGTCAAAACCTCTGGAGACCAATGGCACAGGACACACTCAAAAAACTGTAAAAGGACAGAAACAAATGTGATAACAGCTGAGGGATAAAACTTAAAAAAAATATTACATCTTATTGTGTGTGTGACAGAGAGAGAGAGAGAGAGAGAGCGCGCGAGAGAGAGCGAGAGAGCGAGAGCGCGAGAGCGAGAGAGAGAGAGCGAGAGAGCGAGAGAGAGAGAGAGAGAGAGAGAGAGAGAGAGAGAGAGAGAGAGAGAGAGAGCGCCTGCGAGAGCAGTGCACAAGGACACATATGTATGTGTGATTGTAGGTACCCCCAGAGGCCAGAAGGGGGCACCAGAACTCCCGGAGCCACAGCTACAGATGATGACTGCAAACTACAAGACAGCTGGGCATCTTTAGTGAGCACGAGCAGTAAGTGCTTCTAACCACTGAGTCGCCTTCCAGTGAAAAAAGTTTTGATACAGATTTGTTTCATCCTACAAATGAGACAGTTCTGAGCATATTCTCATTTTGTAGACTTAATACCCTCAAGGAGACCGAAGATCTAGAAGGAGAGATAACGCCAGGATAAGGTCTTAGGAGGCAAAAGCAAAATGTGTAAAAACAGTCGCTTAAATGTCTGAGACTTGAAGGTGTAAGTCACAAACGATCCCACACCAGTTTGGAATTATGATTAATAGAATGGTTATTTATTTAAAGGGGAAAAACTTACAGATCACCGTCCCAGACAACAGCCCTCCTCAGGAAAGGAGTCTAGGAGCTGGAAGCAGAGCCGGAAGCAAGAGAGCAAGCACACAGCTGCCGCTGTTTTTTAAAGCAAACCAGACCACGCCCAAGTGGGCTGGTATCTTAAAGTCTATTGGCTGAAGAAGCAGAAGCAGCTCCCGCAGCAGAGACTGGCAGGAAAAAAGACAGAGACTGCAAGAGATCTATTGGTACTGCCAACCGGAGGGCTTGAGAAAGTTCCTGCCTGAGTTTCCATCACTGTTAGGAGGGTGGCAAGATCGTCGTCTATCCAACTACCCTTCTGTTCAATTAATTTTCACTGTACATACTACATACATAGGTGTGTGTGTGTGTATGTGTTCATATGCACGTATGTGTACTTGTCTAGGTGTCAGGGAATAAGAAGGTAAGTTCTTTTATCCCCTTTTAAAAGGAAATACTTTGTGTATGTCTGTGTGTCTATATGTGGATATGTACACGTGTGTAGGTGTACTCATGGCCAGAAGAGAGCCTTGAATCCCTTGGAGTTGACTTAGTTACAGTTGTGAGCTGCCTGACATTGGTGCTGGGACCTGAAATCGGGTACTCTGTAAGAGTAGTATGTGCTTTTAACTGCTGAACCATCTCTCTAGCCTGATCTTTTTTTTTAAGCTTATTATTTCTGGAGGGAAATAATAAATGTGCAAGAAAATAAAGGAACAACATTAGGTTAGTGATAAATGCCACGAAAAAAATGAAGCAGATGATAAAATAGGGATACGATGTATTTGTGTGTGTGCACTAGTCTAAATTAGGAGGCTGGAGAAGGCCGAACTGAGCAAGTTACATTTGGATTAAGTGCTACACGATGAGAAGGAGCCAAGCCCTCGAATACCTGGGTAAAAAGCATTCCAGCATTTCCAGACGGCGAAAACGCAAAGGCCCAAATAAGCAGAGTGTGTCGAGGGAAGAAGAGGGGCAGACTATTTTGAACACAGAGCCATCTGGTTTGTAGAATGGGAGGCTTTCAGAGGCTGGGGAAAGAGTGGATCAGTGCCATGAAAATGTTTTTGCTTGACAATAGGAAGAGGGATCCTGTCAAAAGCAGACTGCTCCCCGAAGAGTGAGGCCACTGCCTCAGATCTAATTCCATGGATTTATCTACTATCACACAATGAGAGACAGTTTTCATTCAGAAGACACTGATGTAACTGGCACACTGCCAAGGTGGGAACACACTGCCCGGCTCATCGCAGGGTCTGTATGACAGTCAACACAGCATTTTCCCTGAAGTCCTGTAGGAGGGCTGGGACAATCCAAGGCTTCTATGGCTATGCCAAGAAACAGTGTGAAGGTTTTCAGGACTGCACAATCTTACCCGCCTTCCCCATGTGGCCAAGCTGTCTTCTAAGTAAACGCATGGTATGCACTTACATGGCTGTGTGGGACCTCATGCAGGTTGTTAAGGTTTGGCAGACTCATGTATAGAGAAGAAATAGGGAGCTGATCAGGGGACACAGTTTTCCCAGATGGGGCTGCAGGTCCTAGGTGTGGGCATCATAACCCAACGAAGAGTTCTTGTACACAGACATCTGCTTTTGAAGAACAACTCTGTGCACAGTGGACATGAAGCGGTCTATTAGTCCGTAACTTCCCACCGGGCTGTGGAGGTTGCCTGACTAGAGGTGGGAGGAGGGCAACAACAGGCAGAGGACAAACCTGTGAGGAAGACCTCCCTTCAGACCACAGGGAGCTGGCCCTTCAGCGCCTGATACTAGACTCAGTCACTGAAAACTACTCAGAACTGCCTTGTGGTCGGTCTCTTTCTGTTCTCTCCTTGAACTGTCTTTAACTTTGACTCCCATGTAATGTTGGTTCCAGCAAGGCACTCAGCGGGACCTGAAGAACTTATCCACAGAGTTAGCTTAAAGGAGCCAAGAACATTAACTAGAGCAGCAAAGGCCTGCCTTTCTGACTTCTCACGACGGTGCTCATAGGGGAGGGGATGGCTCATTTACTGGCTAATTTACTAACGGGTGAGCTGCGGAGAATGGACGATATGTTTTCATCATTTTTTGAACCCTAAAGTTCAAATTGGTACTTAACACATGGCTTAAGTGCTCACTAGCAAGTGAATATAAATGGAAATAAAGTCATCTTATTTCCAAACATTTAAAGAGTGAAATATATGATAATTAGGAAACAATATTGTTAGGAGTTGAATAGAAATTCAAGATAATTCCTACCAATACCTCAATGATATTTTTATAGAAATAGAAAAACTCATCTTTAAACGCATATGGAATGTCAAGAGACTCAACAGCCTCAACAACCCTGGAGGACCAAACTTCCTGATTTGAAAACAATACTCTACTTTAAGCACAGAGGTATACAACTGGCCTAAAGATACTCGGACCAATGGGAAATAAAGAATTCAGAAATATTCTCTCTCTCTTACACACACACGGAAAGGAAGGCCATTTCAATAAATGATGACCAAAGCTGGGTATCCAACATACAAACAAAAGAAGAGGATTTTACACGCACAAAATTCACTCAAGATGCATCAAAGACATGGATAAGCACACGTTGGGACACTCAGTATGGAGAAGACATGGATACGCACACGCTGGGGCCCTCAGCATGGAGAAGACATGGATAAGCACACGCTGGGGCCCTCAGCATGTAGAAGACATGGATAAGCACACGCTGAGCTCAGCACGTGGAAGAACTGAGCGCCTCAAACAATCTACCCCATGTCTGGGTCTCGCCCTCCCTAGCAGCTTGGAGGCCATCCTTGTCTATTTCCTATCCACAATAAATCAGAAATGTCCAAGTTTGGGAGGGTCTAAGTATTAATGGGTAAGCTTATTAATTGTGATAAGGAGCACTAAAATACTTTCAATCAAATGGTAGAGACAAAATAGAAGCAGGGCATTGTTCAGCACAAAGGTGGCTGATACTAACGACCACTACTCCAGCCGCTAGGAATAATCAACAGGAGAGAGGACCACTGCTAGACCTGAGCGTGGAAACAGAGCTCAGGCTGCGCAGCCCTGAGCGCTAACTTGTGTATCGGGCCACACGGGCTTCCCCTCTCTGATGGAAACAATGATGCTGACTTAGAGAGAAATTGACCAGAAATTTGCCAGCCTCTTTGTTTTTTTTTTTTTTTTTATCATCTTTATCATCTAATATGAATGGAATTTCTGGCTTCAGGAAAAAAATTTAGAGTATCAGAAAACAAATATCTTTATATGATCAAAGGATGAACACAAAAATGATTTTCTGAGTGAGAATCTATAACTCTGAGGAGCAATCTATAAACTTTAGGACCGAGTCTTCCCTACAAACCAATACGCTTGGTAGAGTAACAGAAGAGACAGTGGATGTAGCTGCTGTTAGGACTCACTGAGCTTGGGCCAGGAAGCCTCACAGACACCCACATATTACCCTATCCAGGGTCACCCATCTCTACAGTGTTCCTTAAAACAACAACAACAAACGAAAACAAAAGCACTGAAAAAAGTAGTAAAAAAAAAAAAAAACCCTTGGAAATAACTTCAAGAATGAAATAGAACAGGGATGAAAGTGAATATGATCGAATTATATTGTATGAAATTCTCAACAAATTAATAAAAATACTATTTAAAAGATGCCTTTTAAGTTTCATCTTAAATACCTGGCCTGCGCTGGCACCTGTGCAGGCTTACACAGAGCTGGGTCCAGTCAACACCTCAAGGGAGAGTCCCTGACCCTGGGGCAGCTCTTGGCACATAAGTGGATTAGCCTGGAACCACCACTGTCCAAACTGATACTGATCGCTTTCTTCTGATTAAAAGGGCATGCAAGGCCATACTAGGGTACTGCAAAGTCAGCAGCAGCCGCAATCTCCCAGGAAGGCTTCTGAGAAAGCCTGGAGATCCTGACTGTGGCTCTGGGGTGCATCTCTCTGTGCACAGTACAGCTGATGCATTTTATCAAAGCAACTACAGAGAGAGGAAAAGGCTGTAAAAGGCCGAGTCTGATTTCATTTTAAAATCTGAATAACCTCTGCAGTGTCTCTCTTCACAAAGACCCAGAACTGCGCTAAGATCGAAAACCCTTTCCTCAGAGACCCCTGGCCAAGCTATCTGTGCCAGCACAGCAGTGGCCACGAAACTTCCTTCTCTTACAGCCCATGTGCTCCTCAGACTGGGGTAACCCATTTAAAAAAGAAACAAAACTTTTAATTTTGATGTGGAACTGTTAGTGTTGCTTGATTATGGAAAAAAATCATAAAGGGTAAAAACACTTAATATGGTCATTTAGGATGTGCAGATATGTGGGCACTGTCTCTGGAAAATTTTTTTTTTTTTTTTCATTAAGCAATAAAAGCAAATGTCTCCGGAAAATTAAAGGAATGTTTGATGCATGGTAAGGAAATATTTGCACATTTTTTGGTTTTTGGAGTCAGGGTCTTACAGCACACAGTTCTCATCTCCGGACTGCTGTTTTTATAGAAGTGCAACACACATACTCACATACATATGTATATAAAACTTCACTGGGTATGTGTGGTACATGTGCATACTGTTGTGTGTGTGTGAATGTAGCTGGCCACACGGGGAGGTCAGAAAACAACCCAGGTCAACTTGGTCTCCGCCTTCCACCGTGTTCTGATATTGGACCTCTGTTTTCCTGCTGCACCCACCAGGCTAGCTAACTCAGGAGCTCTGTCTCCATCCTGTAAGAGCACTGGGGGTTCAAACTGGATCCGCATGCTCACATGGAAAGCATTTCTCCTGAGCCAACCTTGCCCAGCCTTATCAAATATATCTTAATAGAAGACATTATGAGTATATTCTTAATTTGTAGTTTTTTACTTAAATTATTACTGTATAAAATATTCTTTGTTAAATACCGTTAAAATGAAATAGTGAAAATATTAGTTAAGTATAGTAAAGAAACGGAGACCTCAGTTTTCTTATTCTTTGAAAATAAAAAAAAAAGCTACCTCAAAAGGTTGGTATGATAACTAAAATAAGAAAACTGGGAGTCAACCTACCTCAGGACCCAGCAATACCACTCTTGGGAATATATCCAAGAGATGCCAATCATACTACAAAAGCATTTGTTCAACTATGTTCATAGCAGCATTATTTGTAATAGCCAGAACCTGGAAACAACCTAGATGCCCCTCATTTGAAGAATGGATAAAGAAAATGAGATGCTCAAAAAGCGGGAAGGACAGTGAGGGAGAGAAAGGAAAGAGATATCTGGATTGAGGGAGCCATTAAAGGGTTACTGAGAAACATGGCTCTAGGGAAAACCCCTGGAATCCACAAGGATGACCCCAGCTAAAGACTCTAAGCAGCAGTGGAGAGGATGGCTAAACTGGCCTTCCCCTGTAATCAGACTGATGACTACCTTAATTGTCATCATAAAATCTTCAACCAGCAACTGATGGAAGTAGATACAGAGATCTATAGCGAGGCACTGGGCTGAGCTACCAGAGACCAGCCCAAGAGAGAGAGGAGCGATAATATGAGCAAAGGGGTCAAGACCATGATGGTGATACCCACAGAAACAGCTGACCTGAGCTACTGGGAGCTCATTGACTCTGGATTGATAGCAGGGGAACCTGCATAGGACCAAATTAGGCCCACTGAATGCCTAATTTGAGGTTTGAACAGTCTTTTGGGGCCACTGGCAGTGGGACCAGGATTTATCCTTAGGGCTTGAACTGGCATCTAGGAACACATTATTTTTGGAGAGATACCTTGTTCAGCCTAGATACAGGGGAAAGGGCCTTGGTCTTGCCATGAAGTGTCAGACTTTGTTGACTCCCTATGGGAAGTCTGAGGAGTGGATGGGGAGGTGGGGTGGGAGTGGGAATGGGGATAGCTATGTAAAATGAGAAAAGATTGCATTAAAAAATCCTTAATTTAAAATAACAAAAGAAAAGGGAAAAACTAAGTTAGCTTTTCTTTTTCCCGAGGGCCTCATACATGGTGGACAAGTACTCTACCACTAGTAACTGCCAGCCTGGGAGCAAACCTCCATAAAGCACTTAGCACAAGGAAAGACAGAAGCTGTTCCATGATTGTGATGCTATTGTTCTGGGGTTTATGGTCGAATACGACAAACACCAAAGTCTTACGCAGGTGTCCAACAGAACAAAGGCAAAGAGAACAGGACACAAATTTCACACTAAGGCGTATCTCTGGCCTACCTGATTCAACACAGTATTTTCACTTTCTTATGCTCATAATTAGCTCCTAACTAGACACAGACATGGCAAGAACGGATGGTACCCACCTGTGCAGCTCTTCCGTTTTGTCTTCAGTTGGACCTACGATTAGTAAACAATGGCGAAGGACAGCTGCCATGACACGGAACTGGTGAGAGTCGCTCTGTGGGGGACAAAGAGGAGAGGAAGAGTTGGGAGGCTGGTGCAATCGCACATCGCTGTTCCCCAAGCATTCCTTTGCCACACAGGGGGAGGCCAAGGTACTCCAAACCTTGAAAGCAGTAAGCAAACTGTTGCCATGAGATAGCAGCCACAACCACCTGCAGAATGGCTGGTGCCAGAGGGTGCTGATGGAGCCACCGTTTCACCTTTGTGAAAACAGCTCCACTTAAGGATTTCTCATCTCCAGAGAGTCTAGATTCTTCTGTTCACTGCGGCACAGTGCGCCAGTTTACTCACTAGAAAGCTTCAGACAAGTGTAAACGGTATTCGGACAGTTCTTTATAACTGGTTCTCTATTCTTAATGAGAGTTTTATCTCTTGGCTTTCAAAAGTGATGAGCACAACTCTTTATTTTATTTATTTATTTGAGAGGGTCTTACTATGTAATCCAGACTAGTCTTTAACCTGTGAACTTCTGAGTACTGAGCTAGCAATATGTATATACCACCATGGATGGCCAATAATTTCATTTTTCTCCATCTTCTTAATCTCTAAGGCCTAACAAAGTACCACAAATAATCAGAATTGTATCCCCTTACTTTCCCAATACCTATCTACTGGCAGTGAATTAAAGACACAGAGCTAGAGAAGAGACCCACAATGAAAAATAAAGCAAGCACTGAATAATTGTTTTACCTCTGCATCTATAATGAGGTCTTGGGCCATTACAGTTTCTTTTCCTTTTTCGGTGTGTGTACACATGTGTAATGTACATGCATATGTGCGGTGTGTCTATGTGTGTGCACACTTGTGTGCAGAGGCCAGTGGTTGATCCTGGATGTCTTCCTTTATTACTCTCTATTTTATTTCCTGACGCAGCATCTCATTCAATCTCTAACTCACTTATTTGGCTAGTCTAGTGAGGCAGCTTGATGCAGAGACCCTGTCTTCACCTGGGGCATGAGACTCCAGGCGGCTGTCACACCTACCTGGCTCTTCGGATGGTGCTTTCGCAGAAATCTGGTCCTCACGTCTGCACAGCAGGCACGTCACCTGCCAAACCATCTCACTAACCACCTGCATCAAGGTCCTCTAGCTCTTTATACATAACAGGACACAGTAGAAAAGAGATAACATGACAGCCTGCATATGCTACAGTACAGCTCTCAGTTATTTCAAAAGTAATAATAACTAAGCTCCCTAAAGCGAAATATGTGTGCATGTTTCTAAGACTCCTCTCACAGACCCCAACACACAATAGGGCACACTTTCATTACTCCTAATATGGCTGGGAAACACTTTAAACAGCACAGTGCATATAGATTTGAGACAGATGAGAGCTTCAGTCAGAACGGGACAGTGTCACACTGGCTGTCAAGCAGGAGTCTGGGCTGGACCTCACATCAGTCACACGTCTCTGGGCTTCAGTCCCTTCCCACACAGTTGCACAGACATGAAAGAAAATGGTGCGCATGATAGTGCTCTAAACTCTGAGCAGAACACGAAAGGGAGGGGAGTGTGACTGTCAGAGCTGGGCCAATGGGAACCAAGGGTGCTAACACCTAAGGGCCAGGAGAAAGCTGTCGCCTCACTGCCCATCCCCAGTTCTTGAGTGAAAATTCTCTCATAAGTATACTCTTACCTGCCTACATGAAACCTATGTCAAACTAAACTATTGCTTAGCCACTGATAAAATTACCTCCTATAATAACATAAGTATGTGTACATATATATTTATACCAGGTGGACGAAGTACACACCTTTAATCCCAGTACGCAGGAAGCAGAGGCAGGTGGATCTCTGTGAGTTCAAAGCCAGTCTGGTCTTCAAGTTCCAGGACAGCCAGGGCTGTTACACAGAGAAACCCTGTCCTGGAAAACAAACAAACAAACAAAAACCCTGTCCTGGCTGTGAAAACTGCGGTAGAACCCTGGGCTTTTCGTGAGCCACATCTCCAGATCTTGATTGACTGATTGAATTATGTAACAGGGTCTCACTATGTAAGCCAGGCTGTCCTTGAACTCACAGCCTGTATTGCTCATGCTCACTGCCAGAGACTACAGGTGTGCAGTTCAGCATGACAAGCCTCTACACAACCATCCATGTTGGCCTTTCTCCAGCCTACAGCTGTAAACACCACTTCCCACCCCACTGCCTTCTTTACCTCTTATTCCCAATTGTACTTTCTGTCTGCAGTGTCCCCTTTGCCCTGTGTCTACTTACATCTCCCGTAAGGCCCTTTGAAGAGCAACTTCTGAACATGGGCTGCCCTGCCTCTACTTCCTGCTGTTAATTCCTTTTCAACCTTAAAGAAACTCCTTTTGTGGCCACCTGATCTGTACCATTGTGTTTTGTTAAAGTTCCTTTTGTGGAATAATTTGTAATTTCACATATTTAACTGAACTTATACTTCCTCCACTATTATCTTCATGAAGACAGAAGGTATGTGTTTAAACAGGTGAACAATAAATTCTAATTCAAGTGTCAAGTAAAACATGTAGAGAGAAAACTGCCCTAATTCTAAGTGCATAGTTGAACAACTTTTCACAAAATGAATAGCGATTATAAGCACCACGAGACTGACTAATGTCAGTACTAAGAACCCCAGAACTCTCCTATCACGCAGACGGCATCCTCCAGAGCTCCAACTTCCAACCTCACATTCGTGAGTTTGGTTGCCACTAAACTTTTATGGCTGGAATAGAACGGACTCCCAGTTTCTCTCTGGTTGAGACTGACCCATGCTGTATGTGTTGGAGTGGTTCTTTCTGTGCTTGACAGCAGTGTTACTTTAAGTGCTGAGATGACCCCTCATCTGCCACAGCAAAAACATGTGAGCTCAAGAAACCCTCTGTGACACAGTACATAGAAGAGTACCATTCTGAAAGTGAAAACCATCTGGGACTTCACCGCAGAAGAGAACGCTGGGGCTGGTGCAGGAGCACTGCTGGGGCTGGTGCAGGAGCACAGCTGGGGATGGTGCAGGAGCCCTGTTGGGGATGGTGCAGGAGCACAGCTGGGGACTGGGGAGGGTGCAGGAGCACTGCTGGGGATGGTGCAGGAGCACAGCTGGGGATGGTGCAGGAGCACAGCTGGGGACGGGACGGTGCAGGAGCACTGCTGGGGATGGTGCAGGAGCCCTGCTGGGACTGGGTAGATGGCTGAGTGGATAAAGTGAGCTCTAGTTTCAGTGAGAACAAAGTGGGCAGTGATTGAACAAGACAGTTGACACACACACACATGCACACATGCAAGCCCACATACGCGAACACATATAGACACAAAAGAGCACTGCTATCACATGAGTGCACCGAACATATATCACCATCTACCGAGTCACCCTTCTCTCAGTGGGAACTCTGTCTTCCTGTGTGGGGCTTTCTGAGACTGCTGCCATCAACACACTTGTTACATGTCACTGGAATATCCTGGGTTCATACCTAGAGGGAACGCTGAATCATCAGAACCTTTACACTCACACTTTACATGCTGACGTTTCTAGAGAGCACTGCCAAACGGTATTTCCCAAGCATACAGTTAGGAAAACATCTCACAAAGCAGGCGCCCCACCCTGCACAGCCAACTCCAGCAGGGTCTTCTGACACTCTCCTCACTTCCTGCACACGTGGTGTGAAGATGACAGCCCAGAGCAGCCTGTGTTCCCCGGGCACTGGCACAGCTCTTTGAAGTTCCTACTCAAGCTCTGCCTACTTTACTGTGGGGCTGACGGTGTGCACACATCGGTGGGCATCTGCAGCGTGCTCAGGGGACCTGTGGTGCAGATCCCACCCTTCATGTGCGCCTTCTGAGTACTGGGGTTCCAGAAGCCTTTTCCTATCCTCGACAGCACTGTCATCTTTGAATTTATTTTAATTAAGATCAATTAATTTTCCTTTATGGTTTTGTCCTTATTTTCTTTAAAAGTCTTTGCTTATTTCAGAAATGTTTGAGTTGTTTGAGATAAAAATCATGAAGGCAATCTTCTATAAACTTTAATATTTTATTTGTATATTTAGGTCTCCTACCTCAGGTCAATTTTTTGTGTATTATATAAAGGATTCAAATCCATTTCCCATCCACTAGAACTAGTATCATTTATCAACAAAAAACAAAAAACCCCTTGCTTATCCTTCCAGGTATCATAAGCAGTCGTGTGTGCATGTGGTTCACTTGTACACTGCATTCTACTCTTCCAGTCTACATCTCAACAAATGTGTCAGAGGCGTGCTACTTTAACAACAATTACTCAACAAAGGCAGTGGGGCCAGAGATGGTGCAGCAGGCAATAAATAAATAAATAAATAAATAAATAAATAAATATGCTTGTCATGAAAGCCTGATGACATAGGCTCCATCCCTGAACTAAGATGGATGGAGAACCAATTCTACAAAGTTGTCGTTTGATCTCTGTCATGTGAATGATGGAATGTGTACATCACCTCTCTCTCTCTGTCTCTCTCTGTCTCTGTCTTTCTCTGTCTCTCTCTCTCTCTCTGTCTCTTTCTCTCTGTCTCTCTCTCTCACACACACACATACACAAAGATAAATTTTAAAACTAAAATTTACTGTTGGGTGTTGCAGTATACAGCTTTAATCCCAGCACTTGGGAGGCTGAGGCAGGAGGATACCTGTGTGTTGGAGGCTACCCTGGTTACATAGTGAATTCCAGGCCAGCTAGGGCTACACAGTGAGACCCTGCCTCAAAAACATAAAATAAGTTTAGGTGTTAAGAGATGGCTCGGTGATTCAGAGTATTTTACTGCTCTTGAGAGGAATTGTGTTCAGTGACCAGCATTCACGAGCACCATTAACTCCAGTTCCAGGAGATCAGATGCCCTCTGGCCTCTGTGGGTACCTGCATGTATGTGGTGTGTATAAATCCACAGGGACACTATTTCCCTCTGTTGGCGACCACTCTGTACATTTCCCCACGTAATCTCAGCTCTCTGATCTCTTACGTGTCCTCAGTGTCCTCATGCGTCCAGCAGAGCTAACATTCCTATCTGACCGACACCAGGAGTAAATGCACCTTCTCTTAGTGAAGCATTAGATAAACAGCACACACGGGTCTTATTGCTTTATGAACTCAGACATGCGGTCTTTAGGAAATCAGTATTCTCATCTCTCCTCTGACCTGAGACGGGCAGGCTGAAGAGGCAGAAAATCTCAGAGTTCACACAGCTGTTACTCTTTACGTAGGGTCTGCTGTTAGTGCCACTCTCCTCTCACACAAACTGGGCAAGACTCCACTTTATCTGCAAAACCATTCATCAAAGTCTGACCTAGCTACCCATGCCTGAGAGAGCCCAAAGACCGGGAATACACGGTATTTGGTTCTCCCAGGCATGATGAAAGTGGTTGTTTTCAAATATACAGAATATTGAAAAATTGCAAACACTATGAAAAAAAACCCCAGCTTTTTATAGTTTGAAAAGTTCCTTTCACGCTCATACTGAAATCTACCTTCCATGGTAGTGGACATGGGTGACAGGGTACTTCAGAAGTGCTTAAGGTCAGCCAGGGGTGGTGGCGCACTCAGGGGCAGAGGCAGGCGGAGCTCGGAGTTTGAGGCCAGCCCTGTCTACAGAGTGGGCTCCGCGACACTCGGCGAAACCCTATCTCTAAAACCAAGAAAACAAAGTGTTTAAGGTGATGGGGGCTCTGCACTAATGAACGGGTGGGCGTTGTCCCCAGAGGTGTGCGTTAGAGTGTGTCCCTCAGATCCACATGCTTCTTTATGCAGGCTCTCCCACCATGTGAGGTCTCTACCACCTCAGGACACCGTACAGGGACCTCTCCAGAGTGATCTCTTCACCACAGACCTGGAGTAGGACAGCTGCATTTACCTGTGTCTGTGTGCTTTGCCCTGTCAGGGTATCAGTGCCTCGAGAGAGGTTACACTCTACCTTGCATTTTTGCCGTGTTTAGAATCTGGCACAAACTAGCACAAAACAAGTAACTGTTGAAATGATTCAACAATTAAACACTGTATAGCCTGAGCTTTTTTTTTTTTTTTTTTTTTTTTTAATATTCTACCCTTTTCTACATTTCCTTCAAAGTCTCTAGAACCATCCTGCAAGTGGAGACTGCTCAGTCGTTCCTGGTCTACCCAGAGCCAGAAAATATATTAATTACAACACTGCTTGGCCAATAGCTGAAGGGTATTTCTAACCAACTCTTCTATCTGAAATTAGCCCATTTCTATTAATCTGTGTATCACCACCAGGTAAGGGGTAAGTTTCTCTGGTGTGTCTCCTTCAGCAGCTACATGGTGCCTCCCTGACTCCACCTACTCTCTCTATATCTCTTCCAGCCTGGCTATATTCTGCCCTGCCACAGGCAAAAGCAGCTTTATTCATTAACTAATAAGAGCAATACATATACAGAAGGCCGTTGCACATCACCTCTTGTGCTCCTATGGCAACTCTCAGCTAATGTTCCTTGGGCTGCCTGGTACACACATTGTATCTTCTGGACTTCCGTCTGTCTCCAATCTGCCTGCTAACCCTGCACACATTGCATTTTCTGGAATTCCGTCTGTCTCCAATCTGCCTGCTAACCCTGTGCTCCTCTTACTGCATGATACTTGGACACATGAGGAAGGGAATGGGAACTAAGTCAGGGATCTCTGGAAAACACAGATTGCTCCATCAACAGAGATGTTGGGGGAAATAAAATAGGAAAGACAAGATTATTTTAAAACTACCCTTTCTGGAACTAAGCTTTTATCATCTTACTTGTTCAAATACTATTCTTAAGAAAGGGAGAGGGAGACAGGAAAGAGTGCCGGGGGGGGGGGGGGGGGGGGGAGGGGGGGGGAGGGGAGAGAAGAAAGCTGAATTCACAGGTGAAGATGACACCAGCTTAAGGAAGGGGATCTTCAGATTAAGCCACTATAATGCATTTGCAGGAGGCAGGAACTTTAATGCCGAGGCAGAAAGAAGTGAAACGAATCTGTGAAACCTCAAGAAAAACCCAGTCATTAACTTTCTGCTTTTGGTGAAATGCAAATGAAATAAAAATACCTGCAGAAACAGCTAGAACCATAGCCAAATATCTCTATTTTCTTTAGCTGTTAGTGTAACATGGGCATAAATATTTTTAGTCAGATGCCTAGGGTTTAAAACAGTGTAGATAGATACACTCGGGCAGTATGTATTTAAAAAAAAATTTTTTTGACTTTTTCCATCAATTTCAGGAATGTAGACTTCACAAGAAAATTAACTATACTCATGCTTAAATGAGAAAGGCTGTAAAAGGTTGATAAATATAAATACTTCTATTTTTATATGTATACTCAGTGGTTTTATTTACCCTCACAAGTGTTTTTCAATGTACAAGTATTCTTCCATAAGATTCATCATCTTTAGTATTTCTGGGCGAGAGAGCAGCCATCAAATTTGTCTTGGCTGCAGAACCTTTTAGTCTCCAAACAAAATCTTAGTCAAAAGTTTAAAGAGAATAGCAATAGCTATTTTTTCCAAAGGTTTATAATTTTTTAAAGGTTCCATCTTTCTTTTTAAAATTTCTCTTTTTAGGGTAGAGATGAAGAGCCTGGGAGATTCACCCCACAACCCACTCCAAGGGACCTTTCTGCCAGAGGGAATGCATTTTGAGAGCCTTATTCTTAAAAACGATTTATCTTGGCAAATTGGAGGCTCAAATCTGGAGCTAATCTAGGAGGTGACTTGAGCCTGCCCTCAGCCCTGAAAAGCACTGTTCTTCAAGGGCAGCATGGAGGAGATGAGGTCACAGTGACTGCACTCTGGGGAAGTTCCCTTCTGCTCACATTATGCAGGAAGAGTGATGGAGGGTGAACAGAGCTCGCCTTCTTGGGGGGGTCTACAGGTAGTTCACATCTTTTGGTCCTTTACGTGGCTGGTTCTTGTATAACCTATAAATCTACATTACTTTCCTAAGAAGAAAAATATTATTTATTTTAAAGTGGATTCTTCAGTTGCTTTTTCATATAGCTTTATTTTGGTTGGTACCTAAAGCATTAACCATTCCACTGGCTCACTCAACTGAAGAAAATGTCCTTGGTCTGACAAAAACAAGACATGGACTCCAAGGAAGTGGGCCTTCCCATCCAGCCTCTCTGTGCTGTAGCCGAGCTGTGAGTGTCCCAGAAAAAGGCACCCTGTGCTTTGCTCTCTGCGTCCTGCAAGTGGTATTTATTTCTAGGAAACTTTTATCCCTGCATCCTGCATTCTGCATGTGGCTGATTCAGAAGTGTCTCCATCCTGGCACCCAACTACCTGCTGACTTATTGTCCGTTTCCACCTACAAAACTAAAGTTTCACAAAGGCAAAGCTGCTTAGTATTTGCCAGTGTGTTCTCCAATGCTGGGACAATGTCTAGCAACTGTTTATAAACACTGCCGAGCGACTGCTGAAACAGCCACATGAAGACACTCTTTTATAAATAGGTTGTCAAAGATCCTATTTTCAGTACTGTTTATATTTTTGAAGACTTCAGCACTGGCCCAGTGTCCCACTCACGACACATACTTCATAAATGTTGCATGACTGCCCCACAGCTCACACAGATAAACCTATTCTAGGACCACTGACCCTTTGTGGGAGAGCCTGCGTCTCGAAGAATGAGTTTCCTGGAACACAGAACGAGGCTTTACCACTTCACCGTTTCCAGAGCTCTCCAATGCCACAGTCACTTAGCTGAAACACTACCATACGCTCGTCTCCAGTACTGATTCTCACCACGGGCCCCCCCCACACACTGTGGAGCAGCCACTGAGGTAGAAGCCATCTTGTCAGGATCCAAACAGTGCAGTGTAACAATGGCAAACCAACAGTCTCAGAGGCACTTTTACAACCAATTGGAAATCTTAAAAACACCAACACAAACAGTGTAAAAAAAATAACCACAGAAGGTACCATATAAGCAGAGACATAACATTTTAAATACTTCCAAATATTTGGTTTGAAAGCATACATGGAGCATGTGGGCTTCTCACATCTTTTCCTGCCAAGTCTCAGCAAGGCAGACTACACTGCAGTCATCTCAAACAGCTGTTAGCACTCATCTTCAAATATTTGCGCTGTACAACTCAGATGCCTGTGTGCCCCACTATAGCTGCGCTGAGATAATCCTTCTCCTACTGGCTGCTGGCAAAAACACGGGTGAGAATTACTTCAAATACACAGGGCAAATGCTAGCCTCAAAGGTGGGAGCTGAACTGTGCTGGTTTTTAAAGTTAATGAAGAGAACGTGAGATGCTGAGTTCCTGATGAACAATAGTGTGCTCCTCACTTAGAACTGTGAGCTTCTCAGACTACATTTCAAGTTCAGCCCACTGTTCTTGCAGGAACTCAAATATAAACTATCCAACCCACCTCACTTGGGGTTATTGGAAGGCTCAGGCCACAGAGGAAGATCTTAGTCTAGAAATAAGTAGAGTGGCTTAAAACATTTCCCCCTTTTTGGTATAATTAGCCTGTTTCCTAAGGCCGCACATAAACTAAGTATCTTATTGTGAGTCTAGGCCTCTGAAGGCTTCATAGCACTGCAACATAACACCTTGTGGACTGCAATGACAGATGCATTACAATGTAACACCTTGTGGACTGCAATGACAGATGCATTACAATGTAACACCTTGTGGACTGCAGTGACAGATGCATTACAACGTAACACCTTGTGGACTGCAGTGACAGATGCATTACAACGTAACACCTTGTGGACTGCAGTGACAGGTGCATTACAACGTAACACCTTGTGGACTGCAGTGACAGGTGCACTACAACGTAACACCTTGTGGACTGCAGTGACAGATGCATTACAACGTAACACCTTGTGGACTGCAGTGACAGGTGCACTACAACGTAACACCTTGTGGACTGCAGTGACAGGTGCACTACAACATAACACCTTGTGGACTGCAGTGACAGGTGCACTACAACATAACACCCTGTGGACTGCAGTGACAGGTGCACTACAACATAACACCTTGTGGACTGCAGTGGCAGGTGCACTCAATGGTTTTTCTCTTCCCAATGGACATCAGCTGTGGTTGGCGAAGCTCAGTTGATGGGGTTTACTTTAACTTCCAAGATGGAAGTCAATACAAACACCTATCATTAGCCTGCTGCTTCTCCCCAGGCTGTCACTCAAAAAAGATAAGATTATAGAACTCGGAAGACTCTATCTGCCATCCTACAAAATGGAATTCTTTCTTTACCCCATTATTTTTAGTTTATTTATGCATATAGGTGTTTTGCTTGCATGTGTATCTGTACCACATGTGGGCCTATTACCCACGAAGGCCAGAAGAGAGCATCAGATCCCCTGGAACTAGAGTTGAGATGGTTGTGAGTCACCAAGTGAGTGCTGGGAACAGAATCCAGGTCCTCTGGAAAAGCAGCCAGTACTCTTAACTGCTGAGCTATCTCTCCAGCCCTTGAAAGATTACAACTTAATATACCTTGCAGTTTAGAGAACCAACTAGTGAAGGAACACTTTTTCATTTCCCAACTTAGCATTCCTCTTTTGTGTGCAGCAACCCATATCCTTGATTCCAGGTGGATGTGTGTGCTCCTCCCAACCTTACCTCTTTATGCACCTTCCAACTGTCTACTGTCACATTGAAGAGAGCTTTGAGGGCCTCGATGGCACAGTCTGTCTCCTGAGGTGGAAGAGGAGGTCCATTATGATCTATGGCCGACTCATACTCATCGGTCCACTTGATGCTAAAGGCACTTTCCAAGATCTGGGTTAGCAGCGGGAGTCCCTGGAGCTCATAGCGCAATTGTGACCTGATGTCAGTGTGCAAAAGTGACAAGAGGAAGAGCAAACGCAAGTCAAAGCACTTTATGTCATTGATAAATTTTCGGTCCTTGCACTTTCTCAGGAGGTTACAGAGCTTTGCAGCGAGATTCAGTTCCAGGCTGAGCTGTTGGGCCATCTGACTGTTGAACACGATGTTACACAGACACTTTAACGATTCCACAATAACCGGGAACTCTGACACCTTTTCCAAAGAATCATCTGACTCGTGCAGCTTGGCTAGTCTCAGCAGTATTTGCATATTTTCTTTAGTTGTTACAGGAACTAAAATCTTTTTGTCTCTGGAGAGAATGCGGAGCACTTCCAGGCAGGACACTTGACAGGTTGTTGGGACATCCTTTACAAGGACTTTAAATATGCCTTCACAGAGTTTCTGAAAAACAACAAGTATGCAAAAATCACTATCTGGCTGATATTACTTCAAACAGTGTAGGCTCAAGATCTGGTTGTAAAAGGACTCTATTTTTTTTATATAAATCTCAAAAACATCAGAACCAGAAGGCAACTTCTGTTTAGTACACATCTTTCACTTCTACAGATATGGAAATCGAGGGCCGGAGAGGGTGAGGAGCTGGCACTGGGCAGTGGATTGCAGCACTGGAAGAGCTGAAGGATGCAGTCACTGCCTTCTCAGTCCATTGTTTTTCTTACTTAAAAATCACATTTTTTTTGTCTTAAATCACTAAAGTATCTTCCATAATTTTAATCTTAGCAGGGCTTTAAAAAGCATAGTATTGGGGCAAAGGGGAAAAGAGGGCAAAACGCAGCTGTTCCTCCCAAGAGGTAAGGCTATAAGTGGAGAACTGGTCCATAGTTTGTAGGGGCTATGTCCCACATTTTGGATATCTCTCGATTGTTAAGTAATATTTATTCCCTTCTCAGATCTTTGACGGAGTTGAAGATTATATAATTGTAGTTACTCTCTATGTTATTTAGACTCCTTGAGATAGAATGTTTAGCAAAAGTTTTGTCCTCAATATTGTTTGTTATATTTATTATTTGTTATTATTGTATATAGTTGTATTTGGTTTGGTTCTATCTTATTTAGACAAAAGGGGGAGATGTAGGGACATAGCCCCACCCATTGGGGGCGTGTTCGCCTCGGGCTAATGTTTACGGATAAATCTGCCGGGCGTGAGCCCAGCAGCCCTTTTTCTTTTGCTCCGCTTTTCCGGTACACCGCGGGAACCTGTGGTCCTGTAAGTTTATTTCCTTATTAAAGCTGTATATATCTATATAATCTGTCTACATTCATTTGCGCCACCACAATAGTTCTGTGTGGGTGCCCAGGGAGGCAAGAAGAGGATGTTGGCTCCCCTGGAGCTGGAGTTACAGGCAGTTGTGAGCCACCAGGTGTGGGTACTGGGACCAAACTTTGGTCCTCTGGAAGGGCAGCAAGTGTTCTTAACAGCTGAGTTCTCTCTCCAGTCCTTAATCTTATGTTTCAAAAGTATTTGTATTGCCAAATTTAATAACACGGCCTCAAAATTCTTTGTGAGCTATCTTCTTAAACTGCAGGTCTGCATCTCTCAAACTTAATCTCATATACAGACCAAGTAAGTGTTAACATTCTATTAAGACATATCTGTATTCCAATATTCTTTAGAAACAACAGACACAGCAAGTAAGATTTTTTTTAATTTTATTTTATGTGTATTAGCGTTTTGCCAAGGGTTTCTGTGCCCTGTAACCAGACTGGCCTCAAACTCACGGAGATTCACCTGCCTCTGCCTCCCGAGTACTGGGATTAAAGGCGTGCGCCACCACTGCCCGGTGACCAGTAAGACTTTTAAAATGAAGTTTCTATTAGCCTATCATTAGACTTTAGCTCTTCAAAAAGAAGCTACTTGGGGTCAAACATGATTTTGCCAAGACTCCCAGGTCACGTGCAACGTCCAGATACAGGCTATTGATATAACTAATAGAAATACTAATTCTAATATAAACGTTTTCTAAAGGTAATAAGGAGCTCTACTAGACAAGTTAAAAAAAAAAAAAAACACTATATAACCATGTCAACTCTACCCTGCCTCATCTGGTACCATGGCTTTCTTTTAATGTCTTTATGTCACTGTTAAGGCAGTGTTTTAAGCGGGTGTCGTCCAGGGCTACAGTGTGGCAGTTAGAATTACATGGGGCAGGGAACTGCTTCCATTTCAGATCTACCAGACTTACACACACACACACACACACACACACACACACACACACACACACACATTGTGCATACTATTTTTCATGTGGTATGATCCTGAGGTAAAATCAAATAATCTTTATCACCACACAGTGTTTTCAAGAAAGAAATGATCTGTCTTTCTGTACATGAAACCAATACAGTCTCCAGTCTGGAATACAGGACTGGAGAGATGGCTCAACATTGGCTGCTCTTGAAAGGCCCTGGCTTTGATTCCCAGAAACTACATGGAGGCTCACACCTACCTACCGGTAACACATTTTCAGGGATGTGTTACATCCCTGGATACAACGCCTCTTCTGGACTCCATGGGCATTGCATGTACATGGTGCAAGCATATGTACCAACAAAACACCCATACACATAATAAAAAAGAGTAAGAAAATAACTATGGAATTAAATAAGTATAAAATGTAACATGTGAATGTGGTATAGTACACAGATACCTTTACCTTCTAAACTCAAAACAAGAACAATAACAAAAGTCTTCAGACACAAGAAAGAAGACAGCATGCAGGTGACTTGAATAGCCAAGGCTACAAACAGACCTAAGAAGAAAGTCTACGAAGTCAGAGAGGCCTACAGAGTTTATACTTTACACCTAGAGGTCACCACACATCTCCTGGAACGAAAGACAAGAGCTCTGGCTTCCAGCAGCTGCCATCTAGTTTCTCCCGAGCACGTCACCTCACGACGACACCTCACTCAGTGACTGTAGGCAGCTTTTTACCATCGTGTAATGTCAGTTCTTAGATGTCAACTTACTTTCTGAAAATACAAGTACTTAAGAACATGTAGAACTGGAGAGGTGCTTTTGGTGTAAGTGCTCCTCATGTAAACATGAGGATCAGAGCCTGGAGCCCTAGACTTCAGTGTGTGTTGGGTAGGCATGGCAGTCTGCCTAGAATTCCAGAGGGCAGGGGGCACAAACAGCATCGCTGGACCAACCTGCTTATTTCAACTAGTGTACAGGTGAGCTCTGGATTCAAACAAGATCCCTGTCTCAATAAGTAAGATGAAGGGTGACCAAGAAGACACGTGATATCAGTCTTGGGTACACACACAGCCGACCTGCACACAAATGTGCATCCATATCCAACACACACACATATGCACACACACTACAAACACATAAAAGAAAACGTATAAAAGAAGCAAGGGGTATCTAATAGATATACTTACTATTCACAATAATTTCTACTCAAAGGATTTTAGAAGAAAACAATTGTGTACCACATTTGGATCAGTCAGAAAAATTGGGTGTTTATGTTTAAACCAAGCAAGGGGCTGAAGAGGCAGCCTTCTCCATGGCTCTGTCTGACTGCATGGATGACTTTCCCAGTATGTATTGAGTTTGTAGTGGTGCTGTAGACTGAACCAAGGGCTTTGTGGGTGGCACATAAGTGCTCTCTATCACTCGGCTACAGACCAATATTCAAATTGATTTTACTCTTAAAACACACTGTATGCCTACAAAGACAAAGTGTAAGTCCCAGTAAGAAAAACTTAAGTGTAAGTGCCCAATAGTTCTCCAGTGCATACACATCGACAGCCAGGGAATGGGTATTGTTGTTGAATCATCATCTTTTCTTAAAGAAAACTGGAAACCAACCATGTGAGAGGCACATTACATGTTTAAGGTTGACTCTGGGCTCGAAAACCTGTTCATCTTACCAAGGCCACTACAACCAGAACAGGAACAAGAGAGGGCATTTTACTTGTCTGGATTCAAATCCTGCCTCTTGTATTTCTCCTGGTATGAACTTGGTTCAGTCACTTTTCTTCTCTGGACATTGCACTTATCTTTAATCTCACACACACACTTAGATCAACACCTGGCATGTGATAAAGATTTAGCACAGGTCTCATGAGACAAAAAAATCCTGCAGTCTCTACTTTGGCATATAAGATCCTCTGATCTGTCTTTAAACTTTTTAAAACATGTATTTGTGTGCATGCACACTGGCAGGGGTCGAAGGACAACTCTGGAAGTTGGTTCTTTCCTTTCAACATGTGAACATGCGAGTTCTGGGGAACAAACACCTTTATGTAAACAGCATTCCTGCTGGCCTACCCTGTCTTTCGAGTTTTCTCTCGTACTGTTCGAACAAGGCACCCTCTGAGTCTGCAATTCTTGACCAATTCTCACATGCAGCTCTCTGGTGTTCTGACCCTCTCTCCTCTGCGTGCACCAATCCCTCTCTGCCTGCAGTTCAGTCATTTTCTAAGTTTTCCCTAACCATTTTAACTGCCAACATTCTTCCTTCCCAAGGAATATCCTAGCCACAATTTGTAGTTATTATCCTGTATTCAGTACATCTGTCCTGGTTTTTCCTATGGTTTGCCTCAACAACACAAGCTGTCTGGCAGCACAAGGACTTGTTTTTATAAATAAAATGTACTGCAATGCTGTTTGAATCAGGAAGATCTTCCTTAATATCTGACTTTGCCATTAAGAAGTTCCTTTAGGGTTCTAGTTGTATAATTAGACATGGTGTTCACCTTACAACAGTTACGTTCTGAGCTTTAGTAGTTTCCCATTTGCATAATGGGAATAATATCAAAGCATCTGATAAGCAATGTCATGAAACAGACATAAAAACAGTCCTTCAAGGTGACTTTCATTATTGTATTTTTCTGTAACTGTTAACAGAGCAAGTGGAGCACAGGAAACATCCACAAGACTCATGGGAGTTCCCAGGCTGCAAACATTAGCTAAGGCTTCCCCACAGGAGACTTCTCACAGGAGGCTTAGATTACTTAGATGCCTATGTTGTTTAAAATAGAAACGTTTTTAAAAACAACAAGAAGATGAGTAGGGGTATGGACTAGGAGGAATTAGGTAAAGAAATAAGTGTGATCAAATACATTGCATGAACATGTAAATTTCAAAACCATAATAATAAAAATAATACAACCATACTATGTTCTATATACCAAAGAGCTTTACCCTGGGTCAAGTTATTTGAATTTTAATAATATCATATTATTTTAACAAACAAGTATAATTATGCATATCTAATTTTGTTTCCTGACATTAAAAAACATTTTCCCAATTGCTACAGGGTTCTTATATAAACACAATTCTTCAAAAGATTTATTTTTACTTTATGTGTATGAGTATCTTGCATGTATGTATGTGCATCAGATACATGCTTGGTAGCCTCAGGGTCCAGAAAAGAGCCCTAGATTCTCTGGAAACAGAGTTACAGACAGAGATGAACTATCCATGTGGGCACTAGGAACTGAACTTGGGTCCTCTAAAAAAGCAGTATGCACTCTTGACTGCTAAGCCATTTCTCCAGGCCTTCACAAACACAGATTTAAACGGATATGCAGGATGCAATTCATGCTGACACTGCAGCTTTAACATTAAATGCAGCCTGTCCAGAAAAACCAATGCATACCCAGCTTGGCAATGGCAGGTTTTCTTATGCATCTGCAGAACTAAAGTCAGCTTTGGCTTCAGCTGTGAAACAAACAAGATAAACTACGAAACGAACATGAACATGCAAATGATCTATTATCATCTGTGCACTCCTAGGAGGTGACCTCTAAAACTTTTAAAAGCAAATTTCAAGTTTTAACTATAAAGAAAACACCTTTTTATAAAACCTGATTTCACAGTCTACATGCAAACTCAAAAGAGGCTTTCAGAAAACACTTCTGAAACCGTATCAGTTGGGTGACTGCCCACTCACAGTTGTTTCTAGACCACGGAGAGAGATGAGGACAAAAATTGAGACAGATACAGAAGTTGAGAGTCTTCACTTAGCAATCAATCTTCACAGTAGGTTAATGTTGCTGGGGCAACTAAGAACAAAGTTATTCCTCTTAGTGGTTAATTCTGATTGTATTTCACAAAAGTACTGTGCTCTAGCACTGATGAGAAAATGAACACAATAAAGCCCTCAGTCCTGACTAATCATCTCGGAGGCACTGTTACAGATGGATGCTGATCGAGACGCCCATCGTTAGACCCTGAGGTAGAAAATGGAGAGCTGCCCGCCAACAAACCCAGCTTCCCTTTCCTAGGTAGTAACCCCACGGCTGCCTGGCTACACCACCTTTGCCAGCTATTCAGAAACAAAACCTCTGAGCTCCTACGATGCAGGGGCATTACGTTCTGTTTAAGACAGCGGCTTAACGGATCTCTGGGAGTTCAAGGCCAGCCTGGTCGATAAGAGCTAGTTTTTATTTTTTTATTTTTTGGTTTTTTGAGACAGGGTTTCTCTGTAGCTTTAGAGCCTGTCCTGGAATTAGCTCTTGTAGACCAGGTTGGCCTCGAACTCACAGAGATCCGCCTGCCTCTGCCTCCCGAGTGCTGGGATAAAAGGCGTGTACCACGACCGCCCAGCCCAGAATGCACGTTTGAAATAAGGATCTCACGCATGCTCTTTCCACAATTTTCTATGCCAGTAATTTGTACATATAGATTTTATACTCTACTGCAAAGTCTAGTAGTTATTTTTTCTATTTAATACCAAAAGGCAGGCTAGTTCTACCATGGCTAGTTTGAACATTTGCATGTTCTCTCCTTAGCCACAATCAAGATTTCCCAGTGTCTACTTTATAAATCCCAGGTGGTGAGGAGAGACAATAGCAAAGGTCTAAGGGATTTAGAGTCAAGTGGAGAGTTATGGGAAAATATAAGCTACGTTAATGCAGTGAGCACCAGAAGTTTCTTGTATTACTGGCAGTTTGGGTTAGAAAAATTCTTTGTTTGGAAGACTGCTTTGTATTTTAGGACATTTACAGGAACTTTCAGTTTCTACAGGATCTTAGTAACACACCAGCAGGGCCACCAAGTCATCACAAGAAAAAGTCTATGGAAATTGTCAACAGTCTCCCAAGGAGCACAATCAGTTCCCTCATTGAGAAACACCGATCAACCACCTAGCACACGTGAGTAAGATTTTCAAGGTACTGTGTGTGTGTTTGGTTGGGGGGGGGTGGACAAAGGCAAAATTCTGAGGCTGAGCAGATCACAGGCTGGTGAAGAAAGCAGAAAATAAACAGTTAAAATATTACGAGCATTGTAACGGAGGGGGGACTAGAGGCTCTAAGTAGCTGGAGAAACGTCAGCCTGGTTCTGGATGTGAGAAACTGTGAACACATGGCGTAGCGGACCCCAGTACCGGTGCAGCCAGGTGTGTCTGCGGTGCTGGAAGCCCACGTGGTGAGAGTAGTGGCAGGCTGCCGTGAGATGGAACTCAAGGAAAGCAGGAACCAGCCATGAGGAGTCTTAACAGACTTAGCTCAACTGTTATGAAAAGTCACTAAAGAGTTTAAGTAAAGAAGAGCTAAACCCAGCTAAAATTTAAAAACCAAACCAAGCTGGCTGTCTGTTGAGAAGAAACGTTTCGGCTGGGGTGGTGGCAGGGGACTGACAGGACCTGCTGTGTGGGTCTGCTTGTTGGGGTTTCTGTCCCACCTGGTCCCCCAGCCATTTAGTCCCAGAGAAAATCACACAGAGATCTCCATAAGATTATAAACTGACTGGCCCATTAGCTCAGGTACGAAGGTATAATTACGAAGGTATTAGCTCCTTTAACGTATATTAACCCACTATTCTTATCTATGTTAGCCACATGGCTGGGTACCTTTTCTCAGCCAAGCAGATTACATCTTGCTTCTTTGGTGGTCTGGGCTGGACTGTGGGAAGAGCTTCCTTCTTCCCAGAATACTCCTGTTCTCATCACCCTGACTCTACTTACTGTCTGGTCGACCCGCCTATACTTCCTACCTGGCCAATCAGCGTTTACTTAAAACATGATTGACAGAATACAGACAATTCTCCCACACCAGGAGATTTCTGGCTTCATCAACACCCTTACAAAGGAAGGGATGACTAGGGAAAGGACAGGCTTGGAGAACTCTATACAAGGTCACAATACGTCTGAAATGCTTATAAAAATGTCAAGTAGGAAGTTGAATGTACGCGGTAGACCTGTAAGCGCCATCAAAACTGTGCTTTCCGTATGGGTAGGAACATTTCACTTATGACTGGATTAGACCGCATGGAGAAAAACAGAAAGAAAAGGCACAAGAGCCCTGGAAAAGCCAACACCATGGCTGGCCTTTAAGAGGAAATTTAGAAGTGTGGGTGTTCTGGGAGACAGAAGAGAGTGTTTTATGGACGAATGCTCAGCTGTTCCAAATGTAGACAGCAGATTGCTAGGACCTTGATAAAGACGTTTCTAAAGTCCGCCTGGAAGCAGGGAAAGGGGGCAGCAGAGCTCTCAAGACACAGAAGAAAAATGTGGAGGTGTGCAGCGGGAACGTCTGGTGGAGAGTGGACTTACTCCAAAGAGCGCTAACCGGGAGGACGGTGGCTGGAAGAGAGTGAAGCCAAGAGCCTCCCTGTGTTCAAACGGACAGCCTGGCCGCAGACAACAGTGCTGAGGGCAGACTTTTCTGTCAGAGTCCCACAGTGGCCATGTCATATAAAACACAAGCCAGCTCAGTATCTAGAGAGAGCTCAAGCGCCTGTAATGACCTCTCTAATCCATATTCAATTACTAGTGTCACAACATCCTTGGGGCGGCCCCGTAACTTCTAAGTGTCTGTAGGAGCCTCTCTGCCTTCTCATTTTATGTATTTAGAGTCTTCTCAACTGCTCACCTTGCTAAATTAATCCTATCTTCAAAACCATCCCAAAGCAGGAAGTAATCTCTTACAGCTTTGGGTCCAGAGAACTTAATCTCTATGGCTGCAGAACGGAACACTATCTGTGGAGACGCATCTCTCCTATCAACCTGGAGGGAGGCAGGCTCTGTAATGTATCTCTGCTCTTCCCTGAGTGTGTCTGATGCACCAAATGTCTGCAAACACACACACACCACACACACACACACACACACTGGGAGCTACAGACACTCAACAGGGCGCTAAAGCTCTGGTCTCAGCTCCAGTGCTGTGACTTCAGGTACAATGGCAAGCTCCTCTCACTTCCTCATCTGTCAAGAACATCCATTTCGTGATTTGTAGGGAGAATGAAAGTAGAGGACACGTATATGATACAAGAAATAAAGCCAAAACGGATGTTCCCAACATTAAACACCACTCTGCACTAGACTAGGAGACTGATTTTCCCCACTCTTACACAGACCTCAGTCCTTAAACACAGGCCTACAATTCTCACCTTTTCTTTTTAACATTTTTGCTCTTCTATTGCAGTGGTACTGAAACAAGCTCTCTACAGCTGCCACGTTCTCCTCAATGAACATGGACTTTCCCCTTGTTATTTTCCCCATCCTGACCTCCTTGCTACTTCATCTGGAGTCACTGGAATCAACCAGTACTGCTCGAGGGACAGGATAGGATCCTAATCTTAAAATGGACTCTGTGCATTCACCTGGTGGCCCTGTGTCAGAGTCCTCATGTATCTTCTGGACCACAATGACACTAAAATACTGGGACGTGGGATGTGCATGTTAAATGTGCGTTACAGATTACAACACAAAAGTCATAGGAATTTTTAAATTTTTAAACAAGAGAGATGTTCAAGGAATATTTATAGTCAAAGCAAACTCCCTTGGATGATGTCTTTCTGGCCAGTCAAGGTTATGCCTACACTCTCCACCAGACGTCAGTGGATATATATTCCACAGGGATCTAATTTTAGTCCTTAACCGGAACTGAAGGTCAGCCACCTGAACATGATACCTCTCAACTTTGGCCCTCTGTATACAGCGGGTAAGCAAAAGCAAGAAAGAAAGAGAGACAGACATGATGGGAGGGAAGGAAGGGGAGGGAGGAAAGAAGGGGGGAGAAAGGAAAGAAGGAAGGGAGAGGGAGGAGAGGGGGAGGAAGGAGGAAAGAGAGAGGGAGGAGGGGGGAGAGGTGGATAAAAGGGGGTGAGGGAGGGGAGAGGGAGCAGGATGAAGGGAAGTCACTACATTAGCAGTGGGGATCAGTAATTGTCCGTTCTCTAAAAGAACTATTCAAAAACTGTATTTTAAAATACTAAACATTTAATGAATTACTGCTAGAATAGTAAAACATGCTTTTAATAAAAGTCATAGAGAAGGATTCTGGGGGTCAAACTTGAGGTTTTTTATATAAGAAAAAGCTAAACAGATTTCCTAAATGAATACTCACCCATCTGAGTCCATGTCTACTTACACCAATGTTATATCTATACATTTGGGATTGTTTTCTAAATCATATTATGAAAGACAAGGGAATTCTCACTTTATTACAGATAGAGTCTCTGTGACTGAAGTTTTATTTCTCTTACAGTCGAGCTATTCCTCCTCTTCCTGGATGTGCTCATCTTTCAGCAGTACAGACCCCACCACTTAGGTTCTCTGAGGAACACTCAGCTGGTTTGGCTCAAGTTTCTCACCTAATTAGCCATCCTGAGAATGCGTGCTGTGCCATCAAACAATTCCTAACAGATGGGAAAGACGGCTTAGGTGTAAACAAAAACTTAAAACCACTCGGCTGTCCCTCCTTTCTAGACTGAGGGTAGAAAAGCACGTGTAAAAATGCTTTCTCTTCAAACATAAATCCAGTCCACTACATTTCTCTTACTATTTAGGTGTCTTTATTTTCCAAAAAGTCCTTTTCTCCAATCCAGATGCCAAATCTTAGTCTTTAAGAAAAATTAGGTTGTTAATACTGGCAGTTACAGAAATATCTTCATTTCTTGCATGCCAGAATTCCTCAAAAGAGAAAAATTTTAAGAGAATTATTAAGTGAAAAAACATCTATTTTGGGTTAACAGCAATAATACAACAAGACTCAGATAATTTATATTAGGGAGACTTAACACATGGAAAATGAGTGAGTATTAAGCATCTTTCAATATACAACAGCTTAAGCTATGTGTTAAAATACTGAAAATAATCCAAGGACTTTAGTCACAGAAAGCTCCTTGGTAGGCGTGTTATTAGGGTAGGAGAACAAGGCTGCTAACTAGCTGGTAGGAGGTAACAGGAACAGTGAAACATGCCCAGAACCCGAGAGGAACATGGAGAAACTAAGAGAATTAACCAGTGCCAACCTTGGCCAAAGCTTTCTGGATGCAGAGTGGCTGCTGGGAAACTGGCATCAGATGAAGAATTCAAAATTGATGCCTCTGGCTCAGGATAGCCCAGAGGGTACCTGTATGGGACAACATTCAGGGCCCCGTACTACAGTGTGAGTTCTCTGAGGATGAGCTACACAGCAATGATCGTTAAAGGCAAGAAGAGAAATTGAAGACTTGTTCTGGCCACAGTTTTCCCACACAAGTTGTAACCTTAGGTAAAAAACTATCTCAATTTTTTTATCCATAATTGGAATAATTAGAATTACTGGCAAAGCCTAGTCCCTATGAGTTCTATCAATTACAGATATATAAATATTCCACTTCCCTTGACATATGAGCAAAATTTCTGAGAAATGAACAAAGTACTGAATAAGGGAACCAACCTTACACTTCTAGCAACAACAAAGAAATTCTGATGTATCTGAAAAAGAATATGCAACACACTGTAATTCTAGAGCCCAAGTCCTCCAGTCATCCATCCAGCCCCTTGAAGAATTCTAGAGCCCAAGTCCTCCAGTCATCCATCCAGCCCCTTGTGGGATTCTAGAGCCCAGGTCCTCCAGTCATCCATCCAGCCCCTTGTGGGATTCCAGAGGCCCAGTCTTCCAGTCGTCCACACAACAGGGGTTGGATGTGGAAAGTATGCTCTCTGATACCCTTCAGTGCTGGAAATCAGCTCAGTGTCTACACTCTACAACAAAACTCGAATCCTGGACACTTAAGAGTAGATTAATAAGCCACACAATGGGCCAGTCCAGCCTGACAAGAGTATAATACAGGACTATGGTACCAGGCTTTTGAGGTCTGAATCTTGGCCTAACCCCTCACCAGTTCAGACAGCACTTTCTCTGTATGCCTTCGTTTCCTCTCCTGTAAAGCACGAAAAAGCACAGTATGGACTTTAAAGCTCTGTTGAGAGGATCAGATGTGCACACGGGCATACAGGGTTTCCAAGAGGAACGGCATATGGTATACTTTATCCACTAACACTTCTTTCATGCCATCTTATTGAGATATGATTCACACAAGTCCAACCTGTTAAAGCACACAGCCCATTTGTTTTTAGAGTACATATTCACACTTGTGCAACCATCACCTCTATCTAATTTTAGAATATTTTCATCACTCCCAAAAGAAACTCAATACCCATTAGCAGTAAATCCCAGCTCCTCTCTTTCCCTAGTCCCCGGTCCCTGGCAACCACTCATCTATTTTCTGTCACTAAGGATCCGGTATCCAGGACGTTTCACACTAACACAACATCTGTCTGGCTTCCTTCACTTAGCACACTTTCAAGGTCCATTCACTGTTACCGTGCACCAGTTACTTTATTTCTTTAACTGAACAATAATCTGCTGTAGGAATATAACATATTTGTTCATCATTTACATGCTGATGGTCATCTGGGTAGTTTCTACTCTTTGATTATTATGCAGCATACCTGTGTGTGCAGTTTTAAGCGGACTACGTCCACACTGCTCTTTGTAGCACACTCGCAAGAGACACTCTAGATGACTAGGGGTGTAACTGGCATGTTAGGGGGTAACTGGTGTAACTTCGTGAGTAACTGACAGGTTATTTTCCAAACTAGATATACTACTTTCTACAAGTAGTGTGTGAAGGCTTGCATATTTCAGCATTCTTGTCGATATTTGTTATTATCTCTTGTTCTAGCACAGTAGGGGTGAGCTGATTTTTTATAGCAGTTTTGATTTACCTTTACCTGATATCAACTTTTTATTTTGGAAACCTAGCTCTTCAGTTCTCTGTCAGAGACCAGCGTCAACATTTTTCTGCTGAATTTGGTTTCCAGTTCCCAGTGCATGCAGGGGACTGTAGATTGCTACCCTTACTGTGAGTTTATCCCCAAATAAAGAAACCTTTGTTATACTCCATTCCAGGACATGATGGAACACTTTGATACTACTACAATTTGGCGCCCAACATGGAGCAGTACCTTAAAGGTCACTGGCTAACAAGAGTTCCCCAAGAGTTCTCCATGCACTGTAAATTCAGTTGTCTTCTGAGTAAGAGTCCCTGGGGCTGAGAGAAGGCTCAGCAGTTAAGGGTGTTTATTGCTCTTGCCAAGAACCTGGGTTCAGTTCCCAGCACCTGCATGTTTATAAACTATTCATAACTAGTTTCAAAGAATCCAATGCCCCCTTCTGATCTCCATGGGTACCAAGAATGCACATGATACACAAACACACAAGAAGGAAAAGATACTTCAAAATTTTTTAAAGAGTTCCTTAAATATTTTAGGTGACATTTTTGCCAAATATATTAATTCTAACAAACATTTTCTCTAATTTTACATTTTATCTTTTTTTCTTCCTGGTAGTATCTTTTAAAGCATGAATATTTTTAATTTCAACAAGGTCCAGTTTATCTGTTTCTTTTTTATGTTTTTTGGTATCATCTGAAAGCATGGAGATTTCTGGTTTCCCCAGTAAGTTTTATCTCTTAGATCAAGATCTTTGATTCAGTCTCATTTTTAAAGTGTTTTTATTCATTTTTATTTTATGTGTATTAGTGTTTTGCCTACATGTATGTCTGTATGAAGGTGTCATATCCCCTGGAATTGGAGTTACAGACAGTTGTGAGCTGTCATGTGGGTGTTGGGAATTGAACCCAGATCCTCAGGAAGAAGAGCCAGTGCTCATAAGAACTGGGCTATCTCCCCAGCCCGTTTTCATTTGTGAGTAGGATGTGGAGCAGGAAAGGACCCGACCACATCGTTTGCACATGGTTGTCTAGGGATCACTTCTTTTGTTAAGAGCCACAGTCGTTCTCATGCTAGTTCCCAGTCTTGGCCACCATGGCTCTGTCCATTTTAAAACTGTTAAACTGCCCCCACCACTCTTTGAGACATGTCAGCTCAGGATGTATTCAAACTTTTATAGCAGCCAAGGCTGGCCTCTACCTCCCATACACCAGGACGACAAACACACCCTACATAAACCTACCTTAACCAGCTCCATCCCCATACACCAGGACGACAAACACACCCTACCATACACCAGGATGACAAGCACACCCTACCATACACCAGGACGACAAGCACACCCTACCATACACCAGGACGACAAACACACCCTACCATAACCCACTCCATTTTCACTTTTCTCCTTCATGTTTCTCTTGGCTACTCTGTGCCTGTTTTAATTTCAGAACTGGCCTATCAACTTCTAACAAGAAGCCACCTAGAATTCTAGAAGTGATTACACTGGACTGGTGGATCAGTGGTAAGAATATGGATATTCTACTTGTAGTAAGTCTTCCAATTCATAAACAAGGGTTTTCATTTATTTAGATCTTCTTTAATTACTCTCAGTGAAGTCTTAGAATCTTTAACATTTAACTCTGAGCTATGTACTTGTTCTCAATGGTTCTCAACCTGTGGGTCATGACTCCTTTGGGAGTTAAACGACCCTTTCACAGGTACCACTTAACACCATCAGAAAACACATACATTAATGATTTATAACAGTAACATTATAGTTATGAAGTAGCAACGAAAATAATTTTATAGTTGGAAGTCACCATAACATGAAGAGCTGTATTAAAGGGTCACGGTACTAGGAAGGTTGAGAACCACTGCTTCAAGGCTTACTATATGCACCTGAGCGACCTGCTCCAGATTAATATTCATTTTCTGGAAGTACAGAAGTATCACTCATATATAGTAATTTTTATTTTGAAATACTGTTATATACATTATATCTGTAAATGTCACAAATACAACAATAATTAAAATTAATCATTTCTATCAACCTTTTTGTTTTTGTTTTTCAAGACAAGGTTTTTCTGTGTAGTCCTGGCTGTCCTGGAACTTATTCTGTAGACCAGGCTGGCCTCGAACTACAGAGATCTGCCTGCCTTTGCCTCCCGAGTGCTGGGACTAAAGGTGTGCACCATCACCTCCTGGCACAATATTTGTTTTATTGGCCTTGTTTAGTATCACTTCTGCTTCTTTTGATTTGTCACCGGGGAATCCAGCTGCCATCTGGAGTCACTTTAACACAGTACAGCTCTGCTACCGTTCGCCTGTGTGGGAGTTAGACAGGGTACTTACATACACTGAAGGTCACTAAAGGGGACCACGAGATGGGTCAGTTGGTAAAAGATTTGGAAAATAAGCCTGTCCCTTGAGTCAGATTGGCAGAGCCCATGGTGGAAGGAGAAAACCAGCTACTAAAAGCTAAAGGGGAAAATCTTGACGGCAGCCGTGGACTGCTCTTTACTGCACCTGTTAGCTGGGGGTCTCAGCACACCTGTCACCAACTTACTTCTCTTACTGAGCTCCAGAAGTTTTTTCAGAATATGTTTTCTCCATAGTGAAGCTAATCTTGGGATTAAACAACAACAACAAACTTGTGTTCATTTAAAAGAAATAGGTTTTACTGCAGTGAGGGTTAACAGAGCTCCATACTCCGCCATGACTGAGAGACGAGCTTACAGGCACGTTTAGATGAGAAGATATACCCCAAACTCCATAATAGCTATTAAAGACACAATTCTTATCACCCAGCCACAAGTCCCTAAAAGAAACACAAAGATCACACAGGATGGGCCAGGGAGACAGCTCAGTAAATAAGTAAGCACTTGCTGGCAAGCCTGATCATCCAAGTTCCAGACTGGAAGCTAGGAAAGTCAGGTGTGCTGGATTGCACTCACTGGAGAGAGGAGAGGTAGACAGAGGATCCACAGAAGCTGGAGGGAGTGCAGCTGCCACTCCAGGAACGGGGCTAGGGAGTCTCTCATCACCACACGTATAGTGCCATGTCCATTCCCATGTGCACGCATATGCACACATTTTTTAAAAAAAAAAAATCACATAAAAACCCTAAATCAGAAGAGTTTTTCTGACCTTTTCCCCTAGATTGATCCTTTTGATTCTTTGAAAAAAAAAATCCACAGTGAAAGGTACAGTTTGGTTTAACTACTACTAGACTTTCATTCTGCTCACAAGTCAAGACCTGTAATAGATTCCTGCTAGAGAAGAGCTTTAAAAACAAAACTCTGAGGTGTGAATTTGGTGTGTGTACACATGTTTTAATGGGATAAAAAATATTTAAAGTTACCATTTGTGGGGAGGGACACCCTAACCCTTGTTACCATCTGTGGCGGTGGGACACTGGTGTGTGAGGTCCTTCTGTCTATGTGTTGCTTTTATTGGTTAATGAATAAAGAACTGGCTTAGCCTATAGCATGGGAGAAGGAAGGTGGAGTCAGAGTGATGCCATAGAGCCGCTGGAAATAGATGCTGAAACTTTGAGGGTAGGCCTTGTGTATATCATGGTGATATACAGATTGATAGAAATGGGTTAAATTAAGATGTAAGAGTTATCCAATAAGAAGCTAGAACTAATAGGCCAAGCAGTGATTTAATTAATACAGTTTCTGTGTGATTATTTCGGGTCTAAGCTATCCAGGAGGCTGGGAATCAACAAGCAGCCTGCTACTACAAATTGGCCCCCAACAAGACGTGTTTCAGAGTGAGTTCTGTGTTTGTACTATCTACCTATGTGTTCCTTAGATAATCTAGGAAATTTTAATTCAGATTTACAAGCCATATTAAGATTTTTCTTTTAAGTGTGACAAAGGCTTTCAGGACAAGCACCTATTCTTCCAGCTATTCCTAAGAATGGATTCAAAGTTGAAGATTAACAATTCTGTCTTGGCACATTTTCCTTGGAGGAAGGTAATGCAAACATTTGCCATTTGTTTTCTATAGCTCATGGTGAAGCCAGCACCTATGCAACTGAGGATGCACCAAGCCAAACCCACAGACCAACAGCCAACTCAGGAACCTAAGCCTACCACGGGCCCTGATGCACAGGATTGGTGAGAGTGTGTGGATTACAGGTGCTCTAGTATGTTGGGTAGAGCCTAGTCTAAAGAAAAAAAATATATATATATATATATCAGAAATAACAAATGGACTTTTATATCCATATACATTTATTTCACTATATAAACTGGTTTGTAAGTAATACTACTTTTATTTAGTAAGGTAATCAATAAAATTCAGTTTTAGAAAAAATGTACAATTAAGAAAAAAGAAGCCAGGTGGTATCGTATACACCTTTAATCTGAGCACTTGGGAGCCAGAGGCAGGTGGATCTTTTGTGAGTTTGAGGCCAGACTGGTCTACAGAGTGAGTTCCAGGATAGGCAGGGCTACACAGAGAAACCCTATCTTCAAAAACCAAAAAAGAAAAAAGAAAAAAAAAAGAAAGAAAAGGAAGAACAAAGCATTATTTTATGTTTATGCCCCCAACCATACTATTCTAAAATACTATTTTGTATTATACTGTGTTATTATAATTACGTTCTGAAATCAGTGCAGCCTATTATAATCCAAAAGTTTACAGAAAAAAGAAACCTACTCCACAGCAGTGACCCTCAAGTAGCAGCATTCTGTGGATTTCCTTGCTGTATTTTCTGTGTAGTTGTTACCAGAATTACAGCTGTGATCACTCTCCAAACATATTTATCTTGCCCTCTGAGTGAACATTGTGAGCTGTGTTGCGATTCTGAAGTATAACTAAGAGACACAAAGCACAAAACCAAACAGCACGCTCTCATCACAGGCGCGCTGGCTCCACCCAACGTCCAAGTTCCTTTCCCCAGCTTTTTGTTTGTTTGTTTGCTGGTTTTTTGAGGCACGGTTTCTCTGTGTAGCCCTGGCTGTAATTAAAGGCTGTGCCCCCAGGTCTGGCCTCATCCCTCATCTCACTGACATCACTGCAGTGCACCCGCAGTGCTGGGAGCTGAGAACACAACCTAAGTCACTCAAATGCTAGGTCCCCTTAAAGAGCTCATGGTTCCAAGTTAGCAAAGACCCCACGGATAAACAGAAATGTGTCTGAAATTATAAAATACGCTTGAAGTTTGGGTATTGAAACGCTCGTTCTTTTGAGGGCAGTACCTCACATACCGTTAGTAAGGTATTGAAATGCTCCTTCCTTTGAGGGCAGTACCTCAATACAGTCAGTTGTCCTAGACAACTGCGGCTTTTCCACAGCTGAGAACGCTGTATTCTTAGTCTCGGGTCAAGGAGCTTCAAGCACGCTACTCCTCTCTCCACTCCCCAGTACTGGGATTGAACTCGGAGCCTCACACGTTAGGCAAACCGTGACCCTGAGCTGTCATCCAGCTCTAGTCATTTTATGACGTATCTTTTTAACTTTTATTGCAATACTCTTTCCTGGCTTTGAGGGACGTTTTGTGTTAAAAACCAAAGCAAGAGCTTTCACTGTCTCAATGTGGGTTTCTAGATCACTCATCTCCTTCCCCACCCCGCATGTTTGCATGGCACATTTGTTTACGGGCTGACAGGTAATCGCAGCCCATCACTTAGGTGAAGATGTAAAGCAAGCGCAGGTGCTTCTATCCAAACACACGATGATTCACACGCACCTGTCACAATTTGCATCGCATGCACAAACACTGGAACTGCATCCGACTTTATTCCTTAAGGAAAATCCACACATTCCCATTTGCTGATTCCCTTTGCTGACTCCCAGTGGTGTCTCAACAGTGAGGAAATAAGAGATAGAACAAGGCCTCAGACCGTAATGTCGCGTATTCCAAAATCTGCTTCAATGCATGACAGAGACAGAGCGGGAGCACTGAAGACCTGCACACAGCAGGGAGTTCTTTCCACATGACCCACCACACCCCAGCAGTGTGAGCACAAACCTCAGTCCTCAAGGGCACTAGTGAGGAGAAGCCCATCTCTGTAAAACTAGGAACCATGGCAGAGGGTCAGCAGCCAGATCTACAGAAGTCAATAAAATGAAGTTTTGTTTTTTTTTTGAAGGCACTGCCCCTCACACTATATTAGGTTGTCACAAAATTCTCTTTTTAATATAGGTAAGCTATTACTATGGGTGGGATTTTAATTGATGTTGCTTTTAGTGTGCTTTATGAAAGGAAGGGAGGGCTTGAACTTCTGTTACCAAGTAGCTACTGACAGAGGCTCTAGAGCAGCGGCTCTCAGCCTTCCTGATGCCCCAACCCTTTAATCCAGTCCTCTGCTGTCGGGACCCCCAAACACCAAACTATTTTGTTGCTATTTCATTACTGAAATTTTGCTACTGTTATAAATTATAATGTAAATGTCTGAAACGGAGCCCCCAAAGAGGTCAAGACCCACAGGCTGAGAACCACTGCTCTAGAAGCATACTTAGGACAATATATAAGAGCAGCAAAAGAAACTATTCGGTAATTTGATTTCTTGTATTTTCACATTGAACTCAATGGAGAGAAGTGCCTCCTACTGTTTCCACAGAGAGCATCTGTGAGGTTAGCACTGGAGCTGTCCCAGTTTCCCTGCCAGTGTCTGAAAGTAATGAAAGCATCAGAGTCACTAATGGTTTTAACCATTGGAGACTGGAATGGATTTGTTTGTCAATGTTTTCCATTAATGAGAATTACCTAGTGAGGTCCCTACTGACACTTGTTTACAACAGACCTCCCAGGAAGCAGAAACCTACACACACTGCAATCAACAGTAGGGCAGAAGTTACTCTCTCCAGAGAGCTGAAAGCAGCAGAGGGCAATCTCCACACCACAGATGCAAACAACCTCTGGATCAAAACAGATAGGGATGTTTTCATCATCACTCACAATACGCTATCACTTTACAAAGCATTCACATCATAATAGGCACCTAACGATGATTTAAAGTATATGGGAAGATGAGGAACTCGAGCATCTGGGGGCTGTCTGCGCATCAGAGGAATGTTGCTGGGAGCACACCCATGTGGACAGAGGGCGGGGAGAATGGCTAGAAAATGACAGGTTTTCTACTACTCTACAGAAAACAACACGGATAGTTAATATAGGAAAATTCCCTTCTCAACTAATATTTATAATATCTGCATTTAGCTTTATATACGCCCGTATGCATGTGCAGGTGTGTGTGTGGGTGTGGGTGTGTATCCTTTAGTCTCTCTTTCCAGTCTGAACTGTGGTCTGTGGTCTGGAGTCCCGACTGTGAAGCACACTCTATTGACTGGGTCTCTGCTGCTTTTAATGTGCTTATGATGATGAGCGAGAGCACCATCAAAGACCTGAAGTCTGCCCCCATAGAGCATTAGTGTACAAATGCAGGGTGGGTTCTGCCCTCCTACCATGAATCTGTCATGATTCTACCGTTCCATATGCCCCATTTAAATACCTCACTTTCTTCTTTTTCAATAGCGCAGATTGTAATTTTTTTTCTTTTTACTACTTTATAGCATTCTGTCAATGTACCATTTTTTCTTCCCAATATCCCTTAACTGGCTGTTTCCAATCTTTTGCTGTTTATGTACGTTTTAATGAAAAAATTTTGCTCACTTGGGTTCAATCTAAACATAAAACAGACCTCCAAAAGTGACGTATTTTGGTCAAAGGGCAAAAGGTCTCTTAATTAAACAGATAATACTAACTTCTCCTCCACGCACTGTGTCACTGGAAGAAAGACTTGTCCCTGAAGATTACCTTCAGATATACACATGCTTGGGACCCACTCCCCAGCTTCTGAGTGTTCCTAAGAAGGCCAATTTTTTTTATTTAATTATTAAAGATTTCTGCCTCCTCCCTGCAACCGTCTCCCATTTCCCTCCCCCTCCCCCAAACAAGTCCCCCTCCCTCATCAGCCCAAGAGCAGTCAGGGTTCCCTGCCCTGTGGGAAGTCCAAGGACTTCCCACCTCCTTCCAGGTCTAGTAAGGTGAGCATAAGAAGGCCTATTTTTAAAGCTATTCAAAAAGCATCTCCAGGCCGGGCGGTGGTGGCACACGCCTTTAATCCCAGCACTCAGGAGGCAGAGGCAGGCGGATCTTTGTGAGTTTGAGGCCAGCCTGGTCTACAAGAGCTAGTTCCAGGACAGGAACCAAAAGCTACGGAGAAACCCTGTCTCGAAAAAAAAAAAAAAAAAAAAGCATCTCCAGTCAATAAATCTCTACTGCAGAAGTTATCATTTGTCCCAAAAGCGAGCCCTCACTGGACTCCATGGCACTTGTTTAGCAGACATCCTGAGTTCACTGTGTACTCAGAACTGCAGATGTGAAAGGAGGAGTCCTCAGGGCCTCTCAGGAGGAGTTAACGGATAAGGAGAGGAGGGAAAGTAGGAACAGAGTACTCTGTATGTGTAACTACAAACATGTAACACCAGAACGTAAAGCACAAGGGCAACAGAGAAAACCGGCTGTGAAAGGACAGAGAGCAGGTCACGGCTGCCACACCATCCCGTCAGCACGGGAGGCCACTCGAAGACTCCAAGGCTGAGAATGACACAGCCAGACTGCTGTCTTAGGTGATGCGCAGGCAGCTACAGCTAGAGCCACAGGTCACAGAAAGTGAAAGAACAGCTCAAGAACTAACATAGTAGCAGGCAGTAGAGGTGCACGCCTTTAATCCCAGCGCTAGGGCAGAGGCAGGTGGATCTCTGAGTTCAAGGCCAGTCTGGTCTACAGAGCGAGTTCCAGGACAGCCAGGTCTACACAGAGAAACCCTGTCTCAAAAACAACAATAAAGGGGGCTTCAGCGGTTAAGAGCACTGCCTGCTCTTCGAAAGGTCCTGAGTTCAATTCCCAGCAACCACATGGTGGCTCACAACCATCTGTAATGAGGTCTGGTGCCCTCTTCTGGCCTGCAGGCATGCAGACAGAGCAATGTATACATAATAAATAAATAAATAAATAAATATTAAAAAAAAAACAACAATAAAAAGTAAATCAAAATAAACTAATACAGTGATCCAGATGAAGGTCTGATCTAAATCTCAGGAGGTGTAGAGAAACTGAATACAGACAGAGGTAATGGGCAGGTATAAGGTTATCAATCCTCTACCAGCATCTAAGCCTCTCTTCTTCAAGCAGCAAGAGATGCACCCTGACTCAGTCAGACTCTTATCTGATCTCAGAATCTGTGGGGCTGGGATAGGGGTATGGGAACCAGAAAAACAAAAAGGGAGGACTGGTTAATCCTCATCCACCAAAAAAGGCAGCCATGCACTGAAGAGCCCTCTCTCACAGGAGCTCCTTTGTGTGCGGTTCTCCTGATTGTGTCCTCTGTGACTGTGCGGCTGATAACCTACACAAGGTGACAGTAAGCAGGCACAGAACAGCAGCGGAAAGCTGCTTTCCCCAAACTTAGCCCAGCACAGCCATGCTGTACATTAGCCAACACTGTGTACAACCTGGAATTGGGCCAGCAAAACAGGGCAACCTGTTAGCAGTAAAAACTTTAGTGCTAGTCCCACCTGAGCCTTTCTCCTACTTAAGTAAGCCCAGGGATTCGGTGGGGATGAACAGGAGGGGTTTGTGGGTAACCCATCCTAAACCTGCTACCTCTCTTTCTTCTCAGGATTCCTGAAAAAAAAAAAAAATGAACTGAAACCAAAAACTAATCTACAACCATTAGATGAAAACAAGTCCACTGCTTAAACCATCCAGGAGTAACAGACACACACACACACACACACACACACACACACACACACACACACATTAAACCTTACCTTTCTTTTATCTTCATCTGTTGGTTCAAATTTGAAAGTAGCCCTATGCTGAGGGGGGGAAAAAGGAAACATTGTCATTTTAATATATTTTAAAGATTTTTAAACACAATATGTAAACTAATTTTCTTATAAAATGCTTTCTCATCTCAATATTCTTATTAAAGTAAGACAGACATAATAATATTTAAAAATTAACATAAAGCCACATGAAAAGACTATGGCAGCAACACAAAGGGAAAAGAGAGAATTAAGACAGCAACTACCCAAAAGGGTGGGAGGCCTTGCACAAGGCATTGAACAACTGAGCTGGAGTCTGAGGGGTGTTTGCAAATAGGTGTTTGCTGTAGATGTGTGGACCATATACTCATGAAGCTAGCAGCTCTGAGAAGAAAATGGGACACTTAAGAGGGTGGCACATGGAAGATGAGACTGGATACACAGATAGGGCAGACTACAAATCCCATCAGTGTACTGGGTTTTATTTTTTGTATTCCATAAAAAAAATCATCAGAAGTTGGCAGTGGTGGGTGGTACACGCCTTTAATCCCAGCACTCGGGAGACATAGATAGGTGGATCTCTGAGTTCTCTGAGTTTGAGGCCAACCTGGTCTATAGAGCAAGTTCCAGGACAGCCAGTCAGAAGTACACACAGAAACTATCTCGAAAACCCAAAAAGGAAGGAGGTAGGGAGGGAGGGAGGGAGGGAGGGAGGGAGGGAGGGAGGGAGGGAGGGAGGAAGGAAGGAAGGATCAGAGAACTGCAGAGAGACATTACTCTGGAAAGGAGCCTCCGTCACTCTCACTTACTAGTTGTGGCTCCTCTTGTGAGAACAGCACTTAGCTAAGGGGTGACTGCAAGGGTTCTGATAGCTATGGCCCATAAAACACCACCTCACTGCCTGGCAGTGTATGTTAGGATGCTGCTGCTGCTGCTGCTGCTAATGATATTAACAAAAACTTAACTGGAAGGGAAAGGAGTGTCATGGTTCCCCTGAAATGACAGCCACAGTGCACTTCCCACTCTGTAGCAGAAGCAGAGGGGAATGGGTAGAATAACTGTCTTGTTTGCATTACGAGTGGTGGTCACACGACCAAGAGCGCAGAAGTACAGAAACGCTCTCCTGAATCCCACTTGACGTTTCCCAAGGCAAACCAACCAGATATCCTCTGCGCTCTCCACTGCTTCCCTAACTTATCTCACTGTCCATACCGACCAAGGGAACTGCAGCCCATCACAAATTATGTGTGAGAGACAGCATCGTTTTGGTAGTTCTGTTTTGTACCTTTGCAGAAACAGTTTTTGAAACAAAATGAGCTACAGAAATGTTGGGAGGGAGGCAATCTGAGTGTAAGAAATAGTTAACGGAAGACAAGAGGCTAAGAGACAAGGGTCATCTAAGGAAACCTCAAAGAGGCTACTCAAACCTGGATCAAACCAACTGAAAGAGGTGACGTGAGAGAGAAGGGCAAGATGCAAAACTTACATCTGGCATGGCAGCAGGCTGCAGGTGACTGGGGAGGTCTGGGGTGGAATATGAACAATCTGGAAGAGAGGTTTGGGCAGCAGAGCATAGGCCAGCTCAAGGCGAGCAAGAGTGAGGCAGAAAGCCATGGCGGAGGGGGCATCACAAGTCACTGTAATGCAGGACCATTTGACACAAACCTATAAAGGGGAAGTGATCTGCCAACACATACTAGAAGCCACAAAAATATTTACTCCATTTGACCCAGAACTCCTACTCCTATGCATTTATTTTAATGAAGTCATGCAGAGTGAGAGAAAAATTATCTGTGTTAGCACATTCACGACAGTGTTTTCTGATATAGTAAAAGAGGCAAGCAGAACATACAACACTGAAAAACTGTGTCAAAATATTCTACTGAACATATCATATCCATCTCATAAAATACTACGTAGCCACTAAAAGAAATGCGACTCATTAGAGTTACTTTATAATAAAGAATCTCAAGAATAAATGAACACGCGAGGAAAGAAGAGAAGAGGGGAAGAGGAGGTTGTGAATCTGAGGCTATTCTTAGGCATTTACAGACCCAGGGTTGACTGAAACCTAACATTAAAGATAAGGAGGTAGCAGGCTAATGTTCTAATGGAAGCTCAGTAAAAGTTCCCTATCAATGAAAACAATTATACTTAGAAACCAAGAAGGCTTGGCTTTTGTCATTCTACATAAAATATTAACTCTGCAAATTATTTGGAATAAATGTCTAGTTGTTAAAACTTAATACTTCTCCTAAATGTGTTTTTAGCATTTATAAGGAGAGGACAGTAAAAAAAAAAAAAGTAATTTTTGTTTGGAAAGATACTCAGTAAGTTACAAAAATATCTTCTAAGTATTTCCTACATAGAAGTATTTTTTAGGTGAAAATTCAGAATAGTAGCAAGAGCCAATTTTTCACTTTTCTGTTGCTTTTTCACAGCAAAACTGATCAAAATAATGATAATAATAATAAGTTTAAATAATAATAAAAGCAGCATTTAACAAATAATGTTTTCAAAGGCTCCATCTAGTCAGCATGAAAGTTTAATTTAATTAGAAAATATACTAGCATGGAGGGCACTATAAATTAAACTCTGAATGGATCAAGTTATTTAGAAACTCAACCCAAAGATCACTGTACCCAGCAGATGCTGGATTTATATGCAGCTAGCTTCAGTCACCTAAGCTAGATCAGACCTAACACTCTACACCTCTCCTTCCAACACTCTTTAAAGGCTTTAATTCTTTGAGGCAAGGCTTTCTGAGTATCTCAGGCTGGTCTTTAGCTTCCAGTCCTGCTGCCTTGCTCCCCTTTCTAAAGCTCAAATGGTGGGAAGAGAACTAGCATCCAGGTTCGCACGCCTCTCTAGAGCTGTTAGCCAACCGAAAAAGGCTTCTTATACATTTTACTTCCAGAACAGGAGCAAATGGAATATAAGTCAAAGAGTAAAATCACTGTTCAACTTAAAGACCACAAACTAGAACCTCTCCGTGACACACCAGACTCATGACTGCAGGCTTTATCACCTAGGAGAGCCCCCCCCCCAAACTCAGCCATCAGATAACCTCAAATTTGAGTCCAGTCCAGCTGCGCACTATGGGCAGCCCTGGTCAGGCTGCACTCTACAACCCATAAGGTTTCCTTATGCTTTTGTATGTTATAATACACAACTGGCACCTTGTACATGGTAGGTATTTATTCAATAAATGGCCACTACTGTTGTTACTGCGTAGTCTCTGCTAAACACTGACCTATTAGAGAATTTGGGGTTAACACACTGATGTCTACAGGTACACTCAAAGACTACTTTTTAGGAGTCAAAACAGACTGTAAAACAATTTGGAAATAAGTACAATGTGTAACAAGGATATCTCTATGCAAAAGCCTATGGCAAGCCCAAAGTCAAAGCTCAGCCTCAAAAATGGAAAGCAAAACATCCTCCTGCATGGTCCAGGACATTTAAATCCCCATTCAAATGCAGGGCTGTATTTCTAGAACCGTGTCCATGTGAGTTTTCTGTCAGTCTCATTCTCCAAGCACATAAAGGATGGGCTCGAGGCTACCAGCAGTCCTCCTCCTTCCCTGTTCCCAACTCCTGGAGAACTTAAATAAGTGACAGCATGTTAAGTAACTTTGTCACCATCATCTGACCATAAGCTTGCCATACTTCCAAAAAATGGAATCCTGCTAGAGACGGCTGTGGGACAGGGAGATGCCAGGTGGCCTCTATGGCTTGTTATGTCATCTCTGGGTTTATTGGTCACAGTTAATCAAATCATTTTCTTCAGTTTCTATTTTTTTTTTTAAGACAAAATTTCTCCATAGCTTTGGAGCCTGTCCTGGACCTAGCTCTTGTAGACCAGGCTGGCCTCGAACTCACAGAGATCTACCTGCCTCTGCCTCCTGAGTGTTGGGATTAACAGTTGTGCCACCACCGCCCGGCTAGTTTCTTCACCTATTAAGTGGCAGATCTGGCTCTTGAAGTGCAATGACCAAGCAAGACCCGGGGCTCAATGTCCAGCAGCACCCCAGCACACCTTTAATCCTAACACTTGGGAAGCAGACGCAGGTGGATCTCCACATTTGAGGCCAGCATGATCTCCAGAGGGAGTTCCAGGACAGCCAGGGCTACACAGAGAAGCCCGGTCTCGGAAAACAAAACAACAAAATCAAGATGTTATGATGGTAAACAGCTTCTCTAATGAACCTGTTACTAGAAAAGACCCCAAAGGACGACCAGAAGCTTAGGCAGTCCGAACTATAGCAACACATCTCAAAACAAACAGTTCATTCTGTAACTAAAGGAGAGGGCTGAGGGCTCAACAGTTGCAAAGAAAGTAGCACACCGCTCCTGAAAATAAAACAAAACCTTCCAGAGAAAGGCAACACAGCCCTGCAAAAGTAACCTGGGTAAGACCACATCTGCCACTTCCTAGCCGTGTGCTCTTGGGTCTGTATGCAATCACCCTGTCATTCCGGACCTCTATCTCCTATTTAAAGAAATATGAAAATACTTCTACCCCTCTTATAACTCCTAATATAAGGGAATTGTGTGTGTAAATTCCTAGGAAAATACACAGTTCCTACAAGGCACTCAATAAATGTTAATAGGTAAACTCAGGAGTGAGAGGACGGGAGAGGGTTCCAGACAGGGTTTCTCTGTGTAGTTTGGCTGTCCTTGAACTCAGCGATCCGCCTGCCTCTGCCTCCCGAGTGCTGGGGTTAAAGAACTGCATCATCACTACCCAAACAGCCACCTTCATTTAAAGAATGGCTTTCCTTCTGAAGCAATGGCCCCTTGACAAACACATAAGTTTTTTCTTCTTTCTGGGATAGAGATCTCTCTCTAAGATAGTAAAGGTCAGTGAATGAAGCAAGGATGTTTGGAAGTGAATGTCTGCACTACAGTAGAGACCAGGCATATTCTGGAAACACACAGCAAAGGCTGCTCTGAACAGTAAGAGATGAACCATGATGATAACCCTGGAAGGTCCACGGCTAAGACAAAGAGTGGGGAAGATCCCCAAGAGCTCACTGTGTTCCATCAATTCAGTGCCACATGCTTTGCTGGACACTACTTTTCTCATTTGACAGAGGAACGGAGAGAGCAGCAAAGTTGAGCCACTTGGCCTTGGCCACATAAACTGTAAACTGAGGATCAGAGTGCTGGGAGCTGGGCTCTAGAGCCGGCACTCTGAACACACCACCTCATGAAGGATGCAGACCTTCAGCTCCTCATAACTTAACGGGGAAGACTTTGTAGGCACACTGTGCTCAGTGCCTGGCATTATAGTTCACTGAATCTACTGCGTGAGAAATAAGAAGAACGGTGTTTTAACCCCTCCTTTACAGACAGGGCAGCCGGGGCTCAGGCTTGAACTAACTTATCCATAGTCATGAACTATTAGCAGCAGATGCAAGATCAGAACCAAGGCTCATCTGATGCCAGACCCCATCTTCTTTCTATTATACCAACTTATTATAAAAAGGTAACATCAAGAGCCCTCCTCTTCCAGCCAATGTCCATTCCTCTTCTGTTTGGGCTCCTCATTGCCCCACAATCACTTCTGACTCTAAAAAATTATCAAATGCATCTTTCCAGATAAAAAAACTGAAGGGCCAGCTGGGCGGTGGTGGGGCACACCTTTAATCCCAGCACTTGGGAGGCAGAGACAGGTGAATCTCTGTGAGTTCGAGACCAGCCTGGTCTACAAGACCTAGTTCCAGGACAGGCTCCAAAGCCACAGAGAAACCCTGTCTCGAAAAAACAAAAAAAAAAAAAAAACAAAAAAAAAACAAAAAAAAACCTGAAGGGCATGATATCTATTCATCTATTTTCCTGGGGTGGACCCATCCACCATAAATCTGGACAGCGTATTCCTATTCTTCTTGCCTGACTACTGATATCACAGATCATCTTCCTATTCATGTCCCCACAGTTTCTGCCTCTGAGGGACGGTGCTGCAATGTAACACAACGGTCACCTGTTTTCTGTGGGTTCCCATAAGCCCAACTCTACTCTTCCTTCTACAACTAACAATAAACACGAGTGCTGTCTCCTAACAGAGCTAACTGGTCTCTTTACACCAAATCAGAACGGTCTCGGGCTGGGCTTGGCCAGTGTTTGGGAAGGCTCTGAAGCACTTCAGGACATCACCTTAAATGACAAAGGATGATCCTGACACACTGACAACATTTACAGGATGAAAGGGGAAGCTAAGCTCAGACAAGACGTGGCCATGAGAGACAGGAAGAAACCAACCTGAAGGGAGATCAAGGAGAGGAAGGGATAAGCTAGAGGAAGCAAATAAATATGGGAGCTAATTGGTTTAGCCACAAAACAGTGACTACTAGACTAAGATCCCAGAGTAGGTCTTTCCTCCTCCCTTCCCTGTAAAAGAAAGTCCCTATTATTGTTGGGTATCTGGTGTACAGTAAGTGCTAAATAAACATTAGTCAACTCAACACAATCGCCAAATTATTACACTTCCTTCTGAAAATCAGCTTGTGGCTCCCTCATATCTTCTCTGGAAAGCAATAATAAATCAAGTTAAAATAATACAATCTACAAAATATGTACACCTACGCATGAAATGAGTTTCTCCTAAATTATGCAGATACGCTCAACACCAAAGCGGATCAGAAGGTGAAGGGGCTAAGATGTGACAAGGAGACAGCCCATGGATGCTCCCAAAGAAGGGAGCACAGCAAAAACAGGCCCTAGACTTGGAGCTGGACAGCTAGACTCAAATCTCTCTTCCATTTTTCATTGGTTGTGTGAATATGGGGCTAATGACCATCCTAAATTTTACTGTATGAGAAATGAGGACTGTCCTCACTTTGTTCACTAGATTGTTGGGGAGATGAAGTGGGAACGAAGGGTCTTTATGGAGTATGTCTCCTCGGGGGGTATTTTCTACAGCAGCAGACCCAGGACGGGAGGTGAGGAGGAGCTGATAACTAGGAATAAGATGTCAGTTACCTAGGGTGTACGCTGGTGCTGGTGTGTTTTCACAGAAGAGAGGCATCAATATCCTCAGACAAGCCTAGTCCCCTAAACTGACTAGAGGAGCCAGGTAGGCCACTTACTCAGGGAAACTGCTCAAGGGAGAGCTAACGGTTCTTGAGGGACACTCTCCAGAGAAGGAAGTGGTATTTACAACAAGATACCATTTCCCTGTAAACTGATAGAACAATGAATGGAGAGTTGGAAGACCTAGGTAGGAAGACTCTGGCTCCCAAGAATGACCTTGGGCTAGTTACTTAACCCACCTGGAGACTCCATTACAAAACACAGATAACACCTCACAGGACCGCTGTCAAGATTAAATGAGATAATGAATAAGAAAGCCATTAAGGCGATACAAGTAACAGGTATTATTAGGAGTAGGATTTTCCACCCACTTACAACGCACGTCCATGACCTTGGGCGTGATTTCAGTCCTTTGTACCTCGGTTTCCTCATCTATAAAATGGGAAGGCTGAAACCATCTACCCTATAAACACTCTGAGGATCCAAGGGGATCACACATAAGACATCAACGCCTGAAGAACCATACAATGGTACTGGTACATGAAGAGCTGCCATGGTTGCTCGTATGTCAAGGGCCGTGTTTATGCAGAGAAGCATGTATTTTTACAGTATACAGGTGAGAGAGCCTCGCATGCATTTTATGCATCCAAGAGTGGAGCACTGGGCAGATGCGCATCTATGGATTCTGGGGGTGTGACTTGCACGCTGAGGAAGAAGACCACAGGACAGGCTGCTGGGCCAGGAATCGGAGGAGTGGGCGCTACAGTGGAGGAGGGGGTGGATGCAGGATGCACGGGTGGGAAAGGTTGGGGGCACAAACACGCATGCCCAAGCCGGAAACGTTTTCGGGGGAGAGCAATGCGCATCCCCGGAATGAGGGGGGTGGGGGAAAAGGATGCGAAGTGCGAGCCCCGAGGGCGGCCCGGGGCGAGACAGCAAACGCCCGGGGCCAGAGCTCTTTACCTTGTCGCTGTAATCCCTCAGGACCCGCTCGATAGCCCCCGCCTCGCCGGCCCGGACGATGTAGAGGGCGCGCTCTTCATCCATGGCCGCAGGTGCGGGGGAGCCGCGGCCGCTGTGCGCGCCCCAGCCGCTGCCTCCCAGGTAAACGCCTCGCGCCCCCGCTACCTCGCTCCTTCCCAGCTTCCTTCCTTCCCTCCTTCCCTCCCTCCCTCCAGTCTCCAACCCGCCAGCCTCCGCCCGGGCAGGCCGTACGTCACCGCCCCTCAACTTTCACCCCGAGACGTCACCGCTCCCCCAGCAACCGGCGCCTCGAGGCCTCCCCCTGCAAGGCCCAGGGCTTAATGGAGGCCTGACGAGCCGCCAGCAACGGGGTCAGGCCCTGCCCCTGCCTACTCTCATCGGTCTACCAGCCTTGGAGAAGAGTTTAGGTCCGGAGTGGGCTTTCACCAGCAGAACTGTCCCTCCTGACACTCTATGAATCATTCCCCTTAGCGGACAAGAACTGGCGGGCAGCTCCCCACCCATCTGCGAGTCCACGGCTACTGAACTACAATTCCCGGGGTGCAATGGGGTCATCCCATGCAGTAATCTGAGTTGGTCGTGAGCCGAATCGCATGCCGGGATTTGTAGTCATCCATCGGGAAAGCCTGCCCACAGGGGGCATGCTGGAAATTGTAGTCCTTTGAAGACCGGAAACCAGAGTCCTGCGACCGCTCGGGGCTAGAGGCGGAGGGACCGTTAGTGGGAGGGTCCAAACTGTGTTCTGTTGGATTTTTTTTTTTCCTTTGCTGACCTGCACCAGACGTGGCTGGTTGGGCTGACTAGCGACGGCGAAACTGCCCGCCCCTGGTGGGAGTTATCAAGCGCCGGTTGCGTTGCTTCTCTGCCCAGTTAGCGGTTTCAGTTCTCACCCGTTTGCAGCTGTATTATGCACTAGGCTGCAGCAACGTGGGGGAAATTGGACACAGGTCTTTGTGGAACCCAAACTGATAAAGCAGTTTGGCCTAAGCCCCAGGGATCAGTAAATGAGAAAGTCAAGATTTGAATCCAAGTTTTCCCCAAAAGTGGCACCCTCCAACCACCCCGTAAATGTCATACAACCCGAGAAGCAATGGAGGCAGTGGGGATAAGGGAGGGGGGCGTGTGCATGTTTGCCAAGTGTTAATTCTGTGCCGAGCACTACACTTCACCTGAGTTCGCTTAATTCCTCAAAAATTCTCAACAAATATTTGAGAACCTGTGCATTTCTTGGTATTATCCAGTACAGTCTGGACACAGTGACCCTCAAAGCAAGTTTCATCCTCACTTACGCCGTCTGTCCTCGTGAACATCATGAACGGGGCCCTGCTGTTCTTATCTGAAGATGATCAGTCTTGAAAAATTAAAATGCATAGTTTTAAAAGGAGTTAGAGGCTGTTCTGTGCTACCAGGCTTTTTCATAGGAAATAGATGAATTCTGAAAGAAATTTCTAAGTGTTTTATCTCCCCAAAAAATCATCTTTGATGCCTTCCCTGTTGGCCTCTTCAGCTGAAGAGGAAGGAGAGCTGGCAAATGTTCGTTCATTTTGTTGGGTTTCTATTATAAATTGAAATATTGGGAATTTGGAGCTAGACAACAGAGAAGCTGGGTCTATGGAGCTTAGATTTCCTGCGGGTTATACTTTAAATGGAGCCAGCATTTTATTGTACATACAGTTGAACCAATCATTAAAGAGCAGGGGATTGCTGACCTTTTGTTACTGAGTCAAATACCAAAGTCCATCAGTAAAGGAAAGATTTGCTTTGGTCATACAAAACAAATGTGGTTTATGTCTGCATTGCCTGTGGCCAGGTGGTGCATCATGACTCCCTGGCAAGGTATGGCAGAGAAAGCTGCTCACCTCATGGCAACTGGAAAGCAAAGATCCAGAAAGGAGCCAGGACCCAATATGTATGCTGCCATGGACCTAACTCTTGGTTTAGGTTTTAATGTCTCATCACCTCCCAACAGTGCCATGGACTGAGGACCAAGTCTTTAATAAATGGGCCCAGATATTTCAGATGCAAAGTATGTAAAAGGATAGGTGCTGTATCTGTAATAAATAAGATCAGAAAGATTTTAATCTGATTCTCCAAAGAGAATACTTCTAAGAAAGGTCATGAAAACTACAATTCTAAGATTAAAATAGCACGTCTTTCCCTTTACAGACATATACAGATTTAAAGGGGTCCTTGAAACAAAATGAAATGCATCATTGACAAAGGATTGTTTCCATTTTATAGAGAAGAGGTCCAGGTGAATTAACAGACAAACTGGAAATCCAGCTGAATGTTGTCCAGTACTTTCTGAAGTCCTGTTTGGGTAATTCTTTATTTGGGAATGTCTTAGCGTTTCTATTGATGCCATGAAACAACATGACCAAAAAACAATTGGAGAGGAGAGAGTTTATTTGGTTTATACTTCCCAAAGGAAATCACGGTAGGAACTCAAACAGTTCAGAAACCTGGAGGCAGGAGCTGATGCAGAGGCCATGGAGGGGTGCTGCTTACTGGGTTGCTTCCCATGGCTTGCTCAGTCTGCTTTCTTTTAGAACCCAGAAACACCTACCCAGGGATGGCACCACCCTCAATAGGCTGCGCACTCTCCCTTGGATCACTAATTTAAAAAATGCCCTAGAGCTGGATCTCATGAAGGCATTTTCTCAATTAAGGCTTCTTCCTCTCTGATGGCTCTAGCTTGTATCAAGTTGACATAAAACCAGTCAATAGAGGGGTCAAAGGTCTCCAGAAGAGAAAGAATATAACAAGAAGAAAGCATCCCAGTAAGAATATTTTTTTTAAAAAAGGCTCCCACTGGGTGGTGGTGGCACGTGCCTTTAATCCTAGCACCTGGAAGGCAGAGGCAGGCGGATCTCTGTAAGTTCGAGGTCAGCCTGGTCTAAAGAGCAAGTTCTAGGACAGGCTCCAAAGCCACAGAGAAACCCTGTCTCAAAAAAGAAGGGGGGGGGGTCCTACACATTTTTGAAATGTCAGTTTGGCAGAAATAGGCTATTTTTTTAGGCCCCAATTCTGTATTTCTAAGAAAAATTGAAAAATGTGGACTTGCATGAATTAATAGCTTGGGATTTTGTATTTTTAATAATTTTAATAAGTATTTATATTCTGATTTTATGAATCAAAGTAACTTTGGCTCTAACTCAAGTTGTTCTTTAATCACCGACAAGACCCTAGTCCCAGAAGAAATGAAGTGGCTTGTCCAAAGTCAACAGTCAAAAACAAACTCTGCGACGGAGCCTCGAGCAGACTATTACGTTACTCCACCTCCCAAGATGTCGGTTACACGATCCTTTCAGTGACTGAAAATGCCAGTCTATCACTAAATCTAGCTTCGCTTACTAGATAGGTGGCGTGGTGCCAAGGAATTAGGATTTAGAATCTGAATTATCAAAGCAGCAAACACTAAAAGGTATCTGGAGAGATGCTAGCGCAATGCAAACCTATGCAGAGAGCTTTGCGATCCTCAAAATACTTCCCCATAAATTATCTGACGTCACCTTTACAATAGCCAGAAAACATGCAATCAGTAGGACAGGCACTACCTTTATATATATAACGGAAAGAGAAGCTGCAATGTTGATTATCTTACTCACAGGTGAACAAATCTGTCGGTTTAGCTAAGGGATGGATGGGCTCTGTTCTGTGAGTTAGGACCGATGAGAAAGCCTACAGACAGATACTAGTCATTTATTTATTCATTTTGGACTTTGATCTATCTTGCTGTAGAATTTCCTCTTGTCTAGCAGCAGGGTATTTGGGCTGCGCCACCCTGAAAGTCTTTTTTTTTTTTTTTTTTGATTTTTCGAGACAGGGTTTCTCTGTGGTTTTGGAGCCTGTCCTGGAACTAGCTCTTGTAGACCAGGCTGGTCTCGAACTCACAGAGATTCACCTGCCTCTGCCTCCCGAGTGCTGGGATTAAAGGCGTGCGCCACCACCGCCCGGCCCCTGAATGTCTTTAAGGGGATCCTGGCACGGTCGGCCCTGAAAACCCAGCGCTCCCACTCCAGGTACCATACTTCTTCGGACATTTTCCTTAGAGGCAGAAATTTAGAAACTATAAACAGCTCAGGATGGTAACTGTGGTTCCAGGACAGGAGTTCTGAAAATTCCAGTCATTCAAGATAGGACCTGTCACTTGGTAACCACCCTGTGTGGGGCAGCTACTCGGCCAATCTTCACCTGGTATCTTCAGTTTTGGCACCAGGATTGACCTGGGTCTTATTTTAGATCTTGTTTTTTTCTTAAAAAAAAAAAAAAACAAAAAAACAGCCGGGTGGTGGTGGCGCACGCCTTTAATCCCAGCACTTGGGAGGCAGAGGCAGGCGGATCTCTGTGAGTTCGAGACCAGCCTGGTCTACAAGAGCTAGTTCCAGGACAGGCTCCAAAACCACAGAGAAACCCTGTCTCGAAAAACAAAAACAAAAACAAAAAAAAAAAAAGAGAAAAAAAAAAACAAAAAACAAAAACAAAAAACTATTTCTAAACCAACAAAAAACATATTTGCATATGCATTATTTTAAAAAACATATTTAAGTAGGTGGTGGTGGTGCACGCCTTTAATCCCAGCACTCGGGAGGCAGAGGAAGGTGGATCTCTGTGAGTTTGGGGCCAGCCTGGTCTACAAGAGCTAGTTCCAGGACAAGCTGCAAAGCTACAGAGAAACCTGGTCTTGAAAAACCAAAAGAAAAAAAAATCATATTCCTGAGAGGGGCTGTGAGAATTACCTGTCAAGTCTATGTTTATCATTGTGCGGACATAAGAATTCTGAATCAGTCTGTCTGTGCTGAGGCCTGGGTATCGGTCAATCCAGAAGCTTGCCAGAGGATTTAAACAGCAGTTGGGATTTCAAAACCAGTGAATGGATATTTTTGAAAGAAGATCATGCAGTGAGCTAGTTTTTTGAGAAACTGAATAACACAGCAGAATGAATTATCTTTATTTCATTTTTTATGAAGAATGAAGTCACCCTTTCATAGCAAACTAATTAATGTAGTTTGTTCCTCTAACAAATATTCTCCATGTTTTGGAAATATGACATTATGTTAGACTCCATGAAAACACAAAAACAAGTAGAAGCAATTGATCCCATTGTTTGAGGATAGATATCATAAAAACCAGACAGCAAATGAATTCTTCTTTAGAGATAAGAAGGGAATCGAATGCACTTACTACACAAATGAAGCAATGAGCAAAGCGGGTTTTCAGGAAAGCCTTCTCAGAGGAGTTCTGCTATAGGAGACGTGGAATGAAATGCTGGAAGAAGGGCTCAGACTGCTGTTGAGATGGTTCTGCCAGTGAAGGTGCTTGCTGCCAAGTCTAACGCCCAAGTTCGATCCCTGATCCCACCTTGTGTAAGGAGAGAAGCAAGTCCTGAGAGCTGTCCTCTGACATGTCGTGGTGTGCATAATTTAGAATGAATGGTAGCCAGCCTCAGCAACTTTCCAGGGCTCTCACTAGTCTTTGGCAAATACACCTATGATTGATCTGTACTGACTGTATACAGTAGGTTTTCACAGTTAGCACAGGAAATGGTCCTTGCCCTTCAGGAGTTTTTATGGACCCGAGTTCTGGATGTTGGTCAGCTCTGTCTTGGAATCTGAAACACATCCCCCTTGTGAAAATCCATCCCTTGGGGTGGCCTGCAGAACTGTCAACAATTAACCTGGCCTAGGGGATGGGACGCCTCAGTCCCAACTCACTGTGAGTCCCAGAAGCCAGTGGCTTGTCAAGTATCTTTAAACCTTTCTCGAAACCAATAGGGAAAAAAGCCTTTCGTGAATGTTCACTGTTTGGGGTAAATCATTTGTGCTCCTGGGATGCTGATTTTTCTCAGCTGCAATGAACCTACTTTGTGGGATCTCATAGGGTTCAAAGAGATGGTTGTCAGTGTGGCCAGCACATGGGACTTGGCATGGAGAGGCATGCCCAACGTTAGCTGGACTGAAATGGGGGAAGGGAAGTTGAATCTTAAGGATTAAGATAGTTGTTCTCGGGTTATTTCTTAATTTTGTTTTCTTTTTCTGCTACTGATGTTGTTACTACTTCTTAAATATTTTTTAATTATGCATATACGAATGCATAGGTGCATGTTACATGTGCGTACGTGTAAATGCAGATACCCAAGGAGTCCAGAAGAGTGTCAGAGCCGCTGGAGCTGGAGTTACAGGCAGTTGTGCTGGGAACAGTGCACGCTCCTAACTGCCTGATGAGCCATCTCTCCAGCTCTGCTGCAACTGTTAAGAGAGAAAACTACAAGGCAATGCTTGCTTTGGATGACTTTAAAGTAACTTCTTTCACACTGCATGCTGCCATACAGTTTGAAGACAGTGACCCTGCCTCTGTGTGTGTGTGTGTGTGTGTGTGTGTAAATAAAGAATCTAAAGCACCCTTTCAACACCTCCTCAAACCAATGCCTTTGCAATTAAATGTATTGAAATTCACATGTCAGAGGAAATATATTCTCACACCCCTTCCTCCCAGCACCTCCTTTTGCAGTAAAGCATTAATTTACTTACCAACATTTGATTAAACTCTTAAGGTTCAACCCTAGGAGGAGGCGGCAGTGGACAAAGGGTTATTGTCATTCATCATCAACACATTTAAGTCTTCCCCTCCAGTCGCCTATGAAGGATTAGCATTTCCCTGAAAGGAGCAGGACAGAATAAATTGCATCCCTGGCCAAAGAACTGCCAGCCCCTTTCAGCTGGGGGCACATACCGGGAGCTTTTCCCATGTTAGTCAGCGGTATCTCAACTTTTGGGCAGGGCCTACATCTGAATTTCATGGGTTTCAGGATCAGTCAAAATAGAATTGTAGGGTTGTGGAGGTCAGAGGCCACCTCTGTCAAAGGGTAGTGACCTTAACAGCGAGAGGCAGCCAAGCCCTCTCCTACTTCCCCCCACACCCCAATGACTTCATTCTAGTGAATGCTCGGCTCACTGCTCCTTCCCTGTGGTGTGCCCCCCCCACCTGGTAATAAAAATCCCCCTGAGACCTGATTTTAAAAAAAGAAAAAGAAAAGAAAAACGTTTTATTGATTTCCTTTGTTCCTGATCCTTTATAGAATAACCAAATCTCGGTCCTTGATCGTGTTTTGGTCATGCCTTCCTTGGAAAACGACAGAGGAAAAGCTGTCATTCTTGTACAGTGTATGGAATGCCACCTTGGGTGGAGGGGAAGACCTGGGGCCCTTGTTAAGGAACTGCCTTCGTTTAACGAGCAAGCGAGCGCAGTTTCCCAGAACTTCCTAGCGTCTCTTGGACCCCAGTGGGTTGTGTTACCTCGGTCAATCTTGATCAAAAAGCTGCAAAGTTGCTTAGAGAGGAACAGGGTAGGGTAGTGGGGAAACAAAAGGAGGAAGGAAGAAGGCAGTGTGCTGTCGTAGAAGGAGCTCAGATGGACCTGGGGGTACCGTTCAAATCCCAGGACTGCCCATTAAGCCGCGTGCCCTTAAATAGGGTGTAAACAAGAGAGGTAACCACGGACCAGGCGGGATTAGATGTAGATGCGGTGTATCTAATGTGTCCGGTACCTGGTGGACCCCAGGCGATAACGTAGGTGGGCTCAGCGCTCTCAGAGACCACTAAGTGTGAGCCAACAGTGACACAAGGACCTTCTCTAACGATCATCTTGTGTGATCTAAGTGTGATCTAAGTGTGATCTAAGTGTGATCTAAGTGTGATCTAAGTGTGAGCCAACAGTGACACAAGAGCCTTCTCTAACGATCATCTTGCCTTGACTGCATTTCAGCCCAAAGACACCACCTATTTCTCTTCTCTTAGAGGTTAGTCTGTATCAGGACATCTTGGATACAGACCTTCACGGGGGTACAGTTTGGCAGTTTCTTGAGAATGAATTTATCTTAAACTCTCCTCAGACCTCTCCATTATACTGTTATAAATACGACACACCGGTCCGGCAACTGTTTCTGAAGCCGATTTCTCTCACCCTGCAGTCATGGTCAGACCTGATTCCTTGTCATAAAGGATCACAAAGAACCGAAACCTTTATAATGAGGAGGCAGAAGACTGGGGAGTCCTGGTTTTCTCACCCACCATCTCTCTTCACCCACACTCCTAGCAACAGCTCTTAACTCCGTGGCCCACATCTTCTGCCCCACCTACACCAGCAGGAGCAAAATGTGGGGGTGTTGGGGGTGGTCTGAGGTTCAGGAAGAGAGTGGGGAAAGAGCTCGGGAAGGAGGCTGATGAAACACAGAAGGCCCTGACCTCCCAGGAAGAAGAGGAGTCTCCAAGGACAGTGTCCAGGCTGGCTGAGCCTGGGAGGCTGCCAAGGGACCAAAGCTGTGAAGTCCCAGGTTAGGAGAGTCACGCAAAGTGACAGGGACTGGCATGGATGGAGGGTCAAGTCACGGCACCACAGAGATGGGAAGGTTTGACTGCGTATAAAACTAGCACAGCAGAGACTGTGGAGAGGTGACAAGTTTGCATAGATAATGGCTCTCCTCTTTGGAGACACTGGGACCCTGTAGGAAAAAAAGAAACCTAGAACTCACATGAAGTAGGTCCCTCAATCTTGGAGCTTCACGGTGGAAGGCTTGTGGTTTCTCAACCTTAAATACATATCACCCAGAGAGCATAAAAATCCTGGTGCCTACACAGTACCACATCTCCTGTTATAGGAATGCCCCTGCTGCAGCCTGTCCTTGGTGGGACCAGGATTCGGCCTCATTCACTGCTGCTTCACCCTAGTAAGAATATGCCAATAAGGAGATCCATCATTTGTTTTTAAGCTTCTGGGTGACTCAATACAAAATCTCTGTTCTCATTTAATTGCAGAGAGCTTTCCTCCTAGGCTTCTGGAGGCCCATGGCAATTCCTCCTTTCCCCCTTTGCCTGTAATAGCATATTTATGTCATGCCCTTTCCCTGGGCTTAATATTTTAAAATCTTGCCATCTGCCAATGAGAGAGGGACAGAGCCCGGGGCGCTCCCTGTATATCTCCAGCTTCACTGTGGACATTTTGATGGCTCCCGAGGCAGATATCCAAGCCAGTCCTGAACGGAGGGAAAATTGCAAAGAATTCCTGCTGGGAGAAGGGCTGGTGGGCAGGGCTGGATAAGAGGGAGTGGTGGGGTCTTTGGAGAACAGATGTGCCAGCGGCGCTTGTAGGCATGGCCCTCAGGCTGAGAGCTGGCGTCAGCGGAGAAGCCTCCCTGAATCACTGACCAGCTGTCGGCCTAACTTGTGGGTCCACTCTCCTTCCCCAAATCTGCTAGCCTTCGTCTTTCAGCACAGACACCATGATCTGGAATTTCAGGGCCAGTTAACAGGCCTGCTTTGGGTCCAGGATACAGAGAAAGCACACCCAAGGTCACGTGACAGCAAAGCACCTGCTACCCTAATGATCTGGGCTTTAATCCCATGATTGGGCTCCCTCAACGGCAAACATCCCCTATTTGTGTGGGTTGTCTTCTCTGAGGGGCCACACATCCCTTTCGGTTTAGATGTGGGATGACGAGGCCTGGCAAAGGACACAGCAGGACAAACGGAAAGGATGCCACAGGCGTGCAGCGTGGGTGACATCCTGGCTGTAGATAGATATTCATGACTTCAGCCAGTCTTCAGCTCTCGGAGGCGCTTTCAAGAAAAGTCCTATTGCCAAAACTCTTCTGCGCCTCCTCTGAGAAGTGCCCGGCCCCACTCAGCCACCAGCCTCTCTCATCCCCACTCTGGTGACTGGAGAGGAATCGCCAGAATGAGAAGATGCCAGCCCCCAGGAGCTGTTTCCTTTCCGAATCAGAGCATTTCCGTTTCTTAAAGTGCAGGGTTTAGCACATTTGGGAACACAGCTATGCCCTGGGCTCCTGGGGAGGATGCCCTGCACCCACTGGCCCCCATCTCAAGCTGCTTCCTTTGTTGGTGTCATTCATTCCTGATTGAGCAGTGAGGGGCGCCTGCTCACTTGGAAAGGTCATGGAGCCGCTTCTCCCTCTCTCCACCCCAGGTTCTTGTTAATGATGAAGAGCTTTCCCCTAACGGGCTGCTCAGCTAACGAACTTGTGGCTGTTATTTGCAAATGGACGCTGTTTATCCTGTTACCTGGCTGGAGAATTGATAATGACTTGTGGTTTGTTGTTGTTTGGGTTTTGGTTTTGTTTTGTTTTTGTGCTCCTTGAGACAAAGCTCAGACAGACCACACCTTTGTTTACACAGCACTTGCTTTGAAGTCACCCTGAGGTTTATTCTCAACAGCGCCTAAATTCAAAATTACATTCATCCTCTCTCTTGCTTTCATCATAGAAAGCTAATGGATTGTGAACCAAAGGTCAGACTAATTCACCACGAGAGAATGAGATCCAGCATCTATGTTCTTTTTTTGTAGGATAACACAGCTGAATATATTTAAGGGGAGGCTATGTCTAACACAAATAATTCCCATCTTAAAATTATCTTTCAGGTATAAACTTGTTATGTAATAGCACACAAGGGCTTGGCTTTAAAAATAAATCGAAATGCAAATTAACTTGTCACATTCTCATACCTTTGGGTTAGCACAGTCACTTCTGAATAGGCTTCTGGAAATCTATGGCTCTGCATCTCTCTTAGCTCCTAGATTCTGAACATTTGGGCAAAAGGAAATCACTTCTTTTGTATCCCGTGCCCCTTAGCCACAGAACCAAAATGCTGAGCTGGAGAAGGATTTAACTCTTGGGAAGTACTCAGTGATGTTCCTGTTCTGTGGGTTCTCAGTTAAAGCGAGGCACTTGAAATATCTTCACACCCAGTGATCATCAAAGCATAATGAACTTGCTGCCAGGGGAGCGCTTGATGATGCTGAGCTGAGGGAGAACATTCCTTCCTGCAAGAGCGAGCAGGCGAACAGAGGGCAGATCCCATGCCATTGGCACTGTGCTCACTCGGCTGTCTGTCAGGACAAGATGCATGGGCCTCCCAAACTATATGACAAGTTGACAGGGAACTGAAGAAACAAACTGTACAGTCATATAAGGCTTTTGCTGTTTGTTTATTTGCTTTTATTTATTTATTTATTTTTAGACCAGACCTAGGCTGACCTTGAACTCCACCCTCGGCCTTCTCTGTGCTAGGATTATAGGTATATACCACCACACCCAGCAAGGCCTTTAGTTTTGTCCTGCCTACCCACGTCCCAAGAATTTAAGAATGTTATTTATATCATAGACACACACCCAGCATATCAAATGCAAATGAAAACCAAATGGAAGCTGGTCATTTCAATACTTTTTATTTGAGTGTGAAACCATTCATATCTTGCACAACTGTACAGATAAAACTATTTCCATTTTAGCTGTAGACATGATTATCACACTGGGTGGTGTGATCAAACATTTTATTTACAGAACATTTGCTAAAACATCCGATGTCATATTTCGATTTATTTCTTACCCATAGGGTAATAGGTCCACCATAATTGCTTGGTGCATCTTATAATACAGAAAGAAAACCTATGTTAATCTCTAACAAACCTTACAAATATCTGCAAATCTGACAAAAAAAAAAAAACCTACGAAAAAATTTCCCCAAAGTACAATACATTTTTATTTTCACACATACACAGTATAGTATAGACTCAAAGGCACAGCTTTGAACTGTTTTTTCTAGCAAAGTGTCGGAAAATATTCTAGTCTTATGAAGGAACCAGGACAGTTGTCACACTTGGCGCTTGCTAAGTGAAAGTCTGATCCACCCAGCCTCACAAAGGAGCAGAGTGGAGGATGACGCGGACCGCCATAAACCCACACTTCTCACAGAACTCAAGAAAACCCTCTCCTGCCTTTCGCTGATGCCAGCCATTGTGCAAACTTAGGACACATCCTTGTACATAGAACTGGTCCTACGGACATCAATCAACTAAAGGCGAAACACAACAGGCCTCCTCAGTCCCTCCAAACAGTGCTTACAACCCCAAGACAATGCAGGTGAAGTGGCAGGCGTGAGTGGAACAGGCTGCTTAGCATTTTCAGGAACTTCCAAGTAGCCCTAGGACTCCAGGAAGTAGCAATGCCACCACCACCACAAGTTGGGAGGTGGATAGCGCCCAAGGGCTGGGGGCTGTACAGTGAGATGACAGACAGGGCAAGGCAAATGCTCTCAGTAAACGACGTGCCCACCCAAGAACACAAACCGGATTCTGGCTCCAGTATCCATCTTTAAAGACTTAAGAGCTTTGTCAACGAGAAAATAAGTACCCTACAGGAAGTGGCTGCCATGCAAGGTCATGGAACAGAGGGGAAAGGCACAGGTCGGCCTGCCCACGATAGTGCTCTCTACAAACAGTCAAGTCTGGCTTGGTGACAGGAACCCAAGCCCAGGGACTTTTACTAAGTCCTGTTTCTGAACTAAAGTCTATTCATCCCAGGTTGACCATCCTCTTGCTCATTAGGAAAATGGACGCTTAGGAACAGCCCGCGAGTTATTATGTATAGAGATAAAGTCTTCTGGAGGGTGGGTATTGGGTTTATTATTATTATTAATTATTAATATTAAATATGAATTCCTATGAAAGCAGTCACTTAGCCCATCCAGTGGAGGCCTCTCCGTTGATGTAAGCAAAGCCAGGAAAGTGTTGCATGTGCTCATACTCAGAATTCCTGCGCGTGGTCAGGGGTGGGTACATGTCACTCGAGTTCCCGTACCTCGTGGAATGCACAGATGGGCTCGTGTAGCATGCGTTGGCTGTTGGCACCTCTGGCCAGCGAGGAGTGACAGGGGTGGGATGCAGCCTGGGAGTGCCGCCCATCAAGCAAGGCTCCATCCTAGAAGTGGGGCTGTTAAAAGGGTACTTGTGGAGGAGAAACAAAGTCCACAAAATTAAGGTTAGCTTGAAGTTGCCTGCACCCAAGAGCAAACTTATGTAAGCTAAACACTGCAAGACACTATTCACAGGCGGTGATGGAAAGGAATTGGTGAGCCTTTGTGCAAGCGTGAACAACCAGTGGGAGAGTCTCAGGGGTCTCGCGGCTAGAGGCTGCCCATGCTTTGCTTACACGGAATGACTAACTGTGAGCTGTGGGGCTGAAATACTCTAAGAAGTCAAATGGTTCGAAGAGAGAACCATACCCAGCTGGGAATATTGAGTAGTAGTGGTGGTGGTGGTGGTAGTGCTGCTGCTGCTGCTGGGTGGTGGGTCGTTGGGGTAGTGGTGGTGGTCATCGTGATGGTAGTGGATGGTTGGGGTGGTGGTTGTGCTTGTGCGTAGTAGTAGGTAGTGGCGGTGGTAGTTATGTGTGTGTCATTGTGTATACACACTAGCAAGTATGTCCAGTTAAGTGTGATTTCTGGATAGGTTTGAGTTTTATCGTTACTTATGGAGATGTGATAAGTCCTATTCCATCAGCCCAAGAGAACAGCCCTACCAGGTAAAACACAATGACATTAAAAATAGCATTTTACAGCTGAATTCAATCATGAACCTCAGCTACAAGAGGGCTTTTGAAGAGAAAGCAAGCCAACAGCTTCAAAGGTTATTATTAGTGCCTGTCATTTAAAGAACATCTCTCTCTTTTAGGTTCACATTCACTGGAGTCCTGGAAGATGTGTAAGGAGGAAATGGTAAATGAATGCAGAGGACGGCGTAAAGAGACAGGGAGGACGGAGTCAGGAGAGACAGGGAGGACGGAGTCAGGAGAGACAGGGAGATGAGTCAGGAGAGACAGGGAGGACGGAGTTGAGAGACAGGGGGATGAGTCAGGAGAGACAGGGAGGACGGAGTCAGGAGAGACAGGGAGGACAGAGTCAAGAGACATGGGGATGAGTCAGGAGAGACAGGGAGGACAGAGTCAAGACAGACAGGGAGGACGCAGTCAGGAGAGACAGGGAGGACGGAGTCAAGACAGACAGGGAGGACGAAGTCAGGAGAGACAGGGAGGATGGAGTCAAGATAGACAGGGAGGCAGCAGGAAAAGGAACTTTGGGGCGAATCAGGCCAAGGAACAGGTGTTGGCAGAGACAAGAGGAGGGAAGGCGCTGGAGAGAGTCAGGAGGGAGAGGGGCCTCTGAGTCCTTCTTTTGCATTCTTCACTGTTGGAAGGACAGCTATGGAAACGTGGCCCTGTCAGAATGATGGTGAGGGAAGGGGCTAAGGCTCCCTTAGGAGTTCATGTTTGCAGGGCAGTCAGCACAAAGATGTCCTTGCTATGCTTAGGGCCAACAAGGACAGGAGCCAAGGAACCAGGACGACAAGGGCAACATGGAGGAGAGCATGTGTGAATTTCTGTCCCCCATCTGTCTACCCTGACAGTTGGAAAGTGGAGCCCCCAGGGACTAGGTGGGAGGTGCCTCCAGTGAGAGAGACGGACAGGCTGAAGCCTAGACAGCACCTTGGTGCTGACAGCAAGGAGCCCCTCCGCCTCTTCGAGCTGGATCCCTGGGCAGGCAGGAGACAGAGAGGAGGCTTGGGCGATATCAAGAGAACTAGCTACGCAGGACTCAGGAAGAGGGGTCTCAGGTGGAGCACTGAGAGCCTTTCCCTCACGCAGGACCCCTGCTTACATAGCGGAGGGCAGCTGCCGCACAAGAAAAGAACAGTTAAGAAAGAGGGTGTAGGAGGTGTCTGGGAACTCCAGGGAGAAGGACCGAGGGCTGTTGCCAAGGAGACTGCAGACAGCATGCCAAGGTTTTCATAATCCCCAATCAGATCTGCAGCACTGGCACAGCCCCATGTGCCGTGCAGAGTGAGGCCCCAGCACACTGTTTGGGTGGAGTCATGGTGGCTCCTCAGGCCTGTGAATGAAGATTCTCAGGGAAAAAAATCTAGATCCCAGATGTACTAAAAAGACGACATTAAGAAGAACCAATGATGCTCTCCCAAGTGAAACAGCTGGGTGCATGTTACCCTGGCCCCCTCAGAGGTCTCCTTTTTCATCTAGGGGCACGGTGAGCTGGTCCTCCCTTAGGTCCTATCCTTTTCCCCATTCTTTATCTCAGCTCAAACATCAACTCCTTAGAGTGACTTTTCTGAACATGCTGCCTCAAGAAGCCAAATGCCCCACCACCTCCATCCTGCCTGGCAGCTGTTTCTCCCCTGGCTTGCATTCAGATGCTCCCTGTGGGGCTTTGTTTTATTCATGATATGTCCCCAAAACTTGGTACAGCGCCTGGCACCTAACAGGTGCTAACCATATTTGGTAAATGCACACTGGGCAGTCCCAGCAGAAAAGACCTTCAGGGTCGTGAAGTCTAAACTCATATTGTAGAAGCGGGAAAAGCTGGAGCCACGCCCAGTGTCACGGAGCATGACAAAAGCCTAGACCTCAGTGGTGCAATCTCCCCATATCAATCTGACTGATCTAAACGTGGCCTCCCTACCCCTTGCAAACACTTTATTCTTGCATCTTCCTTCATCAAGATCTCTCCTTCTCCACAGAGATAGGCCTTGGAATGCTGACCCAGGCCACTGGAAGCCTGCTGGCCTCTCTGGCCTCAGTCTGGGTAGGTAAAATGTCACAGCATGGACTTGGAGCCCTTGCCACCAAACTCAAGAGCGTGTAGTTGTTGTGCCTCATCAAGGACCCTCAGCACAGCTGTGCCCAGAGGTTGTGTCATAGACTCCAAAGAGCAATTGCCTGGAAATGAGACTGGCTCAAAATATCTCCAGTGTGACAATACAATTCTGTTAGCAGCGTGGAAAATTCTGTCCCATTAGGTCAGCTAATTGCACATGAGTCAGTGGCTTGCTTACCCCCTAGTGTAAGAGGGCACTGAGAGGCGGGATGGTTGGAGTGCCTGCTGCCTTGGCCCGATGGTCAGTGTGCCAGTGGAGACTGTGTGCAGTCTGCCGGGAGTGGCAGAGACTGCACAGTAGCGTCCCCCCTCACCTTTCACACTTCACATCTGGCTTCGTGCAAGGCCCTTAAGCATGCTGGTACAAGCTCTGGGGTGCCAAGAGCTCAGGCCAGAATAAAGGAGCTTTTATGGAGACGGGTAACAGGAAGTTATCAGTCTGGATCAAATCACAAGCTGTTGCTGCTCATTTTTTAAGATAAGATAAATCACTAAATCATTACCACCTCTTGAAAGGAGTGCATGAGGTGCGGTATTGCCTGTGTGTGTGTGTGTGTGTGTGCGTGTGTATGCGTGTGTATGTGTGTGTGTGTGCGTGCGCGCGTGTTTAAAGTAGTCAGCAAGAGGCTATGATTTAAGTCCATCTTGGTAGTGATGACTCTTGGCCTCTTTGGAACTGTATTAGGAAGTCTATTTTGGGAAACAACTCCCTGCTCCAGGGGCGGACTTTCCTGTCCATGGAAAGGGAAGACTGAGCCCTTTATCCCTGCCCCTCACCACATGGCCTGCTGCTGAGGCAGGGGGTGAAAGGTGGCTGAGTCAGGAGTGAAAACTGTTTTCCTATGAAAGGTGGCTCTCACTGTACGCAAGGCCTGCCAGGGGCTGCCCTCCCCCAGGGCTGTTCCCCCCCCGCCCCCCGCAGCCTTCCTTTTGGCCTCTTCTGGAGTAGTAGGACGTGTCTCTCAGACTCTGTGTCAGACAGTCCACATCTGCTGAGCTCTTAGGGTCAAGATTGGTCAAATGAACTGGAGTGAAATCACTTAGAAACTATGTTGTAAGTTTTCAGAATGTGCTAGCCATTACTAAAGTTCATTTTTGAAAGACATAGGATCGCCTTTCTATTAGTGATTCGAAGAGCTTCGGTGACTGACTGGAAGGTGCCAGTGTTCATTTTCCAAGTGAGGGCAATGGCCTGCTTGAAGCCACATAACAACTCAGTGCTCAAACAAGGCTCTTTCATTTCATTGACATCCTGGGAGTATATCCTGGGCAATCACTAAAGACCCAGCTCTGGAGTGGGTCCTAGGAGTCTGAGGGGGTGAGAAGGGCCTGGCTCTTGCCTCTGCAGAGCCATAACAGAGCAGAGAGCAGAACTATATAAAATAGAACACCATTATAACGGAACGGCAAAGGATAATGATGAATGCAAACAGTGTTAACTATGAGCCAGATCTTATTCTATTCTTTATTAACTGCCTGACCACAGCTACTATGCCCTGTGAAATGGGTATTATAATTTATCTCCATTTCCCAGATGAATTAATTGAAGCTCAGAACTATTTAGGGGCAGATCTGGAATTTGAACCCAGGGAGTCTAGCTCAGCACTTAAAAGACTTTGCAACACTATGATTGATTGATATGTGGGTGCACACACCTCAGGTGTTTTCCTTTTGTGCTGTCTACCTTTTTTTCTCTTTGAGACAGGGTCCCTCACTAGCCTGGAACTTACCAAGTAGGCTGACTGGCCACTGAGTCCCAGGAACCTGCTTGTCTGTCTCCTCAGCACTGAGGCTATAAACATATTCTACTACATTTACTTATGTTCTAGAGAGCGAATTCAAGAAAGCACCTTACTTGAGCTGTCTTCACAGCTGTGTGCGTGTGTGTGTGTGTGCGTATTGTGTGTGCGTGTGTGTGTGTGCGTATTGTGTGTGCGTATTGTGTGTGTGCGTGTGTGTGCGTATTGTGTGTGTGCGTATTGTGTGTGTGTGTGTGCCTGTGTCTGTGTATTTTCCTCTACTGTGGTCCAAGATGCTCCCAAGGGGGAGAACCCTGAAGAAGCTGGTGGCACCCCTGGCTGTGGGCTGGTTGGGGCCAGGCAGATGAAGATCGCAGTGGCCATGGCATTGGTCAAACTACACTTGAGCCATTCAGATAAGAAAGAAGGAGCAGCTTTCCCGCCTCGCTGTATGGATGCTGGTTGATCGCATGACTTTTGGACTCCTGGGCCATGTTCACACTTATGGTTGCTGACAGGGTAAGGATTGCATGGCCAGGTCTGACTGAGGCGCAGAGATATCCCACCCACGCGGTCAACCATTATGCGATTCATACTGGCCATAGCAAGCACGTGCTGTGTAAATAAGAGCCCTCAACAGCATACACATGTTCACGGGAAACACTAGTGAGTTCGGATCACTCTATAACATGAGTGCTGGGGTGCATGTGAATATCACAGTCCAAGCCAACCGATCACAGTCTTGTAGGCATCCTTCTGCTGGGAACCGGACTGCTCGTTTGTTTGTTCTTGATTTTTTTTTTTTAAGACAGGGTTTCTCTGTGTAGCCCTGGCTGTCCTGGAACTCACTCTGCAGACCAGGCTGGCCTCAAACTCACAGATCTGCCTGCCTCTACTTCTTGAGTGCTGGGATTAAAGACATGCGCCACCACCTCCCAGTGCAAGTACATTTCTTTAAAAAGACATTGTTTGATCATGAATTTTCTTCTTCCTCACCCCCATGAACCTTCTGTAGTGAAATGTGTTGCCCATTCATGGGGAATTGAGACTGTTTGAGCTCTGCTCTGGGAAGCTGAGACTACTCGACCCTACAATGGATTTCAGCCTTGTACATTCAACTTTGAATTTAAAATAAAAAACAACTTGATCTTCTCTCAGAACTTGACATTTAGCGAGAATACAAGTGCCAATCTCTAGGCTTTGCTGACCCCCAACCCAGTGGCTTTAAGTCCCTGACATGGGGCTGGGGCTGAGAGTTGATCTGTGCTCAAGTCTGCTTTGCTGGGTGGGCCACACGGCCTTTCTGAAGCTACTGCTTCATCTTTTTTAGAAAATGATTTATTTTTATTTAATGTGCATTGGTGTGTTGCCTGCATGTCTGTCTGTGTGAGGGTGTCAGAGACCCTGGAACTGGAGTTACAGAGAGGTGTGAGCTGCCGTGTGGGTGCTGGGTATTGAACTCAGGTCCCCCAGAAAGCAGTCAGTGCTCTACTGAGCCATCTCTACAGCCCCTTGCTGCTTCATCTTTAAGAACTGGAGAAAATGCAGTCTTCGTGAGGTTGTTATGGGAATGAATGAGCCCATCTATTTCAAAGTGCCCAGAGGTGCAAGTTGCTTAAATGTTAATGGAAAATGAAACAAAGGTTGCTTTGTCTCTCTCTATACAGGACCTTCCCTAAGAGAAGGACACTTCAACACCAACCTTGCCCAACAGCTTGGGCAGAGGATATGATATAATTAACTTTTACCCACCCCACTTTACAGATGGAGACTAAGTAAACCGTGAACCATAAAGCGTAGTAGTGGTGTGTGTGTGTGTGTGTATGCGTGTGTGTACGTGCGTGTGCTTGGGATGGTAGACTGTCAAATGCCCTTGTCTGAGAGGCACAGCACAAGACGGTGGAGAGGCTGGTTGAGTCCTCATCTAATATGAAGGGTTTCTCTGTGAACTGGAGCTTAGCTCTTGGCCATTCCTATTAAGACCAGCCATTGCCTGATAAGGGTCCCAGCTGGGTACTCTTGTGGCTTCCAAAACTGACACTGCAGACCTATCTTTGACCACCAGGGTCTCTGTGGCCTTTGAGGAGAACTTGGCTTCTTTATATGGTGATGGTTTAAAAAATATCACCCTCCCCCAAAAGGAGCTCTTGAAATTTCCTGGGGCAGAGGCATGAGGCAGTAGAGAAGGAAGATAACAGCCAAAGCTGTGGTGTGATGATGCTGTCCTTGACTGGAGTGCATGCTTCCAAAGCAGGATGCTTCTGCCTACTTCCCTACTGTTCCCCTGGAAGGTGCAGCTCTGCTCACACAAAGCAGGCACCCAGCTGAAGGAAGGAAGGGAAGGAAGGAGGGAGGGAGGGAAGGAGAGATGGGAGGGAGGGAGGGAGGGAGGGAGGGAGGGAGGGAGGGAGGAGTGTGTGGAGTGTAATCCTGACAGCAACTCAGTCACACAGGGGCATTGCAGCCAGGTGCACAGGCTCTGCTCCCAGGAGGAGCAGCACCCAAGGAGCCGGCATCTCTGTGTCACAGTCAGAGGTCTCTAACGAATGCCCCAGGGGATGATTTAGTGCAGTCGACTCCTTGGCTTGTCTTGGGATTAAACCAGGGTTCCCCTTGGTACTGAGATGGAAATCAAAACAGACGCCTGTTTGCCCTGAGTGCCTTCGTACTGGGATACATTCTCCTCACTGCCTCCCTTGGAGGCCAAGCTGTGCTGCAGGCTGATGCAAGGCAGTCTCATCTAACCCCCTCCATCCCGCCCTTGCCCTCCTAGGCCCCGCCCACACCAGCCCCCTTTTGTGCTTATCCCATGGGGGGGGGGACACAAAGCCCACATGTGACCTCTCAACCTTCAGAGCAGAAAAAGCACACTTAGCCTATCCCAACCATTGGCTCTGCTGACAGCTGCTTCCATCCACCCAAAAAAGTGAGAGCCACATCTGGGAGACAGTGGGAGATTGTGCTCATAAGCCAGAAAGCAGCCACATTTCCTCCGCTCTGACCCCTGCATAAGTCGCTCTGTCTCACTTCTGCTAGGGATATCTAGAGTGCATGCAAAATGCCAAGCACAGAGCCTAGCATATCTGGGAGAAATAAGCCGACCTTTGACGGGTTCTGTGTGCTGTGAACTGGGGATAGACACTTAATCTCTGCTTGGAGACTCCTGCAGAGTTAGAAGTCCTGGCTGACAGGGCGTGGGGAGTGTGACTGGAAGAGAAGGCCCAGAGAGTGGCAGGCACTTGGTAGGGGCCTGGAGGAAGTAAGTGGGTACTCTCAGGAGACCCGCAAGGCCATAAGATGTTCAGATGATAGGCAGGAGAGATTCCCAGCTCGGAGAACAGTGCCTACAGACAGGGAAGACAGGGACGTTGGTGCCCACATAGACGCAGGGCCCTTGCACAGCTGCCGGGGCTCTCATGGGGTGGAGGGTGGTAGGGTGGCCAGGAAAGGAGCCCAACATTGAGGAGTAAGCCAGGGAAATGACTGCAGTACGGTACCAGACTCCGCGTTATGGTTTTGGGTTTTCCAGAAGACCCCTCCAGCTGCAGGCAGGGCAAGCTTTAGAGACAGAGATCATCATGAAGGCCTGTTATTATCTAGGTTAGACATGAAGGCCTTGAGCTAAGGCAGGAGAGCCAGGATGTCAAAGACATTTTAGAACACAGAATTGAGGCTGGGTGTGGTGGCACGCTCTTTTAATTCACCACTCAGAAGGCAGAACTCTGTGAGTTCAAGGTCAGCATGGTCTACACAGTGAGTTCTAGGACAGCCAGGACTCTGTAGAGAGAGACCCTGTCTCAAACAAACAAACAGACAGACAGACAAACAACAACAACATAAACAACAGCAAAAACCCAGAACTGGATGGACTTGGTGATCAGTCATGCTTGGGATAACACATAGGAGGGTGTCTAATATAACTGGAATACCCAACAGTGGCAATCTAGCTACTTCCTCAACTTCCCACCACCCCAGGCTGGCCGTGGAGGGCTCAGTTTGCTAGGCTGTGATGGGTGGGAGTAATCAAGAGTGTCCATTTCAGGATGCTTCAGGTTAAGATGCCATGTAGGTCAAATCTAAACACACCTAGAAAACCAAGAGACCAGCTCTCATGATGCAGAGATCCGACGGATGCCATGAGGGTAACGATGGGGAAGCAGACACAGAACCACTGTGAGGTGGGAGCCTAGAAAGGACCAGCACAAACAGCGAGCTGGATCCCAGCGTCAGAGAGGTCAAGGAGAGAACAATTAAGCAACGTGATGTGTAGGGGAAATGATGTGATCATGAGCGCCACTTGAGGGCGTTGAGCTGGCTGCCCTTGAGGACCGGCAGGGGGCACACACGCTGGCCTCATTAGCTGAGTTTAGTTGACTTGATTGGGCACCGAGCACAGTCAGCAAGACCTCTGCCCCTACACTCACCTGTGCAGAGCTCCTGTGGTAAGGGGAGTAGTGGAGCGGCCCAGAGATGGCCGTGTCGTGAGGCAGGGCTGGATACTGGCTCTGCATTGGGTGAGGATGCTGGTTGCCATAGCTCCCGTAGTTATAGCTTCCCGTGTACCTGAAAAGCAGCAAGCACAATGGATGTGAGTCACAACAGAGAACAGTCAGCTTGACACCTTGAAAAAAAAATCAACCTCGCCTGTTTTTTTTCTTTTTGGCCTCCCACCACCGGTTTTTCTTCCACTTGATCCCTTCCAACACCCTATTGGCCTTGCTGTGGTGACTCTGAAACCCCAGGTTGGGTTTGCTTTTCCCTCAACACTCTTGACAAGCTTGCACCTCAGGGGATGGATCCTGGCTCTGGGGGAAGCCTCTCCTCCCTTGTGTCAAAAGCCCATTGCACACCCTGAAGTCAAAAGGGGAGAAAAAAATTGCTTTGGACTTTGTGTCTCTGCATCCCTTGAACTTCTGCTGGGCAGTGGAGGTGAAGAACCTGGGGAATTTGATGGCAAGAAAAACCAGGTCAGAGACCCTGGTGCTGAGCCAGGCTCTGCTGTGTTTCACACTGTGATCAGGACTTATTCATGGTCCTGTTTCTCACATCTGTGAAATGACACACAGGGTTATACTGGAACCACTCATGTGACAGCTATGCCAAGTGCATACAGAGTCACACAAGCACACAGGCCACTACTACCATGACTGCATATTCTAACATGTCCTGGCAAAGAACTGAACCTGTGGCCACTTGAGTCTTTATTATATCATCCTTGTAGGTTGAAAAAAGGGTGTGAAATACAATTCTAAGAGCACATTGTGATGATGTAGGGAAATACCTCGGGGAATAATGACTGCCCTGTGGAGATCCCGGGGCTCTGAGCGGTGGGGACACACTGACCTATAGGCCTGTGCACACCTTCAAGCCCTCTGTCTTCTGCTGGACCACCTGTGTGGGAGTTGCCTGAGATGCCCCTGCGCTGCAGCCACTTTGTGGCTTCTCTGGCCTGTGAGCAGCTACAGGTAAGGCCCTAGCACTGTGTGGTCCTTCTCAATGCTAAGAGTGGTTTTGAGCCTCTGCTTGGGAAGTGCAGCATAGTTGCTGTCTCCTAATAGGCAGATCACGAGGCCAAGGGCTGCCCTAGTTCAGGTAAGGCTTCTGAACAGACGTGCAGGCCACGTATCCCGGCAGCACCCCCACCCGGGTCTGCATGCAACACGGGCTAAACTGTACTCTCATCTGAATCCTTCTGAAGTGAAGTGCCAAGCAGGTCACCTACCCGTGCTCCTCTCTGTGGGAGTAGACTGGTACCCTGTGTGTCACAGAGGAGGAAGGCATGTGGGCGCTCCTCACACAGGGCAGTTGTTGCGAGTTCTCAGCTGGGGACCCAGCAGCTGTCGTCACTGTGTATGTTAGCGACCACGTGTATGACTGCATTGCTCCTACGGAGACAGATTGCATGGCACTGGTCACTAACGGTTGTGGCTTCCCACTGCTCCTAAGCTGAAAGCCAAAATCATTCATTACAAGGCACCCCCTGGTTCAGCTCCCCTGCAGCCCCTGGTCTAGCCGCAGAATTATTTTCTGTGCCCACAGTGCTTCTGCTGCCCAGCATCCATACTCTTCCCTCACTACCCACTCAGTCTTCAGAGATGAATCCGGAGAAGCTGCCTGCTAACTCCAGGCTAGCTGGGGCCCCAGTGCATTGTGGGCCTCTGTGGTCCCTACTTCAATGGTCCCTACTTCCATCTTCAGTTCCCCACTCTGGAGGTATGAGATTTGAAGGTGTGAGGTTTGATGGATGCCCCCCCCCCACCAGAGTGCAAATTCCGTGAGGCTAGGCATGTGTCAGTTTGCCCAACCTGGCACCTAGGATAGTGCCTGACTGTCCAGACACACTCAGTAAAGAGGAAGGAGAGGGACAGGAAAGACAGGAAGAGAGGAAGAAAAAGAATACAAGGCCTGGTACAGCGTGGCCCAGGCAGGCACCGCAAATTAGCTTTCCATGTTCAACTCGGACTGCTTTAAGCAATGTAAGCAGCTCACTCGACTGCAGCCCATCCCATGCCCACCACTAACTCCATCTGTTGCCTTAGCGCCTGAAACTGCTGAGGACCTGGGCCGAAGGGGCGGCTGACAAAGGTCCTCTAGAGGCACATTTTATACGATGGTTAGAATTTTTGTAAGAACAATTTAAAAGCTTGCTAAAAGCAGTAACCTCATTAGACAACTTAATTTCTGATAAATTTTAAAATGTTGAGAGCAGAAATAAAATCATTTCACAAAGTGTAAGGAACAGGATTCGGTGTTCTTTTTTGGGTACACAGAGAGCTGGAGAGTTGGCGAACACGCTGCTTTTAAGGGGCTGGAGAAATAGCTCTGAGGTCACGACTACTCTTTCAGTCCCAGGAGAGCCATCTCCCTCTTCTGGTCTACATGGTACCAGGGGATCATGTGGTGTATACACATGCAGACAAGTAAAACACCCATACACACAAAGTAAGACTAAAAATAAATTTTAAAGAAGATAAAGCAAAATCCTGTATTGTCTGCAGAAGCCTATTTCTACCTTAAAACTCTTACATGAAGACAAAGAGTTTGCACATTAGAGTTCAGCCTGCCTTTGCCCCAAGGCTTTGCTGGTAGCACAGGAAAGGGTGGCAGGAGGGGGCAGGGCTGGTGGACTCAAGTTTTGTCACAGGGCAGAGACCTGGCAAGGAGGAGCCGGGGGGGGGGGGGGGGGGGAGGAAACCCTACTGTAAATGTATTGTTTTATTACTGAAAGTGCTTTGTACTAAGAACTTATGTAAATCTGCAAACTCGGAATGCAGATAATACCGTTTTTAATAAAGTGGCAAAGATTTACTTCAAGAGCATGACAAGGAAGTCTGTTCTGTTGAGCATCTATCACAGCCAGGCTGTGGGCTAAGTGCTTCACAAACATCCTTAAATTAGAAATCGCTCCTAAGAGCTGTGCCAAGATCAGAGAGAAGACTCCCGCGATAAGCTGCACCTCAGGTGACTGGATTAGATGTGCCTCCCTTCTCCGAGCCGAGCCCTTCCTTAGGGGTGAGGAGGCGGCTCCACCGGCAAAGCGCTTGCTGCACAAGTGGGAAGAGCGGAGTTCAGATCTTTAGAATGGATGTAAAATGCTGGGAGCGGCTGTGCCTGTGACCCCAGGGAGGTGAGGACAGGAGGGTGCTCCAGGTTCACAAAGACCTTTCTTACAAACAAGGTAGAGCGTGACAGAGGAAGCTACCTCTGGCCCCGGCATGTGCAAGAATGCACAAATGCACCTGGGTGTACTCGTGAGCACACGATTATGTACCCATGCACAGATAATAAAAGCATCAATTTCACGAGATTATTGCACTCTTAAAATTTTAAATGTTTCCTTTTTTATTATTAAAATGTGCTGCTTCTGGGTGAGTACGCTGATCATTTTTAAATTTTTGGTTTTATTTTGTGTTTTCTATAATAAATGCATTTTGCTTTCGTGAAAAGAATTCATAAAAACGTAAACAGATTTACTAGGAGAGCTGTAATGAGAGGGAGTGAAAAGTCTGAGAGAATAATGAGCCAGTCACAACAAGCAAGCGGTTAACCCTTCAAGGCCCAGTATCTCGGGGCAGTGGGCAAAGTCAGTGGCTATTTAGAGGGGGCAGTCAGGAAGGCAGAGGGTTTTCCTAAGCAGTAGGGAAGCTTCCCAGGACAGCCACTACCAGAGGGAATGCAGCAGAGGTTGCTTTTGTCTGAGCCCCTGGAGCACAGCAACTGTTCATTCAGGTCTCCCTCCCCAGCATCAGGCCTGCGGAGGCATAGGTGTGCAGTAAACTTTGATTCCATTGAATCTGTTGTTGAAGGAGCCAATGCTACGAGGAATGGCAGTTATCAAACAGACAGCTGGAACTCCTGGGAAAACGGGCCCCCGCAGTCTAGGGAACAAAACCTCTAAATGGCCAAGTGCCAGCATCTAATGCATCCACTCAGGCAGCCTTAAGCAGATTAACACCTACTGGCTTGGGTGAGAAGCAGTTTCTGTCCGGGGAGCAGAGACAGCATCCCCTGTGCACCAGCTCTTGGGTGGGGACCTCCAGTGAGAAGCGCTGCACAGGCTGGGGCTCAAGGGACACTAATAAATGCCAAGCTGACACAGCCCAAACGCTTGTCATTTGTTGGTTAAACAACAGGGCTTCCTTGTTGCGTGATTCCCATATTTCCTTCCTCAGCCTCCAGCCCCACACCACGTACACAACCCCATGTGTTTAACGGTCTGAGAGTAGTGGTAGGGCTCCCGAACATTAAGGATTTTATAAAGACACCACGGTAAGGGACCATTTTCTCCCCACCCGCGGGAGGACACTTTTCCTCAAGGTTGTGTGGGTTTTGAATGGGGTTGCAAAGCACAGGGCAGAAAGTGTGCTCGGAAAAGAAAGTGGTCAATAATATGTTCACCCAACATAAAGTAGCATATAACAACCACACGTCCCACTCCCAGATCCCCGGAGAGCCACTGGGTCAGCAGGGAAAGGTGACAATGTTGCTGCTTCCTGTCACGCAGCCTGCTGAAAGAAAGAAGCTTTCCACCAGTGCCGGTAATCGAATCCACATGTTAAGTAAGCACTGAATTACATCCCCAGCCCAGAAGTTGTGAGATTCTGCCGAACACTTGTGTAAACTGGCCTTTTCTCCAACTGTCCAGCTATACAAAATCACCGGACCTCTTCTCCCATCTGAAAAATCTGACCTAAGTCTTTGCTTGCAGTTTCTCAGGAATAGCTCTGGTGAGTGTGTGGAGAATCTGGAACTCGATGCCCTAGACATTCGCCGCCAGTCACCTGCAGCTGATCAAACTTAAATTATCAAAACCACACGGGTTTTTATTTGAGGAGCTGTATCAATTGTGGTGAATTTTTGCCTGCTGTACGTGTACACACTATTTCCATGCCCAGGGGCTGAAGTTACAGAATGTCACGCGGGGGCTGGGAACCAAACCCAGAACCTCTGCCAGAGCATCCACCGTCTTCACCCCTAGCCATCATCTTTCCAGCCACGACAGACCACAGCATCCAATGTCTTCACCCCTAGTCATCTCTCCAGCCACAACAGACCAGAGCATCCACTGTCTTCACCCCTGGCCGTCTCTCCAGTCACGACAGACAATTTGTTTGCTTGTTTTTAATTACCATAATCACAAAAAGTTCTACTTGGATAATGGTACTTGTTTCCTGAGATACACTAAACAAACATGTATTATATCTTCCAAGATCGAGACAGAAGGATTATGTACAGAGATCTGCCTGTACCTCTATCCATATGCATCTGGGCTGCCTAAGCCCTTGTGCTAGTTGTGTTTAAGGAGCGTGCCCACCGACATGGGAGGCCTTGCCTGTTTGAGTTGTTGCACTAATAGCTCCATGGTCAACATCGGATTGACCAAAGTGCCCAACATCGGATTGACCAAAGTGCCCAACATCGGATTGACCAAAGTGCCCAGGGGCAACAAATGAATTCCCAGGAAGACATGCTGACTTCACCTCCTGGCACGCTCCCTGACTCCCATGCCGCAGCCAGTCCTCATTACACCAAGCTACTTCTGCCTCCGACATGTCCACATGCCCCTCCCCAGCTCCTCAGAGAAGCACTGTCTGTGCACCGGCTGGGCAGGGCTCCATAGACTTGTTCACAACACACTGCTGTTTCGCTCCTGCCTCTCACAGCCGTTTGGAGCTACACATTTACCTGGGACTTCATGTCTGTGTTAACTCTCACCCACCAAGGGGCAGCGGCCATATCTGCTTTGTTTTCACTTCTGTACCTCCAGGGCTGGGCACAGACTAAACACAGAACCCTTCTTTATTGCACGAACAAATGAATAAAAGATGAAGTGGACAGATGAACAAAGTCAAGATGTGATGGATGGAGTGAAATCAGCACGTGGGAAACAACCTTTCTTTCTGCCCTGGCTCGCGTCCCCTAGTTCTGTTCCTTCAGTGAGGAGGAAGGAGCTGTGATGGAGGGGGCCACTGTCAATGAGTCACCAGTGCCCACCATTGGGAGCCACCGGGCTGAGGCGGCCCAGTCGTCCTAAGAACAAGCGGGCTTTTGTTACTGGGGAGTCGAAGGGTCAGTTATCTTTGGGACATCCTCAACTGCTACGGAGAAAGTACAGCTGGGCCGGCCAGATGTCCTACAGTCAGGGCACTTGTGAGGAATTCCCCTGTTTCACTGGGCGCCCTAACTTTCCAATGATTGAGTTGGCTGGTTTTGTGTTGCAGGGAACCTGGGTGGGAAGCTGAAAACATGAGCTTAATCGTTAACTTTTATTGTCATTGCTAAAGGAGGGAACACTTAACATGACATCATAAATGGGGGTTTTAGAGCCCTTCGGTGGCCTGCCCAGACAGAGTTTGAGCGTAACATTTTGTTTCAAATGACATTAAAGAAATGCAGCCCGATGTCACGTTAAATGGACGGATCAATTAGGCACCACCTGCCATGCCTGGAGGCAGAAAAGAGCCCCCTCCCCTAGAGTTAAACTTTCTGAACTTTGCCTGACCAGGAGGAAGGTGGCAGGCCCACAGAGATCCAGGTGGGTGGATGGCGAAAGGCTGGGCTTTGCCCAGTGGAAATGCTGGTGTGGACTCCCATACCAGCCACTTATGAGACAGCCACAGGCTTTAGTAAACTCAATCGACACTGGCCTTGACCTTCTCTCCCCACCCCCACCTTGTTTAAGATAAAATACATCTCTCTATGGACATGAAACTAGACATAGACATGAATAAGTAGAGAAACTGTTTTCCTGGTGCATCGAAGGCAGCCACGAGGTAATACGCCACTGACTGATACCTTGTGCTACATGAGCACACACGCTATGTTCTGGTCATTGCTGAAAAGCGAACACATGTCCATCCAGAAGACGACACTGGCTTGGTGAAGAGACTCTGGGATCTGCCTGATCGTGACTCTTAACTCACCCTGATAATCGTTGATCAATGAAACCTGAACTTCTGGTCTGGCCTCCGCCTTGAAACCTGTGATTACAGAGCTGGGCGACACTGGCAGTTTATGCACTGCTAGGAACTGAACCCCAGACTTCATCAACATCAGTCAAATAAAGCATCTTTCCAACGAAGCTACACTCACAGCCCTGACTCTGGGTTCCTCAGAGGAAATGGCAACATGGCTCAGAGGGAAGGGACTGGCCACTAAACTCCATGACCTGAATTTAATCCCCGAAACTCAAGTGGCAGAAGGATGGAATCGACCACCACACATTTCCATCTGACCTCCAGGAGTGCACACACATTCACACATACACATAAACAAATAAATGCAATGTTTTGTCTTTACCTTTTTGGAAAGTAGATAGACTATAAAACAGCAATTTAATAAGAACTACCTGGCACGAACATCATATATTGAGTTAACTTTTTAAAAGAGCACAATGGATATGTTTTACTAGATTGATATAATCATTTTCTAAGTTATATTATTCAGTGAAAGTATGCACAAGACCCCAAAGTTAAGAACTCTCCAATGCTACATTATAGCATACACATGAAGCCATGCAGCTTCTTAGGAGATTATGTGTGTGTCTCTTCTAAGACCACGGCCCATTGCACATCAGATCCTGTCTATGAATCCAGACTTGGTACTGGAGGAAAATAGTATAGATACTTTTATGTAGGATGACATTTTTAATGCCCTCTGGAGATACCTGAGAACAAAGCTGGAATGTGCCAGAATCTTCAAAGCTTACAATGTCTGAGGAGAGCCTGTTTCACATTTACATTTCCAAGAAGGTACTTTTATGACCTGCAGCATGTTGCACAGAAATCGCTCAACTCTTTTACGATATTCTTGTGGCCTTGGTGAATGTCACACCTGCCCCTACCAGGTGGGCTCACGGGCAGGGAGACTCTGAAAGGCTCAAGTTAGGTTTCCCTGAATTCCCCTCACACCCTCCTGTTTCCCAACCACTCTGATCACACTGTTTGGGATGCAAAACTTCCCTGTGTGTTTCAGAAGACAGGACGGCCACAACTCTGTGTTTGTCCTGGTGATGGTGGAACTGTTAGGAGCGTGGCTCAGGGAAGTGGCTCTGGGCAGCTTGTTGCCCTACTGGAGACCCAGGGATGATGATAGAAAACTCCGACCAAGAAGGACCCCTGGGTGCTAGAGAGCTGTGAACAGTGCTGTCAGCCAGCAGAAATGTTTGTGTTTTACCTCCACTCGTTCTCTTCCCAGGGAGTGCCCCAACTGCCTGTCTGAGGTTTGTTCAGCTGGGTTCCGGAGTTTCCAAGCAGTGTCTGCAGGCACTTCCCATGAGCTCGTCTGCTAAGCTGTGAGAAGCTGCAGGCCTGTGGGTCTAAAGACCCGCTAGAATCCGGGGGAACCCGATACTGCGAGAATGGGCACTTCCAAAGGGCTGTATTTAAAATGCTTTCCTTATGACAGAATCCCCCGTCAACGCTGTGTGCATGCATGCAGTGGGTTTCTGCTGGAACAGACTTCCTTCCTTGGCAGCCTGCAGTGTTAGTTCACACCTTGATTGCGCTCTCTTCTATGATGCCTGTCTTTGCTTCTCTCATCCCTGTGTGGCCTGTTGGTAGCAAGGCCACACCTAGCACTCAGCATCGGACTTGGCACCTTAAATAGATTATAGATGTGTATGTATGTATGTATGCACGTATGCACACATGTACTCGCACTGCCCTTCTCTCACACACAACCTATGAAATAGGATTCTGTGCTGAAGATTTCCGATGCATGCTAAAAATACTGCCTCAGATGCTGAACCTGATATTGCTGATGAGAAGTCTGCAGTCTGAGTCTCCTTTGGTGATTATTTGTTTTCTTTGGAGTGGGTAAGATCTTTTTAATTTTATTCAGTGAGTTTAGAGATGACTTCAACCCCTCAGCCCCATTTAATTCCCTCAGGATTCAAAGGAAGGACATGTTATCCTAGGTCTTATCTCTGTACTCTGTAAAGCCTTTAAACTGTTAGTGTTCTCTCCCTCCCTCCCTCCTTTCCTCTTTCCCTCCCTTCCTCCTGAGTTTGCTTTCTTTCTTCCCTTTCTCACTTCCTCCCTTCCCTTCCTTCCTTTCCTCTCTTTTTTAATTTATTTATTTTTTAATTAAGAGCTCACTCTGTAGCCCCGTCCCACCCACCCAACAGGCCCAGTATGGCTTCAAGCACTTAGCAATCCTCTTGCCTTACAGCCTCCTGAGTTCTGAGGTCACATGGGTGAGTCACCATAACCTGCTCTTTCTGGGAACACTTTCCTAAAGCGTGAACATTGGGCTGGGCACACACCTGCACTCCCAGCACTCAGAGGCAAAGGCAGTAGGTTCACCACAAATTTGAGGCTAGCCTGGTCTACTCATAGGGAGTTCGAGGTCATTCAGGACTGCACAGTAAGATGCTGTCTCAGAATAACAACATGCTGTAATTCCTGAACGGATTGGCTCTTCCTCTCAGCAGAGCCCACATACTCAACATTATCTCTTTGCATTGACTGTGCTATCAGAGAATCTCTTAGCTCATTCTTTTAATTCTCTTTCAGTTGTATTTTATTTTCTGTCCCATCTCTGTTGAAATTTCTCTGTAAGCAGCTGTTTCTTTGAAGACCTCTGACTCTCATGAGTATCTAATTCCCCCTTCCACTGTGCAATGCTGTTCCCATTGACAGCAGTGCTATGGTGTATGTGCACATGTGTGTGTGCATGTGTTATGTGAGTGTGTGTGCACATGTATGTGCGCGTGTCTGAATGCATGTGTGTATGTTAAAAGCACCTTAACCTAAAATCAATTACACCTTTCAACTCAGTGCATTTATACATCTGTTGGGTCATACATCTACCATCATAATCCATCCCCAGAGTTTCTGATCTTCCCAAACTGAAGCTCTGCCCTTCTGTCTCCCTGTCCCCTGCCTCTAGCCTCTATTTTACTCAATGAATTTTATGACTTTAGGGCCCCCATACAGTGGAGTCAGACATTTGTCCTTTTAATGCCTAACTCATCTCACTTAGCACAATGACTTCAAGATTCATTCAGGTTATAATGTTATATTACAATGCCATTTCTTCTCAAATTAAGGCTAAAAATATTCCATAGTATACTATGCTTCTATCCACTCACCCTTCAATAGGCAAAGGACACACGTGGGCCCTTTCCACTTTCGACTATTATCAATACTTTTACAAAACGTGATATACAAATATCTGTTTGGGGTTCTTTCAGTTGTTTTAGACATGGATGGGTACCGAGGCTTGGGCGATTCTCGGGCGTGGTTTGGCACATGAGAACACAGCATGTATCTTGTGCTGTGGGTCTCTCATCAGAACAGCCTTCTGGTAGTGAGCTTGACAAGTCACGCTCAGGGTGGCCCACGTGTGGCCTGGGACCAGCTCTGTTCACAGCGGCTGCCTCACTCAGTTGTGCTGCGGCTTGACATGACCTCCCGCCTTTCACCTTCCCTTGACACGGCCTCCCGCCTGTTCACCTTCCCAGAGACATGGCTCACGTTTGGGCTCACATTTCTGGTTTTCGAGATATGCCTGTATACTCCCATAACATTTACTTGGGGGAATAGAGATTTACCATATGTTTAAGCTGCCCATCAGAGGCAGCGACATGTGGAAGACATACTAATGAGTCATTTGAGACCCGCCAGTCTTCCACACATTCCAAGATTCCCAAGTCTTGGTATTTCTCTGTCTGTTGAGGAAAACCGTTTTCCAGAAATCTCTTGCCTTCAGCATCTATCCGCCACCCAGTACTTTGGAGGCTCCCCTTACCTGTTGTGCTAAGGCCAGTGTACTCGGGGGATGGGTTGCTGGCAGGGGAGGATGGAGGCGGCACCTCCACAGATGTGGCAGATTTTTCTGGAGAAAATGACGGCACTGGTGAAGGAGTGGGTGGAGCAGCCTCGGTCAAGATAATCTCTTCCTGGACTTCTGCTACAGAGAAAAGGTAAGTTCTTAGATCCCAAGGTCAAGGCCTGCCTTTACAAAGCACAGAACTGAAACGTGCTTTCTAATCAGCTAATCTGCATAGCACTGGTCACTCCCTGCTCAAGCCCGTCAGTGGTTTCCACACACACACAGGTGCCCCTCTACAGAGGAAGATGGTGTGGGCTCCTCAGCACCTGACCCCCTCACCATGGCTAGTGTCCCCAGTGTGTGAAATTAAGGAGACAAGACAAGACAGAAGTGAGCGTTTAAGGCAGATGGCTAAGTCCCCACATCCCCACCGAAGGTTCCGCTCACCAGTGCTCCCCTCTCCCTTCATGGCTTGCATGAGCTCATTGGCCCGCTCCTGACAGTGCAGAGACTCTAGCAAATAGAGCACGTAGTCGTCAAACATCAAGTGAATTAGGTGGAAAGACCCTGGGGAGAAAAGATCACATGGAGAAGGGAATCAGACCACCTGCGCATTCCCCCACCTGGCCGACCGCGAGCGCGCTCAGTGTCCATCAGCAGTGGCACTCATTTCCACTCTTTCTGAGGCAGATCCTTTAAGAACGTGTACGGCAGGGAAGGTGCCTTTTAGTTCACGGGTGTCTACCAGAGGACCTGATATAATCCCAGGAGCAGAATTAAAATAGTAAAATTGCAAGAGTTATTTCCCTAAATGCTTTTTGAGACTTGTTTTGAAAAGGTGCCGGGTGGGGAAGCAATGGGACTTTCAAGGAGTACTCCTCATTTTGAGTGTAGACAATTACAAAGGAAAGCAAACAGTTAAAGACCATCCTGTGTACCAATGTCTGGGTTCAACAGTCTCCGAGGTCTAAATTCACCCCGCACAGACGACATTGTGATGTCTGTGGTTCAGCCTACCCTACCTAATTCTGTTAAGAGAAACCGAGTTAGATTGAGTGAGTGCTGTGTGGCAACACTGTATCAGTTCGTGTAGGTTACTGTGTTTAATCTGCATCTCAGCCACAGGAGGGAAATAGCAGTTTCTCCCAAAGGGAGAGCATGGGCCTTAGGAGTCACGGAAATATGCAACACCACTCAGGTAAGGGGCAGACCTCATGGAAACATGCAACGCCACTCAGGTAAGGGGCAGACCTCACGGAAACATGCAACGCCACTCAGGTAAGGGGCAGACCTCACGGAAACATGCAACGCCACTCAGGTAAGGGGCAGACCTCACGGAAACATGCAACGCCACTCAGGTAAGGGGCAGACCTCACAGAAACATGCAACGCCACTCAGGTAAGGGGCAGATCTCATGTAATGTGATATTCTCTGAAAGGAAGACAGTGAAGCTCACATTGCAGAAGGAGATAAGTATACAGCAGGTGCTTAATAAGTGGTAACTAGTTATCTCAAGAACTATACAATGACTGATTCATCCAGTTACAGTAAAGAAACAGTCAAAGGATAGCATCAAATACTTAGAACATTCCTAATGAACAAATTGTTTTATTTGCTAAGATGTTGGTCTAAGCCAACATGGTTGGAATGAAACATCCACAAACTGATCGATGAGAGTGGAAAACCCTGGGACACACCCAACAGGCATGTTAATTTTCAATCGTTCTTCAAACAGGAACTTTGTAGAGCTCATGCCCCTGCCTACCATCCTGCTGTGGTTCTCTGAGTACAGGAATGAATGAAGACCCTGACTTAGCAAGGGCTGCTGTGTCCTTTAAAACCTATCGTTAGGATGATTGGATAACAAGCAGTTCCGTGCCAGGATGGCGTGGTCCAGAGGAGGATAAACATAGAAGCAAAACTGTGGAGGGGGAGGAGGGAGACTGAGAGAGGGAAGATGCTGTAGAATTCCCCCACCCTCACTCTGTGCCCAGCAGAGTCAGTAACACAGCAGAGACCCAGTGCACAACTATCAGAGGGACCAAGGAATGGGCAAGCACCGCCCACTCCACTGTGTGCGGCAGGCTAAGCTATTCAACCTTCCAACAGCACTGGGAAGGTTTATTCTTTTCAGCTAATATCTTGGGAGAAATGAAGGCTTAGAGAGTAAAAACCACTTGCTGGCTAAACTTTTTTAGCTTATAGAAAATGAGAACATTCTAAAATGAACATTAGTATACTTACCCATATAGCTTTATGATATGCTTATCTATATTTAAATCAGATGTATCTATATTTAAATCAGATGTATTTTAATTGAGGGAAACATTAAGTCCCATGTTCCCTTCCTTACTGCAATTTCCCTTACTCCTGATGCTAATCCCTTTGAGTAATCAGTAATCTTGGATCTGTTATTGTTCACGTGTGCTGTAGAATGCGAATGTACATGCAGAGGTCCACAAGCAACACACGGGTAGTTTTCCGGTGTGAGGAAGATGATGCAACATACTACACAGCGTTCCACAGCCTGCTTTTGGCGGTTCTCTGTCTGTGGATGCAGGCACCTTGGCCTGTAAGCTGCAGCTGAATGGCCCTCAATGCCAGTGTGCCTATGCTAGGTAGCTGACAAATTTTCATCGTTGAAAACACAAAACAATCCTGTACAATAAAGGAACTTCTGGAGACATTACAACCCCTGACTTCAAACTCTACTACAGAGCTACAGTATTGAAAACAGCCTGGTATTGGCATAAAAACAGACAGGAGGACCAATGGAACTGAATAGAAGACCCAGATATCAATCCACACACCTACGAACAGCTGATTTTTGACAAAGAAGCAAAAAAATATCAAATAGAAAAAAGCATATTCAACAAATGGTGCTGGCATAGCTGAATATCAACATGTAGAGGAATGAAAATAGACCGATATCTGTTGCCATGCACAAAACTCAAGTCCTGATGGATCAAAGACCTTAACATAAAACCAACCACACTGAATCTCATAGAAGAGAAGGTGGGAAGTACACTTGAACGCATTGGCACAGGAGACCACTTCCTAAATATAACCTCAGCAGCACAAACACTGAGAGAAACAATTAATAAATGGGACCTCCTGAAACTGAAAAGCTTCTGTAAAGCAAAGTACACCATCAACAAGACAAAATGACAATGTACAGAATGGGAAAAGATCTTCACCAACCCTACCTTGGTTGAGGGCTGGTTTCCAAGATATACAAAGAACTCAAGAAATTAGTCATCAAAAGAACAAATAATCCAATAAAAAATGGAGTACAGACCTAAACAGAGAACTCTCAACAAATGAATCTAAAATGGCTGAAAGACACTTAAGGAAATGTTCAACATCCTTAGTCATCAGAGAAATGCAAATCAAAACAACTCTGAGATTCCACCTTACACCTGTAAGAATGGCCAAGATCAAAAACACTGATGGTAACTTATGCTGGAGAGGATGTGGGGCAAAGGAAACACTCTTCCATTGCTGGTGGGAGTGCAAACTTGTGCAGCCCTTTTGGATATCAGTGGCGATTTCTCAGAAAATTATAAAACAGTCTTCCTCAAGACCCAGCACTACCACTGTTGGGTATAAATCCAAAGGAAGCTCAATCATACCACAGGGACATGTGCTCAACTATGTTCATAGCAGCTTTCTTTGTTATAGCCAGAACCTGGAAACAACCTAAATGGCCCTCGACCGAAGAATGGATAAGGTAAATGTGGTACACTTACATAATGGAGTACTACACAGCAGAAAAACTAATGACATCTTGAAATTTGCAGGCAAATGGATGGAGCTAGAAAACATCATATTGAATGAGGTAACCCAGACCCAGGAAGACAAATATATGTACTCACTCATAAGTGGTTTTTAAACATAAAGCAAAGAAAAACCAGCCACAACTCCAGAGAACCTTGACAACAAAGAGTACCCTAAGAGAGACACACATGGATCTAATGTACATGGGAAGTAGAAATAAGTAAATTGCGAGCATGGGGATCATGGGAGAAGGCAGAAGGGGAAGGAGGAAGGAAGAGGAGCGGAGAAAAATATATAGCTCAATGTAAGCAAAATAATAATAATAATAATAATAATAATAATAATAATAATAATAAGACAATTAAAGCAAAGCACACAAAAAACATGGAGTCCGTTTTATGGGGCCTGCCCTGCAGCATGGTTGATATATGCAGTGACACTCTACTAGAGAAAACTGGTTTTCTCTTTTCTGATAGATATCAATTGCAAATAATTTCTCGGTTATGGGTAGGACTCGGTGTCCACTTCCCCTTCTCAGTGCTGGGGATTTCGCCAGGCTCAAGTCTGTGCAGGCCTTGTGTGCACTCTCAGAATCTCTGCAAGCTTGTGTTTCAGTTCTGTTGTGTCTGGAAGACACTTTCCCTTGGAGTCAATCATGAACTCAGGCTTGTACAATCTTTCTGTCTCCTCCTCAACATAGATTGCTGAGCTCCGAGGGCCAGGGCTGGATAAAGACACCTCAGTTTTGACTATGTACTCCGAAGTCTCGCACTCTCTACACCTTGTTTCAGCTGTGGGTCTCTGTTAATTCCCATCGCCTGTGGGAAGAAGCTTCTCTGGTGAGGGCTGAGCAACGCACTGGCCTATCAGTATACATTATACTGACATATCATATACGTTATACAGAGGCAGAGGACTCATTTTATTGCTGTGCTCCTTTAGTTGAATAACAGTTGTATATTTTTCCCCGAGGGCCCAGCCATAGGATTTCAAATCTCAGGGTAAGATAAAAAATATTTAAGGAATTCAATACAGACATGAGCATCACAGTACCGCAAAGAAGAATGAATGGAGTGAAGGGGCTATGAAGTTGTTACATTGTTCCAGATGATAAAGACATTCACATATGGTGAGAGGTGATAAGTCAACTACATGTTACACTCTGTACAATGGAAACTAAAATGAAATTTTACACCACTTTCACTGTGATATAGTTCATATTCCATACAATCCATGATTTAATGAATTTTAGCATGTTCCATTTGCCAAGATATAGAAATGTTACTGTTTTATAATCGTTTGCATGCTTTGACTTTCCTCAATACAAACAATTAGTTCTAATAGGTTTTTGTAGTGTCTCTGGAGATTGCTATATGTAAAATTTTGTAAATAAGGACAAGTTAATATCTAAAACAAACAAACAAACAAAAAACTGGCTACAGTGACTATTTTTGAATCTGTCCCCTAGTATCAGGTCTAGAAGTCTAAGCAACAGAACCCAAGAACACGTACCCCTCCAGTCTTAAGAGGTAGCACCAAACCACCCCCCAGAATGATTCACACTCTTACCAGAGCCATGTGAGGTGCTGGCAGAGAGGGTGTGAACTTTCAGGGGCCTAATTACTATAAAGACATGCGTAGTTTCATGTCAGTAGAACTTCCTCTTTTGTACATTGCTGTTTGTATTGCTTATTTTTTATACTGGGGTATTTTCTTAAAAAAAAAATTATTTAACTACCAAAGGAATATCTTAGTGTGTAAGGGCGTTTCTGTGGGCTTGACAGTTGACGTTCTTTCCTTGGGACGACATGGTGGAAGGAGAGAACCAATCCCCACAAGTCGTCCTCTGACCGCCACATAGACAGACAGACGGATAGATAGATAAATGATAGATAGATGATAGACAGATAGATGGACAGATAATAGACAGACAGATACATAGATGATAGATAGTAGATAGATGATTGATAGATGATAGATGGATAGATAGATGGATAGATAAGTAGGTAGCTTATTTAGAGTGATTGCAGTATAATCTGGATTTTAATCATTTGATAGTTATATCCATTACAAAACATCACCCTCCCTTCCATGTCCTTTTTAGAAATGTTTTAACTTTGCTCATGGGACTCATTAAACAGTTTAAAATCCCGCAGTGCCATCCCTAGGGTGGCTGCAGTTCCCCCAACTGAGCCACGAACACAGCGAAAAAACACAGTCACGGGTGACAGTGGAGAGAGGGCAGCAGGAGCACACTATCTGGAAATCTAAAAAATTACCAGGAAAACAAGTGATCACAAACTCTGTGTGTGTATGGGGGGGGGGGGGGGAACTAGCCATGAAGAGCAGGCCCAGGGGTGGAAGGTAGCTGTATTTATGAGTTATCCTGTGGTCACGCGATATCCTAGAGTGTCTCTGGCATCATTCCCTTGACCCTGCTGTAAGGCTGGAGGCGATATCATGCCGGGGTATTTAAAACATACGTATCAAAGTCTCTTCTCCTAACATTTCCTGTGGCTGAGTTAAACCACACAGCCAGAGGAAGAAGCCAAGGCTCTCGCCTCGTGCTGTATTTTTACATTCTTTCAAGATTCATGATAATATAGATATGTATATACATTCATGCCAAATATATATACATATATGTGCATATATGTGTGCATATATAAGTACGTATGTATGTGTGTATATGTGCTTTTTTAAAGAAACAATTTCCTATTCCAAGATAATAAAAAGATCATTTCCTATTTTTTAAAGAAGTTTTAAGGTCTATTTCTGTCATTGTTATTGTTTTTCATTTAGATGTTTCCTTTTGGGAGTTGGAATATCCAAGTTTCCTTGCCTTAGAAATGCACTGGTCTGAGCCTCTCTCCTGTCCCACCTGAGAGCTGTGACATGGGGAGCTGATGGCTGCAGACAGCTCTGCTCCTGCCAGTCTGCCTTTGGCCTCTGCGGTGTTTCTTCCATCTACCACTGTTGAATGTCACACTGTCTTGCTCGCCCTCACCTGCACAGCCTCTGCACTCCCCGAGCTCTCTAGAAATCCACGTGAATTTACACATGAATGAGAATTAACATCTTTTGGGGGCTTGAATCTTTCTAAATATGAGCTGTGACTTTTTCCTTGAAGGTCTTTCCCCCCTTATGTTGCTTGAGACAGAGTCTTGCCATGTGGCCCTGGCTGGCTTTGAACTCACTGTGCACTGAAGCTGGGCTTGAGCTTGCAGTGGCCCTGCCTCAGCCTTCTGCGTGCTGACAGAGCACGCATGCACACAATACCTCACCATAAAGGTCTGGAGATCTTCACACATTTTCTTAGAATTATTTCTAATTCTAATTTAGATACATTTTAGATACATTTAGGTACATTTTAGTTTTAGTTGCTACTATTACCAAAAATAATTCTATTATTTTTAAATTATTTTTCAATGTTGTTCTGAGAATGTCAATGACTTCATAAAAACTGAAGTGACTTAATTTCCACTTAGCTCATAGACTCTTTTCTTATGCATGCATGTGTGTACGTGTGTGTGCCACCGCATGGATGTAGAGGTCAGAGGACGACTTGTAAGACCAAGTCCTCATCTTCCACCATATGGGTCCTGGGGCTGGCCCAGGTGGTCAGGACTGACAGTAAGCCCTTTACCCACGGAACCATCTTGTCAGCCCTGGCTTCTCTTCTCTTTGCCAATCATAATGTCCTGAAATAGATGACTTTGTGGTTTGCTTCTCATTCAGATATTTCCTTTACACATCATTGGACAGACCTCTTGTGCATACTTATTAGAGAGTATGAGAAGAAATCTTATAAAACATCAACATTCAATGTAGTCTTTATTGTAGAGATTTTAAAATAGTCTTTAATATTCCCTGGGATTTCTTCTTTACAAAGAGTTTCTCAAAAGTCGCGCCTGGTGACTGCTAACAAAGGCTTTCTTTTCTCTCTGAACCATGAAGATGCAATGTGACATTTCTTTTTAATCTATGAATGCAGGACGCTACTTATCCATGATTAGACTTTGAATCATCCCTATCAATCCCTATCCATCATATTATTATCACAATATCATCATTGTTATTTTACTTTTTGTTTTTGGGAGCGGGTGTGACGGCACGGGTGTGTGCTACTGTGTGCATGTGGAGGTCAGAGGACAATTTCTCAAGTCAGTTCTCTCTGTCCACTATGTAGGCTGCAGTGATCAAACTCAGGTCATCAGAATTGGCACAAGCACCTTTACCTACTCACTGAGACATTTTACCCACCATTAATCATGATTTAATAAAAGAAAAAAACTTGGCATGGTAACATGCACTTTTAATTCCAGCCCTTAGGAGGCAGAGAAATGTTCGAGGTCTACACAGGGAATTTCAGGGCAGTAAGGGCTACACACACACACACACACACACACACACACAGAGAGAGAGAGAGAGAGAGAGAGAGAGAGAGAGAGAGAGAGAGAGAGAGAGAGAGAGCGCATCTCAAACCAAACCACCTGGAACGAGAGCTTCTAGTGTTTTCTTCTGTGGGAAATGACATGCCTCTGATTTACAGTGGTCTTTTCTCCCACCCTTCTCGCCAGGTTTGAAATAGAGATTCGCTCATAAAATGGGTGTTATTGCTTTTCGGTTTTTATTTTTATTCTTTTACAGGGATTTTCATAAGTTAAGGATGATTTATCTCATATAGTTTAGAAAATCTTGCCTCTTAAAAACATTTTTGCCTGCTGTTTTCACAGGAAGAGAGGCTTCCTTACTTATGTGGTTATTGTTTCTATGTTTTGTTTGATCTTCAGCTTGCCACCTATGTTCTGAGCCTTCTTCACCTCCTCAATTCTTGCCATCTCTTAAATGCTCATAGTATGCTATTTCCCCCATAAATTATGGTTATGTTATCATCGTGATAATCTCTTCATTCATCCTATACATACACTCTACATGTTTACTGTAAAAACATGTATGGATAGACACACATTTCCAACAAAATATGAAGCTATTTAGTAGTTGTGGTAGAGACCAAGATCTCTACATGTTTTAATTGTTCCTTCAGATTCAATTCTTATTACTTCATGTGATATATTTTCTCATAAAACTTGGCTTTACCAGCTGGGCAGTGGTGGTGCACGCCTTTAATCCCAGCACTCAGGAGGCAGAGGCAGGCAGATCTCAGGGAGTTCGAGGCCAGCCTGGTCTACAAGAGCTAGTTCCGGGACAGGCACCAAAGCTACAGAGAGACCCTGACTCGAAAAAACAAAAAAAAAAAAAAAAAAAAAAAAAACCTTGGCTTTACCTTTGTAAAGAACACACATAAAGATTAGTTTGGGGGCCATTACTATGTCTCAGTGGGTAAGGCCCTTGCTGCCAACCCTAAAAACCTGAGTTCAATTCCTGGAACCCATAGGGTGGAAGGAGAGAGCCACTCCCAAGGGTCGCCTCTGACTGCCTCCCCTTTCATCAATAACAAAGGCATGTAGGAAGGATTAGTTAACTAGATTTGTTTACATAAATTCTTTTCTCATGTGAAAACACCCCCTCCAAATTCATGAACATTCTTTGCATTAAAGATTAAGGGAAAGGAGGCCTGGAACTCTTCAACAGAGTGTAAAGGAAGTTACACTGTGTCTGCAACCTTCGCTGTGGATGGCCACCATAGGTACTGATCACAAGAATCTGTTTCAGGCCTCGTGGCTTTGGGGCGGTTTCTCATGAGCCAGTGCGCATGCGGCTTTCCTTTTCTTCTTGCTGAAGTGCATCCTGTAGCAGCACTTGCTTTTGGATGCATGTATGTGGATAACAAATTCTCCTGGTCTTTACATAACTGAATTGACTTCCTGTTGCCCTCACTCTTGAGTAAGTTGATAATTTTTGTTCTCAGCATTTAAAAGACATCATTCCATTGCTGGCTGGCATCTTTTAGCATTTCCAACAGTCTAACGATTCTTCTTTTCTCTCATCATTTAAATCTTAAAAAATATTAATCCATCAATTTAAAATCATCAGTGTGGATAAAATAAAGTTGTCACCATTCACCTGAGCCTGCTGATGGTGGGGATAGAGCAAGTGTGGTCAGGTGGGTGGGTCTGAGCCAGAGCTCTCCCTTAATCTTGGGCAAAGAAATTCCACAGGCTCCCTTCCTACCCCATGGGTTTATCTGCCCCGCCGAGTTAAAGTGGGAGATAAGTGATCTTATATTTTTGCTAAATATTTGTTAAAATAATTATTATTGGCTTCTGTTCCCTTAGTACATATCTAATTCTAGGAAATCCTTATTAAGTTCCACCTCAGCTTTCTTATCTGACACACTCAAGGCAGCAATAAGCAATGTACTAGGCTCTCCATAAACACTGGTCCATAGTTCCCACTGGTATTGAACTGAGAACGGCAGGTGGGACAGGACAGCTTAGGAAAGAGCACACACTTGAGCTGAGAAGGAAGCCTTGTCCCTGCAAGAACTCCATCTCTTATGCAAGTCCTCCTTCTCTCTGGGCCCGGACGGGGTTGGGGAGGGTGGAGAAGGAACATCATGCTTTCAGGCCCCCTCCCTGGAGAGGGTCTAAGCAACGCTAGCGACATCAGGGTCCTCGTGTTTAGCAGGTTCTGGGTAATGGGAGTCAGGGCGCCTGAGTCTAGAAGATTCCATCACAGCCACCAGGTCTGGGAGCCGCTCCATGACAGAGGCCCACGAGGCCTTCCAACCCCAACCCAGGAGGGGGCCCTTTGGTGCTGGACCACAAAACCATCGTGAGGAAAAGTGATGTGTGGATGGATGTGTAACCCTGCCCCATCCGCTGGGCTGTAATGCTGGGCTTTGCAGACAGTTTCGCTCGGGAACTGCTGTTGCCTCCTAGACACCAACAGCAGTGAAATATATGGGCATTTGGTGGGACAGGGTGAAGGCCGCTGTGCTGGCCGGAGACGCAGGAGTCCCTGAGCTGGAATCAGATCAGCCAACTGAAATGGAGTGGGTTTTGTTGTTGTTGTTTTGTTTTGGACAGAAGCTTGTCACCTGTTACCTCTCCAAACTTCTAGAGACACTGTTTACAGCAGGAAGTCTGGCTGTTTTAGATCAAAGAATAGACTCTGCTAAAAGGACTCATGGATACAAAACTGCAAAGCAACAGAGAAGGAAGGCGCCAACTACCTTTCAGAGGGTTGCTCTGAGAGGAGGAGAGAGAGTCTGCCAGGGAGGGTCCTTAGATCCACAAGATCATGGTAGTGGCCGTTCTGCCAGGCTGGGCACTTGTATGAACCCCACAGCACTCTGAGGGCCATAAGATACACAGAGCCGGTCCCTGCAGCTGGGGGAGGGGCCGGGGAACAGAGGGCTCTTTTTCCTAATTAGCTGTTTTCATACAGCGAACACATGACCCAAACACAGCCACCAACTGGGTCTTTGACATATAGAGGCAGAAAGGGGGAGCGGGGCTTTTGTCTGCCGCGCATTCTTTCAACTTGCCTGTCGCCCCAAACTGCAAAACTCAACAATGAGTCAGATGAGCCAAACCGTTCCAGAGTTTGCTGAATGGACTTAGAGGCAGCATTGTTTCAACCTATTCAGGGCTGAGAAGAATACTGTAAGAGTGAAACTGGGTTAACATCTCTCTTTTTACGGTATGTATGTGTAAATATATATGTGTATGTGTATTTATACATTTACACACAGAGCAAATATATATAATATGTATATGTATTTGTCATTTACCCCACTTTCCAGCAATCCTAAAATAGTATGATTGGAAAAGAAATAAACTCACCAATTTTAATGACTCACACACCCCAGGAAAAAATGTGAGGCACCAATAACCACACTTGCTCTGTCCAGGCTTCCATTTTTACATTGCTTATTAACCCAAGCTAAACAACTGAACTACAAAACAGTAATGCCCAGGACACTGCCATCCCTGCATGATGAGAGGTGGCCGGGGGATGCTTACTCCATGGGTCAGCAAACGGAAGAATAAGCACTAAGACAAGGAGCAGAGGTTCCCCACTACTCTATACGCATGCATGTGTTTGTGTGGAAAAGGTTGAATCTTTGATTCCGAAGCAATGAAAAAAGAAATCTCAAGATACCATTCAGCCATTGCTTAAGCAAGAGCAGCTACCTACCAGTGACCTTTCCAGAGCTACAGGGGACGGGCCAGCGCTCACCACCATGGACCAGAAGTCATCAAAATGCCACATCTGATGGCACTGCCCCGGCAGCTGTCATCAGAGCGTGTCCATGCTCCCTCTGCAGCTGAAGCATGGGCAGGCTCCGAGAACCCCAGGACCGCAGTGAAGCTCAACTCTTGAATCAAGAACAGAGAGATAGCAGGTCCTACCCGACCCTCCTGTGCTCTACCACACTGTACTTCACCGTATGACACACCTGGGAAATGCTGACGAGTCCGTGGAAAGTTAGATGGAAAAGTGTCAAATTAAAACCCGGACAAAGCTGAGAGTTGATTGGCTTAATCTGAAATTATGAGACACAAAATCACACCTATCTTTGCAGAGTAAGACAGCATGGAAGATTACCCAGAAACATTACCAAACACCCCAGCGCACTAGACGACAGAGGCCAGTGCTTTGGAATTTTGAAATCTAGATGCCATCTTTCCAGGTCCACCGTCCCTGCTAATGGTTCGAGTGGACCCAGACACACATCCTCTCTGCTGAAAGCAAGCTACTGTGTCCTGCAGGAAGCACAATATTGTCACCTAGTTGGGGACCAGGTTTCTGTCTGCAGAGACGGGTTCTGGAGACAGATCTCCAGTGGGGAGCAGTAAGTGAGGAGTTGGGGTTGATCCAAGGGATCCAGAAAACAAATGGAGTGTGCAAAAGTCTTCTTCTAGAGAGTAGGCCAGAGTGCATTTCTGAAGACATATTAATTAAAACATCAAAAGTCAATCATCTGACAAATGGAAAAATGTAAATAAAAAGCAGCAGAAAGTAGCCCTGGGTATCAGCCAGGCCATTTGCAAAGGCTTAAATTCAGAGGCCAATCTGTGCCCACAGCTGTGGAACTCTGCAGATCGCCCCACAGAAGTGGCAGGTGTAGTGATATCTCTGTCATTTAATAAATAAAGCTTTCCTGAAGATCAGAGAGTAGAACAGCCACCCTGGTCAGCCTCACAGACCAGTCAGTGGGGACACACACCTGTAACCCCAGTAGTCACACTAGTTTGCCATAGAAACCGGGCAGTGGTGGTGCATGCCCTGAGCACTCCAGAGGAATAGAAGACGGGAGGAGACAGCTCTCAGCTCAGTCTCTGATGTTCCTGGACGCAGGGTCGCCATTTCAGACTGAGGTAGACGTAAGAGCCAGTGGCTGACTGCTTTGCTTTTCTGACCTTCAGGTTGAACCCCAATTTCTGTCTTTGGGTTTTTATTAACCAGGCCACAGGTAGACACTGAGGACAGGTGATGAAGGGTGCTTGGCCGCTGCCTCCCATACCTCTTTAAATGCTGGCAGGTATCTTTGTCAGCAAACCTCTCATTTTCACACGGCTGCTTCGTATTTCCCCTTGAGCGTTCAGTGCCCTCTTGCTTTCTGAAGAACCTAGCAGAGTTATGTCCCACCCCCAACAGATGCCTTCACGCCGACATCCTCGTGACCTCAGAGATGGCAGGTGGGACTGTGACCGACTGCAAAGAGGTGAACTCAGTGCACAGAATAGTGGCTGCAAATTGTGTGTGTGTGTGTGTGTGTGTGTGTGACACTGGATACCTTACCGAAGCTGGGAGCACTGTGCAAGGTCATGTCCCGGATCACCCTGGTACCAAAGCAAGACCACATCAGCAGGAACTGCTGCGCTACTTTCTTCAGGGACCCTTGTCTCTTGGCAGCCACCTACAAGCAAGTGAATGGTTTTAATACTTCAGTTCGGCATTCACTATTGGCTCTGAAAAACGAGGGGAGGCCTGCAAGCCTTCAAGTTCAAGCCTGGGAAGCAGTGATTTTTTTCTTTTGACTTTTTGATTTTGGCAGCATAAACACACTTAATAAAAGCTGGTGCCAAAACGTTGTGCAAGGGACAAGTAAGGGATGCAAACCTGCGTGAATCAGGGACTGGAGAGTCAGAGTCCTGTCTTTGTTCCCTCCACCTCCCAGGTTGGTACCAGGTCTCCTCCCTGCAACCCCAGAGTGCTATGGATGCTGAGGAACACCAGCTAGCTCATCTGGGGTTCTGAGACAACCAACCATCTGCAGGAACCACGGCGGCCCCTTCCCTTCTGCCCTACCAACCTTCACAACGCATCGGTCTACCATGGTGTCCAGCCATTCTATGTATGACTCAATAGGCGACTGCTCCTCCAGCAGGTGGTCAAACTCCTGGTACACTGTAAACAGAGCAGAACCCACACACCTTACTCAAGCTGCAGTTCCACAGAGGCTGGACTGCAAGGTTCTTCATGACCCAGCTGAGATGAAACCCTTCCAGTCCTCCTCCTGCCCCTCTCCAGCAGACACCCTCTCAGTCCATTACTGTCTTTATTATATCATCAATAGCACTGGCCAACAGCTAGTCAGGTGTCAAGTCTCCTTGCTGATCTTCTCTAATGTCCCTGTGTAATGCATTATCTGTGCTACAGCTGTTATCCTGGAAAGACTTGCTTAACCATTAGGCCAGGCATTGCCATCTCTTGCTGTCTATCCAGGATGGGACACGAGCAATGACCCCACTGTTTCTGGACCACAGCTATTCTGTGTAAGGAGCTTGGCCAGGCTCTCAGTGCTACGCATGCATACTCAGTGCATGCTAATCAAATGACACCATCGTTCCCCTCGCTGCCCTGTCTTCAGCTTCAGGCTAGGAAAGGCAAGCGTGGAGTGCGTGGGAATCTGTGAAGCTCTGTGGGAAACAGGCGCATGGCTGAGGACACTCGCATTGCAACCATCTCTCTAGTGAGGATTTTCCGTGTGGTTTTCAGACATGGAGCTAAATAAAACCACAGTTCAAGAGCTGTACATTTTTCGTTTCCATGCATCTGAGCAATTTTTCCCACGTGAGAAGGCCAGCCAGTTTGCTCTATTTTTCTTGTTTGATAACTCTCTGCAAGTTAAACAGTCCCCATGCTCAGCATAAAGATGGGCTTTAAAAGACATTGATCTTTCTCAGATTACAGACAAGGTGTGCAGTGGCTAATATTGTCACCATGACAGAACGGAGACTAGCCTAGACACTGGGCTCTGGGCCTGCTGTGAGGGCTTGCCTCCCTTGGGTTAGCTGTCTCATTGTGGGTGGTGCCATTCCATGGGCCAGGGCCCCAAGGTGAAGGAAAAGGAGAACACAGCTGAACACAAGCATTCCTCACGGTCTGCCTCTTAACCCTGGATCACCTCACGCTGCTGCCATCACAACTACCCTGGAGGGACATGGCAGGGACACGGCAGGGACACGGCACAGCCTAAGAGCCACAGATGTGTCTTTCTCTGTGTCGGACAACCATGCTTTGTTTGCCAGTGGTGACAAAAACGGTTGCACAGTAAAGATGGCAACAGCTGACCTTCTTGAGAACTGGCTAAGTGCCAGGCACTCTCTTCAGTGACTTCTATGGGCACAGCAGTCAGTTAACCTTCAGGCAGACCCTCAAGTGTTAATGTCATGACCCCAGAGCTCAGGACTGCCTGGTACAGAGTAGAGGTGCAGCTGGTTACTCAGTGACTAGATGGACAACCCAAGGAGGAAGTGCTCTCTTTCTTCCCACCTGCAAGTAGAGAAACCAAGGCACTTCAAGATGAGGGAATGCCAAATGTTTCACAGCTGGTGAGCAGCAGCTACGATTCCAAAGAGCTCTGCCTGTGTGACTGCCTCATGACCAGTGCCGTCGGGAGCACTCCACCGTGACCAGTGCCGTCGGGAGCACACCACCAGGACCAGTGCCGTCGGGAGCACTCCACCATGACCAGTGCCGTTGGGAGCACACCACCAGGACCAGTGCTGTCGGGAGCACTCCCCTGTGATCAGTGCCCTCGGGAGCACTCCCCTGTGATCAGTGCCCTCGGGAGTACTCCCCTGTGACCAGTGCTATTGGGAGCACTCCCCTGTGACCAGTGCCCTCGGGAGCACTCCCCTGTGACCAGTGCTATTGGGAGCACTCCCCTGTGACCAGTGCTATTGGGAGCACTCCCCTGTGACCAGTGCCCTCGGGAGCACTCCCCTGTGACCAGTGCCCTCGGGAACACTCCCCTGTGACCAGTGCTATTGGGAGTACTCCCCTGTGACCAGTGCCCTCGGGAGCACTCCCCTGTGACCAGTGCCCTCGGGAACACTCCCCTGTGACCAGTGCTATTGGGAGTACTCCCCTGTGACCAGTGCCCTCGGGAGCACTCCCCTGTGACCAGTGCTATTGGGAGCACTCCCCTGTGACCAGTGCTATTGGGAGCACTCTCCTGTGACCAGTGCCCTCGGGAGCACTCCCCTGTGACCAGTGCCCTCGGGAACACTCCCCTGTGACCAGTGCTATTGGGAGTACTCCCCTGTGACCAGTGCCCTCGGGAGCACTCCCCTGTGACCAGTGCCCTCGGGAACACTCCCCTGTGACCAGTGCTATTGGGAGTACTCCCCTGTGACCAGTGCCCTTGGGAGCACTCCCCTGTGACCAGTGCCCTCAGGAACGAGAGTGAAGTGCAGCACACAGGTGCCCCCACCCTACTCAGACTGACTTCTGGGACCACTGCATTGTGCTTCACGGACTCCGCTCCTGTCTACTGGGAGGTACAGGTATGACACCTATGTCCTGGGTCTTAGGCTTGGCCCCTGGCTCAAACGCTCCTTTCTGGCATTGCATCACACAGTACCGCACTCTTTACCAAGGTGCAGCACAGTTGTAGGTGAGCGTGGGACTCGCCACGGACCCTGGGCTCTGTGTCAGAAGGGCAGTGTCTATCCCAGCCATCGCCTAGCTGTTCACAAGAGCCTGATCCAGGACAGACAGATAGTGAGGACCAGCTGGACTCAAATGACCCATAGCATAACTGCAGCTTCAGATGACACCATCCTATCCTGCATCTAAAGGAACTTGGAGAGAGAACTCGAAGAGTCTCCCTCAGAGACTGAGGCGGCACTGTCGTCCATGATGCTGCAGTACAGGCTCAGCCTGGTCCCTTCAACCAGCCCTGCTGACTTTATTTTTCTCTAAGCCTTTCGTGGATGGTGCCACTGATGGGGGTCCTGGGTGCTATAAGAAGCAGACTGAGCGAGTCACAGGGAACAAGCCAGAAGGCAGCGTTCCTCTCAGCTCTGCCTCCAGGCTCCTGTCCGCTTGAGTTCCTGTCCAGGCTACGGTGTAATGGGCTACAATGTGGAAATGGAAGCCAAAGATGCCCTTTCCTCCCCAGGCTGCTTTGGTCACGGTGTTTCATCACAGCAATGGGGACCCTTAGCAGGATGCCTGGCGTGGGCAGCGACAAACAGGAGACCCTGTCTCAGACAAGTTGAAAGCTGAAGGCTGAGGTTGTCCTCTGACCTGCACACACATGCTGTGGTATAGGTGCAGCTACACACACAGACACATGCACACACACACGCGCGCGTGTGCACACACACAGGCACACGTACACACACAGACACACACACACAAACAGACACACGCACATGCACACACACATGCAATGAAAACAAACAGAAAGAATCCCAACAGAAAGTGCTCAGGAAGACCCTGTACCCTCCCAAGCTCAGCCCCACTTTACTATTTTGGTCCCCTCTGCTCTTTCCCAGCGGAGCTGCCCTGGGCTGGAGATGGCACAAAGTGCAGGTTCCAGATCTAGCACCGCCACGCAGTGATCACACGACCCTGGGGAGTCACAACTCTCCGGAGCTGAGTTTTCTCAGATGTAAAATGGGAGTGACAGGAGACTGTCCCCCATGTGGCTGTGAAGCAGAATTGATGACATCACACACAGTGGGTTTGATAGAGCACTTGGCAGAGAACAGGCATCTGATAAACTGCATTATCATCTCAGAGGTTTCCCCTAAGACGCAGCAGCAGACAAGTGGGCAACCGTGCGGGAGGACAAAGAACCTGGGTTAAGGCTGGGGTCCAGTGGAGGTCAGGTTCAGATATTTAGGGCTCTGCTGGCCTTTGAGAGGCCTTGAAAGGAAATGCCCTCTAATAGCGACTCTCAGAGGATGTTGGGTCATAAACAGCCCATGCTTAGACGAGCTGGCAGGAAACAGAGATCCCCCAGGACAACAGTGTGGAAGAGCAGACACTGCCACTCAAGGGGCCTGGGCTTTTCTGAATAGACCCCTCCTCCTGGTGGGCACTGGAGCGACGATGTAATTTACCCCACACAGAAGGGATGGGTCTCGGACCATCTGCCTTCAGCGCCACCCTCCCTGGACCCTCTGAGGGGCACTGACTACTCCACCTGAGTGAGGAAAGGAAGGCGGGCACGCCCAGAGCAGTCAGCTGGGCCAAGGCTCAGAGGAGGACAGGAGATCTGAGGTGGTGTCCCTGTGTTGTTTCGCTCTTGGGAGCAAACCTCTCACCACATGGGGCTGCCTGCACTGGAGGAACTCGTTATCCACACGGCCATGAACGCATGTGCATGGAAGCAACTCGCCACCCATTCACGTCTTCTCAAACTTCAATGTGCCTGAAAGGGTCACCTGCTGTGTGTGTGTGTGTGTGTGTGTGTGTGTGTGTGTGTGGTGGGGGGAAGGGAGTGGAGGGGCCCTGGCTCATGGTCACGTGACCCTCACTGTCACATGGTCACTGACACACAGGCAGCTCGTCCAGCTGGCTCTATACCGACATACACCAAGGCAGGCCGTATGTTTCAGTTCCCAGCCTTTCTGTCACTGCCTTGGAGGTATGTGTGGCATTCAGGGTCACATGCGGGGTCCTTTGTATGACATTGTGAGCTGACCAATGGCATCAGCCATGTTGACACATATCCTCTTAAGTAAATTAGCCCTCCTGTCTGGGCCGACCCATTTAACAGGAACAATAGAAGAATGGGACCCAGGGAAGGAGGCAGGGTGGGAATACCACTTGAATATTTATCAATTAAAAACAGAAAGAGAAGGGCTGCAGCCCCCGGGGGACACCTTACACTGAATGATGAGTCTGCGGTGCTCATCCCGGGAGTCCTCCATGGTGTAGAGAGTCTGCTTGGTGATGCTGCTCAGGTCCACATTCCTCCAGTCCTCCAGCATCTGGAACGTGATGTCCGCGCTGTGGATCACCGTCCGAGATGCCTGTAATGCAATCCAACCGTCGTGAGCTCCCAGTTAAAAGCCCACCTCTCTGTCCCCTATGGGCCTTCTGAGCGGGTATGCTTATTGCGTTTTGTAGATACTCAGAGATCCAGGGAAACTCAATTTTTTTTTTTTTTTTTGGTTTTTCGAGACAGGTTTCCTCTGTGGTTTTGGAGCCTGTCCTGGAACTAGCTCTTGTAGACCAGGCTGGTCTCGAACTCACAAAGATCCGCCTGCCTCTGCCTCCCGAGTGCTGGGATTAAAGGCGTGCGCCACCACCGCCCGGCTCAGGGAAACTCAATTTTAATAAACAATGGTGATACCATGACTCAAAAACTTCACAGAGACACTCCTTCTTCCTGAGGCTTTCTTCTCCCCTTTCTTTTTCTCCACTACTGTGACCTGCACCAGGTCAAACCCTGCTGTTGTTCCCAGTCCCTCTAGTCTTGACCCCAACAATAACCTGTGTGTCTCCAGTGCTAGAAAAGGGACAGGACCACTCTGAGGAACTGCTCCAGCCACCCTGGGCCTAACTGGGTCAGAACTTTCACAATAAATATTTTTCACATAAATGTACCATCAGTGCTCCAAAATATACAAAGAACTCAAGAAATTGGTCACCAAAAGAACAAATAATCCAATAAATAATGGAGTACAGACCTAAACAGACAACTCTCAACAGAGGAATCTAAAATGGCTGAAAGACACTTAAGGAAAAGCTCAACATCCTTAGTCATCAGAGAAATGCAAAGCAAAACAACTCTGAGATTCCATCTTATACCTATAAGAATGGCCAAGATAAAAAACACTGATGGTAACTTATGCTGGAGAGGATGTGGGGCAAAGGGAACACTCCTGCATTGCTGGTGAGAATGCAAGCTGGTGCAGCCCCTCTGGATATAGCATGGGCAATTTCTCAGAAAATTAGGAAACAACCTTCCTCAAGACCCAGTAATACCACTTTTGGGTATATATCCAAAGGATGCTCAATTGTGCCACAAGGACATGGGTTCAACTATGTTCATAGCAGCTTCATTTGTCATAGCCAGAACCTGGAAACAACCTAAATGCCCCTTGACCGAAGAATGGATAAGGAAAATGTGGTACATCTACACAATGGAGTACTACACAGCAGAAAAAATAGTGACATCTTGAAATCTGCAGGCAAATAGATGGAGCTACAAAACATTTTGTGTGAGGTAACCCAGACCCAGAAAGACAATTATTACATGTACTCACTCATAGGTGTTTTTTTTTTTTGTTTTTTTTTTTTTTTTTTTTTTTTTTTTGGTTTTTCGAGACAGGGTTTCTCTGTGGTTTTGGAGCCTGTCCTGGAACTAGCTCTTGTAGACCAGGCTGGTCTCGAACTCACAGAGATCCGCCTGCCTCTGCCTCCCAAGTGCTGGGATTAAAGGCGTGCGCCACCACTGCCCGGCCTCATAGGTGGTTTTTAAACATAAAGCAAAGAAAATCAGCCTACAAATCACAATCCCAGAGAACTTAAACAACAATGAGGACACTAAGAGAGATTTACATAGATCTAATCTACATGGGAAGTAGAAAAAGACAAGAGCTCCTGAGTAAATTGGGAGCATGGGGACCTTGGGAGAGGGTTGAAGGGGAGGGGAAAGGCAAGGAGGGGAGCAGAGAAAAATGTAGAGCTCAATAAAAAGCAATTAAAAAAAGAAAAAAATGTATCAGCATTTTGGGTTCTTCTTTGTGTTTGTTTTTATATAATTAGGAGACTGAAAAATGTGAATAAAGTAGAAAAATAGGAGACATTAAGACACAGGTAGGTGTGTGTGTGTGTCTTCTAAAACTATAGCTTCCCAGCGAATTGTCACTAGTGAACTGAAGTTCACAATCTAGACAACACTAATAAAACAGAGGAGAGGACATCGAGGCTACTTCTTTTACTCACATATCTGTAAAGCATCTCTTGATAAACTTTTTGTAAAAACTGAAAACATACAAGGACATCCTTGGTCTCTAGCCCAAGTTGACAATGTTTGTCAACTTCCGGGCAGAGGTAACTGTCACCCTGCTGGCCTCTGTTCATGCACAGGTCAAATCCACTGGACACCCGTAGTCTTCTCTGAAGGTCAGAGACACCAGAATGTCTGAGCTTCTCCAGTTCTGTGAAGGTCGGGTGATCTGGATTCAGGCATACCTACATTGTACCCAGCTCTACTGATTGTCCCCCTGGGCTCACCATCTGTGAAGTGGGGACACAGTGGTACCTGCCTCTTGACGCCCCTCCTGACGGCTATTAAGTGTAGCGCGCAGACTGGAAGCAAGGCCCCACAGCCACAGCGTCACTGCTGAGGTCGGTTTGCTTTGCATCAACTGGGCTGATGCTTGGGAACCTTCGCACGCTGTGTTCCCATAGACTGAAACCTTCTGCCCCCCCACCACTTTAACCCAGTTAAATGCTTGATGTTCTGTTCTTCCCCCGATTTCTATCCCATTTTCTTCTTAATATGCTTATTCGTTCGTTCGTTCGTTCATCGACTTGTTTTCCTGAAGACGGGACCCTCTTAGCACCGTGTCTGGGATGCAGCAGGCACTCAGAGAGTTCCTGAAATGGGTGCTAAGGTGGGCGCCGAGAGGTCCACCTGTTAGCATATCACAGAGAGCCTGACATATAGAGGAGTCTCTTCTTGGGGCTTGCTTAATTTGACTTGCTCTGTGTGGGTGTTTAACGAAAGCTCATTGGCTTATGAGCTCAAATGTATTGTTGTGTTTCATTCCCAGAATTAACCCCAGTCCAGACTTCTGGCTGGGCCAGGAATGTGTCTGGGAGATGTCTAGTGGGGTTAGAAAGGTGGTGTTTAGTGACCGTGCAAGGTGAAGATGGTGTGTGTGAATGTAGGTATACACATGCGTGCGCACACGTGAGTGTAAGTATGGAAACAGAGGTCTATTAAGTGCATTAATGAGGCAACATTCTTCCTAAAGTACCCGAGCCCAGAGGAAAACACCAAAAGCATGTGCTAGTTTCCAGGTAGGGCTAAGCTTCCCTTTTCCAAGTAAAAAGGAGCAAGAGAGTGCAGCTGGCACAAACTCTCGGAAAGACTATGTGTCTTGGTTTTCCTCATAACCCTGTCTTCCCTGCATTCCAGTCATCTGTCGGATTGTCCCCAGAGCAATGCCCAGGGGCTACCTTAGCCATGCTGTCCAGTCTAGAAGGGCTTCCCTCTGTCCCTAAACCATGTCATGTGCCTTCCATGACAAGGACAGATGTAAGGAGACCAAGGTGGAGCCTGCCTTGGACTGTTCTCAATCAGAAAACCCCACCTCCTGCTTTGTCATTGCATAACCAGGGTCCCCCAAGAGCCAGATGGCTCTCTACAGGAGGGGCTACGAACGGGAATGTACGAAGGCAATTGATAGGAACGAGTGGGGTAGATCAGCTCCAACAGGGAACTGGAGATGAGGGGGAATGCCACGGTGCCAAACGCTGACGACTGCCCAGGTAACACGGTGCTCTGGGCGAGCTGCTACTTCCTCCAGTGTTTCTACACATAACTAGGGTGTCCAGATGTCATCCTGAGCAAGGGAGACAACTGGCATCTCCTGGGGAGAGGTCAAAGGTGCTGCATACACAATTGCACCCCAAGTATCAACAGTAGTTGACAAACCCAGCAATTCAGTTCAAGGAAACACAAAATTGGGAACCCAGATCATATACAAAAGGTTCAGGGCAACCGATGTTGCACACAAGTTACAACTTTGGACAGGAGCTGAGGTGTTTAGTGCCTTACGTATAGAAAGGACCTTGCTATGCCACTGACTTGACACCAGCCACAGGAAGTTATCCCTGTGGATATCGCCCCTGACCTCTGCAATGACCCGGCAGTGGTTAACACAAATGAGAGCAGACAGCTACCTGGCAAAGGTGATTCAGCGACGTTTGCCTTCGCAGAATTTGGGAAAACCTTCTCGACACTGCAACAAGAAGACAAGAAGCTAGAAACATTTGCATGTTTGATGTACCAACCAGGAGCGGGTTTCAAAACATGGTTCTTTTCTCATTGGGCTTCACCACCCTGCATCTAGGTACTAGCGGGCATGCGCCTGTGTCTGACTCTTGTGTTTCGGCTCCAACAGTCATTTTCTGATGATGATATTTAGGACACGGATTTCAAAGTCACGCACATGCTGCGCTTGCAGGTGTGCGAAACCGTGGCATCAACCAACCGTGAGCCAAAGCAATTATCTACTTGGCTTTCACTTTGCTAATTGCAAGTTCACTGCTTTCCAGCTAATCGTAGGAATCAAACGAAAGCTTTGAAGAAGCCCCTTTAAGACACGGCATGTCTCATCAGAACCGTGACTGGCTCACTGCTGTGTGGCCAGGGATGCTACTGGCGTGGAATGTGGGCTGTCCCACAAGGAAACTTGGCATTTGTCATTTCGGCCAAATGGCCTCTATTTGTGGGTTTTGATTTTTGAAAGGCTGTTTGTCTATCTGCCCTTAGCATCTGATTATTTGAAGTGAAGGGACCTTATATCTGTTGATCTATTTTCTTAAGGCATGTCCCTGTTCACAGTCTTCATTCTTCCAGTCTTGCAGGGAGGAGGGGACGGTGGTGGTGGGAGGCTGGGAGGCACTTCCCTGCTCCTGCACAATCTCCAAACATCCAGGCTCCCTGGGGAGGAACCACTTCCTCCAAGCAGGCACAGGTGGAAGGCCCAGCCCACCTCCTCCTTGCTGCAGATTTTGAGCGGGCTTGTTATGTCGGCGCTGTAATTAAAACGGGCACGGGGCATTCTTCTCATTAATTTCTGAACTGGTCATGAAATAGTCAGAAATTTCCCCAGGATTATTCTAATTTGTACTCAGAGCTGGCTTGGTTTGAAAAACAGTGTGTGGGGTGGAGGAATGGGGGGCTGTGTGTGCGGGGAGATGAACTTCTAATTTTCCAGGCCGATCAATTGTTAATCCTGCTCCTTAATTACTTTTTCTTTAACTTTGTGATGTGGAATTTAGTGCTGGAGAAAAGAAAAGAACTGAGAGCCGTGAAATAAAGCAGGCTTTATCAATAGGTGATGGGCACTGCAGGGGCCTCCGAGTGAGTCTGAAAGGGCTGCTTTGCCTGCCTAGAAAGGGTAATTTGATCGCCTTCATTTTCCCCACTGGCACTTGTTGTAGCACGGACTGCACGCTGTATTCAAACGGGCCTTTAAGAAACATATTTTAAACCCTTGTTTTGCTTAAAATCATCTCATCTTTGTTCAATGGCAACAACTGTGTTGTACATGAGTCTTCTCTGCGCTCAGACCATTGAGACAGAGTGGAGCCAGGCTTTTCAGACCAGGCTAAGCTGGGGACTACAGGCACTACTTTGCCAAGAAAACATTCGTGGCTCCAGCCCCGTATAAGAAATATTAATTTGGCTTTCTAATTAGGTGGAGAATCTGTGAGGCTCTTACGCTAGCTACAGCCTTTTGTGGACAGGACTTTCAAGGACACCTCAAGCATTAAGTTTGATTTGTGGATCCGTGGCTGTGTGGCTTTGGGGAAGTTCCTCTGCCTCTCTACACCTGTAGATAGGAACACGATGTCCTACCTCATAGTGGTGCCTGCTGTAAGAATTAAGTGGAGTTAGGAGTATTGTGTTGACTGCTGACTTTGGAATCCTGTCTCTGCTTCTTCCCAAGGCGCGAATGAGTCCCTTCTCCTTGCTAGCAGCAAACATTTAGCAAGGATTAAATGAGTTCACATGTGGGAAGTACTTAGCCTAACCCCCGGAGCGTCATGGTCCGAGTGCTATTTCCTCAGTGACTCATGCGACAGGAGTGACTTTGAAATGCTGCCCTCACTCCATTCTGCTCCCAAACTCAATACTTACATTCGAATTTGATGTTCCTCAGGTTTTCTGGGAGGTCATGGAGAGCCACTTTCAGCCACTCGTCCAGCTGCTTGGCGAACTTCCGTATCACCTGAGTTAAGCTGAAGGAAGAAATGATGAGTTTACGCTGTCCTGAGCTTCTGCGCTCCCAGAGGAATTCATTTCACACAGTCCTCTGCTGGCTGCTGCTAACAGATGCTGCTGGGCAGAGCCGCCCAGAAGCACAGCGTGCAGCCTTTGCCTCTGAAGATCCGATGGCTTTGGGGGAGGAGCTTATGGGTGCCTTGCACAGTTGGGAGTAAAAGCCACTGAAAGGTGAGGTGGCTCCCAGAATTCATTCCCTGAGCAAGACATTCTCCGTGGTACTCTGGGAGTGCCTTGTGTCAGGGGTGAAGACAGTGGGCCTTGGTCTAAGGAAGCTGTTCTGGAACTGGTCTCCACACATTGTACTTTCCTCCAGTCTGCTCCAAACGCCCAGCTGGAAGAATCCATGTGCGGTGTTTAGAGATGCTCACCTACTCAGCTGCGCAACCTGCTGTCATTGGCCGGAGTTGGGAAGAGTTGGGAAGCACACGCTCATTTCAAAAAATATACATGCATGCATACATACATGCATGCATACATACATGCATGCATACATACATGCATGCATACATACATACATACATGCATGCATACATATACATCATTTATTTATTTAAATGTGTGCATGTGTGCGTGTGTGCATATGTGCAAAGGCAAGCCAGGACACATGTGTGCCATGAAGGAGAGGCCAGAAGAAAACTTGAAGGAGCTAGTTTTCTCCTACTACCATATGGGTCCCTGGGGCTCTAAAATGGACCTTGAATCCATAGTATATTCTGAGGATGGAGAAAAGTGGGAAGGGTTTAGGCCCAGGAGGCAGCCAGGGGCCACAGGATTGCGTGGGAAGGGAATTTGGAGCTGAGGAAATAGAAAGCATCACTTTCAGACCCCCACATTAAGACCACTTGTTTGTGGTCCCAGACTCACTTTCCTCCTGGGTGTTGTGGGGCTGGGGGTGACCCTCTTTCCATGGAGGCCGTCCACACCACCTGACCCAGAACCACGCCACTTACCCTGTCCTGGCTCGCTGCTGTCTTTCACCTGTCCCTGTCAGACCATGGTCACCAACCTCCATGGCAATCCCTGTTGTTTTTCTCTTTTACCCACTCCACTCTTTCTGGGACTCGTTAGCCCTAGCCCTCTCTAAGACCCTCACCCCCGAGTCTCCACCCTCCTCCCTGTATGGGTGGCATAGCTAAGTACCCCTTTAAAAATCAGAGGGGCTGGGGAGATGGCTCTGCAGGCAAAGGGTGCACGGTGTAAACACAAGACCTGAGTTCGGATCTCCAGAGGCCCACACAAAGCAGGACATGGTTGGACTCTGCTCCCAGTGCCTACGGCAAGACAGGAGATGGAAACAGAGACCCCTGGAAGTCAGGTCAGCTGTGGGGTCAGCTGTCTCAGATAAGACGGAAGAGGAGGGCCAACAGCAAAGGTGTCCACTGGACTCCACATGTGTGTCACGATACTCACGTACATGGAACACACATACACACACACACACACACACACAGAGAGAGAGAGAGAGAGAGAGAGAGAGAGAGAGAGAGAGAGAGAGAAATAGCTGCTACTGTCTCAGCTGTATTCCTTGAGCCACCACATTGTCATTCTTTGGCTCCATGGACCCTCTGCAGCCTTCTTCAGCATCACTATTCCCAGCCGCACTCCTGTCACCCAGCCTGCACGGCTGTCCCTAGGCAGCACGCTCCATCTAAGCAGAAGACCTATGGAGTCTTCTGTTCTCAGTGTTGCTGGGCATCGTGGCAGTGCTTCACTGTGACCCTGTCCTCGGGAAATCCCGGCTTCCCTCGGCATCGGGGGCGGGGGGGGGGGGGCTGTCCTCCGGAAATCCCAGCTTCCCTCTGCATCGGGGACCCTGTCCTCTGGGGGAAATCCCAGCTTCCCTCGGCATCGGGGACCCTGTCCTCTGGGAAATCCCTGCTTCCCTCTGCATTGGTGGATGCGTCTCTTAGGGGCTCCTCAGCCACAGCTCAGTGTCCTCGACCCCACCACTACAACTCCAGTTCAGAGGAGCGAACCTCGCCTCTGAGTCCTACTTCAGACTTCCATGGGCACCAGGCACACAGATGGCCTGCAGACATTCAGGCAAAACACACAACACACATAAAATAAAAATTAAAACACATATATTATACAGATCTTTGATCTAGTCCTGGACCCTCTTCAAAATCCTCCTTTCTGTCTCTCTTGGCAATTTATCCACACCCATATCAGCTGCTGCCTGTATCCTCCTATCTCCAGCACAGAGGTCTGCGGAATGCCCGGACCCACCCAACACACCCTGATGAAATCCCTCTCCCTCACAGATACACTTCTCTTCTTGTATTCCCTGTTTCAGAATGAAATTCTGATTTCCATGAAGTTTCGTTTTTGAAAATTTATTTTTTCTTTATTTTAAATGGGGTGCAAGCTCTGTACTTAAGCTAGAGGCATTTGACCTGATGGAGCTGGAGTTACAGGTGATGCAAGCCTGAACTCAGGCCCTCTGAGAAAGCAGGAGGTGCTCGTCCGTGTGTGTGTGTGTGTGTGTGTGTGTGTGTGTCTATGTGTGTGCACCATCCCGGCAAAGAGGAGCTCCTCGCCCTTAAGCTATCTCTTCAGCCCCAAAGCTTTGTTTGTAATTTGCTTGTTATGAAATGTTTCAAAGAGACCCTAGGGTAAGATAATAATAATAAAACCCTCCAAGTACTGAGCAGCCCCAATAATCACCAGTATTTTATCAGTTTAATTTACAACATGCCTTTTTTTTTTCTTTTCTGGGACCTTTTGGCAAATAAATAACATTATTTACCCCCAAGGACTTACTGTGAGAATTCACAGAGTTTAAATAAATACGTGCATCTCTGTCATAATGAATTGTACTTCCTTGGGGTGGCTAAGGCTCAGCTGGGGCTCCAATTTCCCCGCTTCTCTTAAAGACAACTTTTAGTTGATCTGAATTAATGATATGGATGTATTACACGTAAGATATAACATTCAGTTTCTCAAGCTTTCTAGATGCAGTTATGACTGACTTGCTCACTTTGTTGTAATTTATTCTTGTCACCTCTTCAGTGTGCTTCCTGTAAGGCCTAAGAATTGATCCAAAATGGCCAGTTTTCTGTTTAGTCCAGGAAACTTCCCAGGTGATCCTTGTGCTGCATCTATCAGGAGGATGTCCATGGCTCAGTGTCCCTCTGTTAGTGTATTCGTGGCTCGGAGTCCCTCTGTTAGTGTGTCCGTGGCTCGGTGTCCCTCTATTAGTGTGTCTGTGGCTCAGTGTCCCTCTGTTAGTGTGTCTGTGGCTCAGTGTCCCTCTATTAGTGTGTCAGTGGCTCGGTGTTCCTCTATTAGTGTGTCCATGGCTCAGTGTCCCTCTATTAGTGTGTCCATGGCTCAGTGTCCCTCTATTAGTGTGTCTGTGGCTCAGTGTCCCTCTGTTAGTGTGTCTGTGGCTCAATGTCCCTCTATTAGTGTATCAGTGGCTCAGTGTCCCTCTGTTAGTGTATCCGTGGTTCAGTGTCCCTCTATTAGTGTGCCTGTAGCTCAGTGTCCCTCTATTAGTGTGTCCGTGGCTCAGTGTCCCTCTATTAGTGTGCCTGTAGCTCAGTGTCCCTCTATTAGTGTGCCCGTGGCTCGGTGTCCTTTTCTTAGTGTGTCTGTGGCTCAGTGTCCCTCTATTAGTGTATCCGTGGCTCAGCGGACCACTATTAGTGTGCCCGTGGCTCAGTGTCCCTTTCTAAGTGTGTCTGTGGCTCAGTCTCCCAACATTTATCGTGCTGATCTGTGTCATGTAGTAGTCATGTAGTAGTTTCTCACTCTTTACAGCTCCCAAATCAATGCACAGAGTCTTACTCTTTCTTATAGATGCCCAACTTTAGCTTGGCTTATTTCTAGCTAGCTCCTCTTAAATTGTCCCATCTATCTTTTGTCTCTGGGCTTTTTCCTTTCTCTTGTTTCTGTGTATCTTACTCTCACTCTTACTCTGGCTGACAGGGTGGCTGGCCAGATGACTGACCCCTAACATCCTCCTCTCCTTGTTCTCTTGCGCCCTCCTCCTCTTCCAGACTTCTCCTGTTTATACGCTCTACCTGCCAGCTCCGTCTGTCCTTTCTCCTGCCTAGCTATTAGCCCTAGACCATCAGGTGTTTTAGAGGCAAAGAACCACAGCGTCACAGAGTTAAACAAATGCAACATAAACAAAAGTCACACACATGAAAATAATTTTCTACAACCGTGTCACCCCCAGGTTAAAAATCCTCAGTGCCTTCCAATGTTCTGAGATTGAAACCCGAATCCTCCAGCTTCTCTTCTCTCTGGCCCCCCTTTGCTCTGTTTTGGGTCCCACTGGCCTCTGAGCAGTTTCCTTTAATTTAGGACCTTTGTTCCTTGAGTTCTTTACACCAAAAACATTTTCCCCTTAATTCATGGGCTCAGCTTCTTCTCGTCCCTCTCAGACTGGCTGTCACTTTTGGAAGGAAACAATACCTGACGCTCCCAAGATGAGGTCCAAAGCTACAGTTATTCCTCTGTGTGTATGTGGGGGGTGCGGTTGTCAGGCCATTCTGTGATGACTTACAGGATCATGTCATGCATGTACATCTTTCTCTAGACCATGAGCTCTAGAGCAGCGGTCAAGGGCTACGTCTGTCTTGCTTAGCCTTTCTTTGTCCTCAGCACTAAATACAAGAAATGTTTGCTAGATGTAATAAGTAATAAATGTCTCTCAATCTTCAGATGGACAAATCCCAGACATCCTCCCCTCCCTCTGCCCGGGCTCCCAAAGCCCGTGCCCACTCTGCACATGCTAGTCCCTCTGTCTACTACACTCCTGCCCTGGATAATGGCACACTCCCTTCTTACCAGCTCCAAATGATGCCCACCTTGACTGCAGCATTTGACGTCACTGGGCTGCCCCTCCCCCATCATGAGATTCCTGTGCTGCCTCAACACTCAATCCTACCACAGAACTAAAGAACAGTAACTCTGGCTCCTGTGATAAAAAGTAGCTAAAGGGAGGTTAGCACAGAACAGCAAGGCCTGCTTGGACACCGCGGTAGCAAGCCAGGTAAGAGGGAGGATGGGTAAGAGCAGAAATGGCGGGAAGGGTGCATTAAGGTCAGACTGGAACATTCTAGAGGTCAAGCCAGCAGGCTTTCCTGAGGTGGAGGGGTGTGGCTGAGGAAGGAACGGAACTGCATCTTCCTGAGGGAACATGGAACTAGGCATGGCACCTCACCAGGACCTGTTCCACAGAGGCACAGCACTCCCTAGCACTGCAGGCAGGGTCAACTCAAAGCATTTAGAATGTCATAAGGCAAATCCACGCTGGCTAGTCAGCCTCAAACTGGGGCTGAGTTCTACAGTGGAGGAGGCAACTTCTCAGAATCTCTGGCTGCTCTCCACAGAGGGCCAAGCTGTGGAGCAGCGCTGGGTGACTGCCCAGGGGCAGGGGCAGCCGTGTGCTCGCTGTAGCTGGCACACAGCCGGAGCTGGGAGCTGGCCTTTGTCTGCAGTCAGAGAGCACAGCAGCACTGTGGGGGAACCTCTCGCTTGGGGCAATTGTTTGCTTTTATTAAGCTGAAGAAAAGTGTGGAGGCATTCAGCCCAGAGACTATTTGGGGTTTAGAGGCTTTTAAAACATCTCTCTCCTCTCTTTCCCTCTCTCCTCTGTCTCTGTCTCGCTCTCTCCCCAGTGTCTGTGTCTGTGTGTCTGATATGTGGGTACTCACATGTTGAGATCAGAGGACAACCTCAAGTGTCAGTGTCTCTCTTATTTGTCCCCCGTAACCTAGCTGGCCCACAAGCTTCCAGAGATGTTGCTGTTACCACCTTCGTTTGCTTCAGGAATCCTGGGATTGAGTCTTACTCATGGATCCATCTCTCTAGCCCTGGGTCCATAGTCTTTTAGGCATTATCTAAACACCAAGGCTGCTTTGTGGCAGCGTCCATGAGGAGGCAAGGTGTTATCCCCCACATCTTTATAAATGATAACACAAGGAGCTGCCTACCCTGACTACTGCCTCTCCAGACCCCCCAGCTATGTCAGCTCCTTCAGTATCTACTGAGCCTCTTCTTGACCCTTCTGCCGTCATGGGGACTCACTAGGAGGGAAGGGTTCCCTTAGCCCCCCCCCCCCCACCTCACTCCTTAGCCCAACATTCCAGCATGGATGGATCTGAACTTGCACTTAGGCTCCAACTGCTGTGACTCTCTCAGGACCCTGGGTGACTGCCAGCCTGGTGCTGCTACAACAGCCAGGAAGTGTTGAGAGCAGACACCTGCTAATGGGTGAGCCTGCTGAGCCAGACACTAAACACTTCACACATTCTTCCTTGTTTAATCCTCGCCTCACCCTGTGAAGTGGGTATTATCATCAGTCCTTCCAGAGAAGTGAGAACCCAGCTCTTAAGCTGGCATTCCAGCTCTTAAGCTCCACTGCCACCTCTGTAGAAAGAAGCCTGTCACAGACAGCAAGGTAGGGATGAACAAACTCTCAAGCAACTGTAGAAGTCACCTGAGGAAGGTCTAGGACTGAGGAAGAGAGACTGGGAGAGGAAAGAAAATCTAACAAGTAAATTCTAAACTAAGCACAAAACATCCCAGAAGAATTTGAATCTTGAGTTACATAGCAGCCCAGGGAACCCCAAAGACAGAGATTCAACTCCCGCTGACTGCTTAGGAGAAGGGGCATATGTCCATTTCTTGGCATAAACCCTAATCATCTCAGTATCCACTGTTCTAAACACTGCTTGACAGTCAACCAAACACTAAAGCTGGCAGATGGATCAGTGAGGGAGAGTTTGCTGTTCAACACGAAGACCTGAGTTTGGATCCCCGAGGCCATATTGCAGCCATGTGCAAGGGTGTATCCCTGCCATCCTAACACTGGGAGTGTGACGAGAGGGGGGCCTTGGACTTGCTGGCAAGGCAGTCTGCTGAACTGATAAGTTCTGCGTGCAGGGAGAGATCTTATCTCAAACAGCACACACGTCACACATACAGGCACATACTGTCTTAGGTTTTATTGCTGTGAAGAGACACCATGACCACAGCAACCTCTTATTAATGATACATTTAATTCAAGAGTCTCACCGTTTCAGAGGTTCAATTCGTGGGGCAGGGAGCATGGCAGCATGCAGGCAGACATGGTGCTGGAGTTGAGAGTCCTACATCTTGACTCAGAGGCAACAGGAAGTCGGCTGACTCACTGAGCAATATCCTGAGGATAGGAAACCTCAAAGCCCGCCCTCACAATGACACACTTCCTCTAACAAGGCCATACCCAATTCCAACAAAACCATACCTCCTAATAATGCCACTCCCTATGAGCTTATGCGGGTCAAATACATTCAAACTACCACACAAACATACATAATCATACATACATAATAAGATTTTTTTTAAAAAAAATCAAGGAAAAGAACCCTCTCTAAGGAGACAGGACAGTCAGTATACCCAGATAATCAAAGAGACCCTAAAATAACTATAAAAAGATTAATATTGATACAGATCTAATGGAAAAGACAAATGGTGTGCAGGACAGCTGAGAAACTTCAATAGGACGGAAGAATCATTTTATAATGGTGGTGGGGGTGGGGGTGGGAGAGATGGCTCAGCAGGTAAAGGTGTTTGCTGCCAAAGCCTTGTGACCTGAGTTTAATCCCCAGAACACATGTAAAAACCGGAAGGAGAGGACCCACTCCACGCCACTCCACAGAGCTGTCCTCTCACCTCTACCTGAGCCGTGCACACGCACAGACAATAACAACAGTAATAATAATAAACGAGTACATGTGAAAACTTCTAAAGAATCAAATGATTTGTCAGATATGAAAATAAAATTAAGGTATGGTAACACTGGTAGCTGAGTTAAGAATCCATGAACCTGAAAACATTGTAGTAAAAATTAACCAATCCAAACTCAAAGGTAAAAACGAGTAAAGCAAAAAGGCTCCCTTTAAGAGTTGTGGGATGATGTCAGGCGGGCTAGCATCCACACTGCTGAAATGCCAGGAGGAGAGAAAGGAGAAAACAGAGAGGATAACACGTACTTCTCCACAGTAATGAAATTATAGTTAAACACAGATCCAAGAAGATTCACAAACAGGCAGGATCCAAAACAGAATTATAATAGGTCACTGTCAAACACCTGAAAACCAACAATAGAAAGAAGCTGGAAGGGGTCAAGTGGGTGGGGCATTTCCATGGAGGACAAAAGATACATAAAGCACAAATATACAAGTCTAAGAGTCAAAAACAAATGCATGGACTTTTAAAATACTGAAAAGAGAATAAAACACACAAAAACCTTTGTCAATCTACGGGCTGGGGAGGTGGCTCGGTGTCTAAACTGTCTGCTATATAAGCATGGGGCCTGGGTTTGGGTCCCAGCAGCCATGTGAAGGCCAAGTGGCCCGTATCTGTGACCCCAACGCTTGGGAGGCAGAGATTCGTGGATTACTGGGGCTTTCTGGTCGACCAGTCCAGCCATAACAGTGGCTTTGAGTTCAGTGAGAGATACCACCCCCCAGATAGGCAGGGGGGTGACTGAAGAGGACACCTGGTGTTGACCTCTAGCCTCTCATGCACACACACGGGTGTATTGGTCACTTTTCTGCTGTTCTGATAAAGCACCGTGACCAAGGCAACTTAGAGAAAAGAGGATCTATCTGTGCTTACTGTGCCAGAGGGGTAGGAGCAGCCATGGAGGAGAAAGCTGCAGCAAGCAGCAGGCGTAAGTGGGGAGGACACACCCTTTCCCATGAGCACAAAGCAGAGGGGCAAACTGGAAGTGGCGAGAATCTCTAAAGTCCCAAAGGCCACCCCCAGCGCCATGCGCCTCCAACAATGCTACACCTGAGCTTCCCCACACAGCACCACCAACTGGGACCAAGTGTTCAGACACATGGTCCTATGGGGAGCCGTCTCACTCAATCCACCGCAACGACCTGCAAGACCTCACCAGCAGACCTACGATGCCATGGGCAGGAATATATTATACAGATAGATACAGTTTACCCCTCAAAATCAGGAGTAACGAGAATGAGGGTAGATATAAAAAACTGGCTTCCGTATCTTCGAACGCACTGAAAGACAACTGTCTAAGGGAAAACTATACGTACAGTAGTCTGCACGTTTGTAGCATATATAAAAACAAATGACAGCAGCGCCAAAAAGAGACAACAAATTCAACATTACTGTCATAGATTTTTTTTTTTATTTCTTTATTTTCTTTTTGAAGCAGGATCTCTCTCCTGGATGTCCCGAAACTCACTATCTAGACCAAGGTGGCCCCGAACTCACACAGATCCACTTGCCTCCACCTCCCAAATGCTGGGATTGAAGATGTGTGCCACCACAGCCAGCTAGGAATCTGACACTACATATAAATCAAAGCAACTATTAACTTTTTAAAAGATTTATCAATAACAATCAATAGTTGTGGAAATAAATAGAATGGTAATGCATAGCCCTGAACCAGACACATGCAGAAAGATGTTTTGGACAGAACCAGTGGAGCTAAAACAACTACCAAGATGGAAGACTTGAACTAACCATGTAATTGCATGAAACATAAAGTCTAGACAGGGGAAATCTCCAGATCAGATAAACACACAAGGTCTCACTCTGTGTAAAAACACAAGACAATGTATGAACAGAGCAACAGAGTAATAAGGTAGAAAAGGCAGCGCTCTTTAAAATGCTCTAATACCCATGTGACTGCTGAACAAGAGGTATTACTAGGGTATGAGTATTAGTATTATGCTATTAGTAATGACACAAATGTTGTATCTGTGTGATAAAAGCAATCAGTTCTCTAGGCAGACACAACATTCTAATTTAAATGTATGTAACTACAAATCTTCAAAAATAAGTTTCAAAAATGAAACAAAAATGGACAGAAACAGACAAATCCACAGTGGAAGCTGGAGATGGAAGCCGACAGAACAGGGTAGAGAGTCATTACAGACACCGAGAGTGTGAGCATGACGTCAATCGGGTCGACCTCACAGACATTACAGCCTCATCAAACGACAGCCCAACAACACGGTCTTGGCTATCAGACAGCTGAAATACACCTGACAGACCTGTATAATGCAATGCATGCAATCTGACTACAGGGAAATTAGAACAGAAATTAATAGCAACACTATCTTCATAAACCCAATATTTGAAAATTAAACACTTCATTCTTAAAATAATCCATAGAGTAAAGAGAGAGTGATAGGAAAAGTGAAATTACTTTAAATCAAAATGAAAATAAAACATATCAAAATTTGTGGAATAAAACTAAACAATTAGAAAAAATTAAGACATTAAGTGATTTTACAAGAAAATGAATTCACTTGAATTTTTTTTATTTGTTTGCTTGTTTTACAACAGCGTCTCAATTGTAGCCCAGGCTAGCCTGGAACTCCCTGCGTAGCCCAGGCTACGCTCAAACTCATGGTAAGCCTCAGTTTCCCAAGTGCTCATATTACAAGCATGAACTACCTATACCAGACTAAACAGATAGGTTTTAACCCATGACATGTTTCCGTACAACGACTAAAGAGAGGAGGAATAAGTAACTCCAAATCAATTTAAAAAAAAAAAAAATCAGCCAGGCGGTGGTGGCGCACGCCTTTAATCCCAGCACTTGGGAGGCAGAGGCAGGCAGATCTCTGTGAGTTCGAGACCAGCCTGGTCTACAGAGCTAGTTCCAGGACAGGCTCCAAAACCACAGAGAAACCCTGTCTCGAAAAACCAAAAAAAAAAAAAAAAAAAAAAAAAAACAATAAAATTGAAACTAGAAATGTGACAAGTCAGAGGAAGCAACAACTGCTTCCAAAGGACATCTGCGTAGAGAACACTGATGAGTCTCTAGGCACGCTGACCAAGGAGGAAGAAAGGAAATCCCAGTCACTCACCAGGGAATAAGAGGACATCATCACAGATCTACAGACGCTGACGTGAGGTAAAGAAATACAGACCACTTTAAGCTCAAAAATGCCAAGTTTTGGATGAAATTTAAAATAAAACCAAAGTGGAAACATTTCCCACCTCATCTTATAAGAACAAATATTTTCTGACACCAAAATCAAAAAAAGATGTAAGAAAAAAAAAGCCTTAAAGGGCACAAACATTTATAAATTGAGATATGGAATCCACAACAAAACAGCAACTCAGATATAGCAATGTATTTCAAAATTGTGACAGAGCGTATTACACCGGCTAGGACCACGGGTGACAATGGACATCCTCACACTTTCCCTGGGCCTGATAGGGAAAGCTTGTAGTGTTTACAAGGTGAAAGAATCTACAGAGTTTGAAAATAAACAATGTGAAATCCATAACACTTGCATTCTAAGGGGGATAATAAAATTCAAAATACTTTCATGATGAAAACTCTCAGCAAACTAGCAATGGAAAGGAACTCTCTTGATCTGATGATGTTTTCTACACCTTAGCATGAACACTACACTACACGCTCTCTCTTTAAGACCTAGGAGAAGGTGAAGATGTCCATTGTCACCGGTAGGTCTAGCCAGTGTAACAATACTGTGGATGAAGGGGGTCTAGAGATTGGAGATCAGGAAACAAAATAGTCTCTTGGCCTAGATTATACATTTATACCCACATGTAGTCCCAAAGAACCTACCATAAAAACTATTAGAATAAATGACTTTAATAACTAATTTCTCAAGACAAAAGATTCACACACAAACTAAAGTCATATTTCTAAAGGAGCAGTGAACGACTGGAAACTGCAGAAGCACTGTAACAGGACCCACAAATAAATATAAGCCATGCTCATGGACTAGAAGAACCAGTATTAGTGAGACGATGTTTCTAATTGTGTTTATGAACTCGGGGCAGTCTCTAACAATATGCCACAGCGAAGGAACCATTTTGAGAAAAACAAGTCAGGTCTCCTATCACTTGTTTGGAGTTGACTATAAAGGCCCTTATAACCAAGGCATTGCAGTGTGGGTGGAGACAGGGCGTGTCAAGGAGTGGAGCATCACCAAGAGTCCAGGCTATATCTGCACGCGTGGCCAATGTTCTACAATGCAACAAAGCAACTCAACAGAAAATGTTCAGCCTTATCAACAAATGGCGCTGGAATACTTGGCCTTCATCTATAAATCCAAAAATAAAAACTTGATCTTTGCACTTCACATCATGTACAAAACTAAAATTTGAAAACCAAGTCTATTGGTGTCTTCCTGGACTCAGAGCTGCTCAAGAGACCAAAATGAGACCAGGAACCCAAGACCAACGGGGAGGAAACAGGGGACCCAGTGGTGGAATGCTTAGCATTTCTGCTGGCTTCACTCTCCAGTAACACATGCACGTGTGAGCACACACACACATACACACACACACACACACCTCTAAAAGTACTGAAGAGTGTGTGCCTTGAAAACACTGTTTCTTCCTGGCATCTGTGCAACATCCACACACTGTCCACATGTCAGACAACAGAAGCACTCTCAGTGGACTCTTGAGAAGAAATGCTTTAAGCAACAATCTAGGGGAGGGGGCAATATTTGGGAAGAGGGGAGGGAAATGGGAAACGGGGAGCAGGTGGAAATATTAATTAAAAAAGAATAAAAAAAAAGCAACAATCTAACCACAAAAGAATACAAATCAAGGTGAACAACAATAGCTCCCAACACTCTGAAAGTCTGAAGTGTTCTTTTTCAATTCTTATGGCAGTGGGACTGCAAAGGGAAATCACAAAATAGGCACAAAGTAATTTTCAAATAGCGCCTATCAAACTCTAAGGAACATGGCTGAAACAGTGTTAGAACATGACTAGCATGTGTGAGATCCTGGGGCTCACTCCGAGCATCATATAAAACTCGGCATGGTGGCACAAATCTGTAATCCCAGCACTCCAGAGGTGGAAGCAGGGGTCAGGGTCATCCTTAGCTACACGGTTAGTCTGAAGCGTCTGGACTGCCCGGACCACTTGAGACCTGTTCCATAATTGACAGATGAGCGGGATGGCTAAATAAGCCGTGACCCTCTAGGAATTCACCCTCTGTGTACACGCCATGAGCAGGATGCACAGTAGCAGAACATAAGCTCACCTATGGGGAACGTGGGTCTTTGCGGGTGTGAAATCAGCTGGATTAGCCAGGTGGACCCTAACTCTAGGGGCAGGTGTCCCAGTGAGAGACAAAGGAAGACCAGGATACAGGGCAGAAGACCATGAGTAGATGGGGGCAGAGATCGCAGCGATTCAGCGACAAGCCATCAACACCAGGATTGCTGAAAACCACCAAGGACCAACGGCGAGACCCGGGCAGGTGTTCCAGAGAGCCTCTGTGAAGATAGCCTGTGAGCCTGTGACTTGGCACATCTGACTTATTTACAAGGGACACTCAGGAAGGCATGGACAGGCAAAGAAGAACCCAAAGGGCAGATTCAAGTGCCCTCATTTTTAGCCACCCACTATGTGACAATTTATTACAGACTCCACAGGAAACTAATATGCTCCTCCATGTCACCCCTCCAGCATTCCCTGTAGTTTAACAGGACTTGAAATCCCAAAAGACCCATAAAATTCAATATGGCAGAAGCCCACGCTGTTACAGGGACCTTGAGCTTGTAGGGAATGCCCCCGACACAGCACCAACAAGAAACATACGCTAAAGGAAGGACTTGTTAGGACAACCGAGAAAGGGGTGGACAAGCAGAGAAAAACCCATAGAGAAATCTTTGCAAACTGGGGTAAGATGCTGCCTGCTCTCAGGCCCAAAGACAAAGGGCGGAGTCCTGCAGAGGACACAGCTGGCCAGAGGCAACCTTACATAGAGGGGCCAAAGAAAAGTCCCCTGCTTCCCCGTGAGGAAGTTCAAGGCCGGGATCCTGGAAAAGGGCAGCATGCGGCACGGCAGAGAAGGCAGAGAAGCCGCAGAGCAGAAGCACGGGGTGGAGCACTTTTGTGTGAAAGCCAGGCACAAAATGGTCTGCCCAGTGCCACCGTGCCAGCAAGAAGGAAAAGCTGTGTGTTCTGGGCACTAATGACATGCCCAGCGCATGAAGATGACCATGGAAGTGTCATACTGATTTCCATTGTGCATTTGGGAGCTGTTTTCAAAGCAGAAACATTCTATTCACAGTCAAACTACAACCTTTAAGTTTTAAAAGTCCACTATTAATGGTCTTTACCAGACCTTGTTTATAATAATAGTAAAAAAAATTTAAAGCGATAGCCAGTGCCTGGCTCCTCCCAAAGGGAGGCGAGGCCCAGCGAACTCACCTGTCGGGCAAAGCCTGCAGCACCGTGGGCATCAGAACTCCGGAGATGGCCTTGTAGAGGATGGAGTCACACACGCCCACGATGTTCACCACCGTGGAGGAGCCTAGCACAGGCAGCATGTGGGGCGGCATTCCTTGCCAAAAGTGCAGAAGGAAACTCTGAACCTGCATTGACCCAGAGAGAGCGGCGGTCAGACACAGCCTTGCAACACCACCTCCCCAGCACACGCTGCAGCTCCGGAGTCCACTTCCCGGTGGGAACGGGAGCTGCCCCAGCTTGGGAGGATGCTGTCCACACTTGCACATGCCCACTGCTGGACACCTGCCAGCCCTGCAGCCTGGTGCTGGGCTTCCTCACTGTAAGCTAAACTCCAAGAATCAGTTAAGAAGGTCAGACAGGTCAGAACGCTAGCACCCATTAGTCTCTGAGTCCCCTGGTGGCTCCTGGGCACTCTGGGAAGGAAGGGGAAAGATGCAGTAGTTACAGTTGAGAGCACAGGAAGTGTTTGCTACCTGCAAAGGTAGCCTAATTTGTGTGTGTACCAAAATCCTGGACAGAGTGCAAGGAACTTCTCATATCCCAAACTCTCACTTTTTCAAAGTGTGTGGTGTCCTTATGGAATGAGAGGTGGTGACACACGTGATACAGGGACAGAAGACAGGAGGGCACACGATACATGTGACACATGGGCACATGACACGTGTGATACATGGGAAGAAGATTGGAGGGCACGTGACACACATGATACACGGGCAGGAGATAGGAGGGCACATGACACATGTGACACATGGGCAGGAAGTTAGGAAGGCACATGACACACGTGACACATGGGAAGAAGATAGGAGGGCACGTGACACACATGATTGGCCTTTTCCTTTGTCACCAGGGCCCTGAGCGAGCAGGGCTCTGCAGGACGCTCAAAATGGAGTCACTGTTATGGTGAAGCAGGAACTGGAGGCTTCCTGTGGGTAAGCAGATGGCTGAGGGGATGCTCCAAGCAGAGAGCGCCTTGGTGACCCCACATCCACAGCGTCTAGGGTGGGGTTTGAGACCAGGAAAGGGGAGCAGAAGACAATAACACCCCTAAATTGAGAACCCATCGGGAAGTTGGGAGCATCCAATACTGGATTTCTACAGGACTGACTTGAGCCCTGGGTTAGGCACCGTTCTCCCGGAAGGCGCTCTCTCCACATACAGCATTTTTCAGGTTCCCATAAACCAGCACTGATTCAGTGTGGGACGCATAACCTGGGCTTGATGCTTTGGAACTGGTATTTGTATTTTCACTGTGTGTCCCGTTTTCTAATACGACACTGCTGATGATAACAGAGCCTGGAATCTTTACTTCCACTTACAGAGTTACCAAGTTCGTCGCCTTTGGATCACTGCCGGGCTCTGGACGACGGACTTGGGTGTCACTGTGTATATAAGTGGTGGCTGGGGTCTGGCTTATTCCCTGGGCCATGGCTCTCTCTGCTGCCGCCACTCCATAGCTTCCTGTCTCTGCCTGGTGGTCTGCACCGCCCTGCAGACCCTGCCAGGATCAGGTCCCGGATCCCAACAGTCACTAGACCTCACCTTTCCAATACATAAACTCTGCCTACTTCACTCCTAAGAGCTGGTAGATTCCGACTCTGTTTTCCTTAGCCCTGCCCCCATTTTCTATAAGCTACCAGCTTCTAGCAGAATGTATGGAAAAGACCAGCTGCTGTGTAGGGTACCACTGAGAGACTCTAGCAGACATCTGTCTCTAAGACATCTGCTCAAGCCACACAAGGAACCCTCATCAGTCCCCAAGCTCCGGGCAGCCATTGTATCACGTGTTCCATCCACTGTCATCCTCCCTTCCTTCCCTTCCTCTGTCACTGAAAGTCCAGCGGTCCCCACTCCTCTGAGAAGTAAGGGAGGGGAGAGAGACCCGAGGCCAACTGTGAAGTGGGACACAGGAGAGGAGAGTGTTCCCACTCAGGACAGAGCTGCTCTGACCCCACCCTGGGCTGGATGGATAGGAGGGGAGGGAGAGGCAAGAGCTGAGGTGGCCGCCTGAGTGGCTGGGCAGAGGGTCTCAGCAAGGTCAGACTTGGGAGAAACAGACATACAGCAGGGGATTGAAAACTCTGGTTTAGCCATGTAAATCCAGGACAATCAAATCTGATGCTCGGGACTACGTGTGTGAAAGTCGGCAGGCCTTTCAAGATGGCTATAGTGATTTCTACCCATTGTTAGGATGAAATAAGATGACTTATATAAAATGCCTGGCATTGTGTAGGCATTGGATAAATGGAAACTTATTATTAGACAAAAGGAGGAATTCTGGGAAGGACTCCTTAGTCCTTGCGTGCAGTTTCCGTGGAAGAATCAGGCAAATGGCTGGACATGACCATTGAACCCCAGCATCCTGGGCTGTCCATCCAGGCTCCTAAACTTTCACCTGTCTTCCAGGGAAGCACCAGATTTTTAACAATGTTTATTCGATTTATTTTTATTATTTTGTGTGTACAAGTGTTTTGCCTGTATGTGCATCTGTGTACCACACGAATGCCTGTTGCCCGAGGATGCAGTGAGCCTCCACATGGGTGCTGGGAACTGAACTCGGGTCCTTTGCAACAAGTGCTCTTAACCACGAAGCCAACTCCCCAGCTCCCTTATTTTTTTTTTTTAAAAGAACACCTAAACAAGGTTATTTTTTTAATCGCCTTTCAATACCTGTGTTTAGTTTACAGCAAACACACGGATAACATGTAGAAAGACATCTAATGACATGGTTTGAGTTCTTACTTGGCATTGGCACTGGAAAATGCTCAGTAAAGCAATAGTTACCAAAATGTCTATCATCTATTTTGTTTTTGCAGAAACTTGGACACTTTACATACACTATTTAGTATATGCTCCAATTTTGCTATGAGATCACCGATCAATTTTTTTGTCTTTGTGGGCACAAGGAATTTAGTGTCCTTCCGGTCAAGCAGGTGCCTTGATTCTCTTTGGCTTTTCCCTCTGTTCTTTCCTAGAGTGGAACATCCTAAAGCAGAACTAGTGTGGACGTCTCACACTCAGAGGTGGCCCTGTTGGTGGGATTGGGGGAAATGGAGAGCAGGCCGCGAGGGATGAGGAGGGCAATAACCCCCAAAGCAGTAAGTGGATGATCTCGGGAGAAGGTTGAAATCAAAATATTATTCAGCCTCTCAGAATCCGTATGTGTAGGTGTGCGGATGTGCTGGCCAGATGGCCCTCCTAATGTGTCACCGTCTAGTCAAATCAAGGGAAATCCAATGCCGCCTGATCTGCACAATGACCTCTGTGAGACAGGGATAAGGGCAGTGCCTGCCTGGTAGCATGGCTGTGAAGGGTGGGTGGGCCAATGGCTGCCAGGGGCTTCTAGACACCAGGCCCTGCACCTGGTGGGAGTTAAAGTAGGAGCGGTGTGAAGTACAATACTGTAACAGCATTCGCAGCATAGCCACGTTGACCTACCTCGTCGAAGTTGGCTCTTATGACAGTGTCCAGTATTCTCTGACAGTGTGTTCTGTACATCATAATAAAGGTAGACACCTGCGGGGTGAGTGAAGGGTCAGTGAATAAGGAGACGTTCGTACACAGTGGGGCTGCCCTAGGGATCGCAGCCTTGATACCATTTGTTCCATTGGAGGGATGGACTTCACCCAACAGCCACGCATCCTGAAAGGCCTGAGGCGGGAGGGGGCGATTGACATGCCTTGGCTCCTGGCTCTGTGCTCATGTGGCACCCAAACACCACCCGCAGCACTGGTTTGACTCTGCCCCCATCTTCCACTCTGAGACTCTAGGCTCCAAGAAGATCAAACTAACATGGTCTTCACACTCGTGTGTCCAACACACTGTAGAGCGCTTAGCACATGGCACAGTAGGGCTGGGGGGGCTCAACTCTCCTTGTGGCTATGACATTGAAAAAAATAGACCCCAAGGAATCATTTGTATATGTGCTTCTGCAAAAAAAGCACCGTAGACATTTGGGAATTCTCTGAACTCTATCAGAGACAGAGAGAGAAGAAAGGAGGAAGAGAGAGGGGGAGGGAAGGACAGAGGGAAGGAGGGAGGGAGGAAGGGAGGGAGGGATGGAGGGAGGACAACCATCCCTAGCAATCACTTTCTATGAAGTTACCTTTTCCTCAGGAAGACTGGCTGGCAGATTCAGGTCTTTGACATTTGGAAAGTCTGGCAGCAACGTCCCAAGCTTGGACCGGGGAGAATACGCCACCGTCTGTTTGGTCACTTCTCTCTTGCCTGTCTCGCTCACCCAGGCAGCTCCTTTCTTTGAATACATCACATCGTAATACTGGGAGCTTTCCTTCACTGCTATCCCATAGTAATGGTACCTGGGCCGCGGAGAAAGAGACAGATGGGGAAGTACACGAATCATTATTAGTTGGGGGTTTCCTGGGTTGGAGAATGTTGCTCAAAACCAAGGATGGCTGGACACATCCAATCCAGAACTGAAAGAGTTAACTCTTCTATAAGGCTTGACATCCCTGAAATCTACAATTAAGCCAAAGTTCCACGTTGCCAGCCATCAATCAGGCAGGTAAAAATAACTGAAATTGCCTCCTACAGAAAATGTTAAGTCAAATACTTTGCAAAGCAAAAAAGGGAACAGAAATTTTCCATTTATACCTGATCTCTAATGTCTACCAAATACCTTCCCAAGGGTACCTAACACCTCAGTGTCCCCTCTGTGGGGATCCAGAGCAGAATGTGCTCAAGTATCCCCAAGAAAAATGTACCTAGCCATGATTATCTTCTTCAGTGAAGGCTAGTCTCAGGGACCTACGATTTGTTCATTCTTTATTATTATTGATTTGAGACTAGGTTTGACTGTGCAAACCTGACTGGCCTGGAACTTGCTATTTAGGCTAGGCTGGCCTCAAACTCTCAGACAGCCACAGAGATTCTGCCTCCGAGTACTAGGATTAAAGGCGTCTACCTCCACACCCAGCAAAAGCTGCAGTTTTAAGAAGATACATTCAGAGTCTCACGCGACCCTGAATGCCAAAGACCAGAACCTTTTCTGAACTCACAATAGGTATAATCACAGACACAGAACCTTTTCTGAACTCACAATAGGTATAATCACAGACACACTTTCAGTTATGACTAAGGAGGGACAGAAGGAAGCTGCCTTTGCTGTTGATGGAGGTGGTTGGGGTTTTAGGTTTTTGATTTATCTTTCCGTACTGAGCACTTAGGTTCTGAACACTTTGCAAAGTACTTTATTTGCATTTATTTGAAAATAACCTTCTTCTGAAATGAGGATTGCTGCGATCATCCTAAAGATGAGAAAAAAATGAAAAAAATAAGAAGAAATGGCAAGCGATTTGCTCAAGGGCGTAGGGCAATTTCAGGCAAGGACAGGCTGTGGGCCAGTCTGTTTGCCTACACGGCCGCTGTGCGGCACTAACGGCGAACAGGGTGTGCCTCAGAATTACTTCTGGAGTTTAACAGACATGCAGGTTCCTAGACCCCTTCCCAGAACCCACTGATTCAGAACATTTGAGAATGGGGCCCACGAACCAGCTGCCTACCAGCTTGAGGGCCGCGGCAAGAAGGGCTTGACATATGTCATTTCACAAACTCCCCACGAGGCTAGGAAGAACTCACACTTTACAGTTTACAAACAAGGAAGCCAAGGTCTAGAGAATTTACCACCCAGGTGAGCGGGCAGCAGAGGCAGGCTGTGAGCCTCTAACGGGCTTTGCACCTCTGAGTCAGTGATTCCCACGCTTTATTAACACTAAGAATCACCCACAGAGCACACGGCAGCATCCTGACCCCCAAGATTCCGAGTTAGTGGTCTAGGGTGGAGTCTCGCAGTGCAGTGGTAAGGCTAGGGTCATCGGGGGCCTCGTTTTCAGAGACACTGGTCAATGCATCAGCTACTCTTCTCTGCATGGACACAGGGCGATGGGTCCAGGGAAGCACTTTGAGTCCTAGGAGGTTTCACTGGGAGGGAGAAACAGGGGCACTGTAACCTTCCCTCTCACAGCCCCCTTCCTGCTGGTACCATTCTGTGAAATTTCTGCCCAGAGGGCAGCTCGCCTCCATCTGCATGCCTCCTGGGATGAAGTACTCAGGCCCGCCGAAGGCAGCCCAGCTCATTTTCAGCCGATGGAGCTACCACAAAGTTCTTTGTGTTGAGCTAATATCGACCGTCTGGGTCTTCTACTCCCCAACTGTCACGTAACTGCCTTTCCCTCGGTGGGCCTGCGGGGGAGGGGCTGGCTCCAGTGACTCCAGAGGTACCTTCTGGAGAGGAGACAGTTGTAGCATACAGCCTTAGCTTTAAATGTTCCTTAGAACTGCTTGAAGCCAAGGTAGTCATATCTTAATATGGAATTATGGGATATTTACAACATTATAAGAACAGCTAACTTCTTGATTAACCACGTATGTTGTTGAGATCATAAATTACAGTACAGTTACTGTTCTGGTCTCATCCCCTCTTGGTTTTGCTAGTTCTGGTCTGAAGGGAGTATTATGGGTCCTCAGTAGCCGTGCCTATGTTTGGTCTATCAAAGCGGGCTTGCTGAGGGATTTGGGGAGGCCACGCTGCAGCAGGAGACTCCTTTGTAGCCTGAAGCACCTTGCTGCCTTTAGATTGGCTGAGAAGGTGAACAACATGGAAGGATCCTTACGGAAGTAGTAGAACAGGGCTCTGAGCACGCAAAGGTTCAAACACGGGTGCTGCCTAGTCTGCTAACGCGTAGGTTAAAGAAAAAAGAGAAGGGCAAAGAGAAAAACATGATCTCTCAGTAGGACCATTCTCCAAGTGCATGCAGGGCGGGAAACACGTATGTTCTGTTCCTGCCCTTTCTGGTTTTCCATATCAACTCTACTACTCCTTCTTAGAAATCAAAGTATGCACTGGAGCCAGTGGTTTCCAAAGACCACAGACAAAAGTTTCCATCCAGTCAGCATCCTTTTGATCAACCCTCCCACCCCCACCTTAAAAATGTCCTGCTGTGTGCCTCAGGCGGCTTGGCCTTTAAATACATGTCTTAAACTTCTGCCTCCTGCCTCAGACTCCAAGGTCCTAGGATGACAGGTAGAACCACCACGTAGGGTTCAAATCTGGCTCAACCAAGATTTTGAATTATTGACTTAGAGTTCACCAACGAACAATTAACAAAGAATCTGATTTTTGCACTCTGTCCTTACTGAAGCTGCAATTTTATTTTTAAATAAAATACCAGAATGTTTCTCTATAAATGAAGTTAGGAAGTTTGTTCTTCAATGTAGTCACCCTGGGAAATAAATCATTGAGAAATTATCTTAAGATGTCCTTTATTTATTAAAAAATTTTCTGGGCATTCCTTTGTGATTTCTCCTAAGAGCTTCTGATACACATACACACACACACACACACACACACACACAGAGAGAGAGAGAGAGAGAGACAGAGACAGAGAGAAAGACAGAGAAACACATGCGCATAGACAGACAGACAGACATATACGTAAAGACATACACATAAACACAAACAGGCTTACACACAGATGCACACATAAACGCAGACAGACACACCACACACACGCATGCTCACCTATTCTCATTTTCAGACTTTACCAAAAAAAGGGTTTTCCCAAGTTTGATAATCTGTTTCTTCCCCTCCCACTCCCAAAGCCAACTCTTCATTGGAGGATAAGAATGTCCTGCCCAAAGTCAGTGATGGTGGCACAGGCCTGTGATCACCGTGGTAAGAGGATCAGGAGTTCAAGGCCTTCTTCTGCTATATATCCAGTCTGAAGCCAGCCTGGGCTATCTAAAACCTTATCTCATCATAAAAACCAAATCAAATGAAAATAAAAACCTAGGGTATACAGCTCAGAGGCCATTGTGAGTTTCTCAGGGTAACCATGTGGGGTGTGCTTTTGAACACCCCCCCCCCCAAGACAAGACTTTTAGTCTTATATTGTGATTTAAGGTTTTGATGTTTGATAGCTCAGTGTGCTGCCTTGCTGGGGTGGTCAAAGGTCTAGAACACTACCTAAGAAGAAGGCACCCTCTAGTGGAGCTGCTGTGCATATTAGCATAAGAAAGGTTCTTAGAAGTCTTTCAGCACCAGAAGTTGTTGAACTGCGGCTGGCCAAACTTGTGTGGCCACCTTCCTCTCCCAAGGAACACTTCCCGACGCTGAGTTTCCAAAATATCTTTAGAGGTGAATCCTGTGTATCTTTGATGGAGCAGGACATGTTGGGTCCCCCTTTCTGGTACACACCTGGGAGACAGGTGTCCTCATGTCCATCACTTCCTCTGGTCCTAAGCGACAGTTCCTCCAGAAGGCCTCTCCATACCCTGCCCCCTTCTTTTTCTCTACTATGGCCTGAGGTCTCCATGTCAGTCTTACGTATCTGAATGTTCCTGGCAAGCCACGCATAATGAGTCCTGTCATCTCACGATGTGAGAGACTCAGGCAAGAGGACCACGGTGAACTGGAGTTTTCAGAGTAAACTGTCTTGGACAAGGGAAGTGAAGCAAACATTCACAGGCTGGTTGAAAAGAACGCTCCCCATGTTCTTGGTGGAGACGGTTTGTGTCTGTGGCCCACTCTGTACAATCAGAGCAGAGGTCACTCAACTGACAGTCCGTACAACCTGGGGACGGTCTAAGAAGTCACAGGACTTCTTGAAAATATGCAGAGGAGATTGCTTCACAGAGGACACTTGAGGACAGGGTGGCAAGGGTCAGATGGCAACAAGCAACTGAGCCAAAAGTCCCAGGCTTTTGGAAGGCCAGCCTCTCCTCCATGTCCCCACTTAGGCTCAGATCTCCCGCCAAGGCCGAGATTCAAGCTCCAAAGGAGAGGTCTGGGGTCTTCCCTCAAGGCCCAGGGGGTTGTTTAGTGCTTACTTTGACTGTCCTCGGGTCCCGAGTCTTCTGGTGGTTAGCTGAGGGAACTGCTGCCTTATGATCTGTAAGACAACGTGAGAGCCAGTTACCCATCAGGAAAAGGGAGGGAGGGCTGGTGTGTGTGTGTGTGTGTACGACAACACAAGAGCCAGTTACTCATCAGGAAAAGGGCGGCTGGTGTGTGTGTGTGTGTGTGTGTAAGACAACACAAGAGCCAGTGATCCATCAGAAAAAGGGGGGAGGGCTGGTGTGTATGTCTCTAAGACAACACGAGAACCAGTTACACATCAGGAAAAGGGTGGTGGCGGTGGTATCGCTGGGCTGTGGTGCTTTACTCCCGGCATTCACAGCCAGGAGAAGCCAGCCTGGTCTAAAGTATACCAGTCCCTCTGGTGCCTGCCATCATACCTGGAACCAAACCTACCTTCAGCCCTGTAACTGGGCCTTGTGTACCATCCCTCCTTCGTCCCTACAAGCTGGTCCCTTTCCTCCCCACATTTCCCTACAAGAATTCAAGGTCACCCCCATTTCACAGGCTTCTGAGCCAGATCTCCATGCTCAGAGGCCTCCTGGACCAACCACTGCCCGATGGTAGCTCAGGCAGCCTCTTGCCATCACCTGGTTCTACTTTTTGTCTTTTGACTTGGTCTCACATGAGAGCATCCGGGCCTTCCTCACTGAGTGCTAATTGGGTCTCTTGCTTCTTGAATGTAGGGTGTGTGAGACCAAAGACCTCGCTTAGGGCTTGGCACATAGGGAAGCTTGGTCTTGCTGTGGACTGAGAAGATAAGGCTCTCGTTCCTGTTGTTCACCTCTCTGTAGAGGAGAGGACTGTAACTACTGTGGCCTGGGAAAACCACATTCCTGAAAGGAGTCTGGAGAGGAGGCCATCGGCCAAGGTAGGCACATGCTGACAGGCCTCCTTTCTTGGTGTTTCCTGATGACGTTTTAGGAGAGGTGACATGATGGAAAGTTTGTGTGCTTGAGTGTGGGAAATTAGAGAACCCGAATTACATCTTAACCTGGCCATTTGTAAGTTAGGTGCCTTTGTGTTCAAATGACATGCTTTCCCTATCTATAAAACAGAACTGGGGGGCTGGAGAGATGGCTCAGCAGTTAAGAGCAGGCACTGTTCTTGCAGAAGGACCAGAGTTTGCTTCCCAGCACTCACATCTGGCAGCTCACAACTACCTGCAACTCCAAGGAAACCAACGCCCCCTTCTGGCCTCTTCCGGCTTCTGCACTCATGTGCACATTCCCACACATAGACACATATGCATACACATAATTAAAAGTAAAATCTTTTAAATGAAAATAGTAATAACCTCTACCTTAAAGAATCCTTGTGAAACTCGGGGAGGGGAGTGTTAAACATATGTAGAGTCCAGAGTTTAGAAGGAAGTAGTGTGCTTCAGAACCTCCTGGCAGCTCCATGCCTTCCTCGGAGGCTTTCCTTCTTACACTCACTCGGAACCCCAGGCACTCTTCCTTCTGGCTAAGTCCTGAGCAGGTGTCCACCGGCACAGAGATGCTGAACCTGCTTCCCCAGCTGGTGGGGTGCAACACACTGTCCTGCCTGATGACATGCTGAGCCTGCTTCCCCGCTGGCGGGGTGCAACCTCCAGGGCTTTTCCTAGAGATAAGACTCTTTTCATCACATTGGCTTCCTTTTCTCCTCCATGTCAGTGCTTTCACCGACTTAACCCATCCGTGTGATAAACAGGCACTGGCACCTGCTCGTTTGTTAGGGTTTGACAAAGTCAATCTCTGTGTGTCGTGGCTTCCTTCTGTGATGTCTGAGGGCTCTGGGAGTCATGTCGTCTGCCCTTAACTGGAGTGACGAGTGGTGCTGGGGTTGACTTCACTAGCACCAGTTCGGTGGAACAGAAGGAAGCAGACAGATAGTGAGAAACCGAGATCTTAGAGGGGCAGCGTGAAGACTGCCCGCTTTGGCACAGTCTTCAGTGGGGAAAACAGACAGGCAGCCTTGCCTCATCTCGAGGTGGGGGAGAGAAGAGATAGCTCACACGGTCCTCAGAGAATCTAGTGCAAGAATATCATGAAACCACATGGGGAGGGAAATGAGACTTTATAAATGTGATTTTGTGGGCTCATGGGTGTGGCTCACTGGGCCAAGTGCTTGAGATGCTCAAGCTGAGTTCAGATCCACAACACCCATGTAAAATGCTGTGCACGGTGGCACGCAAGTGCCTATAATCCCGGTGTTAGGGATATGGATGTAAAGGATTTGGGGGGCTTGGCAGCCTAACTGGAGACCCCTAGATCCCAGAGAAAAACCCTATCTCAAAAGATAAAGTGGAGAATGATGGGTAAGACACTCGACAAGGATCTCTGTCTTCCACACACATGCATGTAAACACACATGAGAAACAATGATAACTAAAAATGATTCAATCGGTCTCTGAACTACATATGGTGCCACTTTTATAGTCATGTTTCCCCTGGGATTGCCACGTCCTGTGTAAAATGCAGTATCAGAACTTGGGTCAGTGAACTCCCTGCCCTGTGGTGCTGGCTAAGTCTACACCAAGGTCTAACGGCCTTGTTGCCTCACACTGGCGTCAGCCTGTGGCCAGCCCCTCCAGAGGCTCCTCGCCTGATCAGCCGCAGAGGAAGGTCCAGAGCAGATACTGCCAAGGGTTAAGGATGAACACCAGCAATAGCCCAGGACAAGAGGAGCATAAATGCTGAGTCAAGAGTTCATGCTGGCTGAAAGAGGGTCATGATTTGGGTTCAGATTTCCTAACCACCCGCGCAAACAAGATAACAATAGTGACAGAGGAGTCCCAGCAATCCATCAGGACACACCAATTTCTCAGAAGAAGCAGGGCCTCTCTTGTGTTTAGCCCTGGGAAATTTCTCCTGTGCAGATGGGTACAGCAGTGAAGTGCTCTATGAGCCTTCTATAGCAGATATTATGAAAAGGGTAACACTTGGTGCTGTCAAAACTGTAGTAAAAGGCCAGCAAGATAGATAAACATACTTGCCTCAGCCTGGTGACACTCAGGTTCCAACCCCAGGACCCACAGTGGAAGGAGCAAGCTGCGTTCTGGCCTCCACATGTGTGCTATGGCATGCATATGTGTGTATACATGTGTATATGAGCACATATACGCTCATGTGCATACACACTAAACAAATGCAATAAAAAATTGAAATCTATAGTACAACTAGAATCTTCAGATTCCCAGCGACCTGACTAGTACAGCTGTCCCTCCGGAACAGTTTACAATATACATCAGGGGCCATGGAAAACTCAAACTTTCTGATCTATGAAATCTAAGAAAGTTTCCTGAAGTGAGAACACAGAAGCTATGGGTCTTCTAATAAGAGAAAAAATAGAAACACCATGAATACCCCAGGGCAGGGGACTGGCTAAGTACATGCTGTGTATACATTCAATAGTACTCACATCGCCGTAAAAAATGGTCCCAAAGCCTTTTGATATAACATGACGTCAAAACAGCTTTGATGTGATACCAGGTAGACGCACACGTTAAACTCTAGCTATAGTTTTTGCTTGTAAAGCTGCGCGAATGAGCAGATTATGTGGAGAACTAAACTGGGAATTCTCTAGGGTGGTTGGGTTGTGGGTAGGACAAAAACTGTGATCCCCGCTGTCCTCAACAAATGAATTTCATTAGAAGTCATCCTGATTGACAACATTGAGGATAACCTCACAAGATGCATCCCAAATCAACCAGAATGTTACAGCCTGGCGTTTTCTTTCTCTTTAACAACGTAAACCATTCTCTGTTCTCTGTAAATCATCTCCGATAATAAAAGAAACCAGCACTGTTTTGTTTGGTTGCTAAGTCTCATATCACTTGATTTAGGAGGCTGGCTGGGTTCTGAAGCCCCGTTCTGTTTATGTCCACGGTATCCCACACAACCTCTGCAGAGCTAATAGGCAAACCTTTGACTGGAAAAACAGGGCCACAGGCTCAACTACAGACAAGCCACAGGCCACTGGGACATAGGGTCAGGCTTCCCGGAGTCATCTGTTCTACCTCTGTGAGTCAATACGAGTTACAATCACAGGTCCTTGTCATTCTCTGTCTGGGAATTCACTGACCAATCGGACCTATGATCCTCTCCTTTGCCAGCAGTTTGGCATAAGCTGTACGTTGGGGTGGTGCCTTTACCATCTTTGTGACCAGTGTCACTATCTGCTAATTTCCCTAAGACAGCAGGGAGTCCTCACTGTCCCCCAACTCCATCCCCTATGGACCAGCTGCGTCTCTATGCCCCTTCCAACTCTGCTCTAGCCATGTTATCTCAGGAGGCCCTGCCTCCAGTCCAGCCTCCTTAACAGGGGCCATCTAAAAGGCAAATGTGGTCATTGCATTTTGTCATTGGAAATGCTAGGTACCTTCTTCTCCGTGGCCATTCCATCCAACCCTCATGCCTCTCCCCCAAGTCACAAATTGATATCTTCCTTTTCTTTGTCATTACAGACAGACAGATGGGCAGACAGAGATATAAACTTATGCACAAATATATAAATATAACCTGTTGAATTCAGTTTGGGTTTTTTTGTATGTATATGGTTTTAGGGTTGACCACTTTGTATTAGATAACCAAATCGGGGGCTCATGCTCAGGAAAGGGTAATGTTCCCTCTCTCTGCAGTCACTAGTGCCTGCAGTTCTTTGGAGGGTGGGGTCCCACGATCTCCCCCATTCTGACAGTCGTCGCCAGGTGGTGTTTTGCAGTCGTTTCAGGAGAGACGCCAGTCTCTCAGAAGACGTCCCGCCACTCTGGCTCTCATCTTTCTGCCCCACACATTTTATCCTATAGTTCCTCTTCCCCTTTCCGGGACCAAAATACAGAACACAAAACAATGTGAGCAGGGTAGGGTTTATTTGGTTTATAGTTTGAGGGGATATAGGGCATCGTGGCAAGAAAGGTACAATGGAAGCAGGAAGTGGCTGATTATGGCTCCAGTGGTCAGAAAGTGAACAGGAAGTGGGGTCAGTCAATAAAATCGCAAGAGGTTCCCTTCCTTAGTGACCCACTTCCTTCACTAAGGTTCCACAGCCCTCTCCCAACGGAGCTAAACGTAAGGCAGGCCAAGTGTTCAAACACAACCGAAACACAACACCTTCCCTTCTTCAAGTTGTCCAGTTGCGATGAGAACATAACGGATGTACTTTCTCATGAAGCACTGGGTATCCCCTCCTGCTCCCCTACTGAAGTGATTGGTACGCTGGGACTAAACAGTGGGGCTTGGTGTTGTGCCCACTCAGTCCCAGGCTTGGACTGGGTGCCATTAGTCACTTCACAAACAGCACCTCTGCAGTCGGCGCAATGCCAGCACTGAGCTATTCCCCGACTCGGGAACCGAGCCATCCTACCAGTGACATATACACTGAGAAACCCATCTCAAAAAACAAAAAACAAAAAGAAAGACTAGAAAAAGTATTTTGCTCCTTCTGCCACACGAGCATCAGGTCTCGTCTGTAGCAGGAACATCGTTTATCCCGGGAACTGGGCCTGAGCTGAGCGAAGGCAAAGCAGCAGCGACGGGTGCCTGGGCTTGTCTCCTTGGGCTCCATCACTCAGAAGTGGAGGAAGGATGCGGGACAAGAGAGAGCCCACACAGACAAGCTTCCAGGTTGGGGAACGGAGAGAAGGAGACAAGTGAACAGATGGAATGAAAGGTTTACATTTCCTAACGCCCCACCCTGCATCCCCTTCCACTAGCCCTGAGACCCTCTTCCTCCGCAGCCCTCCTTGCGTCCACCCTTTTCTGGGCTGTCAGGGGATCACATTAAATCCAGTGGTCAAGCTTATGTACGGCATTTGTGGGATGAGAGTATTTGGCATTTAGTACCTTAATCTTCACCTCCTCGAGCTTAAGCAAGCAAGGAAACAAACAACAGCAGCAAAGCAGCCTTTTCCAGGAAATAAGCCTGTTCAGAGTTGGCTGTGGGGGATGGGCAGAGGCTGTAATGCTCCTTGTCTTGCCTGCCCCAGAGGAGTTGGGACTTTTCCCACTCTGAGCAAAGAAAGGCTGTTGCAGGTGGCACCTCCTCCTCGCAGCCGCAACACAATCCTGTGGGAAGGCTTGGCTTCTTCTTTCTTTAAGTGTTTCTTATGGGCTGCAGATTACAAATGAGTCTCCTCTCCTTTCACCAAATCATCAACTGCCCCCTGAACCTGAAAGACCGGCATAATTCCGTTGGGAGTATCCAAAAAATTGCAGGATCGGTCCAGCCCCATGAGGGCTGTTCAGCTTTTAATTTCTGGAGCAAGACTCAGCAAACAGGAAAACACTTTTGTGGTGCTGTGAAGGTTGAGCTTCGCTGTTTGATAAATGAGCAGACGGGCAGGCAGCCCCTCTTTCTTTATTTGTGTGGATTCAATGAAGCCTGCCTAAAGAACGCCACATGCTGTTCTAGCTACTGATCTAACATTCCGCAGCATCCCAGCCTTCCAAATTCCCTTCAGTCACTCGAAGTCCACCCTCCTCTCTTCCAGCCAGGGCAGGCAGAGCTGGGGGCTGGGGGGACGGGGTGGGGGTGGGAAGTGGGGCCGTTCGGAACGGCGCTCTTTAGAGCTGCTGGAATGATTTCAGGTGGCACTGAGCAGCTCGTGTGCATGGTCCAGCCTTGAGCAGGCCCAGCACGCACGACACCCATGCATAATTTTGTGGGTGAAATTTTTACAGAACACAGGTTGTAGGTGTGCATTCCTGAAACGGCGTGGCCACACAGTGGCCCTGTGGTAAGATGGGGAAAGGATGGCAGACACCCATGAGCATCACTGAACGCCACACACTGTCTAAGGCACGTTCCTCTTGGTGTTAAAAGTGATCCTAAAGCATTTCCCAACTGAGACCCAGAATCTAGCCAGTGATCTAACCTCTTGTGTTCGCAGCCCCTTGCCAGAGGAAGAGACATGAACAGGATTCCACTGACCTCCCCTGATCTTTAACCTCGCTAACACTCGGCACCAGGGAGCCAGCAGGTGTTCATCAATTGTGTTCATCAGCAGTGCATGAAAACCCGCAGATATGTCCTCTTGTGTGGCGCCTCAAGAGATACTTCCAGAGCCATGCAGTGAAGCCACTCGGTCCCTGTCCTCTGCAGACAGGCTTCACTCCGGGCCCTCATCATACGGCCTCCAGTGCCTAGGTTCCAAAACTTAGCCACCGGACTTCTTATTGTTTCTACAGATTCAACCCAACAAATGATCTAAAAGAAATCTCGGGTGACAGAGCAAGTATGAACCCTCCCACGCCCAAGAGGAGACAGGATCCTGGGTATGTAGTGAGACCGAGATGCTGAAAGCCGATCTGAAGTCGAGCAGTGGGTCCCGGTCCCGGGGCCATTTGGGTGTAGGAAAAGAAGGGCTGGTCAAACAGAAATTGACACTTAAGACCGTAACACCGTGTGTTGTAAGTATTCACTGCAGAAATTTTGAACAAGAGTAAGACAGAAGTTGGTTAAGGATCTGAGTCCCACCAATTTAAACCTAGAAGTAAAGTGAGCTAGTCATTCTCTGTTTTGACAATAAGCCTCCTTTCAGAGGAGGAAGAATGGAAGCCTAGTGGTGGGTATGAATAAAGACTTCGAAACATCCGACCTCTGTGCCTCCTTCAAGTATCTGCAAGAGCAATTTTGCATGGGGCATAAGGGTTCAGTCTATACACGCACGCGTGCACACACACACATATATATATATATAAAGTGTTACATACATGTATTTCCTGGATGCCATCCATTTACACAAGAGCTTTGAAGTTCTACTTCCACAGAAAATTCTCCGAGAGAAGTTTCTACAAGAAGTTCGTGTGGACTGTGAAGGGCAGAAGTAGACTTCCACAGCCCATGTGTGAACGCGTGGAGGCGTCTGGGAAGAGTACAGGGGAGGGGAGGCAGCTGTGAACCATGAGGCAGGAAATGTGGGTGAGGGCTGCAGGGGGTCCACATATCCACGCGTGAACCAGGGGCTGTCCTTAGGATGGCTGGGTGCCGTGCGGCATGTGCGTGAGACGGTGACAGCTTTGGCTGACTCGTTAGAGCGGGGTGACTTACGTAAGGTGCAGGTTAAGTCAAAATATGGAATAATCGCACAGACGATAATAAGAAAAGTGCGGGCGGGGATGGCAGTGAGCGTGACGTGGGACATTTTTAGAACAATAGTTTTCAAAATTGCTCAGCAGGAAGAGCACCGAGAAGGGCTGGAACATTCATGCCTTAGGGATGGTATATTAAAGAAACATGAAATATTAGAGCATGGAATGCTGCTATGATAAAGTGAAACCGTGACTGTAACTAACAGGCACTGAGTGCTTCTGAGCTAAGTGGTATTCACAGTCGCTTCCTCCACAGTCCCCTGAACTGATTTCATGAGTCCACTTTACAGACCGGGAAACTGGGCCCAGAGCTCTTAAGCTGTCTGGGTTCTTGTGGCTGGTTAATGCTGGGGTTGAGCTTCAGACCCAAATGACCTGGGAAGTTCTGCAGGGTAATACACCAAGAAAAGAATTAACCAAATATATATGTTGATATGAAGTCACATGGACAGTGGGTACCATATTCTAAAGGCTAAGGAAAACATATGCTAGCGTTTAAAATAGAAAGACACTCTGTCTGTACAACTAATTTTTCCTTTGAGTGATGGCAAGATAACATCATGAAGGCCCCTTGGTATGTCTTCAGGACACTTTCATGGCCTGCATCCATGGACGTGTGAGTGACCCTCTTCCCATGTCAGGACAGGAAGGAGGTGGGCAGAATGGAGGAACTCTCAAAGGGAGAGGTCTTAATTCCATCTGCGTTCCACATATGTGACTGCTAAGCACAGATCCCCAAACACATGTAGCTGTTCCCACCACTGAGCAAGGCTGGCCAGCAAGAAGGAAGAAGCCAGACATTCAAGGAGGAGCCACGCCCACCGTCCAACCTCCAAGAGACCTCTATAGTTCATTCTACCTCCTTCACACAAACACAGCCCTCTGGAGTTCCACTTCCCGTTCCTGGTTTCTTCCCATCTCAGCTGGCGTGGGCGGGGCAACCCCCCCCCCCCCCCCGCCACCAAATGCAGCAACTTGAGAAAATCCCTCCCTCCCTCCCTCTGATTTTAATTTCCCCATCTAGAAAAGGAAGGGCTCGTACCAGCAGACCTCTAATCTCCCTCTAGATTAAACTCAGTGTGCGGAGACAAGTGGTAATAGTCATGGACTATGTTCTCTTCGAGTTTTGTGCTTACTGCCAAGGGCCGCCAGAAGGCTTCGTGGAAGTGAAGTTCGCGATGCTCAATGAACTCATGCACTCAGATTACATTGTCAAAACTATCTAATGCCTTTCCATGTTTCTACCTCTCCCCAAGAACCCCACAAATTGTGGACCAAAAATTGTGTCAGCCTCATGGTCTCGAGTGGTCATATGTACCACCTGGGCTACTTTTAACTGACTTGTCATCAGAGTGTTGGCAGACAGGGCCCCGTCCTGATGACTCAGCTTCCTCTGTTCCGACCTGGAGGTGCTGCAAAGGTGACGTGCGTTTGGGAGCAGCCAGGATTTGCATTCACATTTTGATCTTTTCCAGGTCAGAGACAGTCTGGGATGGTGACCTCTGTGACGCTGAACACCGGCAGGGAGGGGCAGCTACAGCTGGCCGTGTGGTCGTGAAGGCAGAGAGCTAGAACTCGATAGTGTGCAATGCTGACACATGAGATGTCCAACAGCTCCTTAGGAAGGATGCTCTGTTGGGGTGATTGTGCCCGACTGTAGGGTGAGCAAGGCCCTAAGCATGTTTAAGGTGGGGCAGCTAAGCCGTGCTGTGCACGTGTCCTAAGCACGTGTCTAACTGATGACATTTTCAGCTTTCAGTAGATGTATGTTCATGTAACCCCACTGTAAGTCAGAGAACACCGTCACACCCCAGAGCTCTCGGCCCTGGCTCCACGTCATAACTGAGACGCAAGTATGGGGACAGCCTCAGAGAGAAAAAAATTGCTATTTCCTCCTCCTCTCTCTTTCTTATCAGTAACTTCAGGTAAAAGAAAACTTGTTTTTAATCCCCCCGCCAGATGACACTTTGTTCAGAATGCTGGCCCAGCGATACACTAGATCACACATCGTCTATGCAGGCGCACACATCGGGGTAATGATGGCAGGATGACGGTACAAGAGCGGGAGGGGAGGAAGGATGGTGGTTGCAGGGTGCTTGCCTGTGAGGTGTCATGACGGTGGCTTGATTAGTTGTAAACGCACACTGTAAATTGCGGGCGAGCACTATAATTCAGTTTTTTAAAAAAGCACAACTGAAACAAAGCCAAATAGACACATGAAAGCAGGGCCGTATAAGATGTCCAGTGGAAATAAACAGGGGGACTGTCTGCGGCCCAAGCATGGGGGACTGAGTTCAAGTCCCCAGTACGGCTAAGTGCAATTGTAGCCCCAATGCCTGCTGGGCAGCCAGTCTAGACAGTCAACTGCCTCACAGGATAAAGTAGAGAGAGCAGAGGAAGACACGGTCTCCACATACATCACATGCAGGTATGTACACAGCTGAACATGACCATGAAATACACACACTTACAGAGAACTGCTCCAGAGGCTGAGGTTCAAGGTCAGCCTGGCTTACACAGTAAATCTGAGGCCAAACGGGGCTAAATAGTAAGAATTTATTTAAAATGGTTAATTAAAAATAATTAATTAGGGCAGGGAGGGGAAACTGTCTTGGTGGTTAAAGTACTCTCAAGCACGAGGACCTAAGTTCAGATTCTCAGCATCCACAGAAAAGCTGGGTGTGGGAGGCTGGAGTGACACCTTGGCAGCTGAGTGTCTGCTGCCCCTGCAGGGCATCTGCATTTGGTTCCTAGTTTGCAACCACCTCTAACTACAGAATGATGGGATTTAACACCTCCTCGTGGCCTCTTCAGGTACCCACATGCATGCATGTGTACACACACGCACAGGTTAAATAAATAAAAATGAAAATAGAGTACAATAAGATAAGACATGAAATAACCAGGCATATACCTATAGAGTACAATAAGATAAGACATGAAATAACCAGGCATATACCTATAGAGTACAATAAGACATGAAATAACCAGGCTTATACCTATAACCCTCATATTCAGAAGGACAGCTGCAAGTTTGAGGCTCACCTAGTATACAAAGCAAGACTTTCTCTCTAAATAAGTAAATACACATAGATAAATAAATACATAGACCAAACAGTAAACGGTGGGAAATAGCAAAACACAAAAATAGAATAGGGAATGAGGACAATGAATAGGAAACTAACAGATGCGGTAACATTGCTCCCACTGTGTCAACAATCACTGTGGGTGAGCATCACTTGGCAACTGCACCAATCAGAGAGAAGCTGCAGGTGCCGGGCAGGCACTGTAGGTTAAGCCCCTGGAAGCCGAGGCAGGCAGATCAGGACTCGAGGCCAATGTGAGCTGCACAGAGAGCCTGGGCTGTGCAGAAAAATCCTAGCTAGATCCTGAGAAAGAGACAAGATGTCGGGGAGAGACTGTTGGCTTGTGGAAGTAAATAAAGAAACAAGATCCAACTATATGTTGCTTACAAAAGAAGAAGCTTTAAATACGAAGATGCTTAGAGATGAAAACCGGATGCCAAGATAACAGTCATCAAAAGGGCAAGGAGTTGCTCTGACTTCAGGTAAACCAACTTAAACCAAGGAGCACTGTCTAGCATACAAGGGTGGCTGGTACACTGACCGAGGGGCCAATTCCCCAAGAAGGGGCAGCAGTTCTTAATGCTGCTCAGAACAACAGAATAGCAGACTTAGTTTCAACACGGTACAGAAGGCCTAGCTACCTAGTGTAATAAGCAGGAAAAGGAAATAAAAGAGAGATCAGGAAGAACAAACAGAAAGGTCTTCATCCACAGATAACATGATTGTCTATGAAGAAAATAAAGATATATTGAGAAACAAACTAAAAAACCAAATTTTCTAAATTAAAAAGAAATTATAGAAGTGTTGCAGGATATGAGGTTAATACATAAAAGCTTTTCTACCACCAGCAATGAACACAACACTGCTTATATTGGCACTCTCCAAAATGAGAAGAAGTATAAGTCCAGTCAGATGTGTATAAGATCTATATGAAGAAAACTCAGTGGAAAGAGAGTCAAGGAAAGCTACATAAATGGAGCTGTATTCCACATGCATGGATGAGAAGATACATACAACCTGGTTAAGATTTTAGTTCTTCCCAACATGATGTATAGATTAATTATAACCCAACTCCAAATCCCAGCAGGTATTTTGTAGTTATTATCCAACTACTTCTAAAGTTTACACAGAGAAGTCAGAGACCCAGAATAAGCAGTATATTGTTAAAGAACAAAGAGAAAGGACTGGCAATACCTGACCTCAATGCTTACTATAAAGGTACAGTAACCATGGCATTCTAGTATTGTCAAAAGAATAGACAAATAGATTAATAAAAAGAACACACAGCATAGAGGTAGACCTTCTGGGAGGGTTACCCTTCATTGTCACCATGACAGGATTAGAATCACCTGAGGGTGTCTGTGAGGACATTTTAGGAAGGCTTAACTGAAGTGGAAGGGCTCACCCTGAATATGACTGGCGCCATGACATGGCTGGGGGAGGGCGGGTTCTTGGACAGAATAGAAAGGGCCTAGCAAATGGTGAGCCAGCATTCATGTCTCCCCGCATCCTGACCACAGACCAACTGCACCACCTTCCTGTCGCCATGAATTCCCTGCTGTGATGGACGCTACCCTAAAGCCCAGAGCCAAAATCAAGTCATTTGTCCAAGTATGTTGTTACATGCCCATGCACGAGGGTGCACACACACAGCTACACATGCAAAGCACACATGAGCGTGTACGTATGTACAAAAGAAAAAAGAGGTTAAGGATATGAGATCACAGGAAACGACCTAAACCACTAGCAAAAGCCAACCCAAGAGCAGTCCAGTTAGAATCTTCTGCATCCTCTCCACTTCCTGAATAACTCCAGGACCCAAGGTCACTGCCGCTTTCCCAGAAGCCAGTGCTTGTGGAGTTGGTCAACGGTGAGACATCTCAGGCCTCACTTGTGGCAATGAAACCGCTGCCTTCATCTTTAGCAACAGCGGTTTCCAGCCAGGCTGCCCCAGGGACAGCTTCAGAGCGGACATCTGACTCATTGCTTGCCAGCCCAAGGGAGAGGGGAGGAAGAGGGTGGGGAGAGGGCGCTACCAATAGAGTATCCCTTGAAAATGAAGAAATTCCGAACTGGCCTGCTCTAAGTTAAAAGTTCACAGATTAATCGTAAGTTCGGAGGCCCCTGCTCAAGGGCAGGCTGTACCCCAAGGTTTGCAGAACCTGGTTCCCTTTCCCGGAGGAAACGCCAGCTGTAAATAAGGAGTCTCAGGATGGGCAACTGTGTGCTTGAGATTTCAATGCAACAGACTCATCATGGACCCTCAGCAGGCACCTTCTGCCCCCGGCAGCTGGAAGGACAGTCCCAACTTGAGTGCGTGTGGACTGTTGGCAAGGCAGATGCCCTGTGTACTTACAGTCTTAATAATAAGGACAATTCCTTGCATTCAGTCTGATGACTGAACATAGAAGTCTCTTAGTGTTTGTGTTGGAAGCTTCTGGCACCGAAATTCGTGGGGAGGAAGCTCCCCATTTGGAAAACCATTTGAAGACATCTGTGTGGTCAAATGTGTCAGCGGAGACCAAGAACCCAAGAAGAGAAGAAATTTGGCAGGAGGTGTCTCAACGAGGAAAGGGAGAGGAAAACGGGCCTGGGAGGCAGTCCAGAAGGAAAAGCTAAGAGATGCAGGGCAGAGAGGGGCTGGGATTAGTGGGAAGGAGCTGAGGACCAATAAACCTGCTGATGAAGAAGGCTTGATCCCAGCCTTGTTGAGAAGTGAAGATGCCTACGAACTTCACAGGGGTTTTCTGTGGGCTGTCACATGAGAAACAAAAGGACACCATGCTTCATCCATGGTCCATTGGTGTCTGGAACAAGAGCTGCCCCATAGATCCTTCCATGATGATGAGGGGCCATCCAATATTGCCGTCGCTGGTCAGGTGTTGCTATTTGCAGTGCAGCCAAAACAATTGCTGGAGGGCCAAGCTCTTGCTTTTGTGGAAGTTTCAATGAGTTAGATGCTGTATGTGGCTAAAGACAGCAGGCTAAAGAGCACAGGGGTAAGGAGAGACGGTACAGACAGGAGTCCCGGGTCAGGGGGCTTCTAGACCACAAACCTCTGGGGATTTGACCACATCTTGAAGGGGGCTTGAGGCTTAAAAGGGGAATGGAAGTGAAGAGCTAACAGGGAGGGACAGACTTTAGCCAAAGTCCTCTGGAGGAAGAGTTCAAGGACACACCAAGATGACTGCGGAGCTGTGCGAGTTTCTGTTTTGTTTGCTGTTTTAAAATAAACCCTCCACATGAGCAAACCAACAAATGGTGTTGGTTTTCTTTACATCATAATTTGAGCTAAAGGATGGCTGCTTGCATCTGGACACAGAAACTTCAAAGATGAATTCATAACACCAACAGTTGTGGTCACAAGCAAGAGGTGGTTAATATATATCTGAGTTGCTGGGTGACTAAGTCATTTTCCAGGCCCCACTGATATCTCACCTGAACCTTGTTGCTTCCCACAAGGCAGCTGAGGCTCAGAGAGGTTGCATGTTAAATTCTTAGAAGCTGCCCAAGCTGCCCCTTTATCCACACCTACCTGGTTTTTCCACTGCGGCCACTTCATGAGGATGCCAACACAAGCTGGTGTCACGGGAGTCATAGAACACTCTCCCTTCCCTCACTGCTGGGTCCAAGCCCCTCAAGCAGCACGTTTGATCCCCTCCCTAGGTCTTCCTATGACTACAGTAGTACCGCTTCCAGCTAAGGGCCCTGGGACCACCAACGTCATAATCCAGGATGGTTTCCCGGTCTCTCCAAGGCACACATTACCAGGCCAAGTACCTCTCCAGTCCCAGGTTCACCATCAGACATAGATGCACTTGTATCTATATGTCTATATCTATATCTTGTGTCTATATCTGCATCTTGCAGAAGAGGCATTACTTTGTGCATGTGAAATACAAAGGAAAGACAGCAGAGGCCTTCAACTTCTTGCTTCACAATTCTGAATTGACTGACATTTTTACAGTCAGGTATTACCAAACCCTGTAGATTGCTTTCTTCTGGAGTTTGATTTGGTATTGTTTTGGTATAACTGTGTGAGGACTTTGCAACTTTGCAACAAAGGACTACAGCGAAGTCACCCAAGTGTTTATTTTAGTAACTTCATAAAACAAGAATTAGGATGTTATGGGCCAGCAAAATGACTCAGCGGCACCTGCTGCCAAGCCTAAGGGTCTGAGTTTGACTCCCAAGATTCATAGTGGAAGGAGAGAATTCAACTTTCGCCTCTCTCTGTCTCTGTCTCTGTCTCTGTCTCTGTCTCTGTCTCTGTCTCTGTGTCTCTCTCTTTCACATACATAAGCACACTAAGTAAAATGTAAATTTTAAAAAATGTAAAGTATGTGGATCATTTAAAGTCGGGGAGCTTAGACTGACCTTCCCAAAGCTGGCTGCGTTGACGGGCTGGGTGTCATTCTTCTCGCAGAAATCCAGGTAGTGCATGTACAGGGCACTGCGAGGGATGCAGACGCCCTCGGCGATCTCATAGTTCTCCTCCAGCCTAGAGAAATAGACACTCAGTGAGAAGAGCAACAACAACCAAAAGTCTCAGCTCCCCTTCCTTCCGGCCTGGTAAGGCCTCAGAAACAGGGCTCTTCCTCCATGATGAAAAGCCGGCGTCACCTATAGGGTCAGCAGGCTCCTTTGCGTTTGGTTCTGGTTACTTTTCCAGCCCAAATTCCAGTCCCTCTACTATGAGCTGACCCTGGCCTGGCCACACTGGCAAGAAAAGTCCCTTCAGACCTTTAAAGCTATGCAAGAGCTTGCAGGAGCCCTGCTCAGCCAGGCTTCAAACCATGTGTTCACTTTGAAGCCATTTCTAACAGGAAGATGTCAGAGGCTATGAGACAAGAGTAGTAGAGAGGAATTATCTGAGCAGACTCATGGGCAGGCAGAGGTGGTACAGCTGGATAGTAACTGGTCACTGCCAAAGGGAGACTTCATGATCCTAGTAGAGTTGACCTCTGCTTATGCTAGGGTCTTCTTCCTCTGTGCGGTATTCAGGCTGGTAGTGCTATATCCCGTACATTCCTGCGTACAGGTTAGGGGTTCTGTGGAAGGAAATGTCCACTCTCCAACTGGGTTCAAGTCCCAACCTCTGTGTTTATTGGTGTGGTGACCGTGAGCAGGTTACCTAACCTCAGGCCTCAGTTTCCCTTCAGAAGTGATGACTGATGACTGTTGATATCAAACAAAGTGGCATGTGTATTATAAGTACTGGGCCCAGGAGTCCTGTGAATGGCATTAGGAGTCCTCAATTTACCTTTCCATAAGACACTTTCCCATACCTACGTATCTCAACTCTGTGATAGACATTGAGGACACAGAAGAAATATAAATAAGTTTTGAAGTTTTTTTTTTTTTAAAGTAAACAGAATTTAGGAATCCAAATGAATTCTGCCGTCAATGACATCGATCTGTCAGAGGGTTAAGACACCTCTTCCCACATCCCTGCTGTGGAACATGACACCTAGGAGGAGCCTGGGGCACACACAGCTCATTAAACACTCCAACAGAAGACAGTTCTCCTACGGTCACTGGACTTTTAGGGAAACCATTCAAAAACAAACAAACCCGGAATCAAGTTTAGGGGACACCATGATGAGTACCTGTTTTCCGGGATTTTTTCCTTGCTCTTGTTGTTAAAATAAGCATGATTCTTAAGCAATGGAACAAATGTCCTCAAGTAGCTTCAGCCTCATTCTGAGGGCACTTGCCAGAGAAGTGGTCCAGCAGTGTCGTAACTCAAGTAGAATGAGGCCACGGCCTCCCAAGGGGCCCCCTTGAAGGGGTGGCACTCACTGAGCTCCTTCCAGCACCAGATTGACAAAAGTCAGCTCAACCATTTCAAACTTCATGCATGAATCTGACCCTAGTGACGCAGGCAATGGCAGGGCCGAGTGCTGAGGGGTCCCGGTCGTTCAGTCCACGGCCCTCTCTTCGGAATGGGCCTAAGGAGTAGTTCCTGGTTCTCAGGTTCCAGTAAATAGCTCAAGCAATCCTTTCTAGGGGACCAAATACTCTGAGACTGGGGGAGTATTCAGTCACCTCAGAATCCATGAAGTCCCCCATATCCCTCGGCACACATCGGTGTCTGATTTTGATGGATGGATCATTTCAATCATTTAACTCATTCAACAAATGTGTATTGACCTTATCACTCTCCAGGCACTGGGGCCATATCATGGTGAGCAAAATGGCCCTGGATGGCATACAGTGAGCAGATTCACAGTAAACAGAGGGATGGAGATGGGGTCTGTAATTCCACACACACTGAGGGCTAAGCAATGACCTCAACATAAGGAAAGAGGTTAGCATGGCCCCTGAATCAAGATGGTATGCACATTCACGAAATGTCCCACATTAAAACATATACAAATTAAGGAAACAACACCAGTGCAAGTGTCCTCGGTGCTAGCAATGGAACTCTACCTGGGTTTCACCTGGGGAAACTGGCTGCAGGTACAGAGGAGGCCTCTTGAGGCTATCCTGAGCTTTGGATCTGGGATGAATGAAGATCAGCTTGCAAGTTTAGCCGAGATCCCTAACTGCCGCTCACAGCACTGCTTCTCTGTAACTTCAGAGGACCAGCTGAGGCTCAGACTTTATAGGGACCCCGTAAGTGAGGCGGCTGTCACCACTGGGGGAGGGGGTGTCTCACATGTGTGCTTTGTTTTGCCTAGGCACCAATGGCTCAGCTTTTAAACCCCAGGACTTTGCACAGAAGAATCTGGATTCCTGGCTTCTTATGAAAAAGCTGAGATCTGGCAACCTGAACCAATATTCCCTCATGACAACAATGGGCCAGGGTGACATGTGCTCTGGGGTTGGCCAGAGTCCTTACTCCTCCCCGTTGTTCTTACACCAAGTCTGTTTTCTGTCCCTTTCCTGGCTCCTGCAGGCACTTGTGTTGGCATAAGACATAACCTATGTCCTAGTTCACTCTGGAGTCTATTTGGGGAGAATGACACAAGAAACGAGAATCTGTAAATACTATAACCTCCCGACCATAAATGCCTTTGAAAAGGGAAACCCTGGTTAGTGTGTAGAAAGGAGTGGATAATTATGGCTCCACAGAGGACTTCGGGTTGAAATTTTATAACAGCTCAAATTCATGGAGTTTGTTCTAGGTGCCAGGCACTGGGTAGCCAGGGTTATTTTCTTTTAATTCTCATGGTAATCACATAAAAGTCAGGCATGTTGACACATGCCTGTAACCTTAGCACTCAGAAGGATGGCATGGGAGGGTATGGGGTTTGAGGAGCATTTAGGTTAGCAGTGTGTCCAAGCACGGCCTGAGCTACACAGTGACAACCTGAGTTAACAAGAAAACCCAAGTGAAGCAAAAACAGAACAGAAAAGCCATATGAAGTAGGCAGTATACCGACCTTTCACACCGAGAGACTAAGGCTCAGAAAGTAGAATTCATTTGCTAATGTGACCAGCGATTAAGAGAACTTTTCTCACCAGAAGCCTTTTCTACTGCTGCAGTAGGTGGAGGCTCCAGTCAGGGGAACAACAGAGAGCAATAGATGTGTCCTGTGCTCTGAATGATGGGGACATCTGCTGAGTGGGAGGAGGGGCTTGCGAAGGGAGACCCGAAAGGAAAGGATGGTGGGGGATTGCAGAAAATCTTTAAATGACAAGCTAAGGAATGTGGCTTGACATGCCGTCCTTGACAAGGGGCTACCTTAGCATCCAGATGACGCTCATGGGGACTAGGGATGGCTCATGGGGGCTAGGGATGGCTCATGGGGGCTAGGGATGGCTCATCAGTTAAGAGCTCTCTTAACTGCTCTTTTTCTCAGAGGACCCAAGTTCAGTTCTCAGCAACCACGACAGCAGATCACAACTTCCTGTAACTCCAGCTCCAGGGATCCAACACCATCTTTTGTCCTCTACAGGCAGCTCTATGCATATGACACACACTTGTATGTGCACACACAAACGCACACACACACACACATGACTCGGTGTGTGCAGTGCTTGTTGTAAAGCCTGAGAACCTTCACTGTGAAGCACGACCTCGGACCTCCAAAGCCCGTGTTTTAAAAGTGAGCATGGGGGTGTGTGCTTGTAATCCCAGAGCTAGAGATGCAAAGATTGGGCGGGGGGAGCTTTGGGGCTGGCCAGCCAGCAGACCAAACCAGTGAGTGACTGCGCCTCAAAATCATAATGTGAAGAATGACTGAGAAAATGGGACAGGATACTCGATGTCAACCCCTGACTCACACATGCACTCATTGTAACACACGCACACATGCACGCGCGCACACACACACAGACACACACACACAACTCCCAGAAACAAGAAGACCTTCTTGCCTGATTACTTCTAGAATGCTCTATTAACCACAATAATAATGTTGACAAAGGTTAAGAACATGAATGTAAAGCTAATAGGTTCTGTTAACTGATAATCAAGAATAAAGAACACAAAAAGGCAAGAAAGTAACCCCACAAGTTCCAGCTTAGATTTGTGAGTGCTCCATTAAATTCTTTCCCTAAATTAACAGAGGTTTGACTTCAGTTCTTCAGGCCATTGTGTGAGGGACATTTTCATTCTAATACACCAACGTGAGGGTGGCTGGGACTTGGTAGAGAGAGGAGAGTGTCCCTTTGTGCTGTGTTAACGTTGTCCTAAGTTTACTTTGGCCCAAACAATCCAAGGATTCAGAGGTAAAGCAAGCTTTTCAAGCCACTTGGAATCTGTTTGTGGGATGCTTTTAAATGAGAGAGCACCCCTCCCCCTGTTAAGGGACCAGAGTGGCATAGTTAAAGGTGGCAGTACCTCTGTGGTGGGATGACCAAGGATAACTAGCAAAGTTGGGTTAACTGGTATTTTTTGCAAGGAGCAGCAAACATATGAGACTAGTCTGGACGCACTATACTAGTTCAGGCAAGAAGTACAAGGTCTATGCTTCGTTGACTCCCATGGGAGGCCTGGCCCTTTCTGAACGGAGATGGGAGAGGAGTGGATGGGGGAGGGGAAAAAGGACGTGGGGGAGGGAATGGAGGAGAGGAGGGAGGGGAAACTGGTTGGTATGTAAAATAAATGAAAAATTAGAGTAATTAAAAAGAAGTACTGGGCCTGTATTGAGTCAAGATAGCATATGGGATATCGAAGTACGCAGTTACTCAGGTGGGTCTCAGGTTCCCAACCTGAAAAGGGGTCCATCCCATTGTCAGAAATGCCCCAAGATGGGTAAAGCTCGGGGGACATAATGTTCTCAATGTGGTGTTAGAAACATGGATTCCCAAGCTGAGAGTAAACCCAGTGCTCAAAAGGCCGAGGCAGGAGGATCACCATGAGTTTGAAACCAGTGTGGACTATAGAGTAAAACCCTGTGCCCCCAGCCCTGCCACCAATAACAAAAAGCACTGGCTCCCAGGTGTACTCCTGGTTTCTCAAATCATTACGTGTCACTAAAGTCACGATGCCTGCACTTCTGTTTACTATTCTGTGGTCTGTTTGACTGCTAACTCTGACCAAGAGATCAGGACTGAAATACGGCCCCACAGTGATACACAGCACGTGCAATGAACCCCTAGCAACAACAAACTATTTGGTTCTGCTCAATCAAAGTCACGGTTCATGCCAGCTGAGCTAATTAAGCCACTACCTGTGAAAGGCCAGCGCCTGCTAACCTACTACGTTTCTGTCGGGTTTTGTCCCTGTGACTGGAGCGGCTGAACCTCCGAGTATCCAGGTGGCTTATGACTATGAAGCATTTTAATAAGCTCTGTGAGTGATGGGCGTAATTGGCACACAAGGGCACCTTTGATGCTAGAAGGATGCTCCAGGAATAGCATTGTGACGCCGTCCCTCAGACCGCCCGGCAAAACCTAGCGGCTCGGCGTGTGCACTGAAGTTACTAATTGGAGCATCCGCTCCGCTGACAGAGGCGGGAAAGAGAGAAAGCAGTTAATTATTTCTCTTCATATCTGATGATGAGTTTCCCCCTTCCCTCCCTCCTTCAGAGGACATCATTAGCCTGGCATGGCGGGTGAACAATGCTGCATTTCACCTGGATTTTTCTTTAACTGCACACACACATGCACACACATACAATTCTGGACTTGCTCTATTTTCTTACCTTCTATTTAACAACCTCATTGTATTTGAATTGAGCCTGTGCTATTATGGGCAGATAATGAACTCAGTCAACAGCTAGCGTGAGCCATTATCTGAGACACACATTTCTTAAGGAGACCTCCTTGGAAGGCTTCAGCCCGTGGCCTCCTGGGACATGGGAGCAGCTTTGTATCAATGCTCTCAAGCAACAGAGAATGTTGTGATGCCTGGAACCGCTTCTCTTCTGAGCCACGTTTTACCTACAGCTTTTTATGTATACACATGCTGTCAGGCAAAGTGTCCACCTCTTCAGTTATTGCTCACTTATCTAGAAATGCTGCAACAGGTCTACTTTACCAAAGCAGATCTAAAAAATAAATTCCCAAAGTAGAAAGGCAGAGATTGGACACTATATTGTTTTGTTCTGCTTGTATTTAGAGATAGTGGCTTACTATGTGCCTCTGACTGGCCTGGAAATCACTATGTAAACCAGGCTGGCCTCGAACTCAGAGAGATCCACCTGCCTCTGCCTCCCGCATGCTGGGATTAAAGGTGTATGTCACTGTGCCTGGCTTGGTTTTTTGTTTGTTTGTTTTGGGATCTGAGACTGCTGAGCAATGAGAGCTGGGCAGTGTTCTACACCTTTAATGGCTCCACACTGCCTCCTCACAGAAGTCCAGGTTTCTTCCCTGGACATCCAAGGCCTCCTCCATCTGACCCCTGACTGATTCTCCAGCCTTCACTTGCCCCATCCTCCAAAGATATCCTCTCTTCAGTTATTGGACTGTGCCCTGTACCTTAAATACATTTACCATGATGCACCCATACGTGTCATAATGCACCCATGTGTGTCATAATGCACCCATACGTGTCATATGCACCCATACGTGTCATAATGCACCCATACGTGTCATATGCACCCATACGTGTCATAATGCACCCATACGTGTCATATGCACCCATATGTGTCATAACGCACCCATACATGTCATATGCACCCATATGTGCCATAATGCACCATACGTGTCATAATGCACCCATACTATCATAATGCACCCATACGTGTCATAATGCGCCCATACTATCATAATGCACCATATGTGTCATAATGCACCCATACATGTCATAATGCGCCCATACTATCATAATGCGCCCATACTATCATAATGCACCCATACGTGTCATAATGCACCCATAGTGCCTGGTGGCAGTGAACCACGTACACAGCAGCAATGTCCTAAGAACAGAACATCATCCAAAGGTTGTTGTCTGTGACATGACAGTCGTCCTGAGAGCAGAGTGGAGACCCTTCCTCCCGTGTATGTGCTGATGCAGGGGTAACATACCAATTGTGCTGTCGAGTGCACAGTATGTATGTGTGTGTGAACGCATGTGTGTGTGTGCACGCACGTGTGCGTGCGTGGTGCATGTGTGTGTGCACACATATGTGTGCATGGTGCATGTGTGTGTGTGTGTGTGTGTGCGTGTGTAAGTCAGAGGATGACTCATGGAAATCAGTTTTCACCTTCCACCATGTGGGTCTAGAGGTTGAACTCAGGTCCGAGGCTAGGTGGCAGGTACATTTACCCACTGAGCCATCTCACCAACCGACATACAAACATTTTGGTGGCAAATGACTGCTACGGGTGTGTTTATCATATGCCACATCCGCAGCAATCGTCACTGGACTGTGTCATTCTCTCCTGTGTCAGGTTTAAGTCCCCTGATTTCCTTGTGGCCGGAGGGGCGATCAGCTGTAACACATATACCACACGCACTTCTATGATGCTCACTCAACAACGCGGTGACCTAAGACCTGTGTCTCCCAGGACGTGTGTCTGCAGCTAGTGCATGGCTATGACGGCTCTGCCCATTCTGCAATTTTATGGAACTTGAGTGACTTTGAGAGACATCATCTGATGGGGGTGGAGGAAGCACTGCCCCAGTGTGTCCTGAATCTGCAGATCTGGCCAGTCCAGAGCAGAGAACAGAACGAGAGTTCTCTCTGCCACTGCAATGACTACCTGGGCCGGAGCACAGAACCATCTGATCTGTCCCTGGGTTTGCTTACAACTTCCCAGAGGCTTGGGTTCAGAAACGTAGGTGCAGAGGTCTGCCCAGCTGTTGGATATCCACGTCTATTACTTGGGGTTTTACATTTCTCACAAGCTATCAACGCTTCTGTCCAGGAGGCTGGGGACTGGAGGCCCCATTCTGACACAGTCTCCTGTCCTGTGTCCTCCGTATTCCTCATCCATTCCCCATCTCTACCTCTCCTCGCCTTACTGTGCCTGGTGGGGCCCCAAAGATCATCTTTGTGGGTCTTCTTACACCCCTGGGGAGGGTTCTCCACATGGAGCAGAACCCCAGGCAGACCTAGGAACCATGATCTGGTCTAAAATACTGTGATGTTCAGGTTTAAATGGTCAACTAGCTGCAGCCTAGACTCACCTGAGGCAAGAACTGGGTGAGGGATGGCCCAGCTCTAGCAGGCCCGTGGGTGTGTCTGTAGGTGGTTGTCTTTATTGTTGGTTGAATCCACTGTGAGTGGCCCCACTCTCTAGGCTGGGCCCTGAACTGTACCATTTAAAAAAAAGAAAAAAACTAGCCAAGCAAGAGCAAGTAGAAAACCTTCATGTTATTCACCCCCTCTCTGGACTGTGGGTGGGCGTGGCGAGACAGGCTGCTGGAGTCCTGGGTGGACTTCGTCAAAAGGATGGACTAGAATTCTGAGTAGAGAAAATCCTTACTCACTGCTATCTTGCTTTTGGACAGGTTATTTCCTTAAATTTAAAGAGGCAGAGGGAGGAAGAGACAGACAGAGAGCACACACGTACCCACAGAAACCCAAAGAGGCACTAAAAGAAAAATTAATCCTCTAGACCTGGAGTTCCAGGGGGGGCGCTGGGATCTGAACACAGGTCCTCCACAGAGGCAGTGTGCTCTCTTGACCACTGAGCTGTCTCTCCAAACTGTCCAGGACGTTTGTCATAGCAACAGAAACAAAACGAGGACAGACATCCAAGTCTGACTTTAGAACAGTGCAAGGTCTAGCAAGCCACTGGTGATTTGTGAGAACATTTTAAAGAGAAATCTATTTGATTTCACACTAATATCAAATATCAACAGCCCATCAAAAAAGGGAAAATGTTCACACCTTCCAGCTACCCTCGCCAAGAAAGCAACCCCTCGCTGCCTCGTCTTCAGCCTGCTGGGTACTGGGGACCCCTACGTCTTATGCTAGTTGCTGAGGAGGAGACTACCCCCACCCTGACGGTGCACAGGGCTCAGGAAGGGCACAGTAGTGGGTGTGGGAGGGAGTAGGCCACAGAGGAGCCATGCATTGGCAGCAGGTCAGCCGGCGTGGCCCAACAGGGCCGCTTTCCATTTCAAAATCTCCAGTGTGAATAGGGCTGATTGTGTGGCTGGGATTCCAGCGGCGCCCAGCATCCCCAGTGAGGTGGGATTTACTCACCCCCATGACCGAGGTTGCTGGAAAGGGTTTGGCAGGAGCCCTTGGACAACATTTGCCTGTTTTCTGCTGGAAGCTGCCTCCAGATCATGTGGCCCCGATTCTTTTTGGCTGCTTGGCAGTTATGTTATTTGTTCCTCTGAGGAGGCCTGGTGTCTCCAGGGTGGTGGGGAGGGGGCTTGGGAGGGGAAGGGCCAGAGGAGAAGCAAACCATTCCTAACCCAGTTCTAGTGGCAAGCCAACTCGTCCCAGGGAGGCTGGGTGCTGTCAGCCTGGCGCAGCAGCTCTCCTCAACACCCCTATGGGTGCACAGTGCCACAGGAGACAGGACAGCGTGAAGGACCAGAACGACTCAGACATAAGATTCCTATAGAGAGAGATTCCTAGGCTTGTGTGTCTAAATCCTTTGCAGTGCAGGGGAAGACAGAACTGGAAACGGTTTAGGGGTAGAACTGCAACTCCATCACCAGCTGTTCATGCATGCACAGAGAAGCCCTCCCCAGGGCTGCAGAGGCCCCATGTAGAACCTTCTATAGGGTCCTCTCTATAATTCAGAGGTGACATCTGGACAGACTTAAATACCTAGCACGAGGAAAAGGGGCCAGCTCTGCAGCTGTTCTCCAGGCAGCACCATGTGCCACTTAGAAGAAAGCTCATTCTCTTCGGCTTCAAATGTGGGGGGAGGGGCACACGCACGTACCATGGCAGGTGTACGGGGTCACTTCTGTTCTGCCGTGTGGGCTCCATAGCTCAGACTCGGGCTGTTAGCTCGGTGACAGGTGCTTTTGGCCCCTGAGTTACCTCCTCATCGTGAGGTTAATTCTTTATTAGCTAATCCCGCATGATATCAGGATGTTAAGAAATAAAGTGAGCTGTGGATCTACGGAGTTGGGGGCACTGGTGTAATATATCTGTGTGCCTCTTATAAGGAGGATAGAAATAAAATACAAATTAAAAACAGTGCAAAATTCCCTGGGTGCGTGCATGTAAACACTTACACACACCCACACGCCTTACTGAAAAGTTATTTCTGAGAAAAAGTAGAATAACTACAGTGAAAGTGGACATTAGCCTAATCTTCGGTTTCATTTTCTAACAACAATAAAAAAAATGTGTTACTTGTATTAATAACAGAAGAAACAGGAGGCATCTGTGACTATATGTATTTCCTGGCCTTTCAGTGAACACTAGATAAAGAAGAGAGGAGGAGTATGTGAGCATCCCTGAATCTGCAGACAGAGCACTGACAAACCAGCTCAGATTAACCTCTGAGCTCCTGGGCAGCCAGAGAGAAAGGGAGACGCGCTGTAAGTCTTATTGCTGTTTTCTGTAGGATGAAGGCTGCACCCAATTCCTTCTGAGAGACAAAGCTTTAGACTGGAACCATATCACAAAAATAATAACCATTCACGAGGGAGCTTTATGGAGGGGTGGGGTTGAGTGTGATGTTCTTACATTTAGAGGGATGTCCTACATGTTCCCACATACACATGACTTCTCCCTCATCAGGATTTTGGTTTTTGTGTGTGTCTTAAGACAGTATGGTGTAGCCCCTCGAACTTGGTATGTCAGAGGGTCGCCTTAAGCACCTGGTCCTCCTGCCTTCACCTAGTACATGCAGGGATAAACGACACGCACTCCTCCTCTGTACCGCAGCCCTCTTTGCACACGCCCCTCCTCTGTACCGCAGCCCTCTTTGCACACGCCCCTCCTCTGTATGGCAGCGTTCCTTGCACACGCCCATCCTCTGTACCTCAGTGTTCCCTGCACACGCCCCTCCTCTGTATGGCAGCGTTCCTTGCACACGCCCCTCCTCTGTACCTCAGTGTTCCCTGCACACGCCCCTCCTCTGTACCTCAGTGTTCCCTGCACACGCCCCTCCTCTGTACCTCAGTGTTCCCTGCACACACCCCTCCTCTGTACAGCAGCATTCTTTGCACGCTACACGGCTTTGGTGCTTTGAAGAAGCCCAGTCTGCTCCCTTCATGGGATACTGGTGTGTGTGACCAGACTGCTCCTCGTGATTAACACTATGACTGGCACAAGGAAGTGGGCTTCTGGGGCTGAGACCCGGGCCTAGAGGAAGCTACCCTTGGCAGAATATGAAGAACACTGCCTTTACCGGAGCAACATGCTGGCCCACTGGCTTAGTTCTGAGGACAGACCCGGGTGGTGATAAGGCTTCTCTGCTTGACTGATGGGCTTATCTCTGAGAGGCTGTGGGGGCCTCAGAACCGCCTGAGAGTGTCACTCTCCTCCCAGCCCACGTCCTCGTCACCTGCTCCAGAGCTCCATGTGGATCCTGGGCATAGGCAGAATGTCCGCTGTGTGCTTGCTCATCCTGAAAAGTGGAGAGCCGGGCTACAGGCTCAGGCCACTGGAGCGGTCCTGTCTGGATGTTCCTCTGGCCTGGCTTCTGCAAACCACATCTGTCCACAGGAGTGTCACCTCCCAGAAGCTGCTCATCACAATAGTGCTGCCACAGTCCTTTGGTGCCACTGAGTCGTCCCACAGCACCCCCCTCGGGCTAATATGTGCCTGGTTTCCTTTCTGGTCCCTTAAAAAATTATCACTGTGGGCGTAGCTCAATTGGTAAAGCGCTTGCCTAGCTTGGCCAAGGCCCTGGATAAGCCAGGTGTTAGTGCCTGGCCCACACTGTAAACCCAGCACTCAGGAGGTAGAGGCCAGAGAGTTCAAGGGCAGCCTGAGCTACAGACCCTGCCAAAAAAAAAAAAAAGAAAAGAAAAGAAAAAAAAACTGGACAGTTCTGCTTGTCTCTTCTACATCTTATCCCAGAACAGGATCAGCCCTGACACATAGAAGGTATTCATTAAGAACTACTTGAATTTAGTTAATGACTGAAGCTATATTAACATACAATACAAAGGAAATTGGAGACTGATTTGCTATTCCTAAAAGAACATATTTTCAAATTTGCTTTGCCAGTTGGAGGATGAAGTCAGTTCTAGAATGATCCATTTGTCTCATCACAGACAAACAGATGCTACAAGGCAGGTTTCTTCTAGTATCTTTTTGATATTTTAAAATGAACTGTTTCAGGTTGCTAAGAAGAAAGCGTTGCTGTCTTGTGTTTCTAGAAATGCCCACACCCAGTATCCTCTGCACGGACGCGTCGTCATTCCTGTGGTGGCACCAAGGCACATAACTGGCGTGATATTGGGAGACGACTACAGCCGCAGCTTTGCTAGGGGAAGGAAATGGAGATCACCTGCCCCTTGCTTTTTGGCAGGGTTGGGGAGAATAGCATCCCATACAGCCAGACTGACCGCAAACTCACTGCACGCAGGGAGACGTGAGTTCTAACCCTTTTGCCTTCACCTCCCTCCTAGGTATGACAGCATGAGCTTACCACATGTGGCTCATCGTGTATAAAGGATCAAAGCCAGGCCTTCTGTATGCTAGGCAAGCACTCAACAAACTGAGCCAAATCCCTAGGCTAATGTTTGCAGAGAAAGAGGAGAACAAACGGGGAGGGAGGGGTAGCGTTCTGAAGGATATCAGCTCCCCATAACAGCCATCAGCTCGCTGTCACCAAATATCAACGGTGGCTTCCAAGATTCCTTTCTAGGCCTTTTCCTTGTCCCCTTATTTGTCCGTGTGTTCCTTCTCACTGAAGTTCTGCTAGCAAGCTGACGGAGACCCCGGATGGCAAGCTGATGGTGGAGACCCCTGATGGCAAACTGAGTTCTACTCCAATGCCTTCTTCTCTGTCACCTTCCCTTCCTCTCTGCAATCACCAGCCCAGAGACGGAAAGATGACAGTCCTCACAGCCCCAATCTGAGATCTCAGTCCTTCCAAGCACCAGGCTGGCACTTAAGAGTCCTCTCCAGATCCCTGACTCCTCTCACTTCAAAAGCCGTAGACAACCAATGCTGTAACTGTCTCGGTTTTGTGTTCCTCCTCTATAGAACGGATGCAGCAATACGAAGGCCACTGACTTAGAATGACATAGGGCGTGTAAGTGAGCCCCGCACATAGGTTGGCAAGGAGTCGACGTGAGTACCTTCCCCTCTCCTGGGTTCCCTGAGCTGGACTGGTAAGTGATAGCCTTCAGTTGCCAGGTTCTCTGAAGCAAGGGTCTCAGGTCAGAGAGCTCAAGGGTTCAAGGCCACAACACAATGTTGAAGTAAAGCTTCGAGAAAAGGGGCTTGCTGTACATTTCATCAAGTCCAGGAATTTCAAACATTAACGAGAAGTCATTCTAGAGGATTACTTTTGTTAATGCTATAGTGTTAATTATATTTCCAGCAATTGTTAATTCACTCAGGGCTCCTAGGTTAAGGATGAACAGACTTGCATTTCTACCATTTACTAAAACTTCACCATTGTAATAACAGATTCTATTAAAACTCGGAGGCAAAGGCAGGCGGATCTCTGTGAGTTCCAGGCCAGCCTGATCTACAGAGCTAGTTCCAGGACAGCCAGGGCTACAGAGAAACCCTGTCTCCAAAAACCAACCAAAATAGAAAAAAACAAAAACTCACTTTAAAAATTCACATGAAAACTAATCCTTACCAGTATTTTGATAATGGGAAAATATTTACCCCTAAAGAAAAGACATATGAAAACTCAAATCACCAGGCTAGAGATAACTAAGGTGAACCGTTTGTATTTACCTGCAAACTACACAGATTTCAGGTGAGCTACCAAATGTCAAGTAAGTGTGACAACACCAAAACAGCCGAGCGCGAGGCCGCCCTTCTAGAAAGGTCTGTGCGGCTGACATTGGCTGGCAGCGGACACTTACCATTGCAGAGTGGCGGGAGTGGAGTGGGGCTTGGAGGCTCTGTTATTTTCTTTTTCCTCATCTGTTAAAAGAAAGAAAAAAGGAGTTGGCTTCAGTTGGCAATGGGAGAAAGTCAAAGGCAGCTCGGTGACCCCAAGTTTCCAAAGACCGGGTCTCCCGCAGATGCTGATGCCTGAAACGGCAACATCTTGGCATTTCCAACATGCTAGCCTCGTTACACGCTAATACAAACACAAGGAAAACTTTGACTTTTTCAGACAAGATCTCACTGTGCAGCCCTCATCATACATGGAACCTGGAGCTTACTATGTAGACCAGGCTACCCTCAAACTCAAAGACATCCACCTGCCTCACAAGCTCTGGCATTGAAGGTGCTCACCACTACACCTGACACAGAAAACTGACTCCTACAGAAGGCTCCGGTCCACTTTTCTTCATGTGACAGCCGTAGTTAGTCTCACAAGCCGCCCTTCATCGTCACGGACTTCTAAAATGCTCCAGTCAATTAAATATGTTGGACATCTGTCTCCATGGTTTGAGGACTTAAGAATAAACATAGTGTCCTCTCTCACTGCTACAGACTGATCGCTTGTGTCTCTCCGGTAGTCCTTTAGGAAATTAGTCAACCCCTTCAGCTCCCTTGTGACTTGGATCAAAGATTTTATGAAAAAAACCCAGAGCGTCACTTTGTCCCTTCTGCCCTAAGCACATGCCAGGAAGGCTCCACCCATGAGCCAGGAAATGGGTCCCACCAGAGACAAACCTTCAACGAATGCCGTGGCCTTGCCGCCTTTAGAAACAGCTTGAGGTATTTTGTTGGAATGACGAGGACAGACTTAGACATTCGTCATCTTATCTCTTTGTGACCCCAATGGGGCACTTTAGGACCGTGAAAGCTGTGTAGGAATTCAGGGGAGCCAGAAGAGGCAGTATGGCAGGCCAGAGTCTATGAGTCATGGGGCCTCTTAGCAAGGTTTTTCAGTCCAAGGGGAAAATCAAGAATATTTTTGTAGAACGTTTTCTTTTGGATACTAAGCTCAAATTCATGTCAATCATCCTGCCTTAGCCTTCTTGAGTGCTTGGATTAAAGCCACTGTGACTTACTTAGAATTTGTACAAGAAAGAAAACAAATCCTTGCTCCCCCACATTTTTTCAAAAATTCAAAGTACAGCAATTACAACCACAAATGTCTACAGCATACCTACTAAAAAAGGGAAGAATAAAGTTATTTCAGACAGGCGCTTAACATTTCTCTTCATTGGGATTCAGTTAGAATTCCCCAATATCAAAAAAGCTCATCTGTAAAAGTCACCTATCAGTAAAAGATTCCATCTAGCAAAAGAGCCATCAGGCCGGTCAGACCACAGGGTCCTGATTGCTAAGTCCTTCAATGCAACAGTCGGTCAGACCACAGGGTCCTGACTGCTAAGTCCTTCAGTGCAACAGTCTGAGCAATGGATCAGTCTCCACCCACCCGAGAGCTACTGAGTCTTTCGTTCAAGTCCCATTGGGGATTACTAAGTGGACGATCAACACAAAGTCTCTAGATCCACAAATTTAACCCAAGAAAACTGCGACTTCCTCAGATAGTTTCAAAAGAAAATCATATACATGTATGGAAATACATGATGAAATTCATTATTTCATACAATTAGTACATGCTAAAAAGTTGGCTTTTAAGAAACTGGTTGGCTGGGTGTCATACATGCCTGTAATATCCAAACCCAGAGAGCTGTGGGAGGAGGGATAGCGAACGGGTCATGATCAGTGGCAGATGTTCGTAAGGTCGGGATGACCTGAGTTACCGTGGAACTCCATGGCAGAGGCAGGGAAGAAGCTCCCGGGAGTTGTTCTCTGACCTCTATATGCACTCCGTAGCATTCCACTCCGCAACACGGATGAATGTGTGTGTTAATGTGTGTGGGTGTGTGTGTGAGAAAGAGAGCGTTGTGTGCGTGTGTGTGTGTATGTGTGTGTGAGAGAGAGAGCGTGCGTGTGTACATGGCTCATCTAATACATAGTGGGATGCTGCCTCAAAGATGTGCAAGGCCCTGGGTTTCATTCTCAGCATCTCAAGCAAAGAAAAAGAAGGGAAAAGAGAGAGAGATGAAAGAGAGAAGGAAACCACACTGACCAAACCTACAAATACACTGAACAAAAGCTGGCACAGAAAACTCCCATAGAAAGGAGCCAATACTTGTGAAAACAGCTTAAATAAGAATGAAGATGGTGTAAGATGCTGGAGGCAAACTGCGGTGTCTGCCCATCCGACATTGTGACACAATGCTGTCATCTACAAAGTCTGTGCTCAAGAACTGTTTAACCACGCTGCCCCCCAAAATCTCATAATATTCTGTGTAAGTTCATGCTTAGGCCAATTCACAGTTATCCTGGAAGCACAGATCCTGAAGGCCACAGGCTGGATACATCCTATCAACTTGTTCCTAAAATCTTCATTTGTTTCGGGAAGTTGAGTCCAGGAAATATTTTCTCCAAGAGAGCAGATTGGTATCAGTATAATTCTGATTAGAACATGGAGTTGAAAAAAATCTTTTCCCACAATTAAATGGAAATCTGTGAGAGACTCTCTGTCCAGTAAGGGAAAGGGGAAGAGACAGCAAACCTGTGACTGGGCAGGGAGTGGTGGGCTGAGGACAAGGTCAATTCTGGGGGTACAGAGAGAAGGCAGGGAGTGATGAGGGCCCTGAATTCCACACTGTGCCTCTCGTTAATGGTCCCCCAAATCGCTGCCTCTCTGTTTTGAAATCCAATCCCATTCCCCAGCTAATAAAACTTGTATCCATCGGGCGTTCTCTCCTCTGTCTCCCAAACCACAGTACTGATATAAACACTAAGAGTTCTCAGGCACAAAAACGTCAGAATCCTCAACAGTTTGAACACTGTGTCATCTGCTTTGGCACCCAGATCCCCTTCTAAATGGTTCTTGTTCCTCCCTGCCTAACTGGGGTGGCATCACCTGCCTGCAGGCCTCTCCCCTACTCCCAACACATCTGGTTCTGTTCTGCTGCACCGTCTCCCAGCTGAGCCATCTAGCCCACATCTCTTCTTGAGGTTGAGCTCACTCAGAAGGCAGGTGAGCACCCACGCCACATTTCTTCGTGTCACCTCCTGCCAGGGCCTCGGAACTTAACTCTCTTAACTCCGCTCCTACAGTTCAAACCACAACAACAAAGGTGGTTTGATAGCGTAGTAAAAAACACGGAACTGAGGCTGTCCTTAGAATGCAATCAACTTAGGCTATAGTGGATTAAAAAAAAGTGACTTCTCCATACAACATGTAACTGCCATCATTTTGACTGAGGTCAGGTGACTTTACTGCCATCTTAACTGAGGTCAGGTGACCTTACTGCCATCTTAACTGAGGACCAAGTCAGGTGACCAAGTCCTGCCATCTCCTGCCTGGTCCCTGGTGCTGACTCTGTTACATGTGTGTTTTGTGGAGTGCCATGCCTTTGGGAGTGCCCACCAAGAGCATCCATTTCGCCCAATTCTTGTTCACTGTGTGTGTGTATGCATACATGTAACTTAAATGCACCTGTGCTTACTGTTAAGTGTTATAATTGTCTGTTCATTGTATCTTATTCCAGACTACAAAGCAGCAAGTCTCACATTTTAAATTGGTATGTACTTCTAAGGCTCTTACATAAAATACTATATATTTAATCCAACCCTGCTTTAAAATACATTAAACTGTTCTCCACTATTGTCAGTTACAGTGGAGCTCAGACCCAGCTGTCCAGGCAGATTCTGTACTGTAGTTATAACTTATCTATACCCGATAAACAGGCCCCAACTGCTCAGAGATCTGGGAAATATTGTATTTAAATGTTTAATTATTAAAAGACTTTTCATAACAAAAAGAGACAGGTTGGCTCCTAGCAGCATCACTCTACTTCCTCAAAAGAAGACAGACGACAAATGGGCACAGAACAACATCCATCCACAATTTGTTTCAACTGAAGTGCTGAGCACTGGGAAAAGCTGCCTTTCATCTCAAATGAAGATCTCCAGACGTGGACAGAATCACTGGACTCGACAGCCTAGCTGCTCAGGTCAAGGTAGGCCTGTCTTCCTACAAATTTCTTAGCCCACAGGATCTTCTGGAGCCTGGTAGGTGCTGTGCTACACAGCAAAAGGCAAATACGACTCTTGGCAACCATGGAGGACCCTGAGGAGTAGCTCTAGGTGCCAACCAAGTAAGTTCTCTGTCGTTTTATAAATCAATAACTCAAGTAAAATTTTGCCCTTCCCAAAGATCTCTGATGCAGACTGACAGCTGAGAGGTTTTGTCATTTAAAAGGACAGCCTCAGCAAACAAATCTCAGTAAGATATTCTCACTCATGCTGCCTTTCATAGTCTTAAAGATAGTTTTAATTGTGCAAAAATATCTGTCACAGTCGTTCTGTTGCTGGTTAAAACTTATGTTTTCATAAACCCCAAAAATTCTTGTGAGTTCCAGGGAGCCAAATTAAATGATCCACCTTAAACAGATCAGATACACCCTTTCAGTTCCCTAGTCCTAAACATTTTTCCCCCCTAAACTTAACTTTGTCCTCTGTTCTGCCAATACATTAACAGGTGTAAGAGACACCAGACAATTCCATACCACAAACACCAGACAGGAGCAAAGATACCAGCTACCCCAGTATGTGACCAGCACCCAGCCTTCTCAGGTTCCTCCCCCAAAGACGATGCCCCCAAATAAGCCGGAAGCAGTCTTGAGAATCCACAGTCCCAATTCCTTTAACCTGTTGTGCCTAACCTCCCGCCTTTTTATTATAAAAAAGAGATGGGAATGTAATGGTCTGTCCTATCCCTTTAAGAGACAAGCCCTGCCCACTCCCTCCCCATCCAGGTTGGGCCAGGCAAGCAGATCTTCCTTCTGCTTCTAGCCTGAGCTCCTTCTTTTCCATCTCTCTCTTGAAGAGTTAGCTTCTCTTCTCCTCTTCCCCTTTCTTCCCCCTCTCTTTCTCTCTCTCTATCTGTTTTTTTTCTCTCTCTCTGCCTCTCTCTCTGCTCTTCCCTCTTCTTCCCTTCCCTTTCTCCTCCATAACCTACTAAATAAACTATACACAAACCCACACTCAGCATGGCGTGTCTATCCATCTGTCTCTCATCTGCCATGGCTCCTCGGCTCTTTGTCGGACTGGCTGACCCACGGAAGTCTCTCACCTGCTGCGTGGCTCCCTGCCTGGGATTCACTGCCCCTCAAGGCGCACAGGCTCCTCGGGGCTGGTGTTGTTTTATTTTTACCATTACACTTATAAATTAAGAAACAAAGTTTTGTGGACAACTCCCATGGTCCAAACAGTTCGTAAATGTGGGCTGGTGCCTGGTGACCGGTCCTAGGGTGGCTAGCAGTGATATTTACACGAGAACTGTGAACTCCTGGCCTCCTTCCCTCAAAGGCTGTTACTCCCAGGCCTGTGTTAGTCCCTCATAGTTAGTGACTGTCAAAATTTGAATTCTCCTGAAGGAGTGGCTACTTCCTAACTCACCAAATATGTATTGAATGTCTACTACATCTGAGCTCTGTGCCAAGTGCAAAGGCTGAGAAGCAGTCACAGCCTCGCTCTCTTGAGCTCAGACCATCAGCTGGAAAAGGGGAAGCTCAGTTGTCTTCACAGAGTCTCGCTGGTTGTACACACCATACTTAAGGCCACGCCCCGTGGTCAGCTGTACACAGCCAACATGAGAGGAACCTGGTAATATTTTTGGAGATTTTTATTTTGCTTTGTTTTCGTTTTGCCTTACAGATCTTTTGCTTTTACATTATTTTCCCATAGTTTCGATTTTTTTTTTTCAAGACAGAGTTTCTCTGTAGCTTTGGAGTCTGTACTGGAACTAGTTCTTGTAGACCAGGCTGGTCTTGAACTCCCTGCCTCTGCCTGCTGAGTGCTGGGATTAAAGGTGTGTGCCACCACCACCCCACGTTTTGATGGATTTTATTTGTAGGCAAATGTGTGTCTCAGTGTTTGTGTGCATTTCTTGTGTTTTTAATTTGGATCTTTTTTTTTTCTTTGTGTTTTGTCCTATCCTGGTTTGTTCCTATTTTATCTTATTTTTAGATCCCTATGTGTGTTCTAATGAGAGAGAGAGAGAAAGGGTGCACATTTGGTTTGGTGGGGAAATGGGGAGAATTTGGGAAGAGTTGGGGGAGGGGAAAGCATAATCAGAATATACCGTATAAAAAATTTTATTTCATTGAAAAAAAAAATCAGTTAACAAAAGTCTAAGTTCTGGGCAGGTCCTGTGGAGGCCAGGTCCAGGATGCTATGACAACAGAGACGGGGCATGTGAGCCTGGCTCGGGATCTGAAGGAGCCATCAACCACAGAGGGCAGGAAAGCATGTTTAAGAAGATGGACTAGCCATGGGTGACGGAGACTTTGGGAACTGGTGCTGATGAGGGCCTCTGCAGTTGACTAAGCTGAAGGGCCACACATCAAGTAAGAACCACAACGCAAAGTACAACATCAGGCCAGTGGGATTCCTGGCGTCTTTACTCTCCAGTGCTCACCAGCTAAGGGCAGCACTCAGCTTCGGAGAAACCCGAGGGAAGCACAGTTGCCTACTCCAGCACAGCACAGGCACCTCTGTGCCTCTCCCTCTACTTTCGTCTACCTCTAGGCTCAAATCCCGGCTCTGCTCGCTGTGGCCAGCTGACCCAGAGAAGCCTTTCGGCCTCTTGCTTCCTCCTCTGTAGAGATCAGAAAGCACCAAGCGCACAAGGCTCTGACCCCTGCTACAGTGCGCATGCTACCACAGTGTCCCCAGAGATTCTAAAAGCTGCAATTTCTCCAAGGGGGCCACCCTCCAGGTACAGCCCTGCGCAGTAGCCCCATAGCCCTCTGTCCTCCTCTTAGGGGAGCCCTTGTCTCTGGGTAGTGTTGGGACCATTTGGAGTCCTGGCCTCCAGCTGCTCTTCCCTGCTAGAGATCTTTACTTTCCTTCTGACCTGAGTTACTAAAAGCTGTGTCAAAGTTGTTTACCAGCTCTGCTTCACGAGCACATGTTGCCTTGGCCTTGAGGATCAGAGGATAAGGTTTTCACCTGTTGGCCCATCTGACTGGGTTGGGTATAGAAGCCTCCATGTGCTCTGGAATAAAAGGCTTTTTACCAGTGACTAGAGGTCTGTGTTCCTGTCTGTGCAGTCTCTGTCTCTGTGTGAGTCTTTGTGTGTTTCAACCTCCAGCCCCTTGCCCGAAGCTCGCAAACTGTATGGTAGCGCATAGAGCACAGGCAGGCGTGGTGAGCTGCAGGGTAGGATTGCTACTTCATGACTGTCCAGCCTATTCCGGCTTCTGAAACAAAATGCCACAGAGTAGATGACTTATCAACAATGTCCTTTCACACACTGCTGGAAGTCGAGAAGTCCAAGATGATCAAGGCGCAAAAAGATTCTATGTAGCATATGCAGTACTCTGTCTCACGACAGGATGGGTGGAGAGCTCTGGGGCCTCTCCTATAACGGCACTCATTCCATCTCCAGGACCCCACGCTCACGCCCCAAGCCCCTCCCTAGACCTCCACCTCTAACTCCTGTCACGTTGGTCACGAAGTGATCAACAGCTGCCGTGCGGGGCAAGCTCAGGAGGGCTCAGCCCTGGCACCACACCATGCAACACACAGCAGAGGCTCAGAAAGTATTTGTGGAATGAAGACATGATTTGAAAAACACCCAACTGAAGGCTGAGCCCTTCTCTCTGGCTTCAGAAGGCACACAGAGTAACGGCAGCACATGAAGGGCACACTCAGGAGACGCGTAGGTGCCAAGAATACGCTAAGCTCTTAGAGATGCTGTTTGCTTTCTCAGCTGCCCTAGGGAGTGGACGAGTTCACACATATAGAACACCGAATGTGTCTATGGTGTTTATCGTTTACTGACAGGAGAGCAAGTTATTAGCATTTTCTCCTCTTACAGAGGGAGAGAGGGAGGCACAGAGAAGAACAGCAATTTGTCAAAGGTCACGTGATGATGAGAATGATCACACCTTCCTCTTGTCAGCCTCCCAAGCTCGAACAAGTATGAGAAAGAAAAGCCTGGCTTGCTCTCTGGCCGCAGTGATGAGCGGGAGGTATAAAGAACACAGTTCCCACATACTGTTTCTCCCTAGTGGTCCAGCCCCTGTGCTGATTAAATTTGCCACAGCCAGCTCCTGTTCTAGCATATTTCCTGCCTTGAGGCTGACTCGCCAAGTTTAATGTGGTGGGAGAAAGTCTCTAAATTAATTAATTACCTCTTCAGCTCAAGAGAGGGATGGTTCAAGTTCATGTGAGTCTTGGGTTTCACTTCCAAGTTCTAATTCTATTTCCTTCCATTGTGCTGGCCTGCCCACACCTGGCCAGGACTCACCTGTTGGGAGCGGGCAGTTGGCAAATGCTCCATTTCCCCTGACTCCCTAACTCATACCACCTCCATCTTCCCTAACTTCCTAACTCACACCACCTCCATCTCCCCTAACTCCCTAACTCACACCACCTCCATCTCCCCTAACTCCCTAACTCACACCACCTCCATCATCTTCCCCTGACTCCCTAACTCACTCCACCTCCATCTTCTCCTAACTCCCTAACTCACGCCACCTCCATCTTCCTAGACCTCAGCTGATGCGCTGGGAGTATAAGCCCCCAGGTTCTTGGCAGCAGCACCAACCCTTGGCAAAAAGAAATCCTCCTCCCTGTGGGAACAGGGCTGAGTCCCAGACAAAACAGTGATGCTGGCAGCATTGCTCTGAGGAGCCACGTACCTGTTTTCTCTCCCCTTTCTGGGTGAATTCCTCCATAGCCTCTGTCTAGAGAGGGGCCACCTAACTCAGATGTGAATCCCAAAAGCTGTGTAAGAAAAAACACTTTCGCTACAAAAAAAAAATCAATTTTTTTTTCTATGTGAGGGAAGAGAAACCATGCCATAATTTTCAACGATAATGGCTCGCTTGGAAAAACTGTATTCAAGATACGCAGAGGGTGCTCATCTGCCCACCGCAAAAGCCAGCTCCATGAAACCAGGAGGAGAAAGACCCGGAGCCCAGAAGGAAGATGGGCAGAGCATGCACTGTTGATGGGAGTAAGAAACTGGTCATTATGGTTCATTTTCAGTCTGAGGTGGCTTAAAGCGCATCCGTCAGATAAGCAGGAGGCACTGGACCCCTGTCTTCCCCAGCTAGAAGCTGGCACCTGCTCACTGGGCACTTTTTGCCTTTTCTGTGGCTGATGCCCGCTTTGCGAGGCCATAAAATAAATCTGATCAAGTGGGCTGTCTTCTTCAATGGAAGGAGAAGCATGGGTGCACCCCAGCACTCTGCCATGAGGCTATGAGGAGCAGGCATCCGCTTCAGAGTGGGGGTGTAGACCAGTTCCTCCCACATGGAGGGGCGTTCCAGGAAATGTCTGTTCAGCAGCAGCCTCACAGGGGGGCTGTACCCAGACTTACAGGAACGACACAAATTTAGATGACTTGTAATGGGAAGCTTGGAAGGGACCCAGTGTCTGCCTGATTAAATAAATGACGATGCATTCTCACCCTGGAATACCATGCAGCTGCTTTAAAAAAGAGAGAGAGACAGAGACCAAACAGAAGAAGGAAGATGCCCTCCATCTTATTTCCTTCCCTTTCTTTCTCTCCCACTTCTGTGACAGGGTTCATGTAGTCCAAGTTAGCCTCAATCTCATTATATAGCCAAGGATGGCCCTGAACGCCTGATTCTCTTGTAGCTACCTCCCAAGCAATAGCGTTACCAACGCAGAGCGCCAGGCTGACCCAGATGAACACATCAAATCACGGCACAGCACATGCGCACAGAATGTACTGTTATTTGTGTGGAAGAACACATGTTCACATTTCTTATGTGCATTAAGAAATCCTGGAAAATGTATTTTTAAATGGATGAAAGCAGGGGTGGTGGGATGGTTCAATAGATGAAGGCACTTGCAGCCAAGTCTGAGGGTATGAGTTCAAGCCCCAAGACCCACATGGTGAAGCGGAGAACTGACCCCTGAAAGTTGACCTCTGATCTCCACTAACTAACTAACTAACTACATGAATGAATGAATGAATGAATGAATGAATGTAATTCAAAGAAAAAAAAAGAATGGGTAAAAGTGATCACTGCTGAGGAGCTAAAGTAGAAGGGAGAAGAAATGGGGAGGGGACAGGACTTCTAAATAAGAACTTTTAAAAAAGCATTTTGGCTTTTAAATTGTGTGAGGGTGTGAGCTATTCAGAGCCCTCTAAAACTGAAGACACGACATGACCATGCGGAGGGGTCATCTAAAGGAAGAATCTCCTCCCACAGCTAAGCGGTTGGGGTCTCTAACCCTGATACCTGGTCCATCTCCAGGCTATTTGCCTCCCTCCCTTCCTGTGCTTTAGCAAGCTCTTCCTCCACCTTCCAGCCCCAGGCCCAGGCTCCAGGCTCTTCTCGATGAAGTGAGGCCATAGGTAACTGAAGGAGGAGTGGAGGACCCTGGCAGGGGTCAGAGCACAGAGGGGGACACTTTCTTCCCCACCAAGTGTAGGGACAGTGGGTTGGAGAGGACAGACAGACAGAAAGGACCCCAAGGTCAAGCTGGGAGACCCTTGGTGTGGGAACAGAAATGAGGCCCAGGAAGGAATGTGGGGGGCATAAAGCAATCTGCATGCTGGTGCCTCATGGGCAAACTGACAGCCTTGCTTTCCTGCAGGAAGCCTGGCTGCTGACACCCAGGAAGGCAACCCCAGTCTTCAAAAGCAGACAGGGGCTGGGGGAGTGGCCTCAAGGTAGCACACTGGCCTAGCATGCATGGCCCCGGGTTCTGTCCCCACCACTACGATAATGATCACAGGTGGTGCTGGTGGCCCTGGTGGCGCTGGCGGTGATGGTTATAAAAAGCAGCGTATAGATTTCCCTGAAGACATCCGTCATTTCTGACTTTACGGTGTTCTCTGGCCCAGCAACTCTCTGAACTCTCTCTGCCACTGTCAGGGAGCTTGATGGATTTACCGAGCAGGTCTGGGAGACAAGCCTACCTCCCCACCCCATCCTCTCTCCAGTGGATGAGGCTTAGCAGTCTTCTCATCATTTTGTTCCCTGTTAGGAATTTCAAATAAGATCTAACAGCATTTCCTATTCCCCAGAATCCCTTTTATGAAGTTACGAGACCCCAAATTGGATAATAAACTGAGACGCGCTGAGTGCGCTGTGCGGAGAAAGAAAGGAGGCTTTCGCTTACATAACCTGACACGGCGCTATTTCAATACAACAGCAGTGAGTCATATCACCTTGTGACCCGCCGTGACCCTGGGCTTCCCATGCTGTCCCCTGGCTTGTGCTGTGAATATCCTGTCACCTCCAGCCATGGTGAGTCAGGAGGGTTGGAAGGTAAAGGGAGAAGCCAGATCTGGGGGCGAGGTGAGATGTGAGATACAGGAGAACCACCCTCAGGACCTGGGAGGGAGGGGAGGAAGCAGGGCCCGGGTAGAACATTCGAGGCAAAGAGACTCCTTCCCCACAGGCACCATAGCACTGCGTGTACGCAGCAGGCAGGTAGGACAGTCCAGGGGCCCAAGGGGAAGGCTATGGCTCCCAATGAGATACGGCCTGGAGGCCAGAGTCCTGTGATGCTGAGGTTCTAGGGACATGGCCGCCTGGAGGCCAGAGTCCTGTGATGCTGAGGTTCTAGGGACATGGCCGCCTGGAGGCGAGAGGACTTGGGCACATCTGTGTTAGACCGGCATTCTCTAGTTTCCAGAGACTGAGAGAGGAGTGGGAAGGATCCCAGTGACCTCTTGCTCTTTGGAGTCATCTTATCACCCGAGTCCCTCTAGTTCCCTCCATGACTAACATAGAAAGTCTGCACCTCATCTTTTCAAACCTGTACCTTGACGGGAGCCCCGGGGAGGGCCCTCTTAGCTCTAAGCCACATGCCCAGAGACTCAGCCATAGCCTGAAACTATCATCTTGATGGGCCTTTCCTGAAGCCAATGCTTCAGGGACACCTTGGCCACCAGACTGTCTTGCAATTCCTTCTTTGAAATTCCAGGCATTCCGTGATAGGGCTGTGTTAGGGTTAGTATTGCTGTCATGGAGTACCATGACCAAAAGCAAGCTGGGGAAAAGGGGGCTTATTTTGCTAATACCTCCACATCACTATCCATCTTAAAGGAAGTCAGGGCAGGAAATAAAGCAAGGCAGGATCCCAGAAGCAAGAGCTGATGCAGAGGCAATGGAGGGTGCTCCTTACTGGCTTGCTCCTTGTGCTTTGCTTAGGCTGCTTTCTCATAGAACCCAGGACCATCAGCCCAGGAGTGGTCCTACCTATTATAGGTTGGGACCGTCTACATCAATCACTAAGTAAGAAAATGATAGTGGCGCACGCCTTTAATCCTAGTACTTGGGAGGCAGAGGCAGGTGGATCTCTGTGAGTTTGAGGCCAGCCTGGTCTACAGAGTGAGTTCCAGTACAGCCAGGACTACAGAGAGAAACCCTGTCTCAATAGAAAAGAAAGAAAGGAAAAGAAAAGAAAGAAATAGAGAGAAAGGAAGGGAAAGAAGAGAGAAAAAAAAAGAAGGAAGGAATGAAGGAAAGAAGGAAGGAAGCTAGCTCTCCAGGCTTGTCCGAGGTATTTTCTTTCTGAGACTTGCTCCTCTCGGCTCACTGTAGCTTATGTTGAGCTGACATAAACCAGCTAACACAAGCCTGAGGCTCACATTTCCTGGCCCGTTTCCCATGCTTCTTTAGCAACCCCAAGATTTCCACTCTGTTGTGTGTGTGTCCAGGTTTGTGTGGTTGTGTGCACATGTGTGTGGTGGTCTGAGCTTGACATTGGTGTCTTCCTCAATCACTCTCCACATATTTTCTGAGACCAGGTCTCTTACTTGTTTGGCTGGGCACCCTGGGAGCCCTGGGGCACTCCTGTCTCTGCCCCACAACATGGAGTACTGCCCATGTAGCCACATCACTCTTGATATGTGTGCTAAGGTCAAACCCAGTTTCCTTACGCTTGTGTAGTCAAGTACTTTAACCACTGAGCCATCTCTCCAGACCAGGATTTTCTCTCTAAAAAATGTCTACTTTGAAAATGAGCCAAGGATGCCGGGCGGTGGTGGTGCACGCCTTTAATCCCAGCACTCGGGAGGCAGAGGCAGGCGGATCTCTGGGAGTTCGAGGCCAGCCTGGTCTACAAGAGCTAGTTCTGGAACGGGCACCAAAGCTACAGAGAAACTCTGTCTCTAAAAACCAAAAAAAAAAAAAAAAAAAAATGAGCCAAGGAAAGCATCTTAAATAAGCATTCCACAAACCACTGCATCCCCCCCCCAAAAAAAACTAAAAAGAATGAAGGAATAAGGACACATGGTTCAATTTTAAGAGAGAAAGAAAAGGAAACACTAAGTATGCTGATAACACCACCAATGAAGTGAAGATTAACAAATGACATTTTTTAAAGGTGTAGGAAAAAAACCTTGGGGCAACCAGGTGGCAGAGGGTTTGCCTAGCACACATGAAGCCTTTGGGGTGCAGATCCCTGAGCAGCGGCAGCAAACAGCGGGTCCCAAGAGCAGCCAGTCCCAGGCAGGGACAGCGCTGTTACCCAAGTGGCTGCAGGAGGCCATGAGGAGAGACAGACAGATAGGCACGCCATGCAGAGTTAGGTTGGATATTTGTTTAGTGGGTTATGAAGGGGAAAGAAGGGGAGAAGAGCAGAGAAACAGAGACAGAGAAAGAGAGAGAAGGGAGAGGTGGATGAGAGAGAGAGAGAAGGCAGAAGGGGAGAAGTAGGAGAGGAAGAGACTCAGGCTAGAAGCTGAAGATCAGCTTGCCTTGGGGAGGAGGGGAGGGGGCGTGACTTGTTTCTTAAAGGGACCGGGCAGATCATTACAACCACCACCTTCATGGCGGGACTAGAGGAGGGGTTCATTAGCAGAACATGTGCTCAGCACATGTGACACCCTGGGTTTCATACGAGCACCAAATAAATGACACCGAAAAGCCTTAATACTGAATTCAGCAAAATCAGGAAAAAAAAAAAAAAAAAAAAAAAAAAAAACCAAAGATGAAAAGCATACCATAACAACCCAGAAAGAAGCTGGTGTAGCTGTGGCAAACTTAAGGTAAAATATGTTAGTGGTGATAAAGAAGAAATGTCTGATGATGGTCACTGATGAGAGGATATAGCAAGCTAGAAAACTAGAAACAAGCAGGTGGCGTTTGCCAAAATAAAGCCTGTGCTGGGACAGGAGGGAGGCAACAGTTTCAAATACTGACATTATACAGAGGTTCTGTGATAGAGTGGAGCTAGGGAGGAGCTGGGAGCAGAGCAGCAGCTAAGCACAGCCAAATGCTCAGAAAGCCAGCCTCAGAACTGGGAACAAGCCCCAAGTAAGAAGTAGTGACGGAAAACTGAAAACAGGTTGGGTGGTGGACGCACACACCTTTAACCCCAGCACTCAGGAGGCAGAGGCAGGAGGATCTCTTGAGTACAAGGCCAGCCTGGTCTACAGACTGAGTTCTAGGGCAGCCAGAGCTACACACAGAAACTCTGCCTTGAAAAAACAAAACAAATGGGAGGAAGGAAGGAAGGAAGGAAGGAAGGAAGGAAGGAAGGAAGGAAGGAAGGAAAAACTATGGCATACAGCTAAACTATGCTTAGAGAAAAACTTTTAACTTTGAATGTACATCTTAAAAAGGCTCAAAATCAATTATCTACCACCAAACTAGAGAAAGTCAACAAATTAAATTCAAAGGAAGAAAGGAATAAGTAATAATCACGGGAATAGAAATAAATGCAACAGAGAAGGGTGAACTGAGAGAAGTCATGAAGATACGACAAGAAATAAAAGAAGGGAGAGTCTGGATACATACTGCCTTTCTAAGAGACTCTATTGCTGAGATAAACACCATGACCAAAAGCAAGTTGGGGAAGAAAGGGTTTATTTCACCTTCAACTTATATGGCTGTTACTGAGGGAAGCTGGACAAGAACCTGCAGGTAGGAAGTGGAGGCCGGAGCAAGCCGTGGAGGCACACTGCCTATTGGCTTCCTCATTGTGACTTGTTCAGCCTGCTTCATTATACACCCAGAGTCATGTGCCTGGGGGTGGAGCCATCCACAGCGGGCTGGACCCTCCCATATCAATCACTAATTGAGACTAATTAAGACTTGCAGGCCAGTCTTGGACGGAGACAGTTTTCTCTACTGTGGTTCCCTCTTCTCAGATAACTCTAGCTAGTGTCAAAAAGTAGCCAGGACACATAAATGTTAAGACAAGCAATATACATCCCTTAAAAAAACAATTTTTGGAGGCTGGAGAGATGGCCCAGTGGTTAAGAGCACTGATTGTTCTTCCAGAGGACCAGGGTTCAATTCCCAGCACCTGCATGGCAGCTCACAACTGTCTGTAACTCCAGGATCCAACACCCTCACCACAGACATACATACAGGAAAACATCAATAAAATGAAAACACATTCATTAAAAACATTCATTAAAAGTAATAAAGATATGAATAACTTTATACCCACTTAAAATATTTAATCTGACATTGAACACCCCCCTTCAAAGGAAATTCCTGTAGACTTCTCCCAAATAGTTAAGAACAAAGTCAGTCTCTCACAAGCTCTCCAACACAAATGGAGAAATGGAGGCTCTGCATTCCTTTTTGAGGCCTCCACAGGTTTCTCAGAGAAACCTGAGAAGGACATTCCAAGCACTAAAAATCACAACCAATAAATGCCATCAACATAGAGGTCGGATCTCTCACCACACAGCAGTCAGGGTAACCCAGAAATTATCCTCAAAAAGGTGAGACTTCTGACCAAGGGTGGCTTATTCAACAATCACTATAATCCACTAGTGAAGAGTAATTAGAAAATAATAATACTGACAGTAACACTAAAAGACACCAATCGCCTGGGAATAAATCTAAAGAAAGGTGCAAAGACTCCCCACTGAGTGTATAGACCACTTCTGGGGAAAGCTGAAGATGATCTAAATATAGAGGCCAAATGAGGTTAAAAATTCAAGATGGCTACGAGGTTGGTTTTTCCAAAATCTTTTGCTGTTGTTTTGTTTTTTTGAGGCAGGGTTTCTCTGTGTAGCCCTAGCTGTCCTGGAACTCACTCTGTAGACCAGGCAAGCTTAGAGATCTGCCTGCCTCTGCCTCCCTAGGGCTTTGTCAGATTACCCGACTTATTTTCCCAAACTTTGAAGAAACACATTTATTTATCTTGATTTGATGTGTGTATACGTCCATGTATGTCCATGTATGTGCATATGAACCACACATGTGCTGGTGCCCCAAGAACGCCAGAAGAGGCTTCAGATTCCCCGTAGAGGGAGTTACAGGTGGTTGTAAGCAGCTGGAGACAGTTTCCAGAACTAAATCCAGGTCATCTGGAGTGATGATCTTAATTAATTACTGAGCCATCTCTTCAGTACTCTGCCTTCCCAACTTTTTACAGATTTAATGAAATCCTATTTTTTTTTAATCTTAGTGGGTTTTTTTTTCCTACATGTAAAATATTACCAGCTGATTATAAAGTCTGCATGGACTTGTAAGAATGTAGATTGTCCAAAATAATGGCAAGAAAACTGTGAGTCATGCATGGTGATGTCTGTGTGTAACCTTAATACTGGGAAGCCAGATGAAAGAGGATCACAAGTCTGAGACCAAGTACACACTGAGTTCCAGACTAGCCTTGCCTAAGCAGCAAGATCCTGTCCCCAAAGAAACCAAAATCAAAGGAAAATATCATGAGGTCTTTGTTAGCAGGCACCATGGCCTATAAAGGTGCAGAAACAAAGACTGTGTGAGATAGACGGAGAGACAGAACAACAGTGCAGAATATAACTCTGCAGACCCAGATCCCCGCACCCTGTTGGTGGGCAATGGATGGTCTTCTCCAGTAACAGACCTCTGTTTGATGAACTTTGACATCTCCTTCACGCTTACATGCAAAAATTGCAGATGGATGGTTGATGCAAAGGTAAAATAATGAAATCCTATATAGCAACATATCTTCATAACCTTAAGGCAAACAAATTTTCTCAACTCAAGAAAGTGCTAACTGTAAGAAAAAAACAATGGCAGATTGGGCTTTATTATGTCTGGAGGCTGTGGATATGGCTCCGTGGGATAAGGCACTTGCTCCATCCCTGGGACCCACATGGAGAAAGTTAACTCTTGGAAAATGTTCTCAGGCTTCTACCTGTGTGCATGACCTACCCCCCAACTATGCACACACAAAATAAATAAATGCTAAAGAAAAACCAACAATTAAAAAGGTCAAGTTATCTAACATTCACATTAAGAGAATGAAAGGGGGACTGGGGAGAAGGCTCTGCCAATTAAGTGCTCGCCTTGCAAGTCTGAAGAATGCATGAGAAAGCCAGGCGTGGGGAGGGCACTTGGAAGCCCAGTGCTGGAAACTGCAGAGAGGGCAAGCTCTCTGGAGCCTGGGGTCGGCCAGCCAGCCTACTCAGGCAAGTGCTAGGCCAATGAGAGACCCTGTCTCAAAACACAGGGTGGGCTGCCCCTTCAGATCACCAGAGGTTGACTTCTGGCCTCCACTCAAGTACATGGACACCCACAAACACCTGCATATGTACAGGCACAGACGTGTGCACGCACACAGAGTGGAAAAACAAGCCACAAGTGGAGAGAAGGTATTTACACTACTTTTACCTGGTGAATCCCCCTAGATCGGATATAGGAAGACAACATGATCTAAAAAACACTCAGGAAGAAGACACAAGCAGGCTGTGGAAATGTAAGCATATGTAAGATACGCATTAGGTATCTGAGAAATGCAAATTAAAACCACAATGATAACAACAGGCATTTGTGTGGACGATTGGCTGCAACAAAGGCCGTGAGGAAAGCAGCCACTCGGAAGCCTCTGCTCCATCTGGGAATCCACATCGGCTCGGCTACTTCAGAAAGACCTATCTGCTAAAACGAAGTATACATTTGCCCTGTGACAAACTCAGCAGAAATGCGCGCCTGAATCCACCAAAGACACAGGAATGTTCAGAGCATCTTGCTACAGACCATAAAACATGGAAGAGGCAGGCACATTTCCAAACTCAAAACCATCACACCATAGCACCATAGTCAGACAGAGACACTATCGGGAGAAGAAAACTACAGACCAGCATCTCGCGCGTGCGCACTGATGCGAACACACTCAAAATACTGGCGACTAGAATACAGAACACACTGCACTGACCAAGCTGGATCAACTATTTGAGGGAGAAGAAGGTACAGCATATAAAGACCACTGTAATTAATATACCACATTAACATAAGAAAGAGAAAAAACATGTGATCATATCAATTGACACAGAAAAAAACACTTGATGAAATTAAACACTTTACAATAAAAAAAATTAACTCTGAGAATCAGGAATAGGAAGAAACTACCTCAACAAAAGAAAGAGCACAAGCTTAAGGAGTCTCCTGGGGGCTGGTGGTGGGGTGGTCCCAGCTTAGCCTTGGAGAAAACCGAGTTCCGACTGCATCGCTCCCAAAGGAGGAAGCTACATGTCATCGGCAGGTCTGACTCTAAGGCACTCGGGAGGCCAGTCGCAGCACAAGGACAGGCGTCGATGTGGGAATCTGCATCCTGCAGTTAACTCTAGTTCCCAGTTGAGGGCCACAAGACATTTCCACTTGCCAACAGCAAAGGCATTTGTTGCTCTAAAGCCCTAAACCTAGAACCCAGCTATGCTAACACTGGGTCAGAGAGTGCTCTCCCCTTCAGGGTCTGCATCTGCACAATTATGGCACCATCTAATAGGATCTGTGTGGACCAGGAAGACAGGCGTATAAACAGCAAACAAGGCTCTGCTTTGACCCAGAGTTCCACGCCCACGTGACTGGAGTCCACTCTCTGTAGAACATTGCTGGTTGGAGCATGTCTTGTTCCAGGTGGCTTGCCCTAGCCTGGCACACCAGAAGTGCTCTCAGTCCCATCAGGACCCTAGCCCTTTGGGATGCCGCAAAGGAACGAGGCTCAGCACTTACTTTCATCGTTAGACACAGTCCCCAGAGGTGTGTGGCTGGAAAAGCGTTTGTTCTCGCTTTCATTGAGACATCTTTCAATCCAGCTCTCTACAGGAGGAAAAATAAACAGTGAGTCAGAGAGATGCTGTGTGCACGAGACAGGAGCATAACAAACCCATCAGAGAACACGGCCACGAACCTTCCCACAGGTCAGCCTGGACCAGAAATGGACTGTCCATGTAGCTCCATGCGCATCACTACTGCTGAGTTTGCCCAGCAGCTAGGAGGCAACATGACCATTGCAAGACCCACTTGAAGATTTCTTGATCAAAATCTACTGATTCTGGGACGTTCGAAGCCCAGTACTGCCAACTAAGGATCCTCTTTCTCTATAAATGGTATGCACTCCCGAGAAGGTTTGTGAACCATAGTCTGATCAACTGGTCATGCTTTGCAAACTTACCTGTCAGTCAGAGACTTTCCTTCAAATAAAAACAAAACCCCAGGGGATCTGGTTGAAGTAGAGGAGGGCTGGGAAGCTGGAGGTCACCTTTGTCAGGTGGTCCCCACAGTATAGTGAGAGCAGAAATCAAAGGTCCCAGGGTATCCATGAGGCATTTTTAAAATCTAAAGGACTCTGTTTTTCTATCCAATTCTAAAAGTTAATTAGGGGTCTATTGTTCATAATACAGCATAATGCTTATTCCACTTTCATTTTTTTAAAGATTTATTTATGTATACAGATACAGTACCCTGCCTGCAGGCCAGAAGAGGACACCAGATCTCATTACAGATGGTTGTGAGCCACCATGTGGTTGCTGGGAATTGAACTCAGGACCTCTGGAAGAGCAGTCAGTGCTCTTAACCTCTGAGCCATCTCTCCGGCTCCAGTTTATTCCATTTTCTAGAACACCCCCTACTCATCCAGTCATTCAACAACACCTGCCGCAATCACTTGTGTCCTTTGAACACAGCATAGCCCAATGCTGTGCTCTCAGAGGGAGGAGTCAAGCACGGGGCCACACCTGTGTTTCCTTGGGCTCCATTTCTTCCAGGATGATCCTTACACGGAGGAAGAAAACTGCAAACAGCTGAACAGAGCCCAGAAGAATACACAAAAGTCCTCGCCTCAAACGTTCACCTGCTACCTCAAGATTCTCAAAGCTGCACTTCTGCCTGCACGGCTCACAGGCTACCCAGTGACATCACGATAAGTCACAGTGAGTCAGCTTTCGGACATCTGCTTCCAAAGCCATCTTCAGGCCTTTGGATTTGCACATCCTTAACGATCAGGCTTGTGCCAAGCTGTACTGTTGTTATTTGTTATGATCCTACTATGTGTGTGTGACTGTTTATGAGTCTTGTCTCCCTAAACATAATGTTTCCCTCAAATTCTGTATTCTTTATCGTGTGATTTTACATAATGTGGCAATTCTTGGGAATACAGAGTGGTCCTAAGCCAGGACTGGCTGCACTCATGGCTATGTGGTTTTCAATACTCTTGCCACTTTCTTCACCTTCTCTCCCTTCCTATTAAATAGTCTCAAAGTACAGCTCATTTTATCCTCAGTGTCAATATGCAACTCATGCTGGTGATGCTCCTGTCTTGGCATCTCATGCCACGATTGCAGGCATGCACCACCACCCCGACCCTCACTGCCTTCGTAATGTGGAGGCTGGCACGTCCCTCCCTCCTCTCTTATCCAGCTCTCAGAACCGCTCTCCCACATGCAATGATCTTAGTCTCTGTTTTTTCTAGAAAGTGGCTGGGACTTAGAGGAAGGCTCGGTAACCTGAACCCTATTCTTCCGAAGCTGAGGGAAAATCCTTAATGAGGACCTTAGGTCACAAGCTGCAGAAGGAAGCTGGGCAGGTGAGCATGCTCCACCAAGTGAGAACCAAGTGAGGGCAAGCATCAGGGAGAAGGGCTGCATTTTGTTCTGTTTTATAGCGATGACCCAACCAGCCGTTCTTTTAAAAGCTGCTTCCAAAATTACAGACAAGTTAGGGAAGACATCCAAGGAGAAGAACAAAGGCCAGCTTGTTGAGAGGAAATGGAAATCTGGTGTTTCCGAGCAATCCCGAGGAGTGCAGAAGCTGAAATCACGGAACACAAGGCTCAACCACACGGCGCGGAAGCCAGACGCTTGTAACATTGCAAAGCTGGGAGGTGCAAGGTGGGTGTTTGCTAAACATTACATCCCAGAGCCAATGGGTCTCCAGTACACTTTCCAGCCTTCTCTGGAAAGTTATCACTGTGATTTGCTCACTTCTAGCCCTGACTCAGTTCCTTGGCAGCACCCATGGCTGACGACGATGGCATCTGTCTCCATCAAACCACACCACCACATTGGTATCTGCAGCCCAGGAAATGGCTCAGTGAGGCAAGCTCCAGAGTCTGAGCTCAGCTCATTATTATATGCCTAGAATCCTGGCATCAGTGAGGCAAAGATGGCAGATCTCCGGGGCTTGCTGACAAGCCAGCCTCATTTACCATGTGACCGTCAAGACAGTGACACCCTGTTTCAAAAACTAGATAGACAGTGCCTGAGGGGTGGCACTTGAAGATGTCCTCTGCTCTCTGTACACATGCACACACACACGTGCACCCACATGCACATGAATATTCACACACACACACACACACGCATGCATGCACGCACGCACGCACACAAACACATGCAGAGCAGTGCTATTGCTGCTATTGGTCTGGGCTAGTCCCTGATTCTCAGGTAAGGACACATACCTGGCTGCTCGCATGTACACGGAGACACATATCTTCACACACACACACACACACACACACACACACACACACACACACTCTACCTTCTCCCTTTCATGAGACTAGGACCCAAGGGAGAGTCTTGCTGTCACTTACTGGATTGTACCCAACTCAGTCCTGTTAACCTTGGAAGGGCCTGACCCAGCCATGAGAGCCCACTGCTATAGGAGAGGTTTTCTGATAAAGTTGGCAACGAGCTTGTTCTCCATCCTGGGTAGGCCAGAATGGTACAGTCCCTGGTTACCATATCATAAATCAGGCAAGAATTTTCCTCTCCTGTTCTCCTTCTGTTGCTCAGTCCCAGAACCAGCGAAGAATGAAAGCCCAGCCCAAGGACAGGGGACAGTAAAAGGGGCCATGAAACGAAAAGACACCGGACGCCGTCAGGTTTTCTGCCTACTGTTGCACACCCATGGTTCCCTACAGACATGCTGTGTCTGTAGCCAGGCTGTTCTCCACTCTCAGCCAGGGAACACTCAAAATATATCTAGTCTCCTGACTCCAGGCAGAGATGGGAAACAAACCCACGTCTCTACTTTCTGGTCCAAGGTCTCTTATTTCAATTATTTCTTGGAAGAAATTTCTCCTGCTTTGTTGTTATACAGGTTTCTAAACATCTAATCAATGTCCTTGTGAACATCTGGCAAACAGGTCAACTTGCTGGTTCCAGACTATGGGGTGAGCACTTGGAGAGCCCATGCTTCCTAGAGTCTTGCAGTCCAGACTGGGTGGATGGGACAGTTTGAAGTTAGTCCCTCTCGACCAGAATGACACACATATTAGATTTCAATGAGGCCCTGTGTTCATGCACCTTTATGTTGTACGTGATTCAGTAACAAAGGCCAGCCTGTATCGAATGCTTGGGATGTGTTCCACATTGTTCAAATCGGGACATGGATCACCATGAGCTGGGATCAAAATGAGCTAGGAGTTGTTAAGGGGGTGTTTTAAGGCTGTGGAGACAGTTCAGTGGGTGAAGTGGTTTGTTGAGAAAGCACGAGACCCCAAGTTCAAATTGCTAACATCCATGTAAAAAGTTGGGCTTGACGGTGTGCCTGTCATCCCAGGGCTGGGGAGCCTAAGAAAGGGCGCGCCCTGGGGCCAAATCAGTGAGATCCAAGTTTAATGAGAGACACTATCTCAAAAATTAAGGTTTGGAACCTCTGGCATGCACATCTACACTCCACCCCCAAAGAGGAAGGAGGTGGGGTGGGTCAGCACATTTTGAGGTAAGAAAGCTAAAACTTAGAGCAACCGCTTTGAAAATTTGTCAGTCACCCCACTGGTGGAGGACAGGGCCAGCACCCAAAGGTTGTAACCTCAGTACCCCAAGTGTGGGCTGAGCCTCATCTTCCTCCTGCAAAGCCACGTGGCACCCAGACGGTGCCAGGGCTGCAGCCTCGAGCACAACCTGATTTGTGTCAGAACGCTCGCTAACACTCTACCTACACATGACAATTCTTGCTAAATCTGCTTCCCTACTTCCTTGTCAGCCTTTGCCGGGTGTGGCAGGCTTCATTTCAGAGCTCAAACAACTCAGGAATGAAGTCCATTTGGTGTTTTCTTCAGAGTCCACATCAGACTCAAGCATAGAGTGCCCAGCCTCGCCTCAATACATGCCACATTACTGCCAGAAGATGTCAAAGAATGTGTAGCTTATAAGTACATCTGTCCACACAGCTGCAGGATTCCCTAGTCATCTTCATCATGTAGGCAGTGAAAAACACAGCACATCAAAGGCCCTTTCCCAACTTAGAAAAGGCAAAATTCAACAAGCATCCTTTTGTGATGTGAGATGCTGTGTTAGAGACAAACTATGAGCGACAAAACCACAAACAGACTGGCTTCTAGCCTCCGTGATCATCTGAGAGCAAGGCAGACATTATCTCCTGAACTCTAGAGGGGAGTACCAGATGTGGGATGTCCTCTGTATATGTGTTGTTTTTATTGGTTGATGAATAAAGCTGTTCTGGCCAACAGCTTAGCAGAGTAAAGTCAAGTGGGAAATCCGAACAGAGATATATATATATAGAGAGAGAGAGAGTAGGCAGAGTCAAGGAGATGCCGAAGTAGAAAATGCCAGAAAATTACCAGTAAGCCACAGCCTTGTGGCGGTACATAGATTAATAGAAATGGGTTAATGTAAGATGTAAGAGCTAGCTAGAAATATGCCTGAGCCATTGGCCAAACAGTGTTGTAATTAATATAGTTTCTGTGTGATTATTTGGGTCCAGGCGGCCGGGAAACAAAGCACAGTCTCCATTTACCAGGACCCTTTAATGTCTACTCTCAGACTTTAAAAGAATCTTTATATGCATTTGATGTGCATGAATGTTTTCCCTCTACATATGTGTCATGTGTGCCCTGTGCCCTCAGAAGTCAGATCCAGTGGGTTTAGAGTTACTGATGACTGTGAACCACCATGAGGGTGCTGGGAACCAAGCCCAGGTCCTCTGAAAGAGCAATAAGTGCTCTTAACTGTTGAACCATCTGTCCAATCTCCCCCTTTGTTTGGACACGGTCTCAAGACGAAGCCCAGGCTGGCCTCTAATTTTCAGTCCTGCCACCTTCCATATGCTGGATTCTAGGCATGTACCGCCACCCCCAGCTTCTGTTTACCATTTTGAACCCAGCTGCACACTATGCCTGGCCCCAGAAATGTTGCTAAATAAACACGGCTGGATGCATTCCTCCCCGACAGACAATATGAAGTTCCTGTTGTATTCCATATGGCAAGGGTCACTCAGGAAGGTATTGTCATATATTGGTCTAAGTCAAACCTCAGAGCAATGTTCTCGCCATGTTCTGATATTTCTATTTACAGATACTCGAAGTGGAATCTATAAAGCAAGGCCCGCTGTGAAGAACCCTGCCACAGGGCGCCATCTTGCAGGACAGAGGAAGGAGCTTTTCACTCACACTCTATGACTTCCTGTAGTGAAAACCAAGCTTGCAGCAAACATAGCGAAGGCTGTGAGGATGGCTGTGAGTTGGGGCTTCTGAGCTGCACCCACTCCCTTCAGCTGGGGCTTCTGAGCTGCACTCACTCCCTTCAGCTGGGGCTACTGGGCTGCACCCACTCCTTTCAGTGGGCACACAACTGGAAGGAAGATGAGACTGTGCCTGCCGAGTTTCACTTCCCGGCGCTCACCCAGCTTGGCTCGGAGACTGGGAAACCCTGATTTCTATGACTTTCCTCTGTTTCACAGGATGACATTGAGGAGAACCACATATGGTACTGGGTTTCCCAGGAGGCTGTGGAAGAAGTAGGAAGTTGCCGCATCCAGGAGGCAGCAGGTCCCAGGCGGCCCAGACTTAGACTTCTGCACCACAAACACGTGCTGATATATTAGGGGAGCTGATTAAAATGACTCTCAGAAGCCCACACTCCTCAAGGCTTGCAGAGGAGCCTGAGATTTCCTATCTACTTGTTCATTCCAATTCTAACAGAAGTTATTCAGCCAGAACCAACATTATCTCCAGTGGACTAGGGTCTCAAGGCTTATTTATTTGTTTTCTGTAATTTATCTTCCTCAGCCTTAAAATGTAACAGCCTTATTTGCCTTGGTCAGTATCTTGTCCCCAAAAGCTAAGAACACTTAAGTAACCAGTTGGCAGGGATGGCTAATGAAAACAAAACAGACAAAAAACAGTTACTGGAATAACAGACAGGGAAACCCTCTATCAGAAGAGGTGTCAGAAGAAGAGAAATTTGGACTGAGGCGAAGACAGCAAGGGAACGAGCCCTTCAAGGAATCAGAACAAGGAAGGAGGCGGCTGACACAAAGGGATCCAGGGTGATGTAGTCGGTATAAGGTGAAAGGAAAGACGGAACTGGTCTTGGTGGCTGCAAGGGTTAGAACTAGGGAACTCGAGTTCAAGTCCCGGCCTCACCACTCACTAGCTATGTGGTGTTGGGTTCCTCAAAGCCTGCCTATTAGGGTTCCCCAAAGATGCCCTAAAATAGAAATGGCAAAGCACTTAACCCACTTGGTCTCAAGGGTCATAGGAAAATAGGGAAGGTACCATCTCCCAGGACCAGGAACACACTGCTGAGAGATATGGCCAGATAGCCAGTGGGCATGTGAACCACAGCCGTGGCCAAGTATTTACCACATGCCAGCTACCCTGTGTCACCTGCCTCATCTCTACTCCTCGGAGACACCGAGGCAGACAGCCCCCGGTCTCTGATTTGTTGGGAGGAAGCTAACCCAGGTGGGGAAACTCAGGCAGGCGTGGCTGAGCTGAGCCGGGGCTGCCTAACTTCAAGCACTCTGGCATGTGGCCTCCGTGAACAAGCAGCATGTATGTGAAGATGCCATGGCTGAGGGAACTCAGTGTCCATCTCAGCCTGGCTGCCTCACGGTCAGATCAAAAGGGTGAAGTGAGGTATTTTAGGCACAAGGGCTGTGGTCAGAGACAAGGGCACAGAGCAATCGAAGGCCAGGCGAGTTCTGGGAAGAGTGAAGAGTTTGCCAATCTAGGACCCAAAGACTTGGGAGGAAGGACATGGATAGGTGGTGGTGCCTTGGGAGCAGCTCACAAGGCCTGGCTTGCCAGGCCAGGAAGCGTGCAGGCAGCTAGGAAGCAGCCAGCCCTGTCAGCGGGAGTGTCTGCGTCTGAGGAACCGCTGACAACAGGAATGTCTTATGTAACACCCAAGAAAAGGCTGCCTGACAGAAAGTATCACCGGGTTTTTAATAGAAGGTGTTACTCAGTGCGCACTGTAGGAGCAGTCTTCCACTGTAGGAACCCACGACTGTACAAACACTACATGAAAGGGTCAGTATGGCACGCAGATGGCTGCCAAGGAGGACCTGTCTCCAGATCCCTTCCCCAGAGCCCAGGTCGTTACCAGAGGAATGGTGCTGCCATGTCCTGTGTCTCATTTTCTCCCAGCCTCTCTTTTCTCTTCCCTGGCTCCACACTGGTGGGGACACACACAGGAGAATTTGGACCCTAGGAGGCAACAGCTGTGGCCTCTCCAAAGGGCTCTTGAGGTCAGTGGTTACCACGGCGACGCCACAGGCCCTAGCCCAGGGGCCCCTGAGTTCTATCCAGGAAGGGGCTGGACCACAAAGACAGCCCCTCCCCTTATTTACCTTTATTCTTTCCAATGTTCGCCAAATATTGATGTGGTGCCTTCTGCTCCAGGCTAGGCTAAAGATCTAGAGATGATCAAAAAAACCAATCAAGTCCTGACTGGGAGGAACTACGTCCCACAGTGGAGACAGACCCAGACAGACAATGAGATGACTTCGGAGCATGAAGTGTGCTAAGTAAAAACCCTAGGATGGGAAAGGTGGGCCTGAGGTCAGTGTGAAGTAGCAGGGACACCAACCGCTGGTCAAGGAGGTGACACCGGAGGGCAGAGGCCCAAGGCAGAAGTGGGCTTGGAGAGTGGGGAGAATCCAGGAGATCACTGGGATGGGGAAGAGGGGTCATGGAAGAGCACCAGGAAGTCAGGAAGGGCTAGGGCATGCAGGGACTTGGTGGCCGAGGGTAGAACTTCACACTTATCCCAATGTTCTATGAAGTCATCTGAATACCCCCTCAGCTTTCCAAGGATGTCTTGAACCACACAGCTCCAAATGGGGAGTCTATGAAGGAATCTATATCCGTCCATGCCTCTGTTCACCTATCAGGTCTCTGTAGCGGATCATGAACCTGGTGCCAGCCGCATGCCATGGGCTCAGCACCTTCAGAGAGGGCTGGAGCATTCAGCTCAGTTCTGGAGAGTCACACGATAAAAGATGCAACTACCTTGCCACGGGGGATGAAAAATAAATCTAACCTATTTTAAGAATTGGGAATCTTCTTAGAAGAAGAGATAGCTAGGGAGTTAACAAGGCAGGCATAGAGAAAAGGGAAAGAGGTGTGAACACCGCAGAGAGGGAGGAAGGGGAGGTCCCTGGAGGAAGAGCATGAGCAAAGTCCCTGAGGCAGGCAGAAGAACACACTCAGGAAACTGACAGGTTGCAAAGCCTGAGGACCCCAGTTCAAATCCCAGGACTCACATGACAGAGAGCACCAACTCTTGAAGCTGTCCCTCTGAACACTCGTCCATTGCTGGTGGGAGTGTAAATTTGTACAGTCACTACGGAGATCAGTGTGGCTGTTCCTCAGGAAGATGGGAACTGATATACCTCAAAATCCAGCTATACCACTCGGGCATATACCCAAAGGACACTTCATCTTACAAGAAAGAACTTGTAGCTTTCCAAGGACGACTTGAACCAACTGCTCCAAGAGGGGAGCCTATGAAGCAGCAGCCATGTTCACTGCTGCTCTGTTCATAACAGCCGGAAACCAGAAACAATGTAACTCCCTCAAGTGAGGAATGGATAAAGAAAATGTGCATTTACAAAATGGAATATTACTCAGCTGTGAAAATGGCATTATAAAATTTGCAGGAAAATGGATAGAACTAGAAAAAAATCACCCTGGGAGAGGTAATTCAGACCCAGAAGCCAACTCTGGTGCATATTGGCTTCTGCGTGAATACAGCTGTGAAGTAAGTGACACCCAAACTATGACTGTAGAACCACAGAGGGAGGGCACAGAGAGATCTTGCTAGAAAAGGGAAGAACAGATAATCATGGATGGATTAGGAGCACACTGGAATGGGAGGATCAAGGGTGGAGCAGAGAGAGGTTTGAGGGAGGAAATATGGGGAAATACAGCTAAAATGAAGGAGCATTTGAAGGGTCATATTCAAACCTGATACAGTAGAAATTTCCTGAAATATATACATGGATGAAGGTGATCTAAATGAAATACCCAACGTATGGGGGAGACAATCCTAACTGCCATTTCTTGTCGCCAAATGAAGCTTCCAGTACTAGGGCTAGGTTTCATTGAGTCGTTGGCCAAAGGGGTCCATGGGAATCTCAAACCACCCAGGCTGATGCTGAGACAGCAAAGCCCCATTGCTGAAGACAACACCTACACAACTCACTGGGCGGGGAGAAGCCGAGCCGGGCCTATGTGGAGCCGTCTCCCCTACGTTCTGGTGGCTTGGGTACAGGAAGGTCCTCTGCGTGCTACCAAAGAGAAACATAACCACTGGCCAAGCCGCAGAACCTGATCTACAGTCTGTCCCGCCTGCCAGGACACTGGTATAATGGGGCACATGGCGTGTGGGAGTCACCGACATCTGACTTGGTATAAGGCCCAGGCCACAAGATGGAACCCATAGCTGACACTGCTTGGGTGACCAACACCACAGACCAGCCCAGGGACCTAGGGCCTAGAGTAAAACCCAATACTACTGGTCTTAAAAAACAAATTAGCGATCAAATGACTCCTAATGACATTCTGCTGGGCTCATATATTAGCGCCTTGCTCAGTCATTATCAGGGAAGCTTCCTCCTGCCACAGATGGGAACAAATACAGAGACCCACAGCCAGACCTTACCCAGAGAGCGAGAAACCGTGGAACACTCAGCCCTAAATGGGATGTCTCCATCAAATCCCTCTGGCCAGCGCTCAGAGAACCCATGGAAGAGGAGACATAGAGTGTAAGAGCCAGACGGGATGAGGAACTGGGAGAATGAGGCCCTTTAAATCAACTGGAGCCAAGTTCATACGCGCTCACAGAGACTGAAGCCACGTGCCCAGGGCAGGCGCGGGTCAGCACCAGGTCCTCTGTGTATATATTATGGCTTCCAGTTTAGTGTCTCCATGGGATTTCTGAGCATGTGTTTGAGTGGGTCTCTGGGTCTTGTGTCTTCTCTTGGGCTCTTTTCCTCCTGTTTGTTTGTCTGCTCCTATTTCATTATGATAGTTTTTATTTTATCTTAGTACATTTTATCATCTCTTAGAAGCCTGTTCTATGGGAGACATAAAGGGAGTGGGTCTGGAGGGGAGGGAGGAGATGGGAGGAACTGGGAGGCATAGAGGGGGAGGAAAACATACTTAGGACATATTATGTGACAAAAGAATCTATTTTCAATTAAAAAAAAAAAAGAAAAAGAAAGTTGTTCTCTGACCTCCAACTTGACATGTGTATGCATGTCATACACACACACTAAATAAAATATAATTAAAAAGTTAACAGGTGCCTTGACAGTCACTGCTCATAGTTGAGTGTTCCTTCTGCAAGTAAGTATCGAGCCTGCCCAGTCTGGCACTCTAAGATGCTGTGACCCGTGCACATCCAAGCCTGCCTCTGCAGCCAGTGCTGGCTAAGGCGCCTGGCTTTTTTGTTCAGCAGCTGGTTGGGAACCTCTCAGCATTTCTGACTGAGTGGGAGATAGGCAAAGTGCCTGTGGGCCTCTCCATCAGCGCTGCCTAAACACAACCTTAGAAGGGAGGCTTGGAGAAAGAGGAGGTCACGGAGGGGAACTGCGGCAGGGACATTAGGGTTGAGCAGCTTCACTAAGGCCAACTGAGACTTCGCAGTCCACGGAAGGAAGCCAACTGCACTAGTCCATCAGACAGGCCCAACTTTTTGACATTAAGGCAGGATATCATCAACGGTTTACTTTCAACAGTGTGCCGTTGGCACCTGTTCCTCCCAAATAAAGTTGCAAAACAAAACAAACAATAAAACCCCTCATGATGTTTTAAGTTCACGATTTTGTGCTAGGTCATTCGTAGCTACCCTTTGCCATGGGACACCCACAGGGTTGCTGCCCCAGGACAGACACGGTGAGAAAGGAAGGAAGGGCTGGGTAAAAGAAAAAAATAAATGATGCTGATTAAAATCTCACACCCGTCACTAGACCATGCAGGGAACTCCAAGTAGAACTAAGAGCATCCCACTGAGATGTAGGTGCTGGGTGTAACTCTTTACCAACACAGCCATCGGGGTACTGACTTGCCACAGTCACGTGACTAGCACGGCCTTGGGTGGGACTGAACCTGACTGGCTTCCATTTCAAGAGACTGCAATATATACAACTCTAAAGCAGGCAGAGAGACTCAGCAAGGTCATTATTTATAGGGTGCAAGAATTAACAAGGAACCCTCTTCCCTTTCCAGGATGCACCAGTAGTATTTAGTGATATTTATCCAGTTATCAACTCACAGAAGTGTACTGAGACCAGAGAGGAGGAAGGAGCTCGACTCTTTCTCCCGTGGGGGAGAAGGCCAATGTCAGAACACATTTCTAGAAACAGAGAACAGCGTGAGGGTTAAACAACCATAGACTCAGCCTGTACAAATTTTGCTGCCCTCCACTTTCCTGCTGGCCGTATCTACCCAACATCAGCGCATACAAAATTGCTTAGTGTCTGTCATTACAACGTTGATAAAACTCACAGAAAATCAGAATTATCAGATCCTTGGCAGTCTCTGAATGGCTTTTCTCTTTAAAAATGTCTAGGTTTCTTCTCCACCGCTGTTAGGTGATGCTCATTGCCCTGAAAGCCCAGTCCATAAGGCCTCAAGCAGATTTCAACTAGGCTTCAACCTCTGAGACAGGCCAGCAACAAACAGGTCCTTCTCCTTGGCGAAATACTTTCTTCCTTCTGACCTGCTCATTTATTGCAATCGGCATGGTTTTAATCTTGGAAAGAGATCCCTATCTGCCCAGAGTACCATTCCTTCCAAAAACCACTTCTCCTTTGTCCTTGTTTCTGCCCAGGCTAACCGTCCACAGATGGGCTGTGTCGCCAGGAACCTTCACTTCCTTTCCCCTGCGCACCCATCACAGTGTTCTCTTGTGACTCCACTGTTCATAGCCATCCCTGGGTCACACATCCCCATGTCCGTTCAAAGTTCATGCAGGTCAGTACCGTTTACGGAGAACCCAGCACTCCTCTTCCTGCTGTGTCATTCTGGACAACCCTGCCCAGGAGAGAGAGGACTGGGGGCTGGTGACTACCATCCCCTACCTGGCTGAAGGACGGGAGGCAAGGGAACTTCCCTAACCCCTGAAACAGGCATCCCCTCGTGGAAAACACCAATCTGCCCGTGGGAGAGTTAAATGCAGAGCGTGCTTTTCATGGGGCCAGCTCTGACCAAGTTCTAGAACAAAACGGCAGAATCACGGTAACAATTCCCTGTATTTGCTTATGCCAGCGGCTCCCCCCTTTCCCTTTTTCTCTTTCCCTCCCTCCTCCTCCCTTCCTCCTGTCTTCTCTCCTTCCTTCCTCCCTGCCTCTCTCCTCCTCCCTTCCTCCTCTCTTCTCTCCTTCCTTCCTCCCTGCATTCCTTCCTTCTGCCTTGTCTTCCTCCTTCCTCCTTGCCGCCCTTCTCTTTCTTTCTTGTGCTCTGACAATGCAGCAGTTAAGAGAACTGTGAAGCCAAACTACTGAATTTAGGTCCCACTTTCTTACTCTGTGACTGTGGATGAGCAACCTGACAACCCTGGAAACATGGTTTCTGCGCCTGAAAAACAGGCACTATACTCAAAAATCTTCTGGACTGCAAGTGAGGGAGAATTAGATACAGTGAGGCATAGAAAGTGCTTTGCCGTTGTCATCTTTAAGGCATGCCAGTCGAGATACCCCCTTTAGTTCCCTGCTGTCCTCTTCCCTGTTTGGTCCTTGAATCTCTTGGTATTCTGAAAAGAACATGGCCTTCAAAAAACTGGAAAACAATTCTAACTTCCCTTACAATTGATGGGGTAGACCCCATAGCTACAGGCAAATTACTGAATTTCCTCAGCCTTGTTTCCCTCCTATGAAAACCATCTGCTGTGAGGTTGTTATGATGTTTAGGGGATACATCGGAGCTCCCTAAGAAGTGGTTGTGCCCCCGTCGCCTGCTCCTCCCTGCGCTAACAGGAAGGTGGCGGATGAAATGGGTCAGCATCAGTGGCATGCCTGGCACATACTAGGTGCTCAAAAGAGCGGGGGGTCCATGTGTTGCTTAAGTATTCAGGACTCAACTCCATGAGATCTCAAGTCAAGCTTCCCAGAACGTGAGCAGAGGTTCCCTGTCCCCGTGGTAGTAAGGTGGATTTCTGTGTTAAGAAAATGCCTACCGGCTCTGAACGTGTGCCAGGCACCGTGCCGCTCACTGTGCGGGCACAGCACAGGTAACGGGGGCAATGTTTCAAGTCAATACCTGCAAGGACACTATCTTCCCTTCACACCCATGTGTCTGAAAACACCATGGGATGGAATGAGGAGCACGGGACTCTGTTGTGGGGCAACCAGCACCCCTGTCCCTGGTGACAGAGGTTTTTAGCTGGTATGTAGAGAGCCGGAGTTCAGTTCCCTGAACACATGGGAAGGCTGGCAGGCAGCCTGTGATTCCAGTTCTGGGCATCCAAACCCTCTTCTGCTCTCTGCAGGATCTTTCATGCAAGGGGTAAACAAACATAAACATACAGGCTCAGGCACATAGATAATAAACAAATAAATCCCTAAAAAACTGCAGTGTCCTCCACTTTGATGTCATGACACTTGGGTACTCGCTTGCTGTGTAAGTCAATGCATGTGAGTGAAGCCCTCCAAGCCTTGGTTTCACTGAGTGTCAAATGGGAATGACAGCTTGTGCCAGGCCACAGGTTTATGAGGCAGCATCACAAAAGACAAAACACAGTAGGAAGAAAAGTAGGTTCTTAAACTTGTTTGTATATGGTCCTAGGGGTGAGGGGTTGTCTCAGAAATCACCACTACCAGAAAAAGGGAGCAAGACTGTGGATCCATCATTTACAGTGTGCCAAGTCCTGTGAGAGCTCTTGTGTGGGCTCCTTCAGAAGCCCTCACACTCACTTATAAAATGGATACTTTATCAGCCCCACACATCCTCTCTGGACAAAGCCAGTTATCCTGCTCTAAGGCATGCCGTGTCAACACAGCCTGCCTGTCCTGGGAATACACACTTAACACGTAGCCTGTTTTAACGGCCATGTTTTTATATTCAAAATTTCTTTTGAATATTTTATATTCAAAATATTTCTTCTTCTTTTTCCTGTGGAGCAAAGAACTCCATGCAGACACTTGTTGTCCCTTCAGCCCAGATTACTGCTGCAGAACTGAACTCACAATATGAACGGGAAATGTTTAATCAATCAATTCCATAACCAGTAAGTTTAAATTTGTAATGTGTCCAGTTCTGCAGATATATGCAATCCTAATTACTCCAAAAGGAACATCGCTTCCTCCTGACCACGTAGATTCAGCACATAAACTATAAGGAGGCTAAGTGCATGAACACCCCACATTTAGCCCAGTGGTCCTGAAAAAGATAGCACGGAACTCAAAAAGTCACCTGTGATCACTTGTAAAATTATGAATCACATAATTTTAGCATCCAAGGAAACACGTCATCCTTCCAGAATCTAATGTAAAGCACAAGATTTGACAGACAAAGACAAATCGACAATTTTCTCAACAAGATGCATTTGTGCCTCAAAATCAGATGCTGGTCTGAAGGTGTAATTAATAGTTACTAATTATTCTCCATGTCAATGACCTTGTCTAAAGTCAGCTCAAAGACCCAGTCACTTACATGGACTCACGTTGCATTTTCCCACCTGGACGGTCTCGGGCATCAGTGCTTACAAGCTGGTAATTCTCTACTTGTACAAAGTAAATACCTGCTGCGTTCCACAGTCTCTCTTAGCATCTAAGCAAAGCTAACACAACTGTGTGGTTAGAAGACAGGACCTAATCACTAACTAACCTTCTCTGGGCTGCAGACTATTCCCAGGGCTTCCTTGTGTTTTTAAATTAAAATGAGTGCAACATAAGCCAATGTTTCTGGATTCTCTGTTCAATAACTATTGGTTGTGCATGGACAGATTCTACTTTGGGGTTTTATTAAAGATTAAATAACCACAAAAGCAGAACCCAGGTATGCAATTTAAAGAACTCATGGGCCTGGAGAAATGGCTCATCAGCTAAGAGGACTGGCCGCTCTCACAGAGGACCCAGGTTCAATTCCCAGCGCCCATGTGGTGGCTCACCACTGCCTGTAACTCCGGTTTTAGGGACCCGATACCCTCTTCTCGCCCCACAGACACCAGACAGACATGCATGTGATGCAAATACACACACACACATGCAGGCAAAATATTAATATACATATCTTTTCAAAACTCTATAAATGAAATTTAAAATGAAAAAGAATCTATTCTGATGGTCTGTACAGCACAACGAAAGCCACCTAATCCGCTAGCACAGGCTAATGCTGTCCTAGCTACCTATATTTGGGCCAAATTCAGGTGAAAGCATATAACTGCGTTTCATTCTTTTCCACTTTTTATGATCTTTCTATTTCTCTCTCACTTGTGTGTGTATGTGTCTGTCTGTCTGTCTAACTCCCTAGCCTTTAATAGCAAAAGCCATAATTTAGGTAAAAATCAAATTACCAAGGCATAAACACAGCAAATGGACACTTTTGTTCCCATATTAAATTATATTTATTTTAATAATATATATATATATATATAATTTCGCATGCCTGTGCACGCCGGGGAGATGGTTCAGATGGGAAGAGTGCTTACTGTACAGCAGAATGACCTGAGTTCAGACCCCAGCAGAAGCGGCCGCCCACATCTTGTTAGCCTATTGCTGCGTGAGGTAGAGACCAGAGGGCAGCTGCAGCTTGTAAGCTGCTAGTCTAGCTGGATCCAGCGAGAGACGTCTCGAGGAAGGAAGATGGCGAGAGAGCCGGGCACCCGAGGCCCTCCTCAGGCCTCTCTCTCATGGTATGTAGACAGACACACCCACTTGCCATCACACACATACAAACACTGCAGGGAGGGCAAGAGAATTCAATCTTTTCTTTCCTTGATGAAATGACTTTGAAAGACTAGACTTACTGCTTCCTGGAAGCCACATAAAATGATTTCGTCTTTAAGCAAGCATGGTCTGCGAGTTGGAGGAGGAAGACGAGAGGAGAACCCAGAGAGGGGAGCATCAGAGGTGCCTCATTCAAGAGCCAGAAAAGTAGGAGGAGTTTCTGGGGGCTTCAGGCAGGGTGTCCAGGGCACATCTCCTCCACCCATCCCCAGATCTCTCCCAGGACCCCAACTCAAGCCAGCAGCTGTTGCCTCCACAATGATGTGTGTTCCACATCCTTTATGCACTGAGGGACACAAAGATGGAATCACAGCAGAGGAGACCATGAAGGGCCTTTTTATGTCGTGGGACAGGTATGAAGTGAAGACAACATTTACTCCTCAGTCTAAGCCCGTTTGAAGAGAAAGCTCTCCTGGCTTTACAGTGGGGCCGGGAGAGAGACGGATGGTAGAGTTCGTGCCCAGCAGCCTCGAGGTCCTGGGTCCCATCCCTACCACTGAAAATATTCTATTTAAGAAAGAAAAATGGAACAGGCGATGTCAGGGCAGCAAGCATCCAGACTTGATGAGGCAGTCTAAACCCTCTCCAGGAACCCTGCCCTCATTTTCCAACTAGATACCAAGAACTGAGCTGAGGTGGGCCAGGGCACTGTTAATAATATCGGGGTCTAGCATTGGCTGAGCAGTTTCTTGGGGCCACATGCTAAAGTTAATAACACGCACAGCCTGCTGGGTTTTCACAGTAGTCCTAGGCATGGGCCAGCTTTGCAAACAAGAACACTGAGGCTCGGAGAAGGCATGTCACAGAGTTAGAGACCAACAGACAAGGACTGAAACTTTGGTCGATCTCCAGACTCCAGATCCCATGTTCTTCCCACTACATCTTGTTGTATGTGCCCGATGTCCCATTTTAACACGTATCTGTGGTTGACAACATACCTCCAAGGTACCATTTGTTAAGTTACCTAAGACCATACGTGTCACACCTGGCTTACCAGCGCTTGTTTCCCTGGCCGACTCTGTGGTATCTCTGCATGTGATAGATGCAACTAGGGCACTGACAGAGATGGAACCGTGCTATCCAAACTTCAGATGGTCAAAAGACAAAAGCACGTTTCTTATCCAGAGTAAAGACTTCCTTTCAATCCCTACTTTTCAACAGTAAATTAAATTTCATCTTCCAAGGTTTGAAGGGTTGTTGTAACATTTGGGGGAGAAGTGGCATCCTTTGCTTTGACTAACGGTACATGTTTCACTCTCTGTCTATTCTTCTCATCACCCCTTCCTCATAAAAGGAAGAGGAGAGTTCAGACAGCTTTGTGCCTGGCGCACAGGGACAAACAATGGGTCACTGCAGGTTGTCTGCGGTGTCCTCTGTCGCCCCTCGTTGTGCCCTTATCCCTTGGCTGAACTGCCATTGCTTAAAACAGAATGATAATAATGTACACAGAAGATATTTCAGGGCGGCAAGGAGATGGCTCAACCGATAGAGGTCGGTGCCCTGAGTTAGATCCCCAGAACATATATAAACGAAGAAGAAGACAAGGGAACTCCCACAGAATTGTTCTCTGGCCTTCACACATCCACAACAGTGCACAGACATCCCATCTCCCAAGAATAATAAAAAAATAAATTAAAAATACATTTAAAATGCGATTAATAGGGTAGGGCCTGGTGGTTCGCACCTTTAATCCCAGAACTCGGGGCAAAGGCCGGTGGATCTCTGTGTGTTTAAGGTCAACTTAGTCTACAAAGTGAGTTGTAAGCCAGTGAGGACGACACAGTGAGCTCCTGTCTCAAAATAAAACAAGATTTTATTTTACAAGATCGGGTTTCTCTTTAGCTTTGGAGCCTGTCCTGGAACTAGCTCTTGTAGACTACGCTGGTCTTGAACTCACAGAGATCTGCCTGCCTCTGCTTCCCGAGCGCTGCGATTAAAGGCGTGCGCCACCACTGCCTGACTAAAACAAGATATTTTTCAAAGATACAGTAGGCCCCTCCCCCACTGACCAGGGATACCTTCCCGGGTCCCAGTGCAAGCCTGAACCACAGACAGTACCTATATGTAACTGTCTTTACTTTCCCTTCTGCGTGCAAACCTATGTTAAAGTTTAATTACAAATGAGGCACAATGAGAGATTAGCATCAATAAAGAGAACTAATCATAGCTACACGATGAACAGAGCTATTTTAAACTTAGTTTTTCATGACAGTTTCCACTTAGCACTTTCAGAAAGCAGTGGGCCTGTGTGACAAACTCACATGGCAGAGCCACCGTGCCCCTGTCAGGCCAGCTTCTGCGGCTCAGAAAGTCAGCAGGTACCACTGTGTCGAGAGCCATTGTGCAATCAGTCTGCTGCTCCTGGTGGGCACAGCAGCCCTTTTCCTATGGGGTTCGGTGGGCGTTTCACCAATGGTGCATCTCACTGTCCTAAAGACGGGCCCTCTCGTCACTCCCACAACTGAGGATGCTTGCAGCCTAGAGAACAGGGAGTCTTGGCAATGCCGACACTTCAGGCCAGAGGCAGTCAGCTTTTATGGCAGGGCTGGCCCACAGAAGGCAGCAGCCTCTGCCATATTAGCGCCAATGGGGTTTGCCTGCCTGCTTCTTGCCTGCTAACTTTTATCAAGGTCCCGTCCTAGAGAGGCAGAGGCAGCATTTTTTGTTAAGCATTGCGTCTAACCAAGTGTCGGACACGCCACACCGGAGTGAATGCAAGATTGCCGCATATCTGAGGTCAGCGCTCAACCACTATCTCACAGCCACGGCAATTACATAAACTGCTCCATGAAGAACTCCGTTTCCTGCAAGAGCACTCTCTCTCATCCAGAGAAAACGCTCCAGGACTCTCCATGCCCCTACACTCACCTTTCTCCCACCAAGGGAGTGTCAGAGCCACCTAAAGGGGATCCACCCCGTTGATTTGTTGTAAGACTATACAGTAGGCTGACCAAAATGGTGGGCCCAGAGAGGGAGCAACCTTCCCTCACGTCTGGCTTTCCTGTTCCTGCCACCACCAGCAAGTAACCTCTCCTGTTTCATCCTACAGGGGGACGACGCAGAGTCCTGGTAAGGTTGAAGTGGCTGTTGGTGACATGCCTGTCATCCCACTTGCCCTCACCCCTGCCTCCGAATCCTAAGACGACTCCTACGTCCCTTATGGTGCCTGCCACTCCCAATGTATTGTCAGTTTCTCTTGGAACACACACTCTGAAATCCTTGTCAGTGAGGTGTGTGGCATGGATGTCCCCAGGATCTGCCACCCAACTGAGGCTGAGTGAACCCCAAAGGACTCTTTGCTTTTACTTGAGACCTCCCAATAGTCAGTCTTGGAGTTCACTCTGTCTCACGGAAACCCTCGTCAAACTAAAAGTCTCTAAGGAGAGGCAGCCAGGTGAAAGCTGCGGCAGAGATTTTGCCCACCTTTTCCGTCCTGAAGAGTTTCGGGACCCCTAGAGGGGCAGCCGAAGAGGGTCCCAAGAGACCTGTAGAACATGTAGGGTGGGCAGTCAGGGGCCTGAGGAAGTGAAGCTCTGACCTCCCAGCATTCTGCTTTGTGATGTCATAGCTTTAGAGCTCATCTTATCTTAGAACCCATGGCCTTGCAACCGCGGGGACAGAAGGGGACTGCCTCCCTCATGTGGGACTTGTGAGAACCCATTTCCCTGAAGCTACTCTACAGACAAAAGTACCTGGTAGGTGTCATGTGCTGTTTGTGTCACCAGACACATGGACGCAGGTCTGTCATTGAGCGGTACAATGTTAGCTAGAACATAGCCATTTTGTTTCTTTTTGAGACAATGATTTGTAAATATCCGTGGCTGGTTGAATATTTGGTATTTAGCCCAGGCTGGCCCCAGACTCCCAGTCATTCTCTTGACTATGTCTCCTGGAGTGCTGGAATGGCAGGGTAGACCATTCTCAAATATAGATATTTTTATATCTACTTCATATCTGTGGATGAAGCCAACAGAGTATCAAACAAATGGGAAGGGCTCCTTTGCCAGAGCAGTCACCAGGGAGTCAGAGATGCAAGAAAGGAACTAGTGTGGTTTTCCTTTGATGATGCATTTTGGAACACTGGCTTGTGTGCTCCTCTCCAACATATGTCAGGCCCTTGCTGCTGCCTTCAACAGCTAGAAGCCCCAACACTAAACACAGCTCCTATAAAATAAAATCTAGTGTCTTTTTGTAAATTCTCTCTGGAGTTGGGGAATTGGGAGGAGATAAGAATGCACCTTAGGCTGACATTAAGAAAGGAAATTGAGAATCTTTTAAAATGAGTTATTCAAGGTTCTTGACTATTGAATTCCCAAGTGACCCCCCCCCCCACCATGTGATTAGGAATATTACTGCTTTGGGGAGACTTAGTTCAGACAGTGTTAACAGAACAGTCTCACATACTGCTTCCTGGATCCCGCTGTAAAGCCAACCCTGGAAGAGGGCTAGGTCTAACTTGGAGAATCCCAGCCTGAGCTGTTTGCGTCTTTTCCAGGCAGAGACACAGCCTGGAAAGGGCTTGGTTGACTTAAAGTCGAGTTACAAGTGGCTGCTTCAGAAGGCTAACTCAAGTGCTTTGGCCGCCTGAGAACTGTCAGACAGGATACCCGCCCCGCCTCTTAGATGTCTGACTAGCCACGGAACCCACCACCTTTCCAGATTCATTTGAGAAGAGGGATGATGAGAAAATCCCTCCTGGGCGACCCACGGGTCGTGGGGAAGAAAAGCCAGAACCTTTCATGCTGGCTAGCCTGTGGCTCTTGGGGAGGCGGGCATACTGCCCAGCTGGCGGCCTCACTCAGGACCAGGAGGGAGGCTGGAAGAGGACCCGGAGAGGCGGGGTGGGAGCAAGGATGCACAAGCCGGCTGAGAAAAGGTGTAGCTGCTGGAGAGAAATTAGAGACTTTGGCCCCTCTGGGAAGCAGGACGGTCCAGCACTCACACAGCGCCGGGGAGGCCCCAAACACACTCCTCTCCCTCCTTGCTCTCGGCCCTTTGTTGTCCGCCTCTGGCTCCCGCTCATGCCCTCGGGTCCCCCGCCCCCCTGAAGTCACCCCAACTGCACTCATAATATTTTGCTTTGCGCCGGGTCTGTTTTCCACCACCAACTTCCAGCAGTCTCCATGGCGACGCGCTGGGGGTAGAGGGGGTGAGGGCTGTGGCGGAGGCTGCTGTTCAGATCCCAGGCCCGGGCTGCTGAGCAGCCCTGGCTAACTTTTCCGGGTCTCTGGGCACCACACTGGGAAAGTGCACTATCCGGGGCCCGCCTTGGATAATCGTGTAATCGCGAGCCCGCAGGCCCGTGTAGTCAAACCTGTGTACCGCGGCCGCGTGCAAGACTGCAATCACGGGTATCTGGAATCCCGGGACCACGGGACACTCTTTTGACCCTGCTGCCAAGCTCAGACGCTAGCAGGTGGTAAGAGTGGGACCACGCAAGTCCACCTCTCCAGCCACACACACACACTTACCCACGCACGTCTGGGGCGGGGGGAAGGGGGGAGCCTGGCTTAGCACAGGAGCAAGGCTCAGATCTTTCGCTGCTTCCTGCTATGAGCCAAGGACCGGCTCTCCGGGCTATACAAGGAGGCTACTTCTACTTACCCAGAGCTTCTCCTGGGGGAAAAATGCAGAAGTTTCCAGGCCTGTCTCTCTGGGGTAAAAACCTAAGGCCCCAGGATGTCTCATCTTAGGGCCCATGAAAGTGGCTAGACCTAGTACCGGGTCACCTTCCCTGCAGTGGGCCCCAGGCATTCAGATCCGATATGAGTTTTGGAGGCGCAGGGTGGATGGGTGGGTGGGTGGGTGAACTGGGTAGAGTTAGAAGCTTCTAGTTGGAGTGCCAAAAATGCACCTTTCTAACGAACCATCCCGTTTAACAAGAAATGACCCTTCTGACGCGTAGGCGACCATCCTCACTTTGCACAAGTTCTAGGTGGCTGAAAATTCTACCCATTTTCCATTTTCATTATCGAATTTCTGAGTAAGGAGCAGCTGAACAGCGCTGCTCTGTAGAGGGGCATCTGGAATCATAACCCGAAAGGTCACAAACAAGTAGTCACCTCCAGCGGCCCCTCCTAGAGAGTGAGGGCCAAACGGGCCTGAGAACCAACTTTGAGTTCTGCGCGCTGGCGCTAACTGTAAAACCTGTCCCGACGCACCCGCACGTCGATGGATCCTAAGCGCGCCGGCTGCCTTTGCAGTCCGGAGGAGCTGGGCGAAGCCGCCAGAGTCCGTCCTAGAGGGGCTTTGCTTTGTGGTGGTGAGAAACCAGAGCCGAGGACCCAGGAGGCGCGCGCCGGCTCTAGGGCCTCCCCCGACTGGGCCATTGTCTTGGCCCCACACTTGTAGTGTGTATTTGGGAAAAACTCAAGGAATATATTACCAGCTCGATGCGCGGAACAAAGGGGTGAGTTTCCGCAGGTCACGCTGAAGTGGGCCCAAAGCAGGCCACTAGAGCCCCGGCCCCAGCAAAACCGTTCCCATGCCCCAGGCACTCTGCGGGGATTTTCCTTTTAAAAGACAGAGACTGTAGCTTCGACTTGCCGGCCCCTCTAAACATGGATGCTCCGGACTTCGCTCCAGCAGATGCTATGAACTTGTTGTTTGGGCCCGTGAAGAATGAAATTTCGTGTTTCTAGCGGAGCGCAACCTTACACCAGGGGGAACAGAATCGAACTGCCTAGTGGAGCGCTGGGCTCTGCACGCCCGGGGAGGGGGAATGAACCTTTTACATAACAAGGGAAACTCAGAAGAAAGACTAATTGGATTAATTCTCTGGAAGGGAGGCGAAAGAAGGCTCCAGGATCGGACCTCGCCGCACCGCACTCGGCTTGTCGGGAGTTTTGCATGTGAAATGTCACCTGATGCGCCCGGAATGACTTCTCAATTGCTGCCATTAACCAAAACTTTTGATTTTTGAGTTCAGGAGTGTGATCTAAGGTTATCTCTTAGGTAGGAGAGGAGAGCGGAGCGGGGAGGCACTGGGATTTTATAACCCACTTGGGGTGTTTGCAGTTGGGCTGGGGGTGGCTAGTGCCCCCCCCAACCACCTAATAATCCGGGATTAAAAATAGAACCTATCCACAGTTCAATAGCACTCCGCACCAAGCAAGGACTCTAGTCCTGTGGAGGGATCAACTAAAACCCAGCTGGGGCATGCCTGATTTGGGGTATGAGGAAGGCCCTGAGATCGTGTAGGGGCCCCTTGAAACTCCTCACCCACTAATTCTGTATAAATAGATTTAATCTGGTTAAATACATTCGCTTTTAATGCTGTAATTTTTAGGTTTTCCTTGAGTTAAAAAAAATAATGAAGCAAAAGTTTGCTGTTTCCTATTGGGGACCAGTATTAGTGGGGCGTGGAGAAGACCACAGCGGGGCCTGAAGGTCTGTGCAGCGCGATGCACTCCTCAGGCAAGAACGCTTCTTGCCTCCATGTGTGCTGGCAGATTAAAGGAGGCTCAGGCTTTAACCACTCTCTGGGGGCTCACAGCCACCCTGGGGAACGTGAGGGCTTGATTGCCTCAGAGACGGAAAAGTACCCCAGGTCCCCGGTCTCCGCTACCAAGTCTGCAATGTAGGCCAGGAGAGGCCTGGAACATTCCTCCCAGAAAGGAAGAACGACTTCTGGGAAGTTGTCGAGATGGCTTGGTCCATCACGCCTCCTTTTGCGACCTGCCTAGGGGTGGGTGGAGTGGGGGCAGAGCTGTCTGCGGTGTTTATTTGCAAGTAAGTTACGTGTGTCAGGGCACAGCTGCGGCCAGCAGGCACTTGTTGCTCGGTTGCGATGCCCTCACATTCTCCCGGGTTTCAATGAAACCAGCCGCCTCTGTCCATACTGCCTCCTTCACCCCCAAGAAAGTCGAAAGCTGAGGCCCAGCAGGGATCGGAGCAGCTTGGTGGAGAGACTGGGCCTATGGGAGGGATCACACTTTTTGAGTACTTCTACATGGAAATGACATAGTAAAAGTAATCTAGATTTAGAAGTGTGGCGGGTCCCCAAAGATGCTAGACATTGAAGCTGACGGAGGGTTCGACACGGAGAGGCTGGGTATTTTCGGTGTACGAGATCCCGTGTCTTCCCTTCTTTAGTGAGCCACGGCAACCCTAGAGCCTGATGCCCCACTACACAGCCCTCTAACCGAAGGGCAGTTCACAGAACTCAATGCCAGAACTCAGGCCTCTACTAATGCCTTGTATTCGGCTTCCCCCCCACCCCCAACTAGGTTACAGCCTCCGTGTGGAGCGGCTAGTGGGTTGCCTCTTCGCGCCTGGGCTCCCATCTCTCACAGGCCAAAGCTACAAATGCCCCAGGACCACCGGGTTCGCCGCCGCCACTCCCTCCAGCTGCGCGGCTCCTGCAGCAAGAGCCTCCACCTCCCGCGCGGTGAAACGCTGTCGCCCTCCCCCGCCTTTGGAGCTTTCCGGCCCTCACCCCAGATCCTGAGCTCACCACTACCCTGCCCAAAGCCAGGGCAGCTGCGAGGCCCGGGAGGGGGAGGCTGGCTCGCAAAGTTCCTGCAAGCAGCAGCACCTCGAGCTCGCCGCGAGCCAGAGAGCATCTTTATGCAACTTTATGCACAAATAAAAGCGCGCTCCGCAGCGTGCGCGCACGCGCACACACACATTTACACGCACACACACTTCCATGCATTCACTTACACATTTAGCGCTGGACCGAAAACTTCTGCACTCTTTCTCACCTGGGACCTCACTGTCAAGTTGAGCCGCCTGAACTTTTTGAGGTCTTTCTCAAGTCCCCCCGTCCCTGCTCCTTTCCTCCCAGTATCTCCCCCCAAGTCCCACCAGGACTAACCTGTGGAATCCATGTCGGGTTCCTCCAGTAACCCACAATGCATGCTCTTCCCATGGACAGCACAGACGCCCCCCAAAAGTCCTGATATTTGGGGATCCCCTGTGCTAGAGATGCCCAGGGAGGAAGGGAGGGAACGAGGGAGGAAGGAATGGGTAACGAGAGAGAGGGAGACGATGGACGAGAGGGCAAAAGGATAAAGGGGGAAAAGAAAGAACCAGACGAAAGAAAAGAGAAGGAGGCAAAGAAGCGAGGGAAGGAAGGAAGCGAGCTGGAGCAGAGGGAGCGAGCGAGCGAGCGAGGGGACACTCAGTAATCCAGTCGGGCAAAGCCAAACCCGTCAAAATGTTTGCGGATGTTTCATGGGAAAAAACATCATTTTATAGGAGCCCCGATGGGAGCAATGTCATTGATAGGCCAGCGGGCCTGATGAATGGCCGCTCGTCAGATGGGGCCGTGGCGAGGCGCACTGTGAAGCCCATTGTGGGCCTGTTTTGAATAAGAAAAGCCGCCTCCGAAAAGGGGGGCTCAGAGCGACGCAATCCCAGCCCTCCGACTTCCCCCTTCTATTATAGCATTAGCAACGTTTTTCTTATTTAAAGTTCCAGAGGCCTTCTCCAGCCTTAGCCCGGCACTCATTATAGGTGAAATCAAAATTGGCTTAGATCTGCCCCCCTCTCCAGCTCTCCCGCGCCAGAGCCCCGCGCGGTGCAGCCATGGAGGGGGGTGCAGAAGGTGTCGGAGCCCTAGGAGTCGCCTGTGCGGCCACGAGTGGGCCCAACTCCTTTTTTCTCTCCCCTTGAGACACGTCCAATTTCCGTCCTGAGTTAGATTTTGAGCAGGGGCCCTGGAGCAATGCAGAGGGAGTGTGTCTTGAGTTTCTTCCACGTAGATCCGCGGACATGCGTGGGAGTAGAGGGTCGGGAAGGAGAAACTGAAGCCTTAGGTTCCCATCTTCAGTCTGAGAGACAAGACGGACGCTTGTCAGGGAGGGGTGAGGGGCTGGCTCGCCTCCTCCACAACTTTTGTACCCAACGGGTCTCTCCAGGTCTCCGTGCCTTGCTGTCTCGGTCTCCGCTTCTCCTTTGGCTGCCTGTCTCTTTTGTCTCTCCCTAGGACTACGTCCCCCTGGGTCTCTGGGACCCCCACCCCCTCCCCACCCCCTTGCCACTTCCCATAACCCTGTATGTCAGTCTGTCTGCGTCCGGGTCCCTCCCTCTTCCCATGTCCCCCGGTTCCCCCCTCCGCCACCCTCTCGGTCCCCCAGAGCCCGCAGCGGAGTTGGTGAGAAGCCCCCCGGCGTCCGACTTGGGGACGCCGCTTTCCCAGGGACCCCTCCCCGGTGCAGATGAAAGTGCAGGAGGAGGGGGCCGGGGCTGGCAGACCGCAAATTGGGGGGGGGGGCTCCCGCCGCCCCGGGAAAGTGGCCGCTCGCGGGCCGGCCGCGCTGTGATTAGAATATGAATGGGCTCGGCGGGCGGAAGAGAAAGGCGGATTACCCCGCTGCTTTGACCATGGACAGAGGCAGCGCAGGCGGCTCAGGGGCGGATCGCCCGGGTCCCTCCCGCCGCTCCGGGTGCGCTTCTTGCCCGCGACCCCGGGCCTGCCCACCGCGGGCCTCCGGGAAGCCCCCGAGCCGCGCCGAGTGGGACAATGGTGGGAGGGGGCAAGGGACCAGCACGTGCCGCGTTAAGGTCACGGGGCGCGGGGAAGGGGCAGTGCCGAGTGCCGGGCTGAAGGCTGCGCTGGGTTCGAATCCCAGCTCTGAAAAGTCCATCGTTTTTTCTGGGCCTCAGTTTCCTCGTCTGTGAAATGGGATAACGAAGCTCCTTCCCGTTGCTCTCCCCAGGCCCCGACTAACCTGCGTGGGTAATTGCTCCTTCCTGCTCTGGCCTCTACTGAGTTCTAACCTGAGTCGTGTCCAGGGAATTTGGTCACAACCTCACACGCCGCCCTGTCGTGCCCAGAAGTCCTCCACCCACACCCGGTGACACCGGCACACCATTTCCCGCTGTGGTGGGGAGTGAAAAGTTTTGGCAGCCGAAGGGGTTGAATAAGATCCCCTCTTACCCTCGTGGGTTCGAAGTTAGAGATCAAATAGCCGGGTCTGTCTCTCGAAGCCTCACTGGCCCTAGGACTAAATGCTAGGGTGTGCATTGCGGGGTGCACTGGGTGATCCTGAGGACCCTGTCTCCAGGGAGGGGAGCTGCCCCACCGGGAGGCTTAGGGTCCTCTGGGGAGCCCTCTACCACCGACACTGGGGCAGAGGTGATCTGTAGGCTGGTGAGACTGTTACACAGCTGTTGCTAGCTACATTATACTCACCATCCAACGGAAGGGGTGGGCTGGGCTGGGCTGCCCCCACAAGGCAAGGGGTACAGAAAAGGGCTGCGAGGTCCGGGCAGGCCTGGCCCGTGCTGGACAGGAACAACTCAGGGTGGCAACAGGGCCCTTCTCATCACTGGCCTGTTCCGCTTGGCCTGAGAGGGGAAGAGATTCTCAGAGCTTGTACTGGAGTGAGGAGGGAGACAGCCTGGCACCTATTAGGTATGTAGCAGGCCTGTTCCATGGAGGAGTGGGCAGATGTCAAAGCTGGTATCACTCGGGAGGTGCCACTTGAGTTCAAAAATAGTGCTATATTTCACTGGAAGTCAGATAAAAATTTCAAAGCGATGCCGCCTAGGGGCTGCCCACACCAGTGTGTCTGGGCCGTTCACTACATAGTAAGCACACAGCTGTGAGAGTCTGACATCCTTCAATACAAAGGTTTCATTGAAGACTAGTGTCTACCACTTCCACCGACCCCAGGGATAGCATCTCATTTAACCCCACTACACAAGGAGCACACACTGCTGTCCGGCCTAGGGAGGACAATGGGAGGTCAGTGTGCCCAGTCTGGGAAGGCAGTGTGAGGGGTGTGTGTGTGTGTGTGTGTGTGCAGATGCTGAGACGCGGGGGGGGGGGGGGCTATATATGACAAGGCTGGAGGAAATGAGGGCCAAGCCAGGAGCTGAGTTTTAAGGACAGAGAGGCAAAGGCCAACAGGAGTGTCTGTCTGGTGTGTAAGGACTGAGCGTGGACCTGAGGACGGGTAAGGGAAGTGCTCTCGTGGGAGGCTATGCAAAGGAACGGGTCTTGCATCCGGAACTAGAAGTGCACTTTGGGAAGACCACAGTGACCAAATGTGGTGGCAGGAAGACAGGAGCTGGCTGCTGGAGGGAGCGGCACCGTGACTCACAGATGCAGCAGTGGGGGCTCAGGGGACTGAGGAGAAACAAGCGCTTCCCTGGCCTTGATGCTGACTAACCATGGCCAGAAGAGAAGGGGAAGGCGCACGCATTAGCCAGGGGCTGCCCACCCTACTCATGAAGATGGGCCAAGGAGGGGTGGGAGATGGCAGGAGGAGGCAGCAAAGACCAGGCAGCCTGAAGTACCCATAAAACTCGCCAGTAGCTGGTGGACAGGTGGGCAGACCCAGGAAGACAGGGACTGGGCAGGTTTTGTGTGACACTGATGGCTACAACAGCCTCTGGAGGGCTTGTTGTGTGATGTGGAAGTAAAGATTGTAGGGGATGCTCTGGGTTCTGCTCCTGTGCTGCAGTCCCCAGAGCCCTGCACTTAGCACCCTACCCTGTCCCTGTCTCCCCCCCCCCCCCGTCATTATAGGTATGATGTCATGGGGGACAGGATTCACAGTTTCTAACTTCCCTTCCCTCCTCCCTCCTGGCTCCCTGCCCACTGGCTCAGGGTACAGTGATTGGCACAGGCCCCAGCCAGCCCTAGCTTCCTTATGTGCACTCAAGTGCTCTCTCTAGCACTGGATTCTTAGACTCCCGATTTGCCTTGCAAGCAGCCCCAAGCTGGTTATTGGTCCCATAATAAGAGATACAGGTAATCGACGGGAACCTACCCAGCATCCTGAAGGGGACCTGCAGACCCGTGATCCAGACATAAACATGTGTTGTTACAAGCTTTGAGATACAGTCTTATCATAAGAAAGGGGAAGACAGGAGTAACAGTTGGTCTATTGTTCTCTGCCATGTTTAAGGGAATAAGAAAAATATTAATGTTGGCTAAGGTTTATTGACCACCATTATGAGTGAGCCATGGTTCTAAGTGTTTAAATTATAAAATGTATAAATTATATTAAATTATCAGAATAATCTGGATAGGTACCATATTTATACCTGCCTTTACACAGGTCACAGAGAGGGTAAGTAACTTGCCTAAGATTGCACAGCAAGAAGCAGTAGAGTTGCTGGGCAGTGGTGACACACACCTTTAATCCCAGCACTCGGGAGGCAGAGGCAAGTGGATCTCTGTGAGTTTGAGGCCAGCCTGGTCTACAAAGCGAGTTCCAGGACACTTACACAGAGGAACCCTCAAAAATAAATAAATAAATAAATAAATAAAAGGAAGAAAGAAAGGAAGGAAGAATAAAGTAAAAATAAAAAGAAGCCACAGATGTCCTGTGAGGCGTCCCGAGATGACCTCTCCACTATGAAGTGCCTGAGACAGTGAGCCCAGGGAACCGGTCACTGCATTTCCAACTGAGACCAGCCCTTTATACAGACCTCCCCCCCAAGGTGAATGGTATGTGCCACCCCTAGAACCACAAGGAGCCAGGCCTCTCCAGGTACCTGACCACCTCACACATGAACTTCCCACACCTCATCCTCCCAAGCCCCTCCTGGGGTTCTGGAACTCAGACTGTCCCCAGCGGACTCTGCCTACACCACAGTGACTTCTTTCTACATTGCTGCTCCCCAAGGGTGCCACCTGCCCACAGCTCACACCAGGAGAATCTTTTGCCTCCTCATCCCAGTCCCCTGGGGTCTAAGGCCCAGAGCCTGCCCGTCCTCACTGCTGTGCAAGCCTGCCGTCCCACCTACTTGGCTAATGTCGGTTCAGGCAATTGAGTGAGTCTGTCTCAAAGCAACAAGTAAAAGGGGAGCTGGGGATGTGGAGTGTTTGGAGCACTTTCTAGACCAGCGGTTCTCAACCTGTGGGTTGCAACCCCTTTGGGGGTCAAATAACGCTTTCACAGGCGCCACCTACAACTATCAAAAACACAGATATTTACATTACAATTGATAGCAATAGCAAAATTGCAGTTATGAAGAAGCAGTAATAAAATAATTTATGTCTGGGGTCGCCACATTATGAGGAACTGTATTAAAGCGTCACAGCATTAGGAAGGTAGAAAACCACTACTTTAGACCCTAGGTTCAACCCCCAGCATTGCAAGTAAATAGTAAATATTTTAAAATAACATATCCTTTTCATGTTCCCGACTGGAAGAGGAAGGAAAGCAGCAGGGAAGGGAGCCTTCTATCAGCATTTCCGGCTCATTCTCTTTCTAGAACACTGTATGTCTCGTTGTGTTCCTCTCAAAGGCATCCTCGAAGAGTGTTTAATTTAGCCAATCACACAGACCCTTCAAACAAACTTGAGTTCTGTTGGTTAGAAAGAAGCATGCCGGGTGGTGGGAGGCAGAGGCAGGCAGACCTCTGTGAGTTTGAGGCCAGCCTGGTCTACAGAGTGAGTTCCAGGACAGCCAGGGCTACACAGAAAAAAATCTGACTTGAAAAACCACCCACCCACAGAAAAAGAAGCAGATATTGGATAAACAGAGCTAGACTCAGCTCCTCCCAGGAACATATTGAAAATATATCTTTTCTCTCCCGATCCATCCCTTTCTCTTTTCTGGAATCTTCCATGAACATGTTAGCATTCACTAAGCATCTCCTATTTTAAATTTCTTCCAGCTGGTGAGATGGCTTACTGGGTAGGACACCCTGATCTTACTGGGTAGGACACCTGCTGGAGCCTGATCTTCAGAACCCACCTGGTAGAAGAGCTGACTCTTGTAAATAGTCTTCCGGCCACCACACATGTGCGGTGACATGAGTGCCCCACCCACACCCCCTTCACACACAAAATAAATAAACATAAAAATTACTTGAAAGGGAATTAAATGTTTCCTTTGTTCTCATGCGACCTTCTCACTCACTAAACCAAATCTCCACTTCCTATCTGTCTCCTGGTCGGGTTGGTAGTTTTTTGTTTTGTCAACCAGACACAAGGCAGAGTTAAGAAGAGGACAACACAACTGAGAAACTGCACACATAAGATACTCTGCAGGGTAAGAGCACCTGCCTCGACCTTGCAAGCCTGTGGGACATATTCTTAATTAGTGATTGATGGGGAAGGGCTCGGTCCCATTGTGGGTGGAGCTATCCCTGGGCAAGCGGTCCTGGGTGCATAGGAAAGCCAACTGAGCAAGCCATGAGGAGCAAGCCAGTGAGCAGCATCCTCCATGGCCTCCATCATCAGCTCCCGCCTCCAGCTTCCTGCCTTGAGTCACACTGACTTCCTTCATGCAGGCTGTGATGCGGCAGTGGGACGAAGTCAACCCCTTCCTCCCCAAGTCACTTTTGATCAGGGTGTTTTATCATCATTATAGAAGCCCAGACACCACCCCAGATGCCCTCCAGCAAAGAGCGGTTTATGAGCACACAGTCTACTTACCTCTGAGCCCCGTTCCTTCGCAGTCTCGCCCTCGTCCTCCTTCCGTCCCTAAGAGACAAAAGTCCCAGTCATGGCTGTGCTGTCAACTGTAGCTACTGATTTTCTGTTTCCCATTCTCTGTGGATCGTTTGCCCTCACCTTGGTCCTGGGGCTCTCAGCTCATCTTCTCCTATTTCACCAGCTAACTGTCTCCTTCCTGACTGGTCCCTAAACCCTTGGTTGTGAGGACCCAGTCTCCCAATCTCTGCTTCCCTGACTACTCTCCTCCTCTGAGACCTTCCCCTCTGCTTTACGGCCACTGCTTATGGGGGGGGGGAGGGCGGCGAGCATGTCACCTCATCCCCTGACCTTGGCGTGTGACTTGTTCAGAGAATGAGAGCTTCTGCCCACCTCAAACACAGTAAGTTTCCATGGTTGTTGGTCCACGGCAATCAAAGAACTCTTTAAAGTGGACTGGAACACATCACCCAGCCTGAGACCAAGAGCGAGCAGCCTGTGGCCTGAAGAAGCAATGCCCCAGACACCCCAGACTGCTGAAGAAAGCAAAGGGCCACTGTGGCTTTGGGTGGCTTGTTCTATGGCATCCCTAGGCCCTCCTAGGTTAGGTTAGTGGTACCGCGGGGAAGAACTCCTCAGTCGGGTCCAGGAAAATTGTATGGTGACTCAAAGCGTGGTAGGATCATGGGATGGGGAATAAAAGGCAGAGTCGGGAAGGAGGACTGGATTATAAAGAGCAGGGCTTGCAGCTGGGTTGTGAGTGGGATAACAGGAACATGTAGAAGTCCTGTGTTTTGAACTTTAAGAACAGGATAAACTGTGGTCCTGCTTACTAACTGAGGAACTCTTGGAAGTATAGAGATAATCTTGGCTGCCTACTTGACACATCTGGGAAGGAGGACTTGTGGGCACTCTCTGGGGTATTGTGTTCTTGAGTGTTAATTGATGGAGGGAGTACCTACTGCGGGAGGTACTGTGCTTAGGCAGATGCTCCAGGGGTGTTTAAGAAAGCTAGCTGAGCAGGTGAGCACTGCTCTTCTCCTGGTGGCTGCTTGAAGCTCCTGGTCATGCCTGTAACTCCAGCACTTGGGAGAGACACAGGAGTTGAGGTCAGCCTTGGCTACGCAGCCTGAGCTACCTAAGACTGTCTGAAATGAACCAAACAGAAATCTAGAACAGCAGCGTAAACGCTGGAGACCAAGCTCTCAAAACACGAGCCTGACAACCATCAAATATTTGCCATCCAGATCGCCTGATTTCCTTAACAATTTGTTAAACTTGGTTGGTCTGAATGAAGATTCAAACCAGGGCCACACAAAACAGCTTGCTTCAGTGCTTTTTAATCTGGGGTGTTCTCCTTTCCCTCCCTCAGTCCCTGTTCCTCTCTCTCAAAAGCCAGAGAGCCCCCCATCTCTGTGAGCCTACCCCATCTGTGAGCCGACCCCCATCCCTGTGAGTCCAACCCATCCCTGTGAGCCCGCCCCATCCCTGTGAGCCCATGGCATCTCTGTGAGACCCTTCCCCCTTGCCCAGTAGAACCCTTCTCTTCTGGGGGGTCTCGGATGCTCTAAGTCGGCAGCTGGATCTAAACGGTCAGATCCAGGTTTACAGCTCTGACAGAAATAGCGCGTAGGAGGTGCTGTGCACTTTCTGTACCTGAACATTGGGGTTCACAGACGCAGATAGACGTGTCTGTTACTAAGGAAACTGCAGGGTGCAGGAATTACCAGCAGCACCAGTTGCTCCCAGAAGCTGCTTCCTTATTGGTTTTAACATTAGCTGGCCATCATCGCCAAAACTGATTTTATTTATTTATTTTCTGTTGGGATATAAGAGTTTTCTAAGAATAGTTCTTAGGAACTGTTTCACAGCCTCAAGGCAGGATCACAGAGGAGAGCTGTGCAGGGGGAGGTCATGAGACAACCTTGGATGCCAGACCTTTCCTGCCACCTTGTCTTCCTTGACAGAATCTTCTGTGTGCGTCAGCCTTGCTGGCTCAGAAGCCTTTGGGTGTCCTGTTTCCCGTTCCCCCTCGCCCCCCATCTCACTACAAGAGCACTGGAATTCCAGATCCATATCCAGCTCTATAGAGGGTCTGGGGATCTGAACTCAGTTCCTCCATTTTGACCCACTGGGCCTCCTCCCCACCCCCACCCTGCCCCATAATGTTTTGTTGTTGGCAGCTGAAGCCCAGTCTTTATTGTGAAGATTTAGGTGAGCTGGGAAAGAAGTCAAACTGGTTGATGCTTGTTGAAGCTATGCAGACCACAGACTGCTGGGGAGGTGGGGAGGAGAGAGGACGGGAGCTGTCCATCATATTCCCGGTCAGGCTTCTAGCGCGCCAATGTCTGTGACTTTATACAAATGTCTGTTCTTCATGGCTTCTTTCCTCCCTGGAGTGAAACACAGAGACTGGGCATGGGCAGGAAAGGGAGTGCCATTCCCTCCCCAGGGCCCTGGGGCAGGCCTCAGGAGAAGCACCCATCCAGGAGCAGAGGCTTTTGTTATGGAAACAGCTCTGGACATATTTCACAACTATGAGTCTTCTCTGCTAGAGCCATAAAGGGGTTGTTCTCAGATCTGAACCGTGAGAACCTGGTGGGGTTACTGGCAGGGCAGTGCTGAAGGCTGGGGTCCCTGGGAACCTCTCGCTCCTGCAGCAGGCTCCCACTGTTCATGCTGAACCCCAGCAATTCATGGAAGCCACCATTCATGTCTTCCTGTCACCTCACAGGGCTTCTGCCCCATCTGTCCCGGGGCAGACCTCTTGGTTCCAGGTCTCTCTGGAGCATCCTGCTCCTCCGTCTTTGGGAGGGCACTTGGCCCTGCAACACCAGCCTCCAAGCGGTCCAAATGCTCATTGTTTTTTAGAGTGTCAGCTTTCTCTGATCGTTAGTAAAGAAGTGATTTTTTTCCTAAGCTCAAAGGATGAGATAAAAAGCCAACTCTCTTATTTCATGCAGCTTTTTCTCTTCATTTTCATTTTTTAAAGGAAGCATCTAACACATTTAGAAACCAAGTTTCTAAAACCATGTCTGGTAAGAAAGGTTTAATATTTTAATTCCTGTCCCAAATATCCTAATTTTCTTTCCACAGAGGAACTATTTCTTAACATACACACGGACGGACACACACATACACACACACACACACACACACCTACACACACAGGGACACCTACCCCCACATCTCTTTATCGTCTCATTATTGCTAACTGTTAGATAACATAATTATGATGCAAAAAGATGCTGATCCGCTTAGGAACCTTATTTGGGCCGGGGAGTGGATGCTATCAGCTAAAATAATCCTGGGTCTGGAGAGAAAGGCTCAGTGCGTAAAGGCGCTTGCTGCCAAGGCAGGCTGGCTTACTCCAGAGAGCTGTCCGCTGGCCTCTACTAGAGAACCGGTGGACCGCAGTTTCACCGAGTCTCGCTCCAGGCAGCACTGGGTGGCTGCAATGGTACAGGAGCTCTCTGCAGCCCTTCCTATCTGGTGACCCCCTCGCCCTCCAGTTGCTTAGGATCTTTAGAGCCTATAACTCAACAGCAGACAGTCAGGCTCTCTGGGCATGGCTAGCTAGTCTGTGTCCTTACTTGAGCTCCCCACTTTATGACTCTGCCTGGGCCACCATTCACTGAGGTGCTCAGTTCATCTTTGAGCCTAGGGATGTTCGTGTGAGTTTCTGTCTGTGTGCTGGTTCACTGTTGCTGCCCAACTGGGAAAAAGTGGACCCTCAAGGCAGGACCTACCCTAGCTGTGTTTTTTAATAGCCCAGAAAAAAACACACATTCGTATCTAAAATTACTGGGACCCTGCTGGACTGCTTTTCATGGATGATAACTTGCGACATCTTTAAAGGGATTTCTTTCATAAATTAGCCTATTCAGATGCCCCTCCCTAAGATGAATAGTAAGCATTCATATTGTCTTCAAATATCATCTTATTCCTTTTTAAGAGCGAACAATTAAAACCATCATTACTTTAATTCGCTCCTCATTGTTTTGCATGGTCTCCACTTCCCCTGATCATCTCCCCTGTGCCAGAGAGCTCTTCAGCCCTTCCCTTCTGCTTTCACTGTCTACCCCTCTTATCCTATCCTAACTCTTTCGGCAAGGTTATGAATTAACTTACCTTCATTAATTAATAATATATTATTTATAAATCATTAACATTTTCTCTATGCCACTTTGCTATCTCTCAAGTCTCAAATGCAAGCACTTTTATTGCCGTTTTCTAAGTGCTCTAGAATTTTCTATTTCCTCCAACTGAACAATGGTGGTGGGTGTAGCATGAATATTAAAAACCCAGAGGCAGATACTGGAGTTCAACCCGAAGATCAAAAAAGCAAAGCAGCCAGCCACTAAAGAGACCTTTTACCTCTCCCGAATCTTCAGACCGAAGGGGCGAGAGAGATCTTGTCTCCGTGAGTCCTCAAACTCCACACTGCACTGAGCTCACTGAGCTAGTGTCTCTTCCATTCCTTTCTCTGCCCAGCCAGATCACTCCTGTCTCCACCTTCCCAGTGCTGGGATCACTTTGCAGAACTCTGTTTTTCTTTTAGGTAGAGATTCAAGCATTCAAGGCCCGATGGCCTTGAACTCACAGAAATCCCTCTGCCTCTGTCTCCTGAGTCCTGGGATTTAAGGTGGATTTAAGGTGTGTGCACCACTGCCTGGCCTGTATGACTGACTAGTGTGGCTGTTTTGCATTCTGATCTTCAGGCAAGCTTTATTTATTAAAATACGAATAATCTAACGCTGTGGTGGGTGTTGTCTTGACTTCCGTCATTGACTCAGAAGCCTTCTTATCTTGGTTTGTGCTGTGATTTGCACAACTAACCGTGTGGCTTAGCTGCAGAGTTGCAGGAAGACAATGCCCATGAGTTTCAGTCTGAGGGGGTCATGACCTTGCTTTTGTCTCAAATATTTTAATTAGGTTTTTTATCACTTTATTATTTCTTAAACTATATCTGCATAGAATGATGTCTCCTACAGCTAATTCAACCTCAGCTATACACATACACATATACACACTTAGGAATTTAGATGGTATTGCATTTGGTATATGTATAAATGTAAAATCAGGTCTTAATTTCAGTTTATATTATATATTGCTTTTATTTACCCAGTAAAATGCTTTTGCCTTTAGCTTCATTAAGTAACATTTTTTTTCTTTCTTTCTGTTTATATTCCTCAGAATGCTGCCCTGTAACCCCATCTCAAATTTTCCAGGCTGCCATGTTTGGGATTAACTCAGGACTGCAAAGGACTGAGCCTTGTCTATGATCCAGCTGGGGTATCTTCTCTTTAAAGTCTTTATCCATCTGAGTTTACAGAGAGCAGCAGACACTTGCTGTCGTCTTCTGCTGCACTTCGTGTTATAGACTTCATTAGTTATTTTTCTCCATGCGATGACAAAGCACCTTACAGAAGCAACGTAAGGTGCGGTTGGAGGAACAGACTCAGTGGTTATGAGCACTGATTGTTCTTCCAGAAGACCCAGGTTCAAACCCCAGCACCCACATGGCAGCTCGCAACTGTAACTCCAGTAACAGGAGACCCCCACAACCTCTTCTGGCCCCTGAGGATACCACAAATGCATGTACACAGACGTAGATGGAAATAACACTCATATACATAAGATAATAATAAAACAAAATCTTTGTGAAAAGCAACTAAAGGAAGGTTTATTTGGGCTCATGGTGGAGGAGGTGTGAGGAAGCAGAGAGAGGAATGCTGGCTCTCACCTCACTGTCTCCTTTCTAGGAATCTGGGATCCCATTCCATGGATGGAGCAGCCTACACTTGGGGGCTGCCATTCACTTTAAACCGTTCTGGAAACATCTTTACAGAGAGGCCCAGAAATTGGTCTCCCAGGGGCATTGTAAATCCTGTTAAATTGGCAATCAAAATAACTGTCACATAATCTGTATTTTAAACCTTCTAAAAATCTTCCTATCACGTGGTGTGGTTTCCAGGTCCTATCATGTGCACGTTAGCTGATGATTCAGAAGAACTTTAATTTTTACTTCACTGATTTAATGTATTCAAGATTTTTTTTAGTAGTTTAATTTTTTATGTAATTAATTCTCTTTTTCATCAATTACTGGACAGACTGGGTCCCTCTTATGAAGCAGCAGTCGAGGAGGCAGCTGAGAGAAGACCCAGGGAAGGTGCTGGGAGATGGCCTGGTTCGAGCCACACACCATGACCAACTGCAGTGGCTTCTGGGGCACGGGCTCCTGTTCACATCCTTCATGCACGATCCCTGCAGTGGCTTCTGAGGCACGGGCTCCTGTTCACACCCTTCATGCATGATTTCCTTTTTTCCCCTCTTTTTCTTTCCAGTCCAGTCCTATCCTGTCCTTTCCTTTCACCTCACTCCTCCCCTCCCCTTTCCTTTCCTCTCTATGATTCTGTTGCTGAGTGAAAAAAAAACAAAAACAAACAACAAAAAAATCTCTTTTCTAAGTTCAAAGTTTCCCAGTAGATATTTTTTATTTCATATCTAGGTCTATGGTCCATTTTGATTTAATTTTTCCATTTTATTTAAATTTTGTGAAAGGTATAAGGCCTGTAGACACGTTTATTTCTATTTTATATTGTTTTTTTTAATTTTTATTTACTGCAGCATCATTTCTGGATAAAAGATTCCTTCTCTGTTGATGTGTCTTTCTTCTTCTGTGTACGTCTAGTTGTGCTTCAGCATTTAGTTCCAGTGATTGATATGGCGACTCTTTCACCGATGTCACACTGTCTTGACTATTGTTATCTTATACTAGTTTTAAAGACCATTGGGCATGAGTCCTCATCTTTGCTCTTCTTAGTGTGGTTTTAGTTGCTTTTAGCCTTTTGTCTTTTCATGTAAACTTTATAATCCTTGTCAATACCCACAAAGCACCTTGCTAAGGTTTTAATTTGGACTGCATCTCATCTCTATGCTAGGTTGGAAAACTTGGCATCTTAATAACGGGTAGTTTTCTACTCCATGAACATTGGTCAGCTCTCCATCATCAGCCCTTCCTTGGCATGCGTCTGTGCGCTGTTGCTATTTCTTCATGCAGCGCCTACGGGAGCATTGCTATGGTCGATGGTACGGTACATGCAGCACCTACGGGTGCATTGTTATGGTCGATGGTACGGTACATGTCTATCCTGATCAATGGCCGTGAAATCTCGGGAAGAACTGCTGTGGTTGAACAGAAAGTTCCACCAATGTGGCTGAGACTGCTGCCCAGGTCACCCACATTGCTCCAGCCTGAAGTCTCGGAATCCAGGGGTGGGCTTGTCTCCTCTCTCTCCCCCATCACCTTTCCTTCACAGACGTTTGTGCTCTTCTTGCTGCACACACATTAAGGGCTGGGCTTGTTGTTTTGGAGTCTTGCTTCCTTTATCACTATATAATGCTTCCTAATAATTCATTTATGGTCTTCTTTGTCTAAAACTAATACAGCTTAAGGCTTTCTTCTGGATAGTGTTAAATGGTTTGCAAACTCACCCAAAGCTACAGGAAGCCTCTTTCACTGACATGTGGGTGGAGTGTTAACTTCAAAGAGCTAATCAACTCTAGACTGTCATATTAGCAACACCCAACATGTACATTCAAGCCATAGCTTGCTATGACTGATTATGTATGTATGTAGAAGTACATACATGCATACATAACATACGTACATGTGTCTGTGTGTATCATCTCTATCTATCTATCTATCTATCTATCTATCTATCTATCTATCTATCTATCTATCTATCTATCATCATTTCGTCCTTATCTCTAGCCATCAAAAAGGCACAGAAACAATTACCCACCCAGCATAGTAAGACTCCCTACCACCTGAATTTGCATCTAGAAATATTTCCTACAAAAAGGGAGCTGGCTGAAAGAGAAATGGTTGCATACCGGCCTGAGACAGGAAATGTGCCACAAGGGACTGGAGAATCACGGCACTCTACAGGGCAAGGGTATGCAAGTTCTACTGAGCTTGTGAGTCAACCTGAACATCTTTCAGACAACAACGATGGACCAATTTGAGCATCAAAAGGAGAATAACCACAAGGAATTGGGGCACTGGAATATTCGTAACAACTAACTCCAGATCCTGCTGGTTCCCATACTGAAGTATGCTAGGAAACGAATTCATATTTGACAGTCTGTATAGGGAAGGATCAAATAGCTGGTCTTTACTATGTGAAATTTACCTCTGAAAATTCACAGCTGAAGAAGGGAAATGTCTGTAAGCAGCGTGCTCTAGCTACTACATGAAGAAGTGATAGGGCTGCCATGTTCCATTTTGCACTTTCAGGTGATCTAGGTATTGTACATCCAGCGTAACTGACATCACAGACAGAAGGGCGAACGTCAAACCATGAAACTATTAGAAAAAAACATAGGGAGAATGTGTCAGGGCATTGGTCTATATGTTTACCCAAAGGCAAGGCAACAAAAGCAAACATTAACAAATGGTATTACATGAAATTGAAAACCTTTTAGAGCAAAAGAAACAAAAGGAAGAAGACACTACCTACAAATGGGAGAAATGTTTCATTCAACAGAGATTAATTTACATAATATATAAGAAATGCAAACAACACAACAACAAACACAAAACAAAAGCTAAGAAAAAACAAAAAAAGCAAATAAAATGATTGAAAAAACGAGTCAATGATATGAAGAGACATTTCTCAAACGGCTAACATGTATATGAAACTATTCCACCCCACTGATCCTTGGGGAAATGCAAATCAAAACCATAGCATACATCATACCCCCGACTAGAATAGTTATTATCAAAACGACAAAAAAATGTTGGCAAAGACGTGGGGAAAGGGGACTTCTACATTGTTGGTGGGAATATAAATTAGCGCAGCCATTGTGAAAAACAGAATGGAGGTGCCTGAAAACTAGAACCAGCAGTCATGTGACCTGGCAGTCTTGCCTCTGGGTATGTATTCAACACAGATAAAGTTAGCATGTTGGAGATACTGCACGTGCATTTTCATGGCAATGCTGCTTAGAAAAGCATAGGATCAACATGGCTGTCCAGTGAAGGATGAACAGGTATGGAAAACGTGGTATAAATACACAATGGAATATTACTCAGCAGAGAGAGGAGAGAGGAAACGGGGGAGAGGAGAGGAGAGAGGGAGACCCACTCTCATGTTCTCAAGCACCATAACTTCCTAGTCTGTCCACAGTGCTGTCTCATCAGATGGGCGGCTGACTCAGGCTCTTGGCTAGTCTCTCCTTGTCCCGGAGATTCACTATCACAAGTTCAAACTCAGGCGCTCTCTTGATTTCTGTCTCTCAACTTCCACAAAGTCCTATCAACTCCACTCTTCTCTACACAGCCTCATTTTAAATCATCCTTCCCTTGGCTAATGTCTGTTCATTCTGAAGTTGCTGTGGCAGCAACCTCTTCTGGGGACCGTGCCCTGACTGCTCAAGAGTGCCCTCTGCGATTCTGTTGGCTGCCCAGTAGAAGAATGGAGTCTCAAGACCACATTTGGAGTGGAAACACCATGAAGTCAGTCATCACTGAAGACGATGGATATAAATTGCTCAGCACTGAGAGTCAGTTACTCTCACCCCAAGCAGAGAATCTGACACTGGGAGAGAATACAGAAGATTGCCTTGACCATGAGGACCTAGTTGGAGTTGTCTTGTTTCAACTTAATCCCTCCTCCAGGCTGAGCGTGTAGTTAAACTTGCCAAAGTTATGCACGTGACACCTAGCCTAAGCTTTCCTGTGTTCCTTGCCCCTGCCGAGTGCCCTGAGAGCGAGCAGGGCATCGAGCTCATTTTTGCAGTCCCAGGCAACCAGTAGAGAGCTCCCTATCTAGAAGAAGCAGAATTCTGTCTGGTGGAGCAGGTGAATGGTTTAATTTCTCCTTAGCTCTTGCCAGAGGTAGGAAACGCTACAGCGAGGCCACCAACCTGCTGTATCTACTGGGCCAATGAACTGGCTCAAGGTCTCTCGTGGCTTGTCATGGTCTAACTGGAATGACGACTTTGACGGGAAGGTTCCACAGAAGAGAGAGCTAGAAGGCTTTGAGGCTCCAGATCAGGTGATCTGTAGAAGCTACTATTTCTTTGAAGCCCCTCTTGTGGCTTGCCCAAGCCCATCCATGGGCTGTGGCTGGATTCCAGCTGTCGGCCTCTCCTTTGCTCCTTAATCCAGGTTTAATGAGATGAGCACCATTAGGAGAGGCGGACGCTTACCCTTTAAGTGAGCAAAGTGACTCTTCCTAGAAGGACTGAGTTTAATAACCCAGCTCAAGACCCCCTTTAGGTACAGGATGATTCTGGCACATCGGTTAAGTGTTACACAAAACAGACGTGAGTCTTCAAAATCAAAGGCGTTTTTCATTCATGTGCAAAAGGAATCAGTAAGCTGCATGAAAACGGGGGTGTGTAAAAGTCCCTGGGGCCTCCAGTTCACAGCAGGAAAAGCTCAGAGCAGATTGGACACAGGGGGAGGCAAGCTCGGCCGCCCATAACTCAGAGATAGGAGGCGGCAATCTCCCCGCACCCTCTGTTTCATGTGCGGGCTTTTGCTTCTGATCTGCCAGCAGTTGCCTAATTGGCAGTGACTGTTTCTGTGGACATGAGGGCCTGCTAAATGTGTAAGGCCTGCATTTTTCCAGGGCAGACTTTTTCCTTTGCACGTAAGCCAAAGATTCCTTCATGCACAAATTCTTTCTCACGCAGGTCACCGGGTTCTTGTACAAGGGACATGAATGCTGAGTCCTCCACACAGAGCAGAGTATTTGCACACATATGCATTATAGGCTCTGCTCACACAGAGCAGCACGGATGCTGGGGGGGAACCATATGCACATTGTGAAATTCCCACACTCGTGCAAATGCCCTGTAGGCCCAGTATCAGGGGAACGTTTTGGTGGTTTGATCAGTCAAGAGGACTGTCTTTTTGACTCTGTCTCCAGTGTGACCAAAGGCTACTGGGGAAAATGGTCTTTATTATGAGCGTGTTCATGTGTGTGCATGTAGAGGCAGAGGACAACCCCAAGAGTCATCCTCAGGCAGATACTCCCCCCCCCTTTGAGTTTTAGAGCCCATCAATCAGGCCGGGCTGGTTAGTCAGTGAGTCTGCACCTCCACAGCAATGGAACTACAGGGGCATGCTATCATGCCTGCTGGTTTGATATTGCTGTTTTTTCTTTCCCAGTTTGCATTTTGTGTGTGTGTGCATGAGAACTTATGTGAACATGCATGTGAAGATCTGAGGATGTTGTCAGAATCATGAATCTCTCTTCTGCCTTACTCACTGACAGTCTCTCAATCAAATCTACAGATCACTGAGACAGGCTTGCTATCCAGCACTCTCTGGGGACCCCCTTCTCTGCCTTCCGAGGCTGGATGTATAGGAGAGCTGACACAACCACCTAGCATTTATTTAACTCTGGGAATCTGAACCCAGGTCTTTTAAGCTTTCCCTGGCCTCCATGCCTGGAATTTTTACATGGGTTCTGGGATCCAATTCAGGATCTCATATTTTCAAGGTAAGTCCTTTCCTGGCTGAGCCATGCCCTCAGTCCCACTTGGGAACTTCTAAATGAAATGTAAACTGACCACTTTGAAGGTAAAGCTCTGGTATTAGCACAACAGGTTGTCCACTGAGCTGAGAAACAATTGGTGAGTCCATCTGATGGCTGGCAATAGGGTCTATAAGGACAGGTCCACTTCCCAGGAATCGTGCACGATAGCTGATATTATAGGATACTTATTCTGTGGCTGGAGCAGATTAACTGGGTCGGCCCCAAGGAATTATCATCATCCTAATTTTATCTCACTTTTGCAGATGAGAGGCTGAGGCAAACTGATCTGCCCAAGATCACAGAAGGTCGGTTGTGGTAGTCTGGTGGCTGAGTCCCTGCTGTGGCCACAGCTTGCTCTGGTCTCCCAGCTGGTTTAGTACAGGATGGCTGTGAGTGACAGAGTGTGTTCAAGCGGGCCCAGACAGGGAACAGAAGCATGTGCGTATTTACTGCCCTTGATTTCAGTGGCATCTGCAGCCTCGTGATCTTTGTAACGTCTGCCGCTGCGTGAGTTAGTTAGAACCTGCAGACGGAGCGAGTGATGGAGAACGAGCTCCTATTTCATTTCCTGTACGGACATTTCTGTCTCAGATACCGAGAGACTGGACACTTGCATGGACATGGGAGACCCACAGTGACTAGGAGGAGAAGCTTCCAGCAACTCACAGGGAGCTACTAATGCCTCTCTGCTCTGAGGACCCAGTCATGGCCGGCGTCTTGAAGTGCAGGCCATCCTTCAGGTTGCTTAGGGGAGGGAGGGCTCTCCTGCCACCACACGATGGTTAATCTCAATTTTGACTTGGCTGGTTTGAGAGGTGACGAGGTTAGTAAAGCACACTCCCAGAGGACTCAGGAGTCAGGGAAGGGAGGACAGTCTTTGAATGGAAGCAGCAGCATGCTGTAGGCTGGGCTCCCAGGTTGACTGAGCACAGCAGGAGCTCGCTCTTTCCTGTCCACTAGCCTTGGTCTTGTCTCTCCAGGCTCTTCCTTCTGTGATGTACTCAGGCTTCTGAAACTGTGAGCCAAAGGAAATCCTCCTCCTTAGCCGTGTCACGGTGAGAGCCAACTGACGCCCCATTCAGTCCTCCAGGGTCATTCAGGGGGAAGACGGGACTACTGTCTTTAGGTAGACCAGAGGCTGAACATTCCTGCTACACGGCAGCCAGAGAAATGCAAAGCTGAGGGCTGCCTATGTCTCTGGGGGAAAAACAAGGCAGGAAATTAGAAAGATCCAGTACAAAACCAAGTGACTGCAAACGTATATAACAATGGAGATGGTGACTAGTCTTTTATGTCTGTAATGTTTATAAAAGTCCATGGTATTATTCATGTAACAACCAGCTGATGACCAACATGGTTTAGCTGATGCCATCCTAACTGTGGTCTCACCCAGGAAAACCTGGCTCTGAGTTCATTTCACTGTGTCCATTGGAACTGGTGTTGCAGATAGCTGTGAGCTGTCATATGGGTTGCGGGAACAGAACAAAGGTCCTCTAGAAGCATAGCCAGTGCTCCTAACCTCTGCACCATCACGACCCACAACAATTTCACTACTGCTTCAAAATATAAACAACTTTTACAAGATTGCCTAAGTCAGTGGTTTTGCTCTGGATGTAATTTTGTCCTTCAGGGGATACTCAGCAATGTCGGAGGACATTTCTGATTGTCATATTGAAGGCATCCTTCGAAAGAGGCACGGGGTGTGGTTGAACATCCTACGAATGACAGAGGGCAACTCCCCCAGTCCCAAATATCATTCATACCTACCTCGGCGGACACACTTGTCTATCTGGACATCCCCATGTACAAAGACCAGGACGCTGGTCTCAATGGCCAGCACAGGGCGGGTGCTGCTCTGCATTTTACCTCATCAGCTGCTCAGAAAGGCCGCCATGTGGCAGGATGGATTTCTGGTAGGGTTGGCAGCACAGGCGAGTCACAGAAGGGAAACTAGGGGCTGCAGTCTGGAAACAGCAGGCACTGGGGGAGCCACGCGGCGGGCACTGGAGGACAGCCACCTGCTCCTATCTGCTGCTACTCTCCCCACGATGACTGCTACAGTGGAGCAGGCTGGGAAAGTATCACGTGGGATCAGGACTTGTGAAGGGCAGGGCGGGGCAGGCCAAGAGAACAAGCTACCTTAGTAAGGATGCACCAAGACTTTCACAAGGATGCCTTGATGCCCACACGTCCCCAGGCGAGCTGCACAGGAGGGTGGCACGTGCGGCTTTGCTTGTAGCGGGTCCTGACATTCTGGCTATCACCACAGACACCCACAGGGTCTTTACATCTCAGTAGCTGGTTGGAGGACTTGGAAGAATCCCTGGCCTACAGCACCTCCACTGTGCCAGGCTGCCCCATCCTCCAGGGCTGTCACCAGTATTTATCCATGGAGGGTGGTGCTCCATCTCCTGATGCAGTGGGAAGCCGTCACTATCAACTTAGCAAAGGCATGCTAATGGGCGCAGAGGATTCTGGGCCCACTGCTTGCCTTAATTTCCACATTCCCTCATTGCCTCCATTGACGTGGTTGGCTGGAAGGAATCCCGACTTAGAATTTATTGGGCGTGGAATGGCAGCTATTAATGCAGACTCCAAGTGTACTTCTACTCCACAACCTAGACCCGGGAGTGACAAGTTTTGCATTGTTCAGGAACTTTCTACCATGATATCCCAAGTTACAAACTTGATTTCCTGAAGCCAATCTGCTAAGTGCTTCTGGAGTCTCAAACCAAACTGGTAGCTTGGTTTTGGCAACAAACAATATACTGGGCCGCCACTTCTCACCCATTTAAAACTTCCTCTTCAAAGGAATGTGACTTTGATTTTAACCCATCTTGGCCCCGTGGTCTGGAGTAGTAAAAGTCCGACTTGCAGCCAACAAATGAAATACACGTTTTCCTAAGACACACATGGAGTCAATCCAGAGGGGGAAGAGGTGTGACTTTTACAGTTGTTTTTCTGACCATCCATTTCACAGCGGAATGGGCTGAGGCCACGCGGAGGGGCCCAGCCACATGCCCCTTAAGTGCTCAGTCTTGTGTGACTCATTACTGCAAATAAAGGTATTGGCCAAATGGCGCCCATTACGCAGCACCCAATCAGGACCTTGTTAGAAGCGGCCCTGACTCCCCACATGGAAGCATTCGTGAGCTCCAGCGCTGACAGCTCGCCCTGACTTTGATGTCAGAGGGAAACGGTGATTCCAAGCAAGCATGTTCTCTGACTCTGTGGCTGTCATTCCTCATCACGGCTGTGAGGCGGGGCGACTTGTCCAGATACTGTTTCTGGAAACTCCACAGCTTCTGCATTTGGTCCCCCTTCCAAAGAGCCTGGGCTTGCCTGAGTTGTCCTGCTACTGCTGCCTGAACTGAGGAGCCCGTGAGCTCCATTCTTTGTGGGATCTGTTTTGGTCTGACGAAGCTCCCTGGGACAGAATGTCCTGCTCTGGATGTGACAGAAAGCTTGCTGTTCCCATGGTAACAAGAGCAGACCTGTGTCAGCCTCTGTTTTGGGCCAGGCACACTGTCATATATAATCTTAAAAAGAGCCCCAGGGAGGTACTATTATCCCTGCATTCTGAAGATGGGAAACTCACGGAGCAAAGACAATTTGAGATCACCTAGCCATGAGGCTGAGCCTATCCTTAACTGCTTAGTTACTTGGCAGCTTTAAAAACAGTATTAAAGAGTAACATAAACTCAATGCAAAAGTTACACATCTTAAAAAAAAACTTATTTCATGTGTTTGTTATGTGCACATCAGTGCAGTGCTCACAGAGGTCAAGAGGGCGCCGGATCATTTGGAGCTGGAGTTACAAGTGGTTGTGAGTCTCCCAATATGGGTGTTGAGGATCTTAACTGCTGAGCCATCTCTCCAACCCCTAAACACACACACACTCACACACACTCACACACACACCTCCCCATGTCAACAAGACCTTAGAAGCACTCTCCGTCAGCCATCACTGCACAGGGAACTGCTACAATGGCATATTTCATTTCATAGATCAATTCTACTTAAGAAGACCATAAAGAGGGTCTGGGGATGTGGCTCAGTTGGCAGTCTGCTTGCCTGGCTTGCATGGAGCCCTGGCTGGCTCCTCAGCGCCACATAAACCAGGCATGGTAGTGTACTGCAAGCCTGGCACTGGGGAGGTGGGGGCAGGATGAGCAGAAGTCAGGATGACTTGAGGTCTACAGAGCTACATGAGACCTCTCCCCCTGTGCTACCAAAGGCCATAAAGAACCAATGAAATACAGAATCTTTCGGGACTTTTCCAGGGATTAGTCTTTGAGATGACTGATAATATTAATGCAGCAGCAATACATTTTCATCATAATATGGTGTTCTACCATATTAAGTACATCTGTACTTCATAATGTTGTTAGTAGGTAACCAGGGGCAAAGGCAATGCTGCTGCGATCACTGACCACACACTTATAGCCACATACATGCACGTACCTACACATTACCCCCCACACTCAGCCACACAACCACACACATATTTTCTTACCCATACACTCACATACACCCCCCCCCCACCCCTACGCACAAACGTCTAGGAGTGAATTGCTGTTTTGCTGACTGGGTTTGAACAGGTATTTCCCACATTTCCACCTGTGTCTTGAGAGGTACAAAGAAAGGCCTAAGCAGTTTCCTCAAGGTCCCTATGCTGAAGCTGTCAGTGCAGGGCATCCAGAGAACAGTCCCTTTAAAGAACCACGGTGACCCCGGACGAGTGCTACACTAACCCAGCAGGACTGGTATCCCGAGTGGTGCTCTGAGCGTGCACCAAGGAAAAGCCACCTGAGGGCTCACCAAGGGGTTTGCAGACAGGAGCCTTTGTAACTAAGACAATAATCTGTCATCTCGGCCACCTACCTGTGATATTCTGCCGCAGCAGCCTGAGCTGACGGACCCAGGGGATGGTGAAGACCCCGAGTCGCTCTGCAAGCTTTCTCCCTGCTGGGATGCCAGCCTGTCCACACCCGAGATTCTGTCTGTACAGCTCTTTCACTCTGCTGAAGCAGCCGTCAGGGTCAGGGTCTTGGTGAGACTTCAACCTCATCCCGTGCCACTCCAAACCTATTAAAACCCTTCAGAGATAAATGGCTTCATGGGTGGCCTGTAAGAAACTAGCCATCCTTACTAAAAATAGGATTTAATTGGTAGCTTTTAAAGAAAGGGGCTTGGAGTAACCTGCATTAAGAGTAACAAACTGTGGCCTTTTGATGTAAGAGCCAGGGAACAGAACCTGGGTGCTAGGCAAGTGATTCACCCGAGTCACGCCCCAGCTCTCGCTGTGTTCGCAGTTATTCAGGTGTGCTCTTGGCTAGTTTTGGAACGAGCCAACTGCTCTTCTTTTCCTGACATCTCCACTGGGATCCAGTATCTTCTAAGTGGTGCAAACCTGGAGAACTGTAATTTCCTCCACCAGACAAGCAATGGCGTTCCAGATGATCACAACTGCTGGCCTGCAGGAAACAGACGTACCCAGTGGCATCTGAATTTCTTTAAAAAAGACCACTTTGGGTGAATCATGGATAAAGCCAAATAGACCAGAGGCTTTGGAATTCTTGCCACCCTGTTGTGGTGGTATGGTCTGGGGAGCCACTTGGCTACTCTGCCTCAGTTTCTTTAGCTGTAATAGGGAGCTAGTGAATCACCCTGAAAAGCTTCAAGGTTCTAACGGTGGGTCAGTGTGCATGGGTGTTCCCGCAGCACCGCTGAGTTAACTGCTCTGTTCGCAGACTGAGGACCCCTTTCCATTAAGAAGCATATCCTGCTCCTCCTACCCCCAATACAGTGTCCATCCATCGTACAGACTGCTGAGCGACATGTCCTGGTGCTGGTACCCAGAACACTGCCTATTCCAGGACCCGAGTGTTCAGTAACAAGATGGTCTGGCATGCAGGGTTCTCAACCTTGACGGAGCTGGCAGAACCAAGGTCACCATGGAAAAAGTCCCTGTGATGTTCCAAGGAAGCACAACACAAGGGAACACAGCTCAGTACAGTGAGATAGAGGGGCCATCAGTGAGGAGAAAGGTGTGCCGGAGAAGGAAAGATGTGCCTCCTCTGACCTCACGAGGCTCACGCATCTCCGAAGCCGCACTGAAGGAAGGCTGCCCCCTCACACAGCCTCCTCTGCTCGGACAGAGCAGCTGTCCCGACTTCCACACCTTCCACACCGTGAGGAAAACAAAACGGGCCAGTCTTCAAGTCAGCGACCAGTACGGTCCCTAGGGCCATCTGCACCAGCCTGGGGCGAGCAGTGCTCTGAAAAGGCCCGGGGCTCCTCAGCTCTTTCACGCTGGAGTTGACCCTATCAGTATGTTCTACCTGTGGGTATTCTGAGGAGCATTTCCAGTGTGGCATGCTGAGGACACAGCCCAGACCACTCACTACTCAATGCTTAAGACTCTCTTTTTTCTTCAAAAACTATAAATAATACATAGCACAAATATTTATCGGGCTTCAGGGCACAGAAGCTGAGAGAATGTATAGTTAACATCCTGGCAGGACGGGGGGGACAGGGTGGCCAGGTGTCCACGCACTGTACCCAGCTGTTTTGGAGGCTCAAAATAACCTCCATGTGATTATTTAAGAAGGGACATTCTTACAAGGCAGGTAGTCCTGATCACATTCCACCAAGATTAAAGTCTCAGTGCGTGAGAGCAGGATGTAACCGCTGGCCCTTCCGTGCCGCAGAGAGCCCATGTGTCACTTGCCAACCTCCGGGTCAGTTTACTTCTTCCAACAAATCTAACCACCTGTGCGTGTGTATGGAGGACCAGAGGTGGACACTGGGGTCTTCCTCGGTCACTCTCCATCAGTTCTTGAGACAGAGTCTCACTGAACCTGCAGTGCACTGATTGGCTGCGCTGGCTGGTCAGTGAGCTCAGGATCTGCCTGTCTGCTCCTTACCCCCACCTCCACAGTATCAGGTTTCTACATGGGTACATATGTCTTGCTCTTATGTGGGTGGCTGGGGATGAACTTGGGTCTTTTGTGTTTTTGCAAACACAATTTGCTAGTCCCAATTCAATGGTCCTTGACCTCCTCCACATCTGATGAGAAACCAGAAGATGCTGTGGGGATTTTAAGGAGGAAGATTTTTCTATTCAGTGCATTTAAAAACATAATAACATAAATAGGCTCATACCCGTAAGTCCAGCACTTGTGAGAAATGGAGGCAGGAGGACTGAGGTGAATTCAAACCCAGCCTGGGCTACAGAGCAAGAGTCTAACTCAAATCAAAATAAAATTAACAGTAGTTCACAGTCTCTCTAGCTTGTGCCCCTGTGACTCAGCACAACGCTGTGGGGCCGGCATCTTCCATGACTGGAAGCTCTTGGTCAAGGTTGTCCAGCCAGGCTTCTCGAACTCAGAAGGCTGCTCTTTCTCCTCTCAGTTTGTCCTGAGGCAGAATGATCACACACAGAAGTCATTGGAATCCTCTGCTTCATGCGGTCACTCCATCATCCTTACTCGTTGTACTTGGCCAGTTTCAACCTGGGGATGATGTTCATGGACTGCAGCTCCTGGAAGAGCAGCTTGCAGGCATACGGGATGCGGAGGGAGGACACGTGGCATGATGACTTGCAGAAGTGGCACCTGAAACACATCAGCATGTGTCAAAGGGGGGCAACATGGCTTGCACACAGTACTGCTACACCTCTCTCCCGAGCAGCCCATCACAGTCAAGACATGTTCTGATGGCTCAGAAAGTTAAAGGGACATCTGTGCGCGCAAAACCCAGAAAGATACAAATCATCCCCTACAATTTAAAATTATGTGACTTAAGTCCCTTAACTACACTTCTAGAACTTTCTCTTCAAGAGGGAAAACATTTGCTTAAAACTGTTTTGAAAGAATCCCAGAATCCGGAATCATTAGGAACTGAGTCAGGTGTCTCAAAGAGGTCAGATATTTCCAGCTGACTGCACCAACATGCCCTGTGTTTGGGGGCTTCTCTGTGTCATATTGTTCTCCGAAACACACTTGCCAAAACAATTTAGTTCCTACCACCAAAGCATATCGTCTGATGGAAAAGAAGCCTTTAAAACAGGAGAGCATCAGTGGCCTCAGGACTGGGCTATCAGTATTTACAGTACGCTGTCCACTGCAAAAACACGAGGAAGGTGTGTGCAAGCATGCGAGCATTCCCACTGGGCCCCAACCAACACGCCAGCCACGCCATGTCAGACTCTTTGTCTTCTTCTGGCCTTGTCTTAATCGATGATTACAGAAGGTCCCTTGGGGAGAACATGAACTGTCCTTCCAGGTTTCACAGTTGAAGAAGACTCAGAAGAGCAGCCACAGTGAGGCTGTTAACAAGACCACAGAGCCAGAGCCTCCCCAGAAGCTGCTCACTGGGCAGTGGTTCTCTTTCTGAGACTTCTACAGAAGAGCATTACAATCACTCAGCACAACAGCACAGACTCAGGTGCTGAAATGGGAAATGCTTGGGATATAGCACAGTGAAAAACTGTGTATTTGGTTGGATGTGGGTGGTACATTCCAACACTCCTGTAAGTTCAGTACCTGGGAGGCAGAGGATCGTTAAGCGCAAGGTCAGCCTAGGCTACATGAGGTCTTGTCTTTTTTTTGAAAGGTTCATAGTTGGATCTTCCTCTATTATCAGAATCTTCAGAGTTTGTGATTTAAAAAGTAAAAAATCAAAGAGTAAGGGCAATCAGCATGCTCCAAGGCCACAGTCGCTCAAGTATGACCAGCAGTCACCTCTGGGAGGTGGGAACGCCTGTGCCCCTGACTTGTAACTTTGAGCAAGGGCTATTTCTACAGCCAGAAAAATGCAGCTGCTTGCTTTCTCTCTCTGTGTGTGTGTGTGTGCGTTGTATTTAATTCTAAGTTTATTTGACAGGGGTTTGCTACAGAACCTTGGCGTGTCATTGAAGCTGCTATGGAGAGCAGCCTGGCTTCAAACTGGCAGCGATCCCCTTGCCATCTAGTGGGTGCCGGGGTAAGTGTGTGATATCACACTCTTTCCTGTTTTAAACTTAGAAAAGCAGAGCAAGTCCCGAGGATGAGCATTTCCACGGTGACAGAGACCCGAGGGACAGAATTCGGGGGTCGGGTGGGAGAAAGCTGCACCATCCCTGATGCTGACAGCAGAGAAACAGTGATGACATAAACTTCAGCAACATAAGTCTTCAAAGACAGCCCAAAGACTTCCTCAAAGCATTAGGATCAAGGTATGTTTTAATGTGTCCAAATTATTCAGGAATCATACTCACATGCTACTTTAATTAAATTAGAGAAACAGACTAAACTGGAGTAACTTCTTCCTGGTTTTCCTATCCTGTATACTATATGGTGGCTCCAATTTCAGTTAATCTAGTTAAAATTTCCATATGTACTGGTTCATAGCCTAGATAACCACAATTAATATTCTGAATATATTCATTCAAAACATTCCAATGTTTTGTGTACATGTGTATGTGTGTGTAAACATATATACATATATGCACATACATATGTAAGCTAATTTACTCTATGGCTGAACTACTTGCACAGGTAGAATCCTGACCAAGAACAATAAGGTAAACTGATTTTAGGAGGAAGACAGCAAGAGGAGGCTGTGGGGGCACGTGAGGTGCATGCCCAGTGCCGCATCTTACATAGGTTAATTACCTTAACAGGGCTCTCTGGGGACTTCTGTCCTGGGTCCTCTGAGAAACAACAGTCTTGTTGTAAACCTCCCCATAGCAATGCCTTACTAATGTGCAAGTCACCCACAGGGTCCTGCTCCAAGACACTGAACCTCTCTAATTACCCAGCTTCCATTGTGAGGCTTATAGGAGGGAAGTCCCCCCACCTGGCTGTGCTCACTCCCTCCCGAGAGCTGGACACAAGGCCAGGTAATGACCGGAAAGACGACAGCGTCATTAAGCTCTCAGCCGGAGAGCAGCACATGAAGAGGCAGCCAGACTACAGAACGGGTTAGGATTCCTTCCTGTTGGCAACAGAGTCTAAGTAGGACACGCAGATCAGACACAAGGTGTCTGCAGATAAAGACGGCCAGAAGACATAACCTGATCAGCTCCTTTCAAAGGACAGCACATGGACCCTGTCATCAGGGCTGCAATCAGATGAGCTAGACACTAGACAGAAGACAGGCAGCAAAGGAGGCAGAGGTTTAACTGAGACAGAGCAGTCTGTCCAGTCTTATGTCAGGATCCCAAGCACCGAGCATGAAGACAAAGACGTGGGCCCCGGGAATCTGCTTTACTCTTTCCTTTTTCTTTTAGAGGAGGAAAGAAATACAAGGAAGAGGAAATGAGAACTCTTGTGCCAGACTGGGAGATCCGAGCATGGGGAACCAGGCGCCAGGCCCCATTCTATTATGCTATTGCTCTCTGTCTCTCTGTCTGTCTTTTCGTTATATAGCCCACAGTATGCTCTACATCATTTCAGAAGACAAATGGACATCCCAGGACGGAACAAACCCCATCTCACTGATAGAAGAGAGGGCTGGACGTATTCTCATAAGAGCATCAGCATCTTTGTGACCTTAGGGAGACGATGAACTGAGAAGTGGACACTTTTCCATCATTTCTTCATAAACAGATTCACCAATTCATCTATGCTGCAAACATAAAATAATCTGCTAAAAGGTGTGTCACCAAGCTAGCAAGGATATACTGTGCTCTAAGAAGCTCCCTTGCTCTTCAGAAAGCAAAAACAACCTCCTCCCAAAAAAACACCATTTGTTCTATTTACCTACTGTTCGTTCATCCATTTATTTATTTATTTATTTATTTATTTATTTATTTATTTAGTCAGTCAGTCAGTCACATGTGTGACTGTGTGTGCCTTTGTGTGCCTTTGTGTGTCTGCAGGCATGTACATGCCGCAGTGCACGCCTAGAGGTCAGAGGACAACTAGTGAGGTTCTGTTCTTTCCTTTCCCATGTCGTCCTGGGGATGGAACTCAGGTCATCAGGTTTCATGCACCCTTACTTTTCTCTTTCTTTTTGGCTTTTTGAGACAGAGTTTCTCTGTGTAGTCCTAACTGTCCTGGAGCTCACTCTGTAGACCAGGCTGGCCTTGAACTAACAGAGATCCACCTGCCTCTGCCTTCTGAGTTGGGATTAAAGGCATGTGCCACCACCACCTGGCTGTACCTTTACTTTCTAAGTAGCTTGCAGGCCCAGCCCTCTGATGATTCCTGACCTGCTTGATCTAACCAAGAGAGGCAGCTTATAAAGGCGGCAGGTTGAGACCATCTGGAGAGGCTTTGGGGAAAGTCTACAAGGAAAAGGTGGCCATGCGTTCCTCAAAGCCCAGCAGTGGCTGCTCATCTAACTTTACACTGTTCTCTCAGGGGAGTTCCCACCTGAGAAAGAGGGGCTCTGAACAGGGCTGATGAGGGGGGCTATTTTCCATCCATGGAATGTCTATCTTAGACACTGTGAGACCTCACTTCTGATAGACCAGAGAGACGACAGACTCTGTCAGCGAGTGGAGAAGCAGATCCTGATACCTCTAAGCAGATCGTTTTGTTCTCTGGTGGCAGGGGAGTGATCACAAACAAGGAAGGTCCTACAGTACACAACATAGACATTCCAGGGAGCATCATCCATGAATATGGCTGCTAGACACCAGTACATGGAAGTAAAATCTAGAAATTGTGTAGTGAACTTATTGACAATTCCACAATGCAAGGCATCACTTAGCACTTACATATTTCATTAGGCACCGACCAGCTGCAACCTAGAGAGTGCAGCAGTGAGATGGACTGCAGGGAACTGCAGTCTGACACAGCAGACGCCCAATGCATGCTGGGAGAGCAACCGGGACAGACGTTGCCTGTGCATCATGGAGCATACAGTCCAAGTGGACTTACCATGGGTCAGGGGCACAGGACATAGGCCAGGTCTTTGTCCCAGCTTTCTCACTGATTCTAAGTAAGATGTGGCAATTTGGCTTTTGGGGTCTGAGGTTACCAACAATGGATCTTGATACAACTTCTCCGGAGTAGTTTTGGTTTTATTTTTTTAATTCTTGTTATGGACAATTGCAAGCTACCACACGGATGCTGGGAACTGAATCCAGGTCCTGGAGCAGCAAGTGCCAAGCCATCTCTCCAGCCCATGACAATACTAAAATTAGGATAAAGTCTGTTCTACTTAGGAGCTTAAACTACAGCAGTATAAATACAGCATTAAAGACACAACACACAAACACACTCGGGTATGTATGGAATAGTGGGGCACAAAGGTGGTCACAGGCAAAGGCTGCGGAGTATTGGGTCTGGTCGAGGACAGTTCTTGGGCCATTATCGAGGCCAAGGGATGTGGTCTAGGAGACGCGGTCACTACCCACTTACCAGCCGGAGTATCCCAGGAGCCCACACTGCCCACAGACATCAACCTCAAAGGCATCACTTGAGATCATCAGTCTCTCCAGCAAAAGCATACTTGCTCCATAGCCGATTAAACAGTCACGTTCCATTTCTCCAAGACGCAAGCCACCATCGCGGGATCGGCCTTCAGTGGGCTGCCTTTGTAGTAAATGAGCAGACATGCATTAGACATGGAAAATAGAGGCAGGATCACAGGCCAAACAAAGCAAGGCTTTGGTGCAGGCTCTCCCACAGCCGAACCACATCAGACAGTGACCTGAAACTGTTCAGTCTTCCGAGAGCCTCAAAAGAGCAGAGCTACCATTGGGGGAAAAACCCATAATTTACTCCTTATCATACAATGTGCCATAATATAACAATTGTTTATACAGTCCCCTATCATACGATACACCATAATATAACCATATATTGTTTATGTAGTCCCCTCAATACTGGCATTAGCACTCATCACTCTTACATCACGATCACTGTTACTAGGATGCTAAGTCTTTAATCTAGAGAGCAACGTCTGAGTATTTCCAGAGAGGCCTCAGTTCTCTGTTACTTAAAAAAAGGAACCTGGGTCTCCTGTAGCTCTTGCAGGGCTTGGAGCTGCTTCGTTTTCGTGAACTCGCTGAGAACCTAGACCCACCTGGGGAATGGGAATGGGAATGAAGAACTGCCTGGCCTGTGGATTTTTTTTTAATTGTTGATTGATGTGGGAGCGCCAGCCTGCCATGGACAGTGCCATCCCTGGGCAGGTGGGAAGCACCCAGTAAGCAGCGTTGCTCTCTGCAGTTCCTGCCTTGGCTCCCCTGGGGATGACTGTAACCTGTACGCCAAATAAACCTTTCCACCCCAGCTTGGTTCTAGTCAGCGTTTTATCCCAACAACAGAATGCAAACTAGAACAGCCGCACAGCCTGTCACTCCCCATGACACAGTGAACACAGGGCCTCCCAACGTAGGCTGAAATGTTCGTCTTGCTGCTTGTTCTAGCTGGATGTTACTGTGAGAATCAAGTGCAGAGTAGAGTGTTTGGAAGAAAAAGCTGCAAACGGAAAGCTAATTAGACGGCCTGAAGGAGCACTCTGCAGGGGAAACGTCACCATGAACACAGCCTTGCCCATTTTTATTGTGGGCAGACAGCACGGACAGGCACTCCGTCTGCCTGAGGTCACAGAGGGAGGACAAGGTGAAGGTGGTTATCCATGTGGGCAGACTCCATGCTTGCATTTCACCCACCTGAGATAACCAACTACAGACAAGCTCTGCCGTGAAAGGACATCACAGCTGACTCAGAGGGAACAACACAAGACCCACAGGGGTCTTGCTGCTTAGGCAATAACTACCTTGAGAATCTTGGCCCTTCTTCTCTTTTTGTCTTTAAAAACATTTTAAAAAGATTACTCTCTTTTATGTGTGAATGTTTTGCCTGCATGTATGTGCACCACATGTGTGCCTGGTGCCTTTATAGATCAAAAGAGGGCGTGGGATCCCCTGCAACTGGAGTTACGGATGATTGTGAACGACCATGTGAGAGCTGGGAATTGAACCCAGATCTTCTGCAAGAGTAACAAGTGCTCTTACCCACTGAGCCACCTCTCCAGACCCTTTCCAGCACTCTGAAGCACACGCACAGCTGTGTTTTTAATAGTCATTGCATCTGCTCAAGTTACGGTCAAGACTGAGTTTGCCTTTAAAAGAGCAAAGCCAAATGGTAGCTGCCCCATTTTTCTCCTGTCTAGCTGGCATGATCGGCTAAGATGAGGGAACCGGGTATTCACCAACATCTGTCACATGCCGTGTCTGGTCCCCATTCACTATCACTCTGTGAAGTAGGTACTATAATCTGACAAGAATGTGAGCTGGAGGCCCCATTACCCAAGGAGCCATCTTGCTGGCTTGGGACACACTTTTCCCCCATACCTTTCTCTGCATGTTGAACCTATGAAAACAGATCCACAGCTACTGGAGGCCATTCACCACCACACCGACAACATGCTCTGAGCTGATTTAACTGTGGCTATGCTGATCCTTCTGTCTTAGAGTAAGAAAGCATTTACCTTGTTTATAGGTTTTACAGGAGCTTACAGCTGGGAGACTTTAGAATTTTAGAGAAACAGAATTTTTAAAGACCATGGGGCTTCTAAAACTTGGGATTTTTATATTGTGGTGTAAATATTAGTATGACATCCTGGTAAGAAATGAGAAAAGGAGAGCTGTAGCTGGAAAGGGCCGTGCTGAGCTCAGAAGGGACCGGCCGTGTTGACTAGCTCTTTTTGTCTGTTTGATTCTTGTTTGTTTTTTTCTCTTTTTTTTCTTTTTTTGCCAACACGATGTATGCTAGAGTCTTCTGGGAGCAAAGACTCAATTGAGAGACTGCTCCTTGAGACTGACCTGTAGGCTTGGTGGACACTGTCCTGATTAATGAGCAGCGTGGGAGGACAGCGCTCACCGCGGGAGGCGCCATTTCTAGGCAGGTGGTCCTGAATAGTATAGGAAACCAGGCTGAGCAAGTCATGAGGAGCAGAGCAGAACAGCAAGCAGCTCTAGGGTCTCTGCTCCAGCTGCTGGCTTCTCTCAGTGATGAAGTGCTACCTGAGAGGCGTAAGAATTCTTTCCTCCCCAAGTTGCTTTTGGTCATGGTGTTTTTAATCACTAAACAATGCATCTAACACCCCGATATCTTAAGGGAAACAGAAGTTTCACTGTTATTCTCCACAGACAGTGTTTAAGTTCTGACTGCTTCTGCCACCCAAGTGCTGCTCTTACCTGGTAAGAACGGCTCGCGGTCCTCGGGCCCGGGCATGCATTTTATCCAGCACCATGTGTTTTAGTTTCTGATAGTACACAGGTCCAAAATAGATGTATGCTTCTAAGGGCTCCCTGAAAGGAAAGTCAACATTGGGTTTACGGAACATGGTTTGGATAACTCAAGAGATAGCCTTCTCAGGCCTCGGCAGCTGCAGGTCCTTACTGTGTTCTCAGAGACTCACGACAACTGTGTGAGGACAACCTTCAGTCTATAGCCGACGAAAAGGTTGGACCAAAACCATAGATGCATACTACTGTATGAACAGATGATGCTCTCACAAGAGATAAGCTACCAACAGGATGGCCTTCTTCATTGCCACCCATTTCATCAGGACATCTTTTCTTGGTGTGTTATTTTTCTGCTGATCTTGTTTCTACTCTCATCTCTAGACAACTGGTCTACCCTAACAATCCAGGGAAGATTCCTCCTAAAGGAAACCACAACATGTCATTCATTCTGCTCTAAAATCCCCAATGATATTTTCCCCGATATTCCACGTTGCCAAAATTGTACATGGCTATCGTGCCAAACATACCAGAACTTCTGCCTCAGAACTACTGACCTCAGGTGTATGCCAACAGTGATCTTTTGCCAGGTATACGCATGTGCCTGTCAACAGTACATTCCTTAGATGAACTTTATTGAACACCTTTTTCTTTTTTGTTTTGTTTTGAGATTAGGTCTCACCATATTGCTTAACCTGGCCCGGAACTTGTCACCCCCCATGCACTAGGATGACGGGTGAGAACCTTCCTAACGGAGGTCTCCTCCCTTATTCTCCACCACCGCGCCCTCACTTGACCCTCTGTGCAACCATAACTGTCTCTGTTTATCGTCTGTCTTCCCATAAGAAGTCTGTCACCTAGCGCCCAATAAATGCTGTGACACACTCATCCCACTAGTGAATAACTACAGTAAGAGTCTCCAAAGAAGTGGTGTGTCAGTGCTCTGACAGAAAAACAAGTAGTGTCTGGAGCAAACAGCCAGGGAATGGAAGCCTTAAATCTCCTAACTTCCTCAAAGAGAAGGAAGTACTCTCCAGGGCTGTCTAACCCAGCAACATGCAGGCTAGGAGGACTGTGTCTCCACCAGTGAGCCTAAGGAGGTTAGGTAAGAGCTGGAGAGTGGTGTGACCAGGACTCAATCCCAGTGCTCTCTCTGCCTGTCACAGTGGCCTCTCTGAAAAAACAAGCATGTTGTCATGTGGGAAGAGCAAAGGAGTCACACACTACAGAAAAGCAGCTGCAAACTTTGGCCCGGATGGCCTGATCCAATTCCAGCGTGCTGGCGCATGAGCAAAGGCTACTGCAGTTACGAGTCATGGATTTCAGCACAATGGGACCCTAGGAAGTCACAGTGGAAAGGAAGGCATGGTCGCAAGGACCCTCAGAAAGCCTGCTTTTGTTCCAGACACTGCGTGACTACCAAGGTGGTCAGCCAAGGGTCTTTCCAGTTCTAATAACTGACTGCGGCTTTCAGGGATGATAACTTATGGCAGAATTTATGGACCTCTGGCACCCAACGCTATTCCGCCATCCAGAGAGTAAAGTCACATGCAATTCCTACTTCTAGCTAAGATCAGGAACTTGGGCGAGAGCAGGGGGGGAATCCCTTTGCAGGTCCTGGGGGAACTCTGAGCAGGTGCAGCAGGGCTTCTCAAGCCTTGGCACGAGGTACTCCATGCGGGTGTCCAGGGAAGCAGTGTAGACCACAGCTGTCCACAGCATACAGGATGTAGCTCACACTAATCTTTCCATGTATTTCTATTCAGGAAGCTGCACTCCCTCTTTTTCTCTCTCCCTCCTTCCCTCCCTTCCTTTCGTTCCTTTTTTTTTTCTTTGAGAAAGGGTTTCTCTGTGTAGCCCTGGCTGTTCTGGAACTTTCTCTGTAGACCAGGCTGACCTCAAACTTAGAGATCTGCCTGCCTCTGCCTTCAGAGTCCTGGGGTTAAAGGCGTGCGCCACCATGCCCAGTGCAATGCTCCATTTCTTAAATGTGGCTTTTCTTGCATCAGGTTTCTGAAACCGTGAGGACTAAGGAAGCTTTGGACTTCCACACTTAAGGCACGACATTTTCAGGGCTCTCACCTCCCTCCTTCTAGTGCTCAACAGCACACTCACCCTGTGATGCCTGAGGTGACGTAGTCCTTCCCCAGGTAGTTATAGCCATGGCGCACGAGGTCTTCGCACACATCCTTGACTTTACTCCCTCCGAAGGCCGTGCCGTAGTGGAACCTGCCGTCTAACACACCTGCCTTGCCAGCCAGCAGTTCGATTAACTTTCCCACCTGCGGGGTGAGATGGGGACAAACCGTGAAGTGCCTCCCTGTGGTGCGGGGTTCTCCTGACCTAATCACTGCAATCCCCACAGTGACCAAGAGTGACAGGCTAACACTGGCACTGACTGGTACTGTGCTGGGGAACCCTGGCCTGGGTGACTAACCTCCCCTACTGTTTTCCTAGTTCTCAGATATGGAAACTTGGGTATAGAGCTAAGTACTGTGGCCAAGGTCCTGTGATCTGTGACAGAATTATGGGCTCAAAGAGGCATCCAGATGCTTAGCACAGGGTTCTGTGGGGCCACAGAGGAGAGAGGAGGAGGGACTAGGAGTCTGTTGATCCGTTGGTGGATGGCTCACTGTAACCAAACTAACTGCATGCCTGCTTCCTTCCCTCAGAGCAGCACCCCTGAAGAGCCCACAGGTAACTGACCGTCATTCTCGATGGGAAGCCGTGCGGGTTCATTATGATGTCGGGACAGATACCAGAATCACAGAAAGGCATGTCTTCCTGGGGGACGATCAGGCCACAAACACCTGGGGGACAGGGGTTTACAGCACATCAGGCAGATGGGCAGGAGGGAAGAACACAGTACTTAATGGGATCTTCCTTGCTGTCTCTATTCTCACTGTTCCAAAGCCCTCCCCACTGTCTCCGTCAAGAGCAACAAAAGCAATTTCCCTGGTAGCCAAGCAGTTCAAAGACGACTCGCCTTGCAGAGAAGCACTGCAGCCTGTGGACTGGCCTATTGGCCAGACACACAATGGTGCTATCCGGCTGCTCGCCCACCTTCCCTGAGTGCCATGAAGACCCAAGCACAGCGCCAGGCTGCTGGTACCCCAGAAGTGTCGCTACCAGCACTCTCTGCTCCCTGACAGCGAGGCTGTGGTCTGCTGGGCTCTGCACCCAAGCCACAGGAATCCAAATTCTCTGAGCACCAAACAAAGAATGACTGAATAAGACTGAATATGTAAAATGTGGTTTTAAAAACCCATAGCAAGAAATCCTTGTGCTTGAGCTGGACAGAAGACTCAGCGGTTAAGAGCACTAGCTGCTCTTTCCAGACCTGACACCCGTACATGCAGGCAAAACATCAAATGCACACAAAATAGAAATGCATCATCAAAAAGGAAAGAAATCCTTGTGCACGGCTGAAATGCTAACAGGTGCGCCCGCTGGCTGCAGAGCTGGCTGGCTGGTCCACCTTGCCAGGGCTTCCCTGGCTGAGCTTAACCTGCCTTAAGGAATTTTAATTCCTATAGCTTACAGCACATTAGAAAAGTGGTCTTTGACTGAACTTGTAAAGACCAACAAGAAAAGTAAGAGCCAAATCATTCTTAGGGCTAAAGGCTAGAGTTAGATGCGGAATTCTAGGAATGAGAGCAGAGCGTGGCAGTCCGCCCCCCAGCTCTGCACTCCTCTGCCATTCTCTAAGGCAGCAGCCCTGAGTATCCCTTAGCAGGTTCTCAGAGATTTGCTGCTAAACAGATTTTTAATCCTTCTGGTTTGTTTTTCCTGGGAAGATGAGTAGGGATAGAACTTAGGTGCTCAATCACCTTTATACAAGAACTAGAAGACTTGGAGGCTGGAGGGATGGCTCAGCAGTTAAGAGCTCTGGCTGCTCTTCCAGAGGACCTGGGTTCAATTCCCAGCACCCACATGGCAGCTCACACCTGTCTCCACACAGACATATATGGAGGCAAAATACCAGTGAACATAAAGTTAAAAAAAAATTCAAGAAGAAAAAAAGAACTGGACAACTGTACACAGCATCGCAGAATAAGGAGACAATGCTCTTAGATTGTAGCAAGACACAGACCTCCTTCCTCCGAGGGAAAAAACCTTTTCCATTCCTGTTTGTACTCTACATATTTTTTTAAAAAAAATATTATCGCACTGTTGGAGCTAAAACCTAAGCCAGAATAAACACCTGTCTGTAGCCCCAGAACCCCAAACAATTTTAAAATAAAACCTTTATGGTCTGTGTATTATGAAGAGCCGAAGAACGGAGGAAAGGAATGCACCGCGTCTCTAGAATCAGAGTCTGGACTCTGCTCTCTAGTGCTTTCCACAGTGTCTCTAAAATTAGAGTCTGGACTCTGCTTTCTAGTGGTTTCCAGAAAGACTGCACTCGGGCTTCCAGAGTTGGATTCTAGAGCAGACAACTCTTTTGATAGCGATTTGGTTGAGAAGGTCTTATTGTATCATGAATGCTTTTCTGTGCAACAGGAACAGCTACTTGTTTTGCTCAAATCCAGCTATGTGCTAAAATTTATGTCAAGTAGAGCATGTGGCTTTTATCTTCCTTCCAAAAGCACATCTTATCCATACTGGAATTATCTGACCAAATCCTAGAGCTGCTGGAAAATCTACTTTGAAAGACATCATTTGTAGATCCAGGCAGCCTGACATCATCACCACGAAGCAATGCACAAAGTACTGAACATGGCCATTCCTACAAGGGCTGGGGAGAGTTGGGGAGTCCAGGGACACCCCTAAACACAAATCCAAAGGAAAATACAGTACCCTGTCGACCAGAACTCACAGGGATGCTGGGGTCAGCTTGGGAGAAGCTGTCGTTCATCTCCCAAAGCTCCAGGAGAAGGTGGGAAGGAGGGTCAGGTGGCCCAGACCAGACTGAGGCAGCATGACAGGCAGGTTGGGACTTGGGAAAGGTAGAAAGGGAACTTCTATCTTTGGTTTTAGTTGACGTGTTTAAACTGAGCCAATTCAACCTCATTGTGCTGTGAGATGAAATGCTCATTCCTAAAACCAGAATCTAATAATTTCCTCCAAGTCTGATTAATCTTCACTGCAGGGCTTCCTTTTGGGACATTCTCTCCTTATCTGCCTTTTCCTGACACTTGTGGACGAAAGCACACACGCACAGCTCTTTTTCCATCCTGAAGCAGGACTGCTCTGACTGTCTCTGAACCAAGGGCACCTGTAAGCCAAAAATTAAATCTTCGCTAACTTAAAATTACTCGAGTCTGAAACCCTTTTATACGCCAAGACGGTTCCCATAGCAGACAGCCTGTGTTGTTTGTTTTGTGTGAAAGTGAATGATAAAAGACCCATGAAATCGACACAGAAAGCCAGAACAGCAGCGAGAGGCGAGGGCTCTCCATCACTGCGGCTTCTACCCTCTGCTGACTCGCAGAACAATGGGGGCTACACATCCAACTGCAGATCCAACACAGCTGTGCATTTCATTAGATGAAGAGCACTAGCGACACAGTAAATAATTAACTTATTCTGCTCCGCTGGCTGTGCTATGAGACCAGTCATAGCTGACAGATTTTAATACACGTTAACACAAAGGGGCCGTAATGAGCTTAGAAGTTAAAACAAAATATTTAGACAGAATTTGACGATCTTGAATCTCAAATTAGACAGATGATTTTTAAAGTTCACATTTTACTGAATCCATCAGGGGCAGAGAACATTTTCCTTCGTAGAAACACACTTCCCCCCTTTCTCTTCCCTTCCAGACTTCTCTGGTTCAGTAGTATTCAGGTCCTCACCACACTGGGAAGGTAGTTTTTCTTTCCTTCCAATGAAAAATTAAAATTGTGCACCAAGGAACACAGGCATAAAGTCCAGGCCAGTACTAAGAACTTTTCAAAGTTGTGGCCACTTCCCCTGAACACTGGCTTAAAATGCAAATGAAGTGCAGTGCGCTTCATTCAGCGTGCTAACACCCCCTGGGTCCCTGGAAAGAGGGTGGACCAAGCCATGGCTAATGGGAGCTGTTGGGAAACCATTACTGATTCATACCTTAAAAGCTTACACAGCATTTCAGATCTTAAAATAAAATTCCATCCCCGGCTCATGCCGCTGTCTCAACTCCATTGTTTACAGCACAGCCTCCTGGTAGCAAAATGCAAATACATTTTGCTCAGGAACTTTGATGCACTCATGGGGGCAACTGGGAATTAGGCCACAGACTGTATCACAGGACTCTTAGCAAACACAAGTCAATAAAGAAAAACAGGAGCGGGGAAAGTTAGGAGCAGATGCCCTGCCAAGAGAATATTACTTCATCAGCACCCACACTAATTCTAAGCATAAAGAACTCACAGAGCCCAGGGAAGCTACAACTGAGGACTCACACCCTGTCTGGCTCCTATAATGAGTTGCTATCTTTATTGCAATGGCTTTAGAGAGAACCTAGAAATCATGTAAGAATGGGTTTGTCCAGCAAAGTCCAGCTGATATTATGAATCATTTGGTCTTCTTAAAATGTGTTTTTAATGACTAATAGTAATAGCAACTGACACATTAGATTTAGTGGACTGGATCTGTGTGATGAAATACTTTAAATTAAATAGGTAAAAGTTAATAGATCAGAAAAAAAAATCGGTGTGGTAGATCATATCAGTAATGTAGGTGTTAGGACAACAGGGAGATTCTGAATTCAAGGCCAGTCTAGCTACTCAGCAAGACCCAATCTCAAAAACAATCAAACGGACGAGAGAGAGAGAGAGAGAGAGAGAGAGAGAGAGAGAGAGAGAGAGAGAGAGAGAGAGAGAGAGAGAGAGAGAAATTCTAGAGTCATATCAAGACAAGAGAGCAGATGCTAACTGCAGAAGATAACTCCAACAATCTATTTAATTCAAGAGCTATTTCCAAGGTGACATCACTATTTTTTTTATTGGTTTTAATGAGCCATACATTTTTCTCCATTCCCCTCCCCTTCTACTGCCCTCTCCCATGGTCCCCATGCTCCCAATTTACTCAGGAGATCTTGTCTTTTTCTACATCCCATGTACATTAGATCCATGATGTCTCTCTTAGAATCCTCTTTGTTATCTAAGTTCTCTGGAATTGTGATTTGTAGGCTGGTTTTTCTTTGCTTTATGTCTAAAAGCCACTTATGAGTGAATACATGTGATAATTGTCTTTCTGGGTCTGGGTGACCTCACTCAAAATAATGTTTTCTAGCTCCATCAATTTTCCTGCAAAATTCAAGATGCTATTATTATTATTATTATTTTGCTGTGTAGTACTCCATTGTGTAAATGTACCACATTTTCTATTCTTTAGTTGAGGGGCATTTAGGTTGTTTTCAGGTTCTGGCTATGACAAACAAAGCTGCTATGAACACAGTTGAGCACATGTCCTTGTGGCACGATTGAGCATCCTTTGAATATATACCCAAAAGTGGTATTACTGGGTCTTGAGGAAGGTTGTTTCCTAATTTTCTGAGAAATCACCACATTGACATCCAAAGGGGTTGTACCAGCTTGCATTCCCACCAGCAATGCAGAAGTGTTCCCTTTACCCCACATCCTCTCCAGTATAAGCTGTCATCAGTGTTTTTGATCTTGGCCATTCTTAAAGGTGTAGGATAGAATCTCAGAGTTGTTTCGATTTTCATTTCTCTGATGGCTAAGGGTGTTAAACATTTCCTTAAGTGGGTGACAAGCAAATGGTTTCCTACTGGTTGTCAACTTAGCATTCCTAAGTATACGTGACAAGCGCTATCAGGAGGTAAGGACACAACTTCGGACAGGCAGAGGTAGCTGACCTAGATTAATCCAAGTGAACACTGGAAGCTAACAGCCTTCTACAACCGCATTTGCAACGTCTGAATGTTCTCCATGATGTAGAGTACATCTGGACGCTGCCTTCTGCCCCCCCCCCCGCCTTCGCCCCCAGCGACCCAGGGCCAGGGCACGAGTGTCCAGTGTTAAACTGCTCATTGCTGATGAGTGCAGTCCTGAATGAGGCCAAAGCACAGCTACACGCTCTCGAGTTTGCTCCCAATTAAGTAAGAAATGTTTGTAATAAACTCATGTCTCTGGGCCTTAATACTTTCAGAAATGTAAATTTCTAAATCAGAATGTGAAGGCTAACCCAGGTGGTTGCTCCTTTCTCCCCTTCTCCAGCTATCGAATTACCCTTTTCTTTCTTTTTCCCTCCACCACGTTAAATCACGCCAAGCGGGGGAAACAGGGAGGACAAAAACCCGAGGTCTCACCGCAGATCTATCTCATCACTTGCCATAACCTGGCTGATGTAACTTCAATTCGGCTCTTCCTTACATGCTAACAGATAAATAATGCATAAGAAAACTTGATTAGCTTTCTTATTAAAACATCACTCTAAATGAGAGGAGGCGCTAGAAGACAATGGTGTTTTTACACGGCTTTCCCATGAGCAGTTGAATGGTTTGATGTGATAAATTTGCATAGTCGGAGGCACACAAAGGGCTGATTAATTGAAACCCTTACAATGCTCCTGGAAGCAGCTACTGTAAAACAATAACCATAGGAACTTTACAAAACACACACGGCTAAATGTGTCAAGAACTTAATGAAATGTGTTGAGCCTACACTATTTGGAAACAGAATTGGAGATTTTTATTCTGGGCCATAAAACACTAAACACCTTAATTTCAAAGCTTTATTGGGTATTTACTGAAAGGGCAGAGGGCCACAGTGGGCCACAGAAGATCAGAACTTGTTCTTAGAAAACAGGTTGAGCAAAGGCTTCTTACAATGAGGTGCCTATGTGGATTAGAAATCCGGAGATACTGGGGGGAAATGCACCTTATTCTTAGGCTCTCACCATTACTTTAACCAGTCACCCCTCTTCCCTCCCACTTAGATCAGACAGCCAAAGACAGCCAGTGTAGTGTGTCTGAGATGGCCAGGCAGAGGATTTTAAGGTCCATAAGAGCTGTGTGAGGATAAGGTGCCAGCCATGTCGTTATTACTCTGGGCCAATCTTCTCACTCACCCAGTTCTACAGAAAACACATAATGAATGAAGATCTGGCAAAACTGGCTTTCAACTTGTGTGACAGACAAATTTCACTCTCCAAACATTTTCCTACTCCTCATAAACCCTGCACAGCACCACAGAAGGGCTTGAAATGTCTGGACAGTAAGGGCAGACCTTTCTTTTAAGATACATTCCATCAAAACATTAGCAAATTAACAGCAGATTACTGGATAATTTTTGAGGCAAGCAATCTTTTATAATGAGACTTATTTTGAGCAACAGTCAAAGATAACTATTCTAGAAAAATTTCCTCACAAATACAAAGATAAACCAATATAATGAAACCACTAGGTGAAAAGCTGTTTCTGACGAGACCAGGTTCTTCTACTTCAAAAACAGCACATGACGTGAGAGCGTTTTCACTGGCTATCTGGTCCCAGAGGACGGAGTGAGGCACTAAGGAATGGACGTCATTATCTCAGATTTGCAGTTATTAAAAAGCTCCTATTTGCCAGGACAAACACTCTTGCTCAAATACAGTTTTTCCTTAGAAACACTGCTTGGCATTGCTGCGGTTCTGTGATCTGCGAGACCTTTGTTGGAGGTGCTAATCCTTTTTCACATGAGAGACTAAGAAATGTCCTTTCAGGAGAGTGATATATTGCTTTTCTCCTCTCCACATCAAAGGAGTCCACTCTTTCCTTGCTCGTCGTGAATGGCAGCAACAGAAAGGATATCCAGAAATATAATAATTTGCTTTGCCTGGACACTGAGATGAAACTTAACTCCTTAGGCCAATGTAATCTTTTGCTTTAGAATTAAAGGAGGCCAAGAATGAACTCTAACAAAGGCATTATCAGAGAAAAAGTCTTAATATGAAAATATTTGGCCCTAATTAAAAATTGAGTTCCCTCTATGTAGATTTTACAAAAAAGTCAAAAAGCCTAATACATGTGTTTCTATTTCAAAATGGATGTCCAGCTCCAGAGGAGCCAGTCAAGCATCCTGTGAATCTCTCTGTATCTTTATCCACAAAGCTGATGACGCATTTCATAAAAGCACACAACACTGCAGACCTACGCCTCGGCTCTGCTGGCCTCTTTGGAAGGTCATTACATATGAACCATGGGAGTCACAGCTTCACTCCCAACTGAAGAAAACGAGACATGGAAAAGATCAAAGCTCCTCTACAGAACTCAAAACCAAAGCAGATTTTGCTTCCTTTGTAAACACACAAGACATGTTCACTCTCTGCTGTCAAGGAGGCCCTCACTGAGTAGCTCAGCACTCCCCAAATATTCTTCAGCAATAGCCGACTGGGCCAGTAGGAATGGACTTCCACAACCTCACTGACAACATTCATACAGATCTAGTGAAGACCCAGGGAAGTCTGCATGTACTTCATGAAGAGCCCCCGACTGTCACAGTGGACAGACTGAAATTTCATTAACGAGAGGTGCTCAGAGTGTGCTGGCCTGCTTCTGATCGTCAAGTCGTGTTTGCGTGTGACACCATCTGCACCCAAGACTTTCTTCTTCAACAAAGCTTCTGTCTGCTTAGTCCTGTTTTTGTCTGGTTTTTGTCTGTTTGTTTTGAAATAGGATCTTACTATGTAGCTCTGGCTATCCTAGAACTTACTCTGAAGACTAGGTTGGCCTTAAAAACACAGAAATCTGACAGCTTCTGTCCCACAAGTGCTGGGATTAAAGAAATATGCCACCATGCTTGGCCTAACCTCGGTTCCTGAGTGATGGGGACCCTCCTTCAGTCATTGGCCTGAGAGGCTAGACCAGGTTGGGCGTGGCCTTGGGTACCAAAAAGGTATGGGTTCTGCTTGTTCCCCCCGCCACACACACACCTGGATACTGGATTCCGTCCCTGCTCCTGGTTCATACAGAAGTCTGCGATCTGTGAGTCCCACCTTAAATAAAGAACCCCTTATTATGCCCTATTCAGAGCTAGTATGGGATTATTTTATTTGAATTCTCCTTCACTGAGGGTCCAGAGGGTAATGCTGCAGAGACTGATGACCCTTCTACTTGCTATAGTGTGGTCTTCATTTACCACACTGCTGCTGTGGACATGGACACGTTGTGGTATGGATTCTCTGATTCCAGCTTAGCCACTCAGTCCATGCTCTTTGATCACACACAGCATATGGCTACCAGTGCTCAACTCCATGCCCCCAGTTGCTGCATTTAGCTGCTAACCACCCTGTTACCGCTAAAGTGGCAACGCTGGAGCGGGATCAACACTCATGCTCTGTGACACTAGACTCTTCAAGATGCCACTAACTGCTGGGAAGGCTCTTTAAGAGGTATGGGTACAGACATCTTACCTAATCTCTGTATCACACATGTAATAAAAGAATCCCTAACTGCATCTTAAAAAATAAAAACAAAACAAATACTCAAAACCAAAAAGCCCAAACCAAACCAGACAACAAACCAACCAGGCCATCTCTAGGATCATGCTACTCTCCAAACACCAAGAGCTTGACTCTGTGCTTAAGAGGCAGTGCATAAATACACATCACATCAAAATAGCCTCAAGGTTTCCTCCTGGAGAAGACCTATGGGTCAACCTGCAGGCAATGCTCTATTGTTTCTGAACTGGTCCACCTTTCAAGAGTGAGGGTAAAGCTCCACTGACCAGTGTCCTTACCCTGGGATGAGTCTGAACCAAACAAACTGACCACATGAGGAATCGTGGTGTCACAGTACACCCAGAACCCCACAAACTCTTGAGACTTCATCAGCCCATTCTGCGGGGATTACCCAGAGCACAGCTGGTGCTGAGGATCACAGTCTCCAGCGAACGCTCATCTGACTTGACAACATCTAACTCTCTCAGGTCTGCTCCAGGTCCTCTCTGGGCCACACAGCCTGAGCTGTGCTGCTACAGTAGTCAGCGTGCCCAGAATATCAAGAGAATGGTCAAAAGCAAAGGCTCAGAATTTTACTTCATTTTCTATTTTTTTCAAATTCATGAGAGCCTGAATTTTAATCAACTAAGCTACTAAAGCCTTAGCAGATGATCAGTTAAAGAATGAGTTAATTTTAGCAGGGAAGGGGCATAAGAGAGGACAGTTTTAGGGAATATGTCTTCTGACAATTAAGGACCAATTCAAGTAGTGTAGTGTTTGCTTTGGTGGAAGATACAGTTTTATCTAAGAAAACAGGATTTTGAAGAGATACTCCCCTCAAGGAGACACAGGAAAGACTTGTAAAGGCTATACCGTTTCTATGGAGAAATTTCCAGGACTGTGGCAATTCCAGAGGTAATGACCTTGGGGTATCAAAACAGAAAAGAGCCACCTTCAGTCAGGTTAATGGAAGAAGCAACACACCCAGGAAATTCTGCATTCAGATCTTGGTTCTGTGAGCATTAAGCAGTACCCAGCAAACAGCCTCCCTGAGGTTCAGATGCCTCATTCTGTACAGCAGGAATCCCAGAAGTTACTACAACTGAATAGATAAAAGCATAGAACATGCCTGAAAAGTTTGTAAATTATCAGCACATTATAAATTTGGGACAAACAGCATCACATATAACACCTGCCTCCTTTAGCTAAGCGTCTAACAGACGCCTCAAACTTGACGTTCAAACTCTTAACCTGTGCACTTGTCTAACACAGTAACATGGCTCCTCACCATTCTTGTCAACTGCCCGCTGAGGCCACAGACACCCCACGGTTTAGATTTATTTTCCTAAACAAATGTGAGGAAACTTTAACCCCCAATGTAGCAGTGTTGGGCGGTGGGGCCTTTCGGGAGGTGTTTAGGGATCGGGTGCCACCCCCTGAATGGATTAGTGCTGAGGTCAGAAGCACCTGAGGCTGCAGACCGCATCCAGCAGACGGGCTCTCCAGTGTGCTCTGTGCCCTTTCACTGTCTACCAGGAGATAATGGAATTAAAAAGCCCTCAACAGATGTGAGACCTCTGGCCTTGGATTTTCTAGTTTCTAGAACTGTAAGAAATAAATCTCTGTATGTATAGACTACCTGGACTAACTATTCTAGGCATAGCAGCACCAATAAGATGAAGTCAAGGGGTCCCTGAAGGTCATGGGCCAGCCACTCTAGCCTAATCAATGGGTTTCAGGTTCGCTGAGAAACCTACTCTCAAAAATAAAATAAAGGTGGAAAGTGAGCAAGGATATATAGCAAGTCAACCCTCTATAGATGTGTACACGCATGTGCACATGGCACCTGCATGCGTACATGTATATTAAACACACACACCAATACACAATAGCTTATAGAGAAACAGTACAAAGACGAGCACTGTGCTTTACGAATGAGCAGCACTGGACTTACTATGACAATGCTGTCAAAGTCCTCAGGGAAACAATTTTCATCTTAGACTATTCCCAACAAAGCACAGACTAATAAATGCCTACAGAGGATAGGACATGTTTATACATACATGACTTCCCACCACCCTTTCCTCAACAACTGAAAGAACAACTCGTCTATAAGGAGAGAAGCTAGGTATGGGGAGAAGGAAAAGGCAAGAGCCCTGAAGAAGCAGGAAGCAGGAGCTTCCCTAAGTCCACAGCTATGTGTTTGCTACGATCGTGTCTCCCTAGATTTGTGTGCTGGTGCAGACTTTCAGTATACCTTAGAATGCAGCTGTATTTAGTGATCACACGCCTTCAATCCAGCATCAGAAAGCAGAGTCAGGTGGATCTCTGTGAGCCTGAGGCCAGCCTGGACTACACAGCAAGCTTTAGGTCAGCCAAGGCTACCTGGTAAGACTGCCTCAAAAACAAAAGCCTTCAAACCCTTCTCCTAAAACAACAACAGGAGAGGTAACTATAGCTCAATGGAATCACCAAGATGAGCCCTAACCCAACAAGCCTGGTGAACCCCTAAGAAAAATGCTAGGGTTGCATGTGAAGAGGGAAAAACGCCATCTGGAGCAAGCCTCAGAAGAACCTGTATCTGCAGACAGCAAGAAAATCTACTGCTGCTTAGCCTGCCAGATCTGTGGTTCTTACCAGAGCAGCCTTAGTATACGAAGACTGTGTGTACCCAGCCTTCCTGCAACAGCTGCTCGGGACTTAAGAGAATAGGGCAGCTTCTGGCTCTGGTCGATTGTTGGTTCATGAGCATTATTTAAAGTGTGCCCCACTCCGTGTGTGTTCAACATTCGATGTCTTCCTTAATTGATCCTTACCATATTTTTTTTGAGTCAGAGTATCTCACCGAGCCTGGAGCCTAGATTCAGCCAAACTAGTTGGTGTGTGACTTTTGTTTACACTGCATTTGTTTAACTCTGTGAAGCTGTGTTACTGTGCCTGTCTAAAACACCTGATGGGCCTAATAAAGAGATGAATGACCAATAGCGAGGCAGGAGCAAGGGTGGGCAGGGCTGGCAGGCAGAGAGGATAGATAGAAGGAGAAAGGAGAGGGCAGGGCTCAGTCACACAGCAAGCCCCTGAGAAAGAAGCAAAGGAACGTACACAGAGAATGATAAAAGCCCAGAGGCAAAAGGTAGTCGGGTTAATTTAGGTTAAGACAAGCTGGGCAGAAACAAGCCAAGCTAACGCCGGGCATTCATAACTAAGAGTAAGCCTCCGTGTGTGTGATTTATTTGGGAGCTGGGTGGCAGGAGCCCTCAAAAGCCAAAGGGTAAAACCCCATACAAGAGACCCTGTTGTCCTCCTCCTCAGGGCTGAAATCACAGGTGTTTGTACACAAGTCCTAAGGATCTGAACTCAGAGCCAGGGCTTCTGTGGCAGGTGCTTTACAAACAGAGGACTCTCCCTGGCCCAGAAACCTCAGGGAACGAATACCATGGTGTGGAGCAGGAAGAAGGGAGACTGTGTGTGTCCCTACATAAACTTGTGATCCCCAGGACTGTAAAGAAATGAGAGAAAATTATTACTCCAAGAAAAAAACATTATGCTACAGAGAAGTGATATTCAAACGGTTACTTATTTTGTATTGGATACTGTCTAAGAAATTAAATGACTCAAAGTTCTGATAGTCAGCAAGGTGGGGCAAGATGTTTAGTTACCAAGTTTAGTGTTAAGTTACCGGACCCACCTAGCCACCTGGTAGTCACTAAGTATCAGCTAAGATGAATGAATGTGTCTGAGAATACTTAGAACCATGAAGGTATAAATGGGATGGAGGAGAAGGACGGCTGAGCATTTCTTAGGGTACAGGGCCCCACTTCTCTCTCTGCAGCGCTGGAAGACCAAGGCTTCAAGAGGGAAAGTCACCCATCACAGACGTACCACCAGCCCAAACCTCCACTTAAAAACACAACAAACTAACTTTTGAAACCACGCGTGTGGGCCAGTGAGGTGACTCAGCGGGGAAAGGTGCTGGGTGTCCCCTCTGATGACCTGAACTGGAGCCCCAGAACCCACATTACGGGAAGAGAGGACCCCTGAAAGCCATCCCCTAACCTCCACCTATGCATGACCTCTCTCCCATACACGCAGATTAATAAATACTGTGGATGTATTCCTTGATAAAAGTCAGGCTTACAAGTAAATTTCCATTTGCCCAAGTGTCTCGTTCTCTCATTATTCGGTTAAAGCGGATCCTACCTATTTTTCTGTTTGGCAGTTTCCTTTTCTGCTTAGCTTTTCAATAAATCTGATAAACTGTAAGACTGGGCTATCAAGGGAATGAGGGCTAATCAGGAGGTTTTTACCTTGGATTAAAAGCCATCTGGAAAAAGAAAAGTAAGAAGACAAAGTCCTCACTGAAGTAAAAGGTCAGGCACCCTGGGAGGACGTCCCTCAGTTTCACAGAGAAGCATGTATGTCAGAGGCCCTAAGAGCAAACAGCTCTAAAGCCACTGCGCAGACAACTGAGGCAGAGGCACTGCTGTCAGCTGTCTGAGTCCTGTCATATAACGGTCTGGGGACACGCTACAGCACAAGCTTCCTGACATTTCACTTACAGGTCCATGCTTAATAAAACTTACAGACAGCAGTGCTCTGTCCATGCATGTGCGCACACTCACAGGGTGTTCTCAAGGACAGCGGTGCTCTGTCCACGCATGTGTGCACACTCACAGGGTGTTCTCAAGGACAGCGGTGCTCTGTCCACGCATGTGTGCACACTCACAGGGTGTTCTCAAGGACAGCGGTGCTCTGTCGACGCGTGTGTGCACACTCACAGGGTGTTCTCAAGGACAGCGGTGCTCTGTCCACGCATGTGTGCAAACTCACAGGGTGTTCTCAAGGACAGCGGTGCTCTGTCCACGCATGTGTGCACACTCACAGGGTGTTCTCAAGGACAGCGGTGCTCTGTCGACGCATGTGTGCACACTCACAGGGTGTTCTCAAGGACAGCGAAGGACAAACCACCCATCAAGAATTGGAGGCAGCTTCAACTCTCACCTATTTACTCAGATGCTCTTATCAAGTACTTAGCGTCTGCTCCAAGAAAGGCTTCACTGGGCTCTATGACCGCAAAAACACATTTCTGCTGCCTTTACTAAGTTTAGTGGAATCAGCAGCTAGTGGGTAAGCACTGACATGCTCATCAGTCTCCAATTCTTTGTACACTATGAAGTTAACTTGGGTGTGTCTTACTTTGGGTTGCTATTGCGGTGATGAAACATCACGACTGAAAAGCAGGCTGGGGAGGAAAGGGTTTATTTGGCTCACACTTCTGCAGCACTGTTCACCACTGAAGGAAGTCAGGGCAGGAACCTGGAGGCAGGAGCTGAAGCAGAGGCCATGGTGGTGCTGCTGACTGGCTTGCTCATCATGGTTTGCTCAGCCTGCCTTCTTAGAGAACCCAGGATCACCTGCCCCATCAATCACTAAATCAGAAAATGCCTATAGCCGGACCTTATGGAGCAATTGTCTCAGTCGAGGCTTCCTCCTCGCAGATGATGCTAGCGTGTGTCAAGGTGACCTCAAACTAGCCAGGACAGTATATGACGTGTAGGCTGATGCAGAATGGGGAACTGTCTTACGGTGTGGATTCTTGTAAGGAATACCTAAGATGAGAGTAATCAAAACTATTACTAAAGGGACAGTCCATTCTGATGCTCTTCTCGAGCTGCAATGACCACACACACACACAGAGGACAGAATGGGCTAAGCGTGAGTCTTTCTGGGAAGAGTCACTCTGCTGTCGTGTGCACTTCAGTGGGTAGAGCATCTGGGCTTACAACTCTGGGCACAGAAGGAAATGAAAATGAAGTAAACGATGAGATAAACGCTTCTGAAACATCACTAAAATGTTAGCAGGCGAATCTGAGAACACTGAAGATTTGGCGTTACGGTTACCTTTCTGTCCATGACGACTGCTGAACTTGTCCCCGATTTCTGGACGCCGTGTCTGCCTTAGGAGCATCTTGATGAGGAAGGCATCCTCCGCGTTGGAAGAGATCATCACTTTCTCAATGTAGGAGTCTGTCGCACCTTTGTACCTGATGTTACGACAGAGACATTAAAATAGCTGCTGATGCCTTTTGTCAACACGCCACCCAAACAACATGTCATCTATAAGACAACATGCCACCCATACAACATGTCATCTATAAGACAACACGCCACCCATACAACAACATGTCATCTATAAGACAATATATCACCCATACAACAACATGTCGTCTATAAGACAACACGCCACCCATACAACATGTCATCTATAAGACAACACGCCACCCATACATGTCATCTATAAGACAACACGCCACCCATACAACATGTCATCTATAAGACAACACGCCACCCATACAACATGTCATCTATAAGACAATATATCACCCATACAACATGTCATCTATAAGACAACACGCCACCCATACAACATGTCATCTATAAGACAACATGTCACCCATATGACAACACATCACCCATACGACAACATGCCACCCATACGTCTACATGCCACCCATACGACAACATGCCACCCATACGACAACATGCCACCCATACGACATGTCATCCATAAGACATACTCTCTTCACTCCTGCCACAAAATATTCTGATATTCTCCTTTCCTGCTCTGAAAAATTATCCTTATTTTCAACATTAGAAATTATGATTTTCAAGTGCCCACCACTTTGACCTCCCCACTACGATGGATTAAACTGTGAGAAAAATAAGCCCCTTTCCTTGAGTTGCTCATATTTTATCAAAGCAACAAAAACAGCAACTGACATGATAATGGATCTCACAGTAACAAAATTTTAGTATAGTTTTGTCATTAAAAGGATTAATCAAATTATGGCATACAAACTCACCATGGAGAAGTATGCAGCTCTAAAGAGTGGGGGTGGACCCTATGTGCTTACATAGGAAGATGTGTCACTGTATGCGTGGGCTGCTATAATAAAGTGACATAGCTTGAAAAAAATTATGATTTTCCTTTTTCAGTGTCTGTTTGTGACGAGGCAGACACCAGAGTCTTCAGCTATTCCTTTATTGGGGCAGCAGTAACACGCTCTGAGGTTTCAGTTTGTGTGAGCTTCGAGGGGAGAATGTCCAAGTCAGCCGAGAGCCTGACCGCGTTTCCAACAGACCCTCAGCCTACTGACCATCCACATTATTACTGTCGCACACGAGCTTGCCTCGTGCATTTTTTTGTACAACAGACATTATGAGGAGTCTACCAACATCCAGACCCCTGGGGTATGTAGATACAGCCATTAAAGGGTAGAGTTTGTGTACAAACGCAGCTTGCGTTCAGCAGAAAGAGGGAGAAGGATCAGTCGGTAGTATGAGTACCAGAAGTGCTGGGGCCTAGGATGACGATGGTGGCAGACAGAGGCGACTCTAGAGTCGAGACCTGCTTAGGCAGAGGGAGCAGTCTAAGCCAATGTGAGCGGTCCAAAGGTAGAAAGGACAATTTCCTAGAAATGTAGGCTGGTGTGTACATAAGGCAAAGCCAAGAGGGGGGCACGCTAGGGAACCTTCCCCATAGGTGACTGTCATTTAGAATTTTACTCTATTTTCTCAAGAGAGTCACACAGTCGGATGGGTCAGAAAAGAATCACCTGGGCACTCCAGAAGTTAGCACACGGCACAGAGGGGTAGAGAGCTGCCAGCTTGGGTGACTAGACAACAGTAGGTAGAGGTAGACCGTCAGTGCCGCGGCGTGTGTGTGTGTGAGCGTACTGTGTGTGTGTGCATGCGCGTGAGTGTGAGAGTGTACATACGGATGTGAAAGCGGGCGTGTGTCTGTGAGTGAGCACGTGTGGCAGAACCTACAACAGGAGTTACTGAAATGGCGCCTGTGCCAGGAGAAGGGAAAGCAGGGGGCTTGTGCTGCCAGGACTGGCTAGACACCTATATCACCAAGAGAGATTCGGAGAAGCCAATTTTGGGCTAGGGAGGAAGACAGTTTGGCCTAGCTTTGGCTCAGGCACAACCTGGAAGTGGCAACAGACAGATGTCCTCTGGGAGACATCAGTGAAGAGCCAAGGAGTGAGGTTGGGTTTCTCCAGCTGGGAAACAGATTCAGAGAAGGGACGAGTGGCCAGTCAGTCAGGACGAGGTTGCCACCGGGCCACACAGGAGAAGCAGCTGTGAGAGAGAAACTAGACCAGCAGGAAGGTGAGGTGAAGGCAGTGGTAAACAAAGCCAAGGGGAGGAGCTTTCAGTGCATACATGTTTTCAAAGATCAATGCAAGTCACACACTAGGTGACCGGGTAGATGGGAGGCGAAGGCTAAGCCACAGGACTACAACAGAAGATGCCACTGACCTCGGCAAATCCGCCCAACTCTGATTTCCTCAGTTGTTTACCCTCCTCCTGTCCTAGGCTGTGGGCACCGCAGGGCATGGATGGCCCTGGCTGGCTCACTGCTGTGCTGTAACTAGAATTCCTCCTGGAGCGGGGCTAACCGAGCTCAAGAAACATCCGTGGCTGTAAAGAACATAGGCTGCCTTTGGCCACCTGCTCTAGGGCTGTTTCAGTAAAGCAGAGAGACTGGAATTTGAGAGTGAGTGGAGAAGAAGGGACAGGGGTGACCCAGAAAAGAGAAGTGGAAGGGGAAGAAGCTACAAATGCACCCAGATCCAGAAAAGGCCATCTTTCTTCTAAGATGAAAACACTTGAGCACATTCTCGACTGTGGGAAAGAAACTGGTTTTAAAAAGAGGTGGCCAACAGGACAGGACGAGCAGAGTAATGGGGGCGCCAGCAGAGGAAAGACTTACACATGACACATAATCACACAGAACACGTAATTTCCCCATTCTCTCGTTCTATCAAGGCATGAGTGGTACGCACGTGATGGGCACATCTTTGTACTGTGGCTGCTGCGGCACATTGCTTCCCTCCAAAGGGATCTGAGTCACTGTGGGCATGGACTTGTTCACAAGCACTTGCTTGTTTTCCACTTTCTCACCTACGGAAAAGAAAAGAGTGTCAAACAGGTCACTAACATCTACATAGAATGCAAGACTGCTGGGCACAAAACTATGATAGACTTGGGTTCTGAGATCCAGACATGGAAGACACAGGCCACCCCAGTGGGGAATAAAGTTCAACAGTGTTCAGAGAGAAGTTTGTAAGAGAAAGAAATCAGACAGAAATCACAAGGTGATAAATGAGACACTGAGTCCGGACTATGTGTAGGTGAATACCCTCCCACCCCCCACCTCCCCCTACCCCCGTCAATAAGCGCAAGAGGCTGCACCAACACGGAGTGCCCCCGCAGTCAGCAGCAATGTCTTCTGGTATCAGAATACATTAGGAGCACTTCTTATCTGTAGACGTTTCAATCAGAACCAATTTACCACCAGCTTACCTTAGAAAGGGAGAAAAGACATCTCTCCATTCTAAGGATCAGCTACTTAAATAACCATCCTCATGCTTATTTTCAAAGTCATGGTGGTCAGTGTTCACACATCACAGCAATTCCCAAGGACGCAAAAGTAGACAGGCTGAAGGGGACTCACCCATGTGTGGCCTGGGGATGGGGGTGGGAATCCTAGCCCCCCACAGGACTGTCCACCCAGGGCTCACTAGGTGGTGTGGACGGTGACCATCCCCGTGTTCCTCACAGCCCCACTTGTTCTCTTCCTCTCAAACACACAGGTTTGATCCTACTTTCCCGTCTCTCTTTAGCAGACATGGCTTACCCATCTGCAGTCCTCAGTTCATTTCCTCAGAGGTTCTGCAGATCCCCACACTAGGGCAAATCCTCTTGTCTGTCACACAGTGGTCTCACAGGTATCTCTACGACTGCTTACACTAGATGTAACCTGACATGTTGCCTGTGATCTGATGAGAAATGTCAGTCTTCTACACTAGTCTGGAGAACCTAAGGCAAGGGCTGTGTGCTGTAAAAACGAGTTACTTACACGTTTGTTATTATAATAAAGTCATTTCTGTTCAAAGTCAATTTAAGATTATGCCTAAAATACATTTTTACTATGGAAAGAAATACACAATGCACAGGAAAACAGCTAGGAAGGAAACTCATTGAAAATAACTGCACTCGCTGAATCTAGATGGGGGTATTACAAATTGGTTCTTTCTGTCCTGATTACCAACATTACAGAAATATTGTTAAATAACTCACAATTTCAAAAAGTACACACTGAAATTCATTATTTTTTAAGGGTTTTTACCTGGAGAACAAATGCCATCTGCATCTAAAATTTCATGTCGCCAGATGGGTTTTCTGGTAGCCGCATCCAACATGGGACCCATCACTTTATCAAAAGTCTGATTGGTGTATCGTTTCAATGTGCACTTAGCATTTTTATATACCAGGCAACGCCCAAAACCTGAAATGAAACCCCCAGTGGGTCAGAATCTGTAGAATGAGACTATGGTAAGACATGTATTTACGGTATTCAGTAAGACACCTCATGTTTCCAAAACAAAATGAAAAACCAAACCTTCAACTACTGTTGGTAAACCAGGAACTGGCACAAACCCAGACAACACAGAGTGGCTCACAGTCCTCTGCCAACTATGTTTGCAAACGCTGTGATTTCCACTCCCTCTTTCCAGCGTGTGATGCACTAGATCACGCCAGAGGAAGATGACACAAGGCCATGAAATACCAGAGTGTCAAGGGGCCTTAGAAATCAGTTTTGCCATTCTTTTCTTTTACAGACAGTCTGAGTGAAGGCCAGAAAATTAAACAACCACAGTCACCCAGGAAGTTGGTAGAACATCTGAAAACTGCCTGAATCCACCGACTCTCAGGTCAGGATGCTCAGCACAAACTCTGGGTAATTCTGCTGAGACCCTTGAAAGATCTTTTCTTTGATCCTGGCATTTACGGTTAGATCTAAGCAAGCAAGCAGAATAACGTTTCCACAGAAGGGGAGCACATCGGTCCCTGCCTCCTCTCCTATAAATGCGGGGTGACTGTGGGCTGAGAAGAATGGAAAGTTCACAGAGTCATTTGTGAGTCTCTCCCAGCGACTTGGGCAGCCACAGCACACTCGGCACAGGGAGCCAGCTGCTCTGCAAACACTGCATGATCCGGAACCGAGACGACATGCACAAATGGCCCCGTGCTGCAGTGCATGCGAGTCCAAACTGTACAACGTCATCACTGGTTTCTCCTAAGCATAAGTGAACATTTTATTTATAGGCGGGAGCTTAAAAGCTAACAAAGGGTAAATGCTGATCATTAAATCGTGGTTCGGAGTTTCTGATAGACATCACAAAGTCTTCGGATTTCTACATCGATGTTACCAGTTAATCAGAAAGAAAAGTATCCAGTTCTAAAGCATGGCTGTTGTCACTGGAGGAAAAAGGGGCATAAATTCAGTGCGGCTAACATTAATGCCAGTGACACATATCTAGGAGTACTATGATGGCTGCCTAGCAACGAGGGAGAGGGAAGGGGAGGCATTGTGGGTATGCCAGGGAGGGAAGGAACTAGAGGCTGAATAGAGAAGTCAGCCTGCAGACCAGGTGGTGCTCGCTAGGGCACGCAGTAGTGACCTGTGAAAGTAAAACGTTAAAAGGAGTGGAGAAGAAAAAAGGCAGACTACACGGTAAGGATAATATACATCCGTAGCTCCTGACATTTGCCTAACAAATGCATCACAGACTTGGCATTTTCTGTCTGCCCTCTCAACACAGGTTTATTGTTGCGTGTATTAACAGATATATTGGAAACAAACAAAACGAACTTTAGTTGATAAACTGTTTAATTCCTGGCAGAAAAAAATAATCTCATTTATTTTTCTCTTTGAGAAACTTTCAAGCTACTAATAAAGTGATAAAGATCCTGAAGTTGAACATTTAATACTTTTTTCAATGTTAGCCATTAAAAACAAAGCAAGCAAACAAAACCAACACAAAAGTATAACAGCTCTTACAATTCTAGACATGGCAGTGACCTGTACCCATGAGACCTCAACAAAATGGCTACCTAAACAAGAGGTGCACAAAGACACAAGCTGAAAAGCCGAGGCAGACGGGAAATGTACGAGTTTCTACCCCAAGCTTGAGAGCTGCAATCAATGGCTGATGAGAGGGAAAAATCAGTCTTCTCTAGGGCGGAGGTCCTTGATAGCTCAGTCAATCCCAAGTGGTCAGCTCTAAGCACATGTACACACAGCAACATTAGTCGGACTTAGACACTGTGTGTGTGTGTGTGTGTGTGTGTAACAATAAAGAAGTTATTAAGTTGCAGAGGGTGGCGAAGGAGGGAGGAAGAAGGGTGGGAATGATATACAGTACTGATATGCAATTCTCAATTTAAATAAAAATGTACAACAGCTCTAATTTGTGTATAAAACTCTAATCATTTGAAACCTGCACTGCATTCTAACACCAACAATCATCACTCAGGACAACCATCACTGACTGACTACAACCATCACTGACTACAATCATCGCTCACTACACCCATCACTGACTACAACCATCACTCACTACAATCATCCCTCACTACACTCATCACTGACTACAACCATCACACATTACAATCATCACTCACTACACTTATCACTGACTACAACCATCCCTCACTATAACCACCACACACTACAACCATCACTGACTACAACCATCCCTCACTACACCCATCACTGACTACAACCATCACTCACTCCAACCATCACTCACTACACCCATCACTGACTACAACCATCACTCACTACACTCATCACTGACTACAACATCACTCACTATAACCACCACACACTACAACCATCCCTCACTACACTCATCACTGACTACAACCATTGCTCACTAGAACCATCACACACTACAACCATCACTGACTATCTCTAACTCTGGAGAGAGCTCCTCTGGTGTTGAAGCTCGGAGAACTCACTCACCCCTGTCCAGCGAGGCCTTGTTCAGCACGAGAGCATCTTCAATGTCGTAGCCGCTGTAACTCATCACGGCGACGGTTGCATTCTGTCCCGCTGGCAATTTCTCAAAATCTATCAACTCAATGGTTTTTGTTTTAACCATGGGTTTTTGTGGATATGCTAGCAGATACATAAGCGTATCAATTCTATTCCGCTGGTTGTAGCCAATGGTACCTTTATTATATTGGAGAAAACAAAACCAATCATTTTATCCTGTAGAATAATCAGGTAGCATTGAATTTAAATACATTAAATTTGCTTAACTAAAATGAAGAAAATCTCAGGCTAAACATTTCAAAGACTAATACCCATTGATTTCTAAACCAACTTTTCTCCTTAATAATTAAAACCCCAGAAAAATATAATCAGAGCAATAACAATCTAAACAATTTCAACTTTTTGGATTTAATACACACAACTGATCCTATTTTCACAATTTTAGTTGTGACTGATTAATTTCACAAGTTCAGTCAACAAACCTGTTATGATGAGGACAGCATTGGGTCCTCACATGCAGGAGCTCACACAGCACAAGGAAACACACAACTAACGGCAACAAAAGTTTGAAATGAAAAAGGAGAAGAGAGAAGGAATAGGGTGAAGAAGAATTCAACTGAAAGCAGACTAGTATGCATCTGTTAATTTGTTATTTATGAAGCAACAACAACAACAAAACATCTGCCTGCACCAAACACTAGGAACACTTGGGGGGAAAGTCAGGATGAGGAGCCCGGTCACCCTACAGTCCTTACAATATGTGTTACTGGGTCACTGTCAGCTACAAGAGAAATCTGAACTTTAACCCTCCTCCCTGAAGGAGAGTCTTCAATGCTTTGGGCTCATGGGCACAGGGCTGGCTGTAAAGCAGAGTCCTCTAAATGAGGCCCGCCCCACAGTAAGATCACTTACGAATGACTGAGGAGGCAAGGTGTCAGCATTAGGAGAAGCTGGCTTGGTTCTTGCATGTGCCTTCATGGTGACACCAACACAGACCCATCAGCCCTAAGTGCTGCTGTACAGAGCTAAGCCAAGGTAAGCCAAACTCTGTAATTGATTTCCTTTAACTTCTACGTCTTTGTGTTATCTGATCACCTGCATTGCACCCCCATCACTACCCTCCCCCCCATATCAACAGCAACCTTAAACCAGGGAAAATACAAAAGATTTGTCACCCTTTGACAGTCACTACCACGGGCAATGACCGGAACTGCACAGGAGGCACCACACAGTGAGGGGCTCATTACAGTTGCTCAGGAAATGTCAAGTGAATTAAAGTGAAGAATTCGTGCTTTTTAACAGTGTGTATACATTTGTGCTTAAATCTTTACAAAACTCATCGAAAGTCAGCGGAAAAGCAATTGTCAGACTGTCTGCACTAGGAATTGCCATTTGTGCTATTCTAGGGACAACAGAGAAGCTGGACAGGACCCGATGGTGGCTCTCACGACTCGTTCTTTCTAGGAAACCATTTACATCTACGCTGTGACTGCGGTTCCAGCTGTGGCGCTGACTCAGCTTGAGCTCAGGATCCAGGCAGTGTCCCACCCGGCTGCCAAGACACGGGCTCTGAAACTGAGACACGCATGACCATCCTGCAGGGCAACATAAATGGCCGCGCTCTCAACAATGGCCTCGGAGCCTGATCCTGCTACAGACGGTGCTTCAAGCCCAGACATAATTCTCAAGCACTCCTACAGGCCACTAAATGGAGGAACAGCAAGATCATTTAGCACATCTGGGGTTACGACTCATCGCGTTTTTGGAAGCATTATGGATGTGCACATCAAAACAGTACATACAAACTCGATTTCTAGACCACAGACTCTCACAGGCTCAGGCTAAGGTGTCCTCTGCTGCTTAAAGGGCACTGAGGCCTGGGGCTGTGGTCCAGCGGCAGTGCATGCACACAGCTAACACAGAAGGGCATCTACAAACTGGGGTTTGCTTCCACGGCACCACTTCACTGAAACCACTGTCTCTAGCAATCCCTTTGCTTACTACCAAACATGATTTTTCTACCCTGCCACATTTTCTTGATATCAGCAGGCATCGCAAAGTATACAAATGTACGTGATAGCAGGGAGAAGGTTATTGAAGGTGGGATGAGTGAGTCTATAAACAAGTAACAAAGTAGTGTTTATGGAAAAATGACGTATGCGTTTAATATTTCTTCTATTCTTTGCCCTCCATCTTAACCATTATCAGTTAAAATAAAGGGTGATGGTTAACTTGTAGACACCGCCGAAGAATCAGGAGGAGTGCCTATACCTTCTGCTGTCTCTACCGGCAATGTCTGAGCCTTCCCACTGAGCTGCACCCAGACAGCCTTTTGGGTGGAAGCAGCCTTCGCCTCTATTGTTCCAGGAACAATATTTTATGTGTAGGATCCTCAGGTGGTTTACTGGGCATTCATGAGACAACTGTACCGCTGAGCAGCCTGACCGGCACAATGGCCATTCTGTACATTCTATGAGTGCCTCATCTTTTAACTGGGTTGTCTTATTACCAGAGTAATAAACTAAATAAATAAACTAGACACCTATGCATAGGGAGAATGCTTCCTCCGACTCTGTGGCCTGCATTTTCACGACTCCAACTATAATTCAAGAGCAAAAATCTAATTCTGAGAAATTTAATTCATAAATTTTTCTTTTAACTGTTTATACCCTTTGTATCTATCCTATACTAGAAAGCTGAACTCAAATCATATGCTCTCAAAGATATTTCTTTCCTTCTTCAAGTTTTAGTTCTTATGTTTAGGGGATATGATTCATTTTGTATGAATTCTTCTATGATATCAGATAGGATTGATATTCACTTTTTTACATATAGATATACAAAATAAAATACACTTAGTTGAGAATTTTCCTTCCCCCAGTGAACTGCTATGGCTGTCAGACTTCAGTTCAGTTCTGCGTGCCCACACCAGGACGTGCACAACCACCAGCAGCCCCACCCCAAGGGAACTGACGTCTGCAGGCTCCTGCTCTCAGGCACATACTCTCCTGACTCCTGTACCATACACATAATTTTTAAAAAAAACTTCACAAAACCCAAACATTAGTTATAAAGATAACTTAGTGTTTCAAGATGGGGGATAATGATTATAAACAAGTTCAGATCAGAGCTGGGTGTGTTGGCACACACCTTTAATCCTGGCACTTGGCTGGCAAAGGCAGGTGGAACTCCAGGAGTTTGAGGTCAGCCTTGTTTACATAGTGGGTAGGTCAGTCAGGGCTACCTAGTGAGACCATGTCGAGAGAGAGAGAGAGAGAGAGAGAGAGAGAGAGAGAGAGAGAGAGAGAGAGAGAGAGAGAGAGAGAGAGAGAGAATCAACTGCCTATAAATGTTTGCACCTCCTTCTCTAATTTATTAACTCTATTCCATTCAATCATACATCTACCCTTGAAGCAATATCATATTGTCTTTATTGTTACAGCTTCATAATAAATCAGAATCAGGTTGTATGATTTTTTTTTCCTATTTACTTTTCTCTAGCCTAAAACTGCCCCCCCTCCCGCCAACTGTATGTGCATGTGTGTAGTTAGGTATGTATGTATACGGAGGTCAGAGGTTAATGTTGGATTTTTTTTCTCAACCATTCTCCACTTTGTGTATTTGTCTTGAGACAAAAATCTCACTATCTAACCCTGCTAGCCTGGAGCTCACAGCGATCTACCTGACTCTGCTTCCTGAGTGCTGAAACTAAAGACCTGTGCCACCTAAGCCAGCTCTATGATAGAGATTCGTTCATTTACTCACCCATTCATGCATTATTTATTTCAGAAACACGTATTAAGTGTTTACCAGAGATTCCAAAACAGATATATACTGTGACATAAGCTATTCAATCACTCTGGAATTCACCTTTCTTGTCAGAAAAAAAAGTGCATGCCTCACAGACTGTTATCATGCCTAGAAAACAGACACATGTAAGAAAGTCTGGGGACAGGTCGGCAGCAGAGCATGTGTTTAGCATGAAGGAAGCCCTGGGTTCAATGCCCAGCAACACTCACTCTCTCCTCTGTGTGGGTACTCAGTATGTGGCAGGGTCATGATGATAGCAGCCAGGTGAGGCTTTATGGGTCTTACCCACAGGCTGAACTTAGATGGAAGCAGCAACTTTGTATCACTGTAAGGGAGGCCACAGAAACCACAGAAGCAGAACCACAGGGACCCCGCCCCTCCAGTGAGTCCTGCGTGAACCACAGGCACAAGGGTGTCTGACACCCCAGAGACTTGAGAAGACAGGGAACATTTCAGTCAGAGACTGCCACACAGGTCACAGTTAGAACAGCTACAGTGACTAAAAGACCTGAGTCAACAGAATCAAAAAAATTCTCATGGCTAAGGTCTTCCTCCGTTTTTTAAAACTCCTAAACAAATAAACAAACACATAGAACAAACTACGGGACAGAAGAACTCAACATTTTACGAGGGTTCTTGGCCATCATGTGCTTTAAATATCTCAGTTCCAGGACATCCTGCTCCAGTTTAAACAGGAAGAAGTGGTGTTTAGAAACAGACTCTGCTGAAGACAAAAAGAGAAGCTGTCCCTGCTCCTCAGGTTTTTTGCTTTGGCTTTTTTTTTTTTTTTTTTTTTAGTCCCAGCAATTGGGAGCTGAGGGAAGGGGGAAGGGCTGGAGGAGGGCCGTGATGCATATTCATTAGCCTGTTGATAGAGACTGAGTGACCCTAAGGAGAAAGTGTCCTGTTAGGACTGTCTGCTGACTAGTAAAACACACAGGATCTGAGACTGAGACTCTGAACTCAGCCTTGCAAGCGCACAGTCGTGGCTCCCGCACACAGGCAGAGGTTCACCTGAGCCACACCCACAGAAGTGAGGGTCTCAGCAGCACAGAGATGCCTGGTGGACTCCTGAGCTCTCCTAGCTTAAAGAGGCTGCCATCTAAGAGCCATATGTGGGACTGGCTCTCTGATGTGTCTGAGTGCCTGTGCCCGAGCAGGTCTGGTCCTACTGTGCTTCTTTGTGGAGAGAAAAGGAGTTACCGGGCTTCATTCTCTGAGGGTGGTGTCAATAGGGCAATGGGTTGGAGACACAAATCTTCCAGGTTGGCTGGAATATTTAGTGAGCCAGTTCTGGACAGGACGAACAGACAAGTAACAAGTGAAACACTACTTTGGAAAACCCACACAGGCTCTGAGATGAAAGCGATCTTCAGCAATGTGTCCTCTTTAAAGTTGCTTAAAGGTTCCTAGCTGCCAGGACGGAGGAGCTCAACTACCCGGGGCAATCCTGCTAAAGGGCCGGGCTTGTCTCAGACCTGGGCCTCGGGTATGTCTTCTCTCACTGACCTCCTCCCTCCTGTCTGTCACACAGACCTTGCTCATTACTCTTGCAGCCATTTCAGTAGCCAAAGGGAAATACAGTCAAGCCATGCGCCAACTTTAAATGCACTTCTCCATGTTTCCTTCCCAGTCAGGTGTGTTTTATAATAGCAGACATTAATAAAGGCTTTTTTTTTTTAATGACTTAAGATATTCAGTGGCTTTTGTCTTGCAAGCGTCAGCAATAACGTCAGAGGATTGTATCCAAGGAGCTAAATGGGCAGGACCCAGGGTCAGAGCAGCTGAATACACCAACCTCCGAAAACACAGACAATGAATTGCAAATGACAGTCACAACAAAACCTTCACACAGAAGACGACAAAGGAACTCCGCAGACGCTGGATTGGCTTTCTGTGCACACTGATCCTGCTCAACTGTGTGTGGTAACTAACCCAACGCTCAGACCTGTGGGGCTGCAGAATAAAGACTCCTTTTTTTGTTTGTTTGTTTTGTTTTTGGTGGGGAGAGTTGTGATAAAAGTAACTTTTCCTTCCTTTAAGTCTACTCTTTCTTTTTATAAGTTTCACTAGCTGGAGAACTTCAAACAGAACGAGTGGCACTAGCGTGGCAGTGATCAGTCTGGGGTGATTCTGCTGGAGGTTCCCACAAAAGGTGGATTGTTTCGCAGGCACTCGCGTCATGGCACACAGGGCACAGTACCCGGAGCAGACGGACATGGATGACTGGGAAGTGAAAGTGATGAGCCACTGTTGGGATTTTCCCACTGGGAGTTAGTCCCCACGGCCCAGGCGTTAAGCCATTCAGGTAAATGGTGCGCAGCCACCATGCTTTTTCTCTCTCCACAGCCAGGCAAAGGGCACACGGAGCTCAGGAAGGCGCACCTACACTTCCTGTCTGCACTGAGGACACAGAGTACTTATTGGCCAGCGCAGCTGAGGGGGCTGAGGCTGAGCATGGCAAGGCAAACCTCCCTCGACCGTCCACAAGGCTTGGAAATGAAGCTCCCTTGTGATTAGAAATGGCATGTCATAAGGGAATGAAAACTTGGAAACATTGCCAAAAAGTCTGTAAGTCAAGTCTGTGTATGGGGTGGACTCCTCAGATTGCTATGCACCAGAATTATCTTCCATGCAGCATATTCTCCACGTAGCGTGTATTTTCCACCACAGCTATCTTCCTACCACAAAGGTACACCAAGCAGCAAGGCCCCCTGAAATGCTTGCTCGGATTTTCTCTCTGAGAGGCGCTTCCCTTCCAAGAGCCAGTGCAGTTCCAGCTTCACATGGGCTCATCCCTGTCTTCGCCCCCAGATCCTGCATCCTGGTCTAATCTGCTGGTCCCCCCAACTGCACTGAAACCCCCTACGCAGAGAGCTCTGTCTGGGGTCTGTTTTCAGGCTCCTTCTCCCCACGTCTGATCGCCAGTCTCGCTCAGTAAATGCTTTGGATGGGTAGATAAATGGAGAAAGACGGGGAAGGAAGGGAAAATCATGGACTTGGAAACTGGCATGTAAGCTTAGGAGACACAGTAGCAGCTACCGGAACAGGACAGGCCGTGACTATCAGGAAGCCTCCTCATTCTCCTCACCGTCTCCACTCCTGTACTTCAGGGCTCTGCTCTTCCACACAGCTTTCCTGGTTACTCACACATTTCATGGCTTTGATGCTTACATTTACTCTCATGTATGATGTGCTTCTCTGCTGGCTAAGGAAACTAGCTAAGATCTCCGTGTCTGTCTAAGCTCCTGCAAGCATCACAGTGTTGTCCTCTCTCTTAGTTACCTGCTTTTTAACTATAGCTGCCCTAGTCAGCAACTGCATCTCTGCGGCTACCAGCAGCAGCGAGGCCGCAAGAGCCGCAGCCTGAAGATATTCTGATTTCTCTCAGGCACCAACTCTTTCAAAACTACTAAGAGAACTTACCTAAACTCTGTCCTGCTAAAGAACTCAAGACTCAAAGGCTGAGGTAGAATCCTGCGCCCCAGGTCCCCCAAGAGGTCCTCGTGCTTCTTCTTGCCCCTCATTATAAACCCTTCTCCACCTGGCTCCTCTCCACTTCCCATCAGCTCATTGCCGACTCAGCCTCCAGACCACAGGTGAATTTTAGTTAATCAAACACATCTGCATCATTTAACAAAGGTTCAGAGCATAATCAAAGTAACATCCCTTAAAATAATATTCTATATCACAGAGTTCCACAGGCCCTTTGAGCTTGGCAACCCCCAGGTATCACCAACATCTGATTTGTCCAAACACACACCATTGAGAAGTGAAAGTCTTTCTCTAGTCACGCAGAAGCAGGTTTAACAAGGTATCTTACCCATGGCTTGCTTGCCCATAGCGCACTGGTAGGTGTTCCTGGGAGACTGGTTATGATGAGGGTATGGGATGAGGCCAGCACAGACACCGAGAAGAGTGAAGGGTTCGATCTCCAAGTGGGTGGTGTCTCTGGCGAGTTAATGAAGATTGAGGCAGTTTAGGCATCAAGTACTAAGATCAGTGTCTGTTGAAGGATATAAAAAAAATCACCATTTCCTAGCTCCCCAAGGGACTTATAAGATAATAAACTTGAATGCTGGTGAAACTGCTAAAATAAAAATATGACAAGACCTAAGAATTTGAACTGCTCTGTGATAAAAAAAATTCTCACCACTGATGGAAATAAAAGAGAAGAGAAACAGTGTAAGTGTGCAACACCATTGTGTGCACACCGACGGCACATTACAGACAGGGATCTCCGCACCAAACATGGGAGCGTGGTGCAGTAACCAGCACGCTTCTATCAGTAAGAGCCTGCATCGCTGTGGTGAGAGGGGCAGATCTTTGAAAATGAGCCCCCTCGAAGCTCTGCAGACAGTGCTGGCTACTGAGCAGTGAAACCTTAGGATACTAAAGAACTAAATTTTAGGTTTTTCCCTATTTTAATGGATTTAAAATTTGAAACTGAAGTTTAAGTTTAAATAACTCAGTTTCTTTTTTAAACTGTCATTTTTCAAACAATTTACATTTGTGAATCTATCTATTCAACTGAAAAGTTCTATCTGATTTAGCATTTCTAATGAAATTTAGTTGTAAGTATATAAAAGATTTTAAAGATTTACAATGGGAAAATATAAAATATCTCATTAAAAATATTCATTACACGATAACAATATTTTGGACACCGTGGGATAACAAAAATATTAAAAATAAGGGCTGGAGATATAGCTAGGTGGTAAAGAACCTATTTAGCATCTGTGAAGCCCTGGATTCAATCCTTAGTATGCCCTCCCAAATTAATTAATAATAAGTAATAATTAATCACTATTCTTTTCCTTTTCATATGGCTACTAGAAATCCATATGTATTGGTGGCTCGCACTGTTCTTATAGGATAAGTTTGTTACAGATACCTGTTTAATAGGGGTCAGAATGTTGGTTACTTCATAATACATTTCTGCAGGAAATTCAGGTTGGAACAAAATAATAAAGTAGCTCAGTTGTTTTCATGGGAAAGAGCAGCCAGAGTATGTAAGGGTTTTTACTCAAAGTAATACATATCATATTCCAGAAACATGCTATATAGTGATCCTGTGTTCCTCACCCAAAGGCCCATGCCATAGGAGGAAAGGAGATTTCTTTTTTTTAAATATTTATTTATTTATTGTGTATACAATATTCTGTCTATATGTCTGCAGGCCAGAAGAGGGCACCAGATCTCATTACAGATGGTTGTGAGCCACCATGTGGTTGCTGGGAATTGAACTCAGGACCTTTGGAAAAGCAGGCAATGCTCTTAACCTCTGAGCCATCTCTCCAGCCCCCAGGAAAGGAGATTTCTAAGAAGCCAGGTCCCCACCCACTGTGGAGAGCTACCTGTAATGGACCTGGTCCTCACCTCTTTCTCTAGCACACACCAGGCTGTGTCCCCACGCTGGAGGGGAGCACTCTCCATGCCTCTCTACTGGAAGAGCAGCATTTTCCTGAGGACTTAGCAGAACCTTAAACATCACAGAACCCTTGTCAGCAGGGTGAGAAAGGGCCTAGGGGCTTTTGTTTTAAGAAGCACAGCTGACAGCTGAACTTTCTACACTAGAATAAACAAGCGTCTGGTTAGGGCTGTGGCCCAGTGACAGAGAACGTGGCTAGCACGTATGAAGTCCTAGGTTCAGTCTCTGTACTGGAACAAAACAAACAAACCAACCCAGAATTTGCTTTAAGTACAGTGTATTGCCTAAATACTAGCCAGGATGAAATTCTGTAAATAAAATTTATTTGTAAAATGTATTTGTAAGGTATAAAGAGTAAGTTAACTTAAAAAGAAAAGGAAACAAAGTTTTTCTTTTATCACAAAGTGACATATATAAGATTTTATAGTCTTTCATAAATATTGAACATCTAAATGCTCTGAATTTTAGCTTTATGAAAAAGAAAACTTATTTCCTTTAAAATCATAACCACTGTAAATTTATCCTGAACAGCAATTCAGCCATTTTACTACATGTAACATACATTTACTTATTATTCAAAAAAAAAAACCACTAAATTCCAGCAGGGAACAATGTACGGAGGCAGTAATGTGCCCACACTGACACGCTGGTCACAGGATAGCTAACTAGAACGTGTACACAGTTCCTGCTGCCCTGTACACGCCCTGAGGGAACACGAACGCGGCAGGAAGAGCATGGCAAACAGCCAGCACCGGGCACTGTGGGGAGAACGCAGGCTCCTTCTTTCCATGGATCACTACTAGTTGAGAACGGCCTTGAATTTCTTACCCTGTGACCTCTACCTCTTGAGTGATGGGATTACAGATATACACGACTACACCAGGTTTTCATTTTCATTTTTTCCAGTCAGGATCTCCCTCACTTTGTAGCTCTGGCTATCCTAGAGATCCGCCTGGCCCTGCCTCCCGAGTGTTGGGATTAAAGGTGTGTGTCCCGCTAAGGCTTACGCTACTATGTCTGTCTTTTCTTTGGTGCTGGGACTTTTATGGAGGGCTTTGTATATACTGGGCAAGCACTCTGCCAACTGGGTTACACCCCCAGTTTAGGCTCTTTTTTTTTTTTTTTTTTTTTAAATTTTATGGACATCTACATTTACAAACATGTCTAGACCACGAGAAAAACAACAGGACCATCGTATTTTAAAATAAAGTGAATTTGAGCAATACAGTATCTTGGTGACGGGGTAACCCCGTTTTATAACATCCTACTGCAGGAAGGTATGCGGTACAGGATACATCAGTGAAACACAGATTTGTATGGTATGGCAGTGAGCACTTGCAGTGAAGAAGGTGGAAAGAGATATGGGTCCTCAGAGACTCACAACAGAGAGACCCGACTGCAGGTCTGAGGGAGGAACAGGGAGGACCAGGAGCCACCAGTGTTCAAGGTGCTTGAAGAGAGATGCTGACACAGCAGGTTAGGAGAGGTGAAGGCAGGTGGGGCCAGGGGAATGGGGCCCGGTGAATCTGTGAGAATGTCTGAGGACACCGAAGGCTGCTGGGGGCAAGAATGCTGCATCCTAGACTAAGAGGAAAAGTGGGGTGGAGAACGACACTCAGGCCTGGGCACATCTTGGAGAGTCATGTGACAAGAGAGAGTCACTTACAAGTGTACTACAGGTGAAACATGGTGGTGCACACTTTTAACCCCAGTTCCTGAGAGACAGACACACAGGAATCTCCAAGTCTGAGGCCAGCCTGGATTACATGGTAAATTCTAGATCAGTCAGGATTACATGAGACTGTCTCTGAAAAAAAAAAATCTACTATAAAATAATTCTTTTATATACACCTTGAAATGTGGAGTATAAAGGTAATTTCAAAAGCTCATCACCTAAAGGCATAAAAATTCTGACTAGAAAGCATAATTTATGAAGTTATAATACAAGTATGTATTTCTCTGGTAGCAGAAAGGAGAAAATGACTTGTTTGGGATCGAAGATATGAGTATGACTAATAAACTCCCTTTTAAAAATATAATTGAGAAAATTCCAGTTTCAGCCAAGAGGCAAGCACCACAAAGGCATGCAGATGTCCTCTGATGTCCTCCACATGGGCGCAGACACTTGGAAGATACCAGTATGGTAGGAGAAATGTCACGAACATGTTGGATTTCAAGTTCACACTGACATATGCTCAGGAGTATTTGTACAACATACTATGTATGGGATTCCTGCGCTGCAAGATTCCAGACAACATCTGTACAACATGTTATGTGTGGGACTCCTGCTCTACAAGAGTTCAGACAACATCCTATCTAGGAAAGACAAACACATCTTCCGAATCCTGACTCGCGAGCTCAGTGCTTACAGCCGTTGGATACTGAAGTCGGGGAGGCAATTCTTTTTAAAAGTGTACACTAAGTATCACATGGCAGGAGGGATGATCAAAGATTAGTTGTGAGCGACACTGTGGCATTTCACTGGGACAAACGACAGCTACCCCCCCACCCCCGCAGGACCTAATGGGGACAGTAAACACAGACAGTCCTTTCCACGGACAAGTGGACTTGACCGTGGTTGTTACCAGTCTTACTTACTTATTAATCGTATGCTCGTAGAGTGCAATGTTACAATCATTTTCCTCATTCACATCTAAGTATTCCACTAGACTCTCGTGTAAGAAATCTTCAAAGTTCCTGGGGAAACATTGGCAAAGGAGACACTGAAGCACCCTGTGGTCGTTCTGTACACGACAGAAGACCTGATTCTCACTACTTCCATAGTCCCATTCTCTCCTACAGAGTATTAATGCATTGAGATATCTAAAACCCACTGTTGATGGGCCACACGTTGCTAAAATAAAAGCACTGAAGGTGATTCTTGCCACTCTGGTCCCCACTCCTAGAACTACTGACTTTAGAAACTGTTGCGTGAGGGACGCAGAATGTACATAAGCCGCCGGGTTCTGAGGGATTTCCTGGCTGAAGCATTTAATGGAGAGTAATTTACAGCAAGGCTCTACAACCTCACGAGCTAAGGTGTTACGTACTTCCTCACATGCCGGGCAATGGCACATGGCATGATTTTTAACTGGTTGCTGGTACTTGATGGGGAAGCAGCAATAGCCTAGAGATGAAAATATTTGCTCCTTACAGTATATATCAAAGTATGTTACTGCTGCGTAAGGCAGGTATGCACATATTTAGAGAGACTATAAACTTCTACTTTCGGTCACTTACCTGTAACCTTGAGCCAACTCTTCCATATGCTTATTTGTGACTGCTGGCTTTTGTTTCTTAACAATTATGTAAGGCCTAGGACAGGAGAAGAAAAACTCACTAGAAGAACGATGTCACCCAGTTCTATTTACCACTGTGGAATACGAGAGCACAGATTCAGTTTCTTCCGGAATTGCTTGAGGACATGGAGTATTTTTTGCTATACGGACATGTAGGGTCTTTCTTGTGCTCTTGGTGATTTCAGTTACTAGGAGGCAATTGAGGTCTACAAACTTTTAAACCATGGACCCTTCTGGGCAGTGTGGTGAAATCCTGTACCACCTGCTGCATTCTACCGGGGAAGGGAATTACCTTTTTCTCTAGTGTATCCATACCGTCCCTACTCTGGGAGCTCAGGTGAAGACCACAAGAGAGAGCAGAAGCCAGAGTAGGAAGAGGCCCCTTACTCAAAAATTCTCCCGCTCCAGTCAGGTCTGTGGTCTGCTACTGTAAAATTACTCCCGAAAAACACCTAACATTTTTAGAACATGCTTTATTATATGGATACAGTGAAATAAAGAAATCCCAAACAGGAATAGCTTAGCACATGCCATTGCTTCCCCTGCCCCCTAGAAGGCCATGCTGTCTCATACCCGCTTTCTTCCTGTTTAAGACAGGATCTCACCACAGACACCAGGCTGACCACACAGAGATCCACCACCAGCCTCTGCCTCAAATGCTAGAATTAAGGCCACTGAGCCACCACACCCGGCACTCGGTCAGCATTTACAGTCTACTATACTAGTCAGTTCTTTGCCCAGCCACAGGTAGGCGTAACCACTCACATTTCACAGCCAAGGAAAGCAAATGTCAGAAACTCTGGAATTCTCAGAATCATAGCAGCCAGACGGTCAGTCAGGCTCAGGTGTGGGCATCTTGTTTTCAGAAGAAACCAATTCTGAACAGGCTAAGCGAAAATTACTTTACTACAAGCATTAAGAATTTGTCAGAAAAAAGGGGAGAGGGGCTGGAGAGATGGCTCAGAGGTTAAGAGCACTGGCTGCTCTTCCAGAGGTCCTGAGTTCAATTCCCAGCAACCACATGGTGGCTCACAACTATCTGTAATGAGATCTGGTGCCCTCTTCTGGTGTGCAGGCATACATGCAGACAGAACACTATAAACATGAGAGAGAGAGAGAGAGAGAGAGAGAGAGAGAGAGAGAGAGAGAGAGAGAGAGAGAGAGAGAGAGAAAAAAGAAAGTTACCTTGCTTAAAAAACATTATCAAGAAGGAATGGGAATCGAGGAAACAGGAGAGGTACTGAGAAAAATGAAGAACTGGAACAGCTAAAAGGGTCCAGGGAGCGCTGAGTAAGAGTGCCTGGTGGAAGGCAGACACGACACTGGTGGTCCTGGTGGTCGCCAAGGGAACCAAAGGGGTCTACTTTTCTAGTTACTGTCTTCATCTGTGTCTTCACACACTTACTCCTGGCTTTCCTTGGCCTCTTCCCCTCACTCTCGGGTCAAGTAGCAGAACTCTACTAAAACTTTAAAGCTCAGCAGAATACAGGGGTAAAACTACGATTTCTGAGGACTGCCGAGAAAAAGCCAATTCTCCTCTCCTCTAGCTCCAGGTATGTGGCTCAGGTCCGCAGACTGCCAAGTTCCTCATTAGAGAAGACAGTAATTCAGATAATGGTCTCCCACACATCACACACCCAGGAAGACAACACATAACTCATACTACAGCTGGTGGCTACTGGTAATTATTTCTGCTTCTCCTGGCAGATGAACTTCTCTGAGGACAAAACCTGTCTCCCATTAGCTTTCAAACCTGTCATTAACCTCGAGAGTGTTTGATACTGAACTAAACTCATCTCCATGACAGGAAAGGCTAAAGCATCTTCAAAACTAAAAGCAAGGCCATTTCTTTCAGAAGTTCACATAAAAAGACTTCAGTTCTTTACAGTAACATACCTGCACAACCGTCCTCCATCAGAGGAGATATAAACACATCGATCTGTAAGATTTGTGGAGATAGAGACAAACTCATTGATATATCCTGCTCTCCGCATCAGCCGAAACGTACTGACAAGCTTTTTGTGGTCTCGGATGACACCTAGGATGTTGCCTAAACAGAGAAGACACAGGTAAGTCAGAGATAAAAGTAATCTGATTTAAATTACCCATCCACTAATAATACTGAGAAGCAAGGAATAGCCATTTGAAAACAGTTACTAACAAGAGAACTGGTCCACAGGCTCTAGGAAGCAGCATGAGGGTGTGCTCAAAGACAGTCTGATGGACTTGAAGCCTGTGGCTATCACTCCAGACACTGACTGAGAAATTCCCCAAGATTGGCTTCACTGTCCTTGGCTGTCAGCATGGTCTCGGGGGCATAAGGTTCACACTAGAACAGGCAGGTATGAAGAGTGGCCTACTAAATCCAAAGGTGTCGTGTGGAGGAAAAGGGCTGAGAACTCTGCCCTATAGAACCTGCTAGGAAACCGAGATGTAAGGTTTCCCCTCCCAGTGTTAGCATGAGGACTCAGAGGCACAGGATGATGCGCAGACTGAGAGTCAACTCACCATCAACTGGGAAACACTGACAAGGCAGCCGACCTTGTCGAAGGGCTGACCCTGACTCCAGAGCCTCCATTATAAAGAGCTAGTGACTCCCTGAATGGGAGGAAGGGGGAAAAAAAGGGAAGAGCTAAGTGGTCAGAGATGAGCACACCAAGTCAGAAGGGGGAAGGGTAGGGCACACTGCTGCCAGCCACTGGGGCTTTGAAGGAGGAAATGGAGATGCTCTAGGGAGGCAAAACATCCTGCCCCACTGCTGAGCTGTAGGTAACTGAATGGCTGAACACTATGAAGTGAGCTGATGTGATCACTTCTGCAGAACTGTGTGCGTATTTAACTAGCTATTGAGATATCACACGACGCTTATTCAACTATGGATGCTTTAGCAGCTCAGATAGATGGAAAGCATGTTCTCAGAATCTTGGGTAGCACAGCCAAAATATACACTGCTCTGTTACCAGTTTTCTTCCTTCAAATCAGCACCTACTGGAGACAGCTTCTCAGTCAGCATGGGAGCTTGTGTCCACTCCCCTCCTCCTGCGCTGGAATCCATCTGGCTTGGAATTCCTGTGCCACACATCTATGCAAGCTATCTCCAATTAACAACCAGTTGCTCACACAGAGATCAGGTCCTTCAGGGGAGTCTCACTAGGTACACAAACCATACTTAAAGGTGGCCCCATGCCCAGCAAGTAGATGGCCAAGACGAAAGAACTCAACAGTATTTTTGGAGATTTTTTTTTCTTCAGTCTCATATTCCTTTGTTTGGGTATTTTTGACCATACTTTGTGTTTTTATGGCGTGTGTGTGTGTGTGTGTTGTGTGTGTCTGCCTATGTACCGTTTCTTTAGCTTTTTCTTTTGGTTTGGTTTTATTCTAATTCATTTGTTTTCCTCTTTGTTTTCTAAAGAGACAGAAAAAAAGTCGTGAACTTGGAAGGGCAAAAAGGTGGGAAGGACATGGGAGGAAATGAAGGAGGGGAAACCATAATCAGAACATATTGTATGGAAAATACTTATTTTCAGTAAAAATAAAATACAACTTAAAGGTCTATCTGTGGCCATAATTAAAGCATGTTTATGTTTTAAATACAAAAAGAATGGCTCAATGGATTTTCTCTCTACCCCCAAAAGATTCTTAGGACAGTGGTTCTCAACCTTTCTAATGCTGCGACCCTTTAATATACTTCTTCATGTTGTTGTGACCCCCAAATCCCAAAACTATTTTCATTGCTAATTTATAACTGAAATTTTGCTACGGTTTATGGATCATAATGTAAATGTCTGGGGGTTGCAGCTCACATGTTGAGAGCCACTGGCTTAGGAAGAGCACGTCTCTATACATACTTACCATTCAGGAAGACGAGAAACACATTGGGGTAAGAGAGCTCTTCTCCACATAGTAAATTCACATCTTCTACTCCCAAGTTACCAGCCAACTTAATAATGGGTCCATCTTCCATGTCAGTTGTAATATGTGTCATAAGGGCCAAGTTTTTAACCAAACCACAGGCCTAACAAAAAATAGACAGTCGTTTCTAAGAATGGGCGTTAGTCATACAAAGTACAGCTTGTATTTGAAAAAGCTCACCACTTTGTTGGTGGCAATATAAAAAAGTACAACCTTGAAAGAGATGCTTGGGAATTCACACACACACACACACACACACACACACACTTCAAACAAGCAACATCACCTTTAAAATGTGTATACTCTTTAAGCTGAGGAATTTATCCTCAGATAACAAGAAAAGACATTGTCCTGGCTAGTTTATTGTCAACTTGACACAAGCTAGAGATACCTGAGAAGAGGGAACCACAATTAAGAAAAATGTCTCCAGACTGGCCTGAAGGCAAGTCTGAAGTACGCATCAGTGATTGATGTGGGAGAACCCAGTCCACTGTGGGTAACACCATCCCTAGGCTGGTGGTCACGTGCAGTATAAGGAAGCAGGCTGAGCAAGCAAATAAGCGGCATTCCTCCATGGCTTCTGCTTCAGGTCCTGCTTCCAGAATCCTGCCCGAGCTTCCTTAGTGATGGAGTGAGACATGGGACTCTAAGTTTTATGCCATTTTATCACAGCAATAGAAACCCTAACTAAGACAGAAACCGGTACCAGGTCAATGGGTCTTGCTGTGACAGACCTGGTTGTGCTTTCTGGAGGACTGTGGTGGCATATGCACTTTGGGGTGGAAAATCTGCGTGCTCAGAGCTCAGCAGGCTGTTCCGCGGAGGCTTGGAAGGTAGGAACACAGATGAATGGAGACAATGGAGGCCTGGCTTGTGAGGTTTCAGAGAGAGGTTTGCGATTCCCTTAAAGACTATCAGGGCTACTCAATATTTTGAATTACGAACTGTTAAAGGGAAACCTTAGCTTTGCGAAGAAAACTGATATTGGTCAGCTGGAGCTGAAGAATCAGCAGTGATTAAGAAGTCCATCACCATGATGGCAAATCTGGGTACCCTGAGTGCTGTGGTCTAGTGGGGGCCAAGGCTGCACCTTTTGCTGGCAGCCAAACTTGATAATGTAAACAATTTCCCATGTGGCACCGATTTTGATGGCATGAAAGGGCTATGGAGAGCAGGGGAGGCTTGGCGCTGGGAAAGGCCAGGAGAGACCACTGATAGACATGCCACTTCAGTGGAAGTAGATACCCTAAGAATGTAGGGGTTACGGAGAAAAGACAAGGCTTGGCATCATGTGGCAGGGTCGGAGTCCTTGAAAAGAGCCTAGGAAAGGCTGCTGGTGAGGGTTCAACCCCCTAAAAGCAATAAAAACTCTAAGATAAACTGAAAATAAATTTAGCTATGAGAAATTTAAGTAATTGAAAGTTCACAATATATATATATTTGGAAACTATATTAAGTTTAATATGAATTTCCTTACAGTTTAAGATAAATTAGAATTTTTCTAAGAACCATAGCCTGTTTGAACATCTATTTTTCACTTTTTGAGTTCTAACAAATTCCTACACTTTGAAGCCTATACCTTCACTTGCTATAAACTTATTTTTTCATTCAATGTACATTTACGGGACCTCTATTGTAGGAACCTGGAGATACAGAGGTGGTCTACCCTTCCTCCATTACCTGGAGATGACACAGTGGTGGCCACCTTCCTCCATTAGTTCATGACTCAAAAGGACTAGAATCAGATGATACTAACAACAGTATCATGGGAAAGCCTGGGGCTAGAGAGAGGCAGAGGACCTAGGCTTGGTTCCCAGCACCTACACTAGGCAGCGCACGACAGCCTCTAACTCTAGTTCCAGGGGCTAGAAAGCGCCCTCTTCTGGCCTCTGTGGTGCCTGCATGCAAATGGTGCACATAGATACACTCAGCCACACACAAACACAGACAAATTATCATTTTTTTTTTTATCTATAAAAAGAAGCCAAGAAACAGAGGACAGAGTGAGGCTAAGTGATTAAATCTTGGCAAATCCAATGATTTGGTTGTCAGGTAATGGCTTGTGCTGTTCATACAACTCAGTTACTGCAGGTCTTTGGCTGCATGTGCCAAGTTGTCTGCAACTGTCTACGGGGTCCTTTAAGCACAACTAAAGAAATCAAGAAGCTACTCAAAGATAATTCCGAGCATCAAAGGCCATGGCTCTTGCAGCTGTCTACATCCTGATCACCTCTTTACTATATGGCTTGATTCTCAGGGTGAAGTGAGAAAGAGATGCTGACTGAATTTCTTTAGGTAAGAGACTGACTCAAAGGCTTCTGGCTTTGGAATAATGTGATAGAGCCTTGACAAACCACAACAATATTTCTCGCCAAATAACCAGTTAATCAAAACAAAAGAAATAACCTATGGGCCCAGAAGCAGAACCCCAGACTCCCATCCCAACAGGTATGACCTCCGACTCCACAGAGACTCCATAGCACCTTACCTCTCCTTCAGGTGTGTCAGAGGGACAGAGCATCCCCCACTGAGACGGCTGGAGAGAACGAGGACCACTCACTTTTCTTGTTTTCTCAAACTGGGAGGAGATTCTTGTCATCATGCCAAGAGCAGAAATATACGACAAACGAGACAGCACCTGGGTCACGCCCTGGCGGTCCATTTTAAATCTCTTTAGAGACCAATTTCCCTGCAGAGAGGTGAAGCACGTGAGACAGCTGTGGATGCACATACAGCCGTGATCTAACTAAAGCCAGAACTCAGCGATGAGCTGCTGGGGCTTTCTAGGCACAGAATGAGGCTATTCTGTGACTAGTGACCAGCTCCCAGCTGTCACGCAGGAGAGTCACCTTCTTTGGGATTCAGGGTCCTCTGCCCGAGGCAGCTCAACCAGAGGATTCCACAGGGAGCAAGAAATGGACCAGTGAGATGCTAGTGAGGGCGCCACACGCCTCAGGCAAAACGCACCTAAAGCCCAAAGAGAATCCCACATTGCACTGTTAGGTGCCTTCCAAAAGCAGTGCTGAGACACACACACGCACAGAAAAAAGGACTCTAACAGTAGTTTAATAAGAGAGAGAGTCATCTATACTTTCGTCATCTAGGCCCAAGGAATAGGAAATTGTATATTTTAATTTATCATGGTCTTTTTTTCTTTTTCTTCTTCTTTTTGTTGGGGATCAAACCCAGGGCTTGCAAATGCTAAGATGCTCTACCTGAGCTACAGCTTCAGCCCTAAAACTGTGTATTATTTACATTAAGAAATACTATGTTGTCAAATCAAAAAACATCAATTTAAAACAAATTTCTGTCATTAGTGAGAAGATGCTATAATGCTGAACTCTATTAATCTGTATGCTAATCTGAAATATTAATAAAATGGACTTACCAGTAAATTTTGAATGTTAATTTTATCTCCTATATACTGAACACAACAGATTATACTTAAAAATTTTTGTTTATATTAGTTGTACACATTAAATATTATTCTCCAAAACCATGAAAACATAGTAACATAAATTGTAGGAAATGGTATGCGTCAAAAAAGCAAAGTAAAAAAAAATCTCAAAAGCCATTTGACTCAGTTATCTCCAAGACATCACAGAGGACATCTGTGTGTGTTGGGGCGCTCCACATCCTCTTCAAGAGCCAGGTGAAAGATATTGGTGTTTTCTTGAGAAAAGCTGACAGAGGAATTAGCACAAACTTTTGAATTCAATTTCAGGAGAGCACTTGTGGATCAAAACAGGCAAATTATTGGACTTTTAGGACGGTGTTCTCAACCTTCTTAAGGCTGCAAACCTTCAGTACAGTTCTCATGCTGTGTTGGCCCCAGCCATAAAACCATTCTCACTGCTGCTTTATCACTGCGGTTTTGCTTCTATTTTGGATCATTATGCGAATATTTTCAGAGTAGAGGCTTTCTAAAGGGGTTACGACCCACAGGTTGAGAACCACTGTTTTTGGAGCTCAAATAACAGTTTACATTAAAATATGACTTCAGGAGATCTCCCTCATGAATTAAAATTTTATTTTGTTAAATTCAAAATCTGTTTCTTATGGATTTTCAATTTTTTGACAGTTTTAATGAATGCTAAATTCTAAGCATAAAGCTCTACCCCTTAAAAGCCAAGAGCTAGCAAGCCCACAGACTGCTGTGTATCAGCTGGCTCCAGAATAAATAAGACAGACCTGCAGCAGAGCTGAAATGATCAGCCCACTAGGAAGGAGGTGGGGGATGGAGCACAGGAACAGAGTGGAGGCAGAGGCAGAGCCTAAAACTCCACAGAGAAGCTAACTTGGTGGGACACACCTGCCACAGGCCTAGTGCTTTCTAAGTGCAGGTGTCGAGAAGATAAACCGGTGTTCTGCTGAAAGAACAGTCAGGAGCAAGGGAGGCTCTCAGGCAATGCTGAGGTTACAGGTCTTCTGCCTTGAGAACATAGACCAGGAAGCCAACGTGCCCAAGCAGAGGTGGGCTGCACCTCTTCCTTAGCTGTGGCTGGCTCTATAAAGCTGGTCACACAGACCCACTAACCCTCTGAAGCTGAGCAGTGAAAAAGCTGCCCTATTGTTTCATGGTCATGGGAGTCAAAGCACTGGGCCATACTGTTCTTTGTTGGGGCAAGATTATCCATAAAACTAATTGTGTGTCTGGAATATAATATGTGGAGCAGACTTGATCAGATAGACCTATAGTTGCTAAGCTTTTAAAAAGGGAGCAGACACCTATCTGATAACCTCTCGTGAATAGCCTGGCCCTGAATACGGAGCAGCTGCAGGGGATGGGTTCAGGGCCCAGAAAGAAACAGCTGATGGATCTCCGAAGAATATAAACCCTACTGTGAAATAAAACACCTTTGTATGGCTTTGGACAAAAGCTGCCAACTAAGAAATCTGCCTGATATATGTCAATTTCATTACAGGAAGAAAATGGAGGCAAGTGCCCATGAAAAGGAGGATGACTAACAGACCAAGGGAGCTCTCCTCTCCCTGCAAGTGTTTTCACGGTGCCATGTAGCAGAAAGTATATCACAGCAGTGAAGTTACACAGTCGTCCTCCTCTGTCTATGAGGGACCTGCTCCAAAGGCCCAGGGGATGCCTGAAATGCAAGAACTCCAGCACCCTATATGCACATGCAGTTTCTCTCCACACCCATGATGAAGTTTGTGAATTAAGCACTGTAAGTTATTAACAACTAATAAAAAGTAAGGAAACCATAATAAAGGTTATTTAAGTTATGAATTACTGTTGAAATGACAGCAATAGCTCGTACGGATAAATGACTCCACACTTGAATGAGCTACAGCGACAGTGGCTATGTTAACAAAAGTCCCACTGACAGCACTTAAACTTCACACCATCTCTCCTGCTTCTAGTCTACCTGACCTCTCAGACTGCAGAGGAGACTCACGGTGGAAATGGCGTTCACCATGCCATTGGTGATCTGGTCTTGGCGCATGTGTTTCACGACGTCAAATTGGGCTGCTCTCTGTTTAGGGATCACCTGGTCTGCAATCTTCTTCATTTCCGAATTAAATTTCTTGAACAAATCTTCAAAAAGAAGAGATAAGAGCTAGAAGAAAAGGACACAATGATTAAGCTTACATCTCAATTAAAGCTCTGTTTTTGGGGGGGAAAGAAATTTAAAAACTAAAAACAATACATTTTTATAAAATCCAAATTACTGACTATGTACAGAACTTTGATGGACAGAGGTGATAGAAGCCTTGCAATCAGATATTTAATTCAGAATACTCTCACATCTTTACGTTTCACTGACCAATTTTAATTTACAAAGAAATTCATGGAAATCTGTCAAGTTGAAGCTTTTGTTTCCGTAGATCTAAGGAAAACGCAGTAATCTCCACTTATAACAACTCTCCAGAAATGAGAGTCGCTGGTGGTGGGCACTTTGGGAATAGGTTTCCTACTGGAACCTGCATGTAGCTATTTAAGGGCAAAGTACCAACTATAAACCGCAACCTATATCAACAAAATGTAGACAAACTGAGCTATATGTGAGTTCGAAGTTATCCCAGTCTACAGAGCGAGTTCCAGGGCAGCCAGGGCTGCTATTATACAGAGAAACTATCTTGAAAAACAAAACAAAAACCTTAAACACTGTAATAAGTTAAGATAATAATAAATGCAAATAACTCTAAGTGCAGAGACAAATGAACCACAGGCAAACGGAGGGGCACGGATGACAGTCTGAGCTGAGAAGAAGCCTTTCGTATCCATGGCATCTGTGCCCTCATAACACACATCTGTGCGATAAACTCTAATTTATGCTAAGGATGACATGAAAGTAAATGCTATTAGATAACGTCACATAGTTTGGTCATGGCAGAGCAGGGAGCCATGAAAACCAGGTAAGGTGGTTGTTGCAGAACTGGAGGTGTGATTAGCCTAGCACCAAAGGGATGGATCTGCCTCCAGATGGAGTCTGAACACAGCAGCGCCATCTTGAAGGCACGGGCAGGCAGAAACCGGAAGATATTCAGGAATGGCTACATTTCTTGTTTTTAAAACTTTTTACCTACCAGTTAACTGCACGTGAGACGGGTGTAAATGGAAAGAAAAAAGAGAGACTCCCATCCCACCGACCTAGAACCCTCTCAGTTCCCTTCTTGGTTTTATTGGATGAAGAACAAGAAAAAAAGCAACCCCAGCTAATAAATACAAATAGCTGTAAAAAATTCTCAGAAGGGGAAGAGACACGGGGAGAAACCCAAATTATGTGAATAAACTTTGCCCAACCTCTGGCTGTCCCCTGAAGTATAAGAACAATATGGGAGGGCTTGTGAGCACTCTGACCCGCACGGAAGTGTTAAGGATTCTAGGCCTGAGACAGAGGTTCTGTCTGTCCATGGAAACATGCACCCTTAGTGTGTGGTCATCCGAGCCACAGTCCAGAGAAGTCACATCCTCATGGGGCATTGCCCTTCACCCTGTGCGGTCATCCACTAGATGACCTGTGGTTGACCTCCACCAGCACCATGTGAAACAGGCAGACAGCCCAGTTCCATCTGAAAGCCTGACCCACAAAACTGTGTGGTCTAAGAAATGAAGCCACTGCTTAGGACAAGCACCAGATAATAGAAATATCAGTAACATCAAGTTCACAGAGAGGAAAGATTGAGTAGTTATTACTAGAATAGGGAGCTGGCATACTTCTTCAACAATACAGTAGCTATTATAAACACCAATCTCTATTCATAATTATACTCCTATTTCCCACATAAGCTTTCCTTTGGTAAACAGAACAAAAAAGCTCAACATATTGGTTTGTGATTTAAGTCAACTAGCAAAACATTTCAATGATTCACTTAAAGAGGAATTCTGAGATCACTGAAAACATGTAAGTTGATGATTTACCAAATTCCCTGCTGACTATATTCCTGAATTTATAATGGAAAGCAGACTTACAACTTTGAACAAAGAATTTACTCAAAACAACTAAGTTTTCCTTAACATCAAAAGAATTTTTCTAAGCTGGACCGTTTTAAATGCCTTTCCAAACCCTCGGGTTGGAGACATCCATCTATTTTTCCACTAAAATCAAGTCTGCAGATCAGGAAGCCAGGATCTAGGACTTGAATGTACAAAAGTGTTCTAAAGAGAAAACTTCCTCCCCGAGAGCTTAATCCTTCCCCGCAGTGGGACCCAGCAGTTTCACTCAAGGAAAGAAAGGCTGTGGGAGTGGACGCAGGTGCAGAGGGGGAGGGGCCACCGACGCCCGTTCCAGCCACTTCCTGTGGGCCGAGCAATGGAACCTGCACAAGCATCCTGCACAGAATCAAGGGCCCTCAACCAGACCTCAGAGCCCAGCTCTTTTAATTAGTCCTTACACTTAGCTGCTTTTGTCTCAAATGATGAAGTTGTTTTTGGATTCCAGCTGACTCTTTTGTGGCCTCCTGATTCAAACACAAGAAAATGTCCTTGGTGCTAAACACTAGTGAATGGGCTCGCAGAGTCACCAACACTGCTACGGAAGAAATTTCTCCTCTCTAAAAATGTCAACTTTAGAAGTAATGCTGTCCAGTTACCAGAGCAGTGAGAGGCTGTGAAGCTAAGCCACACAATGAACCACAAGATCTGGGCTGGAAGTAAAATGATGACAAGGGTCAGGTGCCTCACTATTCAGCACTTCCCACTGCTAGTCTGAGAACTTTCCTCCTGCTGAAGACAGAAGCACCACTGAGGAAATCATATTTAAGGGAAAAGTGCTGACAGCTCATCAACTGATTTTCAATGAAAACGCTAAAAAAAATTAATAAAGAAGCTAAGCCGCTGAAATACAGTTTCACCAATTAGCTTAATGTCAGAGAATTCTAATTAGGCGCCTTGAGATTGCTATTTAGTGTTTAAGCCTTCAGTGCCAAATTCTCCTTTTCACACAAACTGGTTGCAAAATTAAAGACATTAGGCAGCCTTAATTACATTATCAGAACAGCTGGGATTAGGCAATCTCTGAAGTCAAGACGGCATTCTTTTGTCCGGGATGGAAATCCCTGGATTTTGGTGCCATTCCATATCTCACTCATACAAAGCAAGCTGCATTAGAAACAAAAAAATTGCAGACAAAGAACGGAGTAACGTGCAGCAAATAATGAACACATTACCGAAAAAGAAAAGGTAAGTGCAAAGATTAAGCCTGAAATCAGTAGGTTTTGCTAACACCTACTGGCAACTGGCCTGGCAACCCTCTGGTGGCAGCCAGACTGAGGGAAAGCTCCCTGGGCCAGTGGAGACAACTCTGTTATCTAAAGCTGAAGCGCGCTTCCACTGCCTCGTCCCTCGGGTGGGAACCAGCAGCTATTGTTCTTACACATTCTCGCCAACACAATACCTTCATGTGCTTACACTGTTCATTAAGCTATGTTTTCTTGCATGTGGGAGTCTTCTTTTTAATTCTAATTTCTTAAGCAACAGGATATCCTCTTTAACCTCCTCCTCATTCCCTTCCATATTCCCCTACATAAACGCCCCCCTTTATAAGGACTCACCTAACAGCTTGATTTTTTTTAATTGAAAAATGGTGAAAATGAGGATTAGTGGTAGGAAAGGGTAAATCCTTGCATGGTGAGTGGTCAATCTGAAGGTGGTGAAACAGGCACTAACCTTAACCAGAGCTTCCCCATACTCCAGATCCCGACTCTTCGCAAACCTAAGAACTGTTCTAACTTCCAAACTCTAACTTCTAACTTTAGCTGTGGGGGCTAGACAGATGGGTTAATGTGTAAAGGCACTTGCTTGATCAATTTCCAGGATCCACATGATCCAGGGAGAGAACCACCCCTCCTCTGCATCATTGCTATCGCCTCTGTCTGTCTGCCTCCAAACCCGTTTTCTCTCGCCTGAAACCCAGCTCATGTCACTCCCTGAGTTCCATTCCAAGCACCCATGCAAGGCAGCTCACACCAACCACCTGTGGCTCCAGCTCCAGGGGATGCCTGAGCCTCCTTAGGCACCCAATCTCGTGCGCACACAGATACAGACACACACACACACATACACATACACACATACAGACACACACACACATACACACACATTTGTCAGTCTATCTTCCTCCTGTATAGCCAACAACAGCACCTAGGAGCAAGCCGGAAATATGGAGGTATTATAGAAACATTTGTTAATTGAAGTTAATCAATTAACTTCGATTTAGTTAATCGAAACTAAATTAAATTGTTAATTAAGTAAACTGTTAATACCACTTAAAGTCACAGTTCAGCTGGAACAAGGAAAAACATCTCAGCAAAAGATACAAAACAGGTAATTTAAAGACCACAGACTTTCCACAGTGTAAAAAAAACACTAAGTCATACGCAAAAGTAATACTTCAAACTATATACATATATATTATTGTATATATTTTATTGTATATATATTATATATGTATATAGTTTCTATTAGACTTGGATAATTTCATATGTAAAGTGACTACAAAACCAATCTTATCAAAGAACATAAAATTCTACCTGTCCCGCCAACTCCAGCCGCTTGTTGCCATAATAGTCTCTGTCGTCGACTTTGTTGTCTCCTTGGGCCAGAATCACCCTTCGCACCATCACAGCTGTGTAGATACACTTAGCTCGGAAATTGAACTCCTTCACCTGTGATTCAGAAACCAGAGAAACAGTTTGCGATGGTGCATGCTAAATGAAGGTGCTTCGAGAAAAGAATCAATGTCACATTCAAATAAGGAAGCAATGAATGTTGGAATTCTCCCTATTTTCAGACATTCAAATAGTCTATAAACTTCCCAAGAGGTGTTTAGACTTTGTGTCTCTGCATTTAATGCCTTGGGTAGTTTTCCTTCAAATATGATGACTGTACCTGCTTCGCTTCATATGGTCCCCACACCACTCAGTCACTGCCCACTGTGGAATGGCCTGCAGTGAGTCTCACTGAGATGTGGTGGAAATGATGCCTAGCCTGGTCTCTCCAACCTTTATGTCTGCTGGCATGTTCACTGTGTTGAGACTCGAGGCATCAGACGGCAAGTCTAGGACAGAGTGGAAAGCAGCGCATTTGGCTGCAAGCCAGGTGGACACCAAGCCCAGGGAAGTCGTCAGATGACTTCAGTCTCAGCTGCCTTCACGACAGCCCCAAGACGAGCAACCTGCTCCAACTGTGGGTTAAGACCAGTGAACCCGCTCCAACTGTGGGTTAAGATTAGTGAACCCGCTCCAACTGTGGTTAACACTAGTGAACCCGCTCCAACTGTGGGTTAAGACCAGTGAACCCGCTCCAACTGTGGGTTAAGATTAGTGAACCCGCTCCAACTGTGGGTTAAGACCAGTGAACCCACTCCAACTGTGGGTTAAGATTAGTGAACCCGCTCCAACTGTGGGTTAAGACCAGTGAACCCGCTCCAACTGTGGGTTAAGACCAGTGAACCCGCTCCAACTGTGGGTTAAGACCAGTGAACCCGCTCCAACTGTGGGTTAAGACCAGTGAACCCGCTCCAACTGTGGTTAACACTAGTGAACCGGCTCCAACTGTGGTTAAGACTAGTGAACACAGACCGACGACTGGTACAACACAGTTATGTTTAGCCACGGAGGTCTGGAGCTCTTTGTTATATAGGGATAATAATTCACATTCTCAGTTACTATTTACAGAATTCTGTGTTCTATTTCCTTTTCCTAGACCTCATGTTGGGTAAGTTGAACTGATCAGTTCTAACTCTTTTGGCTTAATAATCAAAACAGTTATTTTGCTTATCAGTGAGGAAAATATTTTATTTATCACATTTTTAATTTTCATCAAAGCCTAGTTCACATTGCCCTTTCACATACATAAATGCTAGTGGACTTACAGGTAGAAAGAAACATGAATATTCATAGCAGTCATCCTTGCTACACTCTTTAGTTCTTTAATTCATTTTACCCATCTCCCTTTTTAACTACTACATGCTTGAAACCCAACCCTAGACCTAAACTGAAATTAATTCATTCTGAGCACATTTTTTCCAGGACAATGTCCACAATCACATGGAAAGTGGGAACCCTCTACACTGATAACTGCACATGACTTGTAGACTATACACATGACTTGTAGACTATACACATGACTTGTAGACTATACACATGACTTGTAGACTATACACATGACTTGTAGACTATACACATGACTTGGAGACTATACACATGACTTGTAGACTATATCCATGACTTGTCGACTATACATATGACTTGTAGACTATACATATGACTTGTAGACTATATCCATGACTTGTAGACCATATACATGACTTATAGACTACCAACAGCAGTTCAGACATTCCTTGGAGGGGGTTAACATGAATTACCTGAAATGGGTAAGAGGATCTAAACTGAGCATAGAATGCTGGACTAGAACTGTCAAGAGAACCTGGAGACTTTTGAATATCACCCCTCTTAACAGTTAAGGCTTTTCAATCTGTGTATGTGTCACAGGCACCTGAAAGACTTGCTATAATACATACGGCTAGGCTGAGGGTCGCTCTGGAGTTTCTGACTATTAGGTCTAGGGAGAGTTTCACTATTTCTAGCAAACTCTCAGGCGTTAGCCAAGAGAATGCTCTTGAGCCTGGGTCTTGAAGAATGACAAACAGTATTGCTTTATCTTGGTAATATATCATTTTCCTGTATTACCCTCAAAGTTTTAACTTATGTAAAAAACAAACAAAAAAACTGTTTCAAACTATTTAAAAACTCTAAGCCTTTTCCTAATTCATATATTCTTTAGTAAAATATTTATAGTTAAAATTTAAAAACTATAGTTCAATCTCTTTGCAAAAGGGCAAAGGAATTACACTTTCTGAGCCAAATTTAGCAAAGTTCTGCACAGCCAGCATGGTCACCGAGGCTCTTCCTGACATTACAGCATTAAGGTAAGCCAGGTTCCTAATGGACTACACCATCTTGGAGAACTGGGAAACAGAGCTTTCTGCATAGGCTGTACCCCTGAATCATCACAAGGGACTTGGAAGGAAGTAGTGTTACTTCATTATGAAGAAACCTGAGTTCGGAGAATTCAAATTAGTTCAAAACCAAGACCTGGACAAATGCATCTCTAACTCCAAAGCTCTATTAGCTACCATTGCCCACTTTTGCTGTCTGGAATTTTAAACTCCTTTCAATCATCCAAAAGAGCTCAAATACAAATCATCAAACAGAGTTCAAATACAGCTTCAATGAGAGGAATTTTATAATTTTCTGAGTAGATCACAGACACACAAACAGAAGCTACAGAGCAGTGTAGACATATATACCATTTGCTCACAAGTGTTTTAAGGTAAGAAAACTGAACCTGAATGCCACTACAAAGCCGGTCTACATCCACAGATTCCCTGAAGGTATAGTTTGTAACTCTGTGATTAGATCATACATGATGGAACACTTGGGAGCTACAATTTAGCAAAAGGGGCCCACACATTCACTGAGGGAAAGAATGACTCCCAGCAATACCTGACATATGATGAGCTAACAGAAACACAACCCACTTCAAGGCCACCAGACAGGCTCCAGCTTCTCTCTGCACACTCACCAGCTATGAATGACAGAACCGAGACACTATGGAATTCAAGGTCATGGGGACAACTCAGCAAATGAGCATTTTAAAGAAATGATGCAGCCAACCCTGACTACAAACAACTGCTGATAATGGGAGCTAAGTTCCAATGGGGCAGGACAGTGCCTAGCTCTTGGGAATGCACTTCCAACAGCAGAAACCGCATTCCAGAGTTTTTGGGAGGAATTCACGAATCTCACAGACATCATTCATTCATAGCTGGCAATTACTCACCGGTACATGGGTCAGAATGGTAGAAGCCAGGAGTTCTCTTGCTTCTTCTATTTTTGTTTTCTTTGGTCCACCTCCCCACATTCTTTGTCTTCTTACTTTATTCCCTATATATTTTAGTGCCTATAAAAGAACAAAGGAGTGTCTGAATTACATCACTGGAGCTCATCAGTGCCGATAGGCTGTTATAAGTAAAGAAGACAAGGACCCTGGGTACACACACTGCTGCTTTGTGAATAGTCTCAATATCATGAATCAGTAACAAAATACTATAGCACACTGACAACCTAACACACAGGTTCCCTTGAGCCACATCATTTGATTTTTAAAAACATTTTATTTCTATAAAATTGACACATAATTATTTATAGGGAATTGAGAAACCATAGATAAAAAATGTGTTGATGTGTATCTATAAGGCAGTCATCAATTCTTCATTCAGAATATCACTGTGAGATGAGATTGTTCTTATTTATAAAAAAAAAAAAATAGAAAAAGGAAACCATGTCAAGATCTCTACACTAAGAGCTACAGGGTAAAGAAAACCCAAATAAATGCTGGATGAATGCCATGAACTAGATGCCTTGATGGCATGATTTACAGTTGAAATTCATCCTAAATTACATAATAGGTCATTTTATTCCCAGCAGGATTTAAAAACCCCAAATTAGTTGATTCTTAAGGCCTGGGTACTACAATTTACATGGATATGCAAAGGGCTTGAATAGCTGGCATCATGGTTTCAACTATAAAACTACAGTAGCCAGGCAGTGATATCACAGGCCTTCAATCTCAACCCTTGGGAGGCAGAGGCAGGTGGATCACTGTGGCTACACAGACAGACCCTGTCTTCAGGATGAAAATGGATGTAACCGTAAGTGGGGAGAGAAAGACAGAAATGAACCACACCAAGGGGTGAACTGGCTCTTGACAAAATTGTCCAAATAAGTCAACGAGAAAAGTTGTCGTCTGAATGACTGGTGGAGAAAAACAGCTCAGCACCCAAACATGCACAGGAGCCTGAGCATCCACATCACATCGAAAGGAGAAACTAACCTCAGATAGGACTTGAGGACTGCCAGGTGTTGGTGCATGGGGCTTTAATGCCAGCAACAGGGAGGCAGAAGCAGAGGCAGAGGCCAGCCTGGTCTACAGAGTGAGTTCCAGGACAGTCTGGGCTACCTAGTCTTGAAAAACAAACAAAGCAAAAAAAGACTTTGTATCTAACACAGAAACTAAAGTATATGATTTCTAGAGAAAGACACAGACAATGTCCTAATCTGGAACAGGCACAGACCTCCTTAAAGAGGATACAGAGGAAATGTGATTGTAGAAAGACAGAGGTCAACAACACTGTGGAAGCAAAGAAAGCGGGGGCAGTGTTTGCAATGTGAAAGCTGGATATGGGTTTATATCCAGGCTTCGTTTATATTTTGTTTGTTTTGGTTTTTGTAGACAGGGTTTCTCTGTGTAGCCCTGGCTGTCCTGGAACTCACTTTGTAAATCATTCTGTTCTGGAACTCACAGAGATCCACCTGCCTCTGCCTCCTGAGTGCTGGGATTAAAGACACGTGCCACCATGCCTGGCTCAGACTTCATTTTTAAAAGAAGTCTGAAATTCATTAATAAAAAGATGAACAACGTAGGCAGTGAACTAATAATCAGTTTGAACCCCTCACAAAGAAAGTCAGTGACTGATTCACACATCAAAAGTGCTCGACATAATTTGCCATCAGAAATGAGTATTAAGGCCACAATAAGATAAGGCTACACACCTGCTAGAACATCTAAAATTAAAAAGACACAACACCAAATGCTGTGAGAACAAGAACAATGGGACTTGTTCACTGTGGTCAGTAATTAAATGGTATGATCACTTGGGGACTGGGAAAGTGTGGCAATTTCAGCTTTATAAAAGTCAAATATGCACTGTTTTCTTGCTCAGTAATTCGACTCCTATGTATTTACCCCAAAGGAATGAAAACTTGTCCATACAAAGATTTGTTAATGGTAGCACTGTTCAAAAGCAAAAAGAAAAAAATCCAAATGAACATCAACACCAAAGGGAAAAGCTGGTACAGACATACCACAGAATATTACTAAACAATAAAAGGGACGGACTGCATGGATAACAACATGAAAAATACCACGGAATATTACTAAACAATAAAAGGGATGGGCAGCATGGATAACAACATGAAAAGGAACAACAAACAAGAACCAAAAACTTTCGGGAAAGTTTTGGACAGTATGCTTAGCAAAAGTTAGACACAATACACACCTAATTCCATACATAAATCTCTGGAACAAATAAGGTAAAACCATCCTAATATCAGGGGTGGGGTAGTGTGTGGGGTGTCAGAGGACAGAGGTGAAAACCAAGGGAACATAAGGAAACTCAAGGGTAAAGTTACATGATTAAAGTTACTTATCTCTAGATGAGGGCAGACCCTGAAGTGTTTAGTAAGCAACAAGGAACTGAATGAGGGAAGCCCACTTGGCAGGAAATGCGAGTAATAGGCAGCTTGAAGTTCTCTAAACTGAGAGGTCATTGAAGTTTTCTCCCTTGGAAAGGGCACAAGATTCCTCACTTTGAGGAAAAAATGAGAGGGGTACAAGGAGAGGGGAATCCCTTCTGATGTCACACTGCCAACTCTTCCCTCGGTACCCAGTGATGCCACAGTGTGAGGACTGCAGAAACAGTCTACCAAGGCAAGCCAAAATACTATTCCTAGCAACATTCCCCAAAAGGCATCTATACACCAGAGCCCTTGATAGTGATAAAAACCATATAAATAACATAGACCGAGGAAATGGTGGAGGCTAAAAACAGGCATGAAAGCAAACCATGCCTACACTGTAAGCAACCAACTGAAGCATCACACCTTCAAAAGGGCTAAGGGTATCTGTGGTGTACAGTATCCTCCAAGATGAAACATTCCATCTCACAGAGAAGCTCCAGGAGCAGCAAGGTAAACAACTCAACATAGCTTCAGGAAGTCCCTGAAACCGAACAGATTTACCAGGACCCTCCCTGCCAGAGAAGCAAATGAATCTGAGAGTTCTTCCAGGACAAGTGGAACTGCAAAGGAGATGAAGGGGGAAAAAAAAAAAAAAGCTGCAGAGAGGACCTGGAAGAAGCAGGACCAGCCGAGCTGCCTGGAAGAGCTTTAGACCAACTGAGGCACTTGGAAAGGACGCTCTCCATCCTGGTGAGCTGCCCTGCAGCTGTGCAAGTGCACTCAAGACGCCGAGCTTCTGTGAGCTGTCCGTCACCCATGCTCTGTAAGCTAGCCTTATCTACATTCTTCCAATAAAACTCGCTGGTTCAGCAGGTTGGCCATGGCGTATGTTGTCTCCCCCAGGAAGTTTGGTCACACACACTATTCCACAATGAAGTGTGCTTTCTTCATGCTCATTCAGAAAAGGAGAGAACACTTACGTTTTCATAGCCAATACTATATGTTCAATGTAGCAAACATTTGGATTATTATTAACCTAGCACATAGTCTGTAAGCAACTAGAAATTCATATTTTCTGTCAGGGAAAAAAACATTTGTCTCTCTGAAGTTAATGATTCCATCTTTTCTCTGACCTAATCTCACTGAGTTAGCTGAAAAGTTTCCTGTTTCTCCCAACAGACACGGATGTGAATTTCTAACCCACCGCGGCCCTTGCTCACACTGCTCTGCACTGCTACAGGCTACCTGACCGAGCAGGTGAAGATGTGGAAGGAAGCTGTCAGAGCCCTCAGTGACCATTAGGGCACCATTCACTCCTCATCACAGAAGGAACAGCAAGCCACCCAGAATGAACCTGTTGTTCAAAGGACGAGTATACATTTTCTACTTCTGCGCACTTCTTAATGTTTCCCCTTATGTTCTTAGATCCCTGAACAGGATTCCTTGATTTATTTTATTTTAATTTGGAGGGAGGGGGGTGTTGTTGTTCTTGTTGGTTTTTGGAGACAGGGTTTCTCTGTGTAGCCCTGGCTGTCCTGGAACTTACTCTGTTAGACCAGACTGGCCTTGAACTCACAGATCCGCCTGCCTCTGCCTCCCAAGTGCTGGGATTAAAGGTGTACACCACCAATGTCCAGACACTCCTTAAGTTTTTTTTTTTTTTAACGAAGATTCATGCCTACCAAATATTTTACTTTCAAGAAAGGCCAAAAATAATAGTTCTTCCTAATCAAAATAATGTTTCCTGATGCTCTCTGCCCAGTTATTTGAGTCCATTCCCCATGAGCGTGGAGAGAGTAAAGCAGTGAGGAACACTTCCTAGTGATGTGCTCTGGAACTGCACGTGCTGGTACAGCATCAGCCTTCCTAAGTGCATGACGTGATCTAAACACCCCCAAGACTGACCTCAGTTCAGAACACACAAACACAATTAAGTGGGAATGTTCTCTCTACATGTATCACAGGTGACCAGAAGAAAGAGACCCAGGATTTATATTTTCCTTTAAATATTTCACAGGCTAGACAATGTACATATGGACAAATTCAAACCGCCTAGTCTAGTTCTATAGAAGGGCATCCCTGGCTCCCAGAGGGCATGAGGAATGACAAAGAGACTCAAAGTCAGCAAAACACCTTAGGAATATCAGACTAAAACGCCCACGTGCTATGAGGACTCTCCCACAGGAAAAAGGAAGTATAATTAGTTTTTAAAATTATGCTTACACACATGGATTCCCTAACATCACCTTTGAATCTTGTCCTTAGAGTCCATGGTTCTAGCTAGGTGTACCTGAGGTCAGTGAAGAGCCTGAGGGAATAAAAGGGATGATTCCTGGACCTTTCTTAATGCTGAAGTAATGGGACGTTGGAGATGAAATGGATAACTTGAGCTAAGGACACAGCCCACTGGCAGAGCGCCTGCAATGTACGCACAAAGCCCTGGGCTTGGTCCCCGCTGTGTTAAATAAGAAATGTCTCCCATAGCTCATATATTTCAATTCTTGGTCCCCAACTGGTGGTTATGGAATCTTCAAGAGGAAGTCTATGTTAGAGGTCAATGGGAGTGGGATGTGTGCGTGGCCAGCTTCCCGCCTCTGCTTCTTCCCGCCTCTGCTTCTGGCTACCACATTCTCTCCACTATTATGGACGCTATCCCTCTGGTACTGCGAGCCAAAAGGAACTCTTCCTTTAGATGCTTTTGGTCATGGTGTTTTATCATAGTGACACACCCCCACACTGCCACCAAAAGGATATCAAAGAGAAAATGAAAGAAGGCAAGCCTCAGACTGGAGCTGCCAGGGCTTTGAAAGTGTGCTATCCCTTGAATGTGTTACTGAAGCACATAAGCAGCCGCCTCTCCACGAAGCCCTCTTCTGAAAACTCCAGAAACCACAGGCTCACGACTGACACAGGCGGCCTTCTTCCTCCACTTTACAGAGGGTCAGAAGAACTGTGTCACTATTCTCCTCAAGCCCCTCACCAGACCTACACCCCCAAAGTCACTGCAGCGGTGGCTTATTAAGATGAACAGCACCGAAGTCTCAATCCACAGCAAAGGACAGCACGAAAGGACGCACCTGCATCTGTGTGAAAATCTGAGCTTTCTGGCACTCCTCCAAGCTGGGCCCAAATGCAGCCATCACGTGCTCCTCTGTTCCAATCATCTGCACAATTTCCTGGTCACTCTCAACACCCATGGCCTAGGAAGGGAAGAAAAGACAGAGAGTGTTGGCTCTGTGTTCACTCACTGACATTTGCTTATGCTAATCTGGCATTGTTTGTGGGTATTACTTCTAAGCAAAAGCCAGCTCTTCTCTTAGAAATGGTGCCATCTGGCATTGGCAGCCATAGCCCAAGCTGCACAAGAACCTGAAATAGAAATTGTCATTTAGGAAAACAAACACCCTCAAATATTTCTGCATGTGTAAAACGGTTCCAATTTTTTAAAAATATTCTGAGAGACTCACCACGAAGAAATGAGGCTGGGAAGTCTATCAAAGAGGCCTGGTCACAGCAACAATAGCAAACTTAAAGCAAGACCCCCGACAGTAGCAAGTCAGAAACGATCACAGCTGAAAATGAGGGTGACCCCGACTAGAGACCTTAAGTGTTGCAAGGTGGCAGTGGCTGCGTCTCTGTTGTCCCGCATGGTCCTGTGCTCACTCACTCACTCACACACTTGGCCAGAGCACCGCCATAAGGAGAGACACAGAGTAATCCCACCAGCCCTCTCCTGGTGTGGAAATGACCTGCTTCTTAGTAACCAGGGGGAAAAGTCGTGATTGCACCAAAATGCCTTCTGCTTGGAGAGAAGACCGAATCAGAGAAGAACTAACTGCCCAGTCAAGCTTGTCACTTCTCTTTTCAATTTTCTTCCACACAGAGGAGAAGGAAACGGAGTTCCCAGTTCCTGTGCAGGTAACATCAAGGACACGGTCCTGCACATCACTGAGGGCGTCTATCTGGATCGCTGTCGTATACGTCGGTCACTGTGGTACCAATGGAACCCTGCAACGCAGTTCTAGGATCACTCATTAGACCCTGAAAATTCTGAAGACGTGGGGGATGCTAAGTAGCTGATATGTCCCCTTTATGCCAACTGAGGGGAGTCTGAAAATGTCCCCTAAGCCCCTACCACCAACTCCTCTGAGAGCAGAGTAAACGTGGTGTCTCCTGTGTGGGAAGAAATAACCTGCTCAGCTTTGGAGGCTTGATTACAGACACTGTAGTTTTCCTGCTTGCTCCTTGTGCCAAATCATGAGGGCATCCACGAAGAATGTGAGAACGTTGAGAGAAAAAAAACAAAAAAACACAAAACCTTACAGCTTCCTACCACGCTGGTGGTTGCCCAGCATCAGGTGACAACAGAAAGACCCTGAGCCAGAACCACCCAGCCAAATCACCCCCAAACTTCTGACCAGCAGAGAAGAAGTGTTTTTGTAGCTATTTCTGAATTGACATAACCCCTCCTAAAAGGAAGAGGAGGCTCACAAACTCAGGAAACTGAGGAAGCATAGGAACATAGGGGACTCAGGACACTAATGCACCTCTCAGAGCTCAGGACACTAATGCACCTTACAGGACTCAGGACACTAATGCACCTCTCAGAGCTCAGGACACTAATGCACCTCACAGGACTCAGGACACTAATGCATCTTACAGGACTCAGGACACTAATGCATCTTACAGGACTCAGGACACTAATGCACCTTACAGGACTCAGGACACTAATGCATCTTACAGGACTCAGGACACTAATGCATCTTACAGGACTCAGGACACTAATGCACCTTACAGGACTCAGGACACTAATGCACCTCTCAGAGCTCAGGACACTAATGCACCTTACAGGACTCAGGACACTAATGCACCTTACAGGACTCAGGACACTAATGCACCTCTCAGAGCTCAGGACACTAATGCACCTTACAGGACTCAGGACACTAATGCACCTTACAGGACTCAGGACACTAATGCACCTTACAGGACTCAGGACACTAATGCACCTTACAGGACTCAGGACACTAATGCACCTTACAGGACTCAGGACACTAATGCACCTTACAGGACTCAGGACACTAATGCACCTTACAGGACTCAGGACACTAATGCACCTTACAGGACTCAGGACACTAATGCACCTTACAGGACTCAGGACACTAATGCACCTTACAGGACTCAGGACACTAATGCACCTTACAGGACTCAGGACACTAATGCACCTCTCAGAGCTCAGGACACTAATGCACCTTACAGGACTCAGGACACTAATGCACCTCTCAGAGCTCAGGACACTAATGCACCTCACAGGACTCAGGACACTAATGCACCTCACAGGACTCAGGACACTAATGCACCTTACAGGACTCAGGACACTAATGCACCTTACAGGACTCAGGACACTAATGCACCTCTCAGAGCTCAGGACACTAATGCACCTTACAGGACTCAGGACACTAATGCACCTTACAGGACTCAGGACACTAATGCACCTCTCAGAGCTCAGGACACTAATGCACCTCTCAGGACTCAGGACACTAATGCACCTTACAGGACTCAGGACACTAATGCACCTTACAGGACTCAGGACACTAATGCACCTTACAGGACTCAGGACACTAATGCATCTTACAGGACTCAGGACACTAATGCACCTCTCAGAGCTCAGGACACTAATGCACCTTACAGGACTCAGGACACTAATGCATCTTACAGGACTCAGGACACTAATGCACCTCTCAGAGCTCAGGACACTAATGCACCTTACAGGACTCAGGACACTAATGCACCTCTCAGAGCTCAGGACACTAATGCACCTTACAGGACTCAGGACACTAATGCATCTTACAGGACTCAGGACACTAATGCACCTCTCAGAGCTCAGGACACTAATGCACCTTACAGGACTCAGGACACTAATGCACCTCTCAGAGCTCAGGACACTAATGCACCTTACAGGACTCAGGACACTAATGCACCTCTCAGAGCTCAGGACACTAATGCACCTCTCAGAGCTCAGGACACTAATGCACCTTACAGGACTCAGGACACTAATGCACCTCTCAGAGCTCAGGACACTAATGCACCTTACAGGACTCAGGACACTAATGCATCTTACAGGACTCAGGACACTAATGCATCTTACAGGACTCAGGACACTAATGCATCTTACAGGACTCAGGACACTAATGCATCTTACAGGACTCAGGACACTAATGCACCTTACAGGACTCAGGACACTAATGCATCTTACAGGACTCAGGACACTAATGCATCTTACAGGACTCAGGACACTAATGCACCTTACAGGACTCAGGACACTAATGCATCTTACAGGACTCAGGACACTAATGCATCTTACAGGACTCAGAACACTAATGCACCTTACAGGACTCAGGACACTAATGCATCTTACAGGACTCAGGACACTAATGCACCTCTCAGAGCTCAGGACACTAATGCACCTTACAGGACTCAGGACACTAATGCACCTCTCAGAGCTCAGGACACTAATGCACCTTACAGGACTCAGGACACTAATGCACCTCTCAGAGCTCAGGACACTAATGCATCTTACAGGACTCAGGACACTAATGCATCTTACAGGACTCAGGACACTAATGCATCTTACAGGACTCAGGACACTAATGCATCTTACAGGACTCAGGACACTAATGCACCTTACAGGACTCAGGACACTAATGCATCTTACAGGACTCAGGACACTAATGCATCTTACAGGACTCAGGACACTAATGCACCTTACAGGACTCAGGACACTAATGCATCTTACAGGACTCAGGACACTAATGCATCTTACAGGACTCAGAACACTAATGCACCTTACAGGACTCAGGACACTAATGCATCTTACGCAGAGCTCAGAACACTAATGCACCTCTCAGGACTCAGGACGCTAATGCACCTTACAGGACTCAGGACACTAATGCACCTTACAGGACTCAGGACACTAATGCATCTTACGCAGAGCTCAGAACACTAATGCACCTCTCAGGACTCAGGACGCTAATGCACCTTACAGGACTCAGGACGCTAATGCACCTCTCAGAGCTCAGGACACTAACAGGACACTAATGCATCTTACAGAGAGCTCAGAACACTAATGCATCTTACAGGATTCAGAACACTAATGCATCTTACAGGACTCAGCACACTAATGCATCTTACGCAGAGCTCAGAACACTAATGCACCTCTCAGGACTCAGGACGCTAATGCACCTCACAGGACTCAGGACACTAATGCACCTCTCAGGACTTAGAAGAACAGGAATTTTAGGACTCAGCCAGATGTGCGGTGGCGCACACCTTTAATCCCAGTACTCAGGAGGCAGAGGCAGAGGCAGGGTGAGCTCTGTGAGTTCAAAGCTGGGTGGATCTCTGTGAGTTCCAGGCTGGCCTGGTCCACACAGTGAATTCCAGACTGCTGCAGAGTGAGACCTTATTTCAAAACAAAATAAAGCAAAACAGAAAAGTTGTAGAAGTCAGGCTGTCTTTCTTGTTTCAAAGTCACACAAGCTCTGGACACACTGCAGGGAGGGGGCTCTTCACTAAGACTGTGGCTTTCATGAGCTGTCATCCATGCTGGCATGGCCCTCTTGGTTCTACATCTGCCTCGAGTCACCCATGCTTCTGTTAGGAGCCCTCCATCCACACTCCCACAAGCACACCCAATAAACTCACTGCTTCACCAAGCTAAACCAGGATGGAGTCACTTCATTCAGATGTTTGTCCATATTTTCCCCAGGAAAAGTGACACAACAGGGTGATAATTCATATCCAGCTCAGACAGCAAATGTAACAACTTTAGGAATTAAACTCTCTATTTGAACAAAGAGTTTTATTTTTGAAATAAACTGGCCTTGGACTGTTAATCCTCCTGCCTCAGCTTTCCCAGTGCCAGGATTATAGGCCTGTACTTTTGGTAAAAAGTAGATCCAAACTTTTCCTTCACATATAAATTCTCAAGATTCAAATCACATTTTTTTGTTAATTTTTATAGCCATTTTATCCCTAATTTGATATAAAGCATTTATTCAAGAGGCTGGCAAGATGGCTCAGTGTTTAAGAGCACTGGCTGCCCTTTCCAGAGGACCCAGGTTCAAACATTTCCAGCACCCATGTGGTAGCTCACAACTGTCAGTAACTCAATTCCAAGGAATCTGACACCCTCACACTAATGTGCATAAAATTAAATTATTTTTTTAAAAAAGCATTTATTCAAGTAGCTGCTAAGATTAATGTCACTATTTAAAAACCATACAAATTCCTGAAAATCGCCTTTTATGATTAAAAGGTTAGCAGTTCAAAAAGCGACTGATTTTAATTTTTTTTAAGCAAAGAAAGCAGTCATGCTATTAAATCAGTGTCCAATTGGCTTATTTTAGTCACTTTACTGTAGCAAAATTTCCAAGTGAAATAAAAGACTACGAGCTAGTCATGTACTTTGGAGTTTTATAATAATAATGGAAAAAAATTCTTCCTCATTCATAATTTGGTTGGTCACATAAGTTGTCCTGGTATGGGATCTAAATAGTAGTTTTTAAATTGCCTAACACTCCTGGATGGCTTAAAATGAATCTCAACATACTGCTTGGCCCTCCAAACACACCTAAGCTGTGGAAAAAAGCTGTGCCAAGCAACAGTGACAGATGCCATATGCAGAAGACGTGAGGACTGCCAAAGCTGTCCCACAAAGGCTAAACCCTTCCACCAGGTCACTGAGATGCAGGGGCTGTGACTCAGCCAAGTCTTGTCAAAAGAGCCTCAGCTCCAAAGATTGAATCAACTTTAGCACTGTGTAGCCTTCAGCAGTCATGGCTACAAATAAATGACATATCGCCATGGAAACCAACAAAATGCCCATCCATTTTGCTTCACAGATGTAATTTAGACACCTGAAAACTAGCATTCTGTGGAACTCATTGTACTCTTGAATCCTCATCATGTTCAGTGGCTAGTAAGTCCAGAAAAAATGCTATAAACTAATGACGGTAGGGAAAATGGCAGGTGAAGTTTGTCTGAAGGTCCCCATGGTCTGGCAAGAGCAGTAACACTGATCAGAAGCCCAGAGAAGCACCTTTTAACAAGCGGCATGAAACTGTCCTCCCGCACACCTACAAAGTGTAACTTCTAAAGGTCGGAAGAAGAAAACACTAGTGACTGACTTTCTGTAAGGAGCTGACATTCATCACTGTGGACAACAGTCCTGGCAGACAGCATGGAAACAGAGATGACATTTTTAAACTGTAGTTGTTTCCCTCTACAAATAAAAGCGTCCGCAGAAGTTGGCATCTGAGAAACAAAGCCCAGCTCCCAAGATCCTCTTGGGCTACAGATGCCACCACAGTGCAAGAGCTGAAAGCCTGTGTGACACAAAATGGGAAAGGGAAGATTCATGGCAGGAGAGCCTCTGTGGCCAGTCAAGTCCGTAAATAAGGCTGCTCCAGGACTTACAGGCTCGACCCATCATATTCAGCCTCAGCATGGAGTCTGGAAACCCTGCTGCTTCTGCCACTGTTAGCCAATTGTTGGTGACGATCAACAACCATCAGATCCTAATGACTGTCAAACACACAACACACAAAGAGAAACATGTGCCTCTTCCAGCATCCCAGTTTACTTTCCCCAGCTTCTGACAATGGGTAAGGAGGCCGAGCAGAGAAAAACGGTACATTTCTGGGGACAAGTGACCTTGTCTGTATCTTACAAAAGCACCCAGGGAGGTGACTTTTCTCTTGAAAGGCGAGTTATTCAGGACTCAAAGAAGTTGGGAGTTCTGCCCAATATAACACAGCCACTAAGTGGAAAAACAGAAATTTAGGCTTGGTGTAGGAGGTCCTTCTATGTGTTGCTTTCATTGGTTTAATAAAGAAACTGCCTTGGCCTTTTGATAGGGCAGAACTTAGATAGGTGGAGTAGACCAAACTGAATGCTGGGAAGAAGGGCAGTGTGGCAGACGCCATGAAGCTCCTGTCCAAGACTGACACTGGTTAGACTCTTTCCCGGTAAGCCACAACCTCGTGGTGTTATACAGATTATTAGAGATGGGTTAAATCAGGATGTGAGAGTTAGCCAATAAGAGGCTAGACATAATGGGTCAGGCAGTGATTTAATTAATACAATTTCTGTGTGATTATTTTGGGTGTAAGCTAGCAGGGCAGCCGGAACCAAAAGCAGGCCCTCTCACACAACATAGGCTAAATCCGTCTGTCTCCTAGATCTTCAGCACCCTGCACTGTCAGCAGGTAGTTCTCAGCAGTTGACTGGAACACTCCTGAAGAGAAGGACCCAACAACAATGATCTATGGTCAAAATACTCAGTTCACCTATCTGAACTAAAAAAGTTTTAAATGCTTATTTTAAATGTTATATAGTGCTTATTAGATAATTAGTGAACACATTTCTGGAAATTATATGCAACACTTACCAAATGTTGAAGAGATACACTCCCACTTCCAGGATTAAAATCCCATAATCTATCAGCAATGGGTATGAACATGTATGATAAGGACAGTCATTTTAGGGTGTGTGTAAGACTGAAAACATCCAAGTGGGAAAAATACCTAAAATCATACTCTAAGAAGCTGAAAAGTAAATTGCACACATAATAATCACTAACGGCGATGATGCGGAAAGATGCCATAACGTATCATCATGTAAAACACAAACTAAGTTGTTGCGTGTATCACAAGTCACAAAAAATGACCTGCAAAATACATAAAAACATGCTATATTTTTCAGAGCCTTTCTTCATTTATAACTGGTTATTTAAAAAAAAAAACTAGATTGTTAATTCAGTCTTTTTCTAGATAGAACTTAAGTCAGCTGTTTATGCTTACAATATAAATATTAAATATCATATGAAATTATTTTATTAAACTTTGGTCAGATAGTCAAAAAAAAAGTTTAAAATCTTTTTAGATTTTTAATCCATGCCTGTATCTCATTACACATTTTCTACATGTGTGATAAAAAGATCACAGGCTTTCTGGGTAATTAATACTCTCAGTCTAAAAATAGCAATGCTCTGCATCCTCATGTTTAAAACTTTAAATTAAAAAAAAAAAAAAAAGAGAAGTGCATAAATACATGGAGATATACTGCCCTCTGCTGAAGATATAACTCAGACACTGCTGGGTGCTGTAGAATTCTCCTAAAAAAACAAAGTTCCTTCTGTGCTTGAAAACACAAACTTCAAAGAAAGGAACTAAGACGGCAGCAGGTGCGAGACTCTGGACCTGACATAATGGTGTTGTCACTATGATTACAGTCATCCTCTTATAAAGAAAATTAACGACTCCATCTTTTATAGAACTCAAAAGCGTATTAAGCTATACAAGGCATAGAAAATAGTTTATAGATCCTCTTTCATGGGACTAAGTTTCAAATATGGTTACTTCTCAAGTTAAAGAACCTGACTAGTCAGCACGTACTCGATACTTGTGAATGAGTGGGACATATCCCACCGTGACCACAAGCCAGACTTGAAGAAGCCTGATGCCCAGACTACTGTGCAGTCGGGGAATCTTTAGGAGTAGTGGCTCAATCTCTTCTTGGTGACGCCAAATGATTTTCCTTTTTAAGCAGATTAGTTACACCGCTGCACAGGATCTCTGCGTGTGGATTCTATTTCTACTGTAAGCAACTGAGGGACAGGAACACTGATCCCAAAGAGAAACTGAAGGATGCTGCTGAGCAGGGCTTGTCTCTAAGATGGCCTAGGATGCTGGGCTGTGCTCCCTGGAACCACCGCTTGTCTCTAAGATCGCCTGGCATGCTGGGCTGTGCTCCCTGGAACCACCGCTTGTCTCTAAGATCGCCTGGCATGCTGGGCTGTGCTCCCTGGAACCACCGCTTATCTCTAAGATCGCCTGGCATGCTGGGCTGTGCTCCCTGGAACTGTCTGGGCTCTGTATTAGTCAAGTTAGTCATTGAGATCCGTGTAATGCATATACACACCTCACAGCGTGTAAAACAAACCACAGGACTTTCAGAGAAGAATACCAATTAAGCATTTCTATAGGAAATAGCTTTTCGGGTTTCAAGCCAACCCTTAAACAAGCCTAAAAATCCAGTTCAATAGTAAAGACACATGTTTATTTAGAAACAACAGAATCTAGATGCCTATAAAAAAGAAGAGGTCTGGGCCGGGCGATGGTGGCGCACGCCTTTAATCCCAGCACTCGGGTGGCAGAGGCAGGCGGATCTCTGTGAGTTCGAGACCAGCCTGGTCTACAGAGCTAGTTCCAGGACAGGCTCCAAAACCACAGAGAAACCCTGTCTCGAAAAACCAAAAAAAAAAAAAAAAAAAGAAGAGGTCTGGAATTTCCTAAGATAGAGCCTGTAGATGTCCTTGCTCCATGAACTGGGACCTCAAACATATTGTGGAATATTTGTATACTGTGCAAAGATTTATTTGCTGTGATTGGTGTAATGAAGAGCTGAATGGCCAATATCGAGACAGAAAGAGGTTAGGTGTGACTTCCAGGGTCAGAGGACTCTGGAAAGAAGAAAGGCAGAGTTGGCAGCCAGATGGAGAGGAGACAAGAGGTTGAAGAGGAAAGTAAGGTTAAAAAGTCACAAGGCAAAATGCAGATAACATGAATGGGTCGATTTAAGTTGTAAGAGCTAATGGGACAACCCTGAATTAAGTCTAAGCTTCCATAACTAATAAGCAGTCTCCGCGTAGTTATTTGGGAGCTGGCTGGCGGGACATAAAAAGACTCGCTACAGGAATAGGTGGAACAGTCTGTTAACAGGTCTGTATGATGGCTAATCCCCACTGTTGCCACTGTTGACCTGGTGAGCAGGCTTCTGTGCATGCTCTGGGACCTGTCTTGATTACATTACTGAAATAGGAAGACACAGCCACTCTGAGTGACAGCACGCCCTGGACTGCAGTCCTGGAAGTTATGAAAGATCGTGACCAGCTGCCTCAGGCTTCTGCCATGTTGGTTTTCGTGCCATGATGAACTGAGACAAAACAGACCACTTTGTCCCAGGTGCTGCTTTTGTCATTTGGTATCTTACCATGGCAACAGAGGAGAAACCAAGTCTGCACATACAACCATCACACCACACCCAAGATGCAGTTACAAGACCAAAAACAGAGCTGAGAGAAATAATCTGCACTGCACATATCGACAAAGCAGATCTATTTCTACTCATGCACCTGTAAACTACCCCTGAAAGGCTCATGAGAAACTGGTAGTGGGATCTCTAGGTAGCACTCTATGGTTAAGAAGAGGGCGGAGAAAGGCTTATTCGTGATACACTCTGCTATCTCCTAAAAAAAAAAAAAGCCAAAAGAATAATATACAACTTAGATACAAACCTTCCTATTCCTAGGATCCCTTACCTGTCCAATTCTACCTTACCTAATTCTATATAGAAAAAAAACAAAAATAAAAAACCACTAGGACAGGTGAGCGGGCGAGGTTGGTGAAGGTGCTACCACCAAACCTGATTAGCTGCCGCATTCATACGGAATCCATACAGTGGAAGGAGAGAACTGACTTCTACAAATCCTCTGGCCTACACACACACACACACACACATCATATATACACATAAACACATACAGACATACACACACACAAACACATACAGACACACACATACAGAAATACACATACACACTATGGCGTGTACATTCATACACATATACATGTCAACAGTCACACACATGTACACAAAAACAAATAAAATGTGATAAAAATTTTAATTTTTCACCATCATAATAATTTCATTTTGACAGAAATTCTTTCAGTGCTCGGGAAGAGAGTGGCAGCCTTACCTTGAATATGATGACGATGGGTATGTCTTCAGACAAGGTGTTGTGCCTCAGATAAAACCGCCCTTGCTTCACAGCCATGTTGGTTCTGCTCTTCTTCTCGTGGGTGGAGCTATGAGGAAACACGGGCAGTTAACCCTACGCAGGAATTCCAATAGCAAAGATCACTACCCTGTGGGTTCAGCTGTTCAACAAGCAAAATCATCCCTAGTTAATTGGCTTTCAAAGTTACACCAGTTCCTGCCACTTCTGTGAACACTTAAAAACACTACAACTGTTTCTCCACCTTCAAGACTATGGTGGAAATAGCGGATGAAGGAGTGCCTTTCACCCTTTGACCTAATTCCCCTTCCCTTTCCCCTGTGTGCTGCTGGCTGGCTCGTGAGGAAGGGTCTTGAGTCCAGGCTGGCCTGCACTTGCTATGTAAGGACGATCTCAAACTCCTCCTCCTTCCACCTCCTCAGGGTAAAGGTTACAGCTGTGTGCCACAGCGCCCAGCTTCTAACTTACGTCATTTTTATTCTACCTGAATTACTTTGATCCAATGTAGGACATATATTCATGACTGCTTTTTTTGGAGAGAAAAATCTCAAAATGTGGCAGAGCACATTCTAAGAAGAAATGAATTTTAAAATTAGTAATCCAAAAGAGTTGTCCACAGTATCAGCACACAGTGAAACGTCCTCATTCAGCTCCTTCTGTAGGTATCTCAGGAAGAATCCTAACAGACTACCAAACATTGCAAAAGCTCTGTACAGCTGTAACAGTAGCACATACTGATTGCCTACTACACTGCTGTCACGTGGCACCCGTGAGTTCTAATCTCCACATGACAATACGTACTGAGAGCTCCCTCTAAATCACGTATGAGGAAACTGAGACTTAGAGAAGCTACGTGACTCCCCACTGCGGTGTCACACGCAGAAAACACCTTCAGGATTAAATCCAGAATGCTCTGGCTCCAAAACTCTGTGCAGTTGAAAGAGAAGGGTGCTGAGGACTCTCACAGTCAAGGAGACCCCGAGCTTAGCTATGAAACAGAAACAGTATCATTTATCCTGAATTAAAACACATAAGGTGGGAGGTGGTGGAGCACTGGGAGGCAGAGACAATTGGATCTCTCTCTGTGAGTTCAAGGCCAGCCTGGTCTACAAGAAGAGAGTTCCAGGACAGGCTCCAAAGCTACAGAGAAACCCTGTCTTGAAAAAAACAAAACAAAACAAACAAACAAACAAACAAAAAACGTATAATATACTACAGAAACTGAGTGGTTCCTATTAAGTCTTGGATAAGCTATAGGTGACTACAGGCCGCAGAAGAGAACTACTGCACTCTGACGTCTCACCTAGGCTCCACTCTTCCTGCCCGCATAACCCCCGAGTTCCAGATCACATGAGAACAGGAGCTGCCCAAGCCCTACAGGTGCTGCGGCTGCAGACGACAGGTGCATCTGAAGAAAGCTATGCTGGGCAGCTAACAACAGCATGCTCAGTCCATGTACAGTTCATGCAATATTATACATCAAACAGTCCTTACTTACAAGAAGCCCAAAAAGGAGTATGAAAACCTTGAAGTGCTTTTGTGTTTTTTCCTTAAGTTCCTTTAATGCTATAAATAAAGTGCACAACTTAAATTAACCAGTGCCTTTCCAAATGCCACCTTCATTTCCAACATTGAAATCAATATTGTGTTTACAGACTTATACAACAGATGATTTTAAATATACTATTTACTATGAAAGAAACACTGTCCCCGCCACATGAGAAAGCACCCACCCACTATTGCCGAAATGATTAATATTTTGAAAAACACCATCTGTTCCCCATACCTGGTAACTGAAGCTCCAACAGCCCCTTTTCTATCCGCCTCCACGATGATCCTGTTCTTGGAAAGCTGCTCTTGGATAAGAATAACTTTTTCGACTCCTTTAACAATGAAGTAGCCACCTGCCCAAAGGGAACAAGAAAAGCTCAGCACCTCTTCCGCACCCAGTGTGAGTAGGTGCCGTGGTCTCCAGAATACCAGTCTAGACTGGCCCTGAACTCCTGTGCCCGCCTGTCAAGCTCAGATTACAGCAGGCGACTATGACCGTTCGCTTAAGGCAGCAGCAACCGAGCCCTTGAAGGGGCTACTGACACCGTTCTGTGACCGACAACCGTATCAGCACATGGTTTTACCTCCCGAGGACACAGAGTGTATCTGACTGCTCTGCTGCCCTGGAGTCTTGTTGTCAAGCTGACAGGCTGGAAAGAGGGGAGCCCAGCTGAGGAACTGCCTCCATGCTTTTGGCCTGGTGGGCATGTCTCTGGGGCACTGTCTGCATTGCTGATATGAGAGGGTCTAGTCCACTGTCCCCTCCCTACACAGAAGGGCCTGAGTCATAAGAAATACGAACGTAAGCCCAGGAGCAAGCCCAACAACAGTGTTCCCTCATGGTTTCTGGTTTAGCTCCTGAACTAACTCCTCTCAATGAGGGATTATGACTCGGAAGAGTAGTAAGCCTCTCAAGTGGCTTTTGCTGTGTTCACCAAAGCAACGGAACAGGACAGAAAAACTAGGACAGGTGTTTCTGTGGTGGACCTGACCATGACGGTTTGAGGAAGACTTGTTCTGTGGATGCTTGGAAGGTAAGAATAGGGAAAAGGCAGACAATGGGGGCCTGGCTTGTAAAGATTCAGAGGGAAGCAATGGGTATCAGGGCTGTTTGTGTGGTATTTTTCCATTAAGAATCTGTGGAAGTGAAAGCTGTTTTACTGTGACAATGAAGGCCGGTTATCTGGGACTAAGAAGCAGTTGTGACTAGTGAGAGACCCGTATCACTAATGAGGAATCTAGGAGTATGTTCCCAGGGTAAGCAAACAGAAGCTGTGGTCCAGAAGGGACCATACCTACATCGCAAGCTGGCAGCAGAACTTGATATTTAAGGCTTCTGTGTGGTAGTGGTTTGGCAGCATCAAAACTATGGGACTGAAGGAGTCATGAAGAGAGGCTGAGGGCTGGCACCATGCGTGCGCAAGTGTGACAGTCCCCAAAGAGAGACCAGGAGAGGTCGTTGGTGGAGACCCTAAGATACTGGAGGTGCCTGGATCGTGGATGTCTACCAAGGACATGGCAGGTGGGCAGTGAGACTGATCTGTGCCTATTAACAAGCTATGAGCTACGGATGGCAGAACCAGAGCCATGGAGTAGTCCACGCCCTCTAGAGCCGGAAGACCATCGGTGCATCTCAGAAGTCAGACACTGAACTCTTTACACTGCTGGATTCGGACTGTGTTTTGATCTGATGACAACTGTGCCCTGTCCTCCTTGGAATAAGGAAGAATTTTTTTTTTTGGGGGGGGGGGGCTTTACAGAGAGGCCCACGCCTTAAGAGACACTGAATTTTTAAAGAGACCTTGAACCTTTAAAGAGCTGTAATTTTAAAGACTGTGGAACTTAAACAGTTGCACTATATTTTGTATTATTTTATTAACATGACATACTGGGAACAAGCCAGAAAGGAAAAGTTGTGGTCTGACAGTGATGTGTGTGTGTGTCCAGCTGATGAGGGGGTGAAGGGACTTGTTAGTTTTGTTGTTGCTAAACCGGAAAGAGGGAACCTCAAATGAAGAACTGCCTTCATTCAGCAGACTGTCCCATGAGAGCTGGATCTTCCTCAGGCAGGAGGGTCTGGGCTACAGAAGACAGGTAGAGGAACATGAGCCCAGGAGCAGAAAGCCGCATTCCTCCATGTTTCTGCTTCAGACCCAGCTTAAGCTCCTGCCCAGACCGCCCTCAATGAGAGACTGTGACCTGGAAGTGTAAGCCAAATAAACCCCTTCTCCACCAACCTTCTTTTGGCCAAGGTGAGTACAATGGTAATAGAAAAACCATCTATAGCTTCCACATATTTTACCAAGCCAGCAGGCATACCAGGCAGATAAAAAAAAAAAAAAAACCTTTGTATTAAACAGATGGATTTTTAGATCTCCTAAGCACAGGAATGACCTGGGATCGTCAATGGAAACGGATACCTGCTCCAACTTTTCTAACGGATCAGGAACAATAGCAGACCATGATTAGGTTTCCAAAATAATGTTCATACTGAATAAAAGTAATGGGCAGCTATTACATAATTTTTTCACATAATTCAGGAATAGGACAGAATGAGGTTTGATGTGCAAAATATAAGCAAAGTCAAGGTAAAACATTTAACTTATAAAACCTTGGTTAGAGTCTAGCAAAGTAAGATTCTTACTAAATTCTTTCTAAAAGCAACCAGGTGTGGTGGGAAATGCCCATAACTGGGGGCTTGGGAGACAGAGGCAAGAGGATCAGATGATTGAGGCCAGCCTTAGCTATATAGTAAGTTAAGGCCATGTCTCCTTAAAAACGACAAATAAGAAAACAACAACAAAAACCTCCCGGACACAAGGAGTTCAAGTAAAGCAGATGTCAGCCAACTTAAATCCTACGTCGTGGCATTTGGAAAACCTCTACATTCTGTTGTTTGAAATTTTGTCAAAAATTGTCTAGAAATCAGTACCAAAATATAAATTTTAAGAGCTTAAACAACAGCAAAAAATATTCATTTTTCTCTTTTCTATATTTAACATAGACTGTAATGAGCTACTGGGGTCTTTTCAGAATAGCTTAGACAGAATTTCAAGTATATCAAAAGAAACTACAGAACAAAGGCAGAAAGAGAAGAACAAGCCCTGACAATAATCAGAAGTTAGGCTACTGAGATTTAAAGCTAACAAAAGAATCGCACATTTTTAGAAATCTAGAATAAAGCTGGTGCCAAACCTTCAGACTTTATGAACAGTTTCCAACTTCACTAAAAGGCAGAAAGGCTGGAGCAGAGCACCAGGAAAACAGACGGAGAAGGAAAGCGGGGAGCGCACACCCCAGCCATCACACATACCTGGGTCTAACGGGCATTCGTTCAACTTGGCAAACTCTGCTGGAGTTTTCCCTGTCAGAACACAGTTTGAACTTCGTAGCATGATGGGCATTCTGTTTAAAGTAAGACAAACAAACAGAAAGTTATTATGCACGGACTGGGGCATGAAACACAGAGAACACGCAGCAGAGAGGCCTGCACCTCTGGGTACCGTGTCAGAAGAGGTTAGGAGAGTCCACGAGAGAGCAGGGAAGACCAAGACCCCACACATATTTTCTGGCACAGGTAACAAAATCCACGACAGTGCTGGATAACAGCGATGGCCCAGCTGAGAAGAGGAGTACTAAGTGGAGAAACTGTCGAGAACGTTACTTTAGGAAGACTAGGAGCGGACTCTGGAAAGAGGAGCGTAAGCACTATGTAAGAGCCAGTCTAAAGCGCACCTACTCAGACTTCTAGAAAAACTTACGAAAAGGGGAAAGGCTACGGATTTTGAGATGTATGAAAGTCTTCACAGTACTATCTATACAGAATAGAGGACCACACCCAAACATACAACACAGCAAAGGGGAAGAGAGGGTGTAAAACAAGAGCACAGGCAGATTACCAAAGGAAACTGAGCAGACCGACAGACCTGAAGAACCTACATCTGGGTGTCCTCTTAGTGCCACATGGAGGTCGCACAGAGATGTTTTCAAACACAAACTAAAAATTAATAAGACCCTCACTAATGAAATTTCTAGAAGAAAGTTTCTACCTTCAGAAGATGGAAAATAAATACCAAACCAAAGTCTGACATGAAAAACCGTATGGTGCACAAAGAAATCAAAATGAGGGGCTGGAATAATGACTTGTGGTTAAGAGCACTAATCACTCTTCCAGAAGACTCAGCGTAGGCTAACAACCATCTCTAAGGGACCTGCTGCCTTCTGCCCTCCTTCAGAACAAATCACACATGTAGCACACATACATACATGTAGACAAAACATGTAAAATAATAGTAAATTAAAAAAAGAAAAACAAATGCACAGAAATGTAACTAAATGTTAACTTTATAAAACAACGATGATTTTCAATTTATGGGTTAAAAAGCAAGACAAGAGAAACTTGATATAACAAAAGTCAAGGATCTGACCCATGTCAAAGTTTCCTAAGACGTTACTCTTCTTAAAAGAATAGTAAAGAATTATACTCAAATTAAACTCTGTTAAGTTTTGCAGTTTATTTCTAAAGTAGCATAGCCAGAAATGATATGCATGCCTTTCAGAGCACGTAGGAAAAAAAGAGCTCCCATTAATCCAACGTGATGCAAAGCAGAAAAATTAAAAACATAAAGTTGGAAAGATTTCAAGTCCAGAACACGCACAGAAATATATGCAAATATCTACTTCTACACATGTAAACTGTGTGTGTGTCTCTGTATGTGTGTGTGCAATAGATGTAAATGAGCTACACTCTCCAAAACATTAAAAAAAATCTAGGTATACAAGGTTTACCTCAAGAAAACCAAAACCAGGTGGTGGTGGTGCACACCTTTAATCCCAGCACTCAGAAGGCAGAGGCAGGTGAATCTCTGTGAGTTCGAGGCCAGCCTGGTCTATAAGAAAACCAAAACCATTTTATTTATTTATTTATTTATTTTGGTTTTTCGAGACAGGGTTTCTCTGTAGCTTTGGTGCCCGTCCTGGAACTAGCTCTTGTAGACCAGGCTGGCCTCGAACCAAAACCATTTTAAATTTGTAACTATTTCTACAAAAGCCTCAACATATGTCCCTAATTAGGAAAAGCACATTCCAAAAATCCTAGTTGGTGCTATCCATTATTTTCAAATTTCTGGGAGACAGTAACCTCTTCCCTAACTACTGTGACACACAAATGTCTAGGGTAACTACACATGGGATGCAGCAAGAAGGGCAGTGCAGGAGAATCCAATGAAATCCTAACTGACCTACTGAGCGCCCACTGCAGGCGTCACCTAACTGACCCACTGAGCGCCCACTGCTGGTGTCGGGAGAAGAAAAGGAAAGCATTTCCCCAGCCTTACAAAACGTTCTACAATTAATAAGAGCCACAGCTCTACCTGGCCCTTACTCTAAGGATCCACAAAGGAATTCCATGAGATAGCTACTGCTTCTGGAACACTCCTGAGGGAGTCAGGCAAAGCAGACTTATTAATTTGCTCAAGATCACGTGATGGGGCCGAGCTCCAGGCAGTGGCTCCAACAGCAACTTCTCTTCTCACCTTCCAATGGGTAAGGCGTTGCGGATTATCCTCTGGCTGCCTCGGGTATACTCAATGTCCACTGTGATGGGGGCAGAGTACGTCATGTCCCTCAAACGGCACTGCAACAAACCACAGTTACTGCCCCTCTGCTCTCCAGAGCTCCCCCTAGGAGCACAGCCCACGCCAAACTGAACTTTCCCCAAGAAGGGGATGACATCGTGTACTGGCCTACATATTGGTACAACATCCCTGGTCCTGCCAGTCCAGAGACGGAACATTAACCAAAGAGTGATTTTCTTCTCGTCAACCTGGTGCAAATGATACATTACGTTTGTTTCCACATGGTTACAACAATCAGACTGCTCCTTGAAATCCATCCATAGAGACTAATCAATGAAGTAGGTTACATGGTTCAAAATTGTGAACTATCACAGAGGTAAGAAAAGTATAAAAACTATACCATAAAACACCTTCCCAAGAGAGAGCTATACACAAAGACTCATCATACCATGCTACCAGCTTTTAAATCATCAGGGGGATTTGGGAAAACGTTGGGATGTGTGTTAACTTGACGTGATAACAGCTGAGCCACATGAAAGCACATGCCAATTCTCCAGTGCCTTCACATTACTACACCGCAGTATAGTAATACGTAATATGGCGGTTTACAGCTTCAAGATAGAATTTCTCTGAACATTACCCACACAACTCTTTGTGTTAAATTTCATCTGTTGCTTCCACTGAAAGTCAAGTTTAAATTTCTTTAAACTTTTCCAACAGTGGCTCAGATTTTAAAATTTTAAGTTTCCTATTCCTGGCCAATAAACATTGCTTATGTGGGGATAAAGGAATGGCTCAGGGATTAGGAGCACCAGCTGCTCTTCCAGAGGACCCAGCTTTAATTAAAACAAAAATCTTAAGAGTATACAGTAAGAGCAGAGCAGACTCTAGGTCAAAACAAACAAGTTCTGTAGTGGGAGCTGCGGGCTGTGTTCCTGCCACCCCAGCTCCTGATCGCCTGGCTAGCTTATGCCCCGAAATAACAACACAAACTATTCTTTTAAACACTGCCTGGCCCATTTCTATTCATGTGTGTAGCACCTTGAGGTGCGCTTACCAGGAAGATTCTAGCCTACGTCCATCCTGGGTCGGAGCTTCATGGCGTCTGCCCCAGAGAGGAGAGCTATCGAGTCTGAACTCACTTCCTCTTCCTCCCAGCATTCTGTTCTGTTTACTCTACCCACCATGTTCTAACCTATGAGGGCCAAGCAGTTTCTTTATTTTTTAACCAATGACCTTCCTCCATCAAAGCTCAAGTAAGGCAAGATGCACAATTACCTCATGAGGGGACACTGGTCTCGTTACATTGAAACTTTCTTCAACATCGGGAAGGCCAACGTAGATATTAAGATATCTGAAAGGCAAATTTCTTTCATCAATTATGTCTTTAAGAACATACACAAGTGATCCCTGAGTCTTTGAAAAGCACCCCTTGCTGAGGACAAACAGAAGTGATTGCTGACTTATTCTGGAAGTGATAGTTCCTATAACTTTGCAAACGAGGGAAAATGCTGTCAAAGTATGTTTGTGAGTGCGTGTGTGCGGTGTGATAGTTCCTGTAACTTTGCAAATGAGGGGAAATGCTATGGAAGTATGTCTCTGAGTGCGTGTGTGTGGTGTACGGATATGTACATGTGTGTGCACAGGCGCACTGGAGACAAGGCATTAATGCTGGGCTGCTGCTTCTACTGCTTCCACCTCGAGTATTCTTAAAGATTTACTTTTATTTTATGTGTCTGAGTATTCTGTCTGCATGTAAATGCACTATGTGCATGCATGGTACCTGCAGAAGCCAGAAGAGGGCACTGGCTCCCTGGGAACTGGAGGTAAAGAGGGTTCTCAACCACAAGGTGGGTGCTGGAAACTGAACCCAGGTCCTCTGCAAGAGCAACCGGTGCTCTTAACTGCTGAGCTCTCTCCAGTCCCCCACCTTATTTTAGCCAGGTGAGTTAACTACATTCAGGCTCGGAACAGCCTGTCTTCACACACCCAGTGCTGTGTTAAGATGCAGACACTGCTGCAGCCAGCTTTCACATGAGGGCCTAGGACCCAAGTCAGCACGCCATCCACACAGCCACTTCCTGCTCTCCTAGATACAGACCCAAGTCAGCACGCCATCCACACAGCCACCTCCTGCTCTCCTAGGTATAGACCCAAGTCAGCATGCCATCCACACAGCCACCTCTCTGCTCTCCTAGGTATAGACCCAAGTCAGCACGCCATCCACACAGCTACCTCCTGCTCTCCTAGGTACAGACCCAAGTCAGCACGCCATCCACACAGCCACCTCCTGCTCTCCTAGGTATAGACCCAAGTCAGCATGCCATCCACACAGCCACCTCTCTGCTCTCCTAGGTATAGACCCAAGTCAGCACGCCATCCACACAGCTACCTCCTGCTCTCCTAGGTACAGACCCAAGTCAGCACGCCATCCACACAGCCACCTCCTGCTCTCCTAGGTATACCTTCAGAAGATAACGCAGGCAACACTTTCAAGTAAAGATATATGCACAAAAGGGTTTACTGTGTGACTCACTGTGTCATACTACAGATTCCATGACAAGGTTTTTTTTTTCTTCTCTTTTTCACTTATTTTATTTTGTGAAGGAGGTTGCAAGGGCAGAGGATGAACAGAGGAAGGGACGGGGAAATTAATGAATGGAGATGCATGGTGAAGAAGACACAAAGAATAAATAAAAAGGAGGGAAAAGATAAAGTATGTTTTAATAGAAAAATATTAGAGCTGGTTCTACATAAATAACACCCAATGAAAACAGCAACGTGTAAGGCATTGCCTGTGCTATGTGAGCATTCAAGTTTTTGTTGAATTAAACAAAAAGGAGGACTTCAGAGACAAAAATATATGCTCATTGGTGTAAAAGGAGAAAGGATAATGGGAAAGTAGTGATGTTCTAACTACCAGAAGCAGCTGGAAACTGGGTGGAAAGAATCAGGAAGGAAGCAACAGCTTTTGAAGGTACTGTTCGGCACAGGTCTAACTCCTCTAAGGACAGCATTGTGATGCAGTCAAAAAGACAAGAGTTGAAATTAACCCAGAATCAGGCACAAATCTTACTGAATTACCAAGGAATAATATAACTGCTCTGAAATGGAAAGAAAGAACAGCATCCTTAGGAAACAGCAGTCTCCTTGTATCCTGTCAGGCTGAAGGCAGAAAGTGTGGTGTACGACTGTCCTCTAGTTAGTGGACATTCCTGCAGACATGTCAGTATGAGCTTACCTGGTATATAACCTGAGGTTGAAATTTTTAAAAATTAATTACAGATCTATGAGCCCCATTTCTCACTGTCAGGATAAGGAAGGGAAGACTGTAAGAATGGGTGGGTACTGTGAGCCAAGAATCAGGGGCCTCAGCCTCAAGTCTCCAATGCAAACTAAATGAATAGGAGCATAGATGCATGCATGAACGTGCTAGTGTATGTACCTCTATTTGCTAATGCTGTCTGCCTCAGTGGTCACATGTAGATGTACAAGTACAACCTTCTAACAAAAGAAAAGGCACCTTAAAGGAATGGTTGGTTCCCTGATGGGGACAAAGAAAAACACAACAAATATATAGTTTGTTATATATTTATAACATATATAGCCTATGATTCCAGAAAGTAAAGTGGTTGTTGAAATGTCACAAGAGCCCATTTTGAAAGGACATGGAATCAAGCTGAAGAATTTCCCTATGGCAAAGCCAGAATAATCTAAGTAAGAGAATAATAACGCTGGCTTACAAACAACAGAAAAAACTAAAAACTATGATCCTGGACTTGGGGCGGAGAATTGTCTGTAGTCTGTCAATCATGTTTTAAATAAACACTGATTGGCCGGTAGCTAGGTGGGAAAACCAGACAGGAAGTAGAGATGGGGCAATAAGAACAGGAGTATTCTGGGAAGAAGGAAGCTCTTCCCGCAGTTCTGACCAGACCACCAAAGAAGCAGGATGTGACCTGCCCCACTGAAAAAGGTACTGAGCCATGTAGCTAACATAGATAAGAATAATGGGTTAATATAAGCTACAAGAGTTAATAAGAAGCCTGAGCTAATGGGCCAATCAGTTTATATCTAATGTAGACTCTGTGCGATTCTTTGGGGCCTAATGACTGTGGGAACCGGGCAGGATAGAAACCCCAAGAAGCAGGACCTCATGTTACACTGGCCTGATAAAAATATAATATACAAAAGGCACAACGAGGGCATGGGAACATCAGAAACTGAAGGAATGACAGGCGGTGGCGGTGCACGCCTTTAATCCCAGCATTTGAGGACAGCCTGATCTACGGAGTGGGTTCCAGGGAAGCCAGGGCTACACAGAGAAACCGTGTCTCAGAAAGAAAAAGGATGGGGAGAAAGAGAGACTTATAATTATCACATAGTAGTATTATGGATAAGAACCATCAAATCAGTAGTGAGGAGCTGTGTATGTAGCTCAGTGTAGAATACTGGTCTTGTAAACATGAAGTTTGGGGTTCAATCCGGGGCACAATAAATTTTTCTTAAAGAATTAAATAAAATTAGTGGTGAAAATACTGAGATTTGCATTGTCCAAAGAATCTCCCCATAGGTAGTTATTATAAAGAGAAAAGATAGTATTCTTACAATGGAGAATTCTGAAAGACAGACACCACATTAACCAAGAAAACAGTGTTAAAATCACCAGCCACAAAGGATGTTGGCAATTGTACCCTGACATGAGCCAGCAAAAATGGCAGAAACATGGCTTAAAGTGTGTAACTTAACCTAATCATGAGTAATACTCATAAGGACCCTTTGCAAAATTTCCTCATGCTGGGGAACCTCCTTCAGCCAACGGCCTTTGAGAGGCTTGACCAAGTTGGTTGTGAAAAGGTGTGCACTCTGTGCGCATGCGATCTCTCTCCTCTAGACGCTGGACTTGGTTCCTGCTCCTCATCTGTGCAGAGGACCTTCAGTATGCCCTATTCAGAGCCGGTGTGGGGGACTCTTACTTGTGCCCCTCCACTGTCAGACTACTGTGTCACAGGTGTCATGGCCAAGAGCCACCAGGCAAGACCAAAGACTATCAGAGTCCGGAGACTAACAGACACAGTCGTAGCCTTGAACAGGTGCCTTGGCAATTCAAGGGTCACCAGCCCAGGAATGGTGCCCCAGGGGATCTGAGGTCCTCTCTGGCCTCCAAGGGCACTTGCGCTCAGCTATACACAAACTCACACCTAAAAATAGTGGAGGATCTGGAACATCCTGACTCAGTGTTATGTAAAAAGCCATCTTATTACAGGCCAAAGTAAGTTTACCCCTGTCTTTTTTAAAAACTTGGATCTGACCAGGTCTTGACCCATTTTCTGGAATTTGACATGTTCTACACCCTATGCCCTAACTTCCATCCTGATAAATTCTGTGAAATAATTCTGAAATGTTCAGTTAAATACCTAGGTAACCAAAATTCATCTGGAAATCCACCAACCCTTGAAAGTCTCCTGGTATTGCAGTTTTGGGGGTTACATGAACCCCACTTTCTTCTCTTTCTCCTATGTTCCATGCTGTTTTCTCAAACCCCACTTTAGGAAGAGAGCCTCATATGACAGAAAATAAAGCTTGCATAATTTGACCAAAGAATTTGGGACATGGTCTTTACTCTTGTGTGGTGGGATTAACAACAGAAAGGCAGCCTAACACGGGGCCAGGGACTGATTCTGCTACAAGAAATAGGATGAATGGAAAAACACCAGGTCAGGCCTATACTTCAGCAGGTGGCACTCCATAAATTAACTCCCTGGTTCTGAGGACTGGGGTCTGATCACAGACAGGGAAGTAACACAGGCTGTGCAAAGAATACTGAGAACTTTTTCTTTTTCTCAATGATTTTTCTATATCTATAACTCATCAAAAGAAAGGCCAGCTTAGAAGAACTAAAAGTTTTAGTAACTTTTCAATTAAAATTCTATTTACAATCAATTAAAAGCTAAATGTGAACAGTTGACAATTAGTTTACTGAATGGGTAAAATAACAGCTGTACAAGAGATGTGACAGCAAGTACAGCCACGCTAGTATTTAGAAAACAATCAGAACCGGGCGGTGGGGCACACACCTTTAATCCCAGCACTTGGGAGGCAGAGGCGGGTGGATCTCCGTGAGTTCGAGACCAGCCTGGTCTATGGAAGCTAGTTCCAGGACAGGCTCCAAAACTAAACAAAAACAATCAGAATAAACGTAAGAGGAGCTGGTTTCTTACTTCAAGTACCACATGGGGTCAGCGTCGCTCGTAACCTTCTCATTGGCTTTCATTATCTTCTTTATCTGCAGCAGAAGGTCAAGGTTAGGGACAGAACTCCAACTTCCAACTGGTCCTCAATTCCCATCCAGTCTGAATCCTGGTGCTTACCTCGACATTAATGAAGTAGTTAAAGGAGTCTATATGCTGCTTCACAAGGCCTTTCACCTAAACACGGAAGAATAAAGGAAGGATGAAGGACGGCAATAATTCACAGGTGACATGCGGCACTCTAGCCACAGGAACAAAGTTTCCCAAATACAAGTACGGGAAAGAATAATAAGAATAATAAATGCATTTAGCTACAAAAAAAATTGAAAGGACCATCTGGAGACTTATTGTAATAAATAACTAATTATTATTAAAATCAAACAAATAATTACCTTTAAAAATGCTGGAAGCAGCCTCCATTTTTCCTGTGGACCAAACAATAAGACCATGAGAATTCTGCAGCAGTAACTACAAAACACAATTATTTTGATGCACTAAGTTTACCACAGCACACTGGAAGAAAAGCGAAAGGGGGAAATTTTATCATGTAAGTGCTACTGTAAGCATGTTTATACATGTGCATATGCATACAAACATGCCCCCATGTACCAAAGGCACATATACTACATATACTACCACCTCTTCTTGATGACATGATCCCAAACACTTCTCACATTTATTCTCACAGCACACCTGAGTGAGGCTTGTAGTCTGTCTGGTGAGAGAACCAGAGTTCTTTCCAAGTCCAGCCACCCAGGACTCAAGGGTCAGCTCATGCGGGTGTCTGCTCCTTCACTGAAGGACTCCTCCACTCTTAAGCTGTATGACTGGCCCTCTGGACCACCACGTAACATAGCAGCCTCTTTTCACTCTTCTCAGCTCCGGCCCCGGACCACGGGGGCTTTGTGGCAAGCAAAGATTGGCTTTAACTTCAGGGACCTGAGAGCCACTAGAAAATTCTGAGTGGAAGGGTCACATGATAGTTCTGTGCCTCTTAACTAGATCATTCTGGATGCTGGGTGCAGATGAGCAAGGCAGGCAGCAGGAAGGTCACTTCGCTAACTGGCTGACTGCAGGAGCCCAGGCTGATAACAGGACAACCAGAAAATGAGAAATTGTTAGCTCGGAAACAAGATCTGGAGCAAAGTCAGTGAGATTTGACAAGAGACTACACGGCTCCCTGGGAAAAAGTGAAGCTAAAATGAACAGCAGGGTTTCTGGTCTGAGGAGCGAGAGGTACTGGGCCAGCACAGGTGAGTACTGGGGACATGTGTAGGAGCAGCAGGCCTTCAGGTTTGGGGTGCTGGGGACGTGTGTAGGAGCAGCAGGTCTTCAGGTTTGGGGTGCTGGGGACGTGTGTAGGAGCAGCAGGTCTTCAGGTTTGGGGTGCTGGGGACGTGTGTAGGAGCAGCAGGTCTTCAGGTTTGGGGTGCTGGGGACGTGTGTAGGAGCAGCAGGTCTTCAGGTTTGGGGTGCTGGGGACGTGTGTAGGAGCAGCAGGTTTTCTGGTTTGGGGTGCTGGGGACATGTGTAGGAGCAGCAGGTTTTCTGGTTTGGGGTGCTGGGGACGTATGTAGGAGCAGCAGGGTTTGAGGGTTTGGGGGTGCAGGCTTAGTCTGAGATTCCAATCAGACATTCAGAGAGGAATGTCAAATGGGCAGCAGATGCCTGGAACTTACAAACAGTGTAAATTAGGCAACAGTTATTAAGACCAAGGGACGATGAAATTACCTAAGGAGCAATGAAAAAAAATTGCACAAACTGAGATCAAAAGCCTCGTGCAGGTATACCCTTTAATCCTAGCATTTGGGAGGCAGAGATGGGCAGATCTTTGTGAGTTTGAGGCCAGCCTGGTCTACATACTAAGTTGTATGGCAGCCAGGAATGCATAGTGAGACTGTGTCTCAAAAACTGGAGAGAAAAAGAGACAGAGAGAAAGAGAGAGCAAGAATTTTTAACATCTAAAAATGAGGATGTGGGGAAGCCCCAGAAAGCAGGCAAGCCAGTCTCTGATAATAGAAAGCAAGAATGGTTTTTGTTTTGTTTTCCTTGTGGGGAGGAAGGGAGCTGAAAAGATTGTAAGAGAAACTTTTAGGGTGAAGGAAATGTCCTAGAGCATGTATTGGGTAACAGCTGCTTGGGTATTTGCAAGTATCAAAACCAAAGCAACCAACACTCAATATTTGTGTAAATTGTTATATTATATCTGATTAAACAGAAAAAGAGCAAACAATTACAGCTTGAATTAAATTCCTATGCTGACATTTATGTAACCTGGCCTACAGGACCCTGGAAAATGTAGACAGTTCAGAAAGTGTCAGAAGGTGAACTCTAATTCAGTATGACTGGTGCCCACATAACAAAGGGGAATTTGGACAGACACACTCAGGGACAGACGTCAGGGTGATACTTCTGAACACAGAAGATATATCAAAGACTCTCAAATCTGGTCAGGGCTATTCCTCCAGCTTCTTTCCCACCATTGCTTATTCTACCTGCTGCGAGACTTTGTCTCTTGTATGCATCTACTTTCTTGTTTTTTTTCTCATTCCCAATTGTAGAATAAATTCTGTGTATCCATCACGTGACTTCCACAGGAAAGCACTGACCCCTTCCTACAGTATCGGTGTGTCTATCGTGAGACTTCTGCAGGAAGGCACTGACTCCTTCCTACAGTATCTGTGTGTCCATCACGTGATTTCTGCAGGAAGGCACTGACCCCTTCCTATGGTATCTGTGTATCATCACGTGACTTCCGCAGGAAGGCACTGACCCCATCCTACGGTATCTGCCTCAATCCCTTGTGTTTCTAATACTGTTAGTTATTTTCTCCAGTCTTAATTCTCTGTAGTGGGCTCCTCAGGTCTTGACATTTTTCCTGAATGAATAAAGTTACTGGCTTTGTAAAAAAAAAAAAAAAAAAAAAGCCTAAAATGACACTGCAGACTCAGAAATTGACATAGCACTTATTTATACTGATTTAGTAAACATTCTCATTTAGTTTTGTAAAGTAAACTATAATTTCATAACTAATGAAGATTTATCTGAACAGTACTTATTAGAGTAATATTTTAATATGCTGAATTAAATGAAAATGTCATTTCCTTTTAGCTGGCTATTTACTATCCAACTTTCTAACTTATATTTCCTCTACAACTCTCTAGACAGGAGCCCCTTTTTATTTGAATTAATCATTTCTAGCATATTTTTCCTTCATATTATAGCATGGTAAGAGAAGTTATTCAAGCTCGGGGGCAAGTAATTATTGATTGATAATTTGCTGATCTTGGGTACTTACTGGCAGTGTCTTACCAACTTAAAACAAACAAGCAAACAAGTGGACGAGCCTCCTGACTTTAGACACCTTCAGCTGACAGGGAGACGTGTAAGCAAATGGAACGACAATGGGTAGGTGTCGGGATAAGAGTATGCAAAAGAGTAAACTACTATAACGGGGGGGGGGGGGGGGGGGGGAGGGGGAATGCCTGGCATGGCGGGTGTATGAGGGAGGCATTCCAAACAGAAGGAGCCACTGTGAGCAGGCCCACACGGGTTGAGGAAGTTGGTGGGGCTGAGAACACTGAGGTGTATGTCTTGCTATCGGTTAGATGTGGCGAGGAGGGTGAGGACACTGAAGAGCCTTGAGGTAGTGAAGGAGACCACAGCAGGCTCCTGTGAGCAAGGGCACAGTGGCTCAAATGCTGAGTCAGAGGCGGGAAACACCAAGATCAGAAAGCACTGTAGTGGCCTGTGAGCCCGACAGCCACTCGCTGACCTACGATGTTCAGAGGGCCAACGGATGCGAGCAGTTAAGACAACTGCAAGGAACATTAACACTGGAACGCAACACTGTGATCTACACTTGAGGAGCATATAAAAAATTTTTTCAAGAAAAAACAAAATACCCTCATAATGCTTTAAGTAAGTTTACCATTTGTATTGGCCATGTTCTTAACTACCCTTAGCTGCCTGGACTACAGGCGACAGACAGGCCTGTGAGCAGATCCTGTTGATTAGGAGTAATGAAGCACTGTGAAATAAGCCAAACACGGAGGCAAATACTGGGTGTTTTCTCTACGAGACTTTCGGGAACTCCCTCTGAGCCACTGAGCCTCCTACCTCCACACTCCAAAAGTTGGGATTAAAGTCGTGTGCCCCCACACCCTGTTTACGTGTTAACTCCCTGTTTAAGTGTGAAAACGGAACCCAGGTGCTCTGGGAGAGCAGCCAGCAGCACTCGACCCTTAAGACACCTCTCTGGGCCCTAAGAACGTTTTATCATTCAGTACAACTACTAGTCAGGATACCCAGTTTAAACACTTAGAAGGTACTTTATCATTCCTAGGTAGAAAGCCTAACACCTTCTGACAACGCATTTCAAAATCAGGACCTTTCATTTTACCCCACTATAACGATTTATTTCAGCTTCTCTGAAACAACTCATGTTTTGTTGAAACCAGGCAGAGCCTGACCTTCTGTCTGGATTTCTCCTCTGACCATCTTCAATCCTAACCCGCCCCCCCATCCCATGCCAAAGATTTCGAGGTTCAGAAACACTGTATGTACCTCCATACATCTCAGGATGGATTTAATCATGCCCATAACCGCACTACAAAGCAATTATTCTTTAACTTTTGAGAATCTGATAAAAAAAAAAAGCTATAGGGGCCAGTCAGAAAATACAAGATCAAAACTTGGGGGAAATATTCAGGCAGTTAAAAATGTCTGCAGTCGCCGGGCGATGGTGGCACACGCCTTTAATCCCAGGGAGGCAGAGGCAGGCGGATCTCTGTGAGTTCGAGGCCAGCCTGGTCTACAAGACCTAGTTCCAGGACAGGCTCCAAATCCACAGAGAAACCCTGTCTCGAAAAACCAAAAAAAAAAAAAAAAAAAATGTCTGCAGTCCAAAGAAACTCTGGGCTAAAAGGAACACGATGACAGCGTGGAATTCACATTTACTGGGAGCACCGCAGCGGCTGCGGGACGCCATGATATTGGTTCCCCACGGAAGAACGGGAGGGCGGGCCAATTCTTGCCAGTGCACTTCAGCACTAGAAATGCTTCACCCGCGAGCCATCCGCTGAGCTTCTAAACCCGGGACGCTGCAGAGAATTCCGTTCGTGCTACCCCAATACGCGAGCTCCAGACCGCGTCGACTCGCACGTGCGCAGCTCTGAGCATGCGCAGAAGCCTAGGGCCCGCCCCCGTCAGAACCAAGGCTCTCCCGGCAACGCCTCCCCGGTCGCCTCCAGCCTCTTCCGCCGCCTGCCCGCACAGCGCTTACCTCAACCGTCGGGATCGGCGCCGCCAGCTGCTCCGGGGTCAGGCTCCCGAACTCCTCGGCCAGCACGTCCATCCCGCTCACGGTGAAGGAAGAAGTCGACAGAACGTCCACATCCGCCTCTGCTGCTCCAAGCAAACGGCACGCGGAGGCTGGTGTGCGTTGTCCTAAAGTGTCCCCGCGGCGTTTGTTTATCGGAGGCGCTGCGGAAAGGTTCCGCCTGGTTCCGGAGCCCGGAAGTGACCGAACCGGTTGTGGGAAACGGCTCCTCCTGGTGTAGTTCTGAGGTTTCTTCTGGCTAATCCTAGATCGTCTCCCCCCCCCCCCCCCAACAGACTGAGCACGGCAAAATACAGGAGTTCTAACTGTATAACTCATCCGAAGAATCATGAATAATAGACAGTGGCCACAACGTGAACCCCTGAAGCAAAGACTTCATTTAACTCCTTCTAAAGCTGTTTGTGCTGCGTAGGAAGAACTGTTTACCGTGGCTAGTAAGTGATTAGTAAAATAGTCGATGGTGTGCGTGTAACAGACAGCCATCAACCGCCTTCAGAATGACCATAAAAGGTTGGGGAGAAATGCACAGTAGTGAGAATAAATCCTAACAAGATAGTGTTAAACTCGGAGATGCAGCATCTCCAGTTAAATTACTCCCGCCAAAGTTTAGCGTGAAAAGATTGACCGGCTTTAACGGGTATGTGAATGAAAAATAAATAAATAAATGCAAAGGAAGCACATGACTGCTCCTCCCTATCAAGAATGCGTGTTTTGTCACTAGCCTTTGAAGCTGACATCAAGGACAACCTCTACAGCCTTCTGTATACCCTTGAGTTTTTCTGCCAATGACAATTTTGGGCCTAATGAGCCATGGTTCTGATGAGAAATGACAAATTTTGTTCCTGTGTAGTTAACCACTTAGCAATCATTCCTCAAGACACTAAAAGCCCTTGAAGCTTGAAAGAGATTTAGGACCTCATCAATTACAGATGCAAGTAATGTAAGGTGGCTACATTATGCTGCACTATGAGGGAGACAAGTAGTCTGAAGGAAAGACAGGGTAAGTAGCTGGTTCATGAAGATTAAAACATGGCTCAAATTTACGTAGCAATGGAATTGCAGGGGTGGATTCGAATTTGAATCTTGCGATATTGGTCCCATTCTACTTCTTTCGGAACAGCAAGTGGAGAATGTTAGAAAAAGAACATGAATGCAGTGGGGGCCCAGGAATAGGAGTCAGCCACTCCCTTGTTTCACCCGTACCACAGCGGGGCGAGTGTTGGAATCAGGGACTCCAGTGAGGCCAAGCCGCAGCAGCTTTGAGAGTGTGGCTGGATGCGTGGCGATCCACACTCAGTCCCCATGTTTTCCAAGACTGACACTTCAAACCAAACTGTTTCTGTGAGGAACTCAATATTCATTCAGTTCCTTCACCACTTGTTCTCAGATGTTTTTACTGTTTATAATGTTTGTTTCTGTGAGCATGTGCATACACACACCACACACACAAGACTGGTATCGCCACCAACAGGAATTTTTGCTACAAGAGCTATCTTGTGTGTGGCCTTCTCCCATTGCAAACATTCGGCGATTATTTTTATCCCCTTCAGGACAAAAAGGGAAAAGGAAACTTGACCATGGCACCCAAGAAACGTTCCACCTGTTTTGCTTCCGTCGCTTCGTTCTCATCTGTTGTTTTCTGAATTCATTGCATCTCTTAACCACAGCGCTCACTGCTCAGCCAGAGTCTACTGTGTCCCTCCAACACTGTTGGTGCTTGGGCCGTTAATCCTCAGTGTCCTTTAGGCCTTAGTCTAAGAATTATCCTCCCCACGGGAGAGGTCAGCCATCTTCACTAGCATGAATCACATTTATTTTATAGCCCCTATTAATTGTTCACAACCTTTTCATTGGAGTGTTTAAAAATTTATTATTTAGCTGAGTGTTGGTGGCAAATGCAGCAGAAGCAGGTAGATCGCTTGAGTTTGAGGCCCACCTGGTCTACAGAGGTAGCCAGAGAAACTTGTCTCCCAAAAAAACAAAACAAAAACTCAAAATTAGGTTTTTAATATATATTAATTATACTAAATAATGGTCTCATTATGACATTTAAGGCAGTTTCTATAGCATAGGCTAGCTTTGAATTTGGGATTCTTCGCCTGGCCTGCTGACTGTGGAACTATACAGATTGAACCACCACACCTGGCTCATTATAACATTTTCCAGGTATGTAATATACTTTGATCACATGTTCCCATTACTCCGTCATCCTCCACACCCACCTCCCACTGTTCCCTTCCTCTTTAATTCATTAAATCGTCCTCCTTCCATATCTTCACTGTACACACATTCTGCGCGAGAGGGGAAGATACGGGGCTTTCTAAATCTGGCCTACTTTGCTTTCAAAGTGTAGGGCACTTCAGGAATTCTCACATCCTCCTTGTGAAGGGCTACGCTAATCTATGGGTCAGTTTTAGTATTTCTGCTGCTGACGTGATACCCGTGGATGCCTCTGAGGAGCTCGTTAACTGAGGGAACAAAGCAATGCCATGGGTGGAAGGCTCTGAGGAGCAGCACAGCCTGGCAGAGCTAATAGAAGAGCCCAGGGCAGCTTTAATCCCAGACCTCTGTAAACCCAAAGCCAGTCTGGTATACATATCCAATTCCAGGCCAGCCAGGGCTACGGAGTGACACTCTGTCTAAAAAGAAAAAACAAAGCAGGAAAAAGAAACAAGCAAATGCTCAGTACTCCATTCTGAAAGCCCAAGGGAAGTTAGAAAACTTCCTGATTGTCCTGAAATCATTTTTAGCATTTTAAGATATAATTAGCACGAGCAATACATGTTTCAGCAGTAAAAAAATGGAAAGAGGACCATGTCAGCTGCTTAATAAAGTTTTTATTACAGAACATTCATGTTATGAAAGCCTCAAAAGTAGGAACGAACATTTAAGTGAAAACTAAATAAACACACCAAGGGCTATGATTAAAATCCTAATAAATGGACTTGGCTAGATCCAGACTTGAGACACAAATTTATTTTGCCACTTAACAACAAAAAAAAAAGCAGAATGCCCTTCATTTTCAATATATTTTTTAAATGTTTGCACATTGTATTCCTGCAGGCAACTGCAGTATAATCAAGTATATAAACAAAAACAACTCCTTTTAGGTTGAATGAATGAGCCACATAGAAATACTCGGTATAAATGTGTAAGAAAACACCAGTATTATATAGGTGATATAAGTCATTACAAATTAGTTTTCTTCATTAAACCTGTCTGCCTTAACTTGGAAATGATACACAAAAGAGTCTATGGCTATGTGGCCCTTCCGTGATGCCAACGTTACCAGACTACACAGGTTCAGTCCAACACTGCTCTGAGGACAGCACTGGATATGTGCCGTTGGCAGAAATGAGGACAGGACAGTGCGCCAAGGGTTGACCTCCATCTCTTCTCCAGCGCCAGCTTCACGTCAGTTGGTTGGCAGTGAAGCGTCCATCTTCCCCACAGCTTCATCCCTCAAGAGCAGCTTTCGGAATATATTTGCATAGATTGGTCCATACACCTGTTTGTTGAGATTCACAATGTTTGTGAATTGACAGCCAAGCACTTCCAGCTCCTGCTGAATGACATCAAGGCCCAGTGGCACAGGAGGCAGGCTCTTATGAGTGCTTGAAAGACAGAGCAGGCTTCTCATGTACACCTGGATCCGTTTGTCTAAAGGAAAAACAACGGTATCATTACCTGTTCCATTAAGTACATAGTTTTTAATAATAACAGTAAGACTCCCATTTACCCCTGCCTGTACTCAAGTGGCACTGCAGTTCCTCCATTAAGGATGCAGAGTATTTCTTCATCCTCCGTCTGAACTGGCTTTGTCACCTGTTTTTGCTAACGCACAATGTTACAGAAATGCCAGGATGCCAGATGCATGCCTAAGCCCCAAGATGCATGACTGATTCCACTCTGCCTACCATCAGCCATGTGAGTAAGGCTGAAACTGCTGGGCAAGGCTACAAGAGAGAAAGCCAATTCCCCCAGATCTACGGGAGAGCGCTGCAGAGAGCTACCTCTCAAGCTTCTGATAAGAGTCTGGCCGAGATCAACAGTGCTACCAGCTTAAGCCACAGAAACATGAATGAGTTGGACAAGGCCAAATAACTACTCATTTGACCTACAGTCTTGTGAGAAATAAGTAGATAAAACTTAGTCTATAGAGTTTTAGGATGACTTATATATAGCGAGAAATGGTTGATCAGAAAAAACTAAGTGCTTTTGTGAGGTACAATTTTTTTCTTGTTTTTTTCTAGACAGGGTTTCTCTGTAGCTTTGGAGCCTGTCCTGGAATTCACACTGTAGACCACCCTGGCCTCGAACTCAGAGATCCACCTGTCTCTGCCTCCCAAGTGCTGGGATTAAAGCTACAAGCCACCATTGCCTGACTATGTGGTAGGATATTTTTACAAAAGTCAATGACCAACATCCAGCACCATCACTGAAGTTGGCACTATCAACTCAGCAAGCATCATAATTGTTTAGGGTTTGGTTTTGTTTTTATAGAAGCATTTTAAAATCAGGGATTTCATGCTGAAATCCAAATTTTTGGTTCTATAAGAAAAAAAATCTAGAAACCCAGCACACTTGGGATTTCAATACAACACAGAGGAAGTTGGTCCACACATCTAGGTTTCCCAGAGACAGCGAAGCCCATGCCTACTGCTCTGGTATAGTTCAAACTGTACTGTGCAAAGCGCCATAACCTGGTAATTATTACCCCGCCCTCTGCACAGGAGGCTGTGGAAGGACTGCTCCACTGCACTGCATCAGTCACCTCCCTTGCCTGCCCCACTGCATCTCTCGGTGACCACCAAATACAAGCAAGTGCATGCAGAGATTGGGCTACAGTCGCATCGGACAGTAATGCCAACCAGACCGACCACCAGTATGCAGCCCCAAGGGCTCTCCCCAGCTTTGGAGACCAAACCCTCAAACCTAAGAATGTTTGCTAATAACACCGTCCACTGAGGACAACAGTTACGACATGAAATCAGACTTTTTCCCACCTTTGGAGACAAAAGCCTGGGGTGGCCTCAAACATACTATGTATCTGAACTAGGGATCCTCTCACTGCCACATTCCAAGTGGTGGGATTTACAGGTATGAGTCAGTATGCCTGGCTTTTGACATTAATCCAAGCTCTTATTTTCAAACATTGTTTCCCACAAATTATACTTTAGCCAAAACTGACCCTGGAACCTGAAAATTTCCTCTTATTAAACTCCTGTCCCACCCCATTCCCTCTCTTTCCAGATCTCCTTCAATGCTGGATCTAAAGTAAGTTCTGTGGTCTCTCTGACCATCTGTTGCAGACTTCCACCAGGTTACACCAGTGTGCATGTCTTTGTCCTATCTTAAGGAGTGAGCTCTTTGAAGGTACGGAGGAGTGGAGGCTATGTTTCTTTATACTCCTGGCCTGACATATGGCACAAAAATCCTAGCTGAATGGAAATGAAAATGGGATGAAAACAGTTTATAAATACCAAACTGAAAACATTGGAAGCCTGGGGAAGGCAAGCTGAGACAAAATAATTCTCACCTATGTATTTCAACAAGGAGAAATTATCATGTATCTCTTAGGCATTTGAAAAAAAACTCTCAAAAATGGAAATGGCTATGGGCATGTATATACACATGTAATCCATAGATAATTTTTACCTTTTTTTATATATTGGGGAAAGTTTTGGTTTGAGAGAAAATTCCATTTCTAACTATCTTTTCAAAGTGTTACGGCATAGTGAGAGGTGTAATGCCCTTGGCAAACAGACCCACATCAACTAAAATACAGGGTGGCAGAACACAGGGAAGGCCCGTGCCAGCACTGCAGAGCATGGGTACTGCACACAGGGAGGACCCGTGGACAGCACTGCAGAGCATGGGTGTCACGCACAGGGAGGGGCTGTGGCCAGCACTGCAGAGCATGGGCACCACGCACAGGGAGGACCCGTGGCCAGCACTGCAAAGCATGGGCATCACGCACAGGGAGGACCTATGGCCAGCACAGCAGAGCATGGGTACTGCACACAGGGAGGGGCTGTGGCCAGCACTGCAGAGCATGGGCGTCACGCACAGGGAGGACCCGTGGCCAGCACTGCAGAGCATTTCCTATATGCCAAGATATAAATATTTAATTTATGCTGGTTTCTCATCATGCAAAAATTCAGTGAACTTTCCCTTAGACTGGGCCTAACTTCATCACAGATACAATCCAAACACTTTGTCACAAGAAACCCTTAAAATAAAATCTTTTCAAAATGATCATTATATCAACAAGTAGTTCTGCCTCCTCTTTGGCATTCATGTTTTTAAGCCAAGAATACAGAAGCATTTGTTCAGTTTGAAGCAGTCAAACGGAGTCCCTGCCAAAGACCTGTTCTTGTCTTCCAGAGTTAAAAGAGAGGCACTTAAGACCGTCACTTGAGCAGCTAAGGAAACGATACTTTGAATAAGATTTAAATACCTAAAAAAAAAAAAAGATTTAAATACCTTCAATGTGCAAAACAGCAGGCAAAGCTGCCCTGGGGAAACTAAGCTGCTTTACCAGATTTTAAGAGGTGTCTCCTGCCCCCGCCCCACTTCCCACCTTATATCCAGGGCACAGACACACTGTGAGTCCAGGGCTCCAGCTCTGCCCAAATACAATTAGGAATATGAACCCTGCAGCCAGATGGGCAAGGTAAGAATCCCAACTCTACCCTGTTAGTTTATTTAGACATGGGCACTACCCTGTTAGTTTATTTAGCCATGGGTACTACCCTGCTAGTTATTTAGAAATGGGTACTACCCTGTTAGTTATTTAGACATGGGCACTTTACAGTATGCATCAAGTACCATCTATACATCCAGTACCATGTAGAGAAGCAGCAGACAGCGGACACATTCCCTGTGCTCATAAGGTCTGCATGCTAGTGGGGAGCCAGCCACATGTGTTTGTTTCTTTCCCCAGGAGCACAATCTTTCCGAGCACAGCTGCTCCTCTGGAGACCAAGGGCAGAGGCAGATCACCAGCTGTGACAAGGGGCTGTGCCAGTTACCATCATCCACTGTCCCCTCTTGGTAGCAGCCTCTGCTGCCACCCACAGTGCTGTACCCTGGCACTGGTCCTTTCTGGGGTCAAGGTGAAGCCTTGGACCACCTAAGTAGCCTGTGCAGCTGAACTTCTGGTATCCTATGCTCCCAGGAACAAGAGTAAGAGAAATTATTGCAGAGCCCCTGAATGTTACACTAAAATAAATAAAATAAAATGTCACACTGCTAGGGCCCAACACTGTACTTGGAAAGCTTACAGGTTAGTCCTGGGATATACTCTCTTCCGCCTTCTATGCTATGTTTTCAGCCTCTGCATAACTGAACACGTTTTATAAACACCTGCCTTTGTCCTCTTTATGGTGACACCCTGCTTGTATAAGGGAATGGTCTGTGTCTCCCCTACACTGATACTCGGGTTCAGCAGGCTGTCCCAGAGTTGAGCACACATTTCAAGATTAAGTTCCTTTGCCTCTCATCACCGAGACCAATTCAAGGACAAAACCTGACCTACAGGTAGGCTGTTTACAGCCCACAGGACTCCATACCTACAGGTAGGCTGTTTACAGCCCACAGGACTCCATACCTACAGGTAGGCTGTTTACAGCCCACAGGACTCCATGCTGGGTCACTGTTAGCTAACAGTAAGACTCCTAACTCTTGTGTGGTGATGTGAGATTCCCCTCTGTATGCTGTGAATATGTTTTGTTACCACTGGTTAATAAACAAGCTTCTTTGGCCTATGGAAGGGCAGAATATAGCCAGGCTGGAAGAGAGAGAGAGAGAGAGAGAGAGAGAGAGAGAGAGAGAGAGAGAGAGAGAGAGAGAGAGAGAGAGAGAGAGAGAGAAGGCAGAGTCAAGGAGACGCCATGTATCTGCCGAAGGAGAAGGACGCCAGAACTTGACCAATAGGCCACAGCCTTGTGGTGATACACGGATTAATAGAAATGGGTTAATTTAAGATGTAAGAGCTAGCTAGAAATATGCATGAACCATTGGCCAAACAGTGTTGGAATCGATATAGTTTCTGTGTGATTATTTGGGTCTGGGCGGCTGGGACACAAAAGCGTGGTCTCTGTCTATGCTTAACCATGGAAGGGTGATGGCAGAGTAAGCCACCTTAGCGTGCAGGCGCCCAGTCCATGGGGCAGTGCTGAGATTGGAGAGATGGAGCAGAAAACCCGAAGCAGCCAGTCCCATCCCTGACCCTCTCAGCTGCAGGAGTCCTGGTGCGTGCTCCATACTGCCAACTCTCCCCCCAGCCTGACACTGAGAAGTTGTCTGCCTTGACCAGCAAACACAATGAGAGCCCATCCGTGATGTCTCCCAGGTGTGCTCACAGCAGATCCATCGGCCTCACTCTGTGAGCCGCACATTCACCCAGATTTCCACATCACCATACTGTCTACATAAAGACCACTGGCTGGGTAGTTAGGGTAGGCTCTGAACAGAGAAGCAAGGCCTATGGAAACATCGATTTTTCTTTATACTTTATTTGTCCTTCAAAAGTAAAAGCTAAGTATCTATGTCGACTAGTTTATGTCAGCTTAGTAAAGTCATCAGAGAGGAGGGAGCCTCAGTTGAGAAAATGGTTCTATAAGATCAGGCTGGAGGCAAGCCTGCCGAGTGTTTTCTTAATTAGTGATCAATGAGAGGGGGCCCACACCATTGTGGGTGGAGCCACCCCTGTGCTAGTGGTCCTGAGGTCTAAAAATAAACAAGCTGAGCAAGCCAGGTAAGCAAACCAGTAAGAGCACTCCTCCACGGCCTCTGCATCAGACCCTGCCTCTGGATGCTGCTTTCAGTGATGAGCTGTGTTTAGTACTGTGTACTAATATGTAATAATGTAGTAATACGAATATATGATTGACACTTAAACCTCGTCCGATGCAGCGAGTTAAAGCAGATTCAAACCGAAGCAGAAACTGTTTAAAAATAAAGAGGACTCACCCATCAAGGTACAGACAGGATTGTCCTTCTTTTCGAGGCTTGAAAATTGACCAATGAGATTAGCTTGAACCTCAGCATTTAAAGTGGGTGAGCCTCTCTCTTCCAGGGCCTTATTAACTTCAGCACAAGTCTGAACACCAATAGAATCCAGGGCTTCCTTCAAGTTAAAGGTCCTAGAAAACACAGAACAAAGTGCATCAGTCAGGTCTTCAGGCATCTTCTCAAATACGCTGCTGCAGGTGCTTGCCAATTCTCTCTCACAGCAACAGTAACTGCTTTTATTAGAACGGACAGACAATAGCGCCTCTCCCAGCTACCGGTGCTCTCACACTGTAGGTTTTTAAGTGCTGAGAACCATGCGCTTGTGCACCCGTGTCCGACAGGAAAGCAAAGGTGCTTGTAAAACCCGTTTCCACAGGGTTAGCAAAAGGGACAGAAAATATCCATTTGCTTCTCAAACCCACTGGTAGGAGTGAATTCATTCGTACACATTTTGAAAGACTTATCTTACATATGTGAATATTTCACCTATATGCACATATGTGCACCACATGTGTGCCTAGTCCCTGTGGAGGCCAGAAGAGGTCATCAGATCCTCTGGAACTGGAGTTACAGACAGTTGTTGTTTGTGTTGGCAACTAAACCCAAGTCATCTAGAAGAGAAGCCAAGTGCTTTTAACCATCTCACAGATATTTTTAAAGAGCTTATAAAGTTGAGCAGAAAAACATAATTTTTCTATAACTATAATAAATCTATAACAGCAGTCAAAATCAGAGATATTGAGAGGCCAAATCAACTGACATTCTAGATTGATCATGACCAAAGGCAGTCATTAGCAAACAAATAATCCCAAATGCACAGTCTAGACATTAGACAGTAATTAAGGAGTAGCGCATTTAATCGAGAAGGAAAGAAAGAACTAGTGAGGGTGTTTGTAGATCTGCACTACTGAAGAATAATTGAAAACGACATCTCTGTGAAAACTATGAACTAAAGAAGGAGAGGCAGCCTGGTGATAGGAGGTAGCATAACGGAGTACATTAGGACTTAAGTTTGATGTGGTAAAGACTGTGGTTCAAACAGGGCTCCTGCACGGGACTTGCTGGATGCCTGACTTAGCTCTGAGCAGAAAGGCAAGTGAACAGAGGCGCTGAGTGAGAAGAGCGTGGAAGCGGTTGTCACCACCACTGCTCCGCCTTAGCTGATCTGCTGCCGACCCACACCGGACCCTCCCGGCTCTGTAAGCCAAGGGCAGGTTGTCTGGATAAAATCTTTTCCTTCTGATGTTTAGTATACTATAGGGCAGCTTTCTCCTGCTTTTAGTCACTAAGTTCTTAGGCTAAAGGAAAAATTAAATTTTAATATAAGTCACTTCTTATTCACAATAAAAGCAAAACCTTGCCTGTTTTGTGACAGATCACCAAAGCATATGCAAATGACATCCACTTGTTTTATATTACAGATGCTGTTACTCCATCTACAAGGCGAGTACGTGGGCAGTGAACGAATTCATTTCCTATGAAGGAATGTTTCCACATATATGAAACAACCGGTAAACAGAAATAAAGCCATAAGGAGGACGACTGAACAGCTAAGCGGATATTAATAACTAACATTCACTGAGTACATGCTGTGTGCCAGATACCTGGACAAAGACTCTCATAGGAATCTCCTTTTATTTTCACAGTTCCAAAGTAGAAAAAAATATTATTATCCTTCTTATGTGCACGTGGAGTGGGAGAGTATGCTCCTCAGTCACGTGTGCTCATGTCGAGGCCAGAGATCAACTTCAGGTGTCTCCCTCCACGGCTCCCCACTTTAGGAGACAGGGTCTCCCACTTCACCTGGCGCTAGCTGGTCTGGAGCCTGGCTGGCCAGCAAGCACCCAGAACCCATTTCTCTGTCCGCCTGTACAGCCCCCAGGGTTACAGACGCACGCCTCCAAAGCAATGACCCACAACAGTGCTTGTGCACATGGCAGAAAGGGGAGCACGACACTTATCCTGGCACGTCCACGGGACACGGTCGGCCTTCCCGGGAAAGGACACCGAGAACTTCGGAGAAGCTCGGAAGCCAGCAGTGCCTGCTACATCCTCATGGCCAAGGTTATTGCCTGCTTTGGGAGATACGTGTAGAACCTTTCCATGTGACGGAACAGACACACATAAAGGACTTACTCTTTATTCATGCCTTCGAGTAGAACAGCTGAAATCCTTTTCAACCTGTTGGCGAGCTCGGGCAGGCCTTCTGTGACAGCACCCACCATGTTGTTGGTGACTAGGGACAAGCAGGCAATCGTTCTCAACTGATTCAGCTTTTCTGTCAGTTCCTGAAGTCGTGCTCCATCTGTCACGAGTGTCTAGCATATTTAACACGTGAAAACACGGAGGGAAGCACAATGCCATGAAAATGTGAAATACGCAGCGTCCTGTCTACGTCCTCATTTCTGTCTGACTTTAGTTACCACACCATGTGCGACACAGACGGGCTCTCTGACTCAGAGTCACAACGCAGGAACTGAACGCCCGATACCTGTGCAGGACAGAGCCACTCACCTCTGGCAAGACCTTCGTCTGGTAATCCCACCGAAGCAGTTTCAAGTAGCAATTATTTAGCACCAATAAAGGACTTAGGCTTGGCGGGGAACTCTGTTCAGTTCCAGGAGCTACGGCAGTCTCAGAAAGGAATTCTTCATCTATAGACTCTTTCAGCCATTCCGTAGTTTGACTGAGGGCATCTAAGAGCAAAATAATAATAATAATAATAATAATAATAATAATAATAATAATAATAATAGTTATTCTTTAGCAGATCAGTCCTTTTGTTTACATATTCCACATGACAGATTCACACAGGTCCCAGGCATGAATGAAAATATACAGCCAGGCCCTAAGTCCATGTGGAGAGACAGACCTGTGAGCAACTACTGCTTCTAATAGCGAATGCTCGGGGAGCAGGAGAGAACAAGGTTATTCAAAGATGCTCATGAGAAAGACCTGCCATGTGACACCTCAAGGCAGAGATTAGCAAAGGCTACCTGGCATGCTAGCGAGGAGAACACCCACACAGAGACCTTCCAAAGGCAGCATACGGCACATCACATATGTATTGCTGGTTCTTACAGAGCTAGAGTAGAAAGAACAATTCCTAATGGCATTGCTTTGGCAGCTGGAAACCAGCTTGCCCCACTTGCTCACAGACGACCTTGAGTTTGGACTCAATGCATTAACCCCTCCAGGGTGCTAAACTTATTTGAGTGATTAGAGCTGTATTTTTGCCAAGATCCGTGTGCATGATTATGTTCCCATATTCCTTAACAGAGAAACCCTGTCTCCAAAACACCAAAAGAAAAAAAGAAAAAACAGCATGTGTTCTCAGGCAGAAAACATCTGGGTATCTAGGCTCTACACTACTGACATCGTCTAGGCTGGTAACTTAACCTCAGCTTCTTCATATGGAAACAGAGGGCGACGGCATTGCCAGCCTCTTAGGATTTCAGTCAGACCTGAATGAACTAATCAGTGAAAGAGTTTGACAATGGTAATAGTAACTATCCCAAAATCCAAACAGCTCCAGTTATTGGGGAGATCTAGTCGCCCTTCTACTATTTCCTTGTAAAGGTTTTAACTTGTCCCACAGACCTCAAAAAGTCTCTAAATTGCTATCGAAGGGAAATGTGGTATCATGAGCTCGTTACCAAGCAGAACATGCCTACATTTATGGCCATTCCTCAAGTGGCTCCCATGATCTATGTGCTCCCCTGGATGTGCTCCAGGGTGTAAGGGCCCATTTAAAATCAGCATCCGCTGTGCCCTGTTTACATAATGCTATGTGCTATCATTGTGATGGAGAAGCTCAGGCTATCAGGGGTGGACCAGAGGGAAGCTAGCCTACCCAACAGCCTTAGATCACCACAATAAAACCCCCATCACCAGAGCCACCTGCTAGCTGCCATGGCACTTCCAGCTTCTCCACTGGACGAGGAAAGGGTGACAGGACCTGCCTCACTGGGCACTTGATTGATGGAGGTAGTATTTACTCAATCGTTCTCTGCCCCCTCTCCAGTCATAAACCTAGCCCATCAAAGTTATCAATAATCCTCATTAGTCAAGTCCAGGGGATCAAATCTCAGCCTTCATCTCTCTTGACTAGTTCAAAGGTCCTGTTGCATCCACTCAGCTTCTCCTGTTACACTGTAGGATGCACTCCTGGCTGGCATCCTACCTCCCTGGCTATTCCCATAGTCTCCATAGTTGATCCTCCTCCTGTTACACTGTAGGATGCACTTCTGGCTGGTATCCTACCTCCCCAGCTATCCCCATAGTCTCCATTGTTGACCCTCCTCCTGTTACACTGTAGGATGTTCTTCTGGCTGGCATCCTACCTCCCCGGCTATTCCCATAGTCTCCACAGTGGATGGTCCTTACATCACCTCTAGATGCTAAACCGTCCCAGGCCAGACCCCTCGACAGCCACACTTACTCCCGAAGGCCATCTTATCCCATGTAAGAAAGATAAGGGCACGGACTTGTGAGTCTGCCTGGGTGAGTCCAGCTCCATAGTTTATAAGCTGTGTTATAGAAGCAACTGATTTAACCTCTCTATGCTTCAACTTCTTCATTTAGGAAGTGGGAGGCAACTTCATATACTTGTAATATTACTGTAAGAAAAATTGGTTACAATGTGCTAAGCCCCTTTTCCAGTTATCTACTTTTATAGCTGTACATAGTATCAATATGCTGATGAACCCCAGTGTGTATCCACGGTTCCCAACATCAAACCCTCACACCTGATGCCTACCTGGCATCTCTACACTAATGTCAAACTATATCTTCATGTACCAAAACCCACTTTTCTTTCCCAAGTTTCCCCATCCCACTACTAACCCAGTGCTTCATCCAGATATCTTACTGAGTCATCCTCAGTGCCTCCATCCCCCCTCACCCAACCTTTACCAGACATTCTCCACGCTCAGAGCCCGACCTCACTCCCTCTATCTCTACTATCTGGACCAGCCACCACCATTCCTGTCTGAGAAGCACTGGACACGTGACTGAGAGCTCTGGGTGCTCACTGCTCACGTGCAGGAACCACGCTTTCAAAGTCAAAGTCACATGCTGCTTCTAGCACGAGACTCTCAGAGGCTCCTCACTAAAACTGACACAATCTGCCTTATTTCCCTCTCAGCCCATCACCCATCCCTCCTTCCCTTGCCAACTTTCCCTCAGTCACATCTGCCTTGTACACATCAAACATCAAAGCCAGCCTCTGCCTCAGGGTCTCTGTCCTGGCAGCTCCCTTTTCCCTATACCTGGGTATGCCTCACCCATAGTTCTTAGCAGAATCTGCTCAAAGGTTACTAAAGAAGCCTTGCTCCTTCCTTACAAACGCCGTCTGCCCTCACTGCCGTCACGCTACCATCTGCTCCCTAAAGATACACAGGACAGACTATGCTTGTTTGTTATGCCTACGAGAATATCAGCTCCCTGGAGACTACAACTTCATTCTGTTCTGTCTATCGCCATACCATAGCACCTTCCCAATAGGACACAGCAGATTCTCAATAAATCTTTCCCAGTAAGTCAATGGGAAAGTAAGGTGTGCAGTACAGCTTCCAGGACGCACACACAACAATTACCAGTTTGTGATGTCAACTTTTAAGAGGCTTAAAACATTTTAACATTAACACAACTCAAACAGGCAAGAGTTAGAGTATCGTACTCTGACCCAATTTTGACATGTGCACACATTGTATCATACATACTTGGAGTTCCTTCTAAAATTTCCTGGAATTTGTTCCTCTCATATTCCACCAAATGATTCTGGATGTGAGGTCTAACTGTCCTAATGACAAAATTCGTCATGTCCATTCTCATGAGGTCCAAGACACGGAATATTTGCCTAAAAATTTCAGAATTGAAATGAGAAATGGTTAGGAAATGAAATTGAAACGGACGACCACCCATGTGTCACAGGCTGGACAATATAACCCTCCTGAAAACGGTGCTGAGAATGTCAACAGTCATTCGCCAGGGTCATTTTTCAAGGAGGTTATACATGTGGATCCTACATGTCTCCTCCACGCACTGTGCAATCACCCACTGTGGCAGCATCTGTAACAATCCCAGCCCATCCACCACAGCCTGTTGCAATTTTATGGAGTCTGAACTGCTACTATGGAAAGAAGGAAAACGTCTAAGTAAATAAAAGGCCAGGGCAGTGAGGTGTTGAGGGAAGAGCTGATTTTCAGGCTGAGCAGTCCTGCTCAGATTCAGCTTTTCAGGTGACCAACTCTATGATCAAGCACACTTCCTCAGTGCCTCAGTTTTTCATGACCAAAAGAAGAGAACATCCGTTGAAAGTGTGTTATGAACAGTAGTGAGATAATGAAAACAGAAGTTCAGGAAGCAATTGTTTTCATCGCTGTCTTTGCATAATAGCCAGGAGATGGAGCCAGCCTAGATATCTATCACTGCTGGGTAGATGAAAATACAGTCCACTTATACCAGTGATCTCAAACTTCCCAATGTGCTGACCTTTTAATACAGTTCCTCATGTGCTGGTGACCCCCAACCTTAAAATTATTTTCTTTGCTACTTCATAATTGTAATTTTGCTACTGTTAAGAATTAGGTGGATGGTGGTGGTGCACATCTTTAATCCCAGCACTTGGGAGACAGAGGCTGGACAATCTCTGAGTTCAAGGTCAGCCTGGTCTACAGAGTGAATTCCAGGACAGCCAGGGCTACACAGAGAAACCCTGTCAAAAACAAAGAATCATAATGTAAACATCTGTGTCTTTGTTGGTCTTAAAAACAGAATTAGGAAAAAAAAAACAAAAAAACAAATTGGCTCCATAGTTACTGAGAAACCCTGTCTCAAAAAAACAAACAAGCGGGCTGGAGAGATGGCTCAGTGGTTGAGAGCACTGGCTGCTCTTCCAGAGGTCCTGAGTTCAATTCCCAGCAACCACATGGTGGCTCACAACCATCTGTAATGAGATCTGGTGCCCTCTTCTGGCATGCGGGCATATATGGAGGCAGAATGTTGTATATATAATAAATAAATAAAATCTTTAAAAAAACAAGCAAACAAGCAAAACAACAACAACAACCCCTGTGAAAGTGTTATTTGACACCCACCCAAAAGGCTGAGAAACACTGATTTATACTATGGAATTTTATTCAAATTTTAAATAAATAGAACTATGAAACATACAGGAAAATGCATGGAACTAGAGAACTTTCTACCGAATGAAGTGACTAAGACCTAGGAAGACAATCAATCTCTCGCGTGAGGATCCCAGCTTGGGCTTTTGAGTTATGTGTCTGTGTTGTAGCAGTGTCTGGAAAGGGCAGGAAACAAAACCCCAGGAGGTTGCAGAAGGCCCGAGTGCGTGAGATGGCGAAACAAACGGGACACGGAAGCAGAAGAGGGGTACGATTCGCTGGCAAGGTTTCAACAGGGATGGGGCAGGGAGGATGGGGCATGGGGATATAACAAAAGCAAAAGATGTCTGAAAAAAGTGCATATGAAACCCATGTCTTCGTAAACGAAAAGCTAGGAATGAAGAAGCCCTGTGGTGTGGGTAACGCTGCTACCGGAAGTCATCTGTCTTTAAAATCCCATCATCAGGAATGGGACATTTCCCTCCAACTTGTTGCCCAGAGAAGTCCCAAAACTTTCTCCAAAACAACGTAGTCTACGGCCACTGTCCTTTTGCTGCCCACCAGGATTAGGTAGTAAGAGTAAGCCTATTTCTAAGGAGTCTACACATTAGACTGTTGGACACAGAGAAATCAACCCGGATCTAAAAGGGCAGCTCCCCCTGGATGCTATGTATATAGTGTCAGGCGGTGCAGTCCAGGTTGCGGGGGAGAACATTCATCAGTGGTTGTCCCTAGCTGTGTGAATGCTGTGGACTACAATACAGACCTTCTGGGCAGCAGTGGCATGGCTAGTAGGGTAACCAAATACATTCTGATCGGATTTAAGGCCTACTTAAATCACAGAAAGGAAGACACACCTAATGCTGTAAGCTAAATCAAAATCCTATGACTTAGAATGCCGTAGGCCACAGAGGGAACCCACTACTGTTGTTTTGCTAAATGCACATTGTCAAGCTGCCTTCTAAATACTTATGTTTATACTCATAGATTAGTGCTGCTCTCAATCTCACACAGAGATGTCCCCTTCTACAGCGGCTGAAGGGCACAAGACTGGGCCCTCTGATATTCCATCATAGATAAAAGAAGTGGCCATAAAGTCCCATCCCGGCCTAGCAGCTACTAACAGTTAATGGTGGCTGGGAAAAGGTGGCATTCTCCTCAGTGGTTGTAGCCACTCAGAGCTACCCATGCTCATGCAAGCAACTCTAACTAAACTCAGTGGATCAAATAAAAGTGGTATCCACTTGGTACCCATGACCAAAATAAACACTGGAGATTTGACATCATATGCCAGTAACACTGTAACTACAAGAAGAGTTTCTACAACCTTCCAGAACTTAGGACAATTTTAAAGACATATAATGCCCATTTTACAGGTAAGTGAAGTGTCGCCTTGAGAAACTGTCAACTTGCTACCGACTACAAATGAAATTACTTTCTCTATATAGACCAGTTTCTATCTCCTTATTTTCTAAAGCTAACATAAAGTTCACTTCTCAATATGACTTGTATTCATAAAAGAAAATAGTTCTCCCCAATGGCAATAAGTGGCTCCCAGTACATCCTTTGGGATTATGAGGAAGTTATTGTCTACAGAGATAGAAAAGATGTTCACACATTAATTAATGTGACCCTCACATCCTTGGAGAAGCTGTAGAAGAGCTGGATGGCTGACTACCAATGTCTGGCAGATCTGAGGCTATGGCAATATCTCCAGACATTGCTTCTCCAGCCCCATGTCAATCTGGTGAGACTGTGTGACTAGTCAAAGTCAAGGGTATATGCCCTGTTGGTGCTGAGTTTACACACTGATGTACCACAGTCCCTTTATACTTGTAGCTGTAGGCAAGGAACAACCAAGGACAAGAGAAGCTTGGGTCCCCAAAATGAAGTGAGGAGCTGCCTGACCAATAATCCTCCAGTTAGACACCATACAAAACAACTGTCTATTGACAAAATCACTGTGAATTCAGTAGCAGCTGATGACTCTTACCAGCTGATGGCTTCCTCTAGCCCTGACTACAAGGACCCCCTGCTGGAAGCTCGACAGCCCTCTACCCTCCTTCAACAGCACCAAGAGCGACTGTCCAATCAGCACTGCACTGTTCAAGGTCTGTTTCTCTCTTCTGCTTCTATTACTGTATCCTCAGGGCACACTGAAGGCTGACTAACAACCTTGCTAGAAAATTCTACACACTCTGTCAAGGATTGACGGGCTCCCTGTCTGCCCCATTCCCCTCGCCCCCAGTGTCACAAGCTCCCTTGGAAGGCCGGTGATCTATGCTGTCCATGCTCCCGGGTCTCTTCTGAATGAAAGTGAAGAGACTATATGACAATGTGTACAGCAAAAGGGCTAACCTCAGCATCTCCACGATGTTGGTCGTAGCCTTCAGCTCTCTGATATCTTCGTCTCTCACAGGAGCACACATCTTTCCCATTGTGGTGATGACATAGTTGGCCAAACCCTGAATGTCAACAGCATTGTGCTCAGCCTGCTGTCTAATGAGGTCAATGTCCAGCACTTCGCAAATCTGGTTGTGAAGGCTGTTTGCACCCGGAGCGAGAAAAGAGAGGAGAATCTGCACAGGAGAGAAGGGACAGCAGCACTGTTAGAGACGAATGTGTGACTCCTCCCGTTCACACCACAATGTCCGGCCACATGGTGCCTAGGAAGTTTATCAGGGACATTCAGTGTCTCAACCTTGAGAAGAAAGCTCAATCTGCTGAATCACAAGCCACCACTGTGGTGAATGACAAGAAGCAGAACCTGAACACTTCAAAAAGCCTCCAGCGAGGGGAAGGAAGAACAGGTTGCATAACATGGCTCCAAAACCACTCAAGAGTAGATGAAAAACCCCTGTGACGTCCATGAAGAATTCCTTGCACACAAATGGTTAACTGAGTACTTGTGGCATGGTGGGCTCCAAGCTCCCGTGCACTGTGATGGCTGTGGAGCAAAAGCTCTGAGCCTGACAGTCTCGATTCAGGTCCCTCTGCCCTCAAAGCTGTGTGGGCCTGGGCGGGGGGAACACTGTGTACATAGAATAATACTGCAGTGCACGGCAAAGAGCAAGCGTCTTGTGCATGCCATGGGGAAGCACTGCCGTCATCCCATTTAGTTCCTGGAACTGCACCACAAACACTCAAGGGGCTGACATTTTAGAGGGTGAGCCCACTACTAACCCAGGTCTAACTCCAAGGTCTTGTTTTGTGTTCAAAGCTCTGTCCTGAGCTTCTGTGACTATTTCCCTGGATTCCACCCAGCTATAAGAAGTTATGAAAGAGTCGACTGGTCCCCGACAGCACTTGGTCTTTCAAAGTGAGGGATGATACAAAGATCCCAAGCAGTCTTGGGCAGAGGAAACCAGCTGCTACAGTGTATTTGCACCCCATTCCTATTCATATACTGAAACCCAATTCTGACAGGTAATTAGGTCATGAGTGTGCAGTCCTCATGAATGGGATTGAAGCCTTCATGGAAGGGACCCCAGAGGACTCCTTTGTCCCCTTCTGTCATGTGAGGATAAAGAAAGAAGGATTCTCCTACAAAATAGGCCTTCACCAGGCAGCAAATCTGGTGCCTTGGCCTCAGACTTCCCAGTCTCTAAGCCTGTGAAGAATCTCCACTGTTTATAAGCTGTCCATCCAGTCTCCATCACACTGACCCCAGTGGGTTAAGGCATTAATGGGACCACATCAACTTGCCTCTCTGATTTCTTCAAACAGTCTGATGGCATATTCATACTGGGGAGGCTCAGCACTGAGATCTGCTTTCACGACATCCCAGAAGGCCTGGTGAACAACCCGCTTCACTTGACCAGGAAGGCTAGAGCAAAAAATGGACTATTTAAAATGAGCATTAAAAGATGTATGTTCACTATAGATTTCCTAGAAAATTAATTCTAAAAAATCCAGAACCTATCTTACCCTTATGCCAATGATTAATCTTTTAACATATTTTCCTGTTCAAAGCATGGGTATTGTTTTCACAAAATAAAAACACAGGGCTGGAGTAATGTCTAGTGGGTAAGACTTGTGTAATCATAAAGACAGGAAGTCAGATCTCAGAGCCCTCTTAACAAGCCAGCTGTCCCACAAACACCTTGTGAGCTCTTCCTGGGAAGTCTCCTGTTTCAATCAAATATCCTCTTGAGGCTTCCATGTACACATATACTCAGACAGATACACACAAATAAAAATACATATTAAAAAATACCCAATATGAACAATACATTTTTTTCATTTAGAGATTCGTGTTGTTTTTCCCCTAAACTCTAAAATGTTTGCTTAGCATATCTTTCAATAACGTCATATCATGACTTAGTAGATATTTTTCTATACAGATCTGTATTTTAGGGATAAGATAACAGCATTGCTCTTTCTTCAGCAGCTGAACTTTCATGAGGGACAGAACAGGTTGGTCCCAAGGAGACATGTCTTTGAATGGCTGCCATCTTCTACTCAGATGTCCCATTTAACACCAGCCAGGAACAACTACTGAAACAGGAGACTACCCAGGAAGAGCTCACAAGACAGCACAACCTCACTCGATCCCCTAAGTCAACGCATGCCCACAGAACTCTTCCCGACATTTAATCACACACGCACAGAGAGAGAGAGAGAGAGAGACAGACAGACAGACAGGGAATCTTTAGCATCACTTACATACACAGAGCGAGACAGAGACAGAGAATCTTTAGCGTCACTTACACAGAGAGAGAGACAGAAAGAGGGGGGGAAGTAAGAGAATCTTTAGCATCACTTACATACACAGAGATAGACAGAGACAGAGAATCTTTAGCGTCACTTACACACACACACAGACTTCCAGGTTACCTGTTCTCTGGGACAGCATTTTGCTTCAACTGGAAGTTCTCATTGACAGCTATTTCATGAGCGAGAGTCATGTCTGATAAGCTCTTTGCCGCAGCCATCACGTCGTCAAACATGACGCCGCTGGGAGGACTTGTTGCTGAGAGAAAAACGAAGTCAGCTAATACAGTAGGAGAGAAGCTGGCATCCGGTGTCCCCTAGTGTCAAGGCAGGCTTGTTCTTGTAAACAGCGTGGCTTTACAAGTTAGAGAGCACACACTAATGGAAGGTGGACTTGGCCAAGGTTTCCAATATCTAAGCACTTCTTCTGTCGCTTCAGCTCCCAACTGTGTAGGCAGTTCAGCGCTAGCTCATTTGAGTTCACTGATACATATATTACCCTCTTAACAGGCTCTCTTTGAGGTGTTAAGACAATTTAACCTTTTTTTTTTTCAGTTTTTTTCAAGACAGGGTTTCTCTATGTAGCCCTGGCTGTCCTGGAACTCACTCTGTAGACCAGGCTGGCCTTGAACTCAGAGATCTGCCTGCCTCTGCCTCCCAAGTGCTGGGATTGGAAGTGTGCGCTATCATCACTGCTGAGCAAGAAAAGAACACAGGAGGAACTCAATACATAATTAAAGCGTAACAAAATAAATTTGAGAGGGTGAATTATCTACTCAGTAGGAAAACAGTAAAGAATTAGAGTTATTTCTAGATATTATACTAAAAAATTGTTCTAATATTTCAAGTTTACAAAATCAAGTCGGAAAATCTCAGCTTCAGTTAATTAAAAACCATGACCTCAAAAAAAGGCACAAATGGGCAACAGTTGTTCCCATTTGTTGTTTTAAAGGAGGCTGGGAGAGAAGATACTTAGGGGGAGGAGGATAAGAAAGAAGAATGATGCCCAGGAATCGACAAAATCTTTCTTCAGAATGCCTTCGTACCATGATATCAGATGTAGAGACTCTGGACATGGTGTCAAGGATGAGAAAAAGATGCAGAAGCACATGGCTGTGGATTCTCTACCTCAAGATGCTCCCTTAAAAACATCTGTGGTCCAGTGATATTCAGAAGTCTCAGTGCATCAGGATGCTCATAAAACTCCATTTATAAAAGAGCAAAACAAGATGGAAAATGACTGTCCAATGACAAATCAATATATCCATACAATGCCTATTTACTTTATGACACAGTAGGTGGTCATGAGGACAGTTCAGGAAGCAGTCTGTCATGAGCACGCATGTATTCCCGTTCCAATGCTAAGGGTGAGTCCACATCTGTGTGAAGGTGATGGTCTGGCAAAGTGCTGGCAGCTGTCTGTCATGTCTTTTCTCTATACTATAGATCTTCCAAGTTTTAAAACGGGAAATATAAAAATTTAAATAAACAAAACGTTGTTTTGGAGTGGGCATCTGATCTTACTGACTACCGGTTGTTTTCTCCTACCTTAGCTTTGCTAGTTTAAGAGGTTATGTACTTTCTAGACAAAATGCTAATTCAAAATTTAAAAAAACAAAAGGCAAAGCCAAGTAGTGGTTCATACCTACTACTGTAGCCCTTGAGGCTGTGGAGGAAACTGCCACAGGTTCAAAGCCAGCCTGAACTACAGAGTGAAATCTTGTGGAAAGTAAGGGGAAGGGGGAAAAAGCACCAGCTGACACACATCCTGTGTCCACAGACACAAACAAAGGGGGCGCTGTCTTCCTAGTGACAGCTGTTTTTCTGGGTCTCTCACAACCAGCAGTGTAGAAATTCTCTTTGTGGGCGGACTGGGGGGATTTGCACAATAGTGTTTGAAATCAGCAGGGAAACCCTCTTTAGAGCATTTCACTTCCTGTCCACCCTTCCGGAAAGGCAAATTTCCTTCAATGTGAAAAAGAAAAGACTAATTTGACTTCACCATAATCTGCACAAGATAATCTCAAGAAGGGGTGTTGCCACCATTTGGGAGACAAGCAGACAGGGCTGGGGGTGAGGGTTTTAGATGTCTGCTCAAACCAAACAGGTTAGAGACAAGGCTCACAATAAAATGAGCAGGCTAGAAACTTATCCCTAAGAACCCACGATGATTGCTCCAGTGCGTCTGACATACTGTTCTGGTGCATCGAGAAAGGAGGGAAGAGTGTGATCTGCTCACAATATTTCGGAGTTCTCAAAGCTACCATGCAATACCAGCACCTCCTCCCACCACCACCCTTACCCCACCACCACCACAACGCTCCCTGTTGCTCACAGTCAGGAGAACTGGATTTGCTGGAGAAATCGCTGGTGAAGCTCTGCCTGGAACACTCTAAGTCACTGAGCGAAGCCATGCTTTCGGAGAACGGGGAAGACTCCACATCACTCTGCTCGTTCACACACTGCTTCTCATCATTCAGAGGCATCTTGTATCAGCTTGGGGATGGAGGGGGGAGAGAGGGGAGAGGGAGAAAGAGAGAGGGAGAGAGAGAGGCTGAGACAGAGAGACAGAGAGATACAGAGACAGACAGGGAGAGAGAGACTGGGGGAGATGTGGGGGTGCACAAGAGAGAGAACCTGCACAGACAGAGAGACCCTAAATCAATATGGTTTCCAACATGCCTTTTCCAACATGGGTAATATAATGCCCAGAGGTGTGACAGTATAATGGGGAAAAGTCCAAGAAATTTCTTTACCCTTCCCCCAGCACCCTGACCAAAGACTGTTGCAAGATCATCAAGACTTCCTTCCACAACAGGGGTTTCAAGGCCATATCCAGTGCAAACGTGAAGCAGCCTTAAGTGATGTCAGACCTTCTTAAAACCCACACAGAGCACAGATGAGCTCCCCTGGGTTGGTGTAGAAGGCTCTGAGGGGCTCCTTAACCAGACTCCTTGCTCCTTTCTGGGGTAGTCACTTGAACCACCTGACTCCATGGGAGAAACTGACCTCAAAGACTGAACTTCCAGGGCTTTGCAAAGACTGAAGAGGACTATTTGCACCTCAGGCTCCTTCGCACAGCGCTCATAGTTACTGTTCTTACTGCTTTGTTTTAAATCAAATACGTTTAGCTGGTGTGGTGGGTAAGGGCACTTGCTGCCAAGCCCGACGACCTGAGCTCAATCCCTGCAACCCACATGACAGGAGAGAACCAGTTTCCACAAACTGCCCTCTGACCTCCACAAGTGCTGGCAGCATGAACACACCTATATATGTACACAGGATAAATTTAGAGAATGCAACTTAAAAAAAAAAGGATGTCCAAACAACCTCGTGGTGCCTCTGTGAGCCTCTCAAGGGAAGGAGAGACTGACGCGGCTTTCCGAACTGCCAGGTCTCTCCTCCATCTTCATGTCACAGCATGAAGACCAAGACCTGTTATTTGGTTTGTACTTAACAATTTACAGTGCACCTGACACACCTTACTGAATACCTAGGGACCCAGGGTTCTGATGCAGACCCAGAGGGACAAGGAGAGTCATTCCGCCATGGAACCAGTCCCTAGACTCTACGTCAACTGTTTTCTCTGGGACGTCACATGGCATACCAAGGAAGTCAGGCCTAGGACAATCTAGAAAGATCATGGCATATGCATGCCAGGCCTGGGCCCAAGAACACCAGCCAGGGCTATGAGGAATGAACATAGTACTGCTGACGCCAAAGGAGAAATTTTGCCCAAGGGAGCAGGTACTTCCAAACCCTGATAGACAACAGAGACAGAGAAAGTTTACTTCTATGAGGGGTGGGGTACTTTCACAAATGCCAGAAGAAAGAGAAACCATTAACAATGCATAATATGACTGGGAACGCCTCTATGGTTTCTTGAATGAATCTGCTCATTTTTATGGAGCACCTACTGTGCCAGACACTGGAAAAAGTAACTGACCAAAACAGACATGTCCCTATCCTCACAGTTCTCAAGTATATTTACTTCAAATCGTGTGTGCCAGATGAAAGAAGAGGAAATAAGGTATTGCTGAGAAGCACAAAGGGGGGGGGGTCAGGACTAAGGGGTATGGATGGGAGGTCCAGGCATCACTGGCAGATACAGGGCAAACTGCTTCTCTTGGGTACTCATAGGTCATAGGAACAAGAATAAGCCTGCGAGGGGGGAGGGCATTAAAAGGAAAAAGGTCAAAGGGCATTTTCACCTGGTCTCAAGCAAAACTTTCTTCAATCCTGACACTCACTCAGAAATGCACAGTTGCTCAGGTTAAAAACGTGAGCAGCAGAGAATTGTAACTGCTTCTGTGGATGGAAGGGCAAGGAGTAAGGGGAGCGGCCACTCGGAAGCATTCACCCTATCCTAGACTCCAAGCCTCCTACCATAGACACGGGCTATAAAATAGTCCTGAACACTTGGCTCTTCGGTGGCAGGGCAGTTTCCTCTACCCCATAAGCACCAGTTTTTACCTGAGTGTGTACTACCGTGTTCTGGGGAAAGGCATGGAGAGACAGGAGAAAATGACTGCTGTCATTCTCTGCCAACACTTCACTTCCCGTTGCTGGCATTGCTTGAAAATGCTCCGTTTCCCAGGAAGCCTCCCTCATCCCCCACCACAGCTGACGGTACTCAGCTCAGCAGGTCTGTGGCGCATCTCCTTCACCTCCACAGAAGGAATTGAACCAGAATAAGGAGATGATGGTTCAGGGAGAACAAGCTTTTGCTTGTGCTGGATTCAAGTCCCCACAGCCCACACTAAAAACCTAGGCATAGTTGCATGCACCTGTAATCCCACGGCTGTGGGGAGGGACAGAATGATTTCCGGGGCTTGCTGTCCTCCAACCTAGCTCCAGGTGCAGTGAGAGACCCAGTCTCAAGGACCTTGAGTGGGGTGGTGAAGCAGGGTTCCAACATGCTCACCTCACAGAAAAAGCATCTGCAGCTATTCTCGTGCAGGGACTATTTCTGAATCTCCTTGGTAAGGGAGACACAGCGCCTCACTAGCACCAAGTTCACAACACATCTTCAGCATCAGCTAAATCACTGCCACTGAATCCTGTCTGGTACGGCTTCAACTAGGACATCTGTAAACTGACAGCCCCACACATTCGCATGCCTGCTGCTGCCAAGCGCAGGACCTAGCGCAGAGATGCCACCATCCATGCCCAGTTTATTCTATTTAAATCCAGATACCCAGGTCTTGTCACTCTTGGGCTGGCTCTTGCTCTCCCTCTACTACAACGGCCTTCCACCAACGGGCTATTTTTTCAAGTAAAAGTGAATAAATAATTTTACTGCACATAAAATTCATCTATGGGAATTTATGAACAGGTTCATTTTATTCCAATTGGACAGCACATTTGGTAGTTTCTTGATTATATGAACAAGAGAGTCAAGTGCAACACTTGAAAAATAAGAAGCACTAGGTTAGGAGCTAGAACCCAGCCTGTCACCAGTTTACTGTGTGACTTCATCCACAGCTGGTTTCTTGCGGGGGTGGGCAGCAGTGAGGCGGGCTAATTACACAGATTCTTTCAGTCAGAAATTGCTAAGATGGATGAGATGTTTTGAAAAAGCAAACATACAGCAAGTAACTAAGTTTTATGTCAGCCTGTCACTGGAGATAGAATCTGAGGCACACAGCTGTAACAGAACATTGAAAAGTATCACACTTTTTAGATACTCTTTAGTTGGCAAAAGCATCCATGTTACAACTGAGACTTACTGTATTCAAGCAGAAGCCTGTCTTTGAAGCAAGGCACTCATTCCTTTGTTTAGAAATTGTCTGTTTCCTATATAGGTAAACCCCACAAGCCTAACTTGTGGAACTGGAGTGAGATTGCACCTAGGTATAAGGAAAGGGTGCTTGGACAGTGTCTGACAAAAAGACAACAGGACACAGGGGATTCTATGCTTCTCTTTGTCAAGTCGCCTTATTCATTAAAACAGGAAACTATTTTTACCTCAGGATAACAAAATCATGTTTTCCTACAGAAAACCATGGTTGGCAGTGACCTAGCACAGAACTCACATGCTTGTCTGAAAGATAAAACCCCAAATCGAATGGCCTGTCCCAGTGTCAAAGGTCTTCTGCGGGTGCCTTCACACCAATGTGCTGCTTCCTTCACCTCGCATTTCCACAAGTCAGCTGGGGACAAACCAACCAGACTGAAAAGGCATTGGCAGGAACTAGACTACTTCAACCATTTCAGATTCTCTTAGACTGATGATAATAAAGTCGCTTGTTTTAAAGAAGCACAACGCTTTTCATACTGAAAAACTAAGATCCACCTAGCTGGTCACCAAAGCAGCTCCCAGGCAGAATGGAAGGGAGCAACTAGAAACCACTTAGGCTGCTGTGGCGGAACGTGAAGAACAACTATGGGAAACTCAGCGGCGGCTAAGACTTCCAGGAAGCGCAAATGTTCTAAGATTACTTCATTTGTTATGAAATAGGACATTAGAAATGGGGACAGTAAAGGCAACTCTGAGGATGTCTCAAAAGGAAACTAAAGGGCAATATTAGAAACAGGAGTAAATGAAACCCTGTCACATGCTAGCAAGAATTTGGCATATTTTGCCTATGTCCAAGGACTTTATGGAAGTTGTGTATGAGTTATGGACTAGGGTATTTAAGGGAAGATGTTTCCAAGCAAACTACTGAAGGATGCGTGTGGCTACTTTTAACCACATACAAGATGTGAGAAAAAAGAAAAACACAATTGAAAGGTTTTACAGATTCGTATTCTTGGACATGGAAAGTGTGAAAAGACATCTCCAGAACAAAAACAAAGTGGCCAAGGGCATTTTGCTAAAGAGATTAGAACAGTTAGAAAGCTGTCTAATGGGGCTCAGAGGTTAAGAGCACTGGCTGCTCTTCCAGAGGACCTGAGTTCAATTCTCAGCAACCGCAAGTTGGCTCACAAGCATATGTAATGAGATCTGGCGCCCTCTTCTGGCCTTCAGGCATACATGAACAAACTTGGCCCTGTGTCTATTCATAAAACAACTAGAGTTCTCAATCTGTCCTGCCTAGATCACATTGCTCATTAAGCAGTCACTTAACACTGTTGTTTAGCAGTCTGCATTTCTGTCTTCCAAATGACTTTTAAAATGCATGTGGGAAGGGAAGTAGTCCCTTCTCCAGTCTCCAGCGCCTATCTCAACACAGTTCGAAGGCTAGCAAAGTCCTAGGAGCTTTAAGAACATGTACAATGTACAACTGCACTCTTAGGACACTCACCAATACTAAAACGTAACAAATAGGACCAACAGTTATGGAAGCTTATCATGATCTCAATAATACTCTAATTGGTTTCCTCAAATCTGCATCATAACTGTGTTGGGCAGGTGTTATTCTTGTTTAAAATGTGAACTTATGGGTCGGAGAGACAGCGCAGAGGTTTACGCCAATGCAGAGGCTCGGCTCAGCCAGCAGCAGGCTGGAACCCCGGAGCCTACTTCTCCAGGGCGGCTGGAGGAAATCAGGGTACTGCTCATTCTTTCCACTCCCTGCCTGCCAAATTGATCTGTCTATCATCACACGGACGCTTGCACTTGTGGAAGCAAGATGACCTTACCCTGGGGTGGCTGTTCAAGCACGGTACCATGAAGGACATCACTGCAAGATATCACTCAACCACCCCACTACAGTGATAAAACCCCACTATAGTGATCAAACCCCCACTACAGTGATAAAACCCCTTGATTAGAGCGCCATTCTTTATGCACTGCAAAATCCCTTGCTAAATGCCAGGTATCACCCAAAGGGCTAACTGCCTACAGTGAGCCAAGTCAAAAACATCTTGAAATAAATTGTTCGGTTTATCCAACATTTACTTCAGGGAAGGGCCCTGAAGAATGAAACCCATGCAATTAAGGCTAGGTTGTAGAAAAAAGCGATGTCAAGAGACATTTAGTGGGTACCCTCCTTCAAGACCATATCAAAATGAGGCACAAGTCACCCAAAGGGTGTGTGTGGGGGGGATGTTGGAGGGAACAAGTGCAAGATTGAGCTCTGATGGAAAAAACATTGCAGATGTTAGCAAATTTGCATCTTCTACCAAATGCTGCCTTATAGCATCAGCCCGGAGCAAAACAAAAGCCATAGGACTGAGGGAAAGTCCCTGCACCAATACTACTCCCCATCAAATCAGAGCCAACAGAGAGCTAGACAAAAGTCAACAAGCCAGGCAGCCACTGTCTAAAAGGCAGTGCCAATGTGCAACGTTACAGCAACGGGGAAGATTTCTGGGCACTTTTCATCCTGTAATACGCTCTCCTCCCATTGCTGACTGGTCCTTCACACTCCAGGGGCCCTCATCTTAGCTGTAGGTACAGATGGCTGGGTCTTCAGTCCTGGGCCACTTCAAGTGGGGCAATATATGGAAACCATGGAGACAGGAAGAAAAGGCAAGTGGACAGGGAGCCTCCTAGCCTAGGTGAAAAGTTTTTCCGGCCCAATAAGCCTCTCCACCTATGCAATAATCCAAATCATACGAAATCAAACCAAATTAGAAAAGGCCCAAGATAATAGATACTAAGGCTCCGGCTCTGAGAGGAGACGGGGAAGGAAGACCAGAAAATCGTGTGTTTGTTCTCTGGGGGATAGTTTAAATAGCCTGTGGGAGTGGTCTTGAGCCTCTCTGGGGACAGGGTCACCGTTTGGAGGTGGAGTCCGGAACTAGCATAAGAACCTCATCAGTAACAGGCAGGTAGAGAAGGACACCCTGAGTGCTGAGCGCTCACTAGGGACAAGTTGCCTGATTTCCTCACGTTACCGTACCAAAACAACGATGAAAGAGTAATATTTCACTTCGGTCACATGGAAACCACTCTGAAGTGTTTCCACTCCTCTGCGTATCTGGTAGTTTAACAAACACTGCTTTGTTGACTAGCTTTTTGCACTAAAACACATGATTTGGGCTTCTTGTGGTTAGGGGGGATACAGAACCCACAATCCTGTACATGCCAGGAAAATGCTCTACCAGAAAACTACATTCCCAGTCTAACACGCACATTTTAAAAGAAAACATCGTTGTCATTGCGAAATCGCTCGCTCAGTGGACGCTTTGCTTCCCTTACTAACGTAAACACGGAACTGTGTCAGCCACGTGCCAACACATCTCGCTGCAATGTTTTGTGGTGCCACCCAGAGCACAAAGCCACCCTCGAGACAGCAAGGGTCTGACCCAGATGTGACCAGAGCTGGCCTCCTGGCCGGTCAAGTCCAACGGAAGTCTCCGGAGTCCCGCCCGCTCGCCCACGTTCCCCGCTCGCCCCTCCCTCCAGCAGCACCACGTTTCCTGTCAAAACAAACGCTTGGGGGAGGGGACTGTCAGGGCAGAGCCCAGCGACCGAGAAACCCGGCAACAAGCCCCAAACACAGGCCGAGGTCCGGTCCGGCTGGGCTCCACCGCGGCTCGGCCCCACTCTCCGGGATCGGGGGCAGCGGGGACGGCATCACTGAGTGCCCGGAGCGTCTCGCGGCCCCAGCGCAGTCGCTGGCACGCACCCAAAGGGTTGTCATCACGGCCCAGCGGACCCAGAGCAGCCTGGACACCGCCGCCACTGCGCCCCCACTTCAGATCCCGAGTCGGGGGGAGCAAATGCCCGGACTTCGGAGCCCTCCCACTGCCCTGAGGAGAAGCGGTCCCCGCAGATCCCATGGCCCCTCCCCTGGGATGGGTACGCACCCCCGGATCCCGCGCAGACAGTCGAGGAAGGCGGGGCCGGGGTCGCGGGGCTCGTGTCCCCTCCACACACACACACGGGGAGACTCACCAGCCGTCAACTCTGGAGCCCTCTCCCTCAGCCCCACGCGGTATTTAAAGGGTCCCGAGGTACACTCTCTGGGCGAGACCATTCTTGAGGGGACTGGAGGGGGGACGACGGCGCCGCGGCTCGGGGATCCTGGGCAGTTCGAGCTGAGATGTCTGACCTCTCACGGAGTGTGTCTATTAAATATCATATTTCATCAGGTTTACATAGTGACGGCCGAGGACGGCTCGGATTGAAAGCCGTTTGGACGGGAGAAGACATACTCCCCCGGCTCACTGATGGTACGGTCCGGGCCTGCCGGGGGCGGGGAGAGGAGGGTACACGGAACTGGGGCAGCCAATGGCTGGGATCGCCTGGGCTGGGGCGGGGCCTAAGGCATCGGGAGGCGGGGCCTGGCGGTCTAAGGGCCGGGCTTGGGCTCGGGTGGCGCGCCCGAAGGTTGTGTCTTTAGTTCACCTGCGGGGGATGATGCTTTTAACTCCAACTGAGCGGACAAACTTTTAGTGCCTGCTCGCTGCTATGCTGTGAAGACTGGATGCTCACCTTCACCCTGTCCACACACCCAGAGTCAAGCGAGCCAACAGCATCCCAAACTGACTGTCCCATGCACTTCAGCGACCAATTGGGTCATCCCCCGGGTGCCTACATTTTTCTCGTAAACACAGGTCCTGATTTGCCCCTAGAATCAAATGATTGGCTTCAGAAAGCCACACCTACCCAAGTTCTCTCAAGGCGTCGCAAGTGTGTGCAAAGATAAGGTGTTTTACTTCTACGTGAGAGGTTTTTTTTTTTTTTTTTGTAGCGCTTATCTTGGCCACAAGTTTCGACCTGGGTTACTGTAAATAAGTGCTGGGAGGGGCTCTATGTGGTCAGGCTTGCTAAGCATAACTTCTGGTGAGTTTGCTTCGGGATGTAAAGAAACCGTCTTCCCCTCAAAACAAAGAGTACCAGTATTCTACCAGCTGCAGATCGGTATAACTTGTGGTTTTCATAAAAATAAATAAATCGAGCCAGGCGATGGTGGCACACGCCTTTAATCCCAGCCCTCAGGAGGCAGAGGCAAGCCGATCTGTGTGGTCTAAAGAGTTCCAGGACAGGCACCAAAGCTACACAGAGAAATCCTGTACCGAAAAACTAACTAAATAAATAAATAAATCAGTATTCATGTCAATAAATAATTTTTATAGGTCAAAACATTTCTGTTTAGGACTAGAAAGAAGAAAAACAAAATCAGGCAATATTTTAAAGCAAGATACAGCTATACTTCAGCACAGCTTAACGGGCTGGTCTTAAGTTCGAACCCCGTAGCAGGAGGCTGCTTGTTCGTTCCCGGTCACCCACACTCCCGAAATAATCACACAGAAACCATATTATTTGCAATACTGTTTGGCCAATAGCTTAAGTGTATTTCTGGCTAACTCATATCCTAAACTAACCCATTTCTATTAATCTGTGTATTGCCAAGTGGCTGTGGCTTACCGGGTAAAGTTCCACCTGGAGTCTGTCTCCGGTGGGGGCTACATGGCTTCTTCTGATTCCACTTCCTTTCTCCCAGCATTCAGTTTAGTTTTCTCCGCCTAGCTCTGTTCTACCCTATCACAGACCCCAAACAGTTTCTTTACTAACCAATGGTATTCACAGCATACAGAGGGGAATCCCACATCAAAACCTGGTCCCTAGCATTTACCTCTCTGGGAGATCCTGTTCAGCTGAACCGCAATTGTTCAGTTTCACTGGGTCACTATGAGAATGGAGGAACCTACCTCCGTCTACACAGGGGAAACTCGATGTTAGCTCCTGAAACTTGTTGGCAAGTCATTCTGAACAAACCTACCTAGTAATCTGTATAAATTTGTATCTGTCACTCTCTAAAATAGACAACCTAAAGCTGGAGTCATGGCTGGTAAGAGCCCTTGCTGCTCTATCCTGATGACCACGGGTAGTTTGACTCTCACCACTGGCTGGCCAATACACATTTGTAACTAGTTCTAAGGGGAGCAATGATCCCTTCTAGATCCCTCAAGCACCTACACACGCACATACACACTCACACACAGCCATACGCATAAGTACAACCTAATACAGATCAAGAGACTGGAGAGAAAATGCTGTTGGTACCCAGGTTTTCCCTATGAACGCGCCGTTCATATTTATATCACTTGTTGGAATAAGCAGATGGCAGCCTCTAGTCTCAAGGCTTGCCAAATCACCACCACCACACAACTGCCATGAAAAACGCCACAGCAAAAACATTAACCAAAATATCTCTAAATTCCTAGTAAGCACGTGACAAGGACACGTGAAACAGTGTGTGCTTTGCACGCCTTGTATTAACCTGCTAAATGCTATGTCATTACCTGGGGCCAGGTGAGCATGAGTCAGCACAGTTGTTCAGTCTACCTGGGTGACCAACTGGCTTTGACACTCTTTTAAAGCTCAGATATGTAACTCTCACAGACACACGGGAGCAATTTTCGTCAACACAGATGAGTCAGGTTTCAGCCTGTTGCAGGGTGAGAACCTTGAAGTGCATGGCATAGGGCAGAGGCTCACATCAGGAGCCAAGCCAGGAAGAGAAAGGATACAGGAGACAAATCTTTTGTTGCTTTAGTTTAAATAACTTGTTATTCATAAGTCCATTGGAGAGTTTCTGAATGACTGCTGTTTGTCTGGGGTGTGCTGTTAAATAGAACATAGTTGTCTTACACACACACACACATGCACACCTGCCTCCCCCCAAAAGCTTTGTATCACATCCTTGCCTTACAGGTCATAACCACACAGTCTCACTGCTGAGGTTATGTTCATGACTTTCTTGGGGCAAATATCTGAAAAGGAAACCATTTTAGCAAGTAAAATAATTAAAATGTTACTTGAAGGAAAATTATTATTGCATCTAATTTTGTATTTGTTTTTATCTATTTGAGACAGGGCCTCTCAGTGTATCCTGAGTTGGCCACACACTTCTGATTCTTCTGCCTCAGCCTCTGGAGTGCTCTGTTTATAAGCATGTACCATTACACACAGCTTTGAACCTAATATTTGTAAATTACCTGCTTCGAACCATTAACTTCCTCATGGTAATAACTTTGTTTGCCATCAAAGAACATTTTGTTCTAGAAATTACACATTTTATCTGCCATCCTTGGCCAAAACAAACGAAAGCATCACCTAAGAGCAGGTCAGAATTTTTTGCATGAATGCACATACTTCCTTTTTTACACCTCTGAAAAGCTTTAGTCCCTGCCCCCTTTGGGGTGGTGGTGGGGTCCTTTTTGTGAGTTTTTTCCTGATGCTGCTAGAGGCCAGAAGTCATGAACAAACTACTAGCTAAATCCTGAACCCCTGAAATCTGAGTTCTAAGTTACAAAGAATTCTTGAGGAAAAACAAAATAAAAAATCATCATTGGATTCAGCTCTCTTTTTTGTGCTTTACCCATCTTAAGGTACTAGAGAATGGATGGGAAAACAAGCCAATATTCGAGGGGGTTTGTGATCGAGAGCACAGGGAAGAAAAGCAAGCTGACTAATACGGACACTAGAAAACAAGGCACGGAATGTTCAAACAGCAACCACGTACCTTCTGTTCAAATTGTTGTGAACCTAAAACTGTGCTAAAAAATAAAGTATATTCAAAAATTAAATACCCTCCTTGTATTCGTTCGTTTTTCTGTATTTTTCCTTTGGCTTTAAAATTTACCTAGAAAGCCGGGCAGTGGTGGTGCACGACTTTAATCCCAGCACTTGGGAGGCAGAGGCAGGTGAATTTCTGTGAGTTCGAGACCAGCCTGGTCTACAAGAGCTAGTTCCAGGACAGGCTCCAAAGCCACAGAGAAACCCTGTCTCGAAAAAACCAAAAATAAAATAAAATAAAATAAATAAATAAAATTTACCTAGACATAAGTTGTCAGCGAATTCGGCGATGATGGATGCTTGATCGGCTTTCTAAATCTTCAAAACCAGTTTTCTCTGGATTCCACTGAACTGAATCGGCGCAAAGTCATTCTCACACCAGATGTAGCTCCACTCCCATTCAGACACAGCCCAATCCTGACCCTGGCAAATACTAAAAGCACCAACAGCTTCAGAGATTTTCTCAACCCCTCCACTATCTCTCTCCACTTTCCTGGACAATACTTACTCAAAGGAAGGAGAGGCGGGATGAAGAGAGTGCTGTGGCCAGCAGGGTCTGAAGTGGGCCAGGCCAAGGAAAGCCCGCAGATGGAAGAGGTGTCTGCCTCAGTTTCCCTGACCAGGATATTCCTCTCCTGCTCGCCTCTGGCCCACCAGGCCATTATTTTCTAAATGCTTTTGTGAGTCAACACATAGGCCCTTACTTGTAAATCAAATGGAACACCCAATGGGACCCAAGAGCTTCTCAAATCAGACGTAAAGCCTTGGTGATGAAAGGGAAGCTTTGAGAAATGGGACTCACCAGACAACACGTTACAGAGCAGCAATTGCAAGGTGTTGCAGTTTGTGCCACAGAGACGTACACTGGTGGGTGGGAGGACAGTGTAAGATGTTATGAAACACATGTTCGTTCTCAATGGGTGCATGCTCGTTCAGGCTACCATTCAACAATACAGCATTGCTACCATGCCTGACTCCAGACAGGCTATTAATACGGTACAAAGTGATGGAGCCAGTTCAGGGAAAGAGATCATCTTCAAATGTCATATGTGAGACATCCTATGTACATGCTAAGGTTTGTGGGAAAATATGAGCTCTGTGTGAGGGGAACTGAAAAACACACATGCATACACATGCACACACCCCCACACACGCCCGCACACGCATACACACACATGCACACACACATATGCACACACACGCACACACAACCGCACACGCATACACCCCTTCAGAGAGGAAAGGAAGCCGGGCGGTAGTGGCGCACGCCTTTAATCCCAGCACTCGGGAGGCAGAGGCAGGCGGATCTCTGTGAGTTCGAGGCCAGCCTGGTCTACAAAAGCTAGTTCCAGGACAGGAACCAAAAAAGCTACGGAGAAACCCTGTTTCGAAAATCCAAAAAAAAAAAAAAAGAAAGAAAGAAAGAAAGAAAAAAGAAAAGAAAAACAGAGAGGAAAGGAAAGGTAGGGCTCTGCATACTTAGCAGGAAGCAGTTCATTGGTGGTTGTAGGATGGCGTGGGTCGTCTAGTATTCCTGGTGGGGTAGAGGACAGGTATTAGAATTAGGCTGTTTAGAGTGCCATTGCATCCTGGATGTGAACAGAACGTTAAGGAGCTAACAAGCTGAGCTTGGAAAGTTAGACAGCGGCTGGTAAGAGGCCCACTTTTGTCACTATCTGAATAGTGAGATTTGCTGATTGCTCTCAGAAGCCAGGAATTGGGTAGCCCCAGAAGGGCCTGATATAGAGGACTTCTGTTTGGAAAATGCTAAGCTTAAGCAGTACCTAGCAGTGACCACCAGGTGGGGCAAGTGTGTCAAGGCAGCTTGGTGACTGCTTTCGGACCCAGCAAGGGTGAGACTGGGCTCAGCCAGCCACTGTTTTCACCAGCTGGAAGCCTCCCAGACGGGTGTTCAAAACTCTGGAAGGAACTGTGATGGGTTGTTTTTTTTTTTAACATTTTTTTTTATTGAAAAAAAAATTTTCCACTTCCTCCCAGCCTCCCATTTCCCTCCCCCTCCTCCCGCCCCTCTCCCCCTCCCCCCAACTGTGATGGTTTTAAAAATTCCCTAACACAAGGCTATACTGTGTTCGATGGTGCAGCCATCAGTGCAGTGATGTGTGTTCTGTGTAAGAGCGCGCGCGCACACGTGGAAGCCAGAGGTCAATGACAATCTTAGCTTTCACTACTCAGGCACTGTCCACCTGGTTTTGCCGAGACAGGGTCTATCACTGACTAGTGAGACCCACAGGTCCACCTATCTCCACCTCCCCAGTGCTGGGATGATAAGCCTGCACCTCTATACCTGACTTTTTAAAATGTGGGTTTCAGGGATTAATCTAAGGTCCTAATGTTTTTCTAACTGAGCTGTCTCTCCAGACTCTTCATCCCCCCACTTGTTACGGTAAAAATAAAATGGCACCATTCCCCCAAGAAGCCTAAGGGTCCCCAAGTAGCGGCAGCAGGAAATAGGGCACGAGACCACGGCGGGCTACGAAGGCAGCCATTCCAGGCAGGGAGCCATGCCGCAGGTGAGAAACCTCGGTAGGACAGCCAGTCCCACGAGGAGCCGCAACTGTCACAGGTGAGAGACAGAGACATGCAATGCAGAGAAAGTGGGTATTTATTTAGTGGATTATGGAAAGGAAAGAGAAAGAGGGTAAGGGGAGAAGGGGGAAGAGCAGAGAGAGGCAGAGAGGGGGGTGGAGAAGAGCCATGGCAGCAGCTACCTCTTTGGGAGAGAGATGGAAAGGGAGGACTCACAGGCTAAAAGCAGAAGGAAGATCTACTTGCCTCAGAGGACGGGTGGGGGAGGGCAGGGTTTGTCTCTTAAAGGGACAGGAGAGACCATTACATTCTCATCTCCTTTTTATAATTGAAAGGAGGGAGGTTAGGCACAGCAGGTTAAAGGATTGGGATGGCGGATTCTCAAAACTGCTTCCTGCTTATTTGTGGGCATCATCTTGGGGGATGGGGGAACTTGAGAAAGTTGGGTGCTAGTTACATCCTGGGGTAGCTGGTCTCTTTGCTCCTGTCTGGTGTTTGTGGTATGGAAATTTATGGTGTCTCTTACTTCTGTTTAAGGTATTGGCAGAGCAGAGGACAAAGTTAAATTTAGGAAATAAAAAATTTTAGGACCAGGGAAATGAGAGGGGTGTATCTGACCTGTTCAAGGTGGATCATTTAATTTGGCTCCCTGGAACGCACAAGAATTCTTTGGGTTTGTAAAAACATATGTTTTAGACATGTGCATTGTATAAACAGTAACATATTTATGTCAGAATGACTGTGACAGATGTTTTTGCATAATGAAAATGCCCACTCTCTCCCCATCTGCTGAGGCAAGCAGATCTTCCTTCCACTTCCAGCCTGTGAGTCCTTCCTTTCCATCTCTCTCCCGAAGAGGCAGCTTCTGCCTCTCTCCCTTTCCCCTACTTCTCCCCTTCCCCTCTATTTCTCTTTCTCTCCCTCTCCCTCCCCCCTCTGTCTTTTGCCCCTCTCTCTGCTCTTCTCCCTTCTCCCCTTCCCCCCTTTGCCCTCCATAACCCACTAAATAAATACCCACCCTCTCAACATGGCATGCCTAATAGGTCTCTGTCTCACTGGCCACACCGCTCTCTGCCTGGGACCTGCTGGCCCTTGTGGCTTGTGGCCACTCTGGGAACTGTAGCATTTTACCACCACTGCTCCTTGTGGCCCATTGCCCCTGCAGCCACTCAGAGAATGGCACTGTTTTATTTTTACCATAATGCCACCCCTTTGGAAATCTGACACACTATCTTACTCGCTTATTTTGAAGATTCGACTGATCTATTTAACCAGTCACTACAGTAGCTAGTGTGTATCCACGTGCTCCATGGACATTAGAACTTCCACGGTGAAGCAGTTTGTCTTTCCAGCCAAGGGCTGTGTGAGAAAAACTGAAGCTTAAATGAAGCCAAGCACAGCCACCAGGCTCTTCTGTAAAGAAATTTGTTGAAACCGAACTCGAGGCAGGCAAGGTTCTTTGTGAGAGTCAAGGTCAGAAGCCCCACCCCTCTTCCTTTTAAAGAATCTGGAAGAAGGTCTCTGCTTCACGTTTGACTTAGGCATGGTGTGTGTGTATGTGTGTGTGAGTGTGTGTGTGTGTGTGTGTAAGTCAATGAGAGGGAGGGAGAGCGAGGGTCCAGGGAGGCCCTCCATCGAGCAGAGTATTTCCCAGCATTCCCAGCATCAATGCCACCAAATTTGCTTTGGTTTGGTTTTCACAAGGATGTCTAAGTTCACTCTGGAGCCATCTGAGTTTCTCCTCAGCTCCCCAACGTCTCTGATAATATCTACATATGCAGGCTGCCTTCTAAGTGGGGTGTGGGGGCGTCCATAGAAACTGAGGAAAGGCTGCTGTTCCATCTGGACCAGACACAGGAAGGTAGATCATCTCCGTGGACAGGTTCGTGAAGTCAGAAGTATCCAGGACAGCAAACTTCAGAAAACGTGGTTCCAAGCAACTCATGGAGGTCTTGGGTAAGGCCTCAAGTTTCCCCAGGGCTCTGGTTTTGAAATTTCTAGTAGTGTGTTTTATCTCGCGATGTGGAGAGACTGCAGCTAATATCTAGGTTGCTTCAGGAAGGGAAAAAAGGAGAGGAGGGAGGAGAGAAGAGAGATGAGAAGGTGGCCTTCCCTCCCCGTGGCTCCCAGAGGAGGTCTGGGTACATCTTGTTTGTCACACTTCACTTTACTGTACTCTTAAGATAAACACATTTTCAGAAAGAATTGTTTTGTTTTTATTAACCTGTATTAACTATACAAGTTAAAGACATTCAAGGTCATTTCCACACATGCATGTAGTGTGCACTAATGAAGTCCAACCTCCTATTATATCTCCCTCCACCTCTTTTTCCGTGTGTGTACATGTGTCTGTGTGTGGAGTGGTGTGTGTATGTGTGTGTTTGTGTGTGTGTGTGTGTGCATGTATATGTGTGTGTGTGGTGTGTGTGTGAATGCATGGGTATGTGTGTGGGGTGTGTGTGCATGCATGCGTGTGTGTGCATTGGTATTTGTATGTATGCAGACACACTTAGGAGTATATATGCACATGTGTATGCATACATGTGGCGTCTTAAGGTGAATGTCTGGACTCATGCTTGGTCATTCATTCACCTCATACATTGAGAGGAGAGCTCTTAACTATACCCAGAGCTTACTGGTGGCTAAGCTTGCTAGCTAACTTGTGCCAGGAATTCCTAGTTCATTTAGGAAAGCAGCAATAGTAACTTCTCTAGGATCTATGACCTAAAGTCAGGAGCTTTGACCTCATTTACAGGATCAAACCTGAATTCCCTCCTGCGGCACAGGCCTCAGATCCAACCAGAGAGCAGTTGTTTACGATAACAATCACACCACAACTGCACCCATAGGCACTTGCTTGGCAGATCAGTAGAACAACATACAGTATGCACAGCTATGTAAGACAATGTGCACAGTTATGTAAGGCAGCTGGTGACCTTTACCCTCCAGCAGCCTTTTTTTTTTTTTTCAGTCATTCTGAGGTGATATGGAATCTCATTGTGGCTTGGATTTGCATTTCCCTGATGACTAACAATAATAAGTATTTTTTTCATTTTAGTTGCCCATTCGTGTTTTTTATTTTGAAAAGTGTCTGCTCAGATAATCGGCTCATTTGACACAGTGTTATCTGGGTTTTTGTTGCCAGGGTGAACTGTGATTTTACACGTGAGAGGTTTGGGTAACCCGCGTCTACCACGGCGGGTCTGCCTGCACAATTTTCCCACCGGCATGCACTCATTTCATTTGCGTTACATTTGCTTTGGTGACTCCCAAACCTCTCAAATGTTTTCATCAATATTATCGTGTTCTGGGGATCTGTGATCAGAGTCTCGGAGTTACTATTGTGATTGTCAAAATACCAACTCTGACAGGAGCTCAGAGGTCTCTGTGGAAATGATATTAAGGGGTGTTGAGCGGTGGGTCTCACCCTTTCTCATGCTGGGACCCTTGGATACAGTTCCTCACTCTGTGATGACCCCCAACCATAAGTTACACTGTTGCTACTTCATAACTGTAATTTTGCTACTGTTATGAATCATAATGTAAATATCTGTGTTCTCTGATGGTCTTAGCTGACCCTGTGAAAGGGTCATTTGACCCCCAAAGTAGTTGTGACCTACAGGTGGAAAACTGCTGGTATAGTGTGTCATGTAAACTTAGTTGAAAAAGCAGAAAATTGAATGATTTTGAAAGACGTTCCAGCCTGGGTAAAACACAAGGCAGCACCCGCTGCCTGCTGTGGAGACATCTCTTGTGGAGAGGAAGAGCCACCATGACTTCCCAGTCATCTGGGCTGTACCTTTAAACCGTGGGCCCGAAGGAGACTATCCTTCCTGAAGCTGCTCTTCTCAGATACTTTATGTCAGCAGTAGGATCATACTGCCGTGCTATTTAAAGAAATAGCCACAGCTGCAGCCACCTCAAGCATCAACAACCACCCTGATAAGACAGGAGTAGCCACTCACACCCAGTCAAGATCCCCCTGCAAAGGATTAGGACATGCCAAAGGCTCCTATGAGTTCTAGTGATGATTTAAGCACTAGTGTGAGCTTTGGACACTGTACTATGAGCTTCACCGTACTATTACACACTTAGTGGGCTGTGGCATCAGGTAAACATAACTTGTATACACATTGAAAACCCAGAAACTCTTTATGAATTTGTTTATATTTAAATTTTGCATGCATGAGAATCACGTGTGCCATGTGCATGTCTGGTGTACACAGAAGTCAGAAAAGCATGTTGGAGCTCCTGGAACAGTAGTTACAGGTAGTGGTGAGCCACCACGTGGGCGCTGGGAATTTATCCCAGGTCCTCAGCAAGAGCAACAAGTGCTTTAAGCCGCTGAAGCATCTGTCCCGCCCCCAAGCCCGGTAACTCTTGATTTAGTGTGATAGGCTCTGTATTGTTTTTGTCCGCGATAGCTCTGAGGTATACATGTGTGACTCTTGTGTGTGAGGAAGGGCCACTAACGGGGGACAGTATAAAAAAGTACACCCTGTGTGAGGATGGGCAGTCAATGGGAACAGTATAAAAGTATACAAATGTAGCAGATATGGGCACAGGGATTAAAAAACAAGTGCAGAATTTCTCAAAAATGAGCTAAGCCTTGAAGGGTAGCCAGCTACTCAAATGCTTATTTTCTTTCAATATGTAGTTCTATACATATATATATATATATATATATATATATATAATTTTACATAAATTACTTATCTAATTTCTTTTCTTATTGGGAAAGTTGCAATGGAAGGAGACTTTGGCTCTAAAATCATAGAGACAGGTTCCAATCTTGGCTCCCCTTCATGTATCAGCCGGGTGACTTTGGGGAAGTTACTTAAGTTCTCTGGGCCTCCTTATCATCACGGGTAAATCAGAGATAACAGAAGAAACCATCTTAAAGGGCACAAGAGAAATGCTTAACAAATACGACCCATTTCTTTTTAAGTTTATTGACCACAACTTAGAAAATACCAAGAAAAGCAGAAGTAAAACCCCAACAGCTTTACCACACAAACGAAACCGCAGCGGACATTTGAAGTTATCTTTCCAGTTTCCAGCCAAGGCTTGGTTCGCTTCCCCCTTTCTGTATGGTCTGGCATTCTGAATATAAAATTCAAGTCTAACGTTTCATTGCATTTTATCTACTTACTTGTTTGCTGTGGGGGGGATTTGGGGACACACATGCGAGGGTGTGCATGTGGCGGTCGGAGGACAACTGTCAGAAGCTGTCACTTCTCTTTTTCCACCATGCCAGCCCTGGGGATGGAATTCAGATTGCCAGGGTAATGGTCTGTCCTGTCCCTTTAAAAGTCAAGCCCCGCCCCCTGCACCTCCCCCACCCCTGTCCACTGAGCAAGCTGACTTCCTTCTGCTCGCAGCCCAAGTCTCTTCTTTTCCATCTCTCTCCCAAGCAGGTAGCTGCTGTGGCCTCTCTCTCTCTCTCTCTCTCTCTCTCTCTCTCTTTCTCTCTGTGTGTCTCTCTGTTTTTTTTTCCTCATCCCCCTTTCCCCTCCCTCTCCCCTTCCCTTCCATTACACACTAAATAAATATTCAACCTCACTCTGCAATCGTGCCTATCCATCTCGGTCCGACACGCCACACAACCAGCCGTGGTAGACCCGCCGCCCACGCCGCCACTCTGGGACCTGCAGCATTTTACTTAAACCATAACACCCTGGCTTGGTGGCTAGCGTCATTATCTCCTGAGCCACCTCGCAGGCCCCTGAGTTGAAGTTTTTGATTGGGCAACATAGGCGGGTTTCTGTCTTGTGGCCACTGCACGGTATATTAAATTGGGTTGCTGTGTTGAAGTCACTCAGACATTCCTGTCTGCTAGACATTTGTATAGATTCTAGTTGTCCGTCCCTGTTCTGAGCAGTTAAACAATAAGTAGGTCTATACACAATCCTTTAATATTTTTTTTCTTTAGAAACGGCTTCCAGAAATGAAACCATGGATGTGGTCCATATGAAGAGTGCCAGTGGTCCCCGCTTATCACCAAAAATAATTCAGAAGACAGCTGAAGAAGCCTCCATGCTCAGATTCTGCTCCTCCCTCTCCCGCCTCTCATTCTTGCTTCTTTTCCAAGAGGAGGGGTTGAGCCAAGTCCTGGGCATTCCTGGGTCCTCTCTGCCAGTAGGCGGAGTCACAGGGCATGAAAAAAACACTCTTTTCTTCCCTCCCAGCTCTCGAAGGCAGCCCCAGGGATGAGCTACCTGGGAACACGGACATCTGCAGGAAACCTGGGTATTTCTTTTTCTCTTTCTTCTCCCATGTGGCAGGCAGGCAGGCTTCCTCTTTGCCTCTGCCTGAGCTCCAGGATGGAGTCAGAGGCAAATATGTTTTCTGTGGAGCTAACAGGGCACCAGACAGCGCTGAGCAGGGAAGGCTGCCCCAAGTGCCTAACTGCAAGCAGGCTGTATATTTTTGAGGCGGAATTTTGTTTTGAGAGTGGAGCTGGAAACCCTTTAACATAGAAGTTGCCCTGAGGAGGTTCTCATCATTTGTATGTAGCGCAACATGACAGTCTCAGGTGGGATGTGGGTGAACTTGGCATGGATGGCTGTCTGATCCTCAATTCTCTGGATTGTTAGGAACAAAAATCTAGCCCAAGATCTCTTTAGCAAAGTTGGGAGATGTTTAGCAACTGGTTATCCAGAAAGGAAAGAAGGGAGGAGAGAAGGAAGGAAAGAAAGAAGGAACGAAGGAACAAAAAAAGGAAGGAAGGAAGGAAGGAAGGAAGGAAGGAAGGAAGGAAGGAAGGAAGGAAGGAAGGAAGGAAGGAGATTTACAGCATTTTCAGATTCCCATAGGCTACATACTTCACCAGGGCTTATTTCAAAGTCATTGGCCCGTTTACGCAATCCCTGACCAGAGGTTAGCCACAGGCTCTTGCAGAGAAGAGAAAACCCACTATAGCAGAGCAAGGGTGGCAAACCAAAGGCTGATTCACTCAATTGGTCACGGTGTGGAAAGAGGAGGCCCCCTTCATTTGTAACGTGGTGCAGAAATGACCTCAGCAAGAATGAGAACTCAGAGAAGCACAGCCCCGTAGGCTTCTCTCTGCAAACCAGCCTGTCGTTGCCGTGGAGTCATGCTCTGCACATCAACACAAGGTTGCAGCGGGCGGCTTTTGGGTTTTTGGAGTTAGCCTCCTCACTGAGTCCCGGCAGAGATGAAGAAGTCATCATCCTGGACTGGAAAAATCCTAGGGAAGGTTGATTAGTCTTCCTTTGACAAAGGCTGAGACAGAAAGCCTGGTGGTGGTGAGGAAGCTGTATTGGCCTGGCAAAGCCAGCACTTCTGTGTCAGCCTTTGGACACTGTGACACAGCACCCGAGGACTAACTTGGAGAAGGAAAGATGCATTCGGCTTAGTTCAAAGCCAGTTAGTTCCATCGCTTTTAGGTCTGAGATGATGCAGAATATACTGACAATTAGAACATGTGGGAAAGGAAGATGCTGTCTTCATGGGAGCGAGGAAGCAATAAAACAGAAGGAGGACAAGGACCAGAACAAGATATATTCAAGGGCATGCTCTCAGTGACCTCATTCCTCCAGCGAGGCCATTCCTATGAGTTTGTAACACCTCCCGGTAATGCTGCTAAAAGTTGGTTCTATCCATGCAATCCACTGTTGCAGTTTCCTCTGAGTTCTGCATCCAAAACAGCCTGAAGACTGCTGGCTGAGATGATCCAGCCTCGCAGAATGTTCCAGGCAGGACTTGACCATAATCCTCAACTTTCTTTGGGTCCCCATAAGATTATCAGAACACCCCCGCCCCCAGCCAGGTAGTGGTGGCACATGCCTTTAATCCCAGCACTTAGGAGGCAGAGGCAGATGGATCTCTGTGAGTTCAAGGCCAGCCTGGTCTGGAAGAGCTAGTTCCAGGACAGACTCCAAAGCCAGAGAAATCCTGTTTTAGAAAAAAAGAAAAAAAAATTATCAGCACCCTCAATTAGCAGGAAGTAGCCTAGAAAACTACACCCACATTCCCAAATATGGATTATGGATGTTTGTCTTCGTTTGGAGTTTTGGTTACAAGTTGTTAGAATAATGGTCATGAAAAAAGCTAAGCAAAGAACATTAGATACAGAGTTCTTGTTTCAAATGAAAAAAAGGGAATCTTTGGGTGGGTTATGCACACGGTGTGAATCTCTGGGTGGGTATGTGCACTGGTGTGACTCTGGGTGGGTATGTGCACGGGTGTGAATCTCTGCTGTACCCGTGCAGGCACCCAGGGAAGTGTGGGTGCTGGGAGCCAAACTCCATTCCCTGCAAGAACAGGAAGTACTTTTAACCACTGGAGCCTCTCCTTAACTGCCAGAAATAACCCATCAGTGGCATGGCATGTTAGCAAATACGTTTCCTCTGTGCTATCATATTTAGAGCATAAATTTCCAAGATGATTTTTCCCCTTATTCAAAAGTCTAATTTTGCCAGGCGGTGGTGGCACATGCCTTTAATCCCAGCACTCGGGAGGCAGAGGCAGGAGGATCTCTGTGAGTTCGAGGCCAGCCTGGTCTACAAGAGCTAGTTCCAGGACAGGAACCAAAAGCTACGGAGAAACCCTGTCTTGAAAATCAAAAAAAAAAAAAAAAAAAAAAAAAAGTCTAATTTTATATATTTTTTTATTTTTAATTTTATATTTTATGTAGTTGAATATGCTCTACTTTGCCCTTTTAATCGAATCGTTTTCATCTATGCTTAGACATCCCAGCTTCCCACAAAATTTTAAGAAATGACTCATTTTATTTATTTCTCATTTTCCTAGGTGTAAAACTTGGAAATAAATTGAATTGGATAATAAAGCATGTACAAGTTTTACATAGTGTGTTTGGGGTGAGCCAAATATTGAAGCTGGCAGCTTTACCAAGCATTCAACAATGTCTTCCCTTCCCCTCCACTCCATATAGATGCCAATAAATAGAATTCTGGTCAATGGGCCAGTGAGGTAGAGCTCGCTGTGGACCTTAGGAAATGCAGTGTAGGAGATGGTGAGGAATGGTTTTATCTGGAACAAAAGGTAGCTTAAAATATTTTTGTCATTTTAGTTTGTGTGTACCAGGTGTTCTGATTGCACGTATGTCTGCACACCACGTGTGCGTATGATACCTTCAGAGGCCAGAAAAGGTCATCATATCCCTGGAATTGGAGTTATAGATGGTTCTGAGCTGCCATGTCGGTATTGAAAATACAACTAGGTCCCCTGGAAAAGCAGCCAGTGTTTTTAACGACTGAACCACGTGGCTAGTTCCAAGGGTAGATATTTACGATTTTTTTTATAGTACTAAGATTAAAGTTAGGGCCTCATGTTTGCTAGGCAAATACTCTACCATTGTGCCATATCCCCAACCCTTTTTAAATTTTGGAACAGGAACTTCCTGTTCGCCAGGCTGACTTTGGACTGGCTCTGTTCCCCCATTTAAACTTTGAATTTGTCTTTTTCCTGCTTAAGCTTCCTGGGAGCTGGTGTTTTGGTAATTCTTAACCAAGAATTGACGTATTTGTCACCTAAGGAGCTTTTAAGAAATACTTATACCTGGGGTCTTACCATGAATGGGTTTGGCACTGTGGTCTGACATAGGTGAGCGCTAATTTATTTATCCAAAAGTTCCTCAGACATTGCCAGTGCAGAGAATCACAGGAGACAAAGATGGACAAACATGTAGGCTGCGGGTTACAAGCAGTGTTGAGGCCACACTGAACCTAGTGACAGATTTAGGAGGCCAACAGCCTACCTTACACGGGAAGGGAGCCTTAAGGACCGTGAGAGAGAACACAGAGCCCTGCAGCTTGGCACAACAATCACACCTCCAAGCCCAGGTGTGGACTTGGGTAAGGGTGGGTTTCAATCCCATTTGTCCCATATGCAGGCTGTCAGCTGGGTGGGTTGCTGGTCCTTTCTGAGTCTCTCTGTAACCACAACAATTGTGTTTACCTACCAGGTTTGTGATGAGTCGAAGGGAGCTCAGAGCTGAAACACCTGGCTCAGCTCCTGACAGCTGTATGCATTCTTTCCCCTCTGCGGAACCTTTGGCCCTTGCTGGACTGGACTGGTAACTAACTTCAGGATGAGGAGAGATGAAGTATTTGCAGGGAAGACATGCTAACACCCATTCGTTAGTGAGAGAAAGAAGTCTATGGAGCCCTGTAGTCCTAGAGGCTTTGATAGCGTCATAGAGGCCTCTGGCCTCAGAGTACCAAAGAGAAACCAGAACTCTGTGCAAGCCTCAGCCTCACAGCTTACAGCACCATAATTCTTCGATTTCATAGCTCCATGGCTTGCCTGGGGTGGAACCTGGCTCTGTGACAGGGCACCTTAGTTTAGTCACAAATGTAATCTCAGCCCCGGGGCAGCTTGACCTGTGAATCTTAGCCATGGCCAGCTGTTAGGAAGGCAACACAGACCAAGTCCTTCTTATTGAGGATGACTTATTTAGTGAGACTTCTCACTGAAGTCTGTCTGCAGAGTCAAGGCTCATCTCTGGTGAATGACAATACCTTCTTCCCGCTCCCAGGATCCACCAGCCTCCACGTTAGAGCACTGATACCCATTCTGCAATTTGACAGATACTTATCGACAGCTCTTCTGTTTGGGGTACTTGAGAATACAGTAATCGTTTAAAAATGACTCTCCATGCTGCCTAGTCTTCTAAATTAACACCAAATATTGATGTTGAGATTATCAGTGGATCCAGAGTCCTTGGAGGTCAACTCATCCAAAAGGCTGTGTGGCTGACAGAAAGGAGTAGGGACCCGGAAAGTAGAAACGTGTGGTCCTTGACTCCTGATTGGAATCAGCTTGCCTGTCCTCTAAATGAGAGTCTTTCTTACTCTGAGCCTAGTGTTTTCTTCCTTAGAGAGCAGATTTTTGGCTGGGTAGAGATAGATGCCGAGGAGATGCCAGAGGAAGGGGGGAGGGAGACCTCCTGCTGAGGGGGGTCCCTCAGGAAACCAGGAAGATAACTTTGGTTCAGTAGGGAGAAGAGCCCTCCTCCTGCCTGATCACACCGTAACACAGGCTTTGGATGGGGATTTAAAAATCTCTGGGTGCTGGTGGACGGGCTTGAGCTGCAGAGGATGAATGGGAGCCCCCGTCAGTGAACCTCTTGTCTGATTTTCCTTCCCTGCACACTGGAGAAATAGGTCAAGAGATGAATGGCATTTTATACTCTTGAAGCAAGCATAAGGGGATTTAGCTGGGCTTGTTGAAACAAGAGAGGCTTAAGTTAAATAGTAACATGGGCTCTTCCCTGTGAGGAAAGAGCGAGGTTTATCCCAAGTCACTAAGTCCTCTAAGAGCCCAGAAGATGCTTTAAGTGGCTCTCAATCTCTTCTATGAACTGGACAGCTCCCCACGTTACTACAAAGCTCAATAGAGCTGGAAGTCTGTGATGAGTCCCTTCCCTTGCTTTGTCAATCTGCCTTCAAGGCGGAAACCTGGAAGGTGCGTCCAAGTCTCAGACAACAGACTCCTACTCCTGGCTGCCACCTCATCAGAGCTGGTATGGAAGCCAAGTCCAAGGCTCAGGCACCAGCTAGCCAAAGAGCGCTAAAGTGATTAGAAGTCTCCATCCAAACTCCTATACTCCCTCTGTCTCTTTGAGAGAGTACGCACGCAGCCAAGGGGATCTCCCGCTGCCTTTGCATACAGTTAAGGGAGTATGATCCGAGGACACGAGACGACCCCAAGGCAGCTGAGCTTCAAGGCGGCTGGTATGGATGGCTGGGAATGATGGCCTTAGACACTGAGGTTTGGTTCCCCAGGTTTCTGAGCTCTTATTGGGTACCGAGGATTGCTGTGGGTGCTGGGCTGTGTTGCCGGGAGAGATATGGTGGCAGTAATTCATAAAGACAGCATTAGCAACATGTGCTAAGAGCTGTGTGCCCAGGCTTCATTCCCTTTTGCTTGCTAAACAGTAAATATTTATGGAACCGATTGCTCACACAAACTGGCTAGACTGGTCTCTTTTCGGTTTCCTGGATGCGCCACACACCACACGATCTTTGCTTATGCTGTTATCTACCCAGAAGTTCCCCTCCCCGCAGGTTATTTTTTTTTGGGGGGGGGGGAGGGCGCTGGACCTCATGCTTCTTGGGTTTTTAAATCAGAGGTCCCGTTCTCATTGTAGCCTCTCTGATCACATAATCTAACGTCGTGACTCCCATTCCCTCTCAGTACCCTCTTTTTACCATTCTTACTCCTGTTAGCGTGCAGTGATGCCCAGGATACCCTCCTTACTTGCCTGATCTCCGTGGCTAGCCCAGGAACCCCAGGACAGGGACTGTAGACTATTTTGTACATTCCTGTAATCCCCTCACCTGGGTCAGGTACTCAGCTTTGTTCGGGCAGCACAGGAATTGAATGGAAGAAAGGCTTCCTCGGTACGTCCAGTAAGTACCCAGGGATAAGCAGCGAGATAGCTCAGCAAACAATGTGCACCGGAGGGCCTTCCTGGAGGAGAGAGAAGATAATAGGCCAGCGACACCATAACAGACATTCTTCTGAAACAAAACCTGCTGGATGCTTCACAGATACTTCCCTATGACCTCACTGGTACCCCAGGCCTTAGGGACTGTGAATTCCAGCATAGAGAGGCTCTACTGACTTTTAAAAAAAATAACTGAAACTACCCAGGTAGTTTCTGAGTAACGGAGAGGCCTGGACTCAACCAGTTGGCACACCTCAATGAAATATTTATATATAACACACACATATGTATATTGTATATACATATATATGTAAACCTTACAATGGGCTTTTTAATATTTATTACTTTTCATAGGTCCTGTGAGACAGCTTTACAGATGATGAAAACTGCTACTCCAGAACCACAACCACATGCCCCGTGTCTTCCAGACAGCATTAGACAAACCCAGCCATGCTTACCATTTCTGCTTAGGCCCACAAGGTGGAGGAGCTGGCCTGGAGAAGAGGAGGGCTTTCTGGGACCAAGTTTTCCCAGAGAAGGAGGATTTCCAGGTGGGAGGGCTTGGAAGAAGGGCCTGAATGAAGAACCTTGGGCAACTGTGGCGAAGGAGTCCCACACCCTGGCCCCTGCTCCCACCTGCTGTTGTGGTTTGAGTCTAATAAGTAGATGTGGGAGATACTTGAGCAAGGCAGGGCAGGATAAAAACCCTGTGTAGGAAGTAGGATTTTTAGAGTTACTTCTCTGTCTAAATTTCTTAGGAATCTATCATGTCTGCTTATCCCTTCTGTTCAGTTTTTCTTAAATTAACAATCTGTATTTATAATGTATTGTCTGAACCTCGTAAAAATCATTGCATTTACATGTAATGTGTACTCCCACTAAACTTGCAAAGTTTTATCCCTGATATTCCCTTAATTTAAGGGTGAATACTTGACAGTGGAGGATGTTGAAAACCAGGTAAGCATTTAGGTCATTTACTGCTCCATCCATCCATCCATCCATCCATCCATCCATCCATCCATCCATCAGTTGTGAGCTGAGCTGTCTTTATACACTTATGTGTTGAAACCCTCTAGTACCTTATATAATGTAACTGCATTGGAGACCATCTTTAAAGGGCTGTTTAAGTTAAAATGTGGTTGTTAGAGTGAGTTCTGATTTAACCTGACTGGCGACCTTACCAAAAGAGGGCAGAGACAAATGTGCACAAAGCAAGATCTGAAAGAGGACACAGCAACAATGTAACCATCTACCAGCCAAGAAGAGAGGCCTCAGAAGAAACCAGAACTCTGACACCTTCAGTTTTCATTTTTTATCTCCATTCAAGCCAGTCTGTGGTGTATGATTTAGAGAAGCTTGGACAAATATATATGACATTTATCCACCCACTGATCCGTCCTCCCGCCCATCCACCCACCTATCCATTAATCCACCCATCTACCCATCCATCCACATATCCATCCATCAGTCCATCCATCCATCCATCCATCCATCCATCCATCCATCCATCCACCCATGAATGCATGCATTCATTCATCCACATATCCATCTATCCATGCATCAATCCACCCCACCCCATCCCCCACCCCCACACACATACATACAATGTTGAGTGTCCCTTATTATTCAGGTAAGCTGTTATTCTGGATAGTTTTGTGCCAACTTGCTACAAGTTAAAGTCATCTGAGAGGAGAGGATCACAATTAAGAAATGCCTCCATAAGACTCAGCTGTAGGCAAACCTGTCATTGTCATTGATTGATCAGGGAGGACCCAGCCTAGTGTGGGTGGTACCATCTCTGGGCTTGTGGTTCTGGGTTCTATAAGAAAGCAAGATGAACAGGCAATGTGAAGCAGGACAGTAGATAGCACCCCTCTATGGCCTCTGCATCAGCTCCTGCTTCTAGATTCCTGCCCTTTTTGAGTTCCTGTCCTGACTTTCTTGGTGATGAACAGCAATATGGAAATGTAAGCCAAATAAACCCTTTTGTCTGCAACTTGCTTTTTTTTCACGGTGTTTCCTTGCAGCAATAGATCCTACCTAAGACAGCCGCCTCACTCTGGAGATAAAAGAACAAAGAGGCCGCAGTCTACCCTGTTCCGGAGCAGCTAGCATTGAGTAAACAGGAGTTATGTCAGACTGTGATGCGTGCCAGGACTGACTTGAGAGCTGGAGGTGTGGTTGGAGGGACACTGGATCCAGCTTGGGAGTGGAGACACGAAACACAACAAGCTGGACTCCTAAAAGAATGGCAAATCAGGGCAACTTCGGAGAAACACAAAGGCAGAAATACGCCAAAGGAGAAGAGCAGGAACTGGATGTGAGGATGGGAAGGGCCATGCTCAGCCCATGGTTCTCTGAGCTTCCTTCCCCGCCTTTGGCTTACCGGCTCCTGTGTATCAAGAAGGGGCAGCGTGGAAATGGATTTCCACTGGCAGGCTTGGGTGAGGTTTTTCTCTCCTTCTTGTGAGATTCCCGATGAGCATGAAGAATCGGGCTCTTGTCCGAAGGTCAGAAGGCTTTGGACCAGCTATGTACACGCTACGCCTTCTTCTACATGTCCTTACATGTCTCTACATGTGTGTGCTATTGTAACTGTAGGCGCAGGTGCTGGGATTCTAGCTGTCCACCACAATTCTCTACCAATGCCACCTTGCTCGCTGTCATCAGAAAGCTGTAGAGTACTGCAGTACCCACCTTAGAGATTTTCTGAGTCTGGGAGGAGTTGTAGGCGCAGATTAGGCCATGGAGGTAGACTCGCTGGATGTAGTAGGCAACCAGGAAGTGTGAAAGGTCACAAAGGCATGTATTAGTTAGTACAGCTTCCTGGCAGCCCTACTGTGTCCGCCGTCATCATGGTCGTGGTTAGCATCAGCACCATCACCACGTCTCATAACCATCACCACCATCATCACCCATACCACTCCCATCAGCACCATTGCTAGCTTCCCTATCACTATAGGAGGCTCTGGGAGGTTGCCCTTGCTGGCTTCCTTCTCTCTGCTGTTCTTCCTTGTGGTTGTCTTAGACCCTAGATAGATGGATTTTTTTTAAATAATGTGATGTATTATCAAAGGGAAGACCCTAGAGATATTTTATTCATTTGTTTAAAAAGTTTACTGTTCGGGCTGGAGAGATGGCTCAGCGGTTAAGAGCATTGCCTGGTCTTCCAAAGGTCCTGAGTTCAATTCCCAGAAACCACATGGTGGCTCACAACCATCTGTAATGAGGTCTGCTGCCCTCTTCTGGCCTTCAGGCATACACACAGACAGAATATTGTATACATAATAAATAAATATTTTTAAAAAAAGTTTACTGTTCGACTGGGCGGTGGTGGCACACGCCTTTAATCCTAGCACTCAGGAGGCAGAGGCAGATGGATCTCTGTGAGTTCGAGGCCAGCCTGGTCTACAAGAGCTAGTTCCAGGACAGGAACCAAAAAGCTACAGAGAAACCCTGTCTCGAAAATCCAAAAAAAAAAAAAAAAAAAAGTTTACTGTTCACTTCCAGTATGTATCCATATGGTTGACTTTTAAAAGATTTATTTAAAAAAATTGATTTCTTTATTTTCTGTATATGAGTGCATGTATACCACATCTATGCCTGGTGCTAGAAGAGGTCAGAATGTGTCAGATCCCATGGAACTAGTAGTACAGCTGGTTGAAAGCTACCATGTGGATGCTGAACCTGGGGCCTCTGCAAGAGCAACAAGTGCTCTTAACTGCTGAGTCATTTCTCCAGTTTCTTTTTCTTTTTTTTTTTCTTTTTGGATTTTTCGAGACAGGGTTTCTCCGTAGCTTTTGGTTCCTGTCCTGGAACTAGCTCTGTAGATCAGGCTGGCCTCGAACTCACAGAGATCCGCCTGCCTCTGCCTCCCAAGTGCTGGGATTAAAGGCGTGCGCCACCACTGCCTGGCTCTCCAGTTTCTTAAAGATCTTTTTTGTTTGTTCGGTTGGTTGGTTGGCTTTTCTTTTCTTTTCTTTTTTTTTTTTTTGAGACAGAGTTTCTCTGTGTAGCTATTCTGGATCTAGCTCTGTAGACCAAGATGTCCTCGAACTCACAGAGATCCTCCTGCCTCTGCCCCCCAAGCGCTGAGATTAAAACTGTGCACCATCATGCCCAGCTAGCGATTTTTCTTATTTTAAATTACTTGTATCTGTGTGAGGGTGTGTGCACATGAGTGCAGGTACTCTAAGAGGCCAGAGGCCAGAGGCATTGCATCTACCTGGAGCTGGAACTACAAACAGCTGTGAGCCACCCAGCATAGGTGCTGGAGACTGAGTTCAGGTCCTCTGCAAGAACAGTATTTACTCTTATTGTGGGGCTGTCCCTGCAGTCTTCAGATTTGTATGTGTGGGTCTTGTACCTCATGTGATCGGCTATTTAGTCCCTTGTTTCCCAGGGGAATCCCTTTGTGTTAATTAGGCTTTGTTGTTGCCATGCGCAAGTAACTGACAGGAGCACCTTAAGGTAGGAAGGGTTCGTTTTGGGTTTATATGTGCAAGATAGTAGGGAAGTCAAGATGGCAGTTTGTTACACTGTATCACAATTCATTTGTTACATTGTATCCACAATCAGAAAGCAGGGAGAGATGAATGCTGCTGCTCACCCAGCTTCCTCCTTACTTGAGAATTTTACGCATGTATACAAAGTATTTTGATTTTTATGCCCTCCAGTTTTTCACAGATTCCCCCAGTATATCCCCCACTCATATTTCATGTCCTTAAAAAGAAAACCCACTGAGTCAGATTAGTGTTGTCTATGTGTGCATAGGTCATCACCAGATCCTGGAAACCTCCCCAACCAGACAATGGCTCCTCATTAAGTGGTGGGCTTGGAGAGCATTCCCCATCCACGCCCAAAGTTTGGCTCGCTTGACCTTGTACAGGTAACCATTGCAGATATCAGTTCACGAGCGCAGTGGCCACGCCATGTTGTGTAGGTAACATTTTCACAGCTTTCTTTCCATCCTTTGAGTCAACATAAAGGGGTTTAGCAATGCCACAGTGTAACATTTATTGAGCACCTACTATATACCAGACATCAGTCTAGGCACTGGGGATACAAAATTGAGTTAACTAATGTTTTACTTGTGGAGCTGGGAGCTTCAGTTTGTGAGAAGAAGCAGATAAGAACCAACAAACAAGTACGTGGTCGAGAAAAAGGAATGCCAGAGACAAAAGTTTATTCAGGACAAAGTGGTCTTTAAAAGGTGAAAGTCAAGGAGATAAGGTTAACCAGGAAGCTGGGCGGTGGTGGCACACGCCTTTAATCCTAGCACTCAGGAGGCAGAGGCAGGCGGGTCTCTGTGAGTTCAGGGCCAGCCAGGTCTACAAGAGCTAGTTCCAGGATAGGAACTAAAAGCTACGGAGAAACCCTGTCTCGAAAAATCCAAATAATAATAATAATAATAACAAAAACAAAACAAACAAACAAACAAAAAAGGTTAATCAGGCAATGAAAAGGGAACAAGGGAATAAAAAGTCCCCAGGGATTAAGATATCTGGTGGTGGGGGATGGTGGAGAAAGATGGTGGTGAGGAAGGAAGGGTACTGGAGTTGGTATGTAAAATGAAAAAGTTTTTTCTTTAAAATAAAAAATAATGGTACAACTAAATGCCCCTTTACACAGTAGTGTAATATGTTATGAGTTCACTATTTTTATTGTTAAATATAATTTTAAATGAATAATTAAATATGTTTAAAATGAATAAAAAGGCATCTGGCATACTGAGGATAGAGGCCGCTGTGTGGCAGTGAACAGCAGGTATCTTGGAACACCCTGGGAGGGTTTGGGAAAGGCGTGTGACACAATATGACTTGTAGTTTAGTGGCGCTGGGTTGACTCTTGTGCGGAACACTGACAACAGGACATCACGTTCTTAAACAGAAAGGCCAGGCTGGGGGTTATGTCAATTTTCCAGTTGTGAGAAGCTTTGACATCAGTGGTATAGCAGCCCAGGGGAAGTGGGAGATACTGGGTAAAATGTAAAGGAAAAGCCAAAAAGGTCTGTTAACCCAGTGCATCGAGCGATGGGTGGGAAAATCATGAAGTAGCCTTGCACCACACCGATTCTGTAAAGCACTGGGGACTTGTGGCTTGGCTTCTGGGGACTTTATCATCTCAGTGCAGAGGGGAAGCAGCTGACATTCCTGGGCCCTTTTCATTCAGGCATTCTGGCTGGAATGCGGGAAACCAAGAAGGCTCCAGGCTCTCAGAACTTGACCTTATAATTTAGTCCTTGCAATATGAGGGTGCCTGGAAGAGATGTGTCTGGCTCCTCCTCCGTATTCCTGATCCCATCCTACACACTTTGTGGTAGAGAAGCAAAGGAGGGATGAAGGAGTTCAGACACTCAGGAAACAGAAAGGGGCAAGTCCCCTGAATGCATGCTGTGCTGACAAGAAGAAGCCAGCAGGATGGAAATCTCCAGAACCTCTAGTGTCTTCAAGTTTGCTTCCATGATGGCTCCAGGCAGGTCCCCTCCTCCTAAGGGTGTAACCAAACACCCTACTTCAGAAGAAAACACTACCTGCTTTTAAAGTTAAACACATCTTAGCCTGTGGTTTGTGAGCCACGTACAGCATAGGGAGCTCCCAGAAAAGACGATGAAAGAAAATCCTTGAAATCTGGACACAGGAGCTCTGTGAAGCACTACTTGTCCCATGTGCCTCTGCAAATGGCATTAGCTACCCTTTCTTCAGACACTTGCTATGAAGTCAGCATCGTATGGTCTGACTCCCGCAATCCCCATCATGTGGCAAACCCAGCCTTATTGTTCCATTTGATAGATGAAGTCACTGAAGTTCAGGGACATGGTGTTCTACAGGAGGTTCTGAAACCGAATGTGAGTTCAAGTCAGCTTATTCCAGAGCCACTGTCCCCTGCCCTGTGCATCTGGGTGTTGCGTGGTGTGTGTGTGCACATGTGTGCACACACATGAGCATAGAGGCCAGAGAAAACCTCAGGCATTCATTAGACACTATCTACCTCTTTTCTCTTCTGAAAGACAGGGTCTCTCACTGGCCTGGAACTCATCATGTAATGTAGGCTGGCTAGCCAGGGAGCCATGAAGCCTGACTTTAAGTATGTGTGTATGTGTGCGTGTGTACGTGTGTGTGTGTGTGTATGTGTGTGTGTTATACGTGTATATGTACCTACCAGTGCACAAGTTCATGTGCACGCATGTGGAAACCAGAATATTTCAGGTGTCCTACCCTAGGGTTCATTCCCTTGAGACAAGCATCGCTCAATGAACCTGGGGCTAGGCTGGCAGTCAGCAAGCCCCAGCAATCACACTGTTTCCTTACCACCTGCCCCACCCCAGCACTGGGGTTCCACTCCCTTGCAGTCAGGCCTGGAGTTTTATGTAGGTCCTCGGGACTTGAGCTCAGGTCTTCTTTCCAGTCTTGCTGTGGCCTTTAACATGGGCTCTGGGAATCAAACTCGGGTCCTCGTGCTTGTAAGGACCGTCACTCTAGCCTGTCACTATCCTTCCAGTGCTCAACAGATAAAAAACTGAGAAATATTCCATTCCCACCTCTGCCCTGTGCATGTAACTCCTTAAACAAAACAAAACAAAATAAAAAAAAAAAAGCTAAATCTCATTGATTATTTTCACTAACAGGTGAGTGACTGTTTTCTCCAAGGAACATATTAATGTCACAGTAAGAAAGCTTTAGATAAATGCTTCACAGAGAAGGTAGCCCTCAAGGTCACAGAATTTGGTGGCAAAGCCATGGCTCAAAAAGCAGATAATGCTGCTGCCTCCAGGCCAGAGTTTTGGTTGTGTTCCAGCAGGGTGCCCTGAATTACCAACCCTCCCCCATCCTTTTAACACAGACAGTGAAGGAGGGTCTCTGTACATCGGTAATTATAAGCACGCTTGTATTTAGGTACTTTTTTTTTTTTTTTGACACAGGGTTTCTCTGTAGCTTTAGAGCCAGTCCTGGAACTTGTTCTGTAGACCAGGCTGGCCTTGAACTCACAGAGATCCACTGGCCTCTGCCTCTGGAGTGCTGGGATTAAAGGCGTGTGCCACCACTGCCCAGGGCGGTACTCATGTTCTTTTAAATCAGGGTAGTTTTGAACATCTTGTGACAACCCAGCTTCTTGTCTTCATCTGTCCCTCTGTCCTGTAGGCTGAGGAACCCTGTGCTTTGTTGCAGCAGGAGGCTTCTGCTATAGATCCTTCTGTTCAGCCCATGGAGGGGTGTTCTCTTCTGGATAGAGCAGATGATTCACTAGAGCAGGATCTGGTGCAAATTTTAGTTATTCTGTGTTATTTCCCCCCACAACAGCGACTCCTCTGCTTGCTTTCCTGCCTTCTGCAATCCGCAGCCACTCCACCCAGCTCATCTCCACGCACAGCACACACCCTTCAAGTCCAGACAGGTGTCCCAGGCTCACCCCACTTCCGCCTCAGAAATAGGTTTCCTGTTCTCCCACTATGCAAATCCTTTCTCCAAATTATTCTTCGTTCTGCACCCTGTGTACGGCTCAAGGTTGGCTTTCCAACTTCTTTTCATATTTACATTCTCAGTTCTTAGAGTTTGGCCCTTAGCATGCTCCCCAGACATTCTGCAGATCGTGGGCACACATGTGCCCATTCAGAATTTAAAGGTAAGCAATAAAAAGCTTGAGGAGCAATGGCTGTCCTTAAGGAAGGTGTCTCTAGCAGTGTCCAGGCATCTCTCTGGCACACAGTGGGCCTTCAGCACAAGAGACATACAAGGTCTCCTTGCCATTGCTTATGCCAACAGAGGTACTGGCATAAGACAGCCAAAGAATAGGAGTGGTGGCATTTGAACAGGACTTTAAAGACGGGGAAGATTTTTGTTTTGTTTTGTTTTCTTCTTTCCCCTCTTACGCAGATTGGGAAGATGTTACAGACAGAAGAAACTTACTTCCTTACTTCTGCCAGGCACACCTCAGGACTGCATCAGAAGTCAGACGGGTGTAGGGGGTGAGTGAGCCCCAGCACCCGAGCCCCTGACTACTAGAGAACCAATGGCTCCCAGCTGATCGTGAGCAGCAAGTTTGTTTCCCAGGCCCTCACTCCCCTTCCAGTTAGAGATGAAATCGCTCAGGCTTCAGAAGCGCCAGCAGTAGTTTCAGAGCCTGGTTATGCGTGACTTTGAAGCATTCTATTGGGGCTGAGGATCCGTCCGTTTCTGTCCTATAAAATGGACAAATACAATCCCAGCGTTCCAAGGCTTTTGCGAACCCATATAAGCTGATAAGCCCGGTCCTGGCATTGTTATATACCTTTTTTTTTTTTTAAACAAATGTGGAAATAACAACCTTGACCTGTGTCCCGCTAAGTGTGGGTGCTGGTGGCTTCTCTTCGCTCAATCCAGAGCCTGCTTGGAACAGGAGCTGTGGTGAGACTGTATGGTACCCCAAATGAAAACAAAGTCAACGGGCTGGGGAGAGGGTTTGTCTACAGTCGATTGGCCCGGCCAAGAGAGCCACTCAGTAACTCAGTTCCTTGGACGAGTTGCAGTCCACATCCAAGGTGCGTGGGTGCAGTCCTTCGAGCCTAAAAACCCTCGGGAAGAGACTAGGCCTGGTCGCGGGCTTGCACGATGGCCTTGGGGGAAGGGTGACTGCGGATTCGCCGTAGGCAAGAGGGGCGTCGGGTCCCCACCCTTCAGAGCCATGCTCCCTGCGGTCCGTGGCCAAGTGGGGTTCAAGTGGAGCCCAAGTGGGGCTCACGCTCAGCACAGCGCTCAGGGTCAGCCCCGCTGACTCCACTCGAGGGTAGTCTGGGCACTAGGAGGCCACCCCAGCAGCCGCGCCCAGCCTCGCCCAGCCCGGCCCCACCCGCCCTTCCTCCCTCCCTCCTTCGGTGGGGTCGCGGCGAAGGGAGGAGGGGCGGCGGCCGGCTTGCGTGGCAGGCGCTCCGGCTGTGCTCGGCCTCCCTTCCCGGGAGGCGGGGTCGGCGCCGTGGCGGCGGCTGCGGAGCCAGGCCCCCTCCTCCTTCCCGGCCGGCCTCTTTGCTCGCCGCCTCACGCTCCGGGCCGCTCCGACGCCGCCGCGTCCGCGTGCTGCCAGCGCTGCCCCCGCGGGAGCCGGAGCCAGTGTCCCGGGCCGTGCGCTCCACTCGCCCCGCTCGCCCATCCCGCCGCCACCACCGCCGCCATGCCCTCGGCCAAACAAAGGGGCTCCAAGGGCGGCCACGGCGCCGCCAGCCCCTCGGACAAGGGCGCCCACCCGTCGGGCGGTGCGGATGACGTGGCGAAGAAGCCGCCGGCGGCGCCGCAGCAGCCGCAGCCTCCGGCGCCGCACCCGGCGCAGCAGCACCCGCAGAATCAGGCGCACCGGGGCGGCCACCGCGGCCGGTCCTCGGCCGCCTCCTCCACCGCCGCCGCCGCGTCCTCGGCGTCCTGCTCGCGCAGGCTTGGCCGGCTTCTCAACTTTCTCTTCTACCTCGCCCTGGTGGCGGCGGCCGCCTTCTCTGGTTGGTGTGTCCATCATGTCTTGGAGGAGGTCCAGCAGGTCCGGCGCGGCCACCAGGACTTCTCCCGTGAGAGGGACGAGCTGGGCCAGAGCCTGCAGGGCGTCGAGCAGAAGGTGGGTACCCCAGCTTTGGTCGGGTCGGGACCCCACTCCTGCCCTCCTTGAAGGGGCCCTCGTCCTTTCCTGCCTAGGCCCTGTGGCTAGCGGTGGGACCCCAGATCCCTAGAAGCCAGGGCGGCCCCAAACCCGCTTTGTTAATGATCCTGGAGAGGGACGGCAGCTGCGAGGATGGCCAGACCATCGGGGGAGGGTGGGCCAAGGGCCTGTCACAGGACATTAGCTGTGACCTGTAAGGAAGCAGGCAGGCTCCACGGAGCCCATTCTTTTTGCATTAGGAACCGCTGAGTGGGCAGAGTTGCCTGAAAAGGAAGCTGGAAGGGAAGCCAGCGCATCCCTGGAAGCCTTTGGTCAAGGCTTCACCTCGGTTCTGCCAGTGGGAGTCATCCGAGCCAGTTTTTAATAGACCCAGAGCTTTGGGGGAGGGAAAAGCTGGTGAGCTTAGTCATTAGCTAAGTTCAGATGAAATGGTGTCTATCCTTAGCTGGGCCAATGGGCCCGTGTGGGGGCCTTTGAAGTAGCCTACTCCAGCTTGAGAGGAAACGCAAGGCCAAAGATCACATCTATGGGGTGTGCAGATTCGTGTATTTTATTTTCCAGTCCGTAGAGTTAACCCTGGAGGGAGGAAGGGAGGACTCACAGTTCCGATTCCATTTTCCAGACCAGAATATTGAGGTTCAGAGACATAAAGAGTGAGTTGACCAAAAAAAATCCCAGTTGACTAAGTTACAGGTTGTCTAAGAAAGTCTGGGCCCACCGTGTGATGAAAAACCCCTAGCTAGCTGTTTAAGGAATGGCTGTACCCAACTCCCAGGACAAAACTGCTTAGCTTCCACACTTCCAGCACGAGGGTAACCCCCTTTCCTCCCATGTCCCCCCAACCCCCGCCCCCACCATCTCCTTGCTCAATGAAACTCAGTTGCTGGACGGAAACAAAAAATCCCGCCACTTCTGAGCCCGGAACCACCGCCTCCTTTTCCCAGCATGCTGCTTGCCCTGCCAAGTCCCTAGTTTTGTTGAGTGTGCAGCGCTAGGAATTTCCTCCGAAGACGGGAAGAGCAACCAGAGTGAGTCAGCCTGTGAAGTGGTGCAGGCCAAGGGAGGTGACTTCTGAGGGAGTCGAGTAGGCAGTTCTGCTGTGCCAGCGGAATACCGGAGCACCCTAAAGACACAGACACCCTGCAGGAGCCTGGTCGCCAGCTCCTGCTTCCCCGTTTCCATCCACCCACCTGCTCATCAGTCATAATATTTATCGAAGCCTGATAGTTGTTGCATGGCTGTGTGTGGGCCCTGGGGAGGATATGGAGGAGAACAGGGCACAGAGCAAGCGTGTAAAGAGACATGCTAAGTAGGTGTGAGTTGGTGGGTGACTTGCACACGCTTTTGGAAGGAAGAGCTTGTGAAACTTCCCTGGGTCTGTATCTGGGTGGTTGGGATTGTGGAGCCGTCAGAACTGTTGGGAGGGGGACTGTAAGGAGCTTACAGGTAAGGGGACAAACTTGAACACGCCTGGAAGACAGAAGGTGGCTAGCGTTTCTGTGACGGAGCGACACTCAGGAAATACAGAAGTTGGAAATTGAGGCCCACATGGAGGATGTCTTGAATCCAGGTTGCAGAAACTGGGTATTTCCTGTGCTGCCTTCCTGTCTCTCGATTGGTCCCCTCCCCCTTCCCTGTAGTCATAGTTGTTGTCACCTTCTTCTCTGGGCCTCAGTTTCTCATTCTGGTACCATCAAGATTTGAAAGACTTGGGGCTGGGGGAGGAGATGTGGGGATGGCCCAGTCAGTAGTGTTTGCTAGGAAAGCATTAGGGCTTGAGTTTAGCTTCCTAGGACCCATGTAAAAAGCTGGGCCTGGAAGTCCACACGGAGAAGGAACAGACAGGAAGATAGCTCTGGAGTTCACTAGCCAGCCAGGCCAGCCAAATCAGCGTGCTTCAGCTCCGGTAAGAGACCCTGTGCCAAAGAGTAAGGTGAAGAGCCGTGTCAACGTCTGGCCTTCATACGTATGCGCATCCACGCCCCGCAGCACATCCACACAGATATGTACTACGCACACGCAAGCACAGACTTTGCAGGAATCTTCACGGCTCCAAAGCTGTTGAAGCCGTGACCTCCCTTGGAAAGAGGTAATGTGTTATCAGTCTGCTTTTCAGGCACCGTGTACGTGAGTGGCTATACCACAGTTCATGTGGGCGGGTCGGCCACAGCCCTAGACAAACCCCCATTGCCCTGGTCCATCTCAAGGCTCCCTAAAGCAGTAGCAGGGGTGGCTCAGGCTGGTAGGAGTAGGTTGTTGAGAGGATGGGCTATTTGTAGGGAGTGAGTCTCTATTTGGATTTTCTCATTTCTCATCTTGGGTCTGTGAAGAAGAGCCATGGCTTGCTTTCCGTGGTGGCAACCCTCTAGGCATCCTTGGGGATAGTTCAGCTCCTAAATTAGACGTCTTGGGATTCTGGTGCTTGGCTCCACCGCTTCCACCTACCTCGCGGTGGACATCTCACGCATTCCAGAAGAGCAGGCTCCAAACACTATTAATTGTTATGAACTCTTTGTGCACGAAGATGAACAGCCTACAGTGCCCTCCATAGAGGAGACGCTGGCTTCCTTTGGGGGTTGGGAATGGTTTCTGATCCAAATCACTTCCTAGCCATCTGTAAAGAGCCAACCTGGGATTAAATAGGAGCCAGGCCCACCCAAACTTTATCAGGCATTGCTCTGAATTCCCTCATTCTTTGGCCCATTGAGAAAACACGGAGAGTGGCCCTGCCATGTTGCAGGTGCTGGGCTCACCCACTCATGCTTCTATTTTAAGTGCTGTGCTTAGAACAGGAAGGCATTGTGATTTACTAACCTAGTTTTAGAGGTCACCTCTCTCCTGCCTTCTCTCCGTATTCTTTATGTCTCAGGTTGTATTTGGCTGGGGAGGGAAATTGTCTACTTTCTGGAGCCCTTGAGAACCCCATTCTAATCTATCTTTTAAAAAAAACCTCAGACTTGGGACGTGGGATATGAATATGATTTTAGTTCCTAGAGCTTGCGGGGGGGGGGGGGCGACGCTCTGTGGCTAGGGTATCCTGCGTGTATCCTTACTGTGCCCTTAGCTTCTCCTCTCATCTTTTGGCGTTGAGTGGAAGGTACTGCTAGGATTTCCCCGAGTGTCTGAGGAGTTTAGGATAAAGCCAAACCGTGATGAAGGTGATAGCCACTATGCATTGAGCATCCAAGAGTTAGGCACAGTTAAGCGCTTTATGTGTTCAAACTCACTTAGTTCTCATGGTGACAATCAGTCAGGTGTATGGCTCTTTATCTTATTTACTTTATTTTTCTTTGTAAGATAGGGTTTCATGTAGTCCAGGCCAGCCTCTCTCTGTAGCCTAGGATGACCTTGAACTTTGACCTTTTTACTTCTACCTCATAGGCATAGGCTACCAGACCCAATTTATTTATTAAGTACTTGCTCCTGAGTCTAGGAGCTTGAGAAGGCTACAGCAGTCTACCAGCTAAGCTATATGCCCAGTCCCAGCCCGTGTGTGTGTGTTTACCCGATTTCACATTCTTATACTGTTTTTAAATCAAGAGAACCACCCCCTCAAGATTTACTTTTGTTCTGTGTGTTTGGTGTTGTGTCTGCATGTATGTATGTGTGCATGCTTGGTGCCTGAGGAACCCAGAAGAGGATATCAGATCCTGTGGAACTAGAGTTACAGACATTGTGAGCAGCCATGCGATTGTGGGGGAATTAAGCCGAGAACTTCTAGAAGAGCAGACAGTTTTCTTAACCCCTGAGCCATCTCTCCAGCCCCTGAAAACTCTTCAATTTAGTTTAATCTAGAATATCTGTCTTCCTCCCTTTTTACAAATACATTTAATTGTTGACTATTAACGACATCATTTATCCTGCAGATGCCTCCACACTGGGTTTATCTGGTAATAACCTCATGGCATCATAACGAGTCTCTGTTACACGTTCCAGAAATGGGGAGTTGGGCCTAGGGACTTACATAATCAGGGCCACACTGCTGGCCTTATTCTTCTTTCCTTATATTCACCACTCCCCCAAAGTCACAGGTGCTACATCAGGATAAGGCCTACCTTTTTGATCAGCACAGCTGCTCAGTGTGTTGGGTGGGCTTCTTAGGAGGCCCGCACTGTGCCTCAGAATGGAGTCCGTGTAGAATGGGTGTGTAGCAGCAAAGGTCACAGCGTGTTCACAAAAGCCAGAGCGCCCTAAGGAATCATCCGGTCCGCTGCTTGTGTTTTCAAATGAGGTCACTGACGTCCAGGGAGGGCAGTGACGTCCAGGGAGAACCTGACATCCAGGGTGGACAGTGGCTTGCCAAAAACCACACAGCTGGATGTGGCTGGCATCGACCTGGACTTGGTCTCTTTGCTTTGTGCCTCAGGCTCTTTCCTAAGAAAACGTGTGATGCTCAATTGCAGGAGCTACAAAGCCAACCCTAAAATAGTAGCGGGAGAGGAGAGGAGAGAATAGGAGACCAAAAATGCTGATTGACCCAAACTAGAAAGCTCAAGAGTAGACTCACAGGTTTAGCTGTCTTTGGGGATTGAGTTATGTCTTCAGAATGGGATCTGGCCTTGTTTCAGCTGTCTCCCTGCGTGTTGTCTTGACTGATGGATGGGTGTTGACCATTCATTACTGGGTGCTGGTCTGAGCAGCTCCAGGCCTCCCTCATCCAGTGGAAAAAGGTGTTGCTCACCTCATCAGCCTGGCTAGCTCTTGTCCTTCCCTCGCTCGCCATGTTGGATGAGAGGTAGGCAATGAGAGAGGCAGATGGACCTTGTTGCCTGGTCGGGTTGGGTAATGAGCCTACTTGTTACCACGGCAACCACCACACAACTACCTTTGGAAGGAGAGTGCTGATGAGGAGGAGACAACAGAGTGCAGAAAATAATGGGTATACAAACACGCCAGAAGCTGTTCTCTGTGGCTAACATCTGGATTTGCTCGTAGGTACAGTCTCTGCAAGCCACGTTTGGGACTTTTGAGTCCATCCTGAGGAGCTCGCAGCACAAACAGGACCTCACAGAGAAAGCCGTGAAGGAAGGGGAGAGTGAGATCAACCGTATCAGCGAGGTCCTGCAGAAGCTGCAGAACGAGATTCTCAAAGACCTGTCGGACGGAATCCACGTGGTCAAGGACGCCCGAGAGCGCGACTTCACATCCTTGGAGAACACGGTCGAGGAGCGCCTGACGGAGCTCACCAAGTCCATCAATGACAACATCGCCATCTTCACCGACGTGCAGAAGAGGGGCCAGAAGGAAATAAATGACGTCAAGATGAAAGTTGCCTCCCTGGAGGAGTCTAAGGGCGAGCGCACTCAGGACCTGAAAATTCTGGAGAAAGCCCTGAAGGAGGTACAGGCCTCTGTGAAGTCCAGGGAGAGGGACATTGAAGCCCTGCAGAGTTCCCTTCGGACCATGGAGTCTGATGTCTACACAGAGGTCCGGGAGCTAGTGAGCCTCAAGCAGGAACAACAGGCGTTCAAGCAGGCGGCTGACTCAGAACGCCTGGCTTTGGAGGCCCTTACAGAGAAGCTTCTGCGGTCTGAAGAGTCCTCCTCGCGCCTCCCAGAGGACATCAGGAGACTGGAAGGGGAGCTGCAGCAGCTGAAGGCCCAGGCCCATGGGGCAGAGGAGGCCATCGTCTTTAAAGACTCCAAAGCGGTGGATGAACTCCAGAGGCAGATTGAGGGCCTAGGTGCCAGGCTCCAGTATGTGGAGGACGGTGTGTACTCTATGCAGGTGGCTTCTGCACGCCACACCGAGAGTCTGGAGTCGCTCCTGTCCAAGAGCCAGGAGTATGAGCAGCGTCTGGCTATGCTGCAGGAGCAGCTGGAAAGCCTGGGGTCCTCCTCCGATCTGGCTAGTACAGTGAGGAGCCTGGGGGAGGCCCAGCTGACCATGGCCAGAGATGTGAAGGAGCTGCAGCACAGCGTGGGCGAACTCCCCAGCACTGTGGAGTCTCTGCGAGAACAGGTGCACTCCCTGCTCAGCCAGGACCAAGCCCAGGCCACGCCTCCCCAGGACTTCCTAGACAGGCTTTCCTCCCTGGACAGCCTGAAATCCTCTGTGAGCCAAGTGGAGTCGGACTTGAAAATGCTCAGGACTGCCGTGGACAGTTTGGTTGCCTACTCTGTCAAAATCGAAAGAAATGAGAACAACTTGGAGTCGGCCAAGGGTTTGCTGGATGACCTGAGGAATGACCTCGATAGGCTGTTTGTGAAAGTTGAAAAGATTCATGAAAAGATCTAGATAAACTAACTGCGTGTGCAGGGCACAGATTTATAGTCCGGTTTCTTACGACCAAAAACAAAACGAAAAACGATTGTTTCCTCCCAGGCGCTCTCCCACCAGCCTGTTGCCCCCTCCCCCACGGGAAGCAGTAGACACGTGTTCTGTGCCCGGTTAATTTATGTGCAGTTATTGCCATTCACTCACCTTTGGTTCCTGAAATCCTGTTTCTGCTTTTGGTTTGGCTTCCTAAAGGCCCAGCCCTGTGCAGAACTGGTGACTTTTAGGGGGAATGTGTCTACTGTTAGGGAGAGGACAATGGCTTTAACTGGGGATTAACAGGGAACAGATTAACCTAAAAAGAAAAAAGAAAAAAAAGAAATCCTGTCTGGCTGACTGATTTATAATAAAACACAGCAACAACAAAAATGGGGAGGGGGGCAGGCATTTTTCTTTAAGGAAAATTAATTTTACGTGTTTTTTTAATACGCTCGGCCAGATTTTTTATGTCTCTTGTCTTCCACTTAGAAGTGATAAAAACCAGCCGGGCGGTGGTGGCGCACGCCTGTAATCCCAGCTCTCGGGAGGCAGAGGCAGGCGGATCTCTGTGAGTTCGAGGCCAACCTGGTCTACAAGAGCTAGTTCCAGGACAGGCTCCAAAGCCACAGAGAAACCCTGTCTCGAAAATAAAAAAATAAATAAAAAAAAAAAAAAGAAGTGATAAAAACTCACAGATGTGAGCTCTGAAGGCAAGGAGGAGAAAGCCCCCAGAGCCTTCTGCTTGAGGGTCACTCTCAGAGGTGCGGTCCCTTTCCAATCCTGATTCTAGCCATAGCAAAGTAACTATGCAAACTCAGAAGGTTCCGAACATGAGAAACAGCACCCTGAGGCCCAGGGCCCTTCTGTTCCTGGTGACCCACCTGCGTCAGCACGTTGGGAGGGGTAACCAGGTGAGTTTGGAGTCCTAGAGGAGACACCTTTGTGTTGTGATGTCTGAGCTGTACTTTCTCCGTGGGAGATGGGGGCCAGATCCTTTATTTCATCACAGTATTACTGAAGAGGTCTCCGTCGCCTGACCCCATCTGTCAGTGAGGATCACGTCTGTTGCATCTCTGTCATTTTTCTTGGCGGTACCCTTGCCCCTTGGGCTGTTTTGTCTCTGGCTGCCTTGCCCTTCCCATCCTCCCACCCCACCCCCCCCAGAAAAAAAGGAAAGAAAAAAATTTAAAAAAAAAGAAAAAGCTGTAAAGAAAAACAAGGTTTGTTAGTTTACTGTGAAATGAACTGTACGGCTTATTTACAGTATTTTTAATTCTTAATAAACCCTTGAGCTTTGTTATGAATTCAGCGGTGATGATGTATTTCATGGACGGGTAGTACTCGGGATTAGAAGATCAATAGATTTTTCCATTCCAAGACTTTTTAAAATGTAAAGTTTTAAAAGAGCTACTCTTTGGGGGAGGTGGTGTGTGCCATGGCACACGTGTGAATGTCAGGGGTCACAGCCTGTCAGGCTCCGCTGCCCCAGGTCTGTATGTTCTGTCGGCCTCTAAAAAGGTCGGTTTCTAGCCATTGCTGATGATCACAACATGACACCCATTAGCCTTTTCCTCGGGGAAGTGGGTGAGGGCTTAAGAGACCAGCTCTAGTCTTCGTATAACTTCCTAGCTGGTTCTAGTGTGTAGTCAGGGTGAGCCACTGTCTTGGAAGTATCTTAGATGGCTGATGCACCCCTGGGCATTTCCTATGAACCCCTGGGCTCCCATCTACCACCTAATAAAACAGATGTTTCTTATTTTGTACCTGTGTGTAGGTGTGGGTAGTATATGTGCTGCCGGAGATAGCTGGAGAGATGGCTCGGCAGTTAAGAGCACTGCCTGCTCTTCCAAAGGTTCTGAGCTCAATTCCCAGCAACCACTTGGTGGCTCACAACCATCTGCAATGAGATCTGGTGCCCTCTTGAGGAAGAGACCTGGTCAGTAATCCTCATCAACTTAGACCATGAAACCTAGTATGGACGGACAAGTTCAACACAACCACAGGGGACTCCCAGTCTGGAGCTCAGTGGAGAGCGATGTCTTGGGGAGCTTTGACGTCTTCACCTCTGTGGTTCACAGTGGTGTCTCAGTTTGACCCCAGCTGCCTGGTATCTTCTTCAGATGTCTGGATCTTGTCCCAGTGCCACCCACGGCCTGACAGTGATGCCAGGCAAGCCCATCTTCTGTTTTACCTGGGTCCCCTTTTCCTCATCAGCGTAAGATGATACAGCTCAGACCACTGGCTCTCACAGCCTAAGATGAATCAGGGTCACCAGGAAACCGTATCAACACACAGCTGGAGAGAGCGCTCGGTCAGTAAATTGCTTGCAGCCCATGCCTGAGGACCTGGATTTGGATCCCCAGCCCTCTTATGAAAAAGCTGGGTTAAGGGAAACTCCCAGGAATCCACAAGGTTGACCCCAGCTAAGACTCCTAGCAATAGTGGAGAGGGTTCCAGGACTGGCCTGTAATCAGATTGGTCACTACCCTGATTGCTGTCGTCAGAGAGCCGTCATCCAGTAACTGATGGAAGCAGATGCAGAGATCCACAGTCAAGCTCTGGGCCAAGTTCTGGGAGTCCTGTTGAAGAGAGGGAGGAGGGATTGTAAGAGCCGGGCACCTGCAGATTCTGGACAGACAGGGGACCTCCTTGGGACCAACCTAGGCCCTCTGCATGTAAACGGGGAACCAGGGATCCTCACATCATTTAAGTCAAAGCTTAGGTATTTACCTGCTTCCCACTTCTTTCCCCCCTTTGTTGGCCAGTTTAATGTCAACTTGGCACAAGTTAGAGTCATCAGAGAGAAGGGGGTCTCAGTTGAGAAAATACCTCCGTAAGATCCAGCTGTAGGCATTTTCTTAATTAGTGATTGATGGGGGAGGACCCAGCCCGTTGGTGGTCCGGGGTTCTATAAGAAAGTGGACTGAGCGAAGCTGAGGTGATCTCATAGGCCAAGGCAGTACTGGGCCTCAAAGCCAGGGCTGCAGCCAGACCGAGCGCAGTAGCGCTGGGGGGGGGCGGGGGGGGGCACCGCGGGAGCCCGTTGACAGGAGCAGCTGTGGGACAACGGAAGACAAGAGGGCCAGAGCACCCAGGCGCACCGCGGGGATCCCGAGGTGGTGACGACACGGAGAGGGAGCTCCCTGGCCCCGCCCAGCCCCATCTAGCAGGTAGAGTGCAGTGGGAGCCTTTGGTGCTGCCTTCATGCGGTTCCCGTTTGGAAAGTCTCACAAATCTCCGGCAGATATTGTGAAGAACTTGAAGGAGAGCTTGGCAGTTTTGGAAAAGCAAGACATTTCTGACAAAAAAGCAGAAAAGGCTACCAAAAATGCTTCTAAGAAGTTGGTTGCCTTGAAAGAGATTCTGTATGGTGCACAGGAAAAAGAGCTTCAGACAGAAGCAGTAGTTCGGCTGGCTCAGAACTGTACAATAGTGGACTTAGCTCTCCGGTGGCTGATCTACAGCCCCTTGGCTCTGAGGGCAAAAAAGACGTGGCTCAAATTTTCAACACTATTCTCAGAAGGCAAATTGGTGCAAGAACTCCTCCTGTTGAATGCATTTGCACCCAACATAATATTTTGTTCATGTTATTGGAAGGGTGTGAGTCTCCAGAAATAACTTTCATTTGTGGGATAATGTTAAGAGAATGCATCAGACACGAGTCACTTGCAAAAATCATTTTGTGGTTGGAACAGTTTTACGATTTCTTTAGATATGTTGAAGTGTCAATATTTGACATAGTTTCAGAAGCATTTGCTACATTCAAGGCTTTACTCACAAGACATAAATTGCTCAGTGCAGATTTTTTTTTTTGGAACGGCATTATGACAGAGTTTTTAGTGAATATGAGAAGCTACTTCATTCAGAGAGTTATGTGACAAAGAGACGGTCACTGCAGCTTTGGTGAACTGTTGTTAGACACAACTTCACGATTGACAAAGTCCATTGGCAAACCTGAGAACCTCAAGCTCATGGTGACCCTCCTCCAAGATGAGAGCCGAAAAATCCGGTTTAATGCCTTTCACGTGTTCAAGGTGTTTGTGGCCAAACCCAACAAGACATAGCCTATTCTGGACATTCTCCTCGTGAGCAGACCAAACTCATTGAGTTCCTCAGCAAGTTTCAGAATGACTGGACGGAGGACAAGCAGTTAACCAAACAGATCAGGGATTATGAAGAGAGCAGCTCAGCAAGAAGCCTAATTGCTAATAAACTCCCGCAATATCCCATCAACCGCAGCACTTGCTGCTAGCTACTCAGTATCAGACACGCTCATCAATTCACGGGGAACGCCACTGCCCATCTGCTGCTTAGTGAACGGTTTTCACTTCACCTTTCTGTTTTTCAGGCCAGGTTGGAGAATGTAGCTGCTGCTGCCTACAGATTAGCGCACACGTGGTCTTCCCCTTGATCTGTGTCATTCTCCTTCTGCTACAAGAGTTCTGAACATGGCTGAGTTCACGAAGGCATGAAAGTGGTCTAGGGAAATGGCATTGATGTCATCAGCTGACACCGCTCATCGCCCCTCCTCTTTGCAGATCTCTGCACTGTGGCACAGGTACACCTGGCATCCCAGAGCCAGATCATCGCCGTCGCCAGAGGAACGTGGTGTGCACAGGGATTTTTTTGGAGATCAGAGGGGAACTGTATCCAGAGTGATCTTTGGGGAGGATAAAGTTGACGTGCAAATAAATTGATACTGAAACTTAGCAGCTTCTCAAGTGTGGAACGTCATAAGGTCATAAGAACACCACTCTGCTGGACATGGAGGAGACTTTTGGGAGACAGCAAGACAGATGGGTTGCTGCCTTCACTGTGATCTTGGTCCAGTGGGGAGACAGGAGCTAAGTCAGGAAATGGCTGAATAGAAATGACATCATGGCCTGTGCTGTGGGGACAGGAATAGCCTCCTCGCTTGGCCTTACTGTCTCTGGCTTGTCTTTGCTTGGGAACACCCCACACGGATGATGAGCACAGCCTTTCCCAGTACAAGTCTGTTCGTCCTTCCCCTACTAAATCTTTCCATGCCTGTCTTTGGCTGCATGCATGACTGGACTGCAGTATGGCTTAGAAGCAGGTTTTTCTCCAGCTGGCTTCTGCCATCAGCCTGCTCTTCTGGGAACTCAGCTTGTGGCTGGTTTCCTGCACCCTTGTTGTGACACCTTCCACACCTTTGTACCTTCCTCCTTTCCCAATCACACTCTCAGCCCGTAAACCCTATGTTGACTTGAATTGCTCCACCCAGAGTTGCACACCCCAAGCTTCTGGTTAGACATTCTTCCCGCTGTGTTACGATGGCTTGCAGGGCTGCCTTCTTGTCGAATGGCACCCTCCCTCCACGTCTGGTAGGCCTGTCTTTCACCTCTCTATCTACAGACAAGTCGTCAAGCTTGGTCCCAGGAGATATCAAGATGTAACACTTCCAGCTGGGTGGTGGTGGCGCACGCCTTTAATCCCAGCCCTTGGGATTCAGAGGAAGGTGGATCTCTGTGAGTTTGAGACAAGCCTCGTCTACAGAGTGAGTTCCCGGGACAGCCAGAGCTACACAGAGAAACCCTGTCTCAAAAAACCAAACACAACAACAACAACAGTAACAACAATAACAAAACCCCCCACTACCAATACAAAAACAAAAAACAAAACAAAACCAGTAATAATCCTTTCTGAGTACTGATTGTGCTAGTCATTCTCTAAAGGCTTTACCACAGCCATAAGGGCAGCACTATGATTAACACCCCTTTTGACAGTTGAAGAAGGCCCCAAAGGCCTTAACCCCCAAAGGGGTTAAGTAACTTGTTCAAAGTATTTCCCGGTCATAGTAAGTGGTAAACCACCCCCCCCCACACACCAAAGTTTTATTATGAAAATAGGAAGCTGAAAATAATAATTCACTCACTCACCTTCTCCTTAGTTGCTACAGACAGCAATATGTCTTCATTACTTCATCTCAAAAAGGAACACATTTTTATTTAGAGCTCTCTCTGTGTGAGTCTGTGTGTGCATACCACATGGTCAGGTGCCTTCAGAGGCCGGAAGGGGTCAGATTCCCTGGAGTTGGAGTTATGGGTGGCTGTGAACTGTCCAGTGTGGGTGCTAGGAACTGACCTTAGGTTTCCTGTAAGAGCAGCAAGTGCTCTCAACAGCTGAATTAGCTCTCCGGCCCTTAAGTATCCCCATGATCCTTTTTGTATGTGAGGAAAATTCCACAATTAAAGGGTTTGTTGTGTGCATGTGTGTGTGTGTGTGGGGGGGTTGTGTATGACTGTGTAGCCTCAGGCTGGTCTTGAACTCACAGTAATCCTCCTGCTTTAGACTAATACTAGGATTACAACTGTATGTCAAGATGATTGGCCCTTTTCTTTTAAGGGGAAGAAACAGAGGACACACATACTTTCAATATTTATAGTGTGTAGATCAGAGAATCTACGATGGTCTACTTACATCAATCCTGTGAGGTGTTGTGATAGGTACAGACTGTGCAACAAACAGCCTTTGCACACTTGAGATTACAGAGGCTCAGGTGTAACTTCCCCTCTTCCCCCTCCCCCCAGATTTGGGTAGGGACAGCCTCAGAGAGAAAGTTTTTCACCCAAGTGGCCCAACCAACCTGTTCAGGAGACAGGGCTTTAGTCTCCTCCCCGATCATTTGTTTTGGCTCCATCCCAGCCTAAACCAAGATTGGAAATGCCTAGGAGCGAGCAGAGGCTCAGAGCAGCTGCTCTTGGCGAGAAGGTGTGGCACTTCCTCGGGGCTGTGCAAGGCCAGCATGTTGGTTCCTGACACCTCTGAGCAAGTCCTGTTGGGCAATGGGCCTGTGGCGAAAGCCCGGCCACCCGTGTTCATAGGTGGCGCTGTTCTGTGGAGCTCACGGTACCTGTCGGTCGGGTGCAGCTTCGCCGGAGTTAGCACGTGTGATTCAGTCTTAGAAACGCACACAATTAGAACTTTGCCCGCCTCTCATTTGCTTGCTTGACTCTCGGAGGAGGTGGGGGGGGGGGTTGGCGTTCCCAAGTGGACTTATAAGGACGGCGCGGAGGACTTTGGGTAAGGGTGCTGGTCTGCCAGGCTGTGCCGCCCTGGGTAATCCACTGTCTTTTCTGGGCCGCCACCAGTTTTCCTCTCTGAAAAATAAAGACAGAAAATTATATCCACGGTCTCCCTCCGCTGCGTCTCTCCTTGCCTCTGTGACCTGCCCTGATTCTTCTGGAGTTCCCTGGGGGCAGCGGGAGGACTGGGAAGGGTGGCGGAGGGCTGAGAAGGGGTGGATGTCTGGGCAAGATGGTAGAGGACTGGGGAGGAGGGTTGGAGGGGGAGGGATTGGCCATCTCTCTAAGGGACTGAATGACTTTTGCCTGAATCAAGGCCCTGTTCCCACCAGAGACTGATACACAGTACTAAACAAATATCTTCTCATTTATTTGGGTGAAATTGGGGTTATTGACTGGGGTGAAGTCTGTTCACCTTGGGAAGATGTCTGATACACCAGTTTAAAAAAAAAATCTAACGTTCAAGCTCTTGAATTTTTTCTGCAGGGGAGTTATGTGGTTCGGCATTAGAGAATGTGGCGCCATCTAGTGTCTGATCCCAGGATTACAGAAACAACATCTTAATTTCAACTCCGGCATCAACTGTTACAGACACCGCTGAAGTCTACAATTTAAAAAGATCTACAGTGCACTTTTACAACACATGTACCTCCCCCCCCCATTCATTTTCACATGAATCTATGGAACACTGGTTCCAAGGACTCTTTTCCTTCTGACACCCTCCTGGTCCAGAAGGGTAGGCGGTGGGTGACTCTTAGATCAGCAACTTCAATAATAACCTTCCCTAACCGTGAATCTGTATTAAATGTCATACCCCGTGGGACCCATGTGTTATCTTACACAACTCAGTCGATTGTCCCAAGGAATGGGTTGTCTTTGACAAAATCTGATTCCTAATACATCTAGGATGCAAACCTACATGCACACTGTGTACCCCACGTTGGTAGTGAAGAAACTGGGTTCTGAGTTCAAACTCCAACCAGTCTGTTGGCAGAAAAGCTTCTTGTTCAGTGCCTCGGTTTCCCCACCTACAAATGTAGGTGAAGCCGATAGCAGTGCCTGACTTCATGGTGTTGCTGTTAAAGTTTGAGGAAATCGCTTTGCTTAGGACATAATAAAATACTTAGTAAAACAGTGCTTAACAATTGACCATGGTGCAGGGAGCTGGGAATTCACAGCTTGCAAAAAACCTGCCTGGCGCCCGGCTGTGGTGGCGCACGCCTTTAATCCCAGCACTTGGGAGGCAGAGGCAGGCGGATCTCTGTGAGTTCGAGACCAGCCTGGTCTACAAGAGCTAGTTCCAGGACAGGCTCCAAAAAAACCACAGAGAAACCCTGTCTCGAAAAACCAAAAAAAAAAAAAAAAAAAAAAAAAAAAACCTGCCTGGCGTAGGTCAGCGGGATGTGTGTTTGGAGCCGTGAGCCTGCACACTTGAGGCCCCTAGGGTTTCACAGCTCTGGCTGCTCATTCACATCGATTTCTCAACCCATTGAGGTCTTTGGTTCCTGAGGGTACTTAGTTTCTGCAGCGAAAACACGGAAATTGTTTCTCTAAGAAATGGAAGCTTTGAGCTTTGTGAGGCTTTCTTAAGATCTGTGATGTCACAGCATTGTATATCAAAGACCTTTGGGTTTTCTTGTTGTACTGTGTGGTTTCTACTCCAAAGTCAAGGGTCTACCAGCTAAGAGTCCTCAGCCCAACCTAGACTCTGGGTTCTTACTGGCTTCCATATTGTTTATCTTCTTCCATTCTTCAGAGGGGAAAACAGGGGCTCCATCAGGCAAGATGGGATACAGGAGAAAGTGAAATCTGCAAAGAGCTAGGAGACAAGCTCCCCAAGCAAGCCTTTAGGAGGTAAGATTCCTATAACTCAAATGCCTCCAAGCTGCTGTTTCCATGTGTCTCCAGGAGAGGGCACTGTGGAGCAGAGGTGGGGCCAGGTGGCTGGCATTAAAGACCACATTGTTGGGAAATCTGTGTGACCTGTAAGATGTGGTACTTGGCTGAGATTTTCCTCAAGATCTTTTCTAGTAGAGCGTTCTGTAACCCTGAACGGAGAGAATAAAATGGGACTCCATCAAGAATTCCAAGGAATCAAGAAACAAGGCCAGGCGTAAGATGGGCATGCTGGGAATTTATTTGTAGGGGGCTCAAACATTTTTCAGTGAGCCCAGCAGTGAGGAGAATCTTAAACAGGCTCTCCCAGAGTCAGGCGTCTGAGTCAGGAGGCTCGTTGAGGTTGGGAGTCTAGCTGGAGGGTGTGACCTCCTGACCTTCCTTGAAGGCACATGCTTAATTCCAGAGACTGCATTAAAAATGCAGACGTCACACACTGGTGGTTCCCCATCCCTACAGTTTGTGATAGTAGGGTGGGTTTCCTTTGGAGATGGAAATTCCTTCCAGAAGTGGCTTGATGCTGAGCCTGTGGTGGCTTGGGGTGTCCCTTGGCAGAGACAGAAAGTGAACTCAGCAGTGAAAAAGCTCTTCCAAGCTCAGCCCAGACAGCCACAGGCTGTGCTTGACTGCGCTTGGGAAACCCTTATTAAATTTGTTCTTGAACAATTTCATACTCCTCTACAGTCTGTTCTGATTGCTGTGGCCCCGTCCCCTCTCTTCCCCTTTCTATCCCCTTCCCTACTACTGACTTATTCCTGCCTTTATTTTTTATTTTTTGACTCTGAGCTTAACCAGGGTGGTCTGTGGCTGTACTGAAGCCTAGAAGGCTCATCAGTGGGTGTGCAACTGAAGACAATGATCACCTGTCTTTGTTAGGGTTTCTATGGCTGTGAAGAGACACTGTGACCACAGCAACTCTTACAAAAGAAAACGTTTAATTGGGGCTGGTGCTCGTAGGTCCAGAGGTTTAGTCCATTATTGTCATTGGGGGAAGCATGGCGGCATTCAGGTTGACATGATGCTGGTGAGTAGCTGGGAGTTCCTCGTTTGGGATCTGCAGATGAGAGAGAGAGAGAGAGAGAGAGAGAGAGAGAGAGAGAGAGAGAGAGAGAGAGAGATTGGGCCTGGGTTGAATATTTGAAGTCTCAAAGCCTACCTGTTGGGAGCTGTGAACCCCCAGATCCTGAATTTCTTGTAAACAACTTGTTTTCTTCTGCTCCTAGACAGCCTGCAGCTGCTCTGTGCACGAGACCCTCAGGAGTTCCTGATGGCAGGGAGTGGTTTCTGGTGGGTTTGGCTGGGGCGTGGCTATCAGTTAAGGATCCATATATGAGCTGCCCCTGAACAATAAAGGGGACATTCCTGTTTCAAGGATGACCCGTGTCTCTGTGTGTCTTTGTGTGTTTAAATCTCCAGGCCCTTGCCCGGCTCGCGAATGGTCCTGTAGTGCAGGCTCTGCAATACAGGAGTAGGACCGTACTGTCACATAGTACAGGCAGGCTGTACAGGGTGGCGTTTAAAATAACCTCCAGTGCCCATCTTAAAGGTGTCTCCTCTGTGGGTCACTAACCTGTCTCTTCTATTCTTGGTTCTGCTCTCTGCTACAAGATGATTCTTCCCAGGTCACCAGTATTTCCAAAGATGGGATCTTCCCACCTTCATCTCTCTTAACCTTTAACTCTCCTACTCCAGGTACCCACCCCTTCCCTGTCTCATCCTTGCCTGCTTGTCTTTCTTCCTAGGCCACACCCCCTTGGTATCTATGCAATCTTTTTCCCGTCAGACCCGCGGGTTTGGTCCTGGTTATGCACCCAGTCCCTTGCCCTCCACTCTCTTTCTGACTATTCTGTGTAGATTGCCACTAAGTCTGACGCATGGTGCAAGTTTATGGAATTCACCATGCTCCGTGTGAGTTCATTATTTATTCCACTGAAGCCTTCTTCTCCAGTGAACCTTATGGGAGCAAATAGCTTCCTCGTCTGCCAGCATCTCACGTCAGAAACCTTCCTTCCCCGACACTGCCCACACCCAGTGACTGAATCCCATTGGCAGATGTCTCCTGAGAGCGGTCCCTGCTCTCCTGACTACTGTCTTGCTTGAGCTCTTCTTGCCTCCTAAACACTGTTCTTGTCTACCCCAGCCTGTAATGCACGCAGAGCCTTGGTGGGTTTTAACAAGGCGAATCTAATTATAACATGCCTTTGCTTACAGCCACAGTTCATCACCGTGTTTATAGCATGCAGGAGGGAAGTACTGACGGCAGTCACACAGAGGGCAAGAAGGGGGATATGGAAGGATTCTGCGGTGAGGTTCTGATGTGAAGTCCTATTGCATGCCTGAAAGGAGCCTGTGAGTTGAAGATGTTTTGAGTAGCTGGGCGTGGTGGCACACGCCTTTAATCCCAACACTCAGGGGGTAGAAGCAGGTGGATCTCTGTGAGTCTGAAGCTAACCTGGTCTACACAGTGAGTCCTAGGACATATAAGAGCTACATAGTGAAGCTCTGTCTCAACAACAATAGAAAAAAAAAGGAAAAAGAGAGAAGAAAACAAGGATGGCTCTTAGCAATCCTAAGTGTCCTCTAAAGACACAAACAAAAAGTGATACAAATCCCTAAACCCTGTGCTGTGATTAGTTCACAATGGAGCCCCTAAACCCTGTGCTGTGATTGGTTCACAGTGGATCCCCTAAACCCCGTGCTGTGATTAGTTCACAGTGGAGCCCCTAAACCCTGTGCTGTGATTAGTTCACAGTGGAGCCCCTAAACCCTGTGCTGTGATTGGTTCACAGTGGATCCCCTAAACCCCGTGCTGTGATTAGTTCACGGTGGGGCCCATACTGTCAACCGAGATAGCTTTGAATTTTGAACTCATTATGTAGCCCAGGCTGGCCTTGGACCTATAACTCATACTTAGTACTTACTGCAAGTTTCCATTTATTTAGTACCATGCCTCATTCTGTTTGCAGCAGGTGTTGTCCATGCCTCAGCTTTAGTCTGTTCTGAGCCATGACAAAGGCGCCCCCTCGTGGAAACAGATACCTGCAGGGGTAAACTGTGGGGCCTATTCTCCGATATCCCTGTTAAGATAGTTTCCATTGCCCATAGCAGGAGGCTGATGGTCAGAGAACCTGCCCACGGGGCCTTCTTCCTTTGTCTGGCTTCCTTGAGTTTTTTCAGTGTTCCTGGGATCAACAATTAAATAAATGATTTCCGTTTGAATCCTTGTCTCAGGGTCTGTTTCTGGGGGTTGGTAGCCTCAGACATGGTCATAGCCCATGTCAGATTCTATCTGGTATAGAACAGCGTGCCCTGGGGAAGTTTACAAAAACCAGAAATGTAGTCTTCAGTTTGGAGACTAAGAAGCCCCGTGTAAAGTGTTGCAGATTTTCTGCCAGGCCATGGTTCATAGATGGAAGCTGCATGGTATGTCTTCACGCCATGGAAGGGAGATAGAACTCCTCTGTAAGGTCACAGCATGCCACTGGACTTAATCACCTCCTCAAGTCTCTGCCTCCTTTTGCTGTCACCTTGGGGGTTAGGATTTTGACAGAGCATCTGGGGCAGGAACTAACATGCAGTCTGCGCCAAACACAGTTCCTCAAATACGCTGTATCGTCTGGCGGAGGACTTTTGGGTTCGTTGTCTGGGCTTACAGACACACGCAGCTATGACTGGCTTTTGTGGGGGTGCTGGAGATTTGAACTCAGGTTCTTGCACTTTACTGATGGAGTCATTGCCCCAGCCCCTTCCTTTGCCCTGCCTTGCCTTTCCTGGCCCCTCTTAAAAATCTCATTTCATGTAGTCATTGTATATGGTACTGTGTTTTCTTTCCTTTTTCCTTCTTTTATTTTGAGACAGAGTCTTATGTAGTCCGGATGACCTGGAACTTGCTATATAGCCCAGGCTGGTCTCTAACTTGTCATCTTTCTTCCCTAGCTTCTTGAAGTTGGGCTTACAGGCAAATAGCACCGTACCTGGTTCCATTTAGCCTTTCAGTGATGTTTGGAAGAATCTGGTATGCAATAGGTACTTAACATGTGCATATTAAATACGTGAGAACTGGGACCAGATGTGATATTCGGAATACTTCATAACTAGAAATCTAGGCAAGATCCAGCTGGAATAGATGTTCTCTGGAAATGACTGACACAGCCTTGCTGGGCATCCTGGCTGACACTTGGCCTTGTCTGGGTCAGTGAATGCAGCAGCTGAAAGTCTGGGGCTTTGCTCAGCAGCAGATCAAGTGCATTCTGGGACGGGGCATTGCCAAAGCTAACATCTCTGCGGGTATTGCTGTAGTTCGCAGAAGGAAGGGGAAACTCTCCCCTCTAGAGCATTTATTCGTGTGCCAGGCCCTGGGCCAGGCCCTTTATAGCGATTATTTAACTTAACATCATGGCCTCTGTTGTTTGATTTCAAAATAAACCCAAATTGCCTGCTCCACGTCTTTCCCTTCCTACCCCACCCTTTCCTGTTCATGTGCCCACCTGGGGCACTGCACCTGGGGGTGAAAAGGCACTAGGAGACCCTGTGGTTGATTCTGACCACGCTGGGAAGAGTGAGTGGCTGCCTGTGTGGTTCCACTGGGACAAGACGTCCAACAAAACCAGAGGGGTTGTGCCAGGGGTGTTGAACAGGCCTCCTCCTCCATCTGAACTCCTACTTCTTCCTTCTCCATCACAGGCGACACCGAAGAGCCCTGCTCCAAAGCTGGCAGGTTGGCAGGGGGTTCATAGATAACAGCCTGGGCAGTTGCTAATATGTCATCATGAGTCTTGCAACTCATTTTTATTGTTTTAACGAGAATGCTGTCTGCTTTGGGTGAATTTGGGCTCATTTTAAGACCAGGTCTCTGAGTCAGACTTGGGTGATAACCGCAGCACGGACTCCACCCCTGGGCCCCCACCCCAGGGGGTGTCAGAACTTGGATTCTGTCAGCCTTTTAAAAGGTGGCTGTTGGTGGTGGCGCCAAGGAAGACCGAAGCCTTCAGAACCAGGAAGCGAGACCCCTTCTTGAACAAGATGGCTTCCTTCCTGCATTTCTGCCCCAGCATCTCAGGACCTTAAGGGTAAAAATGAAGGTGCTTCTTTTTTTTTTCAGCCCATTAACAGATTCTTTAGCGTCTTACAACATACCCGGCGCTGAGTCAGGAGCTAGGGATGCAGCAGCAGCAAACAAAGATGTCCTGCTTGTCCTTGTATTCATTCAGTTATTGCCTGATTCTTGAGATTAGATCCCGTGACGCATTAAGAGAAAGCAGGGCACAGAGAGGCCCCTGATCTGTCTTCGAACCTAGAGTTTAAGAATGTGACTTTGAGAGTTGGAGAAGGCTGGGCTTTCTAGGAGTTGGGGGGCCTCAGACAAGTTAACTGGACTATCTGTGCTTTTCAAACTACCACCACAACCCTCATCGCTATCTTCTAGAACCATTGGCTACGGAACGGGCTTAAATGCCAGGTCTTTATGACAGTAGATAGTAAGTGCTCGCTAAATCCAGATAATGGAGTGCTGAGACTATTAGCGTAGTCAGGGATCACACAGGTCGATCTCAGACTCTAAAATGAAGGTTGTGCGGTACATCGTGGAAACAGACCAACACCTTCGTCTGATGGAGCACACTCCTTGGGAACGAGGCACCGGCATTCTGCAAAAGGGAACAAAATGAACAAAGACACGAATGTCTGGGGACTGGTCCAAGGTGGACTTGGGGCCTGATAGACCTGTATCCTGGCTCTCTCCTCTTTCCAGCGCTTTTCGGTTCAGTAGTTGAACATCTTTGGGTCCCTGCAGTAGGAAAACCATCACTCCTCTCATATACACAGCCCGTGTTTGCCAAGTTCTTCTAACCGTGTCAAAGAATTTCTCTTCTTGGGGGAATGGAGAGATGGCTCGGCAGTTAAGAGCACTGGTTGTTCTTCCAGAGGATCCAGGTTCAATTCCCAGCACCCACATGGTAGCTCATAACTGTCTGTAACTTCTGTTCTTGTGGATCTGACACCTTCACACCAATGCACATAAAGTTAAGTAAGTTATAAAAAAATAAAAAAAGAGTTCCTCTTCTTGACTTGTCAGCCACTCTTTTAAATTCGAGGTTGTGTTCACTTTGTCACTAACCAGTTTGCCCTTCCCCTGACTCCAGAGCGGCCCGAGTTTTGGTGTCAGACCAACAGTGGTCTCTCAGGCTGCCTCAGTCAACAGAATACCTGGACAATATATAAAGAAAACAAATATATGGCCTATAGTTCTGGAGCCTGGGGAGCTCAAGGTCACAGAGCCAGCATGTGAGGAGGGCCTTTCTGGTGTGATATTCCATGGCCTGAGGTTAAGAGATGTAAGAGGGTGAGGGAACTCACCGCAAAAACCCTTCTGTTCACCAGGTCTAAGCCTTCTTGGCCCAATCACTCCTTTTTGGCTCCACCTCCCAGCGCTGTTACACTAAGGATCAAGTACCTAACACAGGCTTTTCCCAAGGGGCACACTCAAACCGTCGCAAGTTCTCAGTTATTTCAATAAGACGACTCTTCGGGCTGTTTTGAGGGCAGTCCCCCGTTCCTGAATCCCAGGCACAGTTAGAGACAGTTGGAGACAGAAACCCAAACTCAGAACCGTTCTGTTCCTCTGTGGTCTTGAACTCTCCTTTGAGAGGTCTGCTGTCTTTCCAGAGTCCCTAAGCTATGTGTGTGCATGTATGTGTACGTGCATGAGTAGGTATGTGTGCATGTTCACGCACCATCTGCCTTGGGAAGTCTGAGCCAGCCTGTGAATCTCTTCCCATTGTCAGAGCCATGGGTGCTGCTCACATAGCTTGCTGCCTACCTGCTAAATGGAAAGATAAATGTCATACTTTAGCCATAGGTTACTGAAAATAACGGAGTAATATTTGCTTCCTGAGTTCTGTCCATGGGTGATTTGGGATGGGTGGACTGAAGAGGCCCCTGATACGTCTCGTGTTGCAGATTAAGCTGTCTCAAAGCTACACGACTTCAGCCGATATTCTGTTCTACCTTACAGATGTGTGTGTAGGGAGCCAGGGTGGGGGCGGGGCAGGGTATCCGCCAGTGATACCGCAGCCGCACGTGGTATGGGCTAGAACTGCTTGCGGCTTTCATCTGACAGCTGGGGTCTGATCTGGAGCTCCCAGGAGGCTGTGAGAGAAAACTCCTGGAAGGAGACTGTGCCTGCAAACCCCGAGGGGCTGACGAAAATGGCAGTGATGCTGAGCGGTTAGAACGCTGCAGGTCTAGGAGCTGATTTCCTGATCCAGCTTCACCCCCCCTGAAGAGTCAAATAGCCGTTCCTCACCCACCTCTGTGTCAGAACTAACATCCGGTGACTAACAGTCCAAACTTTTGAAATCTATTAACTTAGCTGACCACCAGCTCCCACCGAAAGCTAATAATGTCATCGGAGAGCATCTGCCGCCTGTAGGAGCGACTCCCACACCCTGCTGCAACAGTCTCTCTGTTCTGTGAAACTATAAAACTTCCTAAGCTGCCTCCGCATCGGAACATGGAATTTGAGGTGACCTAAATCTGTGTTCCCGGCCTGTGGTCACTTAAAATGTCTCCAGAATAAACCATCTCTGTTCCCTTTTAAGGCGAGAGATTTTCTTTTCCGTCATGAAAAACGCCACCAAAGGAGGAGCTACACATCCAGATGGGACCACATCACTTCTCTTCTTCCGTGTTCTGTCTGTAAAACAGTGGAAGGCCCGCTTGGCTTTGACCATGGTAAACTGTATTGCCTCTTGATGCCTAGATTGATGGGCAATCTCTAACCATCACAGAAGCTTAAGTAGTTCCCTCCCACAAGGTGCTTATTCCGGTCTTTCATGCAAATCGACTTCTTGCCAGCTAGCCCCTTTGATCTTAGACAAGCCCTGTGCTCCAAACCTCAGCTTGAGCATCTTCCGTTCCACCAGCCCTTACCCCAGCAAGGATCAAAGCCCTTACATCAACAGGACAGTCAAGGATCAAACATGACAGGAGGGTGTTCGAGCCCCAGGACAGCAAGATGTGCTCAGACAGCGACAATTCTAGTCTCATACTTGCTTCTTTTTTTCTCCTTCAAAAAATTGCAGCAAATACACTAAGAGTTTGGAGACAGAAGGGTTCTTTGTTAGCAAGCCATCAGGAAATCTGAGGGGGTTCAGAAGATTAACATTTGCCTGGGCCTTTCTTTACGATCCACCCTCAAGTGGGGTGGATGCCTGACACGTGTCTCGCTTAATCACTTACTCTCTTACAAGTTGATGAAGTTGGTGTCCTTATCTCTCCAGTTCAGGTGGGCAACACCTAAAGAATGACAGCTGGGGTTGTCCTCTAGATTCTACTACTACTACTACACACACACACACACACACACACACTCACGCACACACACACACACATATACACACACATGCATGCATCTGCAGACACTCATCAGTGGGCTAACTCATTGACTCATTGATGGATTGCGTTGTTGCTGGGAAATGGTAGAAATAGGACGTCGAGGATCTCTGAAGGAGGTATGACACCAGTGTCCCCAGAGTGGCGCACATTGTCCTTTGTCTCTCTCCCCCATTCTCTGCTTCTGGGCTGCTATAATACAAGCAACCTTCTGCACACCCTAGTGCCACCATAATGTTTCTGGAATTGAAGGGACTTTGGAACTGGTGCAGATCTCATGATATCTAAAGGAGAGAAATTAAAATGTCTTGCAGTAGCCATCTTTCTTTAGCAAACCCGATAAGGGATGACGAGGTCATGCTAGGGATTCAGCCCTGAGTTGTTGGGAACCATGCTGGTGTCTTATTGAGTAGTGTGTGAAAAGGATAGTTGGAAATTTTTGTCTTGAGATCTTGTAGATTTTATGGGCCAAGATTGTTAGTCTGCATTGTGCTGCTATGCCTGAGACAGATGTCATAGTCTGTCTTGTTCTGTAACAGAATAATGCAAAATGGATTATTATTATTATTTTATACAGAATTTCTCTGTGTACCAGTCCTGGCTGTCCTAGAACTTTCTCTATAGACCACGCTGGCCTCGAACTCATGGAGAGCCTCCTGTCTCTGCCTCCTGAGTGCCAGAGTGAATAATTTATAATAAGCAGAAACCATGTGGCTTACTGTCTAGAGGCTAAGGAGCCTTAGATCAGGGCGCCGCAGACTTTATGATTCTGATTCCAAGATGGCACCTTCAATGTTGCGTTATTGACTGGCTGAGGGCAGTTTTTCCTTGTTTGAATGGAAAATCACAGAGAGGAACAAGACAGATTTTCTAATGACATCAACTGCAAACATAGGGGGTTGGGACCTTCTGATCTTAGTGCCACAGGCTAGCATGCAGAAGCTCATGCCTCAGCCCCCAGATTCTCTGCTTGTATGGATCCCCGATGGTCAGCGGTAGTAAGTAGCTCTTGGTGACTTTTGGAACTCCTCCTGTGGCCAGACCCCGGTTCTCCCACGGTTAGCGCCTGTCTCCTGTGGTTCCAGCTCTCAGCTATCTCTGGCCTGCTCAGTCACTCACAGTGACAGTTCTCCTCAGTTATTCGTGCCTTGTTTTCTCCTCAGTCTTGGCTGCCAGCCTTTCTACAGATCTCTTTAGCTATCTAGGCATTTCTAGCTGGCAGCCCAGTGAATCGTTGGTTTTTTGTCGATCACACAAAGACAGCAAAGCACTTAGGTAAGGATTTATTGGGGTCTAGGCTGCAGTACTGTGGTGAGGGCAGTGTGTAGGGAGGAAGTCTTCTAGTCTGTTCCGAGGAGGGTAAGATGAGTGTTATTTGCATAGCCAGTCACACATCTATCCTAAAGGTCGTGGGCAGGAGAGGTGTTCTTTCTGGAACAAGTTGAAGATGGTGTTGAAGAGGTCCACAGCAGCTCTCTCTCTCTCTCTCTCTCTCTCTCTCTCTCTCTCTCTCTCTCTCTGTGTGTGTGTGTTTATCTAGAGTGACTGTAAATAGGATCATTTAAGGGTCATCAAAAGATGCCATGACCAAAGCAAAGTCTCCAGAAACAGTCACTGTTTGGAGCATTGGCCACAGCAGTTATGATAATTCTCATGAAAGGACAAGAGTTGTCAGGATATCTTCAGCATTTGGAAGTCTCCAAGTGTCGGCTGCTGGATCCGTCTCTCTGAGCAACTGTGAGGTTTCCCAAACATTCATGACTGTCTAGATGGCAGCTTGAGGGACCGCTGAGGAACAAGCTGAGGGAGTGACTGCTTTGGTCGACAACTCCCAGGACTCCCACGGAAACGGCAGGGTTGATGGAATGATGGGCAATACTGGCTGTCAACCTGATGGAATCTACACGACAGGACATGTCTGTGAGAGAGTTTCGAGACCGAGTCTATTTAGGTGCGAAGACTGAAACCCTAAATGCAGGCAGTACCCTCCAATCCTGGACTGAACAAAAAGAAAAATCTGGACACCATTGCTCTCTGCCTCTTGACCATGGGTGCCATGTGACCCAGCTGCTTGTGTTCCTGCGCCCACACCTTTCACTGTGAGCGAACACAACCCTTCCATTTCTTGAGCTGTCTTGGGCAGGTACTTAGTCCCAGTGATGAGAAAAATAACTCCTAAGATGAGAATGGTGGGGCTGGAGAGATGGCTCAGAGGTTAAGCACACTGGCTGCTCTTCCAGAGGTCCTGAGTTCCATTCCCAGCGACCACTTGGTGGCTCTCAACCATCTGTAATGAGATCTGGTGCCCTCTAGTGACCTGCAGGCATCCTTGCAGGCAGAACACTGTATACACGATAAAGAAATTTTTTAAAAAGTCGTACTGGGGACTTAAAAAGAAAAGGTGAGCATAGTGCCACCGGAATGAACCTCCAGGAAGAGCAGCGATACTGTTTACAGTTGCAAGTTACGACCCGGGGATCAAGGAGCAAATAGCAGCTGTCCTAATACAATCTGGCCTTCTGCTAAACACAATTAGTCACCCAGTCAAGTTCCTGGGAAGAGGCAGCTTTGGCTGGGTGTGGGGAAGGCTGTGACAGTTGTCCGTCAAGCTTGCATCTATGACACCTGCACATAGGGGGCAGAAGTCAAAGCTGATTTCTTTCTCCACCATTTCCACCTGCCCCTCTTTTCTTTTCTTGAGACAAAAGAGTCTATGTTGCCCAGGCTGTCCTGGAATTATCTCTATGTAGACCAGGCTGGTCTTGAACTCAAGGATCCACCTGTAACTGCCTCCCAAGTGCTGGGATTAAAGGTACAAGCCCCCACTCATCCCTCAGTATCCCAGACTGGACCTGGAGTTTACAGATTGGCTAGGTGGGCTGGCCAATGAGCTTCAGGAATCTACCTCTCCCTGATGGCCCCAGCACTGGGGCTGTAGATGCATGCCGCTGTGTTCAGCTGTTATATGACCGCTGGGAATCTGAACTCCTGTCCTCATGAGTGCACAGCTGGTGTTCTGCTGATGAAGCCATCTCCCCAGTCTCAGTTTTAATTGTTCAACAGGAACAAAACAAAGCCTTAAGCGGTGCTTGGTACAAAGATCTGGCATGGAATAAGCATTCTCTCCTGTCTCCACCTGGGAACTTTTGCTAGCAATACTTAATCCTCATCCAAATTAAAACCCCGTGGGAGGATGGGGTTCTGCTGCTCTGTCTTTTGGGAGAAAGCCAGCATTTAGATAACTGGCATGACTGAGGATTACTGTCAGCATGGATGACCTTGGTTCTGAAGATCCTCTCCCATTCTTTCTCTCTCTCTCTCTCTCTCTCTCTCTCTCTCTCTCTCTCTCTCTCTCTTCTCTCTCTCTCTGCTCTGCTCGGTGGGTCCCTAGCCCTGGCCTTAGAGGAGCCTAAAGAAACAAGTGAGTGTGGATGGGGAAAAGTGAGAAATCCAGACAACTCCCCTTCCACTATACCCTGCGATCCTGAAGGAGAAAGAACTTTCTCATTGGATGAAAAGATTGGAGATTTATTTGGGTGTAGCAGTGCACATCGCAACCCCGAACCCTCAGGAGATGGATGCAGAAGGACCATGGGTTTTTGATTAATCTGGAGTACACAGAGAGACCCCATGAAAAACAGAAAGCAAAACAAACAAAAAACCAATCAAAGGCTGGGAATGGGACTCAAGGTTTGCACACTTGCCTAGTGTGTGCAAAACCCTGGATTTCATTCTTAGTTCAGCACACACACACACACACATGCATGCACACATGCACACACATATACACAAATGAGAGAGAGAGAGAAGAGAGAGAGAGAGAGAACTATGCTTTGACATGTCATTGAACGAAACTTATGAAGTATCTCTTCCAAGCTGCTCTGTCTTATGAACCTTGGAAATTTCAGGGCTCATAGATGCTTCTGTAGCTACCCAAGTCACTCTCAGAATTCACTCAGCACAAGCTATGGGTACTCTCCTCATGTTCCTGAACCACAGTGATCTGTGTCACGAGCTAGCTAACACAAGCTCACGTGGAACGGAGAGTTCCAATGGCCAAGTCTCATGATGGTGGTTAGAAAAGGAGAGCTGAGAACAGGTGGGGAATGCAAGCCACATTTTCAATAGTTATCTTGTATCAGATGAGAAAAACCCTCACCAGGTTGGCTTTCCCCCTTACCTGACAGCTTGGGGAAAGCAGAGACCTGTGGGGGGTTAGGATGCGCTCGCTGGTCTACAGCATCTCCTTTGGGGATGTAGAGAAATGTTCAGCTAGTCTACAGCAGTGCCTGAGGCCAGGCTCCATTTCTTCTGAGTGTCACTGTCTGCAGTTCAGTCATGGGAACACACAGGAGAAGGACTCCGAGATGGTCTCAGAGAAACCCAGACATGGTTCTGTAGTCAGTTATTGAGGGAGAGTAAAAACAAGGTCAACTCCCTGACGGCAAGACCCACAAGAGGCGGCAAAATACCACAGAACCCCCCCCCACACACACACACCCAGTTCTTGGTAGCCTCAAGGACACACTTCTAAAAATAGATGAACAAAATACCACTGAGATCTGTTGAAGATTTCACAACTGCTGGCCCAGTACCGACTTTTTAGCTTTGGCCAAGTCAAGATGCAATGGGAACCAGTCAGGATGCTGAGTGTGACCCAGGTCAGCATCCTTCTGCCCGTGGCCTTGACCGCAGAAACATGGAGACCTACCACCTCAGGTCCTTGTTTTCCTTGTTCTGCAACTCACAGAGAGCTCTCCTCAAACACTAGTGCCTGTCCAAGACTTCATTTCAGGAACAGGGGAGGCGGTGCCAGTGAAATGTTGCCTTGAGGACTAGAAAATTAATGAACAGTGTCCATGATTCCAGTATAAGTGGGGGTAGGATTGGATAAGAAAACAGTTTAAAGAGAAAATAATTACAAACACGCGAGAGGGAGGATAAGCATGGCCTCAGCTAGAACTGTGTAATAGCAAAAAATACACACACACACACACACGGGGGGGGGGGGGAATTGACAGTCCTGACGGTGGAGACCCTTCGGAGCAGCTTCCTTCCCCACTGTTCGCTTTTGGTCCTGCAATGGGTAGAATCCCAGCTTAGCAGTTGTAGCTTGCCATGTCTGCAGCTCCTTTCTGGCCAGATGTGAGAAGGAGATCCATGGTCTCTGAGGCCCCGTGGGGCAGCTCTGGACAGCTTCAGTCTTTGTGGGGCCCGGGGTGGGGGCCGATCCAGCGAAGCAGACAGACCCCCTCCTTCACACAGGCTCAGAGTCACAAAAGCCTGGGGCAAGCACAGTGCCAGGTGTCCCTGAATGGCTCTGGTGACCCCATGTGGCCTTCGACCTTTCGTGGATTCAGTGGGTCATATAAGCCTGTCCGGCTTGGTGAGGTCAGCCTCTCCTGCCTGCATCCACACTCTATGAAGACCCCTCTTTGAAGGACTCGAACTCTGAGGCCAGAAGGGAGAGTGAGGAGGGATGGGAGGATGGAGGCAGGAAGAGGCGTTGTGGGGGAGGGGCCATCTCTGTCTGGAATGTTGATAACTAACATTTAGCAAGTCTAGAGTGTGCCAGGTATTATTTAAATCACTTCATCATTCAAAATAACCTTTATGACTTAATCTTTGTTTGACAGATGAGGGAACTGGAGAACAGGGAGGTCAGGTAATATTTTATCATCACACAGGAAGTGGGAGAGCCAGAATTCTTAGCAAGCCAGTTGGACTTCCAAACCTCCATCTTCAGGAAATGATGAAGTCTGATTGTTTTGTTGTGGAGGAATGGTGGGCACCCCTGTGCTTAGTTAGCCCTTGGGTACAGCTTGCTCAATTCCTCGTTGACGTCTGAAAGTAGAGACATGCTGAGGATTTGTTCAAGGAGACACCAGCTTGTAGATACAGGAATGAGAAGGCAGCTTCTCCTCCAGGTGAGACCGTCTGGGTCACATGACTGCCAGCGAAACCTTCCGGTCAGCGTTGTCTACAGCATGTCACAAACGTGGGTGAGAAGCCTTGAGGGAATAAGGCTGGTGGAGTCTCCGTGCAGATTTCCTAAGAGTGAACCCTGCCTCGTGTTGGATTCAGTGGCTCTCACAGGGAGAGACAGGCTGGCTGCTGAGGAGTGAGAAAGGTATAGTCAAGGAGGAAGTGAGGGGTGGGGAGAGGGGGCTGATTTGGAGGGGGTAAGCCATGGGCTCCTCATGTGCCACCGCGCATGCGTGCATGCGTATGTGCGTGCATGCGTGTGTGCACGAGTGCCTGTGTGCGGTCTGCCCTATGCCCCTTCTTCCTGAGGATTAAATGGTTCTTGTGTGTGTGTGAGCAGACACGGGCTTGCTGAAGCACCTAGGAACAACAGGAGACTGCTGTGACTATTCCTAGAAAACGAACAGCTCCAGAAGTCTGTTAAATAAGATTCTCCGAGAGCTAATGGACCCCACTTATCAAAACCGTGTGGGGAAAAGGTACCTAAGCAGAGGATACAGACTTCTTTCTGCGCGACTTCTCAGCTCCCTCAGTTTCTGTGCCATCAAACTCTGTTTCCAAGTCTTGGGATTATCAATTCTGATCTTTTAAAAAACGATATTTATTTGTTACTTATACAGAGTTCTGCCTGCATGGATGTCTGCAGGCCAGAAGAGGGCATCAGATCCCACTATAGATGGTTGTGAGCCACCATGTCGTTGCTGGGAATGGAACTCAGGACTTCTGGAAGAGCAGCCAGTGTTCTTATCCACTGAGCCACTCTCCAGTCCTAAAGACAGATTTATTTTTATCTTTTGTATCTTTCCTCCATATTTGTGTGAAGGCATCAGATCCCTTGGAAATGGGGTTACTGATGGTTATTAGAGTCCATGGGAGTGTTGGGAATTGAACTCCGGTCCCCTGGAAGAGCGGCCAGTGCTCTGAACCGATGAGCCATCCCCCCAAATCCATTCAGTTCTGATATTTTTAAAGGGAAGACTTAACTAAAAAAGAAGAAAAACTCTTAAATCTTATGAATCTTAAAGTATTTGGAATCTTTACTGCTTTGAATGTGAACTGGTAAGGTGTTTAAGATTTAAAAAAAGAAGGAGATAAAAGCTAAGTGTGTCACAGCAGGCACTGTGGAGGTAAAGCACTCAAAGAGTGAGTGCTCACTGGGTGCCAATCATGGCACACACCGGACCGTACTTACTTATTGACAAGTCATGTGTTATCTTGTTGGAAAGGGAAACTGAGTCTCAGGGAGTTCAGCTATCCTAGGCAGCCAGGATGACTCACATCCCACCCCAAGTCTGTCTGCATATCCCTAAAACGTGTACGTGGGGATTTTACCCACAAGTTGGGAGGTGGTGTTACAGGCTCTGAGGCTGGCATGCAGTTGGCATCCGGGGGCACTGGTGCTATGGAGTGGATTGAACTTTGACTCAGACCTCAGTTCAGTTCTGTGTCCTTCCTTCCTGCCTCTGGCTGTCAATCTCAACATCTGTAACCAATCACAAGGTTATCTGAAGTCCCCTTGTTCTGCCCGTTTTATAAAGTTGACTGAGGCTGAATCAAGCCCAGATGAGAACCTTAGAGAGGTTAATAAAGCAGTCCAAACCCAGGTGTCCTTACCGTGATTGCGTTTGACATTAAAAGGCTGTTTTGGTCCCAGGTCATGCACAGCTGAGGCTTGAGGGACGGTGCTACCCAAACGCTCCCAGGGGCCTCTTAACCAGGGATTTTCCCCTGAATGCAGCTTTCTTTCAAAGTTTTGTTTTGAAACCAGAGAGCCAGTGAAGAGCCTGGACTAATCCTAGATGCAGGGCTGAGAGACTGAACAGGCAGAGTGCAGGGCAGGCCTCTTATCCCTGCTTGAACCTTTGGATGACCTGGGAGGAGGTAGCCGTCCAGTACCCAATATAGCTGGCCACAATAGACCACATGCAAGAGGCAGGCTTACGGTCCTTCCCAGAAGTACCCGGGCTGAGCTGGACTAACTCCCAGTCTTTGTCTTGATGTGTCTTTGGGAGGGGAGGGGGTAACGGGGGTGGAGTGGAGTGGAGGAGAGGGAGAAGTAAATGAGGGGGTCCTAGCAAGATCGGGTTGGGAGAGACTCTTTATCTGTCTCTTCCAACCTTCCCTGTCGCTAATCATGGCACAAGGCCCAGAGAGGTCTAGGAGCTCACAAACATCACACAGCCTAGCTCCCCCACTCCCCTTCTCCGAGAACCTGTGGTCTGAACTGCTGGGTCGCTTAGACCAGCCAAGCCTGCCTCAGATCCTTCTCTGCCCCCCCCCCCGCCAGGTGCACACTGGGACAAATCATTTAAAAAGACTCAACTTCATCAGCCGAAACATTAGACTGACATTTCTCACTTGCTTCTAGCAAATTTAAGTGACTAATGACCCCGTGGGACTGTGGAAGAGCCTGACAGGAAATACGGGAACAGTATGTGGTCACCACAGGCCAAACCAAGGAACCCAGACAGATGTTTCTCCTCAGAGAAAGGGCCACGTCTACAAGTGGCCAATAATGGAAAGGACAATAATCCAGACATAACTAATCATGTGCAGAATGAAGAACTAAAGCCATAGGGGTAGGACTATTAATAACCCAGACATAACTAGTCAAGTGCAGAATGAAAAATAAAACTCTATGGACTCCCATTTCAAACCCATTAGGATACTCATTATTACAACAACAGCAATAGCAAAAATCAGAGGATAAAAAAGCGTTAATGAAGACACAGAGGAATCACACCCTCTCTGTGCTGCCAGGTGGGCTGGTAAAATCATGTAGCCACTGTAGAAAATGGGGCTTTGGGTCTCAAAAGAAAAAAATTAAAACAGAATTTCCACATGACCCAGAAATTTGACTTTTGGGTATGGATGTATCTCAGAGCCAACAGCAGGAGCCACAAGAGGTGTGGGCACACATGTCTACACAGCAGCATGGCTCACAGTAGCTACAGCATAGACATCGCCTAAATGCTGACAGATGGACAGACAGACAGACGGATGGGTGGATGGACAAACAAGATGTGGTCTATACAGGTGCCATCGTCAACAGGAAGGGGATTTTGTCGAAGTTAACTAGGCACAAAAGCACAGATAGTGACCGAGGCCACTTATCTCAGATATGTAGGGCAGTTAGACCACAGAGACTTGAGCATAATGGTGGTTGCCGGGGACCAGGGGAAGAGGGATGGAAGGTGATGAAGGGCATCCAGCGATATGAACGAACACTGTCCCTGAACTGTGCACTTATAACGGCTAAGACGGTAAATTTTGCTGCACAGATTTTTATCACCGAAAGGTGATAGAAAAAATAAAGCAAAGTATTACGACATTGTTATTAGTTATTAGTGAGTCTCATCTTTCTGAAGAAGATCCCATTTATGGATGTTCCTGAGCTCAGCTTTATGTTGGGCTCTTCACATATGAAAGCTCAAATCCCAGCCGCCCAAGTCCCAAGCCCAGGTTTAGGAAGATTCTCTGCCCCTCGGTGCGGCGGGGTGTGTGTGTGTCTGTCTGTCTTTCTGGAGGTTACATCCTGTATCTCTTCATCATTTTATTTCTGGAGTCTTCCAGTAGGCCAGCTTGCTAGAAGTCTTTCAGAGAATGAATAAAGAAAGGGTTCTAACAAAGATAAGGCTTGTCTGCCCTGCAGACTCCAGGACGTGCACCTGGGGGCTACTGACTGCGGTGTGTGTCAGCAGCTGTGAAGAAGGCCTTGAAGAGGCTGACTGGATAAACTGTTTCTCTTTCCAGGGCCACCAGAAGTTCTCTTTAGCTTAAGGGAATGACCCGCAGGGAAAGCAGAAGCTTTGGGCAGAGGGCGGGGTTTGGTTTGAGAGGATTGTGGCGGCTGAAAAGTGCTAATCTCTAAACAGAAAAGCAGACCAGTGTCCTCACCAAGGTCCTGCCACTCTGGACAGACTGGCTTCGTTCCTTTGGAATGACTCAAGAGCCTTCCTGGTACTGTTTTCTTCACCGAACATTCCTTTGCCGTGTTCTAATTCTGGGCTACACAATAGTCACTTCCTGGTAAAGCCAGCCGGGTCTCAGGTTGGTGGTTTGATGTGTCAATACTTTTGGGGACTGGAATGAGAGTCCTGCTCACGTGTGGGGCTTATTTTCAGTGTCGGGGCCATGGTCGATCCTTTCTTTGTGGTCAAGTGACTGACCTCTAGAATAAGGGCAGAGGGGAAGGAGCAGGACTGGGCTCTGTAGCTTCTTTGGTGGGGGCGGTAGGTGGGCTGTCTCTCTTCTTCATCCCTGCAAGGGTCTGTCCTCCACCGCCCCCCTCCTCGCTGCCCTCACCACTGTGTACAAACCAGAGTTTTGTGAGCTTGAAACAAAGGATTTTCAGACATGGCTGCTAAAATTCACAGCTGTCCATTTAGCGTACAAGGCTGTGTTGTTGGTTTCCGATATCTGGGTGAGGTGGACCTTCAACCCTCTGGCCTTGTATCCGAGGTCAGCTACCAGCCGACCCAAATGATCAGCTTCGATGCTGACTCATTCACAGACTTGATTGTCTACTCACACGTCTGCCAGGTCAAGTTCATGGAGCACACATTCAAATATTTATGGGTGAAGTAGACAGTCAAAAGCATTGGGTAGCTACCCCCAAGTGTACCCGAGGGATATTCTAGAATAGAAGTTCACAGGGTTGACCAGGACCACAGGTACAGTGGTTTAAGTGAGCTTATTTTCTTATGAAGCATCATCAATCTATATTTATGCATGTGGATGCATGTTCATGCTTGTGCAGGTGCATCACACGTGTGTGGAGGTCAGAGGACAGACTTGGCTGTCTTTCTTCAGGCAGTGTGTGAACTTGGTTTTATGAGACAGGGTATCTCATTTGTCTGGGGCTTGTTTCCTAAGGGTAGGTGGGCAGGCCAGTGAGCCACTGGGATCTGCCCGTCTCTGACTCCCCAGCTCTCGGATTGTGAGTTTGAGCCATCACATCGGCCATTTCAGCTTCCGTTATGATGAGAGTGGAGAGGATAAAGCCACGGCACCAGGTGTAGCATTATTAATTAAAAACCCAGAGACAGAAATTGGGGTTCAACCTGAAGATCTAAAGAGCAAAGCAGCTAGCCATTGGCTCTTACCTTGACTTCAGTTTGTAATGGAGATCCTGCCTCCAGGAATCTCAGAATGAGACTGAGTTTGAGTGCTGTCTCCTCCTGTTCTATATTCCCTTATAGGCTGGGATTAAAGGCTTGCACCACCCGGTTTCTATGGCAACTAGTGTGGCTACTGGGATTAAAGGTGTGTGTCACCACCGCCTGGTCTGTAAGGCTGGCCAGTGGGGCTGTTTTACTCTGTGATCTTCAGGAAAGCTTTATTTATTAAAATACAAGCGAAATGCCACTACAACCAGAGGCCTGGGCTGGGCTGATGGTTTACTCCTATCCCCAAGTCCACAGTCCTGGAATTGGAATTCTCCCCATTGTTTATCTAGCCACAGGGCTACCCAGCAGCTTCAGGAGGGCCTGGGAAGTTAGTCTTCTCTGAGTTGGCATTCACACAGGTAAAAATCAAGGCTTCTGTTCATATAGAGAAAAGACCCAGCATGGTAGCACATGCCTTTAATCTCCGTGCTCGGGGAGGCAGAGGCAGGGGGATCTCTGTGAGTCTATGTAGGGAGTTACAGGCCATCCAGGGTTACACAGTGAGGTCCTGCCTGTCTCATAAACAACAGCAACCAACAGCACAACACAAACAAAACAAGAAGAAAATTGATACAGAGAAAAAGTCATATATTTATTTGTGAAAACCTTTTAGAACCTCAGCTTCCTCAAAGTGGGGGATGGGACAAAGGGCTGACAATAACGGCTACCCAATGGTATCAAGATTAACTATGACGAGGGTACCGAGTAGTTACTATTGTAATTGTCCTTTTCTGAAGAGACTCATTTGTGCCTCTTCTTTCTGCTAGGGGACTATTGATCCTGAGGAACAATGGATCCCGAGGAACTGGGAATTTTCCCCAGGAATCTCATGGCGGCGGTGGGGGTGGGAGTGGTGTGGATGCTGAAGCCTAGTGCCAGCTCAAGGGGAGCTCGTCCCCCAGGAAGGAATTTCACACAGTCCTGACCAGTCATCATGTCCTGCAGGCTAGAGTGGAGTTAAGACAATGATGGGTCAGTGATGGGTGGGGCCGCACCTGGACAGGATTGCTCAGGGAGACCTGCATCATGTCCTCTAATTACACCTAGGTCTCAGCCAGGAAGACAGACTCGCGTGGTTCTCTGGGCCTCTTGATTTGTTCTTCCCAAGTGGCTACACGGAATAAACCCCCCTTTCTATGATTTTACCATTTCTGGTCTATTTTATTGGTGTGTTGAAGACAGGAGGCCCAGCCTAGCGTTAGAGTGGTCAGAGTCCCAGCTCTGGCTCTATTAGCCCCACAGCAGAGAGAAGGGGGCAGTAGGTGTGGGGTAGATGGAAGTCCCTTGGGAGTCTAATCTTTCTCCAATTGTTACAATTATTGTATTTATTTGTGTGTATGCACTCGCATGTCCCACTGCCTATATGCCCAGGCCAGAGAACAACTTGCTGGGATCAGCTCTCTCCTAACACAGTGGAGGTTCTAGGGATCCCACCCAGGTCAGCAGACTTGGTAACAAGTGCCTTTACTGGCTAAGCCATCACTGAGCCATGGCGCCGGCCCTACAAGCTGTTCGAACACTCCAGTGGCTCCGGGCACAGGAAACAGGAGAGCAGAATATGACGGTTCACCTCTGCCTTGGATATGAGCCAGGGCTGAGAGTCCTCTCTGAATTCTCCATAGCTTCTCCCTGGGGTTAAGGAGCTTCCTTTAAACTCGTGAAGGGTTTCACCTGGAGTGAGTAAAATTTAACCATTCCGGATCTCAGCTTTCTCAAAGTGGGGGAAAAGGAGGCTCACAGTGCTGCTGTCCAGTGATGTTGAGATGGATGATAGCAGGGCATACCAGAGATTTACTAGAAAGCGTGTAAATAGTTGGTACCCAGTATGCTGTTGTTATTTATGGGATTCACTGACTGCTTCCCTACTCCACCTCAAGCTGAATTTTGATTTCTAACAGAAAGATAACTCAGAGAAACTTTGTTACTTCCGTAGCAGCTGTCCTTCAGCCTTTGTTTCTTCTTTCCCGTCTTATACAGCCAGAGTAAGCCAGATTCCCAGCTTCCTTTGCTGGGCAGCTGTGTGGCCAGATTCCGATCTGTCCATATGGAAAGTGTTTATGAGCCCTTGTTCCTCTGGCCTATCTGTGGCCCTTCTCTTTAAACTGATAGAATGAGAGCTTGATATCCAGAACCATGACAGCTATCTGTGCCCATGAGGAAATAATCTAAATGCTTTAAAACCAAAAAACAGCAAAAACCTAAAAAAGCTAAGAAAAAGAGGAAGACTCCTGTATCTTTGATGTAACTGCAAAACAATTTACCTCCAGGCTTCTCTCCTTCTACGGTAACAGCCTTCCACCTGTGCATTCAGTTCCTCGAGGTTGAAAACATTCTTCCGTAATTCCTCCCCCATTCAAGGAAAAGGCACCCCCCACAGACTGTCAAACAGTCTCAACACTGAAAAGACTTTACCCCAAAGGTCCCTCCCATGTACCCCTTTCCTGCTGGCTAGTTAGAACTGGACATGTTGGTTTTGGATTTCTGCATTCTGGTGTGTTTGTTCTAAAATAAAATTTGGTCTTTAGCTCCGCCCTCCCCGCTCTCTTGCACGTGTGTGTGTGTGTGTGTGTGTGTGTAATTACACTTCTGGTGGGCTACTTAGCTTAATTCATATTTACTCAGTACCAACCTGGCCAATGGCTTCCATAGCACCAGAGGTGTAGATATGATGGCTTCAAAGGCTCAGCATTTAGAAGGACACGCAGCTGGGCAGGTAACCCCAGCAAAATCAGGAAAGGACAGGGTATGTGGAAGTATGGAGGTGATGTAGAAATATGATCCAAGTCAACTGAGGAAAAAGAATATTTATTGCCCACTCTGGGCTGAACAGTTTGGGTGGACATACTATTTCAACTTGAAGTCCTAGTTCATCATCAGAGAGTTCCCTGATGCCTCCCAAGGACCACTGCTATCTTCTCAGCCCTCACATTATAAGGCTCTACAAGCAAGAAATGGGCAGGGAGACAGAGATAGCTTGGGTATTAGATAAGCTGTCTAGGAACAGCATAGTAGGACTTCCTTATTTGCATATGGCCAATCGGAACATGAGGGAGAACCATCTGGAAGTCAATCATGGAAGAGAAAATCTTTACTATAGAGCAAGACCCTACAATAGCATCTGATTGGAGGGCAGGGGCAAGGTCTATGCACACCCTTCATCTACTTTCCCTTAGGGATGAGGGGCTCCGCTTCTGCTCTGCTAAGATCCTAGAGTGCAGGGTTCTTGCTAGGACCTTCCTAGATATTAATGGGCTAATAAAGCCTTTGAATCCTAAAGGAATATAGTCAGTCCTCAATCTGTGGGTTGTGCATCTGCAGAGTCAACTGACCTTAGACTGCAAATGTCTAAAATGATCTACCCAACCAGCTCTCTTGTTTCCAGTCTCTAAACACTGTAGTAGAACGACTACAGTCTGATCAAGCTTCAGGAAGTAACTGGCAGATGGCTTCAAGTATTTGGAGAATGGATGTAGACTAAATGCAGACGATGCCTTTTTCACAGGTCATTGGAGAATGCCTGAGGGGACTTTGTTCTCTGTAGGAGGTCCTGGAACCCTGGAGAAAACCGAGGGACATTTGTGTGTCTGTGCATATTAACGAGAAGGCTTTAGACACCCTAGGCAATTTTTTTTTTTTGGTTTTTTCGAGACAGGGTTTCTCTGTGGCTTTGGAGCCTGTCCTGGAACTAGTTCTTGTAGACCAGGCTGGTCTCGAACTCACAGAGATCCGCCTGCCTCTGCCTCCTCCCGAGTGCTGGGATTAAAGGCGTGCGCCACCATCGCCCAGCACCCTAGGCAATTTTTATATTGGATGATTTTTTTCTAAGGTTTGAAGATGTGTGTGTGCGCGCGTGCGTGCTTGCGTGTGTGCGTGAAAGAGAGAGAGGGAGACTGAAAGAAAGGAAGATTGGAGAGATTTTATCCGATAGATACCAGCCTCAGAGCTTACAAGGAGCATGATTGTTAGGTACCTCAGATCCCTGTGACTTTGACTGGGTGCTTTGTAAAGGGGCCCTGCCAGATGCTTCTGCTAAAATAGGATGGATTCTGGGGTGTGTATCATTGTCTGCAGGTATCAGTCACGAGACCACAGTCACTGCCCACTACATCCTGTGACTTGCATGTGTGTGCTATAACAAACATGCTGCCATATATATATATATATATTACACACAACACACAAATAACAAATAAGACTTTTAAAAAGCATTAAAATACATTCCCATCTGCAGAGTGTGCTTTCACACGGAAGCAGGAAAGGGATGTTTCTGCACCCCCTTCCTGTCTCTGATGATTATACTTAATTATTGCTGGGCAAACAGAGGCCTCCAAATAAACTAAGATGCAAGCCCTTGGCTTGAATTCCACATTGTTATGGATGATGTAAGCTCTCTGGCCTCCACTTTGCTCATCTTTAAGTTGGACACAAGAATGTACAGTTCTCCTAAAGTTTATCTTTATTTTTTTGCTAATCTATCCATCCATGCATCTGTGCATCCCTCCATTCATGGACACATTCCTTCATTCATATTTACCAAGGGGTTCTTTGAAGGCTTGATTTGAAGTACAAGGAACTGCCAGGCTCTTGAACGGCCAAGCCATCTCACCGACCTGTCATTCCCATTTGGCAGGGGCAGAGACTGAGGCCCAAAGAAGTTAAGCGATTTGTCCAAGGCCACGCAAGTAGACACGGAGGGGCTGGATTTACTCGACAGTCTCCTCCACACTGGAATTTTCCTGTGATTATCTCAACTTTCCACCGCTGCAGCTTCAGGCTCAGGCGCAATACAGCCATGCAATGGTCTGAGATGAAGCTAGGTCAATAACCCTGGCATTCAACACATTAAATATTAAAAATTCTTAAAGAATATATTGTATATGCAGCACATTTTGCCATTGTCCCATTCTCTCCACACTGCTTCACTGCTTTTCCTCTCCTCTCCCCACTCCCATACGTGCCTTTTGTTCCTCCAGATGACTGTTTTCACTTTGAATATACACACATGACTTCATGTGACTCTATCAAATCTAGGAACCACAAATGACAGAAGAAAATGTATTTGTCTTTCTGAGGCTGGCCTAATGTGATTGTCTCCCTTTGCATCCATTTTCTTTCAAAGAACATAATTTCATTTGCCTTTATGGCTGAAAAAAAGAACCCCACATTTTCTTTACACAAACCATCACTTAGTTTTTATGTGTACGAGGGTTTCCCTGGATGTATGTATGTGCACCACGTTCATGCTTGGTGGCCACAGAAGTCAGAGGAGGGCATCAGATCCCTTGAAACGGGAGTTAGGGATGTTTAAGAGCCACCATGTGGGCGTTGTTAACTGATCCCAAGTCCTCCACAAAAGCAAGCGCTCTTGACCCCTGAGCCATCCCTCTGACCTTACACACTGCACCTTCTTTACCCGTTCCTCCGTTGCTGGAAGCTAGTTGGTTCTATATCTCGACCGATGCGAACAGTGCAGCAATAACATGGATGTACAGGATTTGTGATGTACTGACCAGAAGTCCTTTGGGTGGATGCACAGGTCCAGCTGTGACCCAGGCACATCTGGTGAGCCCTTCTGGGACATCAAGGTTAAGGTACCGAGATCCCTGTGAATCCCTGCTGGATCTGTGCTGTGGTTAGCATGGATGGAAGGGGCTGCTTAGTCTCTTGCCTCAGCAGCAGATTCTGACCTCATCTCTTGGACCCCCTGGGGACGTGCCCATGGCCCCTCTTGCTTGGCATGGGGATTTGATCCTTGGGGCTAGAGTCCTGTCATTACCTGCCATGTGTCTGATAGGTGTGGCTGATACTGAACCAGAAGATTGAGCACAAGTTAACCTGAAGTCAGGGCTGAGAGCCGTGGAGCAAGGAAAACGGGTGTGCTGAGTGGACGTGCCCTTGGAAACTTCGATTTCCTAAAGCGCCCTTCCAGGAAAGCCAGGGTCTCAAGAATCCAATCAATCTCTTTGCAAGAAGAGCAATGGGATAAGGCAGAGGTTCTGTTTCCAAAAGTAGGAGCCAGGCTGAGCCTTCTGCCCTGTCCTTTTTTCCCGGGTTGTGGTCTTCTATCCTACAGGTTGAGCATCCATCGTATTCCACTTCAAGGTCAAAAGGACACTGGAGACTGAAACTAGACTGCTCTCACAAGGGGTTATTGTTATCCCTGCTTCTAGAAGGGGAAACTGAGGCCCAAAGAAACTGTGTTATTGACAAGCGTTAGGAGAATGTAACTCTAACTTGGCTCTAATCTAATAGTGGACATGGGGCATAGAGTCCTACATTGTTGGTGGAATGTTTTGAGTCTATTTTACTATTATTATTACCACTCAATGAATGAGGTGGTTAGGACTCTGTCTGACCCTGAAGATCAGTTAGTGATGGATATGGCCCCCTCACTTCATATCGTTCTCCCCATCTCAACACACAAGCTCTCGGTCCCCATCACAGGATGGACACTTCTGACCGTGACAGACACGTGTGCAGGCTCTCCAAGCCTGTGTGTTTCTGCTTCCGGAGCTTGGAAGAATTCACGGACGTTCCTAAGTAAGTGGACAGGGCTGGATTCCTATACACTTTTGCTCCTGCCTCTGAAATCTGTATTGAAATCATCAAAGATTGTTCTTATTTGATTTTTTTCCCCAGCCACCGAGTAGATTTTCAAGCACAGCTAGGCAGTGAGCCTTCCTTCAGTTGTAAATCTGGGGAGCTAATCTTACCTACCCCCACCTTGAGGACATCACGCTTCTGGGGTTCCCCTGAATTACCACCCATTTTTCTTCTGCCGACTGCTTTCTTTTGTCAGTTTTGTGCCTGGACTCAGTCGTGAGAGGTGAACCAGCCATGGCCTCCCATGTAATCGGGAATTTGTGGTATAAAAAGGCCTGGCCACTGGGTGGCGCTGTGGGAAGACATTTGCCCTGGTAAAGGAATTTCAACACTCAGAATTTGGATTTGAAGAGGTGTAGGCTCAGAACCCGTGCAGGCTGGGGAGACTGTGGTGGCCATGTAGGCAGGCACATGTCATCCAGTCTAGTGTGTCTCTCAGTTCTTTGTACAACTTGCTAATTTTGGCAGTCCGTGCTCACTGATGTCAGATGTTTCAGGAATCTTAAGGAGGGCGCTTGTACTGAAGGAGACAGAAAGCCAGATGGTTGGAACAAGGGTCTCCATCCACCCCACTTCTGGAAGATCCTCACCTGTCCCCACCTGTCCTGGAGGGAACTTTTCTCCTCACCATGTATAACCTGCATTTTCTTTTGGGGTCACTGTTATACATTTCAATGGCCCTTATCTTCCTGCAAGTTGAGTTTGAACACTCTTCTATGTAAGAGCGATGTCATGTTTAAATGCCAGGCAATAGAGAAAGAACTGAGTCTTGGCTCCTCATCTCTAAGCTGCCAGACCTCAGGGTGGTCTCTCAATCTCTTTGCATATCTATAAGGAGTGGGGGAGATAAACACATCAAGTCCCCTGTCGAATGCCATTACGAGTATTAAAAGATCACTGGTAGTAAGGCGTCCTGTAAACTGTAAAATCTGACTTCAGCGGCGGTGTCAGAAACCCCAGGAGGGCAGAGAGCCATTCTATGTCTTCTTACCCCAGGTCCGACACCATGCCTGTCATCACAAGATACTCACTATGTTTGATGATGCAGCAGGGGACAGACTGGGGATGTGGCTCACACATGACGGGCTCCAAAGGATGAGGCTGGGGGAGGGAGCCGGAGAAGCAGGCCCTTAAGAGGAATCTGGGGGCATGCGCCTCCGTCTTCTGGGAAGGCATCTCACATCCCCAGCCAGCTGGCCTCTGGGTAGCCTGGCTCTGCTCAAGCCCAGTTGCCAGGCTCAGGCCATCTCAGGCCGGAGTGACCTCTCTCAGAGCAGGTGGACCTAGGGTTTTGCTCTGCTGACCGGCCTGGAATGTCCTCCTTTTCTTACCCACTTTGAAGGCCTTAGTTCCTTAGTGACGGTAAACACAGTGGACGCAGGACCTGAAACGGAGACACCCTGAACCTGAGCGGGTTGGGCCGAGTGACCCGTCTCCCATGGTTAACAAATACAAACAGAAACAACACAGGTAAATCAACACAGGCAAGCCTGGCGCAAAGCCACGTCTGAGCCTGTTTTTTCCTGACCTAGTTTTGTTTGTTTGTTTGGAACAATATTCCTTGGGAAATCGTCACCGCTTCACATGGTGGTCATGAATTCGGCAGATGAATATAATAACAAGTTTGTTATGTAAACAGTCGTAGGGACAACTACTGTTTTGTCAGTGCTCGCCACACAGCTATTATGCACTTCCTAGGCATTATCTTAATTAGTCCACAACCCTTATGAACCTTACAGGCTCTCTCAGGTCCCCCTGGGGGCCTGCTCCTACAGTAGCTGCTTTATGGATAGTAAACTGGAAGTTCAGCCACTTCCTGGGTCATAGAACCAGCGACTGGAACTCAAACTGTCCATTTGTCCACCTGCTCATTCCACAAATTATTGAGTTTGTACCATGTACCAGCCGCCAGGGAGAGTGAGAGTGCAGAGTCGTGGGCAACCCCACCCCCGCTCCCGGCAGACAGGAGGGCAGATAAGCAAAGGGAGCGATGGAGAACAGGGTAGGAAGTGCAGTAGTGAGGGACAAAGAATGGGAGGGAGGGAGGGAGGGAGGGAGGATGTGGGGATGGTGGAAAGAGAGGGTGGGCACGTGATCTTGGGTAGGAAGGAACAGAAGGTGGCATCTGGGAAGGCTAGGTTGCTGAGCCCAGTGGATCAGAGGGCAGAACCCAGCTGTTGATTAACTCCCCAGGGGGCCAAGTGGTCAGGTTACAACCCAATGAAGGTTTCTTTCTTTTTTTGGAAGCAGGTTTTCTCTGTGTAGCCCTGGCTGTCCTGGAGCTCACTCTGTAGACCAGGCTGGCCTTGAACTCACAGAGATCCACTTGGCTCTGCCTTCCAAGTGCTGGGATTAAAGGCGTGAGCCACCACTGCCCGGCTCCCAATGAAGATTTCTATGGATTCATCTTTCTCAGGGTTCATCTTCACATCTTTTCTTGGGTTATGCATTTCCAGGATAGAAAATAGAGTAATGATATAGGGAGGAAAAAAATCACTTACTTCATCTTTCTATTTGTCAACTCATCAATCTACCAGTCTATATACATCCCTCCCATCCACCCATCCACCCATCCATCCACCCATCCAACCATCCATCCATCCATCCATCCTCCCATCCAACCATCCATCCATCCATCCTCCCATCTAACCATCCATCCATCCATCCTCCCATCCAACCATCCATCCTCCCATCCACCC